>NC_133419.1:90753333-92016250 GCF_049350105.2 Macaca mulatta
GGGGAAGTATTTTGGCAGTGAAAAAGTGTTGGTGATTTGTTGTTTATACATATATACATATCAGTTAACAGTTCTGAAAAATAGATTGAAAAAACTGCGGAGTGTTAGAACTGTATAAGTCCCTAGGGAAGCTTGTTTCTAAAAAGCAGATCTCGCTGCCTAGAACAAGTTTCACATCCTTTATCCTGAAAAGGAAACAGCAGATGCTGCAGTCTCCCCAGAACCCCACTATTTCAGACAAAGATCTTAGGAGAGTCTGCCAAGAAGTGGAACTCAGAATTTCATTTCTAAATATTCTCAAGGCCATAAGGCTAAGGAACCTTACATATTTGGGGCAAAAAAAAGAAAGATCAGACTGAATTCTGACTCAGACTCCCCCACCATGCTTTAAAATTCAGAAACTATAAATAGTAATTAATTTCAAATACGAAGTAATAATTTTTGAATTGTTAAATTTGTGGATTCAAAGGATTCTCATGAAATGTCTTTCAAATACAAATAGTGATTTTTATTTATTTTATGGTTGTAGATGTTGTAACTGCTGTTTTTTCCTTGCAGGAGTGAGTCCGTGCTGCTGCACATGCCCCAGCCTCTGAATCTAGAGCTCAGTGCAGGGCCCATCACTGGACTGAGGGACAGGCTCAACCAGTTCCGAGGTAAGTCTCCACCCACAGGCAGCACTCCCACTATCTAAATATTATTATTGTTAGAATCACATAGGTAATATTTCACCCTTTATCAAATGTTTTACTTCTTTATAGCCATAAGTGAACAATATAATCATGCTATCCTTTTGTATCTGTATCTGTATTTATAGCAGACTTATAGCATTAAGTTTGAAAGATTGTGAAAAACAAATACATTATCGCCTCATATGTACTGAGTTACATAATGGGAAAAAGAAGTAGTGTAGCAAATCTTAAAAAGAAGCAAATGAAACAATGCTCAGAATGAAAGTGAGTTATTTAATGTTAAATACAAAATTTTACATTTCTTTAGTGTATTCATTTGAACAGCTAAGAACTATTCTTTTGGGGAATATAGTTTACTGGAGATTCTTGGGTTTTTTTTATTTTTTTAAATGGCTATATATTATGTATTGCAAAAAAATTAGTTAATGGGTAAAAATAAAAAGAAGAAATCATTTTGTGAAAACAAGTAAAATTACAAACAAAAAGAAGTTCAGTTTAATTGCAATATGATAAGCGACATGTTAAGTCTAAAATCCAGCTTCAGCCCCGAGCTAGCATTGAGGACCACAGAGAGACTGATTTTAACTGTTCAAATGAATACACTCAAAGATTTTGCAGAAATCTGCTTTAAATTGTCACTTATGACATGTACTTATAGATTTTTATCCAGTTAGCTAGAGCACTTCTTGCGTAACTGAAAGTCATCACATTCTTTCCCAAATGATAGCACTAGTTTTTAAGAATAAGAAACGCTTCTAAGTAATGATCTTCACAACAGCATAGCATTTAGGGTACATAATGTGTAAATTGGCCGGGCGCGGTGGCTCAAGCCTGTAATCCCAGCACTTTGGGAGGCCGAGACGGGCGAATCACGAGGTCAGGAGATCGAGACCATCCTGGTTAATACGGTGAAACCCCGTCTCTACTGAAAAGTACAAAAAACTAGCCGGGCGAGGTGGCGGGCGCCTGTAGTCCCAGCTTCTTGGGAGGCTGAGGCAGGAGAATGGCGTGAACCCGGGAGGCGGAGCTTGCAGTGAGCTGAGATCTGGCCACTGCACTCCGGCCTGGGCGACAGAGCGAGACTCCGTCTCAAAAAAAAATAAAAACAAAAAAACATAATGTGTAAATTTTGCTTTGAAAATTGGATTGAAAGAAGTTGGTTTTGCATTTCTCTCTCAATACGTAAGTTTTCAAAACATTTTTAATATCTGTGGTTAGCATTTTGTCTTGTAGATAATATTAATCATCTCTATACTTTATTAAAAGTTACAAGCAAAATTGTCCTTGTGACTTTACATTTCCTGGTAAAGTAACTTCTTGATAGAACAATTTTTCCTTATTTACACATGTCTACACATGTTTTCTTTCTTTCTATTTATTTATTTATTTATTTATTTATTTTGCAGTGGATATTACTCTGCATCATGATGAAGCCAACAGTCATATCTTTCAATATGGAGATTTGAGAATTATTTGTATTGGATGTGACCATCAAAATGCACCCCATACCACTGCAACACCTACAAGTTTTCTTGCATGGGGTACTCAGACTTTCACCTCCGGCAAATACTACTGGGAGGTCTATGTGGGGGACTCTTGGAACTGGGCTTTTGGTGTCTGTAATAAGTTTTGGAAAGAGAATAATCAGAATGACAATATATGTGGAGAGGAGGGACTCTTTAGTCTTGCATGTGTTAAGAATGACATTCAGTTCAGTCTCTTTACCACCTCCCCACTTACACTGCAATACGTCCCAAGACCTACCAGTCACGTAGGATTATTCCTGGATTGTGAAGCTGGAACTGTGAGCTTTGTTGATGTTAATCAAAGCTCCCTTATATACACCATCCCTAATTGCTCCTTCTCACCTCCTCTCAGGCCTATCTTTTGCTGTATTCACCTCTGACCAGTGACAAATCAGAAATGTGTTCATTTGCTGTGGGAACCGCTTTATCCCAGGAAGCCCTCTTCATTGTGCCTTATCAAACAGGACAAATAAGTTCTGTTTTATGTCTTCAATTGCCTTCTAATGTTATTAAAATTCATTTATTGTGTCACTATTAAATATGGTAAAAATACTAAAAGTATATGTATTGGTACTTTATTAAATAATTTTTGAAAAATCATTATTAATGATCATGGCATCAAATATATTCTCTGTTTTTTTTTCTTTATTTCTGAGTGTCACTGAGTGAAACAATAGATGACAGATATGTCTTAATGAAGTTAAAATCAATGGAAGAGAGGCAGGATCTCTTGCTTCGTGGAAAAAACTTGGAGTGAAGTCTCAATGATAACTAGGAAATGTTTTTCTTTCTCTTTATCTAACTATATCACACTTATCCATCATGTTTAATTGTACTGATCTATCCTTTAAGTTATTATTTGACCTTCTATGCTGGGCTTTATTTTCAATTCTCACTACATATATAAATAATCCTGCATTATTAGTGTGCTCTTCTACGTTGAAATACACAAGGTGATCAAACTAATGCTGGATTAATTGAGTATTTTTTAAAAAGTTACTAAATATTGACTCCTACCTCAAACCATACACAGTCATTTCCAAATAGATTTGAGTCCTGAAGGTAAGGGGATCATGATACAATATTCTCATAAGGATTTCTTAACCAGTATAAAAATTAATAATTAAAAAAATTAGTTGGTTTGTATTAATAATGATGACTTCTGTGTTTCAAAACACATGAAACAAGAAATAAAATGCGAACCAATAGTGGAGAAAGATATTCACCTGAACATATATAAAATAACATACAATACATGTACATGATGAATACTTAAAATGTAATAAATAAAAGACAATGAACTCGATATAAGATTGGGTACAATATCTGAACAGACACTTTACAGAACTGGATACATAAATAACTGACCAAATATAAAAATGTGCTCACTTTCATTAGTCTTATAAAAGTAAGAATTAATCCGCCAGTTGTACCACAGTCCCCCATAAAAATTACCAAAATTTAAAGACACATAATATTGTGAGCTGTCACAGATACAGAATAAATGAAATTTATTCATGGCTGGGGAGATATAAATGGAAATTATATTTGGGAAAACTGACTATTCACATTCCTCACGCATAGGCTAGATATTCGAATTCTAAAATATAGTCAACAGATTACCTACATACACTTTAAGATATACACAATATTGTTCAATGCATCAGTTTTTATAGTAGCTCCAAATTAGGTACAAAATATTCTTCAACACTAGAATGGCTAAATTGTGGTGTGTTTATACAAAATAATCATATAAGACAGAGAGTAAACTCCCTGAATGCAACAAAACTGATGTGTCTCAGAAACAAGTTAATAAACATTTGTCAATTTAAACAATAAAATTGAAGTTAAGAAAGGACTATTCCATGTAAATATAAGCAACTGTAGGCTCTTTATGGATTCCATAATTACATGAACATTGTGGAATTATAACTTTTAAGACCCAAAATGTCCGATAATGCATATGGTAGTTGAATAAACAAGGGAGCGCAGGCATGGCGGCACACACCTCTAATCCCAGCATTCGGGGAGACCAAGGTGTGAGAATGGCTTGTGGCCAGGAGTTCCAGACCAGTGTATGTAACATAGTGAGACGTCATCTCTACTAAACATTCCTTTAAAAATCAGCCTGGCATGATGGCACATGCTATAGACCCAGCTACTCAGGGGGCTGATGGATGCAGCGGGATGGCTCGAGCCCAGAAGATCCAGGCTGCAGTGAGCCATGGTGGTGCCCCTGCAGTCCAGCCTGTGACAGAATGACACCCTGTCTCAATAATAAAAAGTCTAATAACTTGATATAACATAAACCAATATATTATAAATGCTCTAATTACTGATATTTCAAACATTAATGTTATTTAAAATAACTGAGAAAGCTGGGGTAGTTCATGTTTGCTTAGACAAGACAAAAGTGCCCTGGGAAGTAAGTTAAAAGTATTTTTATTAGAGTAAATGAGGATAAAGTGTTTTATTACAAATGTGATATGCAGCAGAATCTGCTGTGAATAGTCTCATGTCTGGAGGATTTTTGGATATCCAAGTAAGCAGTAATTCTTGGGTGCCTGAAGCCTAAGAGCTGCATATTCAGTGTGTATTCTCTGGAGATGTCTTCTCTGGACAAGTCTGATTTTTAAATGATTAGACTCACCTAAGACCACAACCACTTCATGAGGTTAGCTACGTTCTGGAGAAAGAAGTGGAAATGGAAGATTAGGTTACACAGAAGGGTGTAACATTGGCTGATTGGATTTATAAAGTATAGACAATCATGCCTGGGGGCTTACAGCCCAACAGAATCTAGATGACTCTGGGGTGAGATGTAAGAAACTTGACCTGACATACGTTGTTCAGAGATATTACAACTGAAACAAGTATTTCATTAAGTAATGTTTTATTCCACAAACAATTCCCTCACAATTTTAAAAGTATGCTTTATTGCTCCATTTTTAAACTCTGAAATTTCAGATCTATATTTCCATTCTAGATTTTTCATTCAATCTTCAAAAAATGTTTACTGATGACAATGGACGAGGAATTGGAAATAAATTACAGTAAACAATAATAAACAAATTCAGTCCTACTAGAATATCCAGACTAGTGAATAAGATGTACCATAATGGAAGAATCACACAAGTACATACAGAATTAGAATTAGAACTATAAGCTCAACAAAAGAGCAATAAATGCTGTGAGGGTCTGTAATGGGAGGGAGGTGCTAAACGCTGGATCACACAGGGCTTTCATGAAAATATGTCAGAACTGAGATCTGAGGGATAGAAATACATTAACTTGGCAAAGGGAGCTAGAGAAAAACTTTCTCTGCAGTGACAGCAGCAGATGCGAAAGCTTCCTGGGTGGAGGAAGCCCAGTGTAGTTGAGTTCAGGGCCACTGAAGCTAGAGTAACAAGCATGACAGCGGTCTGATGGGAGATGAGGCTGCAGAGGCAGGTACAGGCTTCAGAACATGGAAAGGATGAGTTCTTTAGAAACTATGGGAAGCCAGTGAAGTCTCACTCTCCTTTTAAAATATATCATTGCTAAATAATTCTCCAGCCATTATTTATCTGAATATGTACAACTATAAAATATTAAATTAAATAAGCAACACATCTTTGGAATTCTCTCATACAAAAATGCACCTAGGCACTTAGTTGTGTTTCAGATAATTTTATATACAGCCATTGGTGAACTTACTTGCACAAAATTGTTTTCTTCCATTCACTATTTTATTACTATTTTTAATGGTTGATATATACAAAAATAAAATGTTTTTTGAACTATTATACCATTATGAAAACATTTACATTAGATACTTTACATCAGTATATACGTATGAACACAAGACTACCCATTCCAAACCATAGGAAAAAAGCCCTTTAAAGGTTGATTAAAAAGTCTTCCATTTCCGCTATGACACCACAAATCTGACCAATAGAAGTATGCATGTATCTTTCTACCATGTGCTAATTCTAGAACACTTG
This sequence comes from Macaca mulatta, assembly GCF_049350105.2. NCBI lineage: Eukaryota > Metazoa > Chordata > Mammalia > Primates > Cercopithecidae > Macaca > Macaca mulatta. The sequence goes on from NC_133419.1 coordinate 90,759,535, forward strand.
CCAGATGTGAATTCATCCAAGCATATGAATTTAGTCTGTTACAAACCTCATATAAACATAAATATAAAAATTGATGTTAAAAAATATCTTTTATTAGCCAAAGTGTATTCTAACAGCACAAATAGCAGGTAATTGTGAAACAATATACAGATGGACCAAATCCTATTTTCAGAAGAACAGTAATGATCATTGGATCTAGAGATTCTCATGAAAGATCAGTTTGCACCAACCAGATTACAAAGACCTATAGTTCATTTATCTCATATCACAAGGCCTGAGACACATGAGGGATCTTATAAAGCCAGGAAATAAACAGTAACCCATCCATCTAGATGGCTACATGGATTTTGCATATGTCAGGCTGGTGTCAGTCTCCCTTCAGATTTTGGTATCTCAAAATTCTGAGTGGTGCAGAGTAAGTTTCCTACTAACAAACAGTGATGAAGTCCAGATTCACATCATTGTGGTTGGTGGAATACAGTTGGTGAGTCTTTTCACCAAAGTTGCTGTAAGTGCTACTTGAACATCTAGAAATAGGTATGGACACTGGCTTAGGGAAAACAGCCCAAATCAGGCTCACCAGGTCATGTGCTTTTTGGCTAATATGAGCAAATTTTTGTTAGCAGATTTAGAAAAGACAGACCCTAAAGCCAGTTTTTCACCTGACATTGTCAACACACTGGACAGCAAGAATCTGAATGCAGCAGCCATGAGATCCTTTAGAATTGAATTCCAAATGTACGTTTGAAAGTACATTGTAACGTAGCTATCTTCAAACATAGTGTGTTTCCTAACATGCCTGGGATGCAGATACTGCTAACTATCTTACTAGGGATAAAATCATCTAGTTTTAAAATCAACCAGTTTTCAAGTGTTACTCTTTAAGTGGTGCTCAAGAAACCCAAAGGGAAGGAGGTGAAGTTGGGAAGTAGCTGGGCAGGGAAGATCCTGCTGACTTGGTGGAAAATGGTGATTCCTTTATGTTTTCCATGTTCTCGGAGAATTGAAAAGAAGCTCATTACATTTTAAATCTTGAAAGAGTTTCATGTGGTAGGTGATGAGTAATACATAAGCTTGTGACTTCTTGTGAATATGAGTCTACTGCGGAATAGAAGTCCACTACATTCTGAGTGAGCTCAGATAGCCCCCTTGGAATAGTGAAAAGCTTTCAAGGGCTTTTTAGACAGGTATTTATTCTCTGTTTCTACTGGAATGTATCATCTCTCTTGCACAAATGTCATCCTCGACAGAATGATAACAATTTTATCTGTGCCTTTCAGGTATGAATAGAGGTGATGAGTCTGATAACGGAGTACTAATTCCTCTGTAGTGTTGTGGTCTGACCCTTGCACTCTACAGTCTAAAAAATGCTTTCAGAGCCCGAACGACACATATACATTTTAAAATCAACTTCCGAATGTTCACACACATGCAAAAAACCTAAGCAAAACAAAACAAACAAAAACACCCTATTTGCTCATTTGTTGAAATGGTATTTAATTATAAGTCTGTGTGGAGATAATTGTCATCTTACCACATTGCCTTCAAATCCACAAACATGGCATATCTCTTCATTTACTTATATTTTAAACATTTCTTTCAATAGTGTTTTATGGTTTTTATACACAGAGTTGTGCATTTCTCATTAGCTTTATTTCTAAGTATTTGGTCCTTTGTATAATATTTAAATACATTTTTCATTTTATTCTCACTTTTAATTGTTGTCTAAGAAGCATGAATGACTAAATCTCTTTCTCGTTTCACTAGTACGTCTAGCAGTTTATAGATTTCAGGGAATTTTTAACTGCACATCATGTTATGCTTATAATGCAATTATCATAGCTTTATTTCTATCCAACCCTCACATTATTTATTTCTTTTTCTTGTCTGGTTGCATTGAAGAGGATATCCTGCAAGGTGTTGAAAACAAGCAGTGATAGCAGAATTCACCTTTGATTTCCATTCTTGGGTAGAAGCTTTCAAATTATCCATTAAATAATGTGTTGCTTCTAAGATTTTATATTCTTATTAGATTATGAAAGTTTCCATCTATTTTAGTTTTTAAATAATATCTTTAAAATCATAAATGATCATTTAATTAAGTCAAATGTTAATCATAAATGACCATTTAATTAAATCAAATGTTTCCCTTCTCTATCTACAGGAACAATAACATGTATTTTGTCCTGTTCCTGTGGTGATTCACATTTATTCCACATTCTGATGTTAAATTACTCTATTGTCCTAGAATAAGCTCCACTTGCACATGATGTATTATGCCCTTGTCTCTCACAAAATTTGATTAGTTAATAACTTTTTTGAATTTTTGTCCCTACGTTTATGTTAGAGTCTGTACTGTAATTTTCATTTCTTGTAATACATGTGTATCAGGATTGGGTATTAAAGCTATAAGCTTGGGCTGGGCAAAGTGTCATCCCAGCACTTCGGGAGGCCAAGACAGGAGGATCACTTAAGCCTAGAAGTTTGAGGCTGCAGTGAGCTATGATTCTGCCACTGCACTTCAGCCTGGACAACAGAGAGAAAAGCTGTCTACAAAAAGAAAAAGAAAAAAAAAAAGTCATGAATTGGGAAGTAAAACTTTTCTTTCTATTCTCTAGAAGGATTTGTCTAAGTGTGTTATTTCGTTTTTAAGTGTTTTCAAGATTTCACTGAAAGATATCATTGGAGTTCTCTTTGTGAGATTTTTTGTGTTTGTTTTTTAAATAATAGGGTGAACTTTTAGAATCCAAATCATATATTTCAGTTTTCAATGTTTTCTTTTGTTAGTTTTTATCAGATGGCTTTTCAAGAATTTTCTCATTTCACTGAAATTGTCAAATGTGTAGGTATAAAGTTGTCCTTAAAATCTTCTCATTGACTATTTAATACCTGGATGACCTGTGTGTCTGCCTGTTTACTCTTGATTTGAACTCCCTTTTTCTGTTTTTTAAACAAGTCTTGCTTGAAATTTATCAATTTAATTTACCTATTTAAAGAGCCTGCTTTTGACTTTATTTATTTTATCTATTTTATGATTTTTAACTAATTTTCTGCAATTCTTTTCTTCTCCAATTTTTTTGAGTTTTTTTTTTTTTCATGAATTTCTTAGCATTTGTCTGGTTGTTTGGGATAGACCTTTCTTTGTTAATAACACATGCATTTAATGATATACATTTCCTTCTTACCATTATTTTAATTATATTTCAAATATTTTATTGTTAGGTATCTTGAATATTATTCAATTAAACATATTTTCATCATTGGTTTTCTTTAGTTCATGCATTTGCAAGGGAACTATAAAAGAAAGGGAAGGGAATACATTTTTCTGGTGATATTATATAACAAGTAGAAACAACTGAAATTAATTTTAATGAAATAAAATACTTTAACCCAATATATCCAAAATGTTTACAACATAATGAACATTGCAAATATTAATGAGATGTTTTATATTATTCTTATTCTTATTATTTTTGACACAGGGTCTCACTCTGTTGCCCAAGCTGGAGGATGGCAACGGGATCATGACTAAATGCAGCCTTAACCTCATGTGTTCCAGCAATCCTCCCACCTCAGCTTCCCTAGTAGTTGGAACTAAAGGCGCACGGCACCATGCTTGGCTAATTTTTTCTTTTTTTCTTTTAGGGAGGAGGTCTCACCATGCTGTTAAATCTGCTGTCAAACACCCGGACTGAAGCAATTTTCCTGCATTTGCCTCCCAAAGTGCTGGGATTACAGGCCTGAGCCACTGCACCCTGCCTTTCTTCTTTTCATACTAAATTCTTGATATCCAGTTTGCATTTTACACTTATAGTCCAATTGAGAATAACATTTCAAATGTTCAGTATCTACCTGTGGCTTTCCTATTAGATATGTGGAATTAGACAAACCACCGATCTATCTAGGAGACACCTTTATTTTCTAATCCTTAGCTTACAGAGCAATTTTCATACATTGTAGGAAGAAAGTCCTAAGCCTACTTAGGTTTCAGAAGAAAGGGGAGATTGGAACTCACTTTCTCTAAATTCAAGGGTTTAGAGAACTGTAAATTAGAGTCAAATAGAAAAGACCTCATGGGTATAATTTTAGAAGGAAAGTTCTCGAAGTGAGCCAGGCTGGATGCTTTATAATTTAGAACTCACTGATGGTTGTACGTTGGCATTCTAATGGTCACCCCTGAGGGTTTTTTTTTTTTTTAATAATGTGGAAGACTGAATTTTGTTACTTACACTTTGTGTAGAATTTCCAAAGTCTAGACACTTTTCTTAAAACATCTACACTTTTTTATTTTTTATTTTTTTAATTTTCTAAATTTAAACTATGCATGTATACACTCTTAACATAAGATTAGTTTATTGCTGTTTCAAAGGCAAAACCTTATCTTTTTGATTGGCTTTACATAATTGCATAATTGCCTAATCTATTAAATAAAAAACTTCTACAAATACATGCCAATGATATATAACTACATCAGTTATCTGAGGTCATTATTTGATGTTAATTTTTTTTTTTTTTTTTTTTTTGTGAGACAGAGTCTCACTGTGTTGCCCAGGCTGAGGTGCAATGGTGTGATCTTGGCACACTACAACCTCCACCTCCCGGGTTCAAGCGATTCTCAAGCCTCAGACCCACAGAGTATCTGGGACTACAGGTGCATACCACCATATCTGAATAATTTTTGTATTTTTTTTTTTTTTTTTGAGATGGAGTTTTGCTCCTATTGCCCAGGCTATAGTGCAATGGAGCCATCTCAGCTCACCACAACCTCCACCTACCGGGTTCAAGCAATTCTCCTGCCTCAGGCTTCCTAGTAGCTGGGATTACAGGCATGCACCATCACACCTGGCTAATTTTGTATTTTTAGTAGAGACGGGGTTTCTCCATGTTGGTCAGCCTGGTCTCTGACTCCTGACCTCAGGTGAGCTGCCAGCCTTGGCCTCCCAAAGTGCTGGGATTACAGGTGTCAGCCGCCGTGCCTGACCTAATTTTTGTATTTTTAGTAGAGACAGGGTCTTACCATGTTGGCCAGGGTGGTCTTGAACTCCCAACCTGAGGTGATCCACCCACCTTGGCCTCCCAAAACGCTGAGATTATGGGCATGAACCACCACCGAGGCCAGCCAATGTTACCTTTTTAAGTCTACATGAAGTGACTTCATAAATCCCTTTTAATGATTCATCATTAAAAACCTGAAATATATTAATTACAATGTTGTTTTCTACTTTCGTCTACAATAGTATATTTTGCATGATTTTTAAAAAGTTAAAGACTTTTTTTAAAAAAAGGCAGTAGCCAATGAAGCTTCTCTCTTCTATAAACATTGAGTTCAGTCAAAAAAAAATGTTTTTCAGATTGGATTGTTTTTAGGCACTTGGTTTATACATGTTTTGTTTTAAATAATTGCTTTTTTTCTGCTTGTAAACTTTTCAAAGTTAAAAATATTTTATAAAATGGAACGGAAGAGTTCCCTGATTCCCCTTGCAGGATATGCGACAGGGGTGTGGCTGGCCTCTTTGGTTGCCTGGCAGCTGTAACGCCAGGCAGGAGGATGCAGATGGGCAAGTGCTTTTGGCTGTTCGCCCCCTAGCAGTTTCCAGTGGTGGGTGCCTGCCAACCCCTGTGTTACAAAGCTGTTTCCACTTAGCTGTCTGCAGACGACTTTGGGTGTTAATTAGTTCAATGGACCCTCTGTCTTAACTGAAGGGCGGAGAGCCCGTGTGACAGGTTTCTGTATCCAGAGCTTTTACCCACTGTCTCAAAAGAATTGGGATCACATGCAGGCTTGAAGAATGAATGAAAGATTTTTTATATATATATATAGGGCTGCGTTATTTGCTTTCAATGCATTATTATTGTTACTGTTATTATTGAGATGGAGTCTTACCTCTTGCACCAGGCTGGAGTGCAATGACACAATCTCAGCTCACAGCAATCTCTGCCTCCCAGGGTCAAGCGCTTTTTTTTTTAAATTATATTTTAAGTTCTAGGGTACATGTGGATAACGTGCAGGTTTGTTACATATGTATACCTGTGCCATGTTGGCGTGCTGCACCCATCAACTCGTCAGCACCCATCAACTCATCATTTACATCAGGTATAACTCCCAATGCAATCCCTCCCCCCTCCCCCCTACCGGTGATAGGCCCCGGTGTGTGATGTTCCCCTTCCCGAGTCCAAGTGATCTCATTGTTCAGTTCCCACCTATGAGTGAGAACATCCGGTGTTTGGTTTTCTGTTCTTGCGATAGTTTGCACTATTCACAATAGCAAAGACTTGGAATCAACCCAAATGTCCATCAGCGACAGACTGGATTAAGAAAATGTGGCACATATACACCATGGAATACTATGCAGCCATAAAAAAGGTGAGTTTGTGTCCTTTGTAGGGACATGGATGCAGCTGGAATGAAAGATTTTATTGAGTGGTGGCGGTGGCTCTCGGCAAGGTGGATGGAAAGTCAGAAGGTGGAGGGGTGAGGGATATCATCTTCCCCTGGAGTTCAGGCACCTAGTGGCAGCAATCTTCTCTGACTGCCCCTGCTGAGCTCCCCTTGGCGTCCAGAAGTACCTCCTCTTCTCACTTTCTCTGTCACTTCATTCCACGGTCTGATTTGCTGGTCTGCCGATCTGCTGGTCTGGACATTCAGCTGCTTGTGTGTGCGCCCGCTAAGATCTCAGGTTTATATGGTCAAAGGATAGGGGGCGTGGCCGGACAGAGTGGTCTTGGAAAGTGCAACCGTTGGGCACAAAAGCAGGGGTGCCTGTTCTCACTTGGGCACAGCCTCGAGAGTGGAGCCCTCGGCAGGAACCTGGCACTTCTCTACCCAGCACTTTCCTGTCCCCTTCTTGTGGACAATGGATATTTAACTTGTATTACATGGTTTTATAATGCATTTATTTTAAAATATGATTGAAGTCTGCTGAGAAAATTATGAAAATATCTGTTTAAGCTAAATCCTATTATTCTGTATATCAAAAGGGGATGCACAGGATTTATGTCCCCACCACATCCAAGTAGAATATGACAGGTGTAAGGAGGAAATACTTGAATATGTAGTATTCATAATCCTTAATTTATTATAAACAACTGTTTCACATTTGCTAATTTCTACTGTCATTAGATGTTTCCTATATTCCTATACTCAATGAGTAACCTGTGGATCCTGGTGCTAAATCCAAGATTTTGTAATTGTAAATATATTTATTTACATTTATATCTTTTGTACTGTTCTGTAAACTTCACACTGCAGCATTGCCGTATATTCATAAGTTTTCAAAAATTCCCCCCACTCCTCTTTCTCCTCTCTTCTTCTTTCTTCTTTTTGGTAGAAGCACAAGTCACATAGCTTTGTTGACTAATGTTTGGGGTGCTGAGAGCAGAAAGTAGAGCCACAGGAAGAAGGATGGAGAAAAAAGCTGAGGGCTCTCAATGCAGGTCACCTGCCAAAACACTGAGAAATACAATGTATTAAAATCATGAAGTTCTAACATTTAAGTCTCTAATCCAGCTTGAATTAATTTTCATATAAGGAGTAAGGAAAGGATCCAGTTTCAGCTTTCTGCTTATGGCTAGCCAATTTTCCCAGCACCATTTATTAAATAGGGAATCCTTTCCCCATTTCTTGTTTCTCTCAGGTTTGTCAAAGATCAGATGGCTGTAGATGTGTGGTATGCAGCCATAAAAAAGGATGAATTTGTGTCCTTTGTAGAGACATGGATGCAGCTGGAAACCATCATTCTTAGCAAACTATCACAAGAACAGAAAACCAAACACCGCATGTTCTCACTCATAGGTGGGAACTGAACAATGAGATCACTTGGACTCGGGAAGGGGAACATCACACACCAGGGCCTATCATGGGGAGGGGGAATGGGGGAGGGATTGCATTGGGAGTTATACCTGATGTAAATGACGAGTTGATGGGTGCTGACGAGTTGATGGGTGCAGCACACCAACATGGCACAAGTATACATATGTAACAAACCTGCACGTTATGCACATGTACCCTAGAACTTAAAGTATAATAATAATAAATTAATTAATTAATTAATTTAATTAAATCATGAAGTTACATGATTCAATCGTTGTGAAACAAAGAAACAGGAAACAACGTTCTTTCTCTGCTGCATATGTATTATATGAAGCACAGAGAGACATACTTGAGGCTAGAGTTTATATTTGCGTGCTGTTGTCCAGTAAAGATTTTAGTATTACTTACTAGTACTAGAATGCTGGGTCAGAGGCAAACTTATCTGTAAGGATTTTAATGCGTTTTCCCAATAATATTCTCCATGAAATTTACACAAACATATCAAATGGTATTTGAAGGTACCTATTTCACATTGTCAGAATATTCAATAATATCACTTATTAATCCTGTCCAATTTTATATTTTAATAATGATAGCTCACTTATCACAATAGCTTGTCATTGAAACTTGGGAATTACCTATTTCCAAATGTGAAGGATGGTACATCACATGATTATGGAGATATTGATCTTATATTCTAAACATTAGATACACATTACATTACGAATTGCTTTGTAAATATATAATTGTGTGTCTATGGCATGTATAATTACTTTTCTCAAAATTTCCTATCAGGGGTGTCAAGAAGTGCATCTGTGTATGAGTGCAGAAGACAAAATGCAGAGCAGTGCTCCCTCTTGTCAGCTCTCAGAGCACCCTGCACGCTTATGCACAATGGCACTTTCCTATTCATGTGTTTAATAACTGTAAGCTTCTCATGACAGATGTATTGTATTGTTTACCTTTATACCTCTACCAAAAAATATAGTTCCTGTCATTCTGTACATGATTCTAAAAAATGTGCTTATTCTGACATTTCTTAAGATAGTTGATTTTATGAGAAACAAAAATTTAGTTCTCCAACTTCATCTCTTCCACATACACATATTCTCTTTTCCTCAACTTCTTAATATAGTTACATCATAATTTATCATAAGCTTATATGCTTACATTACATATTATTTTTAAAGAGGAAAATCATAACATTTTTGTTTTCACTTTCTATGGAGTTTATCCACTTGAGTAATGTGACTTTCTTTAAACCTCTCATGAACTCATCTCCAAACTCATTGAGATGAAAACTTTTTCTCTAGATATACAAACATATCCATTAATTCTTCTATATTATGAAGAGATTGTTTTGCATCATTCAGGTTTAGAGTGGATTACAGCTTGCCACCATTGCTACAATTTGGGGAATCCGTTAACTTGTTGATTACCTTAATCTTGCTGAAATTATATCAGTTTTACCTTTTTTGAAATATTTTGAACTATTTGTGTCCAGTTTAGTTTCTTGTTTGACTGATAAAATCTATATTTCATCAATTTTGTTTATCTAATAGGTTTCTACAGTTTTCATTTCTGCTTTACTTTTAAGACTATAAGATCCTTTTTAATCTTTGAATGGTCATTTTTAGAGTTTCATGTAACCTTAGTTTTTTCCACTACCTCAACTTTTGCATCTTTTTTTTTTTTTGAGACGGAGTCTCGCTCTGTCACCCAGGCTGGAGTGCAGTGGCGCGATCTCGGCTCACTGCAAGCTCCGCCTCCCAGGTTTACGCCATTCTCCTACCTCAGCCTCCCGAGTAGCTGGGACTACAGGCGCCAGCCACCTCGCCCGGCTAGTTTTTCGTATTTTTTAGTAGAGACGGGGTTTCACCGTGTTAGCCAGGATGGTCTCGATCTCTTGACCTCGTGATCCGCCCATCTCGGCCTCCCAAAGTGCTGGAACTTTTGCATCTTACATATACTCTCTTAGTTTCCCCATAAGCTGTATATAGTCAAATAATAAATGCAGCCTGTTGTGAGCCTCACCTCTCCACACCTCCTCCAACTCCTGAGTTTAACCCCTTTCTCCAGTAAATCGAGACAATCTATTCTTAAAACTTGACTGCAGATTTTATTTTTGGATATGTCTACAAAACAATAAAGATATTCCCTAACAAGGAAAACTGAATTCTTTCTGATGTATATATCAAATGATAGATCTCATTTACATAAGTATATCTTTAAAAAGAAAAAAGAAAACAAAGTGCTTTGAGGAATAGTCTGTGTATAGATCTGATACTTTACTGTTTTCTTTTAAGTTTATGGATTTTTGACTTTAATAGTCTCAGAAAAAATCAAGGTTGGAGTAAACCACTGATTTATCAAAATTATTTTCATCTATATTGTTTTATTTAATCTTTAGTTTACAATCTGGGAAAATAGACCTCAAAACATCAACAAATCTCAGTTATTAACCACCAAAAAGAATTCTCCCTCTTTCCTTTGTGTGTCTCCCATCTTTCCTTTGTTCTTTGCACAAGGAAGAGTTTGTGAGTCTGGTCTGACATAAATAAAATTTAAAGATTCCTTTAAGAAATAAGCTAGAGCTACTCTGAATAGAGTACATAAAACCACCTAGCTTCAATTCCATTTCCCTTTTGTCGTGAAGATCATTGACATGGGTCCACAATAATATTAACTTTAGCTCTTCGGAATGTGCAGGTTGGTTAAGTCATTAATGCTTTCAACGAAGTTTACTTTTAATAAAGGTCTCCGTGACAATCGTCTTTCAAAAGTTATTTCCCAAAAATAATTTTAAAGTAAGTTTCCCTCGATGTCTGAAAAACGACTAAGTGGAGCTGGAGGAGGCTGCGAAAATTGCCTCCAAATAAGACAACAGTTGCAGTGCAATAATGAAGGCCCGGAAATGCTCTGGGGTAGCCTGGGGACTCAGAAGATGTCTGCGCGTGCGCCTTGCGCGGCTTTTTGAGTGTGGATCCTCACAGGTGATTTGTGCTTAGCTGTCGTTGGTCCCTCAGTATCCTGGTCCCCAGATCCCAAAAGCCCTGTCATCCACAGTTCTGACAACGCATGCCTTCGTTTTCATTTTTGTGAGAAAAGGGAAACTATCAGAATTGACTTTTCCAGATTAGCATAGAAGAAACTGGGATGACAGAGTCAGTGATGAGATTAGATGTGGAAATAGGAAACCGTTTTTTGGAAGAGAGTAGTTAGGCTGTGAACTTGTGAACACAACTAAGTGTTCAGTAGCAACTAAAATGTGTCTCCATAACATTATTTCAAAGATGTGTATCTGATATCTGAAATTTGGGAGAACATTGTACTAATGTTTTCTAGCAAAAAAAATACAGCTGGAAAGAGGAAGGGAGGGAAGATGAAGGAGGGAGAGATGGAATGAATTTGAGAGGAAGTGCTATTTAGACTAAGATAAAATACTACAGATTCCAAGACAAAGTGGTTAAGGTGAGTGTCAGGGAGCACAAATGGCAGAAAATACCATAATAAACAGATTTACAATGGAATTGTTGGGTCTGACTTTTATTCTGTCAGTGTTGTGGCCTCTAAACACATCAGTGCTCTCCTTTGATCCATGTGCTAATTAACAACCAACACTCTCCCCCCCTCCCAGATTCTTTCGTCATTTAAAACCCAATCTAAATCTAACCCAGGTAGTCACTGTAACAAATGCAATCATCTAAGAATTTCAAAGACATTTTTTGATGAATTTGTGAATATAGCTTATTCGCAACAACAACAAAAATTATTTGAGCCTGGGCGCAGTGGCTCACTCCTGTAATCCCAGCACTTTGGGAGGCCGAGCCAGGCGGATCACGTGGTCAGGAGATTGAGACCATCCTGGCTAGCAAGGTAAAATCCCGTCCCTACTAAAAATCAAAAAAAAAAAAATTAGCCGGGCATGGTGGCAGGCGCCTGTAGTCCCAGCTACTCAGGAGGCTGAGGCAGGAGAATGGCGTGAACCCAGGAGGCGGAGTTTGCAGTGAGTCGAGATCGTGCCACTGCACTCCAGTCTGGGCGACAGAGCAAGACTCCGTCTTAAAAAAAAAAAAAAATTATTTGAGAGGACAGTTCCGTGGTACTTTTAACCATTTAAGTGCAAGCGCATACACAGACACAAACATATACCTATATATATAAAATATATATATCTATGTATCTGAGTTGATTGCATTAATTAGAGTGGCTACCTGGATTAGGATTACACTGGGCTTTGCTGATGAAAGAATTCAGCAATGTTTTTCAGTTATCCTGTAAATACATATATGAATATATTAACCCTGTAATTTTATTATTGCAGAAACTCCCTTAGATATACTCAAGGATTATTGTATAGGGATGTATGTTGCTGCACTTTTTCCAACCATAAAAGAGAGAAAAATAAATATTTGGTAATATGGAAATAGTTTAGAAAACTAGAACACATTTACTAAACATTATAAAAACAAACACCATCTAGATATATTAATATGTTGATACTAACAGATTTTCTTTTATCTCTTACATAATTAGAATTACTATTATTTGCTAGTATTTTCATTATCATTTTATTTTATTATATTTATTTTTGAGATGGAGTCTTGCTGTGTTTCCCAGGCTGGAGTGGAATTGCAAGATCTCGGCTCACTGACCCCTCTGCCTCCTAGGTTCAAGTGATTCTCTTGCCTCAGCCTCCCAAGTAGCTGGGATTATAGTCACACACCACCATGCCAAGCTAATTTTTGTATTTTTATTAGAAACAGGGTTTCACCATGTTGGCCAGGCTGGTCTTGAACTCCTGACCTCAAATGATCTGGCCTCCTCAGTCTCCCGAAATACTGGGATTACAGGTGTGATCCACTGCACCAAGCCTATTTTTATTATGGACATAGAAATAAAATTCTCTCTACAGAGGGTATAAAATTAATATTAAAAATATATTGGTCAAGTAAGTAATCTCTGTGTCCTTACTACCAATTTATTTAATTTAAAATGAAGTATATTGTTGAACTGAACAGTATATGAAATCCTGAAATAAATAGCATATGTATTCTTACTCTAGGCAGAATTGTCTAACAGATTAATCAGAATAAATGAAATTGACTTATGTCATACTTAGACATTTTAAGGGCATGTAGGCTAATTTATTCTTTTTCATTATAAAAAATAGTAAATTTAAAGTTTCATTAAACAAGACCCCATGATTTTCCAGATAATATATGTGTATGTGTATGTGTTCCCAACGTGTCACCAATATATATCATTTAATAACCCTTCAACTCAACAAGATAAATACAATTTCTCTACTTAAAAATGGTTCCAAGCCAGGGATGGTGGGTCACACCTGTAATCCCAACAATTTGGGAAGCCTGTTGTTGAGATTACAGGTGTGACCCACCATGCCTGGCCTGGAAGGCAGGGGAGGCAGGGGGATCTCTTGAACCCAGGAGTTGGAGACTAGCACGGACAACATGGCCAAACTCCATCTCTATTAAGAAAAAGATCTTTAAATCTACTTTTAAAAGATTTAAAAATTGGTTCACAAAATAAAAAGGCATTCAGTGAAGGAAAAATTAAACAAAATATAAAGAGGATAACCTTTGAAGAGAAATAAAAGAAACAGGTAAGCAAGGAAAAAGAAGGGCTTAAATATATTACTAAACAAGAGCAACTAAAGAAAACACAGTTGCACAGTTTTGTGAAAAGTTAAAACAGTAACAATTTGATTACTAATAATGGGCTTTATACAATTTACCCAGTGGTTTTCAAGGTGTCATTTTTCATAAAAATTGTGTGGACTGAAAGGCTCTGTGTTTTAGAGATGGGCTAATAGAAACCCAAGAATGAACCATAGATTCCTACATGAAGCAGTAACCTTATCTTTTTATATTTATTTCCTTATACATTTGCATATCCTATTTGTCTTCCAGAGTCCTTAGCCTTAGAGATTGAGCTCCATGGATGACACCATCAGATCTCCCTTCCCTTCTGGTTTATAGTTGTGTTTAGTTATGGGGGAATCACAGGAGACTGGCAGGAAGAAGGATGATGAAGTCAGAGTCCTTATTTTCTAGACTCCTCCCTTACCTGGTAACTTGGAATCCTTAAAAGGTCATAACTTAAAAGACAATGGCAGTGTACCTTAAAAGAAGGTCAAAATTCCTATTAAAAGGTCTACTTCATATGACTCCCTTCTAGTTCTCAGTAACCTCTAACTCTACTCAATCCTTTGGGTGTAGAGTAGGTAGAAGCATAAGGGTTGCTAGTCTTACTTTCTGCTCTATTCCTTAAGGTTTTTAAACCCAACACTTAACTAGTTCATAATCTGGATTCCAATGGAGGGAAAAGGCTAAGATCATGAGCCCCTTTAGAATACCTATGGCTACATCGGCAGGGGCTAGGAAAGAAGATAGGAAATCTACTTCACATTACTCATTTCACTATTCTGTGCTATGAAACATAAATGTTAAATTGAAAACAAACATTCAATTTTGGCAATAGATAGTGTAAGAAAGGGATACTAAGCCAGATATGGAAGAGTAAAGGACATGAATCTTCTGCCTACTGAATTCAGAGATTAACATAAAATAAAATATTCTGTTAACTCTGCTATGAAAATGTTTTGAGGCTGGAAATGGTGGCTCACAGGTTTAATCCCATTGCCTACAGGAGGATGTTTTGAGTCCAGGAGCTGGAGACCAGCCTGACCAGCAAAGGAAGACCATGTCTCTGCAAAAAAATTAAAAAACAAACCTGGAATGGTAGTGCCTGCCTGTAGTGCTTGCTACTCAAGAGGCAGAGATGGAGGATGGTTTGACTCCATGAAGTTGAGGCTGTTGTGAGCTAGGAAACACCCACTGCACTATAGCCTGGGTGACAGAGCCAGACACCATTTCTAAGAGAAGAAATAAGAAAAGAAAAAAAAAATGAAAAAAGTGTTTAAAATCTAGCATTCATGGTACTGCTTGTAATTACTGCCTTCATTATTTTCTTATGGAATGCAATCTCTTTGATTCTAATTTTTATAGGCTACTATCACGTTGCAATGTTCAGCAACTGAATGTTTCATTCATGAGCGAAATTAACCTCAAAACGTAGGCTGAACATCAGCTGGGCACACAAGCACCGAAGGAATCCTACATGTTTCTGTGGTTCTTGATAAGGCAATACATTGAAATATTTGAGGATTTATGGAGTTGGTGATATGGAATTGATTCCTGACTCCCTCCCATATAGGAAATAGGACCAAAGAGAGATTGCTTACCCTTTATGTGCTCATATATAAACTTGGGACAATTACATACATATTCCACATTTTCTGTGGGGATTATGGAAGATGTGGGTATGGAGATAGCAAGGTATGTGGTACATCACAGCCCATGTATCACATTGTTCCCTTCCATTTTCTAATGTATTTATCTTTGAACAAATAAACAAGGGATTTGAAGAGAAAATGACTGGGGTTTGCAGAAGAATATCTAATAAATGTGCTTTTAAAAAGACATAAAATTTAAAATATTTAAAAATAGTCTTGAACATTCAGAAGCCAGAAAGGAAAATATAATTTATAATTAAATTAATACACTTTTATTAGCATGGATATAATTGTGCAGATGTCTCTCCATGTGAGCAAAAAAATAAAATAGCAATTAAAATTTCGATGAATTATAACTGCTGTGTTTTAAATAATATTTATCTTAGAATTGAATTTTCATTAAAAAATTAACATATTCGAAATGAAATAAACTTAGCTTTCTATGCATATTAAGGAAGCAGAAATAGATCCCCAACTTCTGTACAAACATTTTTTAAGGCGTTATGGAACCCAGTTGAGGGAGAGAGTCTATTATCCATTTTCAGAAATAGAATTGTTATTCAAGAGGAATCTTTGTTGTCTAGGAAGATTTCAAGTGCTAGAATGGAAATAGACTCTCAGGTACAAAAAATATAGACTTTTCATTGAAAAGGGAAGCAGTGGGAAATGAGAAAATGTTCAAAATCGGTTAGGGAGCAAATCTTTATCCACATTGTGTATTGTTCTTGGCCATACACACATCTCTAATGCCCATACCCATCTCTAATCCCTCTTCCGGCTGGGTTAGGACTTTTCAAACCTAAAAAATACCAACTTTAAGGGGACTTACATTCTCATATTTGTTTCATGGTTTGAGACTCATGTAGGAAAATAAGCTATGTCATTAATAATGCCACAGTAGAGAGAAGTAGGTCTAGAATTGCGAGCTCCCGATTTCCAATGCTCTAGACATCACCTGCCTGAAGTTGACTGTTGGGATTAGTGAATAATGTGGCGCAAAAAGTGGTTGAAATGGAATTAGAAACTGCCCCTTTTCTTTTTTCTCCTTGCCCCAATTCTTTACTGATACACATAGTCATCAGACCCTGTGATGGAATACCAGAGCCCCACCAGGGAGCCCCTGAATCTCAGCAGAGAATGTCCAGAGGGTCCAGTTCATGACAGAAGGGTTTCACTGGCTTCTCACTCTTGAGTGCAGGAAAGGACAAAGGAGTTCTACTTTTCCGTTTCTTAAATTTATGGCATATAACCTCCTGATGATTTTTCAATGTGTCAAATTGGCTAGGCTTAACTACAGAAAAGGAAATGAGGGCAGCAGCCATTTTGTAGCATGCACACACCTCCTTCTTAATGAAATGCTAACCTAGGCCCTGCTGGAAAGGTATTTTTCAGATGTAAGTAAAGGTTCTAACTATGAAACTAGGAAGTTTACTCAGATAAGTCTGACTTTACCAGTGAAAGTCCTTTGAAGAAAGACTTAGACATTCCTTGAACAAGACTAAACAGTGAAAATGTCTCTATTTTTCCAGTTGCTCCCTATTGACTGTTCCATGACCACTGGGATCCAGGCAGAAGAATTTTTTTTTTTGACTATAACAGGGATCTTATACTTCCTTTGGAAACATCCACAATTGAGTAAGCCAATTCCTTGTACTAAATCCATATATGAATCTCCTCAAGTGTACATATATCTAATGAGTTCTGCTTTTGTCTTTGAACCTTGACTGATATAGGGCTGATAGATTTTTTTTTCACTGTTCTGACAGTTGTGACCATAAATCTTATGTTGTTGTTGTATTTCCTTCCTTCCTTCCTTCCTTCCTTCCTTCCTTCCTTCCTTCCTTCCTTCCTTCCTTCCTTCCTTTCTTTCCTTCCTTCCTTCCTTCCTTCTTTCTTTCTTTCTTTCTTTTTTCCAGACAGAGTCTCACTCTGTCACCCAGGCTGGAGTGCAGTGACGCGATCTCGGCTCACTGCAACCTCCGCCTTCAGATTTCAAGCAATTCTCCTGCATCAGCCTCCAGAGTAGGAGGTTTATCAAAGGATAACTTGAAGCCAGGAGCTAGAGCCTAGACTGGGCAACATAGCCATACCCTGTCTATAAGAAAAAATTTAAAAAAAATTAGCTAGGTGTGATGGCATAAGCCTCTAGTCCTTATTACTTCGGAAGCTAAAGTGGGAGGATTACTTGAGCCCTGGAATTCAAGGCTGCGGTGAGCTATGATTGTGTCACTGCACTCCAGAAGGAGAATTTCTCTAGAATAAATAAATAAATGTGCACTTAGATGAATGTGTGTGTCTTGGAAGAAACTCAATAAACAGTATTAAGTGAATCTTAGTTAATTTCTATTATATGTTTACCCTGATAAAATTGATGTTAGATATGCATCATTCAGGCAGTGGTTTTTATAATGATACTGTGAGGCTAATTTAATCAGTGGTGCAAAAGTGTGTGCTAAATATTGGATAAACGTAATTGTCTCTGTCTCCACCTTTCTTGATACCCTAAATACCCCTAAAGAGGTGGGTGTGGTCTTCAACCATTCGTATAAAAGGGTGTAGGGCCAGGCATGGTGGCTCACGCCTGTAACCCAGCACTTTGAGAGGCCAAGGTGGGCAGATCACAAGGTCAGGAGTTTGAAACCAGCCTGGCCAATATGGTGAAGCCCTGTCTCTACTAAAGATTACAAAAAAAAAAAAAAATTAGCAGAGCGTGGTGGTGCACACCTGTAATCCCAGCTACTCGGGAGGCTGAGGCAGGAGAATGGCTTGAACCCAGGAAGTGGAAGTTGCAGTGAGCCCAGATTGAGCCATTGCCCTCCAGCCTGGGTGACAAGGTGAGACTCCTGTTTCACAGGGTGAAACACCGCATGTTCTCACTCATAGGTGGGAATTGAACAATGAGAATACTTGGACACAGTGTGGGGAACACCACACACCAGGATCTGTCATGGGTCGGGGGAGGGAAGAGGGATAGCATTAGGAGATATACCTAATGTAAATGACGAGTTAACGGGTGCAGCACACCAACATGGCACATGTATACATATGTAACATACAAAAAAAAAAAAAGGATATAGAAGGGACAAGCCCATTTTTCTCCAGAGGATAAGGATAGCACTTAGAGTTAACTGCATTCAGCTGACCTCCAACAGCTAGTACTTAGTGAATGAGCTCCTGATCTTGAGGAGTACCTAACAGAATTTTTTTTTGAAGAATCACTGTGGAAAACATTCATAGAACCCTGAGGTGAGTGCAAATTATATGAAGAAAATAATTTCATTCTTCCTTTACAAAATAATAAATTAGAGTGTTAAAAAATGCCTAATTAACTTAAACCTATTTAATGCTATTATTTGTAACTCACATTGCTATATATTTTATAACATGAGGTTATTGTTGTTATTTAGTGTATTCCGTAATTGTTCAATACATTTTTGAAGAATTTTAAATATCTAGTGTTTGTTGCAATAGATTTGTATGCATCATGAATATATAGAATTCACATTATAAAGCATTTATATGTAGGCAAGTATATATATGTATGTGAGTGTGTGTGAGTGTGTATTACATGTATTAATATTGGTACATTGAATTAATTAAAAAGAGATAATTACTGAATACTGTAAACGTTGTGCTTTCATAACCTTAAGCTTTTAGACTTGATTTTAAATTACTAAGGCAATGATGAGATTAAAATGGTAATACTAAAGGAAATAAGAAGGCTCTCCAAAATATCCTAGCTTAGAAATCAAAACACAATTGTTGAACAGATAAATGTACAAGGCATAATTTTATACGTGATATTGGTTACCATTTAATTGTGGCTTAAATCAGATTAAACTATGAAAAATTCCTGAAAATAACTCTGATGACCTCTGAAAAATATTTAGGACTCTGAGATTTTCACTTTTTACACTTAAATTCAGGGGTGTTTTTAAGTAAAAAAGAGTAAGGTAAAGGACTTCAAACTACCAGAGCAAAGATTACAGTTTGTATTAGCCAGGGTTCTCCAGAGAGACAGAATCATAGGATGTATATGTAACTGTATATGTATACACACACAAGTAGAAAATACTTACCATTGTGTGAATACTATGCAGCCATAAAAAAGAATGAGCTCATGTCCTTTGTAGGGACATGGATGAAGCTGGAAACCATCATTCTAAGCAAACTATCACAAGGACAGAAAACCAAACACCCCATATTCTCACTCATAGGTGGGAATTGAACAATGAGAATACTTGGACACAGTGTGGGGAACACCACACACCAGGATCTGTCATGGGTTGGGGGAGGGAAGAGGGATAGCATTAGGAGATATACCTAATGTAAATGACGAGTTAACGGGTGCAGCACACCAACATGGCACATGTATACATATGTAACAAACCTGCACGTTGTGCACATGTACCCTAGAATTTAAAGTATAATAAACAAACAAATAAATAAATAAATAAAAGAAAATACTTACCATTGTGTTACAATTGCCTGTCGTATACCGTACGGCACATGCTGCACAGGTTTTTAGACTAGGAACAATAGGCTATACTGTATACCATAGGTGTGTAGTAGGCTATACCATCCACGTTTGTGTAAGTGTAATTTACGATGTTCAAACAATTAACAAAACTGCCAAATGCATTTCTCTGATCATATATCTGTCCCCACTCTACACATGACTTTACAAGGGAGGAAGTCTACTAGGGGAATTGGTTCCCTTGATTATGGAGTCTGAGAAATTGAATATAGGCTGTCATTAAACTAGTGTCCTGGGGATACCAATATTCTGGCTGAGTTAGAATAAGCCTCAGGAGAGAGAGAAAAGTGTCTTCTCTCTGCCCTTTTTCTTCTATCTGAGCTACCAGCTGAGTGGATGGTATCCACCCACATTGAGGGCTGCTGTTCCCCACTCAGCTCGCCAACTCCTATGCCTCTCTGGAAACACCTTCACAGACTCACCCAGAAATCATGCTTCACCAAATCTCCATGTACTAGTTAATCCAGTCAAGTTGACACATAAAATTAACCATAATACCATAGAAATATAATTATGCATATTTCAGGTTTAAAAAACTGACCAAATGTCAGTTCAGCATTTGAGTAGCCCAAGGAAGAGGTTAATTTAATCCATTAAAAAAAACCCATATATTTTATTACTTATTTTCTCTCCTAGTGAACCTAGATTGGTTTACTGCTGTCTTTTTGTTTATTTGGTCCGTTGGTTTGTTTTGGGGTTGTTTTTGCTTTAAAGAGCTGGGCTTCTGGGTTCCTCTCTCTAGTAATACTTCCTAGAGCCCTCTGACAATCTTCTCATATTTTGTTAGTCAGTGTAGGTTTTCCTACTCCTCTCCCATAGTCATTCAGTAGTTAATTGAAAGAGGAATAGGGACAACCATGATTTATTCCAGACCACTTAAGACTAAAACCCAAGTATCATATCCACATCCAGGGAATAGGTAATTGAATAGATTTGCATTATGTTATGGGTAGAAACTTGGAGTAGAAGGGGTTGTGAGTTATCTCATCAGTAATGTCTGCTGTGAAGCCTGAAGACTCTCCTTGTATATGAATTTTTCATTTTTGTTACAGAGGAAATAGTTTGTTCTGCTTTAATGCGCACTGTTGAGAAGAAAATATAGCTATCACATATCACCACATGTTCACAGATTTTCACCAACACAGACCCCGAAATGATGCTGCTCTTTCTTTTTCATGAACATGAATTCTGGAATCTTGCAAGTCTTCCAGAGGGAACTCACTTGCCCCATCTGCATGAACTACTTCATAGACCCAGTCACCATAGACTGTGGGCACACCTTTTGCAGGCCCTGTTTCTACCTCAACTGGCAAGACATCGCACTTCTTGCTCAGTGCTCTGAATGCAGAAAGATAACACAGCAGAAAAACCTCAAAACTGACATTCATGTGAAGAAGATGGCTTCCCTTGCCAAAAAAGCCAGTCTCTGGCAATTCCTGAGCTCTGAGGAGCAAATGTGTCGGACTCACAGGGAGATAAAGAAGATGTTCTGTGATGTGGTCAAGAGCCTGCTCTGTTTGCTGTGCTCCAGCTCTCAGGAGCACCGGGATCACAGACACTGTCCCATTGAGTGGGCTGCTGAGGAACACCGGGTAAGTGATGTCTCTGAAGATCTGCTTCTATACAGGACACATAAAATTCTTTTAAGTCTATTTCCTTGGAGATTGGACGATGCCATCTCTGTGTCCCTTTAAGCATCTCTGTTATGAGCTTCCTTAGCTTTAAACTTCAGATTTGACAAACATGAAGATAAACAAAGCAAATGCTATTTTCTATGGGCTGATTTGTCTCATTCTGGGCCCCTTTGTATATCAAGTGTGAATCATACTTTGTCTTCACTGGTGCTCCAAGTCATGGTTCTTTTGCAGGAGAAGCTTCTAAAGGAAATGCAGTCTTTATGGGAAAAAGCTTGTGAAAATCACAGAAACCTGAATGTGGAAACCACGAGAACCAGATGCTGGAAGGTTAGTCCTGTACTACTTTACCTTCTCCAAGAACTTATGGTGAACATGGGTGACTCTTAAAATAGGAACTTGATCTCGAACCATAATGTTTCTGGAATTCAATAAAAAAGGAAAAAAACAGTTGAGAAAAAGTAACCTAATTTTTTATG
Source organism: Macaca mulatta (assembly GCF_049350105.2). NCBI lineage: Eukaryota > Metazoa > Chordata > Mammalia > Primates > Cercopithecidae > Macaca > Macaca mulatta. The sequence goes on from NC_133419.1 coordinate 90,781,313, forward strand.
TAGGATAGTGCGAGTCTTTCATAGGATTTCTAACCAAACCACAGACGTAACCCAAGCATGCGCATCTGTTTCCATACAAACCTACAGCAATACACCAAAAAATATTGGTTGGTGGCCATTTCACAGTGATCCTCATGGGCTGCCTGGATAAATCTTGGGCACAAGAGTTATTGAGCAGTCATGGAAATTTCAAGTGAAACTTCTGAGGCTGGGTCAGCATGAATTTGAATCCTGGTGGGCAAGCGTATTTGGAAATGTGAGTTAAATTTCAGGCAAAAGGAGGAAAAGTGCAGATTTAGAGAAAGCATGAAATTAAGTATCTCAACTCATTAGTATTGAATAATGCATATTCAGTATGTGAGAAATGTAGGTTTGTGTCTTGATGAAGACATAAATATGCGAGAAATATGGGAACTAGTATTTAATATCAGGAGAACTTTATGGACTTGAGAAGAATTCTAGAAATGATTTTCTCTTTGTGGATGTTTACTTTGAGGGTATGATATCTAATAATCATTCATTCATTCATTCTAATATTAATTCATTGAAAAATATTTTATGAGTACCTAGTGTATGTCAAATATCAACTTAGGAAATTAAACAGTAAAGAAGAAAGAAAACATACAAATCTTACAATGGAAATGAGAGAAGCAAATGGTCACCATTCAGATATGTGAAATACGTGATGTGTTAGAGTGTAGTAGTGTCTTTGGAGAATAATCAAGCAGGAAAGTAGAAAAGGAGAACAGAGAACAGGGACTGGGGATGAGGGTTTGAGTTTTAAATAGGGTGGTCAGAAAAAAGGCTAGTGGAAAAATTCATACTGTATGTATGATGTATACGTACATCCTCCTGTTTGCCTTCCTCTTCTATATATACACACACAGAGAGAGATACACATATATATTCCTCATATATATCCCTATATACACATATACTTGTATACACATGTATACAAGGGGTGTGTGTGTGTGTGTGTGTATATATATATATATATCTGTCAGTATATATATGAGAAATACACATATATGTGAAAATAATTCTAGGTGGAGAAAACAGCATGTACAATAGTATTTCACTTGTGTTTATTTTGGGGGGTTGAGGAACCACAAAGAAGCCCATGTTGCAGATTAGGGTGAGTGTGGAAGAGAATGAATGAAACCTTATTAGAATACGTTATGCTGGGTGAAATGCACTGAGCTGACAATGCTAATCTGAGGTCATTTCATCATTTCTCATACAACGTTTTATATAATTTGCCCCAGTTCTCAGAAGTAGAAATAATGGTTTTCTGTCCGGTTAATATAGCTCTATAGTTTAATTCTTAAGCAAAAACTTAGTTTTATTTCTAAAAAGGTGGTTTGGAAGAGAGAAATTCATTTTCACATAACTACCTTAGAAAACTTTTTATCATTTTATCTTTAATCAAGTAAATGTAACTGGGCAAAAACAACTATGTTGATATTAAAGTGGAACAAAATGAGAGGAACAAAATTTTGTAGAATCTGAGAATTGGCAAGACTGAGAATTAAAATATTGGATGTTCAGATTACTAAGAGGAATCAGTGAAATTCAAGAGAAGATAAATAAATAGGTTTCTATTTTGACTAACTAGTTGTCACTGCAGGATTATGTGAGTTTAAGGATAGAAGAAATCAGAACTGAATTTCAGAAGATGCCTGCATTTCTCCATGACGAAGAGCAACATCAGTTGGAGAGGCTGCAAAAGGAGGGCGAAGACATTTTTCAGCAACTCAGTGACAGCAAAGCCAGAATTAAACAAAGGAGGAGGAAATTTTAACAGGAATGTATGTGGATCTGAAGCAAATTTGCCATAAAGCAGATGTGGAGCTACTCCAGGTACGGACTGACCATGGGGTATCAGGATGTGAAACATTCACACGCATGGGTGTTTTTCTTCTCTCTCCCCCTTTACTTCCATGATTTGTTTCCAAAATCACATTTCCATAATCAATGCTAGTTTGTTGAGAGGTTATAGACTCTCCTAGTGATTCTACCGGACAAAAGGTCCCTCCTACTTTATTTTTTTAACTCTATTTTTTTTATTTATTTATTCATTCATTTATTTATTTTGTTATACTCTAAGTTCCAGGGTACATGTGCACAATGTGCAGGTTTGTTACATATGTATACCTCCTCCTTTAACCACCAGCAACAAACCTTTGTGGAATGGTCAAGGTAACAGCCCCCAAAATATTTCCCATCAAAAGTCAATGATATATTTAGGATTTTTGAAAGTATGTAAAATAAGAAGTGATTCATTGACATTTAGGTTAATTTGGAGACACGGCATGATGGAGAAGTTGGGGAATCTAGGTTCGCCTTAGTATTATTTTGGGGTCCACTCATTTTGGTAACAGGGCTTAGGGAAGATGACTGAGTAGCTTCTTGAGGGTTACAGCAGAACATAGACTCTGTGGGCCTCCCCTCCTTTCACTTGTAGAGAGAATGTCTTCAAGACTTAGATTATATCAGAACATTAATTCATGACATATGATAGACTGGGATTTTCATTAGAAAAGAAATAGAAAATGCTTTCCAGGAGGGAAAATTATAGGAAAATAATATCTTCAGAAACTGCCTCCAAATCTCACACTGAACTTAGTGGAAGATGCATCTTGTGGAAAGCACTAAGCCTTTCTATTTTTTTTTACAAGCTTTTGGAGACATATTACACAGGTGAGTGTGTACCAAGATTTTAGCAGATGCTCTTTCAGTTTCCACAAATATCAAGCAGGAACTTTGATACTGAAGGTATAATTGATTCAGATATCGATACTACCTTGTCCTGGTTGTACTTTCTCCATCTCCCACCCCATGTGGTCATCTATTTTGTTGCCATACTCAGTGATTTTATTAGACAGTTCAATGAAAGTTCTGCAAAACAAAAAAGGAAAGAAAACAAAAAGTAAACATATGAAAGAAGAACAAAGAAAGTGATCATCTCTATTCTTAATTTCCTTTTTATTGCTCAAATGCCTTCATGCCTGAATATTTGAAACAGAAAATGTTGCATTTGCTACATGGTGACCAAGTGAACAAGGGGAAGCCAGAGAGAAAAGGGTAAAGTATTTTAGCAGTGAAAAATGTTGATGATTTCTTGTTTATATTTAATACATGATTCTGAAAAATAGATGAAACAAACTATTCAGAATGTTAGAACTGTGTAGGCCTCCAGAAAAACTCAGCTGTGAAAGGCAGCTCTCCCTGCCTGGAGCAAGTTTCAACACCCTGACCTTGAAAAGGAAGCAACAGATGCAGTGGTCTTCAAATAACGCCACTTTCCCTGACAGTGATTTCAGGGCAGCCTAGTGTGGTCTGGAATCAGAATTTCATTTTTGAATATTCTCCCAGCCTTAAGACTAATGATCCTTACTAATTTGGAGCAATAAGAAGAAAGATCAGATTGAATTCTCACTCAGATAGACTTTTCCATCCTGCTTGAAAATCAGGAATTGTGAATAAGAATAAACTTGAGAAAGAAAATGATAATTTTGGAATTAGCAAATGTGTAGGTTAAAGGAACCCGCACATTAATGTCTTTTAAATAAAAGTAGTGATTTTTATGTACTTTTTGGCTGTAGATGTGGTAACTGCATCTTTCTCCTTGCAGGTATGAGTCCCTGCTGCTGCAAGTGCTCCAGCTTGTGAATCCAGAGCTCAGTGCAGGGCCCATCACTGGACTGCTGGACAGGCTCAATGGATTCAGAGGTGAGTGTCAGCCCATTGGTGGAATTCCCTCAATGTATTATTGCTTGTTACAGTCGTATGGGTAGTAGTTTACCCTTCATCAAATTTTTATTTCTTTTCAGAAGTAAGTGAACAATATGACTATGGAACCCTTTTATATCTGTTTCTATTTATAGTCCAATTTACAACATGAAGAGAAAAACAGTGAAAAACAAATATGTTCTGGGCTCACATGTATTGAGTTATATATTGGGTAAAATGAATGACATAAGAAATGAAAAATTGAATAAATGGAACAATGTTCAAATAGAAGCTTAATTATCCAATGTTACATAAAAATTTTACATTACTGTATTTTATTTGAATTGTTAAAAAACATATCTTTTAAGGAATAGAGTTCACTGGAGTTTGTTGGAGTATTTGTATTTTCTTACAATATATATATTATTCATATAATGTAAAACTTTGACTTACTGTGCAAAAAAAGAAGAAATTATTTTGTAAATAGGAAGTAAAAATAGAAACAATAATTTCAGTTTAGTTACAACATGAAGAGCTATGTGTAAAATCTAAAAATTGGTTTCAATCCACAGCTAGTAGGGAAGACCACAAAGTGACTGGTAAAAGGTTTTTCAAAAATCTGCCTTAAGTTACCATTTATAATGTGGACATATGGACTTTTACACAGTTATTTAGAACAGTGCTTGAGTAAGTGAAAATTCTCACATTGTTGCCAAAATTATATCAGTAGTATTTAAGAACAAGAAATATGAACTTGATAACTAAAGGGCATTCAGGGCATATAATATTTCACTTTCACTCTGTAAATTGGATTAAAAGAGGTTGATCTTACATTTGACTCTCTATTTTTGAGTTTTCAATACATTTTCACTATCTGCTTTTAGGGTTTTGTTTTTCCTCAGAGAATACTAATCATTCTTATAATTTATTAGCTGTTACAATCAAAATTGTCCTCATTCTTGTAACTTCAGATTTCTTGCTAAAGTAAATTCTTGGTAGAACAACTTTTCCCTCAAGAATTCTAATTTCTATTATTTACACGTGTCTATACTTTTATGTTTTACTTTTTGCAGTGGATATTACTCTGCATCATGAAAAAACCAATAGTCGTATCTTCCTGTATGGAGATTTGAGAAGCATGAATGTTGGATGTGACCCTCAAAATGATCCTCATATCACTGCAACACCTGGATGTTTTCTTGTGTGAGGTGCTCAGACTTTCACATCTGGCAAATATTACTGGGAGGTTCATGTGGCGGACTCTTGGAATTGGGCTTTTGGAGTCTGTAACAATTACTGAAAAGAAAAGAGTCAGAATGACAAGACAGATTAAGAGGAGGGACTCTTTCTTCTTGGATGTGTTAAGGAGGACGTTCACTGCAGTCTCTTTACTACCTCCCCACTAATGGTGCTTTATGTCCCAAGACCTACCAGACAAGTAGGAGTATTCCTGGATTGTGAAGGTAGAACCATGAGCTTTGTTGATGTTGGTCAAAGTTCCCTTATATACACCATCCCTAATTGCTCCTTCTCACCTCCTCTCAGGCCCGTCTTTTGCTGTAGTCACTTCCGACCAGAGACAAGTCAGAAATGTGTCTATATGCTGTGGGAACCTGTTTATGCCAGAAAGTTCCCTTTTTTGCACCTCATCAAACAGGACTAATAAGTCATATTTAATGTCTTCAGTTGCATTCTAATGTCATCATAACTCATTTATAGTGTTTCTATTAAATATGGTGAAAACACTAACACCATGTGTATTGGTTCTTTATTTAATCATTTTCAGAAAATCATTACCCCTGGTTCATCCCACATCTGATTTCTCAAAAATACTTATCTAATGTGTTCCCATCAGCTCCAAGCCACAGTGTCTGAGGTGTGAACTCCTGATTTGGTCCTAAGTATTTGCCTGCATAGCTGGGACTGCTCTTCCTCTCAGTTTTGCTCTATGTCCATGATTCTCTGCTATGATATGACTTGTGGGTGTCAGTTTGAGTGCAGACTTTCATGCTTGACCTGGGTGGCACTTTGTGGCATGTGTGATGGCAGATCCTCATCAGAACACAGATTCAGAGTTAGTTCCTCAGAATGAAGATCTCAGTGGAAAGAGCTGTGCCTAAACTTGCCTTATAAAATTTGAGAATCAGTCAATTTATCTGCAGAGAAAGAAATATGACTATAATTTCACATGGAATTGTCTTCATTGAGTAAAGTTCCTTGCCACATTTTAGTTTAGAAGCTGTACACATGAGTAGATGACTATGAAGTAATGGCAACAGTAACAACTAGTTGATAGTATTTCTACATACAGGAAGCAGTATTTTGCCTTTGTGGCAAGAGAGGAGGGGCATTTGCGCAGAGAAGGGCCAAGCACCCACTGACGAGGGATGGGCACCACGATTGGAAATGGTTATGTGGAAACACAAAATAGCAATAGATAATGACCACTTATAATTTATTTACCAACCCCCCAATTTAGTGTGGTATACTTTGTAAGCAAGATCTTGTTTTGTGATTCTTACGGTTGAAATCAAAGAAAGGAAATGATTTTGTATCTGAATTTATGAGAACTAGAGTAGTTGCAGCTAACTTGAGTTTGTGAAAATATCCAGAACCTGAACTGATTCTGTTGAAGCAGGAGGGCATATTAGAGAGGTCACTAAATTCTGCATGAAATCTGGATGGGTGGTTTTGAGCCAAATTTTGTATTTCTTAAGAAACAGAGTGGCCTCAATTAGCATCAGAGTATCTGAAGAAACAATTACATATCTGGTGTGTTTTTTGTCCTGTGTGAGATACTGTGGAGTGAAGTGGAGCGAGGAACAGAGAAAGAGCACAGCCATCAGCTACCGTGATAAGTAGCAGCCTTGATACCAGTGTTCTGTCTGCAGGGCACAGGACTGGTCCTCAACAATGAAATGCTGGCTAACATTAAGTCTGCAATTTGCAAGGAGAGCACCTACATACAAATAAAGAGCCTTTTTACTAAGGATAAGAGGTAATGACAGAAAGAAAATACTTTTCTAGGGAGATTAAGACAGAAGTTCACCGCTAAAATTACTCAAGCAGGAAATAGTGCCGTAATAACCAACTAATGCTTCTTGTTCCTGTTGGGAAGAGTGTCATTTTCTTAGCACTAGCACCAGAGAAAACCAGAAATATCTGGAGGAGACTGAATAAAAAGTTCTGGGCAACATAGAGAGACCCTATCTCAAAAAAAAAAAAAAAACGATACACAAACAAACAAAAAAACCTGTGCATGCTACTGTGTGGTTCCAGCTACCTGGGGAGGCGGCAGGTGGTTTGGGGAGTTGGAGAGGCTGAGGATCACATGAGACCAGGAATTTGAGACTGCAGTGAGCTGTGATCATTCCACTGCATTCCATCCAGGGCAACACAGTAAGACCTTGTCTCAAAAATAAAAGGTCTTTCCCCACATATTGTACTATCAACATTGGACATCATCATTTTTTAATATTTGCCAATTTAAGAGTTTAATAATAGTTTTCTTATTGCTTTCTAGAGAAAAATGAATACCTCTTCATTAATGTAATGAAAATTCTTAATTTTCAGTAATACAAAATGTTCTGTAGTTCCTCTTGGAAGTCTAAATCCTAAATTCCATGTCTGAACCAGGAACTTTCCAGTGTTTTCTCCCTGGTTTATTTTTACCAGAGCAGACACGCTAACATTACTCCATGCTCAAGTCTTAAAATCATCTCTTTAAACTTCATGAAATTAATGAGGGAAGAATAGAGAGGGAGAAATGTAAATAAACTAAGCTTGCCGAAGTTTGAGCATTAATCGTTAGGTCAGGTTGCTCTCTGAACTGCCTTCTCATAACCATTTAGTGCCTATTGTCCTAGAATCATGTAGACCCTATATTATAGTTCCCTTTTATTGTTCTGTCCTGCACACTGGTGAAACTACAGACTTTGCTTGTCTGAAGGACCCCATAAGTAATTGACTCACCAAAGAATGTAGTCGCCATATCCTGAGAAGTTTATCCCCCTTTCCCCAAATAATCAACCACCCCAATTTTCCAGCTCCTCACCTTCCAAAATCTCCTCAAAAATCCTAGCCCAGAGTGAAGAATTTGAGGGTCTCCTCCAATCTCCTCACTCAGCACCCTGTGATCGTTAAACATGTTCTCTGTTGTACCTCTGTTGTCTCAGTGTGATTGGTATGTTACCGTACAGCAGCCTGTTACTATACAACCTGTGGGTCCTGTAATAGTGGGACAATTCTAAACTCCAGCCCAGCTTTCTATGTCATGATGAAGGTATATAATATTGTTCAAAGAAGGAAGATAAAATATATTTATTGACAGTATTTTAGCTAGAGTTATGCATTTTAAACATTTGGACATTTGTACGTGGGCCTCAATTTATTTTCTTGCTCTGGCTTTACAAGTATGAGAATATGTCTGTGAAAAGATTCTTGCTAAAAGTTTAACAGTCCAAAGGACAAGCTCTGTGGAAGGAGTACTGGTCACTACATGAAACCATTTTTTGACACCCAAATTTATCCAGGTTATTGACTGTTCCCAGGTAAAAATCTTTGATTATTACTTATGTCCTCCTTTTAATACTTAGTTTATACATAGTTTATAAATTGTATTACACCAAAAAGGGTAAAATAGTGAAAATAATAAAGAATATTTTTAAAATAATAACTCACTTCCCAACTCTACCAAAAGTGCTTATTTGTGGGTAGAAGATATGAACAAGAAATGTGATCCAATTGATGGCAACAGGTTTCTTCAGAAAGTGTGAACCTATATGAAGATGTTAGCAAAGGATCCCATAAAACAATGACACTAAGTTATTCACTGCAAGCAATGACAGTAACACAGATTCGAGAATACAGAAGGTCAACAGTAGCCTAAAGCTACATGTCAATGCCTACATCATTCACCTCATTTCATCTCATCATATAGGTAATGTATCAACTCACATCATTATTAGCTGGATGTTCTATAGTCACTTAAATTCAACATGTTCTATCTCATTATTTACTGTGTATCTCTAACCCTGAGGCACAAGGTCATCTTCCCAGGATTTAAGTCACAGTACAGGGAATCACCTTAAATAATCCCCTCTTTTGTCTACCAGAAAAATAAGCCTCTAAGTTATGTTTTTCCTGCTTCACAAATATTTCATGAATGTGTTTTTTCCACTATTGCTTTATTTTGTTTTTCTTAATTCTTGTCTGGATTTCTACAATAGGTGCCTAAATAGCTTTCTGCCTTCAGAATAGCCTCTTTCCAACAAGCCATCTAAATTCACATTCCTCAGTACCATGGTGAGACCACTGGGTCACATCCCTTTGATCCAATTTTACCCAATTTCTGGCAGTTTCTCCAATGCACTCCGCATCCTGTCCTCTCTCATCAATTGCCTGTGTGAGTGTCTGCCAGGAAATCTCTCCCCTCCTGGACAATATAGGTGTCCTTTAAAATACAACCCTTGCACTGTCTGCCCTGGGGCCATGACTGAACTAGCAGCACTTCCTTGGTTCTTCCCTAGTCCCTGTGAGTTAACTACTCATTTTCTGTGCTAGTTATGAAAAAGTTAACTTAAAACATTGCCATGATACTTAAAGTGGACCTTCATTGTTGTTGATGAGTGACAAAGAAGGGTCTGAGTATTTTAGCAAAGAAGTAGGTAAGGAACAAATTATGAGAACATCCAGCAATATGGAAAAAGAGGCAGGTGGAGATTCATAACTCGGGAGCACCCTAGAGCTTTTCTGAGGTATTTGCATACGCTGGAATGATGATGGGGGATTTGTCTAGAGTCTGCAATGATTATCCTCCTTATAACAAAGCAGAAAATCTTCCTCAGAATTATCAGTGCTGACATCACTCCTTGTGCAGACCTGTTAAAGGACTCCTGCAACCCAGTTCTGTGAGTCTCAAATGTGCTCCTCCAATAATGCAGTAGAAGACCTGAGATCCCACAGAACAGTATCCTTGAATCTCTGGAGACTTTTAAGGCTCAAGAATATACAGATCCTATGAACTTCATGTTTTCTAAAATCTCAGATTACGTGAAGTGTTTGAACAAATTGAGTTCCAGAGTGATATCCACCACTGAGACAAAAAATCAGTCTCTAGAATTATAATCTCAAAGTCCAGAATGACAAAAAAAAAAAAAAAAAAAGTTTTTCTTAGAGCCTCCTTGTAATTGTCTTTTATTTTTCTGTAGATATAACTACTAGAGAACAAGCTCTGCCTGATGCCTCTGGCATAGACATATGTCAATTTATTAATTGTAGAAGAAAGAAGTATACTTTTCAGATAAAATGGCTACACAAAACTACCATTTACATGTCTCCTAAATCCAGTACAGAAATGAAGTGCTAGTCAAGAATGTGTCTGAGTTCTGTTAGATTATTTCCTTTCCAGGTTATTCTCCTTGTTAATTTTTACTTTTTGTATTATAGAAGAATCAAAATTGAGTACAAAAAAATATGGCCAGGCTATTGATAAATCACTTGTTTTATGGAAAAGAACCCAAGAAGTTCGAGATTTCTGAATTAATGATTGGGAAGGTTCTTAGTGGTCCCACTTTGATTTTATTTCAATTATAAGTAAGTGTTAAGTGATATTCTAATATAAATTCCGAAAGGTGAAGAGAGTAAATGTATTAAGTATCTCCAGGTGCATCACTAGAATAAGATTATCTTGGTGAAATGGCTAAGAAATCATGCTAAATAGATATAGAAACTCTTCCATCTTCCAAAATCAGAGGCAAACACTAAATGATCACAAAGCAGCTACTTCTTTCTGTCTGCACAAGTAAATCCGAGCTAAATTAGAAAAACAACAGCAATAAAATCTGTCTTGAAATCTGGGAACAAATATGATAATTAAATTCAGGATGCACTGACTGTTACTTAGAGTTTTAGCATCAACAGAAAAGCTCAGGAACAGTAGGTGAAAATGAAAAAGGAGTGCTGGGTTGGAGCCCCAAAGGGAACAACTGTATCATTTCAGATTACTTGGAAAGAAGCAGCTGGTCAGAAGAAGCTGGTGATCAGCTTTCTCTCTGCTAACTCCTAATGTGCTGCATGAAATATGTGGAGGGAGAAGAGAGACAGTTTATTATAGGATCTATGTGGCATGGAGTGAAAGAACAAGAGAACATTTCTGATAAGTGTTTTCAAACTTTGGAGAATCAGTTCTATCTAAATCATCCATTTAAGGTGCTGAAAGACAAGTAAGATGTTTCTTGCCACATGACCTTCAGCTAATCAGGCTTGAGAAAGGAAAACACTGGACACCTTGACAGTGGTGAAAAGTAAGGTCTACTCACTCTTGAATACTAAGACCTGGTGCTAACCTTAAGCAACACCATATATTTTGTTGAGGTTCTGCTTTGCTTCATTGAACACAATCTCTTGGGTTATCTCTGCTGTGCCAGTCATTTAATTTTTCCTTCTGAACCAAATGATAAAAATAAATCAGTTTTTGTGTGTATCCAGCATTCCTGAATATATCTGTCAACTAAGTGTGCCTGCCATCCACCTAAGCTTGAACCAATAGGATGGGAACAAAAGCACTGTGAGAAACACCATGTCCCTTCCTTAAAGCCAAATACCCTCGTCCCTCCTATTTTTCTTCCAGCTTTCCTGCTAGATGCGACACAGCAACAAATTGCAGTTTTTCCACACAGAGAGATAAAATTCAGTTGTTGACGATCTCAGTCTTCCCCTTTACCAACTCTTATACTGGTACAAACAGGTGAGAGGAATGCACCCACTGAATCATTTCAAATTTGAGGTCTTTGTTAGAGCAGATAATCCTGTGTCCTAACTAGTTCCATGAGAAGTTTGCACTTAAATTGACTCTGAGAAATAAGACTTCAGGTTTATGGAATGATCACATTATAGATGATATGACTCTCTCTTTTTCTGTCTCACAGAGGAGACATAGCTATTGCATTCTATTATAGAATTTTCCGTTCTGTATCATCTGGATTATTCTTTCAAATGTAAATTAATTTTGTTCTTTCTGCTGCATAAGGGGGTTTATATCACTTTATGCCTACAAGTAATTAAATTCATATTTCAATTTAAATCCTGACAGTCTCCATTATTCTAAGTCCTGTTTCTGTTTCTCTCATCGTTTATTATAGGGATCTTTATCTTCCACTAGTTTATATTTAAAAACCTAAGAAAATTGAAATCAATCTTATTTTTAAAAGTGCCATAATTATTTCATTATTTCATTTTATTTATATACTTATTTATTTATTTTTGAGGCAGAGCCTCACTCTGTGGAACAGACTGGAGTGTAGTAGCATGATCTCTGGTCACTGCAAACTCCACCTCCCGTATTATCCACCTTGTCAATTTTTACTTTTTATCCTATAGAAGAATCAAAATTCTTGAATACAAAAACTCCTCCTGCCTCAGCCTTCGAAGTGGCTGGGATTACAGGTACCTGCCAACTTTCCTCTACCACCATTTTTATAAGTTGTGCCAGCCAGGACCTCCAGCACAGTATTGAATGGAAGCAGTCCCAGTGAATGTCCTTGTTCTTATACTGGCTTTAAAAAGAACGCTTTGAAGAATCCCCTATTTATGATAGCACTGGTTATTTTTCATTTTAGCATATACTTTTACTGATTAAGTAAAAATTTCTTTTTTATAGTTTGTTACTGTTTTTTTGTTTTGTTTTGTTTTGTTTTCACTTTTTGAGAGATAGAGTCTTACTATGTAGACCAGGCTGGTCTTGAACTCCTGACCTTAAGAAATTTTCCCACCTCAGCCTCCCAAAATACTTGGAATACTTGGATTATAGGCATGGTCACTGCACGAGGCCACTAAACTTTTTTCTTCTTTTTCTTTGAGATGGAGTCTTGCTCTGTTGCTGGCTTGAGTGCAGTGGCTCGATCTTGGCTCACTGCAACCTCTGCCTCCCGGGCTCAAGCAATTCTCCTGCCTCAGCCTCCCAAATACCTGGGATTACAGGCACCCACCACCATGCCTAGCTAATTTTTGTATTTTTAGTAGAGACGGGGTTTCACCATGTTGGCCAGGCTGGTCTCAAACTACCGACCTCAGGTGATTCGCCCTCCTCAGCCTCCCAAAGTGCTGGGATTACAGGCATGAGCATCTGCGCCTTATTGTGACATTATGTTGTATTATTTTAGACTTGCCTCAGGTGATTCGCCCTCCTCAGCCTCCCAAAGTGCTGGGATTACAGGCATGAGCATCTGCGCCTTATTGTGACATTATGTTGTATTATTTTAGACTTGCTTTAGGGTCTAGAAAATGATCAACATATATTTCAAAATAACATTTTTCTTATTGACTGAACTTAAGTTTAATCTTATTAACTGAGTAGTTCAAATCCATGATGTCTTCCCTGGATTTGTGTGTGTTTGTGCTTGACTTCTCTATAATTGAGATGTATATTCACTGCCTAATACAATGGTAGATTTGCCAGTATCTTTGTTTTTCTATCAACTTTTGCTTTTAATTTTGAGGCTATTTGCCAGATTCTACGTGTTTAGAATTGATGTATCTTATTGAATTGAACGTTTTTTATATTATATGGTGTCCCTCTATAACAAACTAGACTTTTCCACTTAATATCTGGGAGCAAGCTGGAAATTTTACTTTCTCTCACTTAGTATTTTATTTTATTTTATTTTATTTTATTTTATTTTGAGATGGAGTCTAGCTTCGTCACCCAGGGTGGAGTACAGTGGCATGATTTCGGATCACTGCAACCTCTGCCTTTCAGGTTCAAATGGTTCTCCTGCCTCAGCCTCCCAAGGAGCTGGGACTACAGATGCCTGTCACCACACCTGGCTAATTTTTTTATTTTTAGTAGAGATGTAATTTCGCCATATTGGCCAGGCTGGTCTCGAACTCCTGAACTTAAGGGATCTGTCCGCCTCAGCCTCCCAAAGTGCTGGAGTTACAGGCCTGAACCTCCGTGCCTGGCTTTATATTGTTTTATTTTCAAACTTTTCTTATCATAATGCACAGCTGTCTCCTCTAAACAATAGGCTGTGACTGGGACCAGTGGTTCAAGCCTGTAATCCCAGCACTTTGGGTGGCCTAAAGCAGGAGGATGACATGAAACCAGGAGTTCAGGACTGGCATAAGCAATAAAGTGAGAGTCTGTCTCTGTAAAAAATAAAAAAAGAAAAAGAAAATCAGCCAGGCATGTTGGAGGGCACCTGTAGTCCCAGCTACTCAGGAGGTGGAGGCAAGATTGCTTGAACCCATGAACAGAGGTTGTACTAATCTACAATAGCATCACTGTGCCCCAGCCTGGCTGCCAGAGTGAGATCCCGCCTCTTAACAAAAAATAGATTGCCATTTATTCTTTATTGATCCAGTGTGAAAATATGTATTCTTAAGTGGCACATTTAATATGTTTTTGTTAATTTTCAATTGTTGACATATTTGGAATCTTTTTCCATCTGATGACTATTTTATCCCCCAATCAAGACAAGCAAAATTTCATGTCTATTTCCCTTTCGCCAAAGACCAATTATACTTTTATTGTCAAAATGTAAATTTTACTTTATAAAATTATAGGTATAATATATAAATGTAATTATAAAGTTATATTTTATAAATCTATATATTTATAAATTTTCATTACATTTATACATTTATATATACATTCATTTTCTTTGCTTTGATCTTTATCTTTTTTCCATCAACAAAGTTTATCAAGGCATTTGTTCATTCTTGAGTCCCATATTTTGTGTGTTGCTTGATTTCAATTGTTCTTACATGAATGCTTCCTTAAAAAGTGTTGTGAAATATGTCTTTTTGTGGCAAATTCTTGAACCTAGTAATGCTTGAGAAAATAGTAAGTATGCTCTCACATTTGAATGATAATTTGGAGCATGCAGAATTCTAGGCTTAAAGTTATTTCCTTTTAATAAATCTCCATTTTCATCTTGCACCCCATGATACTGTAGCAAAGTTTGATGTTAATCTAATTGTTAATCTTTTCAGCCAATATCCACTGTTTCTCTGGACATTTGTACACACTTCTTGTTGTCTTTGGTGTTCCTTAATTTCAGCACAATATTTGTAGAAAAGTAGTTACAGTATTTCCTCTTTCTTATCTTTTTCTCCCCAGGGATTCCTTTTACCTATATTGGCACTTTTACTATTATCCTCCATATCTTTTTCATTTATTCATACATTTTTAAAGATATAAGTATATTCAGTCTGCAGTTTTCCTGAAGGAATTCCTAACTCTGATTTTTCAATATATTATTTTCTTCTTTGACTGCATCCACTTTACAAGGTGTCACACATATAAAATTTTTAGTTTTAACCATTTTTTATATCTAAACTATCTATTTTTTGTATACCCTTATTCTTTAATACTTCTAACATCTATTCTTATCTCCTTTGTGTATTCTGTTTCATTCACATTCTGGTTCCTCTGGTTCTAATATTGCTGCTTCTGATGGTGTCCATGATCCACTTAGCTGCTTTCTTTTTAAAGAAGTTGACATCCTTACATACTTTTTGGGTCTGTGGACTCCCATTCACAGTGGCATCTAATACTCTATCAGTAGTAGTATTAGGAAAGAAACTAAGGCCTAACTGTATGCTGTTTTGAACATAACAGATTAAAGAGAACATTGACATTAACTGGGGGCTCCAGCACATTCATCACAGTAACTAATCCTTTCTACTTTTACATAAATCCATGGAGTCTATGTATCGCTGGACCCAGTGAAAAATAATCCTCTATTCTTAAACCACTTCCTTTAAGACTTTTCATGCTAAGCAGACAGTGGTCTAGCTGATCTCTAGTGAAGACTTTAGACGGCCTTTTCTGGAGCTCAAATCTGTATAAGTGCAAAGGATGAAGATTCACGGAATATGGTGCATGAATTTCTGATTCTAACAGCTGAGGTCAAACCTGTCAAAGAGCACTTCCAACAAGATAATATTGAATGGTATATCCTGGGGAGGCAAGGATTAAAGAAAAGTCTGAAGATGAGAAAGCAATATCTACTATTGTTGTAATGATGGTACAAACTCCAATTTACCAAACTATCAATGGAAAGTATATTGCCATTACTCAGTGAGAAGATTTGGAACTAACTCTAGTAATACTAATGGTGTCCAGGAACTGCAGAAAAGGTAACCAGGACCAGAGGATCTACTACATTGCTGGTGACTTACACAGTACGCAGTGCACAGACTAGGAGCCAATGATAGGCAGAGAATGCTAGCATCCAGTAACCAGGTAATGATATCAGCTGTCTCTGGAAATGTGCCATCATACCAGATTGGCATCCACTGTCAGCATTGTGCCTGGAGCTATTAGAGCATCTTCTCTGGCTCCAGCTGTTTAGCTTTTCAAAGAAGCAATGGAGAAAAGAGAAAGAGACTGTCCCAAAGACGAACGGTGAAGCATCACGAGAATATTACAAAAAGCGAAAGGAATATGGGAACATTTTTATAAGAGAGACTGCAGAACTTGGAAAAGCAAACAACTCCTTCATGGAGGAGGTAAATGCACTTAAGGGGTTAGTTATTGCCACAGGAAAAAAAAATAGATTACATCGGTCCTTCATTGAATCTGAAATTTTTATACATGCACCCCACATTGAGTTCAGGCCAAAAGTTAATTTGATTCTTTTCGTAAGGCAGCATGGAACCAAGCACAAATCCTCAAAAGCATTTTTCTAGTGACTTCCCAGAATGTAGAGCTAAAAACAGTATTCCTACTGACGGTAGGTATGAGATTAAATGCAGAATATTCCTATTCATGAACAGAGTCACAGGAACTAAAATTATTCTTGAGAGGAGATAATTATTGAAATATTCAGATGAATGAAATTCTGGAGTTATTTCAGGTAGGTTTTCTACTTAATAAAGCATAACATGTAGAAAATAAAATTTATTTTGTATTCTGATTGTGGCCACTCCTTTTCTTACCAAGAGAAATGAGAAACAGTGTAATCTATTTTTTTCTATGGCAATAACCGATGACTGCCAGATTGACAATGTTACATTAATTTACTGTTAAATGCATTGTTTTCCTTGTTTAAATAAAATTAAAGATGATGAGATAAAGATTTAATTTAGGGAGCTGGTTATGTTCATTTTGTTTTACAACCTGTACATGGATATGTAGTCCTCAAATATTCTGAATTAACAACAGCTCTTCTATAGAGCAGTTTTACCTTTTTAATGCAGTAATGAATTAAGTTTTTAGTAAAATTAAATAATTCATGTTAATATTAAACAAACAACTTTAGTCCTGAAATTTGGAAGCTTTATGTTTATTCTTATCCTGCTTTTTTTGTTTTTTGTTTTTTGTTTTTTTGTTTTTTTTGGTTTTGAGACAGAGTCTCACTCTGTCGCTCAGGCTGGAGTGTAATGACATGATCGCAGCTCACTGCAATCTCCGCCTCCCGGGTTCAAGCAAGTCCCCTGCCTCAGCCTCCTGAGTAGCTGGGATTACAGGCACACCCACCATGCCCGACTGTGTTTTTAGAAGAGATGGGATTTCACCATGTTGGTCAGGCTGATCTCAAACTCCTGACCTTGTGATCTGCCTGCCTCAGCCTCCCAAAATGCTGGGATTACAGGCATGAGTCACCGTGCCCGGCCTTATTCCGCATTTTTTAAAAAGCACTGGTGAAGGTGTAAATGCATAAATCACATGATTTATTTGATAAACTATGAATTTATTACTCTTGGAATAAGGCATTTGAGAAAGCATGAGAAATTAGACAAGATAGAAAAACTTCTGTTGTCGTATTAGAGATCTAGGGCATTATCTGGTGGGTTAATTGCTACAATCACATTGAGAGCTTATTTTAAAAATATAGATCCCTGGCCCCTCCCACAGAAACTGAAAAGTAATCTATAGTCTGTTCATAAGAGTAAAAATTAAAGAACATGGTGGGGGAGAACAGCAGTCCCCTCTCATCTGCGGTTTTGCTTTCCATGTTTTCAGGAGCCATGTGCAACCATGGCCCAGAACCATTAAATGGATTAATTTCAGAAATAAACAATTCCTAAGCTTTCAATGGTACACTGTTCTGAGTAGTCTGATGAAGTCCCATATTGTCCTGTTCCATTCTGTTCCATTTCTTTGTCCAGGGTCTCCATGCTGTGTACACTACCTGCCTGTTAGTCCTCAGTTAGCCATATCTGTTATTAGAGTGACTGTTGCAGCATAGCAGTTCTTGTGTTCAGGTAACCCTTATTTTACTTAATAATGGCTCCAAGTGCAAGAGAAGTGATGTTGGCAATTAGAATATGTCAAAGACATACTATAAAGTGCTTCTTCTTAGTGAATAGATGAACGTTCTCGACTTAAGGAAAGAAAATAATTGTGTGCTGAGGTTGCTAAGATCTGTAAGAAATCTAATCATAAAATTGTGAAGGACAAATAAATTCATGCTAGCTTTTCTGTTGTACCTCAAACTGCCAAAGTTGTAGCCACAGCATGTGAGATAAATGCTTAGTTAAGGTGGGAATGGTATTAGATTGACAAGTGGAAGACATGAACAGAAGCATGTTCCAATTGACAACAACTGAGTTTAACACTTGTCTATCCTTGGTTTCAAGCATCCATTGGGAGTCTTGGAATATATCCCCTGCATATAAGGGAGCACTACTATATAGTAAAACTAAGCCAGGCAGTGATCTAAGCATTTTATGTAGAATTTATGACATACCTACAATATAAACAACAATAGGTTGATTTCTCTTTGGGATACAAGTTAATTATTTATGTATTTATTTGGAGAGAGAGTCTGGCTCTGTCACTCAGGCTGGAGTGCAATGGCACAATCATAGCTCACTGCAACCTCAAACTTCTGGGCTCAAGAGATCCTCCCACCTCAGCCTCCTTAGTAGGTAGGACTACAGGTGTGCACCACTATGCCCAACTAAGATTTGTTTTGTTTTTTTTTTTTTTGGAGACAAAGTCTGGCTGTATTTCCCACACTGGTCTAGAGTTCATGGTCTCAAGGACTCCTCCCATCTCAACCTCCTAAAGTACTGAGATTATAGCCGTGAACCACTGCACATGGCTGATGCAAGTTAACTTAATAATAACTAGTTAGTGGTTCCTATCTACCGGAACATTATGTGATCATTCACAAAAAATCAAGCAGTTGTTGAGTTCCAATTTAAAATAAAGAGATCTATTGAGAGGAAGAGATTTTGAATGAATTTATTTGCATGGAAAGTTCCATGATATTAACTTCATTGACAGGGTTATTTCTCCTGGAGAAAAGCAGCAGGAGAATCTCAGAAGATAACTGGCCGAAGATTCCGCCCTGTGCACCCAAACCTCATCTCACCTCCAACCACCTCCTTGGCCCCAGACCTCCATCTGCTCAGCCAGGCAACCAAGATTGGGTTCCCTTGTCTGCAAAGTCTAGGGGTTGGAGGGAGCAACAGAGATCCTGGGCCGCAGCTTTGGATTGTTTGGTTTTTTATAGTCCTAATTACTTACAGCATACTGATTTTTATTCCATAGTTAATAAGCACAAAAGCACATATAGCATATGCATAAATTAGGAAGACAAACAAATGAATAAACACCTGCATCTTTGCCATGCTTAAGAAATGCAATACCACCCTGAACTCTAAAACATAATGTGTGACCCTCCTCACTTCTCACTTTCTCTTGGCTCTCAGAACAACTGGCTAAGATTTTTCATTTTGCATGCTTAACATTATAGTGTGTTTGTAAATTTCACTAATACATTTTACATTTTTGAAGGTTTAGAAATTTATAGAAATATTTTATCACAGTATTTGTGATTTTCCTTTTACTTTGACAATTCATTTCTGAGATGTGTTTGTTACATGGAGCTCTATTTTCATTGAGTTTTGTGTTCTTATATAAGAACACACTTCAATTTCTTTATCCATTCCACCATTGAGGGACTTGAGATTGATTCCAGGGACTTTCAGTTATCATTACTTTCGTGATTTTAAATAGTATTATGACCACTTTTGTATCTGACACACACAGACTTGCTCCAGTAGAAACTATTCATTGAGGAGTGGAATTGTACATGACTTCAGCTTTACTAAAGATTGTTTTCCCAGGATTGCACCAACTTCAGCTTCTACAGTTTGGAATATTTGGGGTTACTCCACATTCTTATCAAAGCTTAATCTGTAATTTAAATGCTCATCTTATGAGATTCTCATCTTATTTCTCTAAAAAATGAGATTGAGAATATTTTCATGTTTACTTATTTCTTTTTCCTATAAAGTAATTATTTCAGAATTTTTCTGAGGGAGGAGCTGTATACATTTTTCTTATAGATTGGAGGCATTGCTTATGTATTTGGGATATTTATTCCTGGCTAGTTTTATGTGTTATAGTATTTTTTTCTCCCTGTATTTCTTTCTTTTGATATCAGAAAACACTGCATTCTTGGTAGTTAAATTGCTCATTAGTTTTCTTATTTAATTTTTGCTTTGCTTCATTAGAAAATGTTTCTAACAGTGTGTGTAAAAGATATCCTATATACACTTCTCTTAAAATGATGAATTTGCTTTTTGCATTTAATGCATCTGAAATTAATTTTTCTGAAAACAACAGCACATTTATTGAGAAGTCTATTCTATTTAAAACAAGTTGTAATGTCTGCCTGATCAGTCAAAAATCAGGCATCTGTATATCAGGTGAGTCTTAGACTTTCTCTTTTGTTTCCATGGTATTTGTGTCCGTCCCTATATCAATGTCCCATTTCTCGATTGTTAGTGTCACATGATCATAATGTCTGCTATTATTATCTCTGAATACCTTTTTGATATTTTGGCTTATAAAAGAGCACTGTTCTAATATTACTAACACTTATGCCTAGTACAAATTTATAGCCAGGCATGGTGGCTGATGCCTCATAGTCACAGAACTTTGGGAAGCCAATGTCAGAAGATTGCTTGACACCAGCAGTTTGAGACCAGTCTGGAAAACATAGCAAGACTTCATCTCGACAAAGTATCAGAATAATTAGCTGGGCACGGTGGTTTTCACAAGTAGTCCTAGCTGCTCAGGAGGGCAAGGCAGGAGAATCACTTGAGCCCAGATGTTCGAGGTTACAGTGAGCTATGATTGCACCACTGCATTCCAACCTGCGCAACACAGCAAGACCTTGTTTCTTAAAAAATATACATATATACAAATATATTTAAATATATATATATATTCATTATGCGTGTGTGTGCATATACATATATACATGAAAGTTTTTTTTTTTTATTTAAAGGAGATGGAGTTTCACTATGTCGCCCAAGCTGGCCTCAGACCCCCAGGCTCAAACGATCTTCCTTCCTCAGCCTATAACTAGCTGGGAATACAGGCACATGCCACCATGCCTGACATGTATGCAGAAGTTTGTATATGTAAATATCTAGCACATATTTATATGCAATATTTTAGAATCTGTTCAAATTATATCCAAAAATGACATATCTGTAACTCAAACTGTAATATCTTTTCTGAGTAATCTTCAAGAAGGCAAATTAAACTCATAACTTTTTACCTACCTAATTTTGGATTACTGTTTTTAACTTGTTTGTTTCCTGTATTTTCCAAAATAAAGGGAGCTTTTTTCTCTATTTCAGTAATTGTTGATTCAAGAAATATGACTGTGTATCTTCCATGAAAATAATTATCCATCTTCTTATTTTCAGAATCCTCAGCATTCTCCTTATGATATTAATCTCCACTATTATATCTTTTTCATTAAGAAGTATTTAATTAACCCTATTGATTCAAATTGTCTCTAGCCACAGTTTGGTTCTTAGGTGTAAGAAATTTGCTGAGCCTCTGCAGCTGTATATTAGGCGAATTCGCCTAATTTATCAGAGTCACTTGGAATGATTGATAAAACAGATTAATGTGGCCTTAGAATTTAAATTTCTAACAAGGTCGAGGTGATGCTGATGCTGCTGGAACAGGGACCAAACTTTGAGAAGAACCATTAGCCTAAAACATTTCCTTATTTCATATTATCCTCCATATTCCCTATTGCATAAGTCTTTTTTGATGGTTTTACCATATATTTTATTGACTATTCTCAATTATTTACCAGAAATGATCAGAAACATTTATTTAATTGGTTAAAATGGTGGAGAGGAATATTTTATACTGACGTTTGCATTGTAGGTAATCATGGCTGCGTGTGGTGGGATATTAAGATGGAATCGCAAACCCCTATATTCTAGTAATTTCAGCAGGTCACAAATAGATGAACAATCACAAAATATATAAACAATAACCACAAATGCTCGTTTTAATTAAAAGATATTGAGCCAACAAAATTTTGCATTTCATACTATTTTCATATTTAATAATAAAATGAGGTGATATTGAAGTAGAAAAAAATTAAAACCATATCCAGCTCCCAGTAGTGGTTCCCAGAGGTGAAGTCCTGCCTGGGCTCTCCAAGCAGCAAAATAGTCAGATCTTCCAGAATTCAAAGATCCATCTACCTGGTCAGGTCTAGACACCAAACTTCTCATATCTTTAAACAGCCTGATACTGTCCTTATTTCATTACTAAAGGAGATTTTAACTGTGGGAGGAAAAGAATATTCTAGTCAAAATCAATTTATAAATTCCTATGAGATAAGACAGCCTACAGAGATTCTCCCTAGAAGACTGGTCAAGATTAGAAGGGAATTTCTGACTGGAAAAATATTAAATGCAAAGGCTTCCAGGATATCTGCAGAAGTAAATGCTTAAGCACAATGATGACAATTTCTAAAAGCTCAGAGATGATAAAGGGGAAGGTGGGTCATGCTTACTTCTAGTTAGTTACTTTTTATGACAACTGAAAAACTAGAAACCCTTGCTCTGCGGCCAATTCCATAGGAATGAAAATAGTCTTCACTGCCCCTTCTCTTTTGGGGCGGGCAGCAAGACTGAGAGCCATTCTTAAACCTAAATAAAACGTTACCATTTTGTCAGGGATATTATAATCTGCTTTAAGCCAGCAAAGTCATACTTAAGATAAAGAGGAAATCTGAATATGCCTTCTCAGAAGGGATTTTCTTCCAAGCATTATCTGGCTTTTATGTCTGATTCAAGCATAGCCTTCTTTTTCCTATTGGAATAATCATGGTCTATCATGGGGTTTTATATAAAGCCTCATCAAAACCCAAAATGCTTTAATATTGTTCACAAGTGTTTTACCCAGTTATAGAAAATTACTCATGTATTTTTTAATCAATTAAAAAACACATTATTACAAGTTGAATTACTAGGAAACTTTAACTGAATTGTATTTAAAAATAAAACACAGATAACCCTAAACCAATAACTAACTGCCCTTAATCTGAAATTGGACTGTCCTCAGTTAATACTCAGAATTTTAACAGGAGATGATACATGGCTTTACCAGTATGGTCCTGAAGACAAAGCACAAGCAATGCAATGGCTAGACAGAGGTGGAAGTGGGCCTGTGAAAGCAAGAGCAAAGGCATGACTGTGGTGTTTTAAGATGCTCAACGCATTTTGCTTGTTTTCTGGAGGGCCACAGAAGGATAAATACTGCTTAGTATTAGAGCATTGTGAGAAATTTGGCCAAAACGTTAGCAGAAAATGCCCAGGAAGGCTGCTTGTCCTCCACCACAAGAATGTTCCTGCCCATTCCTTTCATTAAACAAGAACAATTTTGCTAAAGTTTCTATGGAAAAAATCATTAAACATCCACCTTACTATCCTGATTTGGCTCCTTTTGACTTCTTTTTTTTTCTAATCTTAAAAAATTTTTAAAGGGTACCATTTTTCTTACATTAATAATATAAAAAAGACATTATTGACATGGTTAAATTTCTAGGATCTGCAGTTCTTCAGGGATAAACTAGACAGCTGTTATTGCTTATAAAAGTGACTTGAATTTGATGAAGGTTATGTTAAGAAATAGAGGTTACATTTTTATTTTTACCTTTTAATTCCATTTTTCCATGAACTTTTTGAAGTCCCCTTGCAGATGTCTATTTCAGTTTATCTTCTCCTAAATGAAAGATCATTACAGAGGGAAAACTGTCCATAGAAAGCCATTATTGAAGACACTGTATGGTGGTTCCACCAATAAGCTAACACTTACCTTCAGAGGTGGTTGAGCCTGTCTATCAGTCCAGCCATGGGCCCCTCACTGAAATCTGTACTCACCCGCTGGAGCATGTGCAGCTGCACAGACTCACTCTTGCAAGAAGGAGGATTTAGTTGACCTTTTGGGTGTCTGAGTCTTCATTAAACTGCTTAAGAAATGGCAGATTTAAACTGAAAATCCTTCATCAAAATCCTCTTCTGATATTCTAGTGTACCTCCACAATCTGGAATGGGGTTGTGGCTTTCTTCGAGAATCTTTCTTCTCATTCTCTTTCATTCCCCTGCCTCTCAGAGGTACTTGCCTCTCTAACCTACCATCTGCAACAAAGTAATTTATTTATTTCTGTATATTTATGATTCTGCATCCTAAAAATATAGGCAACTATGTATAATCATATAGAACTTTCTGTATTGAGCTCTTCCACACATAACCCCCTGAGCCGCATGAGGCAAATAAAGCACTAACTTCTGATAAAAGGGCATAGGAAAACATCCAGCAAAACACAAAAAGACACATAAAAGATGTAGTATCTTGGCCAGGTGCAGTGGCTCGTGCCTGTAATCCCAGAACTTTGGGAGATCAAGGCAGGCAGATCACCTGAGGTCGAAAGTTCAAAACCAGCCTGACCGACCTGGAGAAAATACAAAATTAGCCAGGCATGGTGGTGCATGCCTGTAATCCGCTACTCTGGAGGCTGAGGCAGGAGAATCGCTTGAACCCAGGAGGCAGAGGTTGCAATAAGCTGAGATTGTGCCATTGCACTCCAGCCTAAAGGTATTTCTCAGGTATTTCTTTATAGCAATGCAAGAACATACTCATACAGCTAGGCAGAGGCCATCAGGACCAGCAACAGTCTGAGCTGGGTGAGAGATAAAGCTAAACTTTGAGCTGCAGCAGGAGCTGCCAGGGAGACAGAAAGGAAGGAAGGAGCCCTACATTCCAGGATGTCTCCTTTAAATCTTTAAGAAGCTCAGCCACCGTCTCTTTACCTGACTCCTCTGGGAAGGAGTTTCCCTAGGTTAAGCCATACAGCAATAGGGCAGGAAGTGCCATTTGGATCTAGGAGCAGAGGGCAGAGACTCAGCAGGAAGAGTGTCTCCATGAAAAGGAGACAGAGTAGAGCAGGTGCATAGGTTCACAGGGTCAGCTATGGATAGAGTCAGGTGTACACTTTCAGAAGCCACAATTCCCAAAAGTCTCCTGACTACAACATCAGTGCACAGAGCCAGTCAAATGGAGGAGGAGTGGGTCCAGGCAATTCAGGCAGAAGGAAAGTAACAGATGAGTGGTTGCAGGAGGACACTGTTTCTGTCGAGGTCACTAGACAGAACATTGTCTCCACCTCTTAGCTTCGGAAGCAAGCAATGGAGGGTAAAAGTGTTGCCTGGGTTCTGGGGGCAAAGGCAGTAGATAACTTCTCTGTCATGTCCTCCAGAAGGGCCCGGTTCAGCCTCACAGGCCGAGAAGTCTGTTTGGTTCCCAAGTACTAGAGATGCTGCTATAAGGGACCCCCGAATTTCCTGCCTGAACCAGAGGCTGCCCAGGCTTTTCTTCCTGTTTTATATTTCCCCAGGAAGAACCTTGCCTGTACAATTACAAGGTTCTACGATTCTAAATTCCAACCTAGCCTTCCACATCATTTTGAAGGTGTAGTATTATTTGTCAAAGTGCGATGATACAAGATATGTGTGGACATAAAATTAAATTGTTGACAAGGAAAAAAACTAAAATAAAAAAAAGAGAGAAAAAATATATGTATGTACAGTGGTCAGCTAGAAATATGCCTTTTAAATATTTGGCATGTGGTATGTGGGCCTCAATGTGTACTATTGCACTAGCTTCACAAACATTAAAGGATGTCTTTTAAAAGAGAAACCTCTTGCTAAAAGGTTAAGAGTCAAAATAACCTGAGTGGAACAGGTACCAGTCATTAAGTGAAACCTTCCATCTTCCCAGAACAATACCTCTTCCCAAGCCAGCTTCTTTGAAAATCACTTTTCTCTCTTTTACTATTTAGTTTATAAATTGCATAGTAATAATACAGAAACCACAATAGTAGAGAAAAAAATAAAGAATATTTTTAAATGAAAACTCACATCCTAACTCTACAAAAAACATGAAAATTAAACCTGAATGCCTCCCTTTCCTGATATATTTTTCACCTAAATATTCAGTTCTTGGATTGCATTGCTTTTGGATTGAGTGGAAATTACTGCCTGGTCTCAAAATCTTCCATAATATATGTGTGTGTGTACGTGTGTGTTTGTGTGTGTGTGTGGTGAATGTATTTCTTCTTGTTCAGTGTAAATTTTTTTCAATATGTATGTATATTTAGGCAGATTATGCTAGTAATTTTCTACAAATGTGCTTTTTAAAAAATAATCTTTAATTCAAAAAAAATAATTAGTCTTACCCAGTGGCCCACAATTGTTAAAAACACTACTAATGGAGCTGGGTATGGTGACATACACCTGTCGTCCCAGCTACTCGGGAGACTGAGGCAAGGGTATTGCTTGAATCTGGGAATGTGAAACCATCCTGAGCAATATAGTGAGACCCCCATCTCAAAAACTGATCAATCATTAAAAAATAAAGTAAAACACGACTAATAGCTTTTTAAAAAATATTTCTTAATCAATTTTCCTAGCACCTTCCTTTCCTCAGTGAAGTATAGAAATATGTGGTCAGGCACTGTGGCTCACACCTGTAATCCCGATAATTTGGGAAGCCAAGGCATGAGGATCAGTTGAGTATAGGAGTTCAACACCAGCCAGGGCAACATAATGAGACTCGATCCCTAAAAAAAATTTTTTTCTTTAATTACCAGGGCATGATGGTGCATGCCTATAGCCCAGCTACTTGGAAGGCTGAGGTAGGAGAACTACTTGGGCCCAGGAGGTCAAGGCTGCAGTAAGCCATGGACGCACCACTGTACTCCATACCTGAGACACAGAGTGAGACACAGTATCAAAAAAAAAAAAAAAAAAAAAAGTGTTTGTTTTAGAAAAAAACATTTGATGAGGTTTGGGCTTAAAAATATATTATTCTAAAATGTTCGAAACATTCCCTAGTAATGATAAAATTAAAGTGACAAAGACAAACTTTGTTCCTGTGCAGTTCCATCTCTCACCTTCCCGTAATGTCTGTCCCATCCAGCTTCCAAAGGAAATTATTTACAAAATAATGTCTGTATACTGGGTCTATATTTCTGTTGCCTATGAGGAGAGCATTTAAGATCTGAGCCATCTTCAAGTCTTATACTTTGTGTATGGCTGTCATGTTTATGCAGGTTAAGTAAGTTTGTATGCCTTTTCTCTTATTAATCTGTGTATGGTCAGTTCATCTTCAGAGGGTGAAAGGGGAAGATTTTCATTTCACTCCTACTGTGACAGTCAACTACCTTTTTACTGATTCAACTTTTTAGTATATATCAATACTTTTATATACATTTACTTTTAAACAAAATTTTGCATCATTACACTTAAAATTCTACTTACCTTTTAAAAAGAAAATTAAAAATAAATTTAAAAATTATAAAATTTTAAATAATAAAAATAAAATAAATGATTTATATAAAAATTAATCTGTGAAAAACACTATCAAGAGAATAAAAAGACAAGTCACAGACTGGAAGTAAATATTTACAAAAGCTATATCTGCTGAAGATATATTTGTTATCCAAAATGTACAAAGAACTGTCAGGACTCAATAATAAGAAAATAAATAGTCCAACACAAATGTAGAGATCTGAACAGACATTTCACCATAAAAGACAGATGGATGATAAATAAGCACATTGAAAGATGTTCAACATCATTCATCATTAGGGAAAGGCAAATTAAAACCACAATGAGATACTGCTACATGCCTATTAGAATAGCTAAAATTTAAAAGACTGGCCATAGTAAACATTGGTGAGAACTCAAAGGAACTGGAATGCTCATACATTGCTGCTGGAAATATTAAGCAGTATAGCCACTGTGTCAGTTTCTTTAAAAGTTAAACATATCACACCACCTCTTCATTCAAATTCTGCTTATTTACCCAAGACAAATGAAAGTGTATGTCCAAACGGTTGGACAAACATTCATAGCAGCTTTATTTGAAATAGCAAAAACAACTGGAAGCAAGCCAAATGTCCATCAAGATGTGAATAGATACACTAACTGTAGAATATCCATACAATAAAACTATTTTTAAAAAATTATGGGGCAAAAACAAAAAAACAAAGATAGAATCTAACCTCTTGGTAAATACATTCAACTATTAGGGTTTTTATAACAGAGAAGTCATTCTTTATTAATACTCTTGACTATGAAAATATTTCGACATCAAAAATCTGCAAAATATAAATAAACAAGCAAACAAAGGACACACAACTTTTTTTTTTTTTTTTTTTTTTGAGACTGAGTCTTGCTCTGTCATGCACGCTGGAGTGCAGTGGCACGATCTTGGCTCACTGCAAGCTTCCGCCTCCCAGGTTCACGCCATTCTCCTGCCTCAGACTCCCGAGTAGCTGGGACTACAGGCGCCGGCCTCCACGCCCGGCTAATTTTTTGTATTTTTAGTAGAGACGGGGTTTCACCATGTTAGCCAGGATGGCCAGATGGTCTCGATCTCCTGACCTCGTGATCTGCCCGCTTCGGCCTCTCAAAGTGCTGGGATTACAGGCGTGAGCCACCGCGCCCAGCCCCAGGACACACAGCTTTAAAAGCTCTCCTTGGTCTCACCCAGTGCCAACCACCTAAAACCTCTCATTTTCCCCCAGTCATTTCTTCTGCCTCCAGGATAGAGGCACAGACTCTCGGCCTTGGGTCACGCACTGAGGACCATGCTGGGCTACCGTGGTCAGCAATGGACTCAGGTTCTCACCAGGAGCCCCAAGATAGGCTCCTTAAAAGAAATGTTACCCATCAGGTTGCACTTCCTGATTCTTGTCTCTGCTGGAAGGAGGAAATCAAGCCAGGAACATTGTCAGGAGAGAGATGAAAATGGGGCTCAGGTTTCTGTCTCTTGTGATGTCAAACAAGCCTTTCAGCTCCTTCTCCTCAGCCCTCATGGAATTGTTTGGTGTGCACGCATCGAGATTCTGAACTGGGTCCCCACTCTCTCTGCCCTTCTCTGGTGCCAGATCCTGAACTCTCCAATCTAATTTTTCCCCCAATTTGCCCTTGCATTTATTTATCTGGATTACTGTCTGCCTGTCCCAAAGAATGAAAGCTTTATCACAGCAGGGACTTTGTTTAAAAAATAATAATAACGGTTATATTTTTAGGATCCATGACACTGTCCAGCATATTGGTGATATCTGATAAAAAATGTTTGTTGAATGAATGAACAAATATATTATTCACAATGTCACATTATCCTGAACTGACTAGAAAATTAAGTATCTGATGTCAGTATTGATGACATTATGAAGTAAATATAATTCTGATACAGTGCTGGTGAAAATCTAATAAGAGATGCTCATTTTAAAAAACATTTTCTTGTAGATTTGAAAATGTTTAATCTCCATGAACTAGTTGTATATCTGCAAGTTGTGTATCTTTGGGTTAGGCAGAATAATTGGCCCCCACCAAAGACAGTTACATCCCAGTCTTCAGATACGGTGAACATGCTAACTTACATGCTAAAAGGGACTTTGCAGATGTGATTACCATCAACGGCATTGAAATGGGGAAATTACCTTGAATTATCTTGGTGAGTCCAATTTAATCTCATAATTCCATGAGAGCAGAGAATATTTTCTGGATGCAGAGATTCAGACAGATGGCAGTATGAGAAAGATGTGGCCTGCTATTACTGGCTTTTAAAACAGTGGAAGGGGGCCACAATCCAAGGAAAGCCAGTGACCTTTAGAAGCTGGGAATGACCCGAAGTTTACAACCAGAAAGAAAACCGAGGATCTCAATCCTACAACCACAAGGAACTGAATTCTGCCAACAACCCAGATTCTCTCTTAGAGCCTTCAGAAAGAAATGCAGCCTGCCAACATCTTGATGTTAGTTCAGTGAAAGCCATACCAGACTTCCAACCAAAACAACTCCAAGATAATAAGTTTGTGTGTGTTTTTTAAAACAGACTCAAATCTTAAAACAATGTGTTCTTTTAAGCCAATAAGTTTGTGGTAAATTGCTATACCAGGAATAGAAAACTGATACAACCCTAGAGAAAGTCTTGTACATGTGCCCTATAAACACACAGCAGAATTTTTTAATTTTTTATTGAGATTTTATATATATATATTTAATTTACCATCTGTACATTTTTAGAGGACAGTTTAGTGGTGATAAATACATTTAAATTTGCTTCTCTTCGTCTCGTCTTCCCACTCCCCTTGCTGGCCTCTAGCAACCACCAATTTACTTTCTATCTTCATGAGATCCACTTTTTTACCACCCACATATGAGTGACAACATGCGATATTTGCTTTTCTGTGCTTGGCTCATTCCACGTAACATAATGGGCTATGTTGATTACATTAAGCGAAATGGCCAGCGCCACCTATGTTGCTACAAATGACAGAATTTCATTCTTCTTTTTATCTGAGTAGTATTCCATTATGTATATATATGACTTTTAAAATATATTCATTTGTTGATGAGCACTTATATTGATTCCATATTTTGGCCATTATGAATAGTGCTGCAATAAACGTGGGCATGTAGAGATGTCTTTTATATATTGATTTCCTTTATTTTGGACATATATCCAGTAGTGAAATAGCTGGACCACATGGTAGTTCTATTTTTACATCTTTGAGGAACCTCCATACTGTTCTCCATAGTGGCTTTATTAACGTAGATTCCCACCAATGGTGTACTAGTGTTCCCCGTTCTCCACATCCTTGCCAGCATCTGTTATTGCCTGTCTTTTTGATATAAGTCATTTCAACCAAGGTGAGATGATACTGCATTGTGGTTTTGATTTGCATTTCTCTGATGATTAGTGATATTGAACATTTTTTCATCTTCCTATTGGCCATTTGTAGGTCTTCTTTTGAGAAATATCTGTTCAGATCTTTTGCCCATTTTTTAAAATTGTATTTATTTATATATTTTTAACTATTTTTTTTTAGAAGCAAGATCTTGCTCTGTCATCCAGGCTAAAGGACAGTGGCATAATCATAGCTCACTGTAACCTTAAACTCCTGGGATTAAGAAATCCTCCTGCCTCAGCCTCTTCAGTAGCCCATTTTTCAATCAGATTTTTTGTTTGTTTATTACTGAGTTGTTTGAGCTCCTTATATATTCTAGTTGTTAATCCTTTATCAGACAGATAGTTTGAAAATATTTTTTCCCATTCTGTGGTTGGCTCTTAACTTTCATTGTTTCCTTTGCTTGAGGCCTTTTAGCTTGATATAATCCCATTATCTATTTTTGCTTTTGTTGCCTGTGCTTCTGAGGTCTTACACAAAAAAATCTTTGCCCAGACCAATGTCCTGGAGCATTTCTCCTATGCTTTCTTTTAGTAACTTCATAGTTTCAGGTCTTAGATTCAAGTCTTTAATCCATCTTTATTTGATTTGATTTTTGTGTATGGTAAGAGGGGTTTAATTTTATCCATCTGCATATATTCAGTTTTCCCAGGATCATTTATTGAAAAGACTGTTCTTGACCAGTGTATGTTCTTGATGCCTTTGTCAGATATAAGTTGTAAATGTGTAGATTTATGTCTGTGATCTCTATTCTGTTCCATTGTCCTATTCGTCTGTTTTTATGCCAGTAGAAATACATTTGCAATAATTAGTACAGAAAAGCTGAAACAATGAAATGACAAAAGCGGATTATACTGATATAATTCATGATGCTCACTAAATGCAATAGCATACAGCTAGGAAAAACAATGTAGTGCACATAGTATTAAAATAAAACACAACTCAATACGCACAGTGCTCACAGTGGCCATCATTAGAGTGTTGAAGAAGGGGATGTAGTCAGCTAAAGTTGCACAGGTGACTTCAAAAGTAATCATAAGTACTTATGTATCAATAGAAAAGGTTAAAAAGCAATGCGCACATATTTCAAATGTTTTTTGCTCCAAATTATATAAACATTGCATAGTTATTGCCCTGGGCCTGGCAAGGTAGCTCACACCTCTAATCCTAGCACTTTAGGAGGCTGAGGCAGGAGGATAGCTTCAGCCAGAGAGGTCAAGGCTGAAGGGTGCCGTAATCTCACTACTGCACTCCAGCCTAGTGACAGAGCAAGACGCTGTCTCAAGATAAAAATAAAAATAAAAATAAGTTAATAAATAAATAAATAAATAAATGTATGTTTATATATTAACTGATTTCATTAGCTATATATATATAGTTGTTGTCTTGGTCTATAGTCAGTCTTACAGTGCTTAAGACATTGATACTGAGAACAGTTCTCCTAGGTATATGCTATGTCTCTGGGGTGACATGATGCTCTCATCTGGCCTCTGTGAGCTTAATTCTCTCTTACATTTACCCCACTCTTCAACAACAACTTGGGGAGGTTTCCCTAAATGTTCCTAGGTGAACCCAAACCTATGACCCTCAACACTTTTCTAGGTAAAGCAAGCTCCTGACATTATCTGTGGATATCCTCTCATTAGAAGAAGAGGAAAGAGACCATCTCAAAATAATTCATTTAATATAGCTTTTCAGCATTAAATTTATTTTGATAAAGAGATACAAAGTAAAAAAATTTCTTAAAAACTATAAACTTTCAAGCATTCTCACACTAAATCTAGCCCTGCTCACATGCCAGGGAAATATAAAGGTGATCTGTTTCTCAACCTGACCAGGATGCTACAGTAATTAAAAATAAATTCAATCCCTGGATCCCTACCAAAGGGTGATTTCATATGGCTCAAAGTGTATCTAGTCATCACATTCTGGAAAAATTATTTGTCTGGAAATAGACAAATTATCCAAAATATAATTGAAATAATAGCCTCTGGAAAGGGCCAAATATGACTCTTAATGATAAAACAGCTAAATCTAGGTCTGATGCTTATTCTGTGTGGACAACAATAGCAGAGCTGTTGGCTGATTTGTGGGAAGCAAACACTGTTTTTGCAGAATCGTACATGATTTCAGTAGAAGGGCAAGGACATTTCAGTTGGGAACAGATTGCTTCATGGTAATGTGATCACTGTGTACCCAATAATGGCTCTTTCCTCCTAGCGTCGATGCAGATGTTATTGTCTCCTTAACTATTTTCATTTCTGTTTCTGACTACATAAAAAGTGTATTCTTTATATATCTGAAGTAAATTCATACTAGTGGTGTAACATCTCCAGCCGTTTAAGTGTAAAAAGAGAAAATGTATGATGTGTTTACTCACTGTTTTATACTCTGCAATGCATGAAGAGAAGATCCTTTTATTCATTGTCTATACTTTTATTTTAAACTTTCTGAAACATTTTATCTTATATCCAGCATAGAATTGAGTTTCGCTTGTGATTTAATCTGACAATACTTTTTTCCTCTAATAAGAGAGTCAAGCCCACTTACTTTTATTGATAAATTGTGTTTGGTTATATTTTGATTACAGCATGTTATCCTATGATCTATATGCACGTATCTGTCTTTTGCTGTCTTGATTGTTTTTATTGCTTTTGTTTTGATGTCGTGATATTCGGAAGAGTTAAATTTTTATTCTGATGGCTACCTTATGTGATTTCATAGAATCATCTCTTTCTTTAGACAGTAGCTAATGTCTCTAAACTATAAACAATAGTATTAACTGTATTCTCTTTCTTGTCCTCCCTATGTGATCTTTCATCAGCCAATTTGATATAATAATATTAACTTTGTTTCCCCTGGTGCCATTAAGTATGCCTACATTTCTATAAACAATATCCTTTGACCCCAAGCATTACAGATGAGCAGTCAGTAAAATCATTTGGCAGAATATCTTCATTTTCCTTTCCTTCCATTTTTCTTAGTTGTATCATTTCTATATTACCAGAGCACCTACAGTTGAATTTCTTTCTGTCAGCTTTCGCCAGTGTTTGTTTTTGTCTTTTATTTGAAGTTAAATATATTCGTTGCTCACTACAACACTGGGGGAAGGAAGGTTTTTGTTGTAGTTGTTGTGCTTGTACAGTTGCTTATTTAAAAACATTGGCGAAAACAAACAAAAACTGTATGTAGATGGAATGGAGATAAGACAGCAAATGAGAGCGAATGATGATAAGTGTGCTTATTCTAGACTGGGAGGGGTGCTACACTGAGTAGTGTCTCCAAGGCTGCAGGAAAGGATGGTTGATTGTGAGCAGGTGGAGTTTCCACTGGAGGAGAGAAGTCCTGCCCTCAACAACCTGTGCAGAATCAGGAACTGGTAATGGTTCAAATCAACTTACAGACCTGGAGGTAGAAATTTAAGAAAACTCGTTTAGCACCTAGTTTCCTAGAAAATATTAGCTACTCTTTGCTGAGCATCTGTCAGTCTGCCTGTAGCATGGCAGATCTGAGTACAGGGGAGACTGGATTAGTAACAATGGGTCAGAAGATAATATAATATTCAACCAAAATTCCTGCTTTACATACACAGCACCTGGTATTTCCAGAACTAGAAGGTAAAGAATTATTTGTGCTTGAACTTGCAGAAAACTGCCTTTTCCCTTCTTCTCTTGTATCTCAACCTGAAGCTTCTCTTTTCTTGAGCCTCAGTGAACTTTCCAACTCAATTTATAATTGACTTTCTGCAGTTTCTCCTTAGGACAGGGCTTTGTTTTGGGGATGGTTAACTTGTAGGGTTCATAGGATACAGACCACTCACAGCACCTGCTTTTTGTCATCCTTACTCTCAGCTGTGAGTTGAGGCCCAGGAAGCCTTCTGCCAGCCTCAGCTGCTGTTCTCAGATTAATCTGCTGAGTTCTTGCTGCCTAGTAGGAATCTCTGAATTTAGGAACATAGATGTTAGCACTTGTATTTCTAGGTTTTCCAGTTCCCAGGGCCATTAAAGATTTTTTTCCTTTCCTTTCCTTTCCTTCTTCCAAAAAAGTTGGTGATTCCCCTGGATCCCTATGGTTTAACCTCACAAAACGTTCATGATGACACCTTGTTACATTGTTTTGTCATAGTTAATACCTTGTTATCCCAGTTGCTCGGTCAGTTTTTGTGAGAGATTCAGGGATATTAATAAAACTGTGCTGCTGCTACTAACATCTTGCATAAAAGCCCTATTAATTAAAATGTTTATTTTGCATGTGATTTGAACTTATAATTTTTATTCAAAGTTTTTCAAAAAAATACAGAAAAGACCCTCCTTGTATTTGTAGCTTCGTGCATTGCAACACTTTTTAGTGGAAAAGAAACAAAAAACAAAAAACATGAGAACAACAGAAGTGATTTTAAAAGAATAAACCTACAATCCACTAATTATAAAATGAAATACTATGCAGCTGTTAAGAATGAGGAAATCAATAAGAACAGTGTGGGATAACTGTAAACTTCTAAGAAATAAAGTATATGCTCATGTAACCATATTATCGTTAAAAAAATACAAGCATACTTGTACACACCTTCAAACAAAATTGGTACATGCATTTAAAAATATTTAAATTAAGTAAATGGTCCAATAATTTAACTTTGTACAATTCTATGTTCTCTGATTATTTTATATGCTAGAAACAGGCATTACTGTTTCATTTATTTCATCTGAAATAATTGTAGAGTCACATGAGGTTTAAGTTATAATACAGAGAGGTCACATATGCCTATTTTCTAATTGGATACCTTATTACTATTGAGTTTTGAGAATTCTTTACATAAGCTAGATGTAAGTTCTTTGTCAGATAATGGTGTGCAAATTATTTCTCCCAGTCTGTAATTCATTTTTTCAACCTCTTTACAGGGTCTTTCTAAGTTATATATATATATATAAAAAAGTTTATTTATTTTAATGAAGTCCAGTTTTATCACTTTTTCCTTTTGTGGATTTTGTTTTTGATATCAAGCCTAAAAATTCTTTGCCTAGCCCGAGACCTCAAGAGTTTTCTTCTATTTTTAAAAGTTTAATGAATTTATTTATTTATTTATTTATTTATTATTTTGAGATGAGGTTTCACTCAAACTGTAGTGCAGTGGTGCCATCATTGCTCACTACAGCCACAAACTACTGGACTGAAGTGATCCTTCCGCCTCAGCCACTTGAGTAGTAGCTGAGATTACAGGCAAAAGCTACCATACACAACTTAAAGTTTTACAATATTACGTTTTACATTTAAGCTTGTGATTTATGTGAGCTACATTTTATATAAAGTATAAATTTAGGTCAATCTTAATTTTTGTACCTATGAATGTCCAATTGCTCTAGGACCAGTTGTTGAAAAAGATATCCTTCCTTTAAACTGTTCTTGCATCCTTGTTAAAAGAAATCAGTTGAATATAATGTGGTGTATCACCTTTTAATAAGATAAAAACATTAACACTCACCAGATATCGAAGTTTGGAAATTTTTTTAAAGCCAAACTTCTGAAAATAGAATAAAAACACCTTCATATGTCAAATTAGTCAATTTGCACAGGACTAATTCATTTAAATATATTAAAATACAAAATAATTCAAGCCACTAAAGTGATAATCCAAGACTATAAATTTAAAGACTAATTATTAAGTCAAATTGCTGTATTCGATGTGTTCAGAAAGATCCTTGTATTATTGAATAGGCAAAAGTTTTAATTTCAGAGGATGAAACTGATATATTACTGCCACCTTGTGGATATTCTCTTATTACAGGCTATTAAGAAAGCAATGAGGGTATGTT
Source organism: Macaca mulatta (assembly GCF_049350105.2). Taxonomy (NCBI): domain Eukaryota; kingdom Metazoa; phylum Chordata; class Mammalia; order Primates; family Cercopithecidae; genus Macaca; species Macaca mulatta. The sequence goes on from NC_133419.1 coordinate 90,817,899, forward strand.
ATCTATTCTAACAGATAACATTGTCTTTGTTGTTTTTTATTATTATTATTATTATTATTACTATTACATTTTAAGTTCTGGGATACATGTACAGAACATGGAGGTTTGTTACATAGGTATACACATGCCATGGTGTTTTGCTGCACCCATCAACCCGTCATCTGCATTAGATATTTCTCCTAATGCTATCACTCTCCCAACCCTCCACCCCCTGACAGGCCCCAGTGTGTGATGTTCCCCTGCCTGTGTTCATGTGTTCTCACTGTTCAACTCAAAAATAAAAATAAAAATAAAAAAAGCATTTTCTGCTTTCCCAATTTCTTAAATACAGTGCAATTTTATGTTTAATTTAATTTAATTTAATTTAATTTAATTTTTTGAGACAAGGTCTAGCTCTATTGCCCAGGCTACAGTGGAGTGGCGTGAATATGGTTCAGTGAAACCTCCACCTCCCTGGCTCAAGTGATCCTCCTTCCTCAGCCTCCCGAGTAGCTAGGACCACAGGCATGCGCCACCATGGCCAGCTAATTTCTTTTTTATTTTTTGTAGAGATGAGTTCTCACTTTGTTGTCCACACTGTCTCAAACTCCTGGGCTCAAGGGATCCTCCTGCCATGGCCTCCCACAGTGCTGGGCTTTATAGGTGTGAGCCATGGCACCAACCCTATGCAACTTTAGAGAAGCCTTTTTTTCTTTCATAAAAACAGTTGTAGATATTTTCCTTATGGGATTTATTTGTGGTAATATATATAATATATAATATTATATTATATTATTTAATTTGTTAAATAATTTGTCTCAGATAATAATAATTGATTAATATTAAAACTGCAAATCAAGTATGGTCTTCTTTTTCTATGAAAAATGAAAGTTGATTCTGACATTTATGTAAACATTTAAAATATTCAAAGTATATAAATGTGGAGTCCTATCAAGAGTAATTAGACAAGAGAAAGAAATAAAGGGCATTCAAATTGGAAAGAAGGGCATCAAATTGTTCCTGTTTGCAGATGACATGATCTTATATATAGGAAAATCTGAAGACTCTACCAGAAAACTTTTAGAACAAACAAATTCAGTGAAGTTGCAAGACACAAAACTAATACACAAAAATTGGTAGCATTTCTATATATGAACAACAAACTAGCTGAAAAAGAAATCAAGAAGGCAAACCCATTTACAATAGTTACCAAAAAGAAAACCTAGACATAAATGTAGCCAAGGAGGTAAAATGAAAACTATAAAACACTGATGAAAGAAATTGAAGAGGATACAAACAAATGAAAAGACATTCATGCTCATGGATCAGAAATACTAATGTTGTTAAAGTAACAGTACTACTCAAAAGCAACCTACAGATTCAATGCAATCTCTATCAAAATACTAATGAAAATTCTTCCCAAAATAAAAAAAAAAAATCCAAAGAGATTGTATGGAATCAAAAAAGACCCTGAATAGCCAAAGCAATCCTAAGCAAAAAGAACTAAGCTGGACATATCATACTACCAGACCTCAGAATATACTACAAAGCTGTAGTAACCAAAACATCATGATATTGGCATAAAAACAGACACATAAACCTATGAAATAGAATAAAGAACCCAGAAAACCCACATATCTCAGCCAACTGATTTTTTTATTATACTTCAAGTTCTAGGGTACATGTGCACAACAAAGATGCCAGATGCCAAGAACACTCATTGGGGAAAGTCTCTTCAATAAATAGTGCTGGGAAAACTGGATATCCATCTGCAGAAGAATGAAATTAGACCCCTGCCTCTCACCCTATACAAAAATCAACTCGAAGTGTCTCAAATACCCAAATATAACACCCAAAATGGTAGAGCTACTAGAAGAAAACATAGGGGAGATTCTTCAGGGCATTGGTCTGGGAAAAGATTTTATGAATAAGACATCAAAAGCACAGGCAACAAAAGAAAAAATAAACAAACTGGATCACATTGAGCTAAAAAGCTTCTGCACAGCAAAGGAAATAATAAAGTAAGTGAAAAGACAATGTACAGAAGGGGAGAAAATATAAACTACTCATCTGGCAGGAAATTAATATCAAGAATATACAAGGAATTCAAACAAATCAACAGCAAAGAAACCCAACAATCTAATTAAATATAAGCAAATGCTCTGAACAGACATTTCTCAAAAGAAGACATACAAATCACCAACAAATATATGAAAAAATGTTCAACACCACTAATCAGCAGGAAAATGCTAATCAAAGCCACAATGAGGCATCATCTCACCCCAGTTAGGATGGCTATTATAGAAGAGACTAAAATAACAAATGCTGGCAAAAATGTGAAGAAAAGGGACTTTCTTCTTTTTTTTTTTTTTTTTTTTTTTTTTTTTTTTTTTTTTTGAGTCTCACTCTCCGTCCAGGGTGGAGTGCAGTGGAGGTGTAATCTTGCTCCCTCTGCCTCTAGGTTTCCAATAGTTCTCCTGCCTCTGCCTCCTGAGTAGCTGGGGAAAAAGTAACTCCTATACACTGTTGGTAGGAATGTAAATTAGTGCAGCCACTATGGAGAACAGTATTGAAACCCCTCAAGCAATCCCATTACTGGGAATTTATCCAAAGGAAAGAAAAGCATTATATTGGAGAGACATCTGCATCCCCATGCTTATTGCAACACTATTCATAATAGCCGAGATATGGAATCAACCTAGGTTTCCAACAACAGATGAATGGATTTTAAATGGACTTTTGTACCCTATAAATGTATATAATTATGGTTTGTCAATCAAAAATATTTATATAAATTTTTAAAATATCTGTATGCTAATAGAGATATTACAGTCAGTGCCCATAGAGGAAGAAGGAGGGTGTTGGATGAGTCTATTTTCTTCTGGTCCAAGTCACTCTGCGTGAAGCTTTAAAAAGTCACTTACCTCCTTTCCATTTTTCTAAACAGCTTTGTTGAGGTATAGGTGACATACAATAAACTCCACATATTAAAAACTGCACAATTTGAGGAGTTTTGACATATATAAAGATACGTGTGTAAGACCACCACCATAATCAAGACAATAAACATCAATCTCCTAAAAACTTCCTTGTGCCACTTTTTATTTTGTTTAAGACGGGGTCTTGTCATGTTGCCCAGGCTGTTCCTGGGTGCAAGTAATCCTCCTGCCTCAGCCTCCCACAATGCTGGGGATTACAGGCATGAGCTACTGCGCTCAGCCTCCTTATGCCACTTTGTAATCTCACCCTCCCGACTTTCCCTGCTGCTCCTCTCCAAGCAACCACTGATCTGCTTTCTGTCACTATAGATAAGTTTGCACTGTCTAGAATTTTATATAAATGGATCATAGAATATACACTTGTTGTTTTTGCCGGCTTCTTTCACTCAAATTTGTTATGAGATTTGTCCTTGTTATGTGCATACATTTTTATTGCAAAATAGTGTTTGATTGAGTGACTATATCAGTTTGTTTAACCTTTTATACTACTTGTTAATGGAAATCTTTGTTGTTTCCAGTTTAAGAGTATAATTGTTTGTTTGTGTTTGTTTGTTTGTTTTGAGATGAAGTCTCACTCTGTCGCCCAGGCTGGAGTGCAATGGCATGATCTCAGCTCACTGCAACCTCTGCCTCCTAGGTTCAAGGGATTGTCCTGCCTCAGCCTCCGGAGTAGCTGGGATTACAGGTGTGCACCACCCCACCGGGCTAATTTTTGTATTTTTAATGGAGACAGGGTTTCATCATGTTGGCCAGGCTGATCTCAAACTCCTGGCCTCAGCTGATCCACCCTCCTCAGCCTCTCAAAGTGCTAGGTGGCATGAGCCACCGAGCCCGGCCTGAGGGTATAATTTTTAAAAAGTTTCTGTGAACACTCATATATAAGCCTTTATATGGACATATGCTTTTGTTTCTCTTGGGTAATACCTAGGAATGAAATGGCTGGACCATCTGCCTGTTTTCTGACAGCATCCAATTAGAGTAAACCCCTTCTTTCTTAGACATTCACTCGTCTCCCAACCAAAGGGTAAATCCCATAATAGGTTCCTTTTAACATCCTATTACTGAGACAACCATAGGTTGCTCTGGGTATGTATTCTCCTTGTAGCAGGCCAGGCACGGTGACTCATACCAGTAGTTCCAGCACTTTAGGAGACCGAGGTGGGCAGATCACTTAAGGTCAGGAGTTCGAGACCAGCCTGGCCAACATGATGAAACCCCGTCTCTACTAAAAATACAAAAATTATCCCACTGTCGTGGTAGGCACCTGTAATCCCAGCTACTAGGGAGACTGAAGCAAGAGAATTGCTTGAACCTGGGAGAAGGAGGTTGCAGTCAGCTGAGGTTCTGCCATTGCACTCCAGGCTGGGTGACAAAGCGAGACTCCATCTCGAAAAAAAAAAAAAAAAAGAAAACAGAAAAAACAAAGTTGTAGCAAATCTAATTAATTATGCGTGTGTTTCTAGAGGTCTTTGCCTGTAATTAGTGTCTAGAGTTTTTTTCTATTTTACTTAAATCATCTGGTATATTGGCATAAATTTCTTCAAAGTATTTTCTTACTATTCTTTTAGTATCTGTAAAATGTATAACCGTATCACCTTTTTCATTCCTGATATTGATAATTTGTGTCTTCTCTTCATTTCCTTATCAGTTTTACTAATGGTTCATCAAGTTTATTGATCTTCTCAAAGACCAGTAGGTTTTGGGTTTATTGATCTCAATTGTTTTTGTTTTCTGTATCACTGAATTTTGCTAAGATTATTACTTCTGTGATTCTGCATACTTTAGGCTATTCTTTTTCTAGTTCTTATGATAAAATGTGAAGTTATTGATTTTAGATATTTTTTCTCTTTTCTAATATGTAGGCTTTTAGTGCTAAAAATTTCCCTCTCAAGTACTGCTTTACTTGCATTCCATACATTTTTGTATGTTGTGTTTTCACTTTAAAACACTTCCTAATTTCTCTTTAGATATTGAGTCATAGGCTATTTAAAATATGTTAGTTGGTTTCCAAATAATTGGGAATTTTTCAGATATCTTTCTATTACTGATTTCTAATTTAATTCCATTGTGCTCAGAAAATGTATTTTGTGTAATTTGAACCATTTCAAACTCAGTTAGTTTTATGCCCCAGAATATGAACTATCCTGTTAAATGCTTTCTGTAATGTTGAAAAAAAAAATGCATGATCTGCTGTTGTTGCTTGACAGTATTGCACCATCTTATATGTTTCTATTGATTTTATATCTACTTTTTCTATCAACTGTTGACAGAGAAGCTTAAAAATCCACTATAATTAGAAACGTGTTCAATTCTTCTTGCAGTTCTATCAGTGTCTGCTTTATGTATAATGAAAGTTTGTTAGTAGGTGCATAAATGTTTAGGATTGTTATGTCCTCTCAATGAATTGATCACTTCATGATTCCAAAATGACCTAATTTTATCACTGCTAATATTCTTTGCTCTTAAATGTACTTCCTCTAATGTATTAAAAACTTATTATATATTAATACTCTTGCTTTTTTCACTGGTGTTATCAAGTTACATCTTTTTTTCTATTCTTTTCCTTTTAATCAATTTGTCTTTACAGTTAAAGTTCATTTCTTATATGGCATATATAACTGTGTCATTTGTATCTTGTTCTTCTTAACCTGGCTTTTTATTGGAATGTTTACATCATGTACCTTTAATGTGATTACTGGTATAGTAAGTTTAATTCTATCGTCTTGCTATTTGTTTTCTTTTTTCTTTCTTTTTGTTTGTTTTTTTAATGCGGTTTTTTGTTTGTTTGTTTTGTTTTGTTTTTTTGTCCTGACCATGGCAAGCACAGTTATTTATTTTCTATTTGTTACAAGTATTATTTTCCTCTTGTTCTTCTTTTGGATTGAGTATTTTATGATTAAATTTTATCTACTTTTTTGCTTGTTAGCTGTATGCTTTGTTATTTTAGTGACTGCTTTAGGGCATATATCTTTAAATTATCAGTTTACCTATGAGTAATATTATACCATTTCATGTGTAGTATAAGCATTTTACAATAATATACATCCATTTCTTATCTACATGTATATTGCAATAATGTATATCTATTTCTTGTCTACATTCAGTACAATAATATACATCCATTTCTTAAATCATATGGGTAAGATATTTGCTGACTTAAGACAGACAGCACAAAAGACTAGAGAAATTCAAAGAATGATAATTGAGGGTAGCTGCCTCTAACAGCAAAAGGTATCCCAAAGAAGGATATAAATAGACTAAAGTCTCTGAATTATCATTCATTAACATTCTAAAACTTTGCGACTGACATCCTCCTTTTCCCTCACACAGATTCTTATTTCTTGCAAGTGAACAGCTGAGGTTGTTATAAACAAATGCCAAATTTGTTTCTGTCACTTGACAAACTGCAAGGTCGGTTGAATCCAGGTTTTGGAGTCTCTTAACTGAAAGTCTGAGCACTGATTTTAAAAGAGCGAGACACCAAACACTGGAATGTGAACATACAGAGGTACTTACAGGATTTAGAGTCCAGCTTTCCAGCCTGTGTGGCCTCTCCTTTCCCTGAGGAAAATGAGCCTCCTAGACTCTCACTCAAAGGAATTTTCCTACTTCTAAAGAAAACATCCATAGTCTTCATAACTCATTGTCTCTCCAAATAGTAACCAGGTTAAAATGGAAGCAAACCCAAAAAGGCTTTTTCCATAGCATATCCTTATAAACAATGCTTACACATTGAAAGAATTACAGATTTTAACAATTTATATTGGCAACTATCTTGCAAATGCATGGATTATAGATTCTGGTGATACATGACAAAAATGAAACTTTTGGATTAGGGTGAATTTACCAATGTAATGTGTTTACCAGGCATTGTATGTTCAAGGTGCTAGCTCAGGTATCTGGAAGTAGTCTTAGTTAATTGATCATCATTGGTCTTTGTATGTACTTCTTGATTCACAAAAATCTAACCTTATAGAACAGTGGAATGCTTTTTGATGACTCATACACAGTAACATTTTCTAATTAAAAAAAACAAAAACAAAAACAGAGTCTCCCTCTGTCCTCCAGGCTGGAGTGCAAAGGCGCAATCTCAGCTTGCTGCAACCTCCACCTCCTAGGTTTAAGCGATTCTCCTGCCTCAGCCTCCTGTGTAGCTGGGATTACAGGTGCCCACCACCACACCCAGGTAATTTTTGTATTTTTAATAGAGATGGGGTTTCGCCATCTTTGCCAGGCTGCTCTTTAACTCCTGACCTCGTGATCTACCCACCTTGGTCTCCCATAGTGCTGAGATTACAGGCATAAGCCACCGCGCTCAGCCTACAGTAGCGTTTTCTAGACAACATTTTGTGAGTTTGAAGTGCTGTCCTGAAGGACACCTTATAAACTGAGCAGCAACTAATACACATGTGGTGCCATTTCTCCCACAACCAGAATATATATCTCAGGAAACCAAGCATGGAGAAAAGGTAGTACTTCTCATGATTACATTTGATGATCCACTTGTAGTCCCCACAATTCTGGACTCTGATGATTTAGAGGTTCCAGCCCCTACAGAGCAAATGTTTCTATCAGGGAAAATAAAAGTTATATAGATATGGCGTTTAAAGCTCCAATCTGGCTATCTTAAGCCTCTCATGCCACTGAACAGAAAACAACACTGTAGGCAGAAAATGAGTTTACTGTTGGCTGGGGTGGAAAATTCTCATGGTAAGAAAGAACTGAGATTCTTGTCATAAGGAGATAAAGAAGAGTTACCATTAAACTGAGATAATAATCTAAATCACCTCCTCAAACCTACATTCAATGCAAAAGGTTCACTGAGATTACTAAACAAGAGGGTACAACAAGAGCTCAGGTCCCTTTGAAATGAAGGTAAATAATTCTGAATAGCTGAGATACTTACTGAAAGCAAAGGGAATATGGGAGAAAAGTGGTAGAAGGAAGTTATAAGTGACTTTATAATGAAATGCTGAAACAAAAACTTTAATCTCATCTGTCTCATTTCTTACTGTACCATGTATATATTCTTACAGTTTATCTTAAATTTCTTTTCTCCCTCCCTATTATATACACATATTTTTTAATTTTATTTTTTTTTTAAATGGAGATGGCATCTCACTATGTTGCCTAGGCTGGACTCAAACTCCTTGGCTCAAGCCTCAGCCCCCAAAGTAGCTGGGACTACAGGTATGAGCCACCATCTTGGCTAAATTTTTAGTTTTAAGAGACAGCATCTCACTTTGTTGCCCAGGCTGGAGTGCAGTGACATGATCATGGCTCACTGCAGTCTCCAACTCCTGGGCTCATGCAATCCTCCTGCCTCAGCCTCTCAAGTAGCTGGAATTACAGGCACGAGTCACTGAACCCAGCCTCCTGTTGCTTATAGGTGTAAACAGGATGTGAAAGTAGTAGTTAGCTTTTCAGTTTTGTCCATAGGATGAGACAACTGAGATGGAATCATGACAGAAGAATAAGAATGAGCATCAACTAGAAAGCTAGATTTGCAGCTGGATGCAATAACCACAAGACTTTGGATCGATTCGTCCCATCGTGTAAAAGCAACTATAAAAGTAATAGTTATCCTCATTTCTGAAGAAAAGTTTGATTCAACAGCTCTAGAATCGTCCTGAGACTGCACTTCTAACAAGTTACCAGGTAATATTGACGCTGTTGTGTGGGGACCTCACTTTGCAAACCAGTTCTCTAAATAATACTCTAATGCATTTATTTTCCTGTCTGTTTAGAGAAATGATGAGTGTAGCCCTGTTTGCTAAATGTGAAAACTACAAAACTACCACTAGGGATGTGTTTTTTGGAAGTTTATTGGAAGATCAATGTGTACAGATATTGGGTGGGCAAAAAAAAAAGAGACTATATAATTGTTTGCTGGTGTATTTTTGACTGTACAGCATTTGAACAGCCTTTCTATGTTTGTGGAATGTTCTGCTGTGTGATTCTTCATGGTCTCAGAGAATCTATAAAGTCTAGACGTCTGTTTTCTCTGCCCCTGGCGCTAGAGCACAGGCACATGATCTCACTGTTTCTATGGTAGTGGTGATCACAGGGATTGTCTCTAAAACAAGGAGTGCTATCCAGTGTCCCGCTGCCACAGTCACACCAGCCTCACTAGATTGTTCCTCTGTCATCATTTTTGCCATAGTTACGGTTGACTGGCCCACTTAAAAAAAAAAAAAAAAGATTCACTAATCTTGCCAGAGATTCTATGAGCTACTATTTCTTTTCTGTTCAAGTTAGAGTAATATATATTACTTGTAAAATAGAAGCTAACAGAAACCAAAGCACAGGTCAAAAATGATATAGATTACACACAATACAGTTTACAATGGAGTCGTTTTAATGATAGGCAAAACACCCTTTCACTTAGGTAAAATGTCACTTCCCAATGCTTACAGATCAAGTATCCAAAGATTTTTTTAAAGTGGAAGGTAAACAAGAATCACCTTCCTCTAAATTCTTTACTTATAGATGAATCTTAAATTTGGTTTCACCAAAACTAATCAAATGCGATCAAAGTATAAAATGCAGGAAAGCTGATGGTCTAATAGGGTAGAGTCTTTCTCTCACTGTATTTTGCTGAGTGGGAGGTGGGATCTCTTCAGGCCAATAAACTGTAAAGACAGACTCTTCTCTAAACAATATACAAAGTGCAATGTTTTGATGTTGTAACACCAGTTTCGTAGTATACCTGCTCACCATGCCAAAGATGACAACAGGTAGGACAAAAATAATAGTCCTAGAGTCTCTGTATCCTTCACTGTTGACTAAAGTTAAATGCTTTTTAAATCTTTTTGAAGAAAAATTTTTAACAGTGTTTTCATTTGACTATAATTATCCTCTGATTATTATACATTTAAAACTCTGTTTTATGTATTTAGCTTGAGGGGATTTTATCCCATTTCTCAATATGGCAGTAAAAAAGAATTCTATGAAATAGTCCAATAAAATGTTTATCCTATATATTTAAGGTGTGCAACATGGTGTTTTGATATATGTATACATAATGAAATGGCCACAACAGTCCAACAAATTAAACCACCTATTGAAAGGAGCTGGGCACATTCCTCAGCCCCGGGCTCAAAACTCCCTGAGCCTAGCACAAACACATCCCATCCTCCCATCCCACCACCATATATCTCTCAAACTCCCTGAGCTCAGTACAAACACCACCTGGAAAGTCTCCGATAAGGAGACAGCCGTACAAGGTTACTGAAAGCGCAGGAATTTCTTTGTTCCCCTACAACTTTCGGGCTATAAAAAGCAAACGCTCGCATTGTTCGGGGCCCTCTTGTATACTGTGTAAAGGAGGGACCAAGTTCGAACTTGTAGTAAAGATCCTTGCCGCTTGGCTTTGACTCCGGACTCTGGTGGTCTTCTTTGGGGAACAAACAGTCTGGGCATAACATCTGGGGGCTCGTCCGGGATTCCCCAAGCCCACCAGACCCCTGGTCAACGGATCTGCTAGGATCGATCTACTGATAGGTGAGCTGGCTCGTCTCCGTTTGTCTGTCTGTGTCTGTGTGTCTGTTCTGAATCTGAATCTCTGACTCGCGAGGTCTGAAACTGAGGCTGGCACAGTCCTGGCGGACGCGCTATAGGACAGCCAGTGGAGACCGGTGGGAGACGTCCCCTGGCTCTCTTCTGATTTAAATTGCGATCTGAGTTGCCGGAGCGGGTTCGCGATCCGGGCAACAGTCTGAATTGCCCCGGTCCCCGGGTGCGCGCCTGCCGTCTGAATTGCCCCGGTCCCCGGGTGCGCGCCTGCCGTCTGAATTGCCCCGGTCCCCGGGTGCGCGCCTGCCGTCTGAATTGCCCCGGTCCCCGGGTGCGCGCCTGCCGTCTGAATTGCCCCGGTCCCCGGGTGCGCGCCTGCCGTCTGAATTGCCCCGGTCCCCGGGTGCGCGCCTGCCGTCTGAATTGCCCCGGTCCCCGGGTGCGCGCCTGCCGTCTGAATTGCCCCGGTCCCCGGGTGCGCGCCTGCCGTCTGAATTGCCCCGGTCCCCGGGTGCGCGCCTGCCGTCTGAATTGCCCCGGTCCCCGGGTGCGCGCCTGCCGTCTGAATTGCCCCGGTCCCCGGGTGCGCGCCTGCCGTCTGAATTGCCCCGGTCCCCGGGTGCGCGCCTGCCGTCTGAATTGCCCCGGTCCCCGGGTGCGCGCCTGCCGTCTGAATTGCCCCGGTCCCCGGGTGCGCGCCTGCCGTCTGAATTGCCCCGGTCCCCGGGTGCGCGCCTGCCGTCTGAATTGCCCCGGTCCCCGGGTGCGCGCCTGCTGTCTGAATTGCCCCGGTCCCCGGGTGCGCGCCTGCTGTCTGAATTGCCCCGGTCCCCGGGCTCCCGGCTTCCGGCGCGCGCTCGCGGCCCCGGTCCCCGGGCTCCCGGCTTCCGGCGCGCGCTCCCGGCCCCGGTCCCCGGGCTCCCGGCTTCCGGCGCGCGCTCGCGGCCCCGGTCCCCGGGCTCCCGGCTTCCGGCGCGCGCTCGCGGCCCCGGTCCCCGGGCTCCCGGCTTCCGGCGCGCGCTCGCGGCCCCGGTCCCCGGGCTCCCGGCTTCCGGCGCGCGCTCGCGGCCCCGGTCCCCGGGCTCCCGGCTTCCGGTGCCACACTTCCGGCCCCGGTCCCGGGGCTCCCCAGCTTCCGGTGCCACACTTCCGGCCCCGGTCCCCGGGCTCCCCAGCTTCCGGTGCCACACTTCCGGCCCCGGTCCCTGGGCTCCCGGCTTCCGGTGCCACACTTCCGGCCCCGGTCCCCCGGCTCCCGGCTTCCGGCGCCGCACTCCCGGCTAGCTATCAGTAATAAGTCAGATCAGATTTCCTCTATTAGGATTCTAACCCACATTCCTTTACAGGAAAGGACTACAAATCATTACAGGATGGGCAATACCCAGAGTACTCCTCTATCTCTCCTTACAAATAATTTCAAAGAAGTTAGAGCAAGGGGCCATGATCTTGGTATGGAAATCAGGAAAGGAAAGCTAATTACTCTGTGTCGCTCCGAGTGGCCTGCCTTTGATGTGGGGTGGCCACCCGAAGGGACCTTCCGACTTGCTGTCATCACTAGGGTAAAATCCAAGATTTTCCTACCTGGACATGCGGGCCACTTAGACCAAATCCCATACATCCTCATATGGCAGGACCTTGTTGAAAACCCGCCTCCTTGGCTGTCCCCTTTCCAATTAGCCTCTGAACCCTCTAAGGCACTGGTTGCTCGACCACTAAAAACCAAGCAACCAACTGCCCCCTCCCATCCTGTTCTACCTGATAGCGGGGACCCACTGTTCACAGAACCCCCTCCGTACCCCTCCGGGCCCCAGGTTCCGGCCCCTCGGGCTGAGTCGCGGGAGAGAGCAGGCGGAGAGGAGGCGGCCGCCACTCACGGGCCTGCTGAAAGAGAAAGTAACTTTGAGAGGCCGGCGGGGCGGACGCGAGGGCGCACTTTGCGGACTAGCCCCCCCCAGCCGCCTGACTCCACGGTGGCTTTACCCCTCCGGGAAATAGGACCCCCAGATGACACAGGAATCCCCAGGCTCCAGTACTGGCCATTCTCCACCAGTGATCTGTATAACTGGAAGACTCAGAGTGCTCAATTTTCAGACAACCCCAAAGATTTACTGTCTTTACTGGATAGTGTCATGTTCACCCACCAGCCCACTTGGGACGATTGTCAGCAGCTCCTCCGAATCTTGTTTACCACGGAAGAGCGAGAGAGAATACAGGTAGAAGCTAGAAAGCTGGTCCCGGGGGACGACGGTCAACCGACTGCCAACCCCGACCTCATAAACGCGACCTTTCCTCTGACCAGGCCGGCATGGGACTACAATACGGCAGAAGGTAGGGGACGGCTACGCCTTTATCGCCAGACTCTAATGGCAGGTCTCCGGGCAGCTGCTCGCAAGCCCACTAATTTGGCTAAAGTATATTCTATTCTGCAAGAAAAGACAGAGAGCCCAGCCACCTACTTAGAAAGATTAATAGAAGCTTTTAGACAGTACACCCCCATAGATCCAGAGGCTCCAGGAAGTCAGGCAGCTATTGTAATGTCATTCGTAAATCAGGCAGCCCCAGATATTAAAAGAAAACTCCAGAAATTAGAAGACTTGGAAGGAAAGCGGATTCAGGACCTCCTTCAGATAGCCCAGCGGGTTTACAATAACAGAGATACTCCAGAAGAAAGGCAATTTAAGGCCACTGAAAAAATGACCAAGGTCCTGGCAGCAGTAGTACAGAAAGAGCATCTACAGCCAAAGTACACCCAACCCAGGCGGCCCCCCAGGCATGATAATCTGAAAAAAGACCAATGTGCCTACTGCAAGGAGGCTGGCCACTGGGTAAGAGACTGCCCCAAAAAGAAACAACGAGGACAGGGACCCCCTAGGTCTACACCCGTACTAGTCACTCAAAATGAAGACTAGGGAAGACGGGGTTCGGATCCCCTCCCCGAACCTAGGGTAACTTTGCAAGTGGAGGGGTCCCCAGTCCAGTTCTTGGTCGATACGGGAGCACAGCACTCAGTCTTAGTTAAAACTAATGGAAAATTATCCTCCAAGTCCTCGTGGGTACAAGGGGCCACAGGAGTTAAGAAATACCCATGGACAACACAAAGAACAGTAAACCTCGGAGCCAAGAATGTAACCCATTCTTTCCTGGTTATCCCTGAGAGCCCCTGTCCCCTATTAGGGAGAGACCTGCTAACTAAAATGGGAGCACAGATCCATTTCCTCCCTGAGGGGCCCATCGTGACCAACTCCCACAATCAACCCGTGTCCGTCCTAACTATAACACTAGAAGATGAGTACCGGCTCCACCAGGAGCAACCGGCCCCTGACCAGGACATAGCAACCTGGCTCCAGCAATATCCAGAAGCTTGGGCGGAAACGGGGGGCTTAGGACTAGCAAAACACCGTCCTGCTTTATTTGTTGAACTTAAACCTGGGGCAGACCCCGTGCGGGTACGCCAATACCCGATGCCCCTAGAGGCCAAGAAAGGAATTGCCCCGCATATCCGCCGGCTCCTTGACCAAGGAATCCTCTGCTCATGTCACTCACCCTGGAATACTCCATTGTTGCCGGTACGAAAACCTAATAGTGGAGAATACAGACCTGTACAAGACTTAAGAGAAATCAATAAGAGAGTTGTGGACATACACCCAACTGTACCTAACCCATATACCCTCCTAAGCACCCTAAACCCTAAACATCAATGGTACACTGTTTTAGATTTAAAAGATGCTTTCTTCAGTTTGCCTTTAGCCCCTCAGAGCCAAAAGCTCTTCGCCTTCGAGTGGAATGACCCTGATAGAGGCATAAGTGGCCAACTGACATGGACCAGACTGCCGCAAGGATTCAAAAACTCTCCTACCCTGTTCGATGAGGCCCTCCATGAAGACCTGGGTGAGTACCGACGCAAACACCCTGAAATAACCTTACTACAGTATGTTGATGACCTCCTGATTGCTGCTGAGACCCAAGAAGCTTGCATCCAAGGGACCAAAGGTCTCTTACAAGCTCTGGGAAATCTAGGATACCGAGCCTCAGCAAAGAAAGCTCAAATCTGTAAATCAGAGGTAACATACCTAGGATACCTGCTTAAAGAAGGGCAGCGCTGGTTAACAGACGCCCGAAAACAAACTGTTCTGCAGATCCCCAGGCCGCAATCCACCCGACAAGTGAGGGAATTCCTGGGGTCAGCGGGGTTTTGCAGACTATGGATACTTGGGTTCGCAGAACTGGCTAAACCCCTATATCAGGCAACACGGGGGCAGCAGCCATTTAAGTGGACAGACGAAGCCGAGTCGGCTTTCCAACAGATTAAAACTGCCCTACTCTCCGCGCCTGCACTGGGACTACCTGATGTTACCAAGCCCTTCCACTTATACATAGATGAAAATAAAGGTATCGCTAAGGCAGTAATAACTCAAAACTTAGGCCCCTGGCGGAGGCCAGTTGCCTACCTGTCAAAGAAGTTAGACCCAGTGGCTGCCGGGTGGCCCCCTTGTCTCCGAATGATTGCAGCCACGGCTCTGATGGTGCAGGATGCTGATAAGCTTGTCATGGGGCAAGAATTGCGGGTCGTTACCCCACATGCCATCGAAGGTGTACTCAAACAGCCACCCAATCGATGGATGAGTAACGCCCGACTCACCCACTACCAAGGATTACTACTAAATCCTCTCAGGATAACTTTCCTGCCCCCAACGACCTTAAACCCTGCCTCATTGCTGCCCAACCCGGACCTGGACGCCCCACTCCATGACTGCACCGAGATACTAGCTCAGGTGCACGGAGTTCGAGAAGACCTGCAGGATCGCCCACTTCCTGACGCCGACCTCGTCTGGTTCACTGATGGGAGCAGCTTCATGCATCAGGGCCAGAGGTACGCTGGAGCGGCAGTGACTTCAGAGACTAAGGTAATCTGGGCGGAACCCCTGCCCCCGGGGACATCGGCCCAGAAGGCCGAATTAATAGCGCTCACCCAAGCTCTTACCTTAGGGGCGGGGAAAAAGCTGACGGTATATACAGACAGCCGATATGCTTTTGCAACAGCGCATATACATGGGGCCATTTACAGGGAGCGGGGGTTACTAACGGCTGAAGGAAAAGAAATAAAAAACAAGCAAGAAATCCTAGCCCTGCTAACAGCCCTATGGAGGCCAGAAAAGTTAGCCATTGTGCATTACCCAGGGCATCAGAAACTAACTACTCCAACTGCTCAAGGCAACTTTCTAGCGGACCAAACTGCAAGAAAGGTGGCGAAGGCTCCCAGCCAACTCCTTGCACTCCAGCTCCCTGACCCGGGCCCCCAGGACTTGCCATATTTCCCTGATTATTCAGAACAAGATCTCCAGTGGATTGACAAGCTTCCCCTGAAACAGATCCAGAATGGGTGGTGGACTGATACTAATGACCAAACCATCCTACCAGAAAAATTAGGACAACAAGTGTTAGAACACATCCACCGAACCACCCACCTGGGTGCTCGGCGGATGATAGACCTGATCAGACGCTCTAAGCTCAAATTCAGACATACAGCCGAGATGGCCAGCAACATCGTGACAAGTTGCAAAGTCTGCCAGCTTAACAACGCCTACCCCCAATCCCAGGCTGCAACGGGAACAAGGCTCAGGGGAACCAGGCCCGGTATCTACTGGGAAGTAGATTTTACTGAGATAAAGCCAGGAAAATACGGGTATCGGTACTTACTTGTCTTTGTAGACACTTTTTCAGGGTGGACTGAAGCATTCCCCACCAAGAAAGAGACTGCTCAGGTTGTAGCAAAGAAAATCCTGGAAGATATCCTCCCCAGGTATGGCTTCCCCGTCCAGATAGGGTCAGATAATAGGCCGGCCTTCGTCGCTAAGGTAAGTCAGGATTTGGCTTCCATCCTTGGGGCAAATTAGAAACTACACTGCGCTTACAGGCCCCAGAGTTCAGGACAGGTAGAGAGAATGAATCGGACCTTAAAAGAGACCTTAACTAAATTGACTATGGAGACTGGCGCTAATTAGGTGGTCCTTCTCCCCTACGCTCTGTTCCGGGCCCGTAACACCCCTTACAGACTAGGCCTTACTCCTTATGAAATTATGTATGGCAGACCCCCACCCTTAGTTCCCGGCCTAAAAGATGATCTGCTCAAGTCCGAAACAGAAAATGTCTCTGAACTCTTGTTTTCCCTACAAGCCTTGCAGAAAATTCATCAAGAAATCTGGCCCAAGCTGAAAGAACTATATGAGACCGGTCCCCCGCCGACACCCCATCCGTACCAGCCGGGAGACTGGGTCCTGGTCAAGCGACACCGACAAGAGACCCTAGAACCCAGGTGGAAAGGACCACTCCAGGTACTCCTAACCACACCCACCGCCCTGAAGATAGAAGGCATCGCATCGTGGATCCACTACACCCACGTCAAGCCAGTGGACCCAACCTCTGATCTTCTGGGACCAATCACGACGGCGGCTGAAACACCGGACACGTGGACTGTGGACAGAGCTAAGAACAACCCCTTAAAACTCACCCTGCGCCGACAACATAGCTCACTGCAAACATGCAGTTAGATAGTCTAACCCTAATGTTAGTCGCCCTAGTGGCCGCTGGAGAAATCACAAAACCAGCTCATAATCCCTTTGTCTGGAGATTCTGGCTTTATGAAAACCGAACCCACCCTGGGCAACCTCATAAGCCCGGAAAATTATTGGCCAGTGCTGATTGCCCTTCCTCAGGGTGCAACAGCCCAATTCTACTAAATTTTACCGGTTTTCAAATAGCCAAACCTATGACACCAATAATATGCTTTGAGTTTGATCAGACTAAATACAATTGTAAACACTATTGGTGGCACCAAAATGCTGGCTGTCCTTATAACTATTGTAACATCCACAGGCCCCGTTATTGGGGAGAGAGAAAACAGTTAGACCCTAAATGGCCCTTCTATCGTAGACGGGATAAAGACTTTCCATATACATGAATAGTTAGAGACCCCTGGAACTCCCGCTGGACCACACCTCAACATGGGGCTGTATACTACTCCCCCTCCTCCACATGGCCTAGCAGTCACCTCTATCTGTGACGAGGCCTAGTGCAAGTACTGCCCCTGGTCCACGGGAATATCCAACGACAGGAAAACAGACTAACACAAGACTTACGTCCTTTCTCCTGGTTAAAGTTATTACAAGAAGGACTAGAACTTGCTAACCTTACAGGACTTCATAGCCTGTCTGGCTGCTTCCTGTGCGCCACTCTAGGGCGTCCACCGCTAACAGCTGTCCCTCTGCCATGGGGACCCTCTACCTTTGCCCAAGCTAACAACCTCCGAAACCACTCGTATGCTCCTATCCTGAACGTGCCCCTATACCTAAACCCCAGTCAGGAGAAGTTTCCCTACTGTTTCTCAGGAACCAATTCCAGCCTCTGCAGCATCACTGCAACGCCCCCTAATATTACCTTAAGAGCTCCATCAGGCATATTCTTCTGGTGTAATGGAACCTTATCTAAGAACCTACCTAGTCCTTCTGTTAATAACCTACTATGTCTCCCTGTCACATTAGTTCCCCGGTTGACTCTACTAACTGCTGGCGAGTTCTTAGGGTATACCGGTAACTGGACTAGTGCTATTATTCACCCAGACCCTAGACCAAGACCTGCACGAGCCATATTTCTCCCCCTCATTGCAGGAATCTCCCTCACCGCATCCTTCATTGCGGCCGGACTGGCGGGGGGAGCCCTAGGTCACACCCTCATAGAAAGTAACAGGTTATACCAACAATTTGCCGTTGCTATGGAAGAGTCGGCTAAGTCCCTTGCCTCCCTTCAGCGGCAGCTCACGTCCCTAGCTCAGGTAACCTTGCAAAACCGGAGGGCCCTAGACCTACTCACTGCAGAAAAAGGTGGTACATATATATTTCTAAAAGAAGACTGTTGTTTCTACATAAATGAATCAGGACTTGTAGAGGACCGGGTCCAACAGTTACGCAAGTTAAGCACTGAAGTAAAAACACGGCAGTTTGCTTCAGCTGCAGACCAATGGTGGAATTCCTCTATGTTTTCTCTGTTAGCCCCCTTCCTTGGACCCCTGCTAAGTCTACTATTTCTGCTTACCGTAGGACCTTGTGCTGTTAACAGAATTTTACAATTTATTAGGGAGAGATTTGACACCATACAACTCATGGTCCTCAGAGCCCAATACCAACCTGTAAACGCTGAAACAGAATCAGACTTATGAGACCCAAGATTGGCTCTGAAGATACCTGAAAAGAAGAGGGGAATGAAAGGAGCTGGGCACATTCCTCAGCCCCGGGCTCAAAACTCCCTGAGCCTAGCACAAACACATCCCATCCTCCCATCCCACCACCATATATCTCTCAAACTCCCTGAGCTCAGTACAAACACCACCTGGAAAGTCTCCGATAAGGAGACAGCCGTACAAGGTTACTGAAAGCGCAGGAATTTCTTTGTTCCCCTACAACTTTCGGGCTATAAAAAGCAAACGCTCGCATTGTTCGGGGCCCTCTTGTATACTGTGTAAAGGAGGGACCAAGTTCGAACTTGTAGTAAAGATCCTTGCCGCTTGGCTTTGACTCCGGACTCTGGTAGTCTTCTTTGGGGAACAAACAGTCTGGGCATAACACTATGACCTGCCATAATTACTTGTGTGAGTGCGTGTGTGTGTGTGTGTGTGTGTGTATGTGTGTGTGTATGGTGACAGCACCTGAAGTCTACCCTCAACAAATTTTTATATGCAATACAATATTATTAACTACAGTCCTCATGCTGTACATTAGATCTGTAGATTAATTTATCCTATAAAACTGCAATTTTCTACCCCTTGACCTACTACTTTCCATTTCCTCCTTCTTCCTACTCCTGAAAACCACCATTCCTCTATTTCTATGTGTTTGACTTGTTTTAGATTCCACGTAAAAGTAAGCTCATGCAGTATTTTCCTTTCTATGTCTGGTTTATTTCACCTAGCATAATGTTTTCCAGATTCTGGGCCTTTTTTATGAAAAGAGATTTTAAGGAGAAGTAAAACAAAAGTTTGTGTTTGTTAGAGACTTAGTTTTGTTGTGGACAGATGACTTGTGTGTGTTTTGGGAATTAGAATAGGTAGCCGGGTCTAGTTTTGGTCTTTGTGAAGGCCAGAGACCATTCACTGAACCGGCTATTTTCCATTTTCTTGGGCCCCACCATGATTCTCTTACTCTCTGTGTCTTCTTTAATGTTTTTTATCTTTGTATTAGTCCATTTTCATGCTGCCAATAAAGACATACCCAAGACTGGGAAGAAAAAGAGGTTTAATTGGACTTATACTTCCACATGGCTGGGGAGGCCTCAGAATCATGGAGGGAGGCAAAAGGCACTTCTTACATGGTGGCAGCAAGAGAAAATGAGGAATAAGCAAAAGCAGAAAGCGCTGATAAACCCAGCAGATCTGAGACTTATTCACTATCACAAGAATAGCACAAGAAAGACCAGCCCCCATGATTCAATTTCCTCCCCCTGGGTCCCTTCTGCAACATGTGGGAATTCCAGGAGATAGAATTCAAGTTGATATTTGGATGGGGACACAGCCAAACCATATCATTCCACCCCTACTCTCTCCAAATCTCAATTCTTGACTTCTGTGCAACTGCAGGCTCAACATCACATGGAAGCTGTCAAGGCTTGAGGCTTCCACCCTCTGTAGCCACAGTCTGAGCTCATGTTGGCCTCTTTCAGCCACAGCTGGAGTGGCTGGGACACAGGGCACCAAGTCCCTAGGCTGCACATAGCACGGGGACCCTGGGCCCAGCCCACAGAAATTGCATTTTCCTCCTGAGCCTCGGGGCCTGTGAGGGGAGGGGCTGCTGGGAAGTTCTCTGACATGGCCTGGAGACATTTTCCCCATGGTCTTGGGAATTAACATTAGACTTCTTGCTACTTTATGCAAATTTCTGCAGCTGACTTGAATTTGTCCCCTGAAAATGGGTTTTTCTTTTCTATCACATTGTTAGGCTGCAAATTTTCCAAACTTTTATGCTCTGCTTGCCTTATAAAACTGAATGCCTTTTAACAACACCTAAGTCACCTCTTGAATGCTTTGCTGCTTAGAAATTCCTTCCACCAGATACCCTAAATCATGTCTCTCAAGTTCAAAGTTCCATAAATCTCTAGGGCAGGGGCAAAATGTCATCAGTCTCTGATAAAACATGACAAGAGTCACCTTTGCTCCAGTTCCCAATCAGCTCCTCATCTCCATCTGAGACCACCTCAGCCTGGATTTTATTGCCATATTGCTATCGGCATTTTGGACAAAGTCATTCAACAAGTCTCTAGGAAGTTCCAAACTTTCCCACATTTTCCTGTCTTCTTCTGAGGCCTCCAGACTGTTCCAGTCTCTGCCTGTTACCCAGTTCCAAAGTTAATTCCACGTTTTTGGTTATCTTTTCAGCAGCGCCCCACTCGACTGGTACCAATTTACTGTATTAGTCCGTTTGCATGCTGCTGATAAAAGACATACCTGAGACTGGAAAGAAAAAGAGGTGTAATTGGACTTACAGTTCCATGTGACTGGGGAGGACTCAGAATCATGGCAGGAGGTGGAAAGCAGCAGCATGGCAGCGGCAAGAGAAAATGAGGAGGAAGCAAAAGCGGAAACCCCTGATAAACCCATCAAATCTCGTGAGACTTACTCACTATCATCAGAATAGCACGGGAAAGACTGGCCCCCAGGATTCAATTACCTCCCCCTGGGTCCCTCCCATAACATGTGGGAATTCTGGGAGATACAATTCAGGTTGAGATTTGGGTGGGGACATGGTCAAATCATATCAACCTGTAAAAACCAGTGTGCCATAACTTCATCACTAGATGATCTGAAAAACTCCTTTCACTCATTGGCTAATAGCCTTGCTTGTCTGAGCCTAAGAAAAAGAATTTTGCGTGGAAGGTGGGATAGTAATGAGCAGGGCTGGCAAATGTTTGGCAGCCTTTCTCAGAGAGGTCTGAGACTTAGCAGGAAATGAATGCTCGAGCGTCCCAAATACTGCCAATATGGTTTAGGGAACTATGAGGTTATGGATATGGCTTGCAGAATAGGGATTATATTCCTCTTGTTATGAATTAGACATCCTTGGTCAGGTTAGCTGGTCAAGAAAAGTAACCAGTTAATAAAAATAATTCTCTTTTAAAACAACAAATGAATTTCAACTCACCACAATAAAAATATGAAATGATTTTAGTTTCTCCAATAGTTACCTCCAATTGTAAAATTGTTAAACACCCCCTTCTTGCTAATTTACTTTGTTACGGATCCTTGAAAAATACTATAGAAGACTGGGGCTTTCTTAGCCATTTGCCATATAACAAAGCCTCCTTTATCTACAGTCATATGAATTTATTACATTCATCACTAGGAGGGCTTAGTGCCACAAGCCCTCCCTTTAGGTTTGTCTGTTTCTTTATGATGCTGGTGATCTTTGTTGATTTTGTGGTTGCCTGGTCTCCATGTATTTCCTTGGTGCAGTTTTCCTTTGAGGGGAGGTGAGATTCAAAAGCTAGATCATGTGGGTTTTTGGTAGCCACTCTAATGAGTCTAAATTTGGGGGAAATTGGAGTATTTTTTAGTTTATATTTTTCTTTTTCCTCAGAGATCCTTGTTCTAATAAATTTTGTTTTTAAGTTTAAAGACAGGGCTTTGGAAAATTTTAAGTTATAACATGATCTGATTATTGCCTTAGGAAGGACATTCTATTGAGTCAAAGATGGTCTGCAAAGGTGGAGAAAGAGAACCCAATTAAAAGGCTTTACATGAGAGGTTATTGTGGCTAAGATTAGAATAATGCTGGCGAAGATGGTAAGCAAGTAGATTCAAAATATAATTTGATTGCAGAGCCAATAGAACATACTAAAGAATTCTATGTGAGGTGTGAAAGAAAATGAGGAGTGAAGTGCCAAAGAATGGGGCACACTCAAATTCTACAATGTAGCCATTGAAACCACTGGAGAAAGTAGGAGGATATCTTGGTGGGGACAATGATGAAGAAAAGGAAGCAAATTATGTAATCAGATGGAAGTGACTTCAGAAGAAAATGCACAGGGAATGATGGTGGCAAAGCAAAGATCTGTCCTTTCTGACCCCATGAGTCAATGGAGAGGCAAGAAAAGGAAATGTCCATTTAACTGGTTTTCAGAAAAAAAGTGGTATCAAGTGAAAATAGGTGTCAGACAAGAGGGGGTAGAAAAGGATATGTTAGAGAGAGGATTCTAAATATAAAGGGATTTATTCACAATAAAGTGATACTAAAGGGATACAGGGACCACAGCTGTAAATGAGGCTATAGGATGAGAGTTGGTGAAGGAATAGCACTGGAGGTACCCTAATCATGGCACTATTAGTTAAAGCTATTATGGAAAATAGCTTGAAGGTACATGTTAATGATAAGGGATGAACAATGTTGAGTCAGAAAATCTGGTTTAAAGGCCAAGTTATACAACTTACCAGTGTCAAGCTTCCAACTAGAATGTTAGCATGATAGGAGGCATATTCTACATTGATGAGAAGGTATGGAGGGTCTATTTTACACATTAACCTGGTAGGTCTTTTCTAATTTCTACATTTATTGTTGAGTAGGGTAATTATGACATCAGAAGGAAATCATCCAATCATGGTTTCTGCTTTTCTTTTAAAATTTCTTCTCACTTTTATTAGTCTTTCACCTCTTCTCACTATCTAGACTTCTTCCTTTGTCTCACCTCTCCTCTGTTATATAGGTTCTGGTATATTGTTTAATGTACTAATTTTCTAACATCTTATTTTATGTTTGAAACTAATTTTTGACAATTTTGGAACCCAGAATCTTAAAAATACTTAACCACAGTGGCTCATGTCTGTCATCTCAGCACTTTGAGAGACCACGTTGGGAGGATTGCTTGAACCCAAGAGTTTGAGACCAACCGAAGCAACATAGTGAGACCCCATCCTATGAAAGAGAAAAGAAACACATACCCAACTGAAATATAATTCTTGTGCTGAATCACCGCTATCATAGCATCAACCATTCACATTTTTGAAAGTGAGCATTGCTTTCTGGATGACCACAACATCATGTGGGCCTATTAGCATTTCCCTAGTAATGCCACCTTGTGACATCACTAAAGGCATAATGTCTGTATCTACACAGTGAGCCTCTCATATGCAGAATAAGGCAACATTTTCAAGCAAAACATGAAATTTTGTGGCACAGCACCTGGTGAGACTGTGGGTTTGGCAAATATTTTGCCAGTTTATCATCAAGTTAAACATTATTCTTTTTTATTAAAGCTTAATAATTAAAGCTTAATTCTGCAAGTGAAATTTATATATACTTCTTTATTAGTACATATATGACACTTTGTTTTCAAACCTTGCCATAACCCATTTGAAGGAACTTGAGCTTTGGAGTTACAAAATTGCCTCTGCTATGACAGAGGAGGAGGAAAAATGCTTAGATAAGAGCAATTTAACTTGAATGGAGGAAGTGGTGAGTTTTGTCATGTTAGAGGCTCACTGAATCATGAGCAGGTCAAATGTGTCAAATAGCTTCATTGAGAGACTGGTTTTCAATACTAAAAGTTTTTATATACCATTAGCTTTGATGGAGAAATTGAAAAGGATGGTCCCATGTCAAGTGTTGCTTTGTTAAATGTGCTTTGCAAAGTACAAGTATCTGCCAAGATGGTAATAATTAGGAATTACTTTTTGATAGCAGCCTTCTGTAACAAACGTAATTAACATAGAATTTTGAATGCTTGCAGTGTCTATATTGACAAAAGGCCAAAGACTTGTTGAGCCAGCTAACTGGGCTTTTTACAATGGCTGGTCAAGATTGCAGATGCCGCCTACAGAGACAAAAGTCATATTTGAGGTAACATTGCTCATTCTTGGAACTCTTTACATTTAATTTTTTATTCAATATTTGCCTTCTCATTGAATTATAGGCTTCATAAAAACAAGGATCATATTCTCAGAATTTTGCATAATGTGTGGCATGTTATAGCCTCTCAATAAATGTTGGTTAAATGAATAATCTAATTTAATTTAGGAAGATTATTCAAACTGGCAAACTGTGTTAAATAATGCATTGATTTTTTCTATTACTCAAACTTCAATTAGCAATAAAAACACAAAATGAGCAGAAAAAAATAAATTTAATAAATAGCTTAGCAACTTTATTCATTAGTTTCTACCTTCTCTTTCTTCAATAAATCTTTTCCTGGAGATAATTTTGATCTGCCTCTTGAGGGCTATGTAGTCAACAGAGAATGGTCCCATGGATAGCCAATAGAAAAAGCCAAGAGTCTAAATTGACAAATTACACAATCAATCCCCAAAATGTTTATATGTACAAAAATTACATTTGCTATTGTTTGAGACCTTTGTGTGTCACCTGTTAAATACTGGAGAGTTATTAAAATCCCGGTATTATTTCATAATGCAACACATAAAAGTAATTCTGAGTGCTCTTGGAAAATGTTTCTTAAGCCGTATTTGAGGGGTTTAGTTACTTCACTGGATATTGACCCTTTTGAATAATTCGATTCTAATTCCCTATATATGCTGTTGTGTGTATGCATATAAGGGGGCAACAAACTTACTTTGTTATGAAAATGTTTTTTGAAAGATATTTCTCTCTAAAATAGAAAACTGGAGAAATCAGTCAAAGAACGTCTAACGGGCTAGTAGCTGAAAAAGCTGAAGTTAGTTGGGACTTAAATTGCATGCCAACATTTAAAAATCAATAGTTCATTAAGGAGGTTTGCTTCAAAGTTAAATATCAGGTGTGCTACAAAAGTTTCAAGAAATAAGTCATTAGGCATTCCTATCAACAGTTATGTTCAATTCGTAGCCATTCATTACAAGGACAAAAAAAAATTATGTCCCAGAAAAATAAATTTTACTCTTCCAGTCACTTGTTAGGAGCAAAGGTGCATTACCTAAAGCTATCAGGGCTGCAGACAATGCTGTGAAGTTTATCCTAGATATCCTACCGTCTTTGAAATCAACTCAGCAATTTTGCTTTGGCTGAAAAAACTACTTTTAATTAGATATATGAAGCCAATCATAAATTCCTAAAATTTTTATCTGAGTTGAGATGGTTGATGCAGGCTATATACGATGGCCACTATTTTGCAAACCCATCTTTAAAGAGAAATGCTTCGTGAATGTAATATGGTGAGGACAGGGGAATGACAGGGGCCATTGTTAATGCAGTGGGAAAGCTTCTCTTTCACCCTCTGAAGTTTTGCTAGAAAATCAACTCACAAAACGCAGACTATTAGGAAAAAAGACTTACAAATTTATTGAACAACATAGCATAAGGGAATCATAGTAGAATGATTACCCAATAACCCAATGAGGTACAGATGATAATATACGCATCTTTTTAGAGGAAAGGAAGATGGGAATGTTTGTATAATTTTAGGAGGGTAGTAAATGAATTTTAGGGGAATTCAATGGGCTTGAAGAATATACAATGGCCTGGGACAAAGTCTGTTGGCCCTACAGAGCAGACAACGGTTTGTAACAGAAGTCTGCCAGTTGTGTTGACAGACTGCAGTCCTTCTTCCTATGAGTTCGGTTAATTAAAACTCAGGAAAGAAACTGTTTTTTCGTTTGTTTACTTGTTTTATCCTTTAGTAGTTCTGCACTTGAGGCAGATAAGGGAACTTGAGAGAGCAGCTTTATTCTGTGCTTTGGGAGAGACAAAGGATTGAGAGGGAGGAGCTGGAAGAGAGGGGTATGATCAGAGAGACCGTCTAGCTTCTTCAGTTTAGCATCTCAAAGCACCATATTTTGGGATATTGGTGTCTGAGCCTCAGCATTAAGAACCTACTCTCAGGGCCGGGCGCGGTGGCTCACGCCTGTAATCCCAGCACTTTGGGAGGCCGAGGCGGGCGGATCACAAGGTCAGGAGATCGAGACCACGGTGAAACCCCGTCTCTACTAAAAATACAAAAAATTAGCCGAGCGCGGTTGTGGGCGCCTGTAGTCCCAGCTACTCGGGAGGCTGAGGCAGGAGAATGGCGTGAACCCGGGAGGCGGAGCTTGCAGTGAGCCGAGATCGCGCCACTGCACTCCAGCCTGGGCGACAGAGCGAGACTCCGTCTCAAAAAAAAAAAAAAAAAAAAAAAAAAAAAAAAAAGAACCTACTCTCAGTAACTACTGGCAGTGCAAGGTCCTTTCAATGACTACTTTTACTAATGTGAACCTAAAACATTCCAGTGAGGTAGGTAAACACCTCAGTTAAATGAGTGGAAACAGAATTACAGAAATGTGGAGTTTTAAGTAAAGGGGAACAACAGAACGCAATCCCATCGATTTTGATGCTGACAGTGATTGAGGTATTAGTGGTGTTAAAAGCTTTAACAGGGGAGCACCTAGGACCAGAAATTCTTCCCGAGTTTGACGAGTGGGAAATTACAGCAGAGAATCTGGAAGAAGAATAACCAATAGGTCAGGAAAAGCAATACTTAAATTCACTTCTGAGCCGAAATTGGACGTTTTGGGGGATGGGCGTGGCAAAGAGCAGTCGAGTTCTTTAGGCAATAATTAGGGACATTTTCAGCAGCTCCCGCAACCTACTATGTCCGGGTTACTGAGGGATTCACAGAATGGAAGTCGCCCGCCAACAGGAAGAATGCCTCCTCCCTCGGCAGGGCTTCCTCTCTCCCCTCCAGGGCCCCCGGGGACCACAGGGACCCGGAGGAGCTCGGCGCTGCCTTGTTTTCGTTGTCTCGGGACTGGCGGGGAGGGCGGAGGCGCGGCCTTGCGAAGGTCAGCGGAGGCCACGCCGCGCTCACAGGCTCCTGCCCGCGCGCTCTCTGTTTCTCTGCAGACCCGAGGCTCGCGAAGGTAGTAGGCGCCCCAAGCTCAGCCCTCAAGAAGCCATGGCGAAGTCCAGGGGCCATCTATACCTTTGGATGTGCTTGACTGCTGCGCTAGCATCTTTCCTGGTGGGGTTTATGTTGGGTAAGTGAACGAAACACTTTCCCCTTACTCCGAGGCTCGTGATTCTGCAGAGATAAAGGGAGAAATCCTGGAGCTGGAAGGCACTGGGCTGTGCGCTAGCCCTGACCCACTGGGCTGGATACGATAAACTGCAAATTTCA
This sequence comes from Macaca mulatta, assembly GCF_049350105.2. Taxonomy (NCBI): domain Eukaryota; kingdom Metazoa; phylum Chordata; class Mammalia; order Primates; family Cercopithecidae; genus Macaca; species Macaca mulatta. The sequence goes on from NC_133419.1 coordinate 90,845,510, forward strand.
GCAAAACTGGAAACCAGACGGAACGTATTTTGGGCTTCCTAATAGACAAAATGTGCTTGAAATTCAAATTTATTAAATGTTCACTGAGTTCACTAAAGACAACCTAGAGCTGTCACTGTCTGCAGGGATGAAAAAAATCATTTTATTTCCAGGCAACATTAGTGAGTCAAAACTGTCAACTAATGCGGGCAGCGCTAAAAGCAAAGCTAAGCAAAACGAAACAAAACAAAACAAAAACCCTGCTCTATATTTAAATAAATATGTGTGGAATGTTCCCTATGTGTCAGGGACTAGATACTCAGGGAAGAACAAGAAAAGCCATGCCTTCATGCATAACGTGAGAAAATGAAAGGGCTTCCCTTAAATAAAACTCCTTTTAAGCATCTCAAAATTATATTACATATCAGAATTTATTGATAGGTTTTCTGCATTTAATATGAACATTATTTTTTAAAGCCCACCAGGATCTATTTGTCAGATAAAGACTTTTTGGGGGGAAGGAGAGAGGGATGGCTTCTAGTTTTAATAAAGTCAAAGTGATTTTGTGGATGTTTGTGTGTTTGTGCATTTTTTTTTTTCCCCTCAGGCTGGTTTATTAAGCCTCTCAAAGAAACAACCCCTTCTGTGCGCTATCATCAAAGTATAAGGTGGGAACTGGTATCCGAAATGAAAGCTGAAAACATAAAATCATTTCTTCGGTGAGTTTTTTTTTTTTTACATATTTGATCTTAAAACTCATGTTTAAAATATCACAGTGAGAAGCATGTTATAACTAGTTATATGCATGAGGACAGTCTTCTCTGTGTGAAATTACAATATTGGTCATCAACTTATGTTTATGTTTATTTTGTTTTTTTTTTTTTAATGTCTCTTTAAACCACTCTTGGGGTGAAATCTGTTAGAATGTTATAAAAGTAGGTCTTCCCTAACTTTACATAACACAAAGTATCTGGTTGGCTTATTGAGAGATGTTTCAACTTCATGTAACTTTAGATCTAACTGAATGTTATTCTTTGTTCATCAGTGCCTGGGTTTTAATCAGCAATATTTTAGATACCATATTCTGTCAGAGAAAGTTAGATTCTGGTTGACTAAGTGATTTAGTGGAAAAGTGATCCAAGTGTCTGATTCTGTCTGCCAAAAGTTAAACCTTTATCCCATCTTGCAGGTATAAATAAGTTTGTTGTTTACAAATAAGACAAAATGAAACCAGAAAGAGTCATTGCAAATCCTCTAGCTTCTAACCATGAAAAACAGTGGAAATCGGGGGAGTGATCATAAACTCCTTAAGAACAATGGACATAGTATTTATTTCTGTATTCAGACTCTTTCAAATCGGTGTTTTTTAAAAAATCAACATTAGTGAAGTATAATTTACATAAAAGAAACTGCATCCCTATAAACCCTACAATTTGAGAGTTGTGACAGATGTATGCTATAGTGAACCAACCACCTCCTCCATCATGCTACAGAAATATTCCATTATGCCCTTTGCTGTTTATCCCCCACCCCCCTCCATCTCTGGCACTAGGCAATCACTAATAAATTTTATGTCACTGGAGATTCATTTGCATTTTCTAGAATCTTATTTAAATGGAATCATATACTACATACTCTTTTGTATCTAGCTTCTTTTACTCAGAATAATGATTTTGAGATTCATCTAGATTGTTGCATGTATTAGTAGTTCATTATTTTTATTGCTGACTAGAATTCCATTGTATGGATATACTGCAATGTGTAGTTGATGGAAATTTGGGTTGATTGTAGTTTTTGACTATTGTGAATAAAGCTGCTGTGAACAGATGTTTACAAGTCTTTCTGTGGAAAAGTGGTTTTATTTCTCTAGAAATGATTGAGTTTGATGATAAGCATAAGTTTAACTTTTTAAGAAAATGCCTAAGGTAAGTGAAAAGTGGTTGCATCATTTTGCATTTCTACCCCAAAGTAAGGAAATCAGTAGTCCAAAGAGATATGCGCACTCCGATGTTTATCACAGCAGTATTCACAATAGCCAAGATACCGAATCAACTTGATGATCAACTTCCATCAAGAAATATTATGGTGTATATACAGGATGGATTATTACTCAGCATAAAAAAGAAAAAAAATCCTATCATTTGTAGCAACATGAATGGAACTAAATGTCATTATGTTAAGTGAAATAAGCCAGGCACAGAAAGATACATATTGCATGATCTAACTCATATGTGGGAGCTAAAAAAAATTGATCTCATGGAGATAGAGAATAGAATGATGGTTACCAGAAACTGGAAGGGTAGTGAGGAGGGTGGATGATACTGAGAGGTTGGTTCAATGGGTACAAAAATACAGTTAGATAGAAGGAATAAGACTTAGTATTACATAGAACAATAGGGCAACTGTAGTTAACAATAATTTATCATATATTTCAAAATAACTAGAGTGCACTTGAAATGTTCCGAGCTCAAAGAAATGATAAATGTTTGAGGTGATAGATATCCTAATTACCCTGATTTGATCATTACTTATTGTATGCTTGTATCAAGATATCACATATACCCTATACATGTGTATAAGTAGTAGGTAGCCATAAAATTTAAAAATGAAGAAATAAATTTAGAAGTCTATTCACAGCTTTGGCTTATTTTCTATTTAGATATATATTGTTTTCTCCATGTGGAGTTTTTTGTTTGTTGTTGTTGTTGTTGTTTTGAGACAAAGTCTCACTCCATCACCCAGGCTGGAGTACAGTGGTGCGATCTCAACTCACTGCAACCTCCATGTCCTAGGCTCAAGGGGTTCTCCCCCCTCAGCCTCCTAAGTAGCTGGGACTACAGACATGCATCACCACACGCAGCTAATTTTTTAATTTTTATATATTTGTTTATTTTTGTTGTTGTTGTGATTGGTAGAGACAGGGTCTCATTATTTTGCCCAGGCTGGTCTCGAACTCCTGAGCTCAAGTGACCCACCCACCTCACCCTCTCAAAGTGCTAGGATTATAAGCATGAGCCACCATTCCCAACCCCCCAATGGAGTTTTTAGAGTTCTTTATATGGAATGGACTCTTGAATAATGTGGGCATAGGATGCTGACCCCCCCACGCAGTCAAAAATCCACATATAACTTTTAACTCCCCCAAAACTTAACTATTAATAGCCTACTAGTGACCTTAGCAATAACATAGACAATTAACATGTATTTTGTATATGTATTATATGCTGTATTCTTACAATAAAGTAAGCTAGAAAAAATAAAATTATATTAAGCAAATCATAAGAAAGAGAAAAAGCATTTACTATTCATTAAGTGAATGTAGATATTCATAAAGGTCTTCACACAGTCTTCATATTGAGTAGGCTAAGGAGGAGGAGGAAGAGGAGGGGTTGGTCTTGCTGTCTCAAGGATGGCAGAGGCAGAGAAATTAGAGAAGGGGAGGCAGGAAAGGCAGTCACATTCCATTTAACTCTTAGACATCATGTCTGTTTTTTACTTTTTCTTTTCTGTAAAAATATTTTTATATACTACCAGTTCTTCTTCCAGAATTTGCTTTAGTTTTAGTGCCCGTATCATATAAAGGACCATTTTGTAAAAGAAGTCAAAAGCAGTCTTGAACAATGGAAAACCTTCTGCCAGATTGTCTAATGTCATCTTGTTTTCTGGCATTGCTGCTTCTGTCTTGTTCCTCATCATCTGGTACTGGTTTAGAAGTACTCATCTCCATCAAATCATCTTCTGTTAATTTTTCTGGTGTCTACTACCTTTGAATTTTTCAAAGATTACTAACATGAAACCCTTCATCCCTCAACCTTTTTTACTTTTTTTTTTTTTTTTTTTTTTGCCATATTGACAATCTCTTTCATGATTACCTTGTTTGGCTCTGTCATCAATCCTGTGAAGTCATGTACAACATCTGCACACAGTTTTCTTTAGCAGGAATTTATTGTATTGGGCTTGATGGCTTTCACAGTATTTTCTATAACAACGATGGCATCTTCAATGGTGTTAATTCTTCCAGAATTTCATGATGTTCTGTCGGGGTTCTCTTCCATAGGACTGACAATCCTTTCAATAGAGTGCAATGAGCCTTAAAGGTTCTTATTATGACGCCTTGATCTAGGGGGCAAATTAGAGAGATGTGTTTGGGGGCAAGTAGACTACTTGATCTCAGGGTTTCTGGGTAGCCAGAGGTGTCTTCCAACACCAAAAGAACTTTAAAAGGCAGACCCTTCCCAGCAAGGTATTTCATGACTGCAGGAACAAAGTATGGGTGGAATCAGTCTAGAACATGGGTTTCTGTTGTCCAGGCCTTCTTGTTGTACAACCAAAACACTGAAAGCTGGTGTTTATCTTTTCCCTTCAAGGCTTGGGGGTTAGCAGCTTCATAGATAAGGGCAGTCCTTATCATAAACCCAACTGCATTTGCACAAAACAGTAGAATTCCCCTATCCCTTCCTGCCTTAAATCTCAGTGCTTACATCTCTTCGTTAGTCATAAATATCCTTTGTAGCATCCCCCTCCACCCCCAGAATAGGGCACTTTCATTTGCATTAAAAAACCTGTTCAGGCAGATATCCTTTCTCCTCAGTAATTTTCTTCATGTCATCTGAGAACTTGTCTACTGCCTCTTGGTGAGCAGAAGCTGCTCCTCCTTTAGAAGTTAAACTTCTTTCTAAATTTATCAAACCATCTTTTGCAGGCATATGATTCTCCACCTTTACCTTTCTTTTGCTTTAAATGATCATAGAATGACTTTGCTTTTTCTCAAATCACATTAATTAGAGTCTATAGATATGCCTTTCTTATAGCAATCCTATACCCACATAAAAGCTACATTTTCAATACAAGAGAAAAAGGTAATTTGCAAAAGTACGAGGTTTTCACATTTGTTGCACAGCTACCATGACTGTTTCATAAATTTTTCCTTTTTTTTTTTTTTTTTAACATTAGTCCTTATGCCGGATTTATCTTGAAAACAGAGGGCAATCACAGCTGCAGACCTCAGTCTATGGTATACCAAGCAATTCATCTTTTTCTTGTAATGTATCATTAGTGGCGCTTTGTATGGATCCCATGGTGTTATTCAAGGTTTACAGTGTTGTACTAAACACAGTGAGAACTACATGAGAACCATGAGAGATCTTTTTTTTAAAAAACTGCCATAAGCCATTTACTGGAGAAAGAAACTGTTCACGTAGTGATGATTAGGGAGATGATTAGCATCACACGGTGGTTTAAGCAGATAGTCACCGCAGGAGCTCACTGCAAGAGCAATAAGCTGTGGCTACAAAAGTATTACTGTAGTACACAATGTATTACAGTTAATTTTACATAATTATGATTTTATATTGTATCTTTATGTTTGTTTACATTTCTCTAGACTGCAAATGGCACCATGTAGTCTGTAAGTGTATGAATAGGTTTTGATACATTTTAACTTTTTATAATAGATTAATGTTATTTTAAAATAGTAAATAATAAAATAGATATTATTTACATGTACTTCATGCATTCATGACAAACCTCTTCTTACTTTTTTAATATTTCTAGGCTATGTGGTTCATTTATGAGTTTTTTAAAAATTGCTGCAAATCTCAAAAAAATTTCCAATATATTTATTGGAAAAAAAATCATATAGAAGTGGACCCATGTTGTTCAACCCTATGTCGTTTCAAGGGTCAACTCTACTCTAGATATAAGTCTTTTGTTGGAAATGCAATGAACAAATATTTTTTTCCAGTCTGTAATTTGTCTGTCCACCCTTATTTGCAGATCAGAAGTTAAAACCTTATTTTGATGAGGTTTAATTTACCAATTTTGCTCTTTTGGATCATGCTTTTGGGTTCATATCTAAGAACTCTTTGATCTGGCCTTTGACCAATTTTGTCTTCTTTTTTCCCCCAAAGGTTTAGAATTTACCTTTTACATTAAAGTTTCTGAACTATTTTGAGTTATTTTGTACATAAGGAAAGGTTTAGGTTGAGTTTATTCTTTGGCTTGAGAATATCCAGTTGCTCTATCATCATTTGTTAAAATGTTACCCTTCTTTCATTTAATTGCTTTTGCACCTTTGTTAAGAATTGATGGGGCTTATTTGTGTGAGTCTATTTCTAGATTCTCTCTTTTGTAGAGACAGAGTCTTATTCTGTTTCTGAGTTTTATATTCTGTCCGATTGATCCAGTACCATGCTGTCCTGATTATTAAAGTGATATAGTAGATTTTTAACAAAACATAGAATGATTCCTCTTACCTTATTCTTTTAAACTATTATTGTAGCTATGCTATGTCTCTTACTTTTCATTTAAAATATATAATAAACACATATTTGTCTTAAAAACTATTGGTGGGGTTTTGATAGGAATTGCATTAATCCTATAGAACAATTTGGGAATTATTGACATTTTTTCTATGTCCAGTCTTCTATTACATGAACATGTTATGTTTCCAATTGTAGATCATCTTTCTTTTATCAGCGTTTTGTAATTTGCATTAAGCAGATGCGTTATATGCTTTGTTAGATTTACATCTAAGTATTTCATTTTCTTTGGAGCAAATGCAAATTATATTGTGTTTTAATTTCACTTTCCACATACTCTGTTGTTAGCATATAGAAATACAGCTGCGTTTGTGTATTGATGTTGCATCCTGTGACCTTGCTGAACTCTAAGGAGGTTTTGTCTGTTTGTTTATTTTGATTTTGGGGGTGTTTTCTGAGACAGAGTCTTGCCATATTTCCCAGGCTGGTTTCAAACTCCTGGGGTGAAGCGATCCTCCCACCTTGGCCTCCTAAAGTTCTGGGATTACAAGTGTGAGCCACTGGACTTGGCTGGAAGGTGGGAAAGAGTTTGATTTGTTTGTTTGTTTGTTTGTTTGTTTTGGTTTGTTTCTTGTAGATTCATTGGAATTTTCTATGTAGACAATAATGTCATCTTCAAAAAGGGAACGTTTCATTTCTTTTTACTTTCTTATCTGTATGCCTTTTACTTTTTTAAGAAAAGTTGCCTCTTTGTGCTGACTGGAACTTCCATTACTCTGTTGAATAAGAGTAGTAAGAATGGACATTCTTTTCTTTTTTCTGATCTTAAGGAGAAAGATTTAGTTTCACCATTAAGTATGATGTAGCTGTCGGTATTTTGTTGATGCTCTTTGTCAAGAAAGCTCCTCTCTATTCCAAGACTGCTGAGGGTTTTTTTCATAAATGAGTGTTGAATTTTGCCAAGGGCGTTTTCTGTATCAATTAATATGATCATATGATTTTTCTTTTTTAGCTGGTTGTTAGGTAATTCCTTTATTTCTTTACTAATTTAGGAGGGGGTCAAATTTAATCCAGAGGCATGTTATAGTTTTCTCCATGAATATGAAATTGTCTATTTGTCCCATTAATTTGGTCAGTTTTTGCTCTATGTATTCTGAGACTCATTCATTAGGCATATACACATGGATGTTGTTATGTGTTCAAAACAGAATGACCTTTTATTTTTATGAAATGTGCTCCATTATCTTTAGTAATAACGTTTTAAAATCTATTTTATTTCATATGAATGGAGCCATGTCAGCCTTCTAATACTTATGTTTATATAGGATGTCTTCTTCCATCTACTTACTTTTAACTATCACTTTCATTAGAATTAAAATGTACCCTCTATAGAGAGAACACAGTTGTCACTTGCTGTTTTATCCATTTTTGTAATCTTAATTTAAGTATGCCCTCTGTGGGCAACATATAATAGATATTTGCTTTTTTGTCCACTCTGGTAATCTCTGCCTTGTGAGTGTTTAGTCCACTAACATACAATATAGTTATTGATCGATATAATTAAACTTAAGTCTGCCACTTTATGGTTTGTCTTCTGTTTTCTTTCTGTACCTTTACTCATTTTCTGACTTTTTGATAGTGGGGAAAATATATGAAATTTTATTTTATTTCAATTTATCTTTTGGCTATACCTCTTTAGCTATACTTTTTAGTGGATACTCTAAAGGTTATATTACACATCTCTAATGTTTCACTGCATGCTTAAATTTACTAGTGTGTCACTTAATATAAAATGGAGAAACTCACACTTGTGTATGTCCATTTACTCTCTCCTCCACCATCCTTTATGAAGTAGCTGTCATATGTATCATACAGACATTAAATATAAACCTCAAAAAATGCTATATTAATGTTATATTTTTTCTTCGAACATTTATATGTATTGTAAACCAATTAAAGTTAAAATTAGTATTTCATGTTTCTTAGATATTTATCCTTTTTGATGCTTTTGATTTGTTTCTGAAGATTTAGGTTGCCCTGTGCTATTTCTGTTGAGTCTGAATAACTTCCTTAAGTATTTCCTGTAATGTGGATTCTGATGGTGACAAATTCTTAGTTTTTCTTCATCCATAAAATTCTTTACTTCAACTTTATTCCCATCATATTTTTCCTGAATATAGAATTCTGGGTTGACTCTGCCAACACACATGAAGTTTTCAGAACTTTAAATGTTTCACTGTCTTCTAGCTGCTGTCATCCTATGAGAAGTTTAGTCATTACATCATATAACATGTATCATTTTTGTCTTTTATTTTCAGCAGTTTTACTACGTGTCTAGGTATAGTTTTCTTTAAATTTAGCGTGTTTGGGCTCTCTGAGCTTCTTGACAATGTAAATTTATGTCTTCCATTATTTTAGGAAGGTCTCGTTTATTATTTCTTAAAATATCTTTCTGCACCATTCTTTCTCTTCTTTTCTTCTAATACTCCAGTTAAACCCTACAGACAAATACACCCAGTGAAGTACATACACTACAGTTAACAGACAATCCCTGACTTATGACTGTTTGATTTAGAATTTTTCAACTTTATGATGGATTTATCAGGGTATTAAATGCATTTTCAATTTAGTAGTATTTTTGACTTTCAGTGGGTTTATAGGGACATAACCTCACCATAAGTTGAGTAGTGTCTTTATTTTCTACCCATCTGTGCTGTAACAACAGATGGGTGATGAGATCACAAGGTTCCATGTTAGTGTCTATGGATGAACTTAAGAGAGCTATTGTAATGAGGAATAAATCAGCTATAATGTTCTTATTCAATTTTAGCTATTTATTATCAAGGCACATCAGATATCAAGAGGTTAGTTCAAAATGTCTGTTTTGGGGTGCTTTTTTGGTGATACAAGGAAAAGAATGAGTAGGAATGAACATCACTTGAAGAGAGACTCAATCTATATATAGCTCATGCAATGCAGTAGCAGTAGGATGGCGGAGGTTTTTTTTTTTTTTTTTTTTTTTGACACAGACTCTTGCCCTGTTGCCCAGACTGGAGTGCAGTGGCACAATCTTGGCTCCCTGCAACCTCCACCTCCCGGGTTCAAATGATTCTCCTGTCTCAGCCTCCTGAGTAGCTGGGATTACAGGCTCCCACCACCACACCTGGCTAGTTTTTGTACTTTTAGTAGAGATGTTGACCAGGCTGGTCTCAAACTCCTGACCTCAGGTGATCCACCCGCCTTGGCCTCCCAAAGTGCTGGGATTATGCATAGGTTGATAAGCAATCTTTGAATGGTTTTCATGATGATTAAATATGTTGTTGGTGTTGTTTTTTCTTTTGCATCCAACCAAATAAAAAATTACACACCAAGAATGATGACAAGAACAGAGATAGTGGGAAATACAGCATATTAGGGGCCCCCAACTTTAATGAATGAAGAGGCGTGACCTAAAGTTTTGTAGATGACAGTGCCTAGAAGGTGTAGTGGGTGGTGACTTTTGGTGTAAGCTTCAAAAAAGCTGTTAGTTTGGAAAGAAGAAGAAAGAGATATATTTGAAAGAGCCAGTGGAGAGTAAGAAGGCCTCCTAGCTGAACTTTAGTCATGAGATATGTGGGGTCATGGGAAATAAACAGCCTGCAGGTGAGCAGAGTCCTCAGAGGAAACCAGTTAAGACAAGGAGGTTGGCTGGGCATGGTGGCTCATGCCTGTAATCCCTGCACTTTGGGAGGCCGAGGACAGTGGATCACCTGAGGTCAGAAGTTTGAGACCAGCCTGTCCAACATAATGAAACCCCACCCCTACTAAAAATACAAAAATTTAGCTGGGCATGGTGACGTGCACCTGTAATCCCAGCTACTCAGGAGGCTGAGGTGGGAGAATCGCTTGAACCTGGGAGGCAGAGGTTGCAGTAAGCCGAGATCGTACCACTGCACTCCAGCCTGGGCAACAAAAGCAAAACTCCACCTGGAAAAACAAATTAAAAAAAAAAAAAAAAGAAAGGAAAGAAAGACAAGGAGGTCAGGGAAACATTCAGAGAAGGTGCTGAAGATATAGGCGAATTGTTGATTGCAGATCTAAAGGGTTAATGAACACAGCAGAGGAGTTTGGAAGGCAAAGGAGGGCTTGGAGATTGAGTTAAAGGGCTTAAATGTGGGAACAATTTTATTTCTCCCAGCCACTTTCTTATTAACAGAGCCTCAACTGTGAGTGTTCTCCCTCCCTCAGGAGGATATGTGTTCAGTAAAGGTTACCTTCTTCCCAGCCCAGGAATCTCTTGATTGGTTTGAAAAGGGGTAAATGACCCTATTTTGCCTAATGAAATGAGATAAAAACTTAGCTAAGATCTTCTACAAAAATGTTCCTTTGTTAAACACAAAAGAAGGAATAGTTATTCTAGTTTGTACTTGTTTCTCCTGAAGTTACTGGGTGAATATGTATGCCTGAAGCTGTAATGCCCATCTGGGGACCATACAGAGAAATTCTGATATAAAATAAAGGATGTTATACCTTCCTACTCTTGTTCTGTACTTCTCTATTTCATTTCAGGGGGTTCTTGAAAATATGGGAGGCAAAAAAGTTCATGGCTAATCCTTCCTCCTAATTTAAAGAAATAAATATTTTTTTTTCTAATTACAAGAATCATATCTGCTCTTTGTAGAAACTAAAATAATGAATTGTATAAATTAGAAATTAAATGTCTCTGTTTTACTTTTTTATTCCTATACATATAAAATAACTTCCATCTGAACACATTTGTACTTTTTAAAAATAAATATATTATGAAATTAAACATCTGATACCTGCAGTTTTCATTTTATGATATAGAGAAGGACATCTTCTCAGAGAAGATGATGCTTGAAGAGTCCTTATGGATGATTAATAGTTTGGAGATAAGAAAGGAGAATGATTAGAAGTGGTAATAGAGGGAGAGTCAGGTAGATGGGACAATATTTTTGGCTGAGATAAGACATTGTGCAAAGGCTAAAAAGTATTAAAGATCATAATCACTTTATGAGAAAATTAAGTATACTCAGTGACAGAGAGCAGAAAAGTTTATAAGAGAGTGAAGGGAAATTAATCTGAAAAGACAGAAGAGAGGACCTAACCCAAAAGTGCTTTAGATGCCATGTTAGAGTGTGAACTTTCTAATGCGGGGTACAGGGAGTTGTAGAAGAATTTTAAGCATATGGGTAATAAGAGCAGATGAATTATTTAGAAATATCACTATTTCTCAAGATCAGATAACTAAAATTTTGGATTCCAGTTCCAGCATTTATTAGCTGTAAAATTATGAGTAGATTATTCAGCCACTCTGTCAGTATCCTCATTTGCAAAATGGGGATGATGGAAGAAGGATTGTGATGATTAAATGAGAAAACACATATGAAAGTGACTGTAGAGTGCTGGTCATACAACAGGTTTTCAGTGCATGTTAATTTCCCTCTACTACCATATATTTTATGGCTGTCGTCTGGTTAACTAAAAAAAAAAATTTAAAAAGGGTTTATTTTTGTTCTACTGATGGTGGGGGACTTTATTTTTTTTATTTTTTTTTTTTGTGACATAGTCTCACTTCGTCACCCAGGCTGGAGTGCATTGGCATGATCTCGGCTCACTGCAACCTCCACCTCCTAGATTCAAGCAATTCTCCTGCCTTGACCTCCCAAGTAGCTGGGATTACAATCACCTGCCACGAAGCCTGGCTAATTTTTTGTATTTTTGGTAGAGACGGGGCTTCACTATGTTGGCCAGGCTGGTGTTGAACTCCTGACTTCAGTTGATCCACCCTTCTCGGCCTCCCAAAGTGCCGGGATTACAGGTGTCAGCCACCACGCCCGGCCAGGGACTTTAAAAATATTATTCGGCCGGGTGCGGTGGCTCACGTTTGAAATGCCAGCACTTTGGGAGGCCGAGGCGGGCGAATCACGAGGTCAGGAGATCGAGACCACGGTGAAACCCTGTCTCTACTAAAAATATAAAAAATTAGCCGGGTGCGGTGGCGGGCGCCTGTAGTCCCAGCTACTCAGGAGGCTGAGGCAGGAGAATGGCGTGAACCCGGGAGGCGGAGTTTGCAGTGAGCCCAGGTCAAGATCGCGCCACTGCACTCCAGCCTGGGCTACAGAGCAAGACTCTGTCTCAAAAAAAAAAAAATTATTCACCCCAAGTAAAATAAATCTCACTAAGAACTAAGTTTGTGAGGTCACTTAAATGTTACAACTCATTTACATCCAGAACCAAGAGAACACTGCCCAAAATAAATTCAGCAAGCCTTACTTTTTGAGTAAAAGGCAAGAACTAAGCACTAACGGGATATTAAAAATAAAAATGCATGCACTTTGACATCAATGAGATCAATAAACAGCTGCATAGATGATACAATCAACAGTAGAAACATATAAGTTAAACATGGAAGTGCCCAAGTGGTCCCTGCGAAATATTAAGATCTAATTTTTTTCCCAAAATGTCTCTGTTCTCTGACAAGCAGCAAAAAGGAACATTGTTAGTATAGGAGTATGAGGTTCTTCCAGGTGTCTTCTCATAGCTGAGCCTCTGCTGATTGTGTCTACCATGAAATGAGTTCTTTTCTGAGGAAGCATAATATGAAAACTGCAGTTGTATACAAATAACTTAAAAATTGGCCTGTCTAGAAACTGGTAACATTAGCTAAGTTTCTTTTATATGTCATATAGGAACAATAACTTAATGCCCAAAGCATAAGTAGTGCATTTAGAGTAGTTTTTAGGCACATCATCTGAGCATAGTCTTTAACTCCCTCCTATATTTTATTTTCATTTTAGTTCTTTTACAAAGCTTCCTCATCTGGCAGGAACGGAACAAAATTTGTTGCTTGCCAAGGAAATCCAAACCCAGTGGAAGAAATTTGGACTAGATTCAGCCAAGTTGGTTCATTACGATGTCCTCTTATCTTACCCCAATGAGACCAATGCCAACTATATATCGATTGTGGATGAACATGAAACTGAGGTATGTGAAATTGTTGGTACTTTTTATGTTTTACAATCTGACTATTTTATGTGGATTGTAATGTAGGGTCAAGTAAAAGTAGACATTTGTTAATAGTGAATTATTCAGTATCCATTATGTGTTTGACATGGTGTTAAGTCCTGAGGCCAGTTTCTATTATTAGGAAGACAATAATAATGATAAGGCTCTTTCTCATTGTTGTCAGTGTAATTTATCTATTTAATTATAGAACCTAGTTCCAGGATGCTTAATCTGAAGTATATACTTGGAGGCAAAATGAATTATATCTTAATAATAATCTGGAATTTTTCTCTCCAACTTGACATGTTCTAATTGTTGCTAGATTTTCAAAACATCATACTTCGAACCAACACCAGATGGCTACGAGAATGTTACAAATATTGTTCCACCATATAATGCTTTCTCAGCCCAAGGCATGCCAGAGGTAAAATAAAATACATTTGTAATCCAAGTCTTTAAATGATTCTTTTGCTATATAAAATCTGTATAGAGGACTAAAACCAAGGAAATTAGGTGAATCATACATGCTGATCCATTGTTTGATATTCAGTACTATGAAAACCTCATCCCCCAATTAAAAAAAATTATAATAAAATAGAAAAGAACACCAGAGAAAAAAGAAACAAAACAAATACATTAAAAACTGATCCTGCTGAAGCAGATGCCACTCTTTGAAATAACAAAGAAACTGCTGAACACGCTTTTAATTCAGTGAGGCAGTAGGTGGTTTTTGTTTGTTTTTGTTTTGTTTTGTTTTTTTGAGACGGAGTTTCGATGTTGTCACCCAGGCCGGAGTGCAGTGGCGCAATCTCGGCTCACTGCAACCTCTGCCTCCCGGGTTCAAGCAATTATCTTGCCTCAGCCTCCTGAGTAGCTGTGACCACAGGTGCACGCCGCTATGCCCGGCTAATTTTGTACTTTTTGTTTTAGTGGAGACAGGGTTTCTCTATGTTGTTCAGGCTAGTCTGGAACTCCCAACCTCAGGTGATCCGCTCGCCTCGGCCTCCCAAAGTGCTGGGATTACAGGTGTGAGCCACCGCGCCCAGCCGGCAGTAGGTGTTTTTACAAGCTGCTTTCCATTGTTAATAGTTTGAATTTTTTATGGATTCATAGATAGGATGTTATAGATCATACTATAGAGGTTCTTAAGGTAATGCAATGGTTGGAAAGTAAATAAATATAGTTAGGATCTTTAAAATGACATTTATTTACTCTATTCCCTGTGGCTTAGTATACACTGATAATTTCTTCAACACAGGATACACTGTTTAAATATGTCTGGCTGAGTGCGGTGGCTTACACCTGTAATCCCAGCACTTTGGGAGGCTGAGGGGGGCAGATCATTGGAGGCCAGGAGTTCAAGACCAGACTGGCCAACATGGTGAAACCCCATCTCTACTGTTAAAAAATACAAAAATTATCTGGGCATGGTGGCGCGTGTCTGTAATCACAGCTACTCTGGTCGTTGAGGCAGAATCGCTTGAACTCAGGAGGTGGAGGAGGTTGCAGTTAGCCGAGACAGCACCACAGCACTCCAGCCTGGATGACAGAGTGAAATTTCGTCTCAAATATAATAAATAAATAAGTCTTATACATTGTCATTTTTAAAAACCTTTCCAGGATTTTAACAGATTCTCTAATGACATCTGCATAATTACCGTGGGTCTGTTTATTATTCCCCAAATAAAGAAAGGAAACACTTTTGATGATGTAGTATTGTGAAACAAACTTATTTTTTGTTTTTTTTCTTGAATTTTAGCAGTATTATATATATTTTCTTTTCCCTATAGGGAGATCTTATATATGTGAACTATGCTCGCACTGAAGACTTTTTCAAACTAGAAAGAGAGATGGGCATCAACTGTACTGGGAAGATTGTTATTGCAAGATATGGAAAAATCTTCAGAGGAAATAAAGTACAGTATTATTTGTTTTTCTACAGAGAATGAGAGGATATATATATTCTGTAAATGTAAATGACCAACTTGCTTCTCAGTTTCCAAATTGCTTTCAAACATTTCTTTTCTTTCTTTTTTTTCCTATTTGCCATGGGTACACAGAAACTCATGTTTTTATGTTTTCTCACATACCTGGAAAAGAAAATTATTTTTTAATCATTTTTATTACAAAAGTAATATTTGCTTTTTGAAATTTAATTGAAGGAAATTTATATAAAGTAAAAAATGAAGAGCTCCCCTGCATTACCCACTTCATTATCCAGATATAATCAATCTTAATAGCTTTTCTCAAATCTAATTATGTGGAATATAAATACATCTGTCCCTATATGCCCATTTTACACATATTTATTACCTTTTACATTGTATATTACAAGACTTAATTTTTTTCATTCAGCCAAGACTCATATTCTTCATGTCCGCACATTGAGAGTTATGTAATACATTGGTTAAGAACATAGAACCCTAGATCCGTATCACTTGGGTTCTGGTCTAGATCCTATTCTTTCTAGATCTTTTACTGTTACTTAACGTATTAAGTAACAGTAAGCATGTTAAGTTAAGCATGTTACTTAACTTCTCTGTTGCAAAGTTTCCTCATATATAAAATGCGAATGCCAATAATAGCACCAATCTCATAGAGTCCTTATTGAATGACTTTGTTTGAAAGCACATAGGATAGTGTCTGGTACTTAGTAATTTCTATATAACTTCTTATTAATTACCTCACTATTTTAAATGATGGCATCATATTTCACAGAATTGACAAGCAATTTATTTAACCATTCCACTACTGATGATGTTTGTCTTATCTTGAATTTGTTACTACTACAAATAATTTAATTGTGAACATCCTTGTCAATATATGCTTCAGAAATTTGCGTGAAGATTATTGTAGTATAGATTCATAGAAATTAAATGGCTAAATAATAGTGTATATTCTTTCAAAATTTTGATAGACATCATCAATTTTCCTTCAAAAAGTTGTGACAGATTATACTCTGAGTGATATAACAGGGTGCTCTCTAAATATTGGAATGCATTCTTATGAATCAAGACTGTTATCCATCTTCTGCTACAATACTTTTGGTGAAGAAGAATTTGGTATCTCACAGGGTACATTTTCCTATTCTTGGCCAGTTTGAATTGTTAGAAAGATGTTTACAAAAGCCCTGGGCCATTTTTCTCAAAATATGACTGCTCTGCATACAATTTTAAATCAGTTTAGTTCCATAAATATTTGTAGAATGCTTACTCTATGATGTGCAAGATTTTAGAGTAGTTTAAAATTAAGAAGACATGGTTCATGTTTTCAAAAACACCCTCAGCCTAATAGGGGAGATAGACATTTAAAAGATATTTTAATACATTATGAGCTATCCTATAATATAGAAAATGTAGAACTACAAAGGAAGAACATTAATTCTACAGTTGCGGGTTATAATAGGAATGTTTCACGGAAGAAATGATAACTTGTTTAGAATTCCATGGAATAATGGAAGTCTGTTAGGTCTAACAGGTGGGAAATTGTGTTCAAAGCCAAGAGAACAGAATGTGTAATTGTATGATAAAAGGCAGTGTCTAAATATCCTTCCATTATTAAATTAATGTCTTTCTTATATGAATAAGCCAACCATTTGCCATATCTGCATTATGAATTGCACATTGCCCCTGCAGGTTAAAAATGCCATGTTAGCAGGAGCCATAGGAATCATCCTGTACTCAGATCCGGCTGACTACTTTGCTCCTGAGGTACAGCCATATCCCAAAGGATGGAATCTTCCTGGAACTGCAGCCCAGAGAGGAAATGTGTTAAATTTGAATGGTGCTGGTGACCCACTCACTCCAGGCTATCCAGCAAAAGGTGAGGGATGAGCCTATCAGTCCACCAATTTTGCAAAAGTACTCCTTGCCCTTTTAAAAGGAAGAAAAGCAAGCATGTTCAGAATAATATTAAACTAAAATTGAGTACACTTATATCGTTTTGGATTACTGTTGCTAGGAATTTTAAAACATTTGTTCTTGTATTATTTTAAATTTTCATGAGATGTCGGCATGGGGAGTAAACTCATATTCTCCTTCTTCCTTTATTAGAGTTCAGAAATACTGATCCTCATACCTAAAGTAATGTTCCTTTTAACAAATGACAATTTAGGTTCCCTGAATTACCGATGGATTGTATTCTTCTTAATACATACATTTCTCTTTTTTTTTTTCTTAAAACAAATGAGTTTTTGTGTTATTTAAAACACAAAATTTGAAGTTTTACATACGTGAAATGACCTCTACAATCAAAATAATGAACATACCTATTATCCCAGAAAAGCTTCTTCTCATCTGTTTATATTCCCACCCTCTCAACTCTTCCTTCCCACTTCATGACAATCCCTAGGCAACCATTCCTCTTGCTTTCTGCTGTCAGCATGATTATTTTGAGATGTGTCCATGTTGGCATTTTTGTCAATAGTTTTTCTTTCTTTTGCTGAGTAGTATTCCCTTGAATGGCTATACCGCAGTTTACTCCTTTACTTGTAGATGGACATTTGGATTGCTTTCAGTGTGGGGGCTGTTACAGATAAAGGTGTCATGAACAGTTGTTGTACCAGACCTTGTATGTACGTGTTCTCTTATTTCTCTTTGGGAAATATTTGGAAGTGAAATGCCTGAATACTATGGTTAGTTGGATATTTAACTTTCACAGAAATTTTTAAATTGTTCTCTGAAGTTGTTTCATTTTATATTTCAACAGTAATGTATGAGCGTTCTATTTGCTATGTCCTCACCAATATTTAGTATGCCAATCTTTTCAATTCTACATTCTAACAGATGTGTACAACTTCCAGGTTACAACGCTTCTATTTTTCAAAACGTTGTGCCTAATTTTGGTCCTTTCCATGTGAGTTTTAGAACTAATTTACAATTTTCACCAAAAAGCCTCCTGGGAGTTTGATTGAGATTGAATGAAATATATAAATCAATCTGGGGAGAATTGGCAATATTTGGGAGAATTGAATTAACAATATTTACTTTTCTGATCCATAAATAAAATGTAACTTCACAATCTTTAATTTCTTTCAGCAAAGTTTTATGATTTCACTGTATGAATCATGCATACCTTTTGTCAGATTTATCCACAAACATTTCATAGTTTTATGCTATTGTAGTCTCAATTCCAACTTTTCATTACTAGGAAATGAAAACATTATTCTATTTCTAGAAGAAATACATTGGTCTCGTATCCTGCAAACTTGTTAAACCCATCAATTCTGCTAGTTTTTGTAGCTTCTATCAGCATTTTTACATACATGATTATGTCATCTGCAAATGAAGATAATTTTATTTCTTGGTTTTCAATCTACATGCCGTTCCTTCCTCTCTCTCTCTCTCTCTCTCTTTCTCTCTTTCTCTCTTTCTTCTTTTTGCCTTATTGTACTGGCTAGAACCTCCAGGACATTTTTTTTCTTTCTTCTTTTTATATACATTTTATAGAGGTACTCCAGTACAATGTTGAATAGAAGTTGTTACAACAGACATACTCGCTTTTTACTTCTGTTCCAACAGGGAAAGTATCCACTCTTTCTCTGTTAAATATTATGCTAGCTCTAGGTTTTTTATAGATTCCTTTTGTCACACTGAAGAAATTTACTTCTATCCTAATATACTGGGTGTTTTTATTAGAAATGTATATTAGATTTTGCCAAATGTTTTTTTTCTATGCACATAGAGATGATCATATGTTATTATTTACTTTTGTTAAATTATATGATTGTTTTTAATGTTAATCCAACCCTGTCATCCTAAAATAAATCCAATTTGGTGGCAACGTATTATCCTTTTACATACTGTTGAATTTTTGATTTATTTTTCTTAAGAATGTTTCTGTCTATGGTCATAAGGGATGTTAAGCTGTAGATTTAGTTTTTTGTAATATCTTTATGTCATTTGGTATCAGAGAAATGCTGGCCTCTTAGAATGAGTTGGGAACCATTTCATCTTCACTTTTTTGCAAGAGCTTATAAAGAATGGGTTCAATGTTGTCTATAAATACTTGGTAGAATTCTCCAGGGACCTATCTGTGCCTGAAGTTTTTTATGGAGAACTGTTTTTCACTACAAGTTGAATTTCTTTTATATATAGTCTATTTATTCTCAAGTGAGTCTTGGTAGTTTGCATTTTTACAAAGATTTTTGTCCATTTCATCTAACTTGTTGAATTTATGAGCATAGAGTGGTTTATAATATTTTCTTACTATTCTTCTGTCTGCAGGTACTAGAGTGATATTCTCTCCTTTATTCCTGATGTTAGCAATTTAGTCATTTCTCCTTTTGTCCTGATCTGTCTTGTTGGAAGTTTATTAGTTTTATTGATCTCAGATAACCAGGTTGGGTTTCATTGATTATCTTTACTATTATTTTTGTTTCCTATTTCTTTTTTAAAATTTAAATAGAGATAGCTCTTGCTATGCTACCCTGGCCAGTCTCAAACTCCTTGACTCAAGCAATCCTCCTGACTTGGCCTCCCAAAGTGCTGGGATTACACACATGAGCCGTCAGGAACCCAGCCAGTTTCTATTTCTTAGATTTCTGCTGTGATATTTATCATGTCCTTTCTCCTGCTTATTCTGGCCTTTATTTGTTCTTTTTCTAGTTTCTGAAAGTGGAAACTGATGTCATTTGTCGGAAACTTAACTTTTTTTCTAAGATGGATTATTTAGTGCTATACCTCTCTCTATATGCACTACTTTAGCTTCATCCTACAGATTTTAATATATTGTGGTTTTACTTTATTTTAGAGACAAGATCCCACTCTGTCACCCTATCTGTCACCCAGGCTGGACTGCAGTGGTCCAACCACAGCTCACTGTAACCGCAAACTCCCAGGCTCAAGTGATTCTCCTGCCCAAGCCTCCCAAGTAGCTGGAACTATAGGCATGTACCACCATGCCCAGTTAATTTTTTAATGTTTACTTTTAGAGATGGGTCTTCTTGTGTTGCCTAGGCTGAGTGTTTTTATTTTTATTTGGTTCCAAATACTTTCTAATTTCCCTTTTCATTTCTACTTTGACCCATGGTTTATTTATAAATGTGTTATTTAATTTTAATATATTTGAGGACGTTCTAGGTATCTTTCTAATATTGATTTCTAATTTAATTCCACTGAGGTCACAGAACATACTGAGAATTTACTGAGACATGTTTTATGGCCCAGAATGTGGTCTATCTAATATATATTCTATATGCACTTGAAAATAATGCATATTCTGCTTTTGGTTGGAGTATTCTGTAAATGT
This sequence comes from Macaca mulatta, assembly GCF_049350105.2. NCBI lineage: Eukaryota > Metazoa > Chordata > Mammalia > Primates > Cercopithecidae > Macaca > Macaca mulatta. Next base: position 90,866,005 of record NC_133419.1, read on the forward strand.
CAATTAGGTCAAATTAGTTAATAGTGTTATGAAAGTCTTATATACTTACTGATTTACTACCTAATTATAGTGTTAAAATTTTTGTTTCAGCAGTCAATTATTTCATGAAGCTACTTACCTAATAAAAATCTCATGATAGAACTATTATTTTACATATTTTATTATTTTTAAAATGTTTCATTTACATAAAATAAGGTGAATAAAAAATAAGGTGTTTCAGGCATGAAGGTAAATTTGGTCCCTTTAACTCTATCTTGGCTGAAAGCCACAGTTCCAATGAGGTTTTAGGGCTGGCGATAATTTTCAGTCTTCCTTGAATGATAATATATTACATTACTATTTGAATAAGATGTTTCTCATTTATTCCCAATATTGCATATGTTCTCTTGGGTTTTTTTCCAATTATTTATAGTTTCAGAATCTGGGACACAGTTTCTAAGCATCTTGTTAATAACGTTTCTCTGAGAAAGATTCAAAAGATTCTTGAGGAAATAAAATATTCTTGTAAAGGTCAAGAAAATTATGTGAAATGTCAAAACAAATTTGGAAAACTGTCATCTCTATAATTAACATTACCTTAAAATGTAAATGATTTATTAAGTAAGATGTATTAGGTAAAACAATTGTCTGACTTTGGGGGAAGTTTTATTATTATTTATTTATTTATTTATTTATTTATTTATTTGAGACGGAGTCTTGCTCTGTCGCCAGGCTGGAGTGCAGTGGCCTGATCTTGGCTCATTGCAACCTCTGCCTCCTGGGTTCAAGCAATTCTCCTGCCTCAGCCTCCCAAGTAGCTGGGACTACAGGTGTGCACCACCACTCCTGGCTAATTTTTGTATTTTTAGTAGAGACAGGGTTTCACCATGTTGACCAAGATGGTCTCGATCTCTTGACCTCATGATCTGCCCACCTTGGCCTCCCAAAGTGCTGGGATTACAGGTGTGAGCCACCATGCCCGGCCGGGAACTTTTAATTTTGGCATAATTGCAAATCTGCAATGGTAATGCAAAAAATCCCTGTATATCTCTTGCTCAGATTTTTAAATTGTTTTCATTTTATGCATTTGATTTTTTAGAATACACTTTCAGACTTGATGTTGAAGAAGGAGTGGGAATCCCCAAAATACCTGTACATCCCATTGGATATAATGATGCAGAAATATTATTACGGTATAGTTTTCTTGTTGGATATGAGATTAAGATATTTTGCACTAGGTGTCTATTTTCTCATCAAAAACCAATATGGCATTCTTATGTTAAACATAAAGTTTTATAACTAAATTACTCCTGAAATAGGTATAACAGAGTATACTATCTTTTCATTTCATAAAAGTAGTCATTTGGTGACTAAGAAATAAAAATAAAATATCTGTCTGTTTGCTGCAAATGAAATTCTCTTACAAAACTATGTCCAAAGATAATTCTGATTTGAGATTTTTCAAGCAATTGAATTTTCATAGGTATTCATTAGATATTTATATTCAACGTGTATTATAAGAATATGACAATGCCCCCCACTTACTTGGAGGTATGACCTTGAACCAGTTGCTTAAACTTTCTCTGACTCAGTTTCTTTATTTGTAAGATGAAGCTAGTAACTGTTTCTCCTTCATAGTGTTATTATGAGATCATATGTGTAAAATACTTAGCACCATATTTAAAATATAGTAAACAATTATTGTATTCTATAACTGACATTTCTTTACATATCTCTCAACTGCCGTTTTTAAATGCCTGTATGAGTATTACAACTTAATAATTGTTTGAGTGCCTACTATGTAATCAGCAGCTTCTTTACAAATTAATTTATTCTCCTTAATGGAGTCATTAATTTCCTATATTTAGGATTTCTTGGATTCAGTGAATCCCCACATAAATAATTAAGGTCAAAAATAAGGAGATGGGCTTCCCATTTGCCATCACTATTTTATTTTTTCTCTTTGCTCTTATCATTAACATATTACATATTTTACATATTGATTTCAGTATGGCTCTCTCACTAGAATATGAACCCCACAAAGCGGGGACTTTTTGACAGTACCTGGCACAAATGACAGATATTTGTGTTATATATGAATGAAATATTGTCATCAAACTTTATAATTTCTCCTTAGAAATAGTGATAGTCAGCCTTTTTCTGTCACTTTCATTTTATTTTGACAGCCACTTGGGAGGAATCACTCCACCAGATGAGAGCTGGAAGGGAGCCCTCAATGTGAGTTATAGTATCGGACCTGGCTTTACAGGGAATAATTCTTCCAGGTAATTTTGCATTACTTTAACAGTCTGAAAAAGTTTTATATTTTTAATGGAAACATGTCAAGATAACTGTTCTGCCAGGGATAATTTGCTTATCTCTTTTTCTCTTTTTCATTACTAAACAGTTAACAATTTTACATTACTTAAGAAGTACTTACAAAATGAAATATTGGATTCTTTCACTAGTAATATCACAATATTAGTTTCATAGAATCTCAAAAATTACTACATTTGAATTCTAAGTTTTAACATTTCAAAGATTTTTCAAAATTCTCTCTTCACCTAATTTTTAAAAGCGTTTTTCAAATGACTTTCAAAGTAATATACATGTGAAAAACTAGGTGAAGGTGCTGGGTGTGGTGGCTCACGCCTGTAATCCCAGCATTTGGGAGGCCGAGGCAGGCGGATCACCTGAGGTCGGGAGTTTGAGAACGGCCTGGCCAACATGAAGAAACCCCTTTTCTACTAAAAATACAAAAATCAGCCAGGCGTGGTTGTACATGCCTGTAATCCCAGCTACTTGGGAGGCTGAGGCAGGAGAATCGCTTGAACCCGGGAGGTGGAGTTTGCGGTGAGCCGAGATGCGCCATTGCACTTGAGCCTGGGCAACAAGACTGAAACTCCATCTCAAAAAAAAAAATAACCTAGGTGAACTTAAGGGAGAAGGAAAGATGAAGAGAGAAGGGAGCCAACATTTATAGATCACTTACTGTGTGTGTTAAATGAGTTCAAATGGATAAATCACATAGCTACTATAAGGCTCAATACAATTAATATTACAATTATTATTGTTATTAAAACATGATAACACTCTTCTAGAAGAGACGTGATCACAAATTGCGTGTTTATTGAGCTTAGTCTTACAGAAAGAGTAAAAGTTTACCACTGGGTCAAGGCAGGCAAGAAATGCCAACTAGAGAAATCAGCTTGTACAGTTGTTGAACAGCATGGCATGATCAGAACTTCAAGAAGTTTGATTTGCCTGAAATGTGATGGGAGAGAAAAATGTAATACTGATAAATCAGAGTGCATATAACTGTTTTTATTAAACCAAAAGTATTGAATCAGTCTTGTTTGCTAACAATTTACCCTTAACTATGTGAATTTGGATTCTCAGAATATTTTTTTAGTTTCTGTAAGATTTCTTTTATTCCAGAAATTTTAAAGTATTAGAAGTCCAATTTCCTTGTTTTAAAATAAGTTTATAAATGTTTGATTTATATGTGTTTATCTCTATAATTCAATCAGAACAGTGTTCTTTTAATTTAAGAGACTATTATCTTATTTGCTTATACCCTCCAGAGAAAGGAAAACATAACTTATTCAATGAAAGGTAAAGCCCTTTCTGATTTATAAGCAGAAACATATAGACAGAGAAAACATATAACTTCAGTTCTACACTTTTAGTAACAATTAAAGAGTAAACTCAAAAACATAAACATTCCTAGGTCTAGATATAAAATAGCCGTGCTCCTTCAGTGTGAGCACAGAATTCTCTATTGGTTAGAACTCAAAGTGGACAAATACACAAACAACAACAACAAAACTAAAAGCTAGATTCTCTCATGTCTCACCTCACAGAGATCTCGATAATCCATTAATCCATTTACAGATATTATCAAATGACAAGACATAAAGGCAAACTCCAAATCATTGCTGCCACCAATGAGGAATAACTTAATCTGCCCTGAGCAATGCGGAAACATAAAACACAACATCAGTAGAGAAAAAATAAAGCTAGGGATACAGAGTATCAGCAAAGTTAAATTTCTTCTGTTGCTTAGAATTTACATGTGAGAGCCAAAAGAAGATATGAAGAATTGATTTAAGCTGCCCATACCTGGTTCTGCAAAATGAATCCATTGTACCTCAAAGTGGAACCTCCAAAAATCTTCCACAGTGAGGAAAGGAACACAAACATTCACTAGACAGATTGTGCATTTCAGTGGAATTGAATTATTTGCATTACTTTCATATTTCTACAAGTTAACTTCTTTCTCTACAGAGCTGTAAAATAGTCTAGTTAAGAACACTGACAGGTAAAGGTGACCATAATGAATGGATGAGCCAAAGTTTTTCCCAATTTTTCCTTACAGGATTATGTTCATTTATTTCACAAATATTTCTTGAGCATTTCCTATGCCCTGGGCACCATTCTGGGTTCTGGTGATTCTGCAGTGAACAAAGCAGGCAAAATATCTCCTCCCTGTGGAGACTCCATTCTGGAGTTCAGTTTATTTGAAACGTGATAAAGTAATAATGGGACAAATATATATTCTTCTGGAGCTCAAAAATACTAAAAACGAGAAAGACATAGGTTTAAAGATGGAGATGTGCTTCTTTGAGAATCTTAGCAGATAGCCTATGTTTTTGTTTAGACTAATATCAATTTTTTTCATTCCTCATATGTTGCATTTTTCTTTACTTGATTTTTTTCTGTTAATGACACAATACCAATGAATTTAGGTTTCTTACTAATCATATATTTAAGGCCCATATTTTTAGAAACACATGCTAAACAATATTTCTTCTTTTCTGCTATTAATTTTCATCTGTCAGTAGCAAAAAGAAATCATTTACTTAATGCCTTAAAATGAAAAAAAAATACCCATCGATTAGTTTTACTCTGAGGTAATCTTAGTTGAATATTGCGAATGGATTAAATATCAGAAGCACAGTATACTTTTGGTGGGGGTGGGGGAAGCCAGAATTTGTTCTTAACAATATACAAGTTTCAGGGTCTTATTCGTTCTTCCATCACAAACTAGAAACAACTGCGGTCTCCCTACCCTTAGAATAAACTATGATTAATTTTGTTCTCTTGGGGAAAACTAGCATTTTCCCATGTCATCTTGGATTCATAAAATGTGTGTGACACTTTTTTTTTCTGTCTGGCTGAGCTTGATTGTATTTTCCCTTGTTTTCTAATTCAGTTGATTGTAACTCATGAATGAATATTTAAAAGCCTGACCCAAATCAGAATCAACAATCATGGCCTAGAAACATTTCATTATGTAGTTGTGCATTTTAGCAGGAGTTTCCCAAATTCTCATTTAACAACAGAATTTTTTATGTTTTTTATAGGTGGCACTAAGCCAGCTTTTAAACTTACTTATCATTTCCACAATCATGAAGAAAATTACTGAACCTAGGATTTAATATAAACAGATACATTCAAATAATATGCTTATACTTCTTTCTTTATTACATAATGGGCTGTCTTCTTTGTTTTCATAATTAACTGGGGTATATTTTTACATTTTAGAATAAATATTGAAGACATTTTGAATAATAGAATATTTTGAATTTTAAATAGATAACAATTTAGCTATGAGAAAATAACATAAAATAGACAGCTTTTAAAATTTGACTTCAAGGCACATACTTAGGTGCTTAGAAGTAAATTCGCATAATGTCTGTACCTTACTTGCAAATGCTTCAACAGTGTTAACAATTACTGAATTTAGGTAGTAGAGATATGAGAATTCATTATGCTATTGCACAGCTTTTCATAATAAAGCACTATTATGAAGATAGTTTTTAATAACGAAACACTGTAAAAAAACATAATTTGCTATACTAATTTATTCCTTTTAAAATTCTAGGAAGGTTAGAATGCATGTTCATAACATCAATAAAATTACAAGGATTTACAATGTAATTGGAACTATCAGAGGATCTGTGGAACCTGGTGAGTCAGATAATTTTTTTAAAACATTTTGTTTCTACAAAAATTAAAGAGTAAGTAAAGATAAATTGTAGGCAACAATTGATGTGGGTTTTTTTGGCTGATTTGAAACTACTAAATTTTGAGGAAAACTGGTACAAGTCTAAAAGAAGATTTTACTTTATAGTGTTTCTTGTCTTCTATAGAGGAAACTCAAGCAAGATAATTTTTATTTTAAAAACATAAATCACAAATATTTATAATGTATTCAAAGTTGTAGATTTTTTGAACATAATATTTTCCAGACAGGTATGTTATTCTGGGAGGTCACCGGGACTCCTGGGTATTTGGAGCTATTGACCCAACCAGTGGGGTTGCTGTTTTGCAAGAAATTGCCCGGAGTTTTGGAAAACTGATGAGTAAAGGTAAACAACCTTTCTTTCCTAGATGATGACAAAAAGTGACTTGCTTAATTTTCTTTTATTTTTTAGGCAGTTGTACCTAACCACCTGTGTTAACAATACTTACAGGCTGGAGACCTAGAAGAACTATCATTTTTGCCAGCTGGGATGCAGAAGAATTTGGACTTCTGGGTTCCACAGAATGGGCTGAGGTAAATAAGACAAAGAAGGTTCTTATTATTTTTTTTTTTGGTCAACAGGGAACAAATATGTATGTATCTCAGGATGATCAAAATACATTCCATTACCTAATATGGTTTTGATTTGGAGAATGACTCAAGAGAATTTAAGAAGTAGTTTGTTTTTACTTTCACATCACTTTGGCAATAACCTCTCATTACTAGGCTACAAACAAATGTATTGTGTCTGGTCAAAATATTTTAGTTGCCATTTGTATTTGTTTTATTAAAAAATACGTAAAATCACTAAGCTCAAAATAATCAAAATTAGCAAGATGTTTTTGATAAGAGAATTAACATATCTAAAAACTGATACAGATGCTTAGAGCTAATTTTCACGTTTTTGAAGTTTCTGTAGAGTTCTTCCATCTGACAAAATATAAGATGTTCTATTAAGATGGCCATATATTGACTGTATTTTCACATTTACAGATTCCATATAAAATGGCAACCATAAGTATACTTTAGCATTTACAACAGATAGGTGCTTCATTGTTAAGTATAAAGTGATAATTCTGTGAATTGAATTACTTTAATAAATTGACCTGTTTTACAATTTCAGAGGTAGGTTTTTTTTTCTTCACATATGATTGATTGTCATTTGTCACTGACTCTTAATTATTTATATTTAAGTGTCTCTCCTAGGGCCCTTTACTTTCAACTTCTTCTTTTAGTCTCTCTGTCAAGTAATCTCTAAGTTCCTAAATGTAAAAGGTAAGCATATACATTTTTTTTAACTTTTATTTTAAGTTCAGGGGTACAAGTGCAGGTATATTCCATAGGTAAACTGTGTCATGGGATTTTGCCATGCTGTTCAACAACTCTACAAGCTGATTTCTCTAGTTGGCATATCCTGCCTGCCTTGACCCAGTGGTAAACTTTTACTTTTTCTGTAAGACTAAGTTCAATAAACACACAATTTGGGATCACATCTCTTCTAGAAGAGTGTTATCATGTATTAATAGCAATAATAATTGCAATATTAATTCTATTGAGCTTTACAGTAGCTATGTGATTTGCCCATTTTAACTCATTTAACCCACACAGTAAGTGATCAATAAATGTTGGCTCCCTTCTCTCTTCATCTTTACTTCTCCCTTAACTTCACCTAGTTTTTCACATGTATATCATTTTGAAAGTTATTTGAAAAACTATTTTAAAAACTAGGTGAAGAGAGAATTTTGAAAAACCTGGTTTGAAATGTTAAACCTATAACTCAAATGTAGTAATTTTTGAGACTCTATGAAACTAATATTGTGATATTACTAGTGAAAGATTATTTCCTCACCCAGGTATGAAGCCCAGTACCCACTAGTTATTTTTCCTGACCCTCTCCCTTCTCCCTTCTCCCACCTTTGAAAGTCCGTAGTGTGTGTTGTTCCCCTCTATGTTTCCATGTGTTCTCATAATTTAACTCCCACGTATAAGGGAGAACATGATATTTATTTTTCTGTTTCAGCATGAGTTTGCCAAGGATAATGGTCTTCAACTCCATCCATGTCCCTGCAAAGGACATAGTCTCATTAGATTTTATGACTGTCTAGTATTCCAAGGTGTACATGTACCACATTTTCTTTATCAAGTCTGTCATTGATGGATATTTAGGTTGAATTCATGTCTTTGCTATTATGAATAGTGCTGCAATGAACATATGTGTGTATGTGTCTTTATATAGAATGACATATTCCTTTGGTTATATACCCAGTAATGGGATTGCTGGGTCCAGTGGTATTTCTAGGTAGGTGCACTACATAAGTATTTACCTGCCCTCCTCCATCTGCTATTTATCATTTATAAGTCCAGATTTTATAGAGCTGTTTTAAAATATGGTGTACCTGTCTTGCCCTTGTGTTCAGTTTTAAAAATGCTTTCCGGCCGGGCATGGTGGCTCACGCCTGTAATCTCAGCACTTTGGGAGGCCGAGGCGGGCGGATCACGAGGTCAAGAGATCCAGACCTTCCTGGCTAACACGGTGAAACCCCGTCTCTACTAAAAATACAAAAAAAAAAAAAAAGAAAAAAAAATTAGCCAGGTGTGGTGGCGGGCGGCAGGAGAATGGCGTCAACCCGGGAGGCGGAGCTTGCAGTGAGCTGAGATTGCGCCACTGCACTCCAGCCGGGGCAACAGAGCGAGACTCCGTCTCAAAAAAAAAAAAAAAAAAAAAAAGGCTTTCCTCCTAACTTATTTTCTCTTACATTAGTTTAAAATACTATGATAGGAATAATATGAATCAAACAAATATAGAGGGAGTAAAAATCCCACTCACAGTTACTTGTCTGGTATCACTTATCCTTTGTTGATTACATTTACACTGCAAATTGTTATTTTTCACATTGGTATTATTAATATGCATTTTGAAACTGTAACATTAATTTGATGAATCAAATTTTATTAGTTCAGGTCATTATCTTTTTCCTCCTGCCCCTCTGGTGCGTCAGGTCATTTGCTTTTAGAAACATGTGATTTAGAAACATGTGATTTCTTGTGATACATATATAAACACACATAAACACATGCATCTGTTTTTTAAATTTTTCAGCAGCTGAACATAAAGAAATGTAATATATAAAAAAATAAAAATGCTTTGCATTAATTTATAAACATGTGCATTAAAAGGCAATTTCAATACACTTTTCCAGTTTTGTGCCAGGTTTTTGATTATATTCAGTAGCATGCTTACCTTCTTTAAATACACGTGAGGAATCTTCTTCATTTTTGCTATAAATCTGTTATAATGGAAATTCTCATTTTATATTTCTCTGTAATGGAGTCAACTATCACCTGGCCTATGCAAGCCAGTGAAAAGAGGTAAAGTTTTTTTTGTGTGCCATAACCACACACAGCTTTAGATGTTTTTACTAAAACATACTTTATAAAGCTAACAAGCTAGAGAGAGAGGTGGAGGGCTCTCAGTATGTTCCTCTTTGTGTGTAAGTGCATTAGTCTTGCTTTATCTTTCTTGAATCTGTGTCTGTGTGTGTGTGTGAGAGAGAGTGAGAGAGCGAAAGAGAGTCTTGTTTTTGTCCTAATGTGTGCCTCCTCTCTTTCTAATTTTTTGTCTTTGTTTTTTGTTCACTTCTCCATATACATAGTAAATATAAACAAATGGAAATTTTCTATTTCTTACTTTTGGAATGATAAATTTACTTGGGTATCCCCTCTATAAATGGATCTCAGACTTCAATGTATGCAAAAGTCAATTGCCAGTTATATCTATTAGAAAATACAGATTTCCAGCCCGGCGCGGTGGCTCATGCCTGTAATCTCAGCACTTTGGGAGGCTGAGGTGAGCAGATCACCTGAGGTCAGGAGTTCAAGACCAGCCTGGCCAACATGGTGAAATCTCGTCTCTACTAAAAATACGAAAATTAGCCAGGCATCGTGGCACATGCCTGTAATCCCGGGTACTTGGGAGGCTGAGGCAGAAGAATTGTTTGAACCTGGGAGGTAGTGGTTGCAGTGAGCTGAGATCGTCCCACTGCACTCCAGCCTGGGCAACAGAGTGAGACTTTGTCTCAAACATAAAATAAAATAATAAAATACAGATTTCCAGGCCCCACTTTTAGCCTCACTGTGAGTTCTTATTCAGTAGATCTAGGGCAGGGCCCTAGAATATAGGAGCCACATCCCTGCATATTCTGATGCAGGGAATCAAGGAACCACACTTTGAAAATATTTTCTTTTTCCTTAGGGCTCTCTGCTATTTCTGTAAACAGTAGCTATTGCTTCAGAGTAACCTTAATTCTTATATTAATTGCATAATTGTTGTTAACCAACTGGTTTTCTGCATTTTCTCAGAAATTATGGTCACAGACGAATATAGCTATTTAATTCTGAAAGATACTTGTAAACCGCTATTTCACAAAATTAATTTGCTTATTTTGTTGACATTTTCACAACTGTAAGTAATGTGAATTAAGTAACAACTTTGCTTCAACTGTAGGAGAATGTCAAAATACTCCAGGAGAGAAGCATTGCTTATATCAACTCAGATTCATCTATAGAAGGTAAATTTTATTTCAATTTGAAGTAAAATTTTCAGAAAGGAAATTTTATTTCAAGTAACTTTTACTTATTGTTGAGTAGTTTACCATCTATTAAGCCTATAAATTCTAAATTATTAAGCACCTCAGATATCCCCTTCCTATGAGATGCCTCAGTAATACCTTTATTTTTCATTTTACCACAGAGAAAATAATTAGGATTCATATGAATTGATATCATTCATAACTAAGCTATTGCTTTTAATTTCTTTGATATATTTACTATTTGTTTATATTAAATTACTGCTTAAAACTCTAGTATTAACCACATATTTTCACAATGAAGATATTAATAGAATTTGGCTAAAACAGTTCAGAAGAAAGATTTTACAGAATATTCTGTCTAGAAATATTTCCTGTATTCGTTGTAACAAATTTGAAGTAAGTGTACTCACTCCTTTTGAACTACAAACTCCCTTCCAATCTGGCTCAGGATCCTCTGAGCCCAGGAGTGTAAGAGAGACCCTGACTCTCAAAGAAAGAAAGAAAGAGAGAAAGAAAGAAAGAAAGAAAGAAAGAAAGAAAGAAAGAAAGAAAGAAAGAAAGAAAGAAAGAAAAACTGATCTGGATTGTCTAGGCCAACAGGACATGATTTCTGATTAGCACTACTATGGAGACAGTATGATTCAGAAAATGAAGAGATTTGTGTCTCTAGGCTTTCACTGTATTGTGATTATTTCTAAATAAATGTCAGAGCATAATAATTACTGACATGGCTTTGTCTAATATCTTGATATATACTATTGCATAGAATGAAACAAGTAAAAAATTAATGCTACAGACTTACCACTTCCTTTGCCAAAGTGCCCCTAAGAAATGCTGCCTTAAGGATGACCCTTATAATCACTGTGAGAGCTGCTGCCTTAGCAACCAAAGTCCACCAAGACCTTCTTCTATTCAAAATATATGGGGCAGCCTCTCTTGCTCCTGAAGAACTAGTTCCACCCTGTTTTATTCTTTGGGAATAAAATCTTTGATTTGAAGATCATTATATCTTGTTTAAAATTAGAAAATAAAGTTAGAATTAATCATAAACGGAATTTTACTTAGAAGTATGAAATAATACTCTGTGTCTTATTTATTTTTCAGGCAATTATACTCTCAGAGTTGACTGTACACCCCTTCTTTACCAGTTAGTGTATAAACTGACAAAAGAGGTATATAAAGAGATGTGTCTTCATATGTTTTCTTTTGAATGGATAAATGAATAACATGTGTTCCCACCCAAATGAATGGTACTTATTTTTAAGCTGGTGAGAGAACATGATTGAATCATATAAACAAGTCATAACAAAATCTTTAATATGCAATTTACCTATACGACATAAGATATTATCACCAGCTTCTTTGTTCTAGTAATAGTTCTTATTAGTAATTGTGTAAACAGTTGTAACATGTATTTATCTGGCAGAGGTATTTGATATAGCAGAAAGAACACTGAGCTGGAATAGAAAAGCGTATGGTTCAAAAACTGTCTTAGCTACTCTTTCATTCATTCAACAAATATTCATTGAGTGGTCACTATATGTCAGGCTCTATAAAATGAATTATAGCAGCAATAGTGATAAAGGGACAAGGTCACTGAATTCTAACACTCTGTAATCTAGAGAGGACACAGACTGGTAAATGAGGAATTAGAGTTCACTGGAATATTTGATACTATATATGATGGAGAACAGTTATGGAATAGAGGATATTAAATCCTGGGGCTGGGGGAAGTTGAGGATCATAAGAGGAAGTTTGCAGAGTCACTGATGCTTCTGTCAAAAGAAGGGATGTAGAAGTAAGGGAGAGGACATTCTAAGCAGAGGACACAGTATCTAAAAAAGATGTGGAAGTATAAAAGAATATATTTCCTGATCTGAAGGGAGCTCAGCATGACCCAGCCAAAGGCGTTGGTGGGAAAGATGGCAAGAAATGGGGTATAACCAATGGGCCAAGGAATTCAGAAATCTATTATGGAGAAATCATTAAAGAATTTCTAACAAGGTTGTTCATTGTTTTATGTCAGTGTAGTGAGTACATTAAGTAATTGCAAGTCTAAAGGCAAAAATGGAAATAATTCTGCAGGCTTGCTAATATCCCAGTAATTTATAAATATTAAATGAGTTATAGATATTTTTAAAACTCTAAAATCTAAAGGACTCTGAATCTCTAAAACTTATATAATCTACTCATTTAATATCTGTGAACATCATTTAAATAGTTCCTTGCCAAAGAATTTACCTGTGGAAATGTTTGCTTCAAGGTCAGCCTTAGATAGCAATACGAAGTAGATATCATTTCTCTCTGGGTACTATTAATACTTCCTGCCTTAATCTTACCCCTCTCTTTTTACTGTTCATGTCTTTAAAAACTAGTTTTCCAAATGAAACTCCTCTCATTTTCCTCATCACAATGCTGTCACCATCTTGGGTAGCTGATGTCTTTGATCCTTTCATTGGAATGTTCCATAAAAGCATCTTATCTAAAAGCAAGTTGAAAAGAAAATCTTTACTGAGAGAACCCTTTTTGGAGCAGGAATTTATGATTTGTGCTGTCCTAGAGAGATGATCCCTGTCCTTGATGTCAGGAATGATAAGAATTTGGTAGTTGATAAGGGAGAAGTTGACGTCTATGCCCCTTTGTACAAAGATAAGTGCTTATCTATGGGCATACTAAGACCCAGTAGACAAAGAAGACTTGTTTTTACTCTCCTGTGAACTGATTATTACAATTTTATTAATCCCTAGTGCGTGTTAGCACAAATAGTCAAGCCATATTGGTGATGTGAGGATAGGGTAGGGATGAGAGACAAGGCTGAGCTTGGAGGGAAGGGCAGCTGCTTGATTGAGCAAGAAATGGGGCAAAGTGCTGCTAAATAAGAGGAGGGCTATCAATTCTGACAGTGCATATAGCTGAGGTAAGACTGATCTAGCCGCGTGTGGTGGCACATGCCTATAGTTCCAACTGAGGCAGTAGGATCACCTGAGCCCAGGAGTGTAAGCCATAGAGAGACCCTGACTCAAAAAAAAAAAAAAAAAAAAAAAAAAGGAAGAAAGGAAAGAAGAAGAAAGAAAGGGCGGGGGGGAGAGAGAGAACAGAAGAGAGAAAGAAAGGAAGGAAGGAAGGAAGGAAGGAAGGAAGGAAGGAAAGAAAGAAAGAGAAAGAAAGAAAGAAAGAAAGAAAGAAAGAAAGAAAGAAAGAAAGAAAGAAAGAAAGAAAGAAAGAAAGAAAGAAAGAAAGAAGAAAGAAAGAAAGGGGGGAGAGAGAGAGAACGGAAGAGAGAAAGAAAGAAGGAAGGAAGGAAAGAAGGAAAGAAGGAAGGAAGGAAAGAAAGAAAAAAAAAGAAAGAAAAAAAGAAAGAAAGAAAGAGAAAGAAAGAAAGAAAGAAAAAGAAAGAAAGAAAGAAAGAAAGAAAGAAAGAAAGAAAGAAAGAAAGAAAGAAAGAAAGAAAGAGAAAGAAAGACAGACAGACAGACCCGGATTGTCTAGGCCAATGGGACATGATTTCTGATTAGCACTACTATGGAGACAGTATGATTCAGAAAATGAAGACGATTTTACTGGGAATTCAATTCAAGCAGGATCTAGGAACCGGAACAGAATCTCTCTCAACCATTGCAAATTGGCAGGAGCAGAGTAGAGAGCAGAACCCAGTTAGCTGGCTAGAAATGAGCAGAACATCTCTGCAGCTGCCTCACGTTGGTGGGGAAGGGTGTGGAGTGCCAAGACTATTTCTAAGCTGTGGACTCTCTATGCAGTGATAAAGTATCATCTCATTCATGCTAAGCTAAGGGCAAGTGACCACTTCCCAGCCCTACCATTACTCTATGGAAGGGGGCGGATTCACCACTGTTACCTTCTACTTGAACGCTGATGAGGGCTTGTGTTATCAGTAAACACAACACATTCGTGCCTCTAAATAAGTGGGATGAGATTGAAACAGGGAAATTGTTCAAAAACATGTGCCAATAGCCAACATCTTTATTAAATCCTCCTAAATTTAATTGCCATTTTCTCAGAAAGGCCTTACCTGGAGACATATCTATCTCTCATCCCCACATCTCTTTATAGCACTTCGATATTTTCTTTTGAACTGCTTATTATAATTTTATATTACAAAATTTGTTTGGTGTGTGTATCCCCAATTAGATTTCATTGTGAGGTCCCAGAGGGTAGAGACTATGTCTCCATTTCCGCATCTCTACTGAGGTCAGTGCTTGGTAAATATCCATAAAAACATTTTTAAGAATAGTGAAACAGAAGTTAGAATAACCAACTCTATCTAAAGGCCAGAGAAAATATCAGATGTTTATGTTCAGAAAGTTACCATTATCCCCATTTTCACAGGTGAGAAGACTAAGGTTCAAAGAGGGGAAGCACTATACCAAGTTATAATGCTTTCACAGTTACTTAAGTAGGGTCTGCCTTGGGTCTATTTTTGAGCAAATCAGGGTTATAAACAAACAAGCAAACAAAATATAGTCAATATGTGTAGTAGTCTAGATATAAAATAGATGAATTTGACTCCACAGTCCACAGTCCACAATGTTTTCACCACATGGCTCTGCTCTTCATAGAGTGTCAAAAGACAAGGCAAGTATAAATTTGTAAATGTACATTTAATGAAAGGAATAAAAATATGACACTTGTGACATCATGTTGGTGCTCAACATGATGAGCACCACACACACACACACACACACACACACACACACACACACACAGAGGAGCTCTTAAAATTCCTAAGTAGAAATCTGAGGTTATATAGAGTTGTTTTTTTTTTTAATCCATAAAATTTTAACTTTGTTTAAACATAATAAGACTGTCTAAAAGAAGAGTCCTGGCACTAACCCCTGCTGCCCTACAAAACCAAGACTTACAGGTTAAGAAGCTGAGCTTGAAATTATGTCACCTCTATTGTTCTGAGACCTCTTTGTAGGTCTTCTTAGGCAAAAATAATTTACAAAAGCAAATGTTATATCTGAAGTTTTCTCCAGTGTCTTCCCACTAAAAGAAATCTAAGCTGCCAGACATTAAAATGGCGTTTGTAAAAATTTTAAGTTCTATTTAAAAGTTTACCAAAATAAGTAGGCAATTACACCTTAGGGATATGGCAAAATTACCAACACAGGTAGGCATCATGAATAAAAAATAATTTGGGCTAGATTTATTTCTTGCCATTTGCAAAAAGATAATTTTTCTATAAATAAACATATATACATGTGTACATATATGTACATACATATATGTACATACGTCATTAAAAGTAGTTGATGACAAATAATATATAGTTTTATTTTGGCATACATGTAGTTGCTTCTACCCCTAATTTCCAGTATTTGATTTCTCTTTCTAGATCCCCAGCCCTGATGATGGGTTTGAGAGTAAATCACTGTATGAAAGCTGGTTGGAAAAAGATCCTTCACCTGAAAGTAAAAATTTGCCTAGGTAAGTTACTGGTGTGCACCTTTTCTACTGTAGGATAAATTATAAATTCTGCTCTGCCTCTTGTTTCTCCAAACATGAAATTCTCAAGCGTTTCATCAATAATTTGAATCAGAAAGGATACTAAAGAATTCCTGGCTGAGCACGGTAGCTCATGCCTGTAATCCTAGCACTTTGGGAGGCCAAGTCTGGTGGATCACCTGAGGTCAGGTATTTGAGACCAGCCTGGCCAACATGGCAAAACCCTGTCTCTACTAAAAATACAAAATTAGCCGGGTGTGGTAGCAGGCGCTTGTAATCCCAGTCACTCAGAAGGCTGAGGCAGGAAAATTGCTTGAATCGGGGAGGAAGAGGTTGCAGTGAGCCAAGATCGTGCCATTGCATTCCAACCTGGGCAACAAGAGTGAAACTCCATCTCAAAAAAAAAAAAAAAAAATTTTCTGTCTAGTTTTGTTTTGCTGATTAGCCAGCACGTGAAATCTTTCAGCCTGTATTAGAGCACAAATAGACCTAGTTTTGCAAATTTTTAGTTGAAATAGTTTCACTACATTATTAGCCATTAGTTAGCATTCTTGCATAAAATTTCATTTAGTTATGTATTAGGTGTATTAATATATAACTTCAGATGATAATGATGAAATAAAAGACAAATGCTAGATTATTTGCTTGTACATTTATTAAGGAGCATTATCAATAAACACCAAATTGTGTCTTTACCTGTGATTTAGAATTTATATAAATATTATTTTATTTTGTACGTCTTCTCATTCATGCTACAGCAGCTTTCTTAAATTTATTTTATATCTATTTGTTTTTATTTTCTTTTTTCTAAACATTATGTAATAAAAAGTATATATTTGTTTTCTACTGCAATGCCATTTCTAATACAGACTGAGCATTCCTAACTCAAAAATATGAAATCTTAAGTGCTCCAAAATCCAAAACTTTTTTAGCACCAACATGATGTCCCAAGTGGAGAATTCCACACATTATAGTACTTAACACAAACTTTGTTTCATGCACAAAATTACTTAAAATATTATGTAAAATTAAGTTCAGCCTATGTATATAAGATATATATGAAATATAAATGAATTTTCTGTTTAGACTTGGGCCCCAACCCCAAGATATCTCATTGTATATATGTAAATATTCATAGTCTGAAAAAAATCTTAAGTCCAAAATACTTCTGGTCCTAAGCATTCCATGTGGGATACTCAACATGTACAAGCAAATAATAGTAACAGTTTATAGCTTTATTCCTCATTTCAAATTGGTCTTGTGAAAGTTTGAATGTGGGTCCATTATAAAAGTTTCACATGCCAATTCAATAAAAATAGTAAAATACAAAAATGATTTTTAAAATATTGAAGAGGTCAGTCTCAAAAACACATCTACTAATCTAATAGTTTGGAAATATATAGTTATGTTATTAATGCACATGCAATTTTATATTGTTTTCATGACTTACCATTATTTTACTAAAAATTTTTCATGTCTTACATCTTATTTATGTATATGCATATATATGTGAGGGACAGATCAACAGATAGAGGTTTCCTAATCATATGAAAAGAAATAAATTATAATTAGATTTATTTCTAAAATGAAACAAAGCACATTTAGATACTTCATGATTTTAAAAGTAGACTTTTGTGGCAATTTTCTTACTAGATGATAGTTCTCTGAGGGCAGGGCCCACGTCTTCGTTGTTTTGCCCTCTAAACAAAAATGTAAATGCTGAAAATATGATGGAGAGCATCATCACCAGATGCAGTCTTTAGTGGCACGGCCCAATTCTTGTTATAGGTTGGTGCAAAAGTATTTGCAGTTTTTGCCATTACTTTTAATTTTACAGCAGTTTTCCTGCAGATTATGGGAAAATGTCTTGAGGGTGGTTGACTTTTTCTAAATTCTTGTAAATGTAACATATAATTCCTTGCTATTCTTGGGACAGGATTCCTTGTCCCATCTATTTAAACTTTGTATCATTTACCTATTTATGCGTGTGTGTGTGTGTGTGTGTGTGTGTGTGTGTGTGTGTGTGTGTATTGCATCTAGAATCAATAAGCTGGGATCTGGAAGTGACTTTGAAGCTTATTTTCAGAGACTTGGAATTGCTTCAGGCAGAGCCCGTTACACTAAGAATAAGGTAAGCCACTTTATCATTTTGAATATATAACATTTCATCTACAGTCCTTTAGCAAAGAATGTCACTGAGTTGTTTGGCACCAGACACCTGGTGGATATGGCCTGGGAAGAGTTCCCAGGGATAGAGATAGACTGCATGTCCCTTTCCAGATGAACAAGGAAGTAATTTGAGTAATTTTGTGAAAATTTCATTGTTAGGGTTAATCAAAGAAATGATAATTCACAGAGTAATGCCAGACACTTAGCTGGGTATCAGAACCAAGCAGTTCACATCCTTTTCCTGATATGTCAGAAAACTCTCATTCTCTAGACTAATCTTGCAGGCTCTGATGTACTTTTCATGAGGAAGAATGCAGTTGAACATATTTTGGTCAAGAGGAGCATTAGGGTAAGATTCATTATGGTGGGTAGCTCCTCTTCATATTCCCACTTCTGCCTGTCACCTGAGTCAAGGGCTCTTGGTTGGGAAATACAGCAAGTTTCTCTTTTAACTCGATCCCCTTTTTTGCTCTGCACTGACTGGTTTGCACCTCTGTCACACAGATATCCTGATGATATGCAAGTACTTGGATATAACCAACATATATCATCTTTGCTCATCAATGCTATAAATTATTTCATAAACCAAATTGAAGACTACAGTAGCAGACACAGATTTGTCATAGATTTTAATCAATCTTCAAATCATAATTGCAATACACCTAAATTTTGCTTGCCCATTATATGTATATCACTTGCAAATCTGACTATTCAGAATACAATAAAGAACAAAGAAATAAAAGCAACTCCAGATTAACCCAAAATAGATAGATAAACTCAGAATACTAACATTCATTACACTTAATACATAAAAGATATGTTTTAACTCTTTTTCAAGGCCTGTTCACTTTTATACTCTGTCTTCTGTAATTGGATCAAAGTTATCTAGTTTCTAAGACTACTTTAGATTAGAAGCAGACAATTAGATAGAAGGAGAAGGACTGATATGGGGATTGCTTTTTCGTGATACTAAAAGCAGTAAGAACGATAGCCCTATAAAAAGATGGCAAATGGTAAAAACTAAAATTACAATAGGCAAACCGAAGAACTAAAAAGAATATTTATACAGGATACTACTATGTAATAATTCATATTCATAATGGTACCCTTAATTATGTAATAAAGTTTAAATGACATTTAGATATACACTGTTTGGGAAGGAAGGGAAGTTACTTTAATAAATCATCCTTAAGTTGTATACTTAGCTGGCCAGAACCTTTTTTTAACCAATCAATTGATAGATAACTTTGAACTATGCTGAGGTGCAATTTGAATATGTATTCCCTAATTTTAGTTATCGAAGATACAAGAAGAAGAATGTTCAAGGTGTAGCATTTTGAATGAAGTTTACATAAATTATAAAACAAATAATGAGAAAAAATTTAAAATCAGTGAATATTTGGCTATGGTGTTTTCATTATTAGCATTTTGCCTCATTGTGATAAAACTCAGGGTGTTATATGGTTGTATTTTTTCTTTTTCATTTTTCTTTTTTTTTTTTTTGGATTTTTAGTAGAGAAAGGGTTTCTCAATGTTGCCCAGGCTGATCTTGAACTCCTGAGCTCAGGTGATCCTCCTGCCTCGGCCTCCCAAAGTGCTAGGATTACAGGTGTGAGCCACCACACCTGGCTGGTTGTATTTTTTTCTATAGTTATTTTTATGCTTACATAAAAATATTATAATGTGAATATGTAATGTTTATTTATACTTGCCTCCCTCCACTTTTTTTTTCAGAGAACAGATAAGTACAGCAGCTACCCAGTGTACCACACAATTTATGAGACATTTGAATTGGTAGAGAAATTTTATGACCCCACATTTAAAAAACAACGTTGTGTGGCTCAATTACGAGGAGCACTGGTATATGAGCTTGTGGACTCTAAAATCATTCCTTTCAATATTCAAGACTATGCAGAAGCTTTGAAAAACTATGCAGCAAGTATCTATAATCTATCTAAGAAACATGACCAACAATTGAGAGACTATGGAGTATCATTTGGTAAGAAATATTTGGGCAGATATTTTACAATCTTTAATTTGGAGCTTTAAAATATTATCTCCTATGATGATCAATGCATATTGTTTCATCCTAGAATACATATTTGCCTTACTTATTTTGACTTCTACACAAAAACTTTAAACAAACACTTATTAAAGAATCTGATTTAATCTGGCATGTATAGAATGAATCCATTATGGCTGAGTTATTACCACAAACATTGGGATGGTAAACATTTTTCCTATATTATGGCCTTTAAAAACATTTTTACTGGTCAGGCGCAGTGGTTCACGCCTGTAATCCCAGCACTTTGGGAGGCCAAGGCAGGCGGATCACGAGGTCAGGAGATTGAGACCATCCTGGCTAACATGGTGAAACCCCGTCTCTACCAAAAACACAAAAAATTAGCCGGGCGTGGTGGTGGGCGCCTGTAGTCCCAGCTACTCCGGAGGCGGAGGCAGGAGAATGGTGGGAACCCAGGAGGTGGAACTTGCAATGAGCCGAGATCATACCACTGCACTCCAGCCTGGGCGACAGAGGGAGACTCCGTCTCAAAAAAAAAAAAAAAAAAAAAATTACTGTCATAGAAACAGTATTAGAAAAATGTAACATGATTTGTAAAAGATTGAGAAATAGAGAAAGCCACAAATTCTATTACATACATGTTTTTATTATCAACAATGTGATTATTACTGCATATATCTTTTAGTATTTGTCTATATGAAACTTTTTTTACATGGTTATAAGCATTCTTTTCTTTTATTAATGACTGTTTAGTGGTTGCTCTTCTGCACTGTGCATCTCCTATACAGCAAGGATGAATCATAATGTAGTGTATGTAGTAGCATTGAGGATTGAGTTTGGAAACGGTTTGCCTGGTTCAGATACTAGCTTTATCATTTCTTCATTGTGTGACCTTGGGAAAGTTACTTAACTTCTCTATGTGTTAGCTTTCATACAATGAAAATATAAAAAAGAATATATCAACATATCATGTTTCAGAGATCATTGTGGAGATTCAGTTTGATAGTATATAGAAGCTGTGGTGGGTGGCGCTTACTGTTCATTAAATGTTACCTATTATTACTGTTTTATTACAACCATTGTCTTTTATTATTCTGGGGGCACATATTTTAGTATATACCCAAATTATCAAATATGCACTGAGTTTCTACTGTGTACTAAGTACTATGTTATTACCTAGGAGATATAAGTGTGTACAAGGCTCGGTCATAGTTCTAAGAAAGCTTAAAGTCTAACACGAGGAAGAAGGCAATATGTAGATAATAGGTTATTATGGGGATATGTAGAGAGTACTATAAGAATGCAGAGAATGGGTATGGAATAGTAAGGACTTCTGAATATTACTATATAAAGGATTAGTAATCTTTATATAATATGATTATAGAAAGGATTAGCAATTACAGCAAGTCTAGAAAAAAATGGTCTAGAAAAAAAATGAAGCAAATAAAATGTGTTTATATCAATACAATTGGCGTAGCTCTGCAATGATGGGGGAAATAAGGGGAGATAAAACCAGAGAAATAAGCAGAGCCTACAGCAAAATGGACATTCGTAGTTCTGTGGCTATTCAGCAGCCAGTTGTCTTCCTAAATGCCCTGATTTCCTTTTGGTGAATGATGTCTTATCAGTTTTTATAAGTCAGGGTCCAATTAAGAGACAGAAACTACACAGTTACAGTGGAAGGGCTCGCTTTATACAAGGTTAATTCCTCTACCTACTTACTTTCTTAGAGGCCTGGTTTGATCTGTTAATGCCTTTCCCTGTCATATTTTCAAAAATCACCATTACTGTTGGTGACTATCCATTAGATTAATTCTTCTTATAGCTTTTCTATTTCAAAAACATTTCTTCTGCCAGATGTGCCCCACTTCCTTCACAATCAAAATTCTTCATTTAGTGCCAGGCAAAAACAGTTCCTGAGAAAATGTATTAGTGTAGGAATGAAGGTATGATTAATGAATGAATGGATAAATGAATACATAATCTACACTGTCTATGGTTTTGTTTTTACCTCTCACTAGCCAGTCCACTGTGCTGTCTTATGTCCTTTCTACTCTAGAAAAATTGCTCTTGTCAAAGTCCTCATTGACATGTGTCACTAATCCCAGGGACACGTTTCAGTTATCTGTCTTGACTTCTGTCCTGGATTTGAAATTTAAAATGCTGTCTTCAGCATTCTTTTCTCATAGTTTCTATTGCATCTATTATTACATTATTTGGTTTGAACATGGCTTAAAAACAACAATTAAAACTTAAGGAAAATCTAGGACCAAAAGACTAGGACTAAAATCTGGGACTAAAAAGGTTTTTAAAAATACTGAATATACTTATACCGAATGTACCACCTACTAGCTAAAGCATTTAGAGTTCAGGATTTCCATTAGGTCAGACCTAATAGAAATTAGGTAATAGAAATAGAAATAGAAATCCTTTCCATTAGGTGTTACCTAATAGAAATCCTGAGCTGTAAGTGCTTTATCTATAAAATGAGTATCGTTATCTCCTGATTTGCTTGTACCACAGGATTGATGCAAGCAACAAATCAATAATGTATGTTTAAAGTCCTGTGTAGCAAATATGGAAAATAATAAATACATTGTTGTAATAAAAATATAATATACAGTCACCCCTCTATATCGGTGAGTTCTGCATCCACATATTCAACCAACTGCAAGCCAAAAAGAATCAGAAAAATAAATCCACTAAGTTTCAAAAAAGCAAAACTTAAATTTGAATTTGTTGTGCTCTGAGCACTACATTGAATCCACATGAATGAAGTGATATATAGTCATTTTATTAGGCATTATAAGTAATCTAGAGATGATTTAAAGTATAGGGGAGGATGTATGTAGGTAACAGGCAAATACTATGCCATTTTATATAAGGGAGTTGCTTCCATGGAATACGGTATCAGCAGGGGATCCTGGAACCCAGGCCCCACTGATAGTGAGGTACGACAGTACTGAGAACCTAATTACTTTTCGTAGAAGTATTGTGAATTAAAGAAGAGTTTGACAAGACCAAATCTGATCCTCTTTCTCAGTATCTGGATATATGTTTGTCACAGGTTGCCTGTTGAACAAGATCTCAGATACACTACTTAAAAACAAAAATTGATATTTTTTTGCCCTGTAATAATTACAGAATCATACCTTAGCATAGCTGTATCCAGTGTCTAGCATATAGTTGTTGTCCCAATGAATGAATTAATGAATGAATGAATTCTGGGTTTGTAGTAAATTATGGGTTAAGGAGTTATTTGTGTCCTAGATTTTTGAATGTTATTTTCTTTAAGAAAGAATTTTACCATTTTTTGTTTTCATACAATATTTCTTTGTTATATTCTACTAATTTTCATGGATCTGCAAGAAGACTCAGTACAAAAATGGCTTCGACATCTATGTGGTTATATCAATCTGGAACAGGGAGGGTGGGAAAGCGAACCTCTGAAATACGAGCTAATTTCTCTTCTGCTTTTCTATTTTTAAAAAAGATTCCTTATTTTCTGCGGTGAAAAACTTCTCAGAGGCTGCTTCAGATTTTCATAAACGACTTATACAAGTTGATCTTAACAAGTAAGTTTCAAATCCCTACTTAAAAAAAAAAAAGCTATCTGGTTACTAGAATGAACTGTTTTCATTCATATTAGTTTGTAATATATTTTACAAGTCTTTTGTTCAGTACTCCTATGTACCTGTTTAGAAATTCTTTTTTCATTGATGAGGTTTTTTTGCATTTTATTTAATTTATTGCCACTTTCAGATTGAAAATAGTTTCAAAATATATTCAAAGTAAATACCATGTAACAAGCATAAATTTATCCACAAATGTGTCCATGTCACATTTGTTTTTTCAGATGTAATCAGAATAAACTTTGCCACTTCCCATATTGGAAGAAAGCTATAAGTAGTTTTAAGGGACCTCATTCTCCTTTGGATTGTAGGGGAGCCCAGGGAACTTATTCAGCTCCCCAAATGGATAGTCTGAGTGTGAAAAGGGATTCCCTATCCATTGCGTGCAGCTATCTCTTACCCTCCTGACAGACTTCTGAAACCTTCATTCACTCTTTGTTGTCCAGCCTTTATCTGCTCCTTTCTTCCACAGTAGAACTGAATGACTTATCAGGAATAACTTGATAGCTCACTTTGTCTACCTTTCCAGGAGGCCTGGCTATCCTCCTAGAAAGAAGTATAGAATGTCTTTGAGTTCTTTTTGATTGGTGTGTGATCTAGAAATATGTAACAAACGATTTCCCATTAGGTCTCTCTGCTGACTGTAAATATTAGAAGGATGACCCTGCTATTGTTTGTGGCTCACCATGTAAAGTATTACTGTGTTAATATTCATTTTGTTAAAAATTGATCAATTTTAGAAATGTATTTTCCCAAGCCTTGTTTTTATTTAATATTATTTTGAAACACGATTCTGCGGTTTGGGTTATAATTATGTATATGTTCTTCTCAAAGTCCCATTGCAGTGAGAATGATGAATGACCAATTGATGCTCCTGGAAAGAGCATTCATCGATCCTCTTGGTTTACCAGGAAAGCGGTTCTATAGGTAAGGAAACAACAGGTGCCAAATACATCACTGTGACCAAAACCAGCATACCTAAAGTTGGCTTTAAACCAATGCCATTAGATGGGTGAAAGACAAATATGTATACTCTAGGGAATTTGGGTAAGATTGTACATCTGATAATAGTATAATACATATTAGAAAAATAACTTTCATATTGTTTATTGCTTTGCTGTAAGTGAAAATGGTAAAGGCTAGTTGAAAAAGAACTCGAACAAAATCTTCAAACTGTAGAATCTTAAAGGGAATTTTAGAGCTCATCTAGTTCAACCTTCTCATAAATCCTTTTTATAGAATCTCAGATAGTTATCCAGTCTCGGAATCTTTTAGTGATGAGAAGCTTACTACTGCATGAGGAAGCCCATTTCACTTTATGAAAGGTCTAATTATTAGAAAGTTTTCTCCATAAAGATTTAACATCTATTTTCCTCTTTGAGTTTGTTCTATTAAAGTCAAATAAGTCTAGCTCTATTTCCATATATTTTAGGTTTTGAGATGGTTCTCAACAATGGTTAGATTTCATTTTTCAGCTTTATGATGGTGCAAAGGCAATACACATTAAGTAGAAACCATACTTCAAGTACCCATAAACCACTCTGGTTTTCATATTCAGTGTAGTATTCAATAAATTACATGAGATATTCAACACTTCATTATAGAATAGGCTTTGCGTTAATTTTGCCCAACTGTAGGCTAATGTAAGTGTTCTGAGCACACTTAAGGTAGGCGAGGCCAAGCTATGATCTTTGGTAGGTTAGGTGTATTAAATGCATTTTTGACTTGTGATATTTTCAGTTTATGATGGTTTTATCAGAAAACAACTCGTTAAATGACGAAGCCTCGGTATTCTATTTTCCTTTCTGTATCTCTACATCATGTTCTCTTTCAGTATCTTGGTTGCATCCCTTTGGATGATCACTATTTTCTCAAGGGCCTTCTTAAACAGTGGTTCTCTGGTGGAAATTATAAAGGTCCTAGCATTCAAGGCCAGAAAATCTATATCGTATTTTCTATATTCTAGTTCACTTGCAGATGGGTGATTTAGAGCAAGTAACTTCTAGGGTTTTCCCATCCGAATTAAGATGATGATAATTGCTACTTTGCAAAGCTATTTATCATCAAATAATATGCAAAAAAAGGTCTATATGTTACCTTTCCTATAAATGTTAATGATTAATATTAACATTTAGATAATTACAAGCACAGGCTTTTGGAACCCAGCTCTGCCACATACTTCATGTGACCTGGAAAAATTATTTCTCTAAGCCTCAGATCCCTCAGCTACTAAGTGGAGATTATAATTGCTTTTACCCAATAGGTCTGTAGATTTAAGGCATGTAGAAGATTTAGCTCAAGACGGATGCACTCAATAAATGGCAGCTATTTTTATAAATAATAAATAAGAACACAAATGTTTGTTTCTTCATTGATACAAATGAAATAGCAATGATCAATTATTTATAAGAATCAAACAAAAGCCGAAAGCAATATCTACAGTGTTTGTTAGTCCTCTCAGGTGTTATTATTCTCTTTATATATTTATTTTTTATTTATAAGAAAAAATCTATATTTTGTCATTATTTGAAAAACTCAGGCTCTATAGAAGCACATAGAATAAAAAGGACCAGTGCTTCTTCAGCATTCCCCCCTACTCCCTACACCCAGTTCTGTTATTCTCTTCAGAGAAACTCAATGTCAAGAGTTTGGTGTAAATTTTAATGCATTTATATACATGTTTATCTATGTAGTCAGCCCTCTGTGAGTTCCACATCTGTGGATTCATCAACTGCAGATAGAATATATTTGAAAAAGAAAAAAGAATGGTTGTGTCTGTACTGATTTACAGACCTTTTTTGGGTCATCTGTTTACCTAAATATAGTAAACAACTATTCTATTTGCATAGCATTTACATTGTATTAGGTGCTGTAAACAATCTAGAGCTGATTTAAAGTATCTGGGAGGACTTGTATAGGTTATATGCAAATAATAAGCCATTTTATGTAAGGGACTTGAGCATCCTTAAATTCTGGTATCCAAGGGGGATCCTGGAACCAATCCCCCATGGATAGTGAGGAGTTACTGTATATAGTTCCATATACATTTACATATACATATTACATTTACATACTATATATTGCAAATATTTGCATAAAAATGCACACAACACACACATATAAACACATTTATATTTACATAAACATCTGTTTACATATATTTACACAAATTTACATAATCATTTATATTTACACGTATAAATATGTCAACCTGTTTATGTCTACATAAATAACGTATGGGACCACACATTATTTTATAATTTTATTTTTTTCCGTAAGAATATATCTTAGGCTGGGCAAGGTGGCTCACACTTGTAATCCCAGCGCTTTGAGAGGCCGAGACAGGAGGACTGCTTGAAGCTGGGAGCTCAAGACCAGCCTGAGTAACACAGCGAGACCCTGTTTCTACAAAAAAGTTTTAAAAGTAGCTGGTGTGGTGGTGCATGCAATCCTAGCTGCTTGGGAGGGTAAGGCAGGGGGATTGCTTGAACACAGGAGCTCAATGTTACAGTGGAGCTAGGACCATGCCATTCACTCCAGCCTGGAGGATCTCTAAGACTTTTCAATTTTTTTTTAGAGAAAAGATTTGACTCTTGTGCAAATATGTATCTACCTCTTAGTTTCAGATTAGATTTTTCCACAATTATTTACTATTATGAAAAATACTGGCATTGTATGGATGTCCTTGTATCCTATTTGAACATTTGTTAATATTAACATATGTTAATATGACCCAGCCATCCCATTACTGGGTATATACCCAAAGGATTATAAATCATGCTGCTATAAAGACACATGCACACGTATGTTTATTGCGGCACTATTCACAATAGCAAAGACTTGGAATCAACCCAAATGTCCATCAGTGACAGACTGGATTAAGAAAATGTGGCACATATACACCATGGAATACTATGCAGCCATAAAAAAAGATGAGTTTGTGTCCTTTGTAGGGACATGGATGCAGCTGGAAACCATCATTCTCAGCAAACTATTGCAAGAACAGAAAACCAAACACCGCATGTTCTCACTCATAGGTGGGAACTGAACAATGAGATCACTTGGACTCGGGATGGGGAACATCACACACCGGGGCCTATCATGGGGAGGGGTGAGGGGGGAGGGATTGCATTGGGAGTTATACTTGATGTAAATGACGAGTTGATGGGTGCTAACGAGTTAATGGTGCAGCACACCAACATGGCACAAGTATACATATGTAACAAACCTGCACGTTATGCACATGTACCCTAGAACTTAAAGTATAATAATAATAATAATAATAAGAAGAAGAAGAAGAAGAAGAAGAAGAAGAAAAGAATAGCAGCAGAGAGGAGAACTTCTTGGGAACTTAACATGACCAGTATCTGCATAACCAGTCAATGTGTGGGATAAATATGAATCCAACATCAAAAAAGGACTCTCAGCTGTGCACAGAGGCTCATGCCCGTAGGCCCAGCACTTTGGGAGGCCAAGGTGGAAGGATCACTTGAAGTCAGGAATTCCAGACCAACCTGGCCAACATGGTAAAATCCCATTTCTACTAAAAATACAAAAATATTAGCTGGGCGTGGTGGCACACACCTGTAATCCCAGCTACTTGGGAGGCTATGGCAACAGAACCACTTGACTGAACCCAGGAGGCAGAGGTTGCAGTGAGCCAAGATCATGCCACTGCACTCCAGCCTGGGTGACAGAGCGAGACTCTGTCTTAAGAACAACAAAGACTCTCAATCATCTAACACATATTTCTATTAGCATGTGCCTGGGAGGCATTCTATTAGCATACAGCTGGGAGGACAAAAGAGGGCCACTTCCATGATATTCCACACATTTGACATATTTATCTAAAATGATCCTGGCCACAGTTCTGACGACTGTAACAAAATCACTTGTTCCCTTCCACTCGGAGTCATCCATTTATCTATGCTCTTCCTCATTGCAGAAAAAAAATGTATTTATTTCATGAGAAGTGATGTTTTAAATTTTTAAAAATGTTAAATTCCTTCATATCCATCCCCTCCAAGGAGAGAAGACTTACTATCTGTAAAATTAAAGAATAGCTTAAACTTATAATAATCAAATGCCTGTAGTACCAGCATCAATCAGTGAATTAAGGCTATGCAATATACAAAAACTCACCCTGGCTTGCCATCACATATCAGCTGGGGACAGGAGTACTAGGGTTATTTGGTAAATGGTGCTGACAAAATTATTTAAAATATTTGGTAAATAGTATTATATTGTTCCTTCTTTATTCCACAAGGTCAGTTACCTTTATCATATTAATTGGCAGACAAAATAATCACTTTCTTCTATTTCTTGCCAATATTTTCATGGCAATTATGTATCCTTAATAATTGTTAATTCCTCAAAAAAACAAAAACAAAAACAAAAACAAAAAACTCTATAATCAGGACCTGGGATTTCAGGGTGAAAGGGTAAACACATTTTAAATTTTGATTAGGTTACTGCCAAACTGTCCTCCAAAGACTACCATATTTTTAAAGATGCATTTTGAACTATTAGCTCAATGTTAAGATTATATTCTAACGCTAATTCATATTATTATGTTTTAGTCTACTGCAGTAGTATGGAAATAAGTTCTTAATGATTGTAAGGATTACTTTATGGATTGATATGACATATTGCATATGCACACTTTTCCCAATAACTGCTAAGATAAATGTAGCTGTAATAGCAATTTCAGATACCCAGAATTTTTCATTTGTCTTAAAGAATTTATTTCAAAATGACTTTTTCCTCATCAGGCAATGTAGATCAGGTTAAAAATGATCTTGTAAATCTTATAAACCTAAGAGTAAAAATTTTCAGTTTGTATAATGGATCAATGACATTTTTAAGCTCTGCTATTTCATGAACCTCAAGAATGGAGATATTACCAAATTTCTAGTGTAATAAAATTGTTCTACCATGTAGAATTGAGACTAAGAAAATTAGACGAATCTGATATATATGTGTATAGCCATTATATATATGTATGTACATTACATATGTATGTATTGCTAAAGGAAAACCTTAGCCAAATTATATTTAACAGACTTTAATTGAGCAAAGAATGATAGACTCAGAGAGACTCCAGTGCAGCCATGTGATGGATGCAGAGTTATAGACAGAAAAAGGAAAGTGACATACAGAAAATGGAAATGAGTGACAGAAACAGCTAGATTGGTTACAGTGCAGAATTTACCTTATTTGAACAGTTTGAACTGACCCCCTTTAACTGGCCAAAACTTGGTGACTGGCACAAGAGTAGACTCAGTCTGTTGACAACTCCATTTAGGTTATAGTTCACTATATACAGAGAAACCTTTAGACTGAACTTAAAATATTTAAGGAGGCAGCTTTAAGTTAAACAGTTGAGATTCAGTAATGAATAAATCAGAAAACACTGTACATATTTTAAAATAAAACGTTAATGTGAAATATATAAAACATTCATCTTAAAATTCAGAAGTATAACTAAATGTTTATTGAATAAAAAACATGTGTCTTAATCCATTCCTGCTGCTGTATCAAAATACCTGAGACTGGGTAATTTATAACAAACAGAAATTTATTCCTCACAGTTCTAGGGGCTGGGAAGTACAAGGTCAGTGTCAGCCAATTCAATGTTTGATGAGCACCTGTCCCATACATGGCATTTTTTTCAGGGTGTCCTCAGTTGGCAGAACAGAGAGAAGGGCTAGTTAGCTTCCTTCATTCACTTTTATAAGGGCTCTAATCCCTTAATACTGTCACACTGGAAATTAAGTTTCAACATATAAATTTGGGGAATGAACACATTCAGACCATAGCAGCATGCTTGATAAATGTTGCAAACTTATTTATTTTTGAGTTGTGGGTAATATATCATAACTATCACAACAAAGGCAAGTAATGAATCCTTCCTTATCTACTATTCAGCTCATTTTCTTTATTCTATTACTGCTCTTGTTTTTTCCCTAATGAAAGTTCCACATAAATTAATTGCTCTGTGTGGTAAGCCTAACAATGGCCTCCCAAAGATGTCTATTTTCTAAACACCAGAACCTCTGAATATGTTAGGTTACATGACAAAAAGGAACTAAGGTGGCAGATGGAATTTAAAGTTACTAATCAGCTGAATTAAAATAGGGATAGTATTCTGAAATATACTGGTGGTCCCAATGATGCAATCACAAGGGTCCTTAAAAGTCTTCTGCAAGAGGCAGGCAGGAGAGAAAGTTAGGGTGATGCCATTGCGAAAGACTCATTCTGAAATGCAGTTGCGGATTTTGATGGTGGAGGAATGTGGGAGGCCTCTAGAAGCTAGAAAAGCAAGGAAAAGGATTCTCCTCTAGTGCCTCCAGGAAGGAATGTGGCCCTGATCATACCTTGATTTTAGCTCAGGGAGATTCATGTCACACTAACTGTAAGATAATTTTTTTTAAGCCACTAAGTTTGTGGTAATTTGCACAGCAGCAATATAAAATAAACATACTCTGTAATGGAATCTAAAAAGGAATAAATAAAGCTTACTTTCTTGCAAACATCAAGTAAAATACTGTAAAAGTCTTTAAAAACTGCAAAGCATTTGATTATGAAATTCTAAGAACATTTGTGGCCGGGAATGGTGGCTCATGCCTGTAATCCCAGCGCTTTGGGACGCTGAGGCGAGTGGATTACCTGAGGTCAGGAGTTCAAGACCAGCCTGGCCAACATAGTCTCTACTAAAAATACAAAATTTAGCCAAGTGTGGTGCCAGGCACCTGTAATTCCAGCTACTTGGGAGGCTGAGGCAGGAGAACTGCTTGAGCCCGGGAGTTGGAGGTTGCAGTGAGCCAAGATCGTACCACTGCACTCCAGCCTGGCCAACAGAGCAAGACTCTGTCTCCAAAAAAAAAGAAAAAAAAGAAAAAAAAAAATTTGCATTATCATAACCCATCAGTGAATACTATGTACTGAGGGAAAGGTTGAGGAAAAAAGAAAGACTATGAAGTGTTGACTGTATTCTCTAGTCTGCTACAGTAGTTCTTGATGCCTCTTTAAAATTCAGAAATGTTCATTGTGGAGGGTAATTAAATCATCATATACTTGAAACCTTGCGAACTAGACCAGAGTTTGAATTCTCAGGGGTCTAGAATAGCTATTTGAGTCCACCATTTCATAAAAGGTATTTGAGCTGCTTAAGCATTACCAATTGATCATTTCTTTTAGCTTGCTGCCTGCTTCTCATCTGAGAAAATTATGGAAAGGATTTAGCTTCAGAATAATAGCTAATATTTACTGAACACTTATTAAATGTCAAGCTATGCTTTTCATCCAACATTTGATTCTCACAACAATCCTTTTAGGACAGTACTTTTATCACCACCATTTTTAAGATAACAGGCACAAGGAGGTTAAATAACCAGTACAAAGCCACAAGGCTGATAGCTGATAGTATTATGATTTTTAAAAAACAAGCAGTCTCACTCTACAACCCGCTCAGATACTACTCTATGCAGTCTATATTATTTCAATTATTTTACACATCTGGGACAAGTTTAGACAACTTAGGCAATTTGCCAAAGGTCACTGAGATATTAAATGCCAGATCAATGATTCAAAGGTTATTCGCTTCCATCATCGTTTTTTTTTTTTTTTTTTTTTTTTTTTTTTTTTTGCTATACTCTTGCTTTACAATTCTCCAGAAGAGGGTAAGTATACTAAGGAATATCTATGACTTGCATCTCTAATTTCTTGACTCATATACCCGTCAGGATACCAATGCTTATAAACAACTTGGCACATATACTGATTTTAATTAAAAATAAGATCCATCTGAGGCCATATTAAGATTTAAAAGCCAAGATAATAAATCCTGATGTACTCTGGTAAACCTGAATGAGTGTTATGGATTTATCATTAATACTGACTTATATGGAGGTCTATATTACTTCACACAGATTTACTCTAGAATAAGCTCTGGGGTTTGACTGTTGGACCTAATTCCTGATGTGAGTATTTAATAAAATATATCGCTTTCTGGAAAGCAAAATGCTACATACTTACTGCGGAAAGACGCTTGATCCCTTGAGCTACTTACGTTGAAAGAGAAAAGCAATTATACAACTTTCTTTCTAGATCAAAAGTTGAGTGTCTTACTTTTGTGGAATGTACTTCATTATCCTTGCCATTTGTGACATTTTGAAATACAGGCTTCTATAAATACTTGCTTTTTAATGTCTAAAAAGTATTGGGAACAACTGTCATTCTTGTTTATTTTTAAAAGGCAACACGAAAATAAACTATCTTTCTCAATCTCCTCTTGTTAAAAACATCCATAAACTTACATGTTATCACCATGTTTGTGGACGCTCACGGGCCGCTTAACGATTATTCTGCACAACCTACAAGAGTCTACTTTCTTCCGTCTGTTTTGGGTTCGCAACATGGTATGTGATTTCTGAGATATGTCTTAGCGAATGCATATTGTTAGCTCCTTTCCTGGCTTAAAATTATGATTTGCATAAGTATCTCAAATCAATTATAGGAACATCTTATAGGAACAAAAGTGAATGTCACAAGGAAACATAATGTGGACTAAACAAAAAGCATCTAAAATGTACGTATACACTTTAGTTTAATTTGCCTTGTTTTCTTCCTTTTAGGCACATCATATTTGCTCCAAGTAGCCACAACAAATATGCTGGAGAATCATTTCCTGGAATCTATGATGCTATCTTTGATATTGAAAATAAAGCCGACTCTCGTTTGGCCTGGAAAGAAGTAAAGAAACATATTTCTATTGCAGCTTTTACAATTCAAGCAGCAGCAGGAACTCTGAAAGAAGTGTTATAGGAAGGTCTCAAGTGGCTAGCCATTAAAGGTGTTGCTGAAAGTCTAAGGATAAAAATTCACCCTTCTGATAACTTACGAAGCCAGGGTGTTCTAAAATCTTTTCGTGTCATGTTTTGATTATAGGCTTTGGTCTTTTCATCTGCAGAGCGTTTTTTTTTTTGCTCTTTAAACGTTAATTATATTAGCAAAGTGTTAATCTAATGAAATAAAAAACTCCTGTGTGGCAAAAAGTAAAAGAAAAGTCCCTAAATTATAGCAAGGAACGTGAATTCTCAGACATTGCAGATGTGGGAATGTAAAATGGTTAAACCACTTTTGAAAACAGTTTGGCAGTTTCCTATAAAGTTAAACATATACTTTTACTTTAGGACTCCAGAATTCCACTTCTAGGTATTTATTCAAGAGAAGGAAAAACCATGATCACAGCAATACTTGTATGCATGTTCACTGACAACCCAAATGTCCATCAACAGATGAATGGATAAACTGTGGTATATCCACACGACTACTTACTACTCAGCAATAAAAATGAACTTTCAATAAATGCAATATTATTGGCAGACATTGTTGAAAGAAAAAAGCCAGACAAAAGCTACATAGAATATGCTTCTATTGAGATGAAGTGGCAAACTAACCTGTAGTGTTAGAAATTACATTAGTGATTGCCTGGGCAAGTGGCAGGTTGGGGAGGATGGCTGCAGAGAAGTATGAGGAAACTTTCTCCAATAGATGAGAATTTTCTGTATCTTGATCTGAGTGGTAAATTGTAAACTTAAAATGTATATATAATTTATTGTAGGAGAATTAAGCCTCGATAACTGTGATTACAAAAAACACAAAAAACAAGTCTGGCAAGGAAACCAGAATCATATACCTTCTCTTGTGAAATCACCATGAAGTGTGAATGGTCAGGAAAAAGCCAGTAATATTCAGAAATTTAATACTTTCAGCTCTACTGAATAAACATATAAGTCTGATGGGTGATGAAAATAGCTACTACAATCTTCACACTGTAACTCCTGTAAAGAATGTATGTCAGAATCTGCAAACCTTCATGCAGAGCCCAACGACTCAATTACATGTTAAACTATGATTAAAGCTTCAATAAACTTGGTTGTTCATCTACTTCACCAAAACGAGTTAAGAATTAAAAATTAGAAGAGCCTTCATAGGCAGGCACAATAACTAAAATAAGAAATGATAGCTCAAAGCTTAACTACAAGGAAAAACTGTTACCCTTGCTCCCAGGCCAACAATACAGTTTAACTTAAAACAGTGGGGGCATTTAGTTTAGGGGCATTTTCTATACATCTCAGTATTACTAGAGGTATTTCACTGATCCCCTACAATAAAATAAGTTGCAAGTATAGCAATGGTTCTGTCATCAAGGTAACTTTTAAATACGTTCCATTCCTTCTGCTTAAAGAGGCAATAAGGCGTGTTATTTATGAAGTATAAATAAACATACACAATTAAGACTTTTGTAAAAGTTTTTCTCAAATCTAGGGAGTTAACTTCACTACCATGCTACAGTACCAAAGTATACCACTTTAACTTTTGCCTTGAAGCATTGTGTGGTAGAAAAAATACTGCATTAAGACCCATGAATCATACTATCTACTACCCAACTGAATAGATCACTACATATCTCTGGGCATCAGTTCTCTCCAATTCTATCATTTCTAAAGGAGACAAAGCACAAATGTTTGGAAATCTCTTGGGTGTTCTTCCTACTGGTCGTTTTCCTGAAGACAGATGCAAGCTGCCAAAACAGCATACGCGGTTTGAAATATGAGTTTGGGGTAAAATAGCAATCATTGCGATTTAATTTTTCCTTTAATTTTTAAGTTTTGTTTTTATAATTTTTAATCAATATCTGATTGTTAGCAACAGAACAAGTGATTGTGTGGCAAGCACTATAATCAATTCAGGACACTGAACATAGAATATGTGTTATCACATGTTAAATAGGGTATATGTTTGGACTTTTTTTAAAAAAATTTCCCCCTAGGCATTTGAGATCAGCTGAATTAAGCAGCTAATCATTATTCCCCTTTCATCTCATTCCTTGGTCCAAGTCCTGAGAGAGATACTATCTCTCTTAAGGATACTTAGGAAATAATGACAAGGAAATATTTTGCTTGTCATAGTATATTGCCTGTTTTAAGACCTACTTTTAAAATCAAATAAGCCATAAATTATTATTATGCCATACTTTTAATCATTTAACCTAAATGTTTAATCAAAAGTTGTCTAATATAAAAACTAGTAAGCAAAAAGCATGTGAAATGCATGTATATACTTTAACCAAGAAATTCTAAAAATTGGTTTCTATAGAGACAACTGGACAGAATGACAATGTGTGTGACACAACAGTGTTTACTACAGCATTTTTTATCATAGTAAAAAG
Source organism: Macaca mulatta (assembly GCF_049350105.2). Lineage (NCBI taxonomy): Eukaryota > Metazoa > Chordata > Mammalia > Primates > Cercopithecidae > Macaca > Macaca mulatta. The sequence continues at coordinate 90,902,126 of NC_133419.1, forward strand.
TAGTAAAAAAAGGTCACAAGCTAAATATCAATGGAGAATTGATTATAGTATAAAAATGAACATAAAATGATTACATATACATTTTTCATGTATATGGTAAGTTGTCCATGACTTAACACTGGTTTAAAAAAGTGATAAAACTAAATATATGAATATCAAAATATCAACAGTGCTTGCATTTCGGTGGTAGACTTTTATGTGACTTGTACTGTGTACTGAATTGCTAAAATTTTTTACATCAGAGTATATTCCCTTTTATAAGGGGTAAAATAATAAAAACTACTGTTTTCATTTTGAACAGACAAAAGTACAGGGTTCTGGGATTCAATACAGTTCACAAATAGTAATCCTATTTTATACCCTTGAAATGTATTATTCTGAGGATACAAATAACACTCATTTATATATGCACACATGAGCCATCTTAATATTTCCATTTAGTGCAGAATTTCAAAAATATCAATCGATCCTTGAAAGTACAGAAATGAATTTAGGGTAAAATAGTAACCTTTGAAATAATTACGGTACTGTATTAGATTTGTCTTTTTCTTGTAATTGCTTTTTAACTTTATGGACTCATTGATCTTTTTTCTCTTTTTAATAACTTTTATTCATCTACTTTTTCCAATTCCCAATGTGATTAAATTCAGAAGAACAGTATCTTTCAAGTAAATGATGCAAAACTTCCTTTTACATCATCTCACTTCCTTTCCCCCTTCGTATCACAATTATACAATCCTAGCCAGAATGATCTACCTAAATGTCATCATGCTATGTGCTGTGAAAAAATCCTTCAATGGGGACCTCCATTACCGAAATGATGTGGTAGTACTGGCAATGGCTCCCAGGTTCAATAACTAGGAAAAAATGGATCAAATGCAAAATACACTAGAGATATCAAAGAGCTGTGGAAGCACTTAAGACTAGATGTACTAAAAGTCTTTGAGTCTAGCTAGCTAGCTGAGACTACCAACTGTTTTTTTTCCTGGGAGCATTTGCCAATTCTAGGCATGGACTAAAGATCAGGCTTGGTGTGGACTAAAGCACTTTACTGGTGAAAATCAGCAGGACTTTTACTGACTGCATGATCTATCATGATATACTAGAATCTAGAGGAGCCCCAAACCCAATGCTGAGTGAGACTAGAGCTTAGGGGTTAGGCAAGTAAGTTTTCTGAACAGGCCAATACCACCTCTCAACGCCAGGCTTCTTCATATCCTATTCTTTCTCCCTTCCCCTCTCTTGTATTTATCTGGCCACCTCCTGTCTTTTTTTTCCTCCTCAGGACTCTACTATTTATCCTTCACGAAATCCAACCATAAAAATCTACCAAATATGCACCACAGATACTTTCTACAGGCTTATCTTTGGCATAATTTTTATTTAACAACCTCTTATTTTCCTTGTTGTATCCTTTCTTGGAAGCGGAGTCTGTTTAATTATCTCCAGCACACAGGAAGTGACCTGGGTGCTGAATAAAACAAAATAATTAAGCAACAGAATTGCTATATTATTAAAGACGCTTACAAACTTTTATCTTATTTTCAATAAAATCTACACATTTTACACCTATCAACTCAGAACAGTTCATTGGGAGGGGAAAAACTACTAAAAAGTCTAACTTCAAATGAACTCTGAATTTCCTGCTAAATCATAAATATGAAAAGCAGACCATCCATGTACGCTAGAGGATCTCTTTCGGAGAAGTGTCCTACAATTTATAACATTTTACAAGTGGTTAAATCCATTAAAACTTCAAAAACTTTTAGATTGTCTTTCTCCTGTAATGTGATGGGGTATCTTCCCTAACTTGCTAAAACTGAGAACCCAGCTAGCTTTACATAATTGAAATGAGTGAATTTGTTTCTAATTCACTAATACTTGATTTTAATGAATACTCTCACACCCACAAAGTGTCTTATGTTAGCTGCCTTCGTTTGTGGCCTTTTAATAATCCACATCTAAGAATACCGAGATGCAAAAATTGCTCAGAGTCCAGATGATAGTAAGGGTAAGGTTATTTCTAGGGACGAGCATTTAGAACTGCCTGCCTGCAAGGGACAAATTTACTGCCATGGGCCTTTTACTTTGACTCAGTCCTGCAGCTCCAGAATCCATAACCAATTTCTGTCAACTGCCCATTGGACCTTTAGAGGTTCTTAGTAAGAAAATCAATGGCTCAACTGACTATTGAAAGCACGTTATCTTCTCATAGTAATTTAGTCATTTAACTAATATTACGAAATAAAGGAATAAGCACTAATAATAAGCAAATGGCCGTTTAGATTCTGGGTTTTGTGTGGTGACTTAGGTATCTTCAGCGTCATGCTTAAGAGTGTAAGGACTCTGGAATCAATTTCTAATTTTTAAATTAAATTTCACCATTTGCTATCGATGTAACCCCGGAGGCAAGTTATGCACCTTTCCTTTGCCTATGTTTCTCCATCTGTAAAATACAGGTTATATTGTAAATAATCATGGTGATGTTCTGAAGAGAAAAGCTATCGTAAGCGCTTAGCAAAGTGTTTGGCACATTCTAATTATGCAACAATAACAAAAATAGCTATCATTATATCCACAGCTTCAAGTTACCTCTTATAACTAATACTTCCTAATTCCTGTGGCTAAATTACAAATTTCTGTTCAAGGGAATTAAGTCCTGTGATTAGACACCTACTTTCCCTGAAGGTTTTAAAATTATCTTCAGATTCTGGCTTTGTCTTCCCAATGGCTTTCTGTTCCCTTAAATTTGTTCTCCATCTCTGCCCCCAATTATTCAGCTCTTTCCTACAGATGATTTTAAGTAGCTTTACTGGGGGTATGGTAGAAAGGGGACTTAAAGAAATCTTTAAGGCATCAAAAATAGTCTAAGTTGATCTCTAATATGAACTGAGTAGTCACGGCTCAATTTGTTACTGGAATTCAGCTTTCTTTAGTAGGAAGCCTTTTAAGGTTTTACATAAAATTATAGTGATCCCATTTGTTACTGTCAGCCTAAAGAACCATTTAAAACTTGTGGATTTTCTTGACACAGACAATTTCTACATTTTTCTGTACCTTAAGAATGTATCATGCCTAGTTTTATCAATCATGTTTTATCATTGATACTAACAGAATCAAGGGTCTGTGGTAGATTTATTTTGCTTTTGCCCATCCAGCCTCCAACATTCTGGAAAAAGAATGTTTTCATAAGGGGACCCATTACAGATGGTTTGGGTGGCACACTGAATATTTAGCAGGTGAGCCTAAATACTCCTTTATTGGATTTACTTATTCCTATGCTTGTGTACTCCAAAGCAGGGATTACCAGTTTTTTCAATGAAAACAAGATGCCCTCAAAGTTCAGAGTGCTATCAATGTTGCATCCTCAAAGTCAGCTAGTGAATTTACATTACTGCCTATTATGATTCTAAATCCTGACAGCCAGACAAGGTCTGTGAGCCTCATATCTTACCAACAGCCTGGAACACTTCATGAGGATTTGTAAACATTCCTTGGACTCAGCAGTCCCTTGAGAAAATCATTTCCTCCAAAACCTGTGTCTATATTCTCTATCTTGTTTAAGCTCTCCCTCCATTCCCAAACCTAGGAATTATCTTAAATTTTCATCTAAACCCTAATTCCTTTCAAAATCCTCAATCTCTCTTCTCTTCCTACTGCTTCTGCTGTATTTCATGCCCTCATCTTAACTGGTCTGCCTCTACACCAACTCTAATTGTTCCCTTCTATCAAAGCTAAATTTGATGGTGTTTTATTGCATGTTTTATCTAACACAGAGGTAAGAATTACTATTTACAAGCTACATATCACTATCAAATGAAAACTTTTGTGCTTTTTGCAGTAAGGATTCTGAAACTTTTTTGGAGGCTGTTAAGAAAACCTAGAGACCCCAAGAGTCATCAAATCACAAGTAGTGAATTGGCTATTATATCCAAAACCATCCAGGCAAAGTGACTACATAATTTTATAACTTAACACAACAAAAAATTTGTTCCTAGTTACCAAACACATTAAGAGTTTTCCATGCTATATGCCCATGTTATATAAAGCCTATTCACTCAACTGACAAAAGCAGCACAGAATAGTGGTTAAGAGCATGGAACAACACAGAGTCAGGCTACATGACTTTGAAATCTTTATATCACATTAGTTTGAACGCTAGGTAAGCTACTTAACCAATCTCATAAGTCAGTTTCCTCATCTGTAATGTAAGAATAAAAGAATCTACCTAATAGGGTGGTAAGGAAGATTAACAAGTTAATCATAAAAATAAAATCTGAATACATATGAAACTACAAAATGAAATAAGCAAAATGAAGAAAAGCATCAGGGTGTTAAAAAATATTAATACACCAATCTAACCTCTCTAATGAAGGAGGGGAAAGTGCCTCAAGTTCAGGAAGGTTTCCCTTTTCCAGACTCAATCACTAATCTTACTTTTATCAGCAAAGTCTTTAAAAAAGAATTTAAACAGTTAAACAACATCTCTGCCAAATTAAGAAGGAATGACAAATTGAATTGACACATAATCTTTAAGCAACATAAAAATGTTTAAGGCTGGAAGTTATATTTCTTTTCAACGGACATTAAAGGTGGCCCACTAAATGGAAAAACTAAGAAAAGTCCTTTGAGTTTTTAGTGAAAACATGGTCTTCAGAAAAACTGTTCTTAAAGATAGTCTTCACAATGAAGAATTCTCCTAAAAAGTTAAAATCAAACAATATGCAGAAGAAAACCTACGCAAGCCTGGTATTTTTGAGACAGTGCCATATGTATAAAGCCATAGGCATATACATAACTAAAGAAGGCAAGCCATCCAACACCACCAGATTAATTTAAGTTGTAAGATACCTGGGCAGTAGGGAAGCAGTCAGGGATAATGAACAACAACAACAAAACCCTATCTATCAAACAATCAAAATAAATGAAACAGAAAAACCTATTAACAAAACCTAAAAACAAGCTGGACTTAATAGCTTGCATTTCAAAACTAAGGCCATGGATACTGGCGAAAACAAAGTAAATACCAAACATAAATGCCAGATCAAAATAATTTTCAATAAAAGATGAACGACAAAAAAACCTGTTAATGTTCAAATAGATAATTTAAAAGTACCTGACTTAAAAAAAATAATTTACAGAGTACATACCCATATATGCTAAAAGGGACACCAGCCCTCATAAATGAGCTTTTAAGAATTTACTTACTGTGAGTATATACATGACATAAATTATCAGGCTGAGGAATAACTGATTAAAAAAAAAATAGGGAGTTTGGAGAGGGGAAATAACTCAAAGTCCCTTTAAAATATTTGCAAGAACTCTTTGAAGTTTCTCTTCACTTTGATGGTTGAATAATTTTCTGAAGAAAATTCTTAATTAAATCCTTGTAAAAATATATAAATTAGAATAAAGTAAAATCATTACAGTCCTTTGCCAGTATAGTTACACCAAGAAGTTACATCTTCAACCTATAAACATTTGTTGATTCCTAATCATAATTGTTTATAAATTACTGGCATAAATTATTACCAAAAAGGACAAGTCTTAAGACCTTGAAGAGTTCCACTAAAAACAGATGGTAAAAATAAAATGTTCTATTTTATTTAATAGTATTATACAAAGGTTAATTTCTTAACTTTTATAAATGTTCTATGATAACGTATGATTATAACATTAAGAGAAGATTAATATAAGATATAAAGAACTCTTGTATTATATTTTTACCACTTTTCTGTAAACCTAAAACTAGGTCGAAGTAAGAGGTTAAAAAAAGGCTCAGTTTATTAGGACTTTACTTCCTTTATACCAGTAAATGTGCTATGAAAGAAAAATAGCATTTTAGGTTTCCCATGTTTAGTCACCAAGCATACATATAATACACCTAACTTTGACTGCTTTGCTACAGTAAATTATTTTTAATGCTAAAAAAAAAGCAAATTTCTAGAGAAACAAATCAATAAGCTTTTTTTATTAACTTTTTTGACAAACTGAGAGTAAAACATATGCTACCTAATGATACAACTGTGTCCCTTTAAGTCTAAGATAAATATCATTCAGATTTTTATCTGGACAAGAAATTCAAAGGCTCCTTAAGAAGAAAGAAATGAAATACCATGGTCACTAATGTAACCAGACTAAATATAAAAGCCGTGTGTGTGTGTGTGTATATAAAAATCAATGTTTTGATCAATGCAACTAATCTGAGGTTACAATAACTCACTGCTTTAAATAATATTTCAATTACATGTAAAGATTAAGATACTGTTTGGGGTAAAACAGCCTCAGAAAGAAGTATTAACAAAAAGGCATATTAATCATTACCTTTAATCAAACTAAGTATCAACCTTTCCCCTAACCCATAAAGACTTCATGTCTCTAAATGGTTCCTCAATCATGGAAGATAACTTGAAAAATTTTAAATACATCTCAAGGTATTAGATGCTTATGTACTCCATGTGGGTCCAACTTTTACTGCCCATATTTCTTGTCATGGTAGTGTAATGTCATGAAAGTCTGGTTGCCAGATCTTTTTGTTTTTATTTGTAACAGAGCTAAACCTTTTAACAATTATATTAACTACATCTAAGTTATTTGCTAATGGTAGTAGAATGATATATATGCTTTATTAACGAATATAGTACTTCTACAAATTTTTCTTTAAGAATTCCATAAATACCAAGGAAAAGAAAAGATTCAAGGGGTTTGGGAAATAAACTCCCTTTAATTTTAAATCTACGTAAGTTTAATTTATCCCCAAACTTTCTAAGTTCTTCCAGAGTTCCGGCCTTCAGAATATTTCCTAATTTTTCTTCTTGAGCTCTGCACTGCCTCAAACATATCCAAACGATCTAATTCTGTTACCTATATTTAATATAAATAAAGTACAATATATAATCAACACTGTATCACTAGAATTGTGAAGCTCTTCATGACTTAAAAAAAAACTCCAAAAGAATTAAGCTATTTTATTTAACATGTAATAGTCATAAAGCAACTCTATATATTTAGTTTTCTGATATCCTAATGTATTTCCACAAACCTTTTAAGTCTACAATTTTATATAGTTTTCCATCAGGGAGGCAAGGTATATATAATTTCTTTTTATATTTAACTAAAGGTTTTAAGAGGGCTTAGTCTCTAAATCAGTAACAATCAGTCATAACACCATACAAACACATTTAAATATTCAGGAAAGAGGTTTTTAAGATTATTGCTTAGTCTTATAAAATGGTAAATTGTAACCAAATTGGTATCTCTGTATTCTTATTTATGTTTCCTATACTCTTAAATCATACTGCTTGGCAAGTAATGTAAGTTTTGACATAATTTAAAAATTCAAGTAGTTGTAAACAAATTCTAATTTGTTAAACAATTCATATATTCCCCTTTATTTACTATACTCAGAATTAATCCTCCTTAAAAAAGTAATCATCCCACATAGAAAAAAACTGCAGAGCTTCATCTCTTCCTTAAATATTTTCAAGTACTGTAAGAACACAAATCCATGAAAAAACTGACTAAAATTTGATATTTCATCTTGCTTTACTAATTATGGAATAATACGAAGACATAAAAAAAAAGTTCCTTAATATTTCTCTGCTTAACAAAGAAATACAAAGAAATACTGCAATTATGGTTATGGGCTATTTTCCAGCCTCTTCAAGTAAAGGACACAACTATGGTTCCTACCAGTAAGGAGAAATGAATAATCAATCAATCTTACATAACACAAAAGAAAGATGAGAGGCACAAAAAGACAAACTGACTTTGGCTTTTAAGAACTTAATGTTAACCCTGAAATGCCACATTCAATAACACAACAACAAAACAAAAGATTACAGCAGCAAGCCACCACTTCACACAGTATTAAGAATTCTGAAATATGTAATAGCCTTCCTCCCATCTCCCATTCAATCTGTTGTGTCATCTTTTTGTTTTTCCTGCTTTTTAGCTGCAGGCAGTTCAAGGCTTGCCCACTGCATTGGTTCCGCTTTTCTCATATTGATTTCAATCTTTGTTGCAGTCATAGTTACATAACTTCGCTTTACATCAATCACCTGTAACATATCAAAGAGAATTACAGGAAACTTCGGTGGTTTTATTCGTCTCAGAGGAAAACATCAGACTTGCTTATGCCAATAATCTCAAATCCAAGCTTCTAAAGGCTTCTTTTATATCTAGACTTAAACTTTTTGGTAGGATACACTTTTAAGTTATGGATCTATACTTTGCATCAATGTTTACTACAGCACTGTCTTTTATTCTACAAATGATCTCTTAAGTTATCAGAAAAAAATTATTATAAATTTGTAATACTTACACCCCATAATTTCACATTTTGATCAAATTCCTTCTCTCCTTCAAATACAATGTGCACATTTAACTGAAAAAGATATACACAGTTAATTGATCAAATTCAAACTGAAGATTTATGGTATCAAACACTGATTATAAAAATAAGACTGACAAAAATGAATTAAACTATTTTAAGAAACTGCCAATACTGTATTGTTTCAGATGAGAAAAGCCGCTGACAAAAAAGAGTAATTGGCTTCAAGTTTCACACTGATAACTAAGTACTATATTACTTGATAAATCTACTACAGTATCTCCAGAATGGTTCAGCAGTAACTCCATTATGCAGAAATCTTCATTTAAAATAGTTTCATAGATTTAATTTTTTTAATGGGAGTCATTATAAAATCTTACCCACAAATCAGCTGAGATATAAACAATACTTCAAAATATAGTAACATAAAGAAGGATGTATAGAAAAGAATTTTTACTCAAAATTTTTAGATGTACTTACCAATGTGCTATTTGCTTCTACTCGACTAAGTTCTGGAAGTGAATTTTTAGCATATACTGAAATGGTAACTTCACCTCCGGTCTGATGCCAGTCATGTCTACATGGAACAACTTTTTTACCCTGTAATATAAGAGAAACTTTGTAAGTTAAAAAAGTGCCACATAATTTCTTAAAAAGAGGAATTTGACCCATCTAACTGAGAAAAAAACTACCATGCACAACTAAGCACTTATCTTTAAGGACAAAAAAATTCTAAATTTCCCAAGAGGCTTAAACAACAAAATATATCATGATACAAAGATTCTTCATAAATTTTATGATTTGAGAACACACTTACTCCTTCCCTTTGTTTTTCTCTTTTAGGACCATTAATATTGATGCACATTTAAAAAGACAACTTAAGAACTCCTACTTCATTTAATCCAATTTTAACATTCTGTAACCTACTAAGTACTGTCATCAAAACATTCTTTGAAGACTGAAATGAAAGACATTTGTTTACTGGGATAAATCAGTTAACACCTTAACCTCATGCACTAGAAACCTTATTTATTTTCTACAAATCAGAACCTAGGAAAAAAAAATCTGACCAGTTATTACTTTCTTCCCATTTTAATAAAGAACAAATGATTTTTGGATTTTTCTGATTATGAAAATAATCCTTACATAACAGTAGTATACCGCCCTACCAGTATTTTTTTTTTATAGAGGCAAATGGTGATTTGTTATATAAACAAGAACAATTTAGTTACATAATTCAGGAAACTCTGAGACACTACTCTTGTAAACGGTACTATTTTCGTTTTGATAAAATTACATTAACTAAATTTCAATTATATATATCACTCACATTTTTACCCTTAGCTACTAACTTACTTAAAACTTGCATACATTAAAAAACAAGAAAAATTACATCATTTTATCTAGGATTATACTTCCAAACTTAAGAGAAAACAGTATTTTACTTTCTCAAACTTAAATTTTCAAACTTTTGGACTAATACAGATTCCCTCACTTTTTACTTAAAAACATTTCTGATAGTTTTGTGGTAGATGAACTTTTATAACTTCAGGGTATTTTCATAATATCCAACCATGTGTTATTAAAAAGCAGCAACTAGGGCCGGGTGCAGTGGCTCATGCCTATAATCTCAGCACTTTAGGAGGCCAAGGTGGGTGGATCACGAGGTCAGGAGTCCAAGATCAGCCTAGGCAAGATGGTGAAAATCCGTCTCTATAAAAAATACAAAAATTAGCCTGGCATGGTGGTGCGTGCCTGTAGTCCCAGCTACTGGGGAGGCTGAGGCAGGAGAACTGCTTGAACCTGGGAGGCAGAGATTGCAGTGAGCCTGCACTGCACTCCAGCCTGAGGAACAGAGTGAGACTCTGACTCAAGAAAACAAAAGGGCAGGGAGGGGCAGCAACTACAGAATACTCAAATATAGAAATCTCTAAATTAATTTGAAAATTTAATACATTATAAAATACATTAATAGCTAAAAGACAAAAACTTACTGAGCAATAAGTTGCTCATCCTCTTACAACTTAATGGGGTTTTGGGAAATTATTTGCATAGCCCAGAAGTCTTTTTAAAAAGGTCTCCAGGGAAGTAGGAAATGATGCTTTTTTCCCCCATTTTTGATAAATATCCCATTAGCAAGCAGAGGCATTCAGAATTCCACTGAAGCAAGACTGTAATCCTCCTCTCTGGCCACTAGATGGAGAATTTGTGCATCTGTAAATGATCGAAGTTTTAAGTGGCCAAAAGAATAATCAGGTCTAAATGTTTTAACATCACCAAATTCATAGAAAAGTAATTTTTAAAAAACAAAAAGCAGGAAGAGGCCATGAAGCTGATTTTATTAATTAAAAAAGACAAAAATGCTTCAATTTTGTCAGGCTTAAATATTTCACAAAACCCCACAAGCTTGCATCAAAACAGACGATGGCTATTTTGCTCAAAAGGCAGTGCACTGGCAGCCTCACTCATATTCATTTTATTTTGTAGTCATATCAAAGCTCTATGGTGAAAAAAGAATACTTTTAAAAAAAAATCTAAAGACAGAATAATTTAAAATCTTTAAAAAATGACTCAGATGAATATAAACCCAGTGTGCTATTTTTGGAAGAGTTATGTTACTTACAGCATCTTTTTTAGTCCACATGTGTCTCCCTTTTGTACAGCCCTCTTGGGCTAAGAATGTATTAAAATCAGAAGTTTTTCTTCTACAACAGCTCCAGTATTTCATCCTTTAAATTATCACAGAAAAACTTCAGAAATAAAATCTCACAACCAATTAAATCCAGAAGTATTTTAGGGATAAATCTGATTTTTAAGAAGTCAGTTAAGTATACAACTCCAGTATTTTACAAGTGTCTAAGTTACTAAACAGCTAAAAATGAATGGAGAGTATATCAGGAAGACTGTATTTTAAAACCAGGTTGCCATTTATTATAGTAATCTTGGCGTTCCTGAGTAGACACTTACAGAAATGATACCTGAAACACTTAGTCTTCCTGAATAAAGTCACTTAAAATCATCACCTATTCCAAATCCACTTTTCACTGACGGCTGACACTCCATTTTTTCTTGTGAAGCTACCAAAAACTTGTATAACCAAAGATTTATAATCTATTTCAATAAACCAATATAAACAAATTAAAAATGAATGATTATACAACAAATCCCAAAGTGGGTGAAACCTACTTATTGTTTACTTGAGATAAATCAAAAACAGGAAGTCAAATATCATGGCAAAACTTCAGGTTTCAAGTCCTGAAGAACGTGGAAACAGAGTGGAAGATGTTTACATAGTGCTGCATTTCTGTAAACTAGAGCATAATATAGAAGAGAGGCTCTCAACTGCAGGACGTGGAAAAGTATGGGTCTTCTTGGGATAATGGTGTCTTAGTGCCCCAGGGCCCAAATTTCTAAATGCCCTGCAGTGTGTAGGACGGTCCTTCAAACAAAACATTTACCCCAAATAGACAGCTTCACTTTTAAATACAGGATATAAAGAGAAACAGGTGGTTTATATCATAATGACCACTTAAGAACTGTAACCTTGTTTCTGTTTTCTCATGTATAAACATACAACATACAAACCCGTGTTTGTGTAGGCTATTGTGAAGATGTTAATGACAATGTAAGTAAAATGCCTAATAACACTGCATGGCAAACAATGTTTAAAGACAGAAAGGTTTAACTTTTTAAACTCTACCATAAAGTATTTTAGTAAGTCATGCATAAGTTACCCTTCATGGAAAATAGGTACTCCAGAATGATATACACAGACTTCTTCTAGACTCTCTAGACCCCGATATGTCTAAAAATGAAACAAAGAGGAAAAAAATTAGCTGTGCATCTCACAGTTACATATCATACATATTGCAGTACTGTTGACCTCTATGAACTTTGCAAAATACTTAAATGACAATTACCTAGAAAATTCATAAATCCATCCCACGCCATTCTGTTAAAAAATGAAAAATGATTCCCTTTTGGACTTGGTTAAGTTTTAGGTCCCTGTGAGAAAGTCATATTAAGATACTTTCAGCCTTTTAAGTATGAGATCCCATCCAATCATATTCAAGTACTTACTTAGTACTAATTTAGAAAACAATGTTGAAACCAAGGGATTAATACTCTCAATAGAAATACAGTTATGGCATGACTTATGTGTATAGTAAACTCCATGTAGGTATTATCAAATAATATGAGAAATCTAATAAGCAATTCTGGAAGTTCTAGAGTGATGGTGATTTCTTATCCCTATAAAGGGTAAAATGAGCTGCAGACCTATATATATATCCAGGGTTTGTCTGGAAGATCCGGGCCCCATTGCTGCTGTAGATGGAGGCTCTACAGATGAATTCACAAAAAATTATGTTAATAAAACATGGATGTAACCAGTAGTATATTTTCTATTTTTGTATTTATAGCACTACCTACAAACAGAAAATTCTGTGTTTATCTTTTATAAATCCAAAGTACAGTACTAGATGTGTATATCTCCTTATTTCACAAGAACACAAAACTTGGTATGTTAGCATCTACTAAACTTAATGTTACTGCCCCCACATTCTATTCTTTTCCCCATATTATTTGATGGCACCATACAGACTCAGTTTGTCAAAGCAAAATCCATTAGTTCCTTTTCAGCATCTCCTCTCCCTCCACCCATAGGTAGTCTATAATGAAATCTCATCAATTTGACTTGAATATATCAATTTGTTGATCTTCCTCATAAGCTTGCAGACTTTAAGCAGACTATACTAACAAGTTTCTACTATTTCTCAGTCTTTGATTTCTATTTTCTACTATCTAATTATCAAATTACTATCACCCTCTTGTTTAAAGTTCTTTACATCCATGTCACACCTTATACATTAATCAGTTCTAGGTCATTTACATATTTAAATGTGCCTCCATATGAGAAAACACTCACAGCCCTGAAGTAAGCAATGGTTTCTTAAATAGAACATAGAAAGCACTAGTCATAAAGAAAATGATGGACAAATTGGATTTTGTTAAAATTAAAAAGCCTGTGTTTATCAAAGTCATCATTAAGACAGTGAAAAAGCACAGAATTTCTGACAAGAGTCACAGATAAAATACATAAAGAATTCCTACAAATTGGTAGGAAAGAGACATTAGAGAGACAAGTAAAAGATTCTGCACACTTCACAAGAGGATATACAAATGGCTAATAAACATACATAAAAGCAGTCATGATGAAGGAAGTACAAATCAAAACCATGATGAAAACACTACACACACTAGAATGGTTAAAATACAAAAAAAAATGGTACAACAAAATGTTAACAAACTGTAGGACAACTTGAATCAGCCTCACATACTGCTGGTAGAAATACAACCACTTTGGAAAACTATGTGGAAGTATCTGTTAATGCTAGAGATATACAGATGGGCATACCTAATCCAAAATCTGTTAACTTTTTGAGAGCCAACATGACAATTAAAGAAAATACTCATGGAGCATTTCAGATTAGGGATGCTGAACTAATTGATAAGTATAATGCACATACGCCAAAATTTTTTTAAAAATCCAAAATACTAGAAATGGAAATGTGTATATGTGTCATAAAAGTCATGCACAAGAATGTTCATAATATGGTGGGTGCGGTGGCTTCACGCCTGTAATCCCAGCACTTTGGGAGGTCAAGGTGGGTGGATCACCTGAGGTTCAGGAGTTTGAGACCAGCCTGGCCAACATGGTGAAACCTTGTCTCTAGTAAAAATACAAAAATTAGTCAGGCATGGTGGGGGGCGCCTGTAAACCCAGCTAGCTACTCAGGAGGCTGAAGCAGAAGAATTGCTTGAACCTGGGAGGTGGAGGTTGCAGTGAGCCGAGATCCTACCATTGCACTCCAGGGTGGGTGACAAGAGCGAAACTCCATCTCAAAAAGAATGTTCATAATAGCATTATTAAAAAATTTTTTTTAATTAAAGGACAAATAAAGTAGAAATTATTTGTGGCACATTCAAATAATGACATACTTTAAAGAAATACAAAGACAAAACCGTAACTACATGCAACAAAGATAAATAAAACAAGCATTATTACACAGAAGAAGACAAACACGAGTACATATTCTATGGTTATTTTTACATTAAACTCTGAAACAGAAAAAAACCTATGTTGATTGACAGAAAAACATTTGAGGGAGATAATGAATGAGAAAACACATATGGAGTGCTCTACACTGCTGGTGTGTTTAACTTTGTGAAAATCCCTTCAGCTATAAATTTATATTGGTATATCCTTTAACAAACTTCAATGCTATGTTTCAATGAAAAAGACTAAAAATTTCTTCAATTTCAATGGCCTCCACAATCTAACGTACGATCTAACTTCCCTGCACCACTAAACCCTTTTAGGATCTGGCCAGGTCTACTTATCTCTATTAATCTCAACTCCACAGCAGCAAATTTGTACCATTACATCATTTTCTCTGTACTTCTGCTATTACTTATGCTTGAAATACCCTTTCTCTGTTTTTCCTGTCATTCACTTTTCAAAACGCATCTGATACCTTCTCCTTGATCTTCCTCTATTACCCTACCATTTGCATTGCCTTCCCCACTCCAGTAATTAATTCTCTTTTATCTACTACTTCTACCTCATACACATGTAAATACAATTATATCTCCATTCCTTAAATGATCTAAAATTTAACATGAGGAAAAAGTACAAACCTGCCCCCACCCCATTTTCACCTTGTTGGTCAATGGTGTCACCAATCACCCAGATGCTTGAATTCCCTTCACATCAAATCCATTAGCAAATCCTGCTAATACAGGCAGATGCTCCTTTGCTTACAACGTGGTTATAGCCTGATAATACCATTGTTAAGTCAAAAAAACCTTAAATTACACCATGGTAAGTTGGGAACCACCTGTACTTTATATTCTATCTTTCATTCTACATGCACTGTTCTAAGCATTGAAGATACAAGAACAACAAAAATCCCTATCCTCACAACTTTTACTCAGCAGGGGGGTTAGATGATATAGATCAGAAGCAAAATAAGTATGCAAAATAATATAAAGTCATAAAAGCAATGGAGAAAAAAGGAAAGGGAGAAGAAATACTGGAGGATATGCAAGTTTTATATCAAGTAGCAAGAGGTAGGAAAAGGCCTTACTGGTATGTTCGACTGCATCCCACATTTAATCACTTCTCAACAAACTACTCTCCAATCACATTATCTGGTCTTCCATAATAGCATCCTAGCTGGTTTCTCTTCTTCCAGTTCCACTCCTGCTCCCTCACTACATATTTACCATTCACCAGTCACAGAATCTTTTTAAAACCCTTCCGTAAAGCAAGTAATAGCTTCTCATAATACTTAGAATAAAGCCCAAATACCTCATCCTGGCTCAAAAGAACCACCATAATTTTGTCTCTCTCTCTCACCTGCTATCCTTGCCCAAGCTCTACAGACCTTGTTATTCCTTGAATAGCCAAGTTCTAAAGCCTCTGCTCATGCTACTGCATCCAAAACACTTCACCCAGGTTGACATAATCCATCCAGTACAATATGAAGATTTCTGATTTAGTGTTACTATCTCAAGAAGGGCTAAGCACTCGTTAGTATGTTTTCTTATCATCCTGATTTTGTAATATCTACCTAACTATTTGTTGCTCTTCTCCCCATTCTAGAATATCAGCTCCATAAGAACAGAAATGTTTGCTTTATTTGATACTATGTCTCCAGCCCATAAAATGTCTGGCACATAATAAGTGCTCAGTAAATGTTAAGTAAATTGGAATTACTTATTTTCATTATTCTACTGGACATGATGCTACTCAGTCTCTTATCCATGATTGTAGCCCTAGTCCCCAGCATAATGTCCAATATATAACATGCATCCAAATGTTTGAATTGAGTCAGTGAACTGCACTTTTCTCAAAATTAAAATTTTACTTCATAACACATCACGAATCTTGTAATACATACCTTTGAACACCCTCCATTCTTACATGAGGTCCCAATCTTAATTTCATCATTGTCTTCTTCTGAAACAAAGAAAAAAAAATCAAGTTTAAAAGTTAAAATAGAACTTCACTGTGGCATCATTCTTAAAAAGTAGGTTTTCCCAGAAAACAACACTTTTTAAAAAATGACTGACTAGGTTTTGCTTATATCCCCAAAATGATACATGACACATTTCTTCTTCTTACTTTCTTTTGAGGACCTGGTGTCTTCGACAATGCAGGAAACAACTTTTTCCATAACAAAATGTTATATCCAATATTTTAACTTTGTAAAATAAATCATGAAAGGGTGTTTTCCTCCCATGGTACCAGGTATAAAGTCAGAGAATAGTGAATACATTTTGTATAATGTACAAGAAAACATTTTAAAATATCAAAGAAATTTAGCTGATTCTTAAAAAAATAATGAACCTGAGAGGCCTGAGAGGCCGAGACGGGCGGATCACGAGGTCAGGAGATGGAGACCATCCTGGCTAACACGGTGAAACCCCGTCTCTACTAAAAAATACAAAAAAGTAGCCGGGCGAGGTGGCGGGCGCCTGTGGTCCCAGCTACTCGGGAGGATGAGGCAGGAGAATGGCGTAAACCCGGGAGGCGGAGCTTGCAGTGAGCTGAGATCCGGTCACTGCACTCCAGCCTGGGCGGCAGAGTGAGACTGTCTCAAAAAAAAAAAAAAAAAAAAAAAAAAAAAAAATGAACCATAAAAGAAAAAAAATTTAATATAGGTTCTCATTTTGAATAAAGACATGGAATTAAAATATTAGGCGTATTTGTAGTTTTTCATATCTGACATTTAGAAGAAAAAAAGTTTCTTAACTACAATTTGCTACTTTTCCCTATTTATATGCAGTAAACTACTGTTCTCTCTTTTGGATAACTGCTTAACTGCACCATAAAATAATTACAATAAAACAAAATAAAATCTTACCTTTTTTATCTTCTTCATTCCCTGATGACAGTTTAAGTTTATCAAGTGCTTGTTTTAGGGAGGCAGATATTTTTAATTCCAAATTTGTCATTGGTTCATCTGGGCTGGAGAATTTTGAAACCTTATTACCATTATTTATATACCAAAATATTTCTTTGTACTCCAAATTAAAAACCTTAAAAGTTTTTTGAGAAACCAAATGCTTTGGGAATCAAATGATTCCCATTAAAAAGTTAAAAGAAGGTGTTTTATAAATAATTGTTACAATGTATCTACATTCTGTCTTAACAGAAAAGCTCCTTATATTAGAATAGCAAGCCTCAAATAATCATGCTATTGTCAGCATATTTAATTATTAATCAGTTGCACTAACGAGAAGGGAATAAAGACTAGGAATTCAACTTTTTCAAGATGAGTAATGCTGAGGAAGGGACCATAATGTACGTTTACATCCCATGCCCAAGCAAATGCTGAGCACATAATGAACATGAAATATAAGTAAGTTCTAAGTGAATCCATACTCACTTCTACCAGTGGGGATAATTTATGTGGACACTGGCATATGGATCTGTAAATTCAGATATAATCGTATTGCAAGGCAATTTCAGTAGGGTTAAGAAAACATCTAATATTTCATAATGGCTAAGTGTTGTATACACAATTTATTTAAGTACATTCAATAAATAAGTAGTAATAATATTAATAAACACAGCAACAAAAACAAAAATTGCAGGCTATTTGTTCTATATCCACAATGAAAAATCTGACGAAAGAGGCATTTTAAAAGTACATAGGCAAGGCATGGTCACTTATGCCCGTAATCCCAACACTTTTGGGAGGTTGAGACAAGAGGACTGCTTGAAGCCTGGGCAACAAAGAACCCTGTCTAGCAAAAAATAGAAAATATTAGTCAGTCACTGATACGGTTTCCCTGTGCCCCCACCCAAATCTCATCTCAAATTCTAGCTCCCATAATCCCCACAAGGTGTGTGAGGGAGCTGGTGGGAGGTAACTGAATCATGGGGATGCATTTTTCACACGCTGTTCTCATGATAGCGAATACGTCTCAGAAGATCTGATGGTTTTTTCTTGCCTGCCACCATGTAAAACATTGCTTTATTACTCCGTCTGCCTTCTGCCATGATTGTGAGGCCTCCTCAGCCATATGGAACTGTGAGGCCATTAAACCTCTTTTTCTTTATAAGTCACTTAGTCTTGAGTGTTTCTTCCTAACAGTGTGAATATAGTAATAGTAGCATACACCTATAGTTCCAGGGAGGGGTAGGCAGGAGGATGGCTTGAGCCCAGGAGTTCAAGGCTGCAGTGAGCTATAATGCCACTGCATTACAGCCTGGGTAAGAGAGGGACTGTTCCTCTAAAAAAAAAAAAAAAAAGTATGTAAAAACCTACATCCTCATAATTTGTGTAATACCACTAAATGAATTTAGGATAAAATATTTAATTTTTCTCACCTCATTGCCTTTTTTCTTTTCCTTTTTTAAAGAGTCAATCTCAAGATCCTCCTGCCTCAGCCTGAGTAGCTGCAACTACATGAGCACACCACTAAACCCCGCTAATTTTTTTTTTTCTTGGAGAGATAGGATCTGGTTCAGATTGGTCTCAAACTCCTGGGCTCAAAGGAACCTCCCTCCTGGGCTTCTCAAAGTGCTGGATTATGAGCTTGAGCCACAGTGCCTGCCTCTTACTGCCCTTTAGTAAAATAATGGCTCAACATTTAAAGAAAAAATTAACTCATACTATTACAGTATAGACTCTATTATATTACTAAAGAGATTAACAATGAGCCATGACGGAAGTTTCGTCTTTTCCCAATTATTTTTCTAACTGCTAAATTGGCCAACAAGGCATTCAATGGTTTCTTCTAACTATGAAGATGGAGAGAGAATAAAATCATCCTGAGTAGTTTCCTTAGCAATAATCTGTACTCAGAGTGTAATGAACAAATAAGCACCTAAAGTTTCTTAGGGTTCTTGTCTTGGTTCTATATTATTCAATACTCTATAAATTTATTTAAGTAGGATCAATGGAGAATAAAGGGAAAATCCTGAGTTCATAGCATGAATAAAAATTGCAATAGATGCCTACTTGCAGCCAAAAAAAAATTCATTTTTTTTTAAGTTCTGAAGTTTTCTTCTAAAACAATTTAGCACTCAAGTGTAGCATGAAGAAGACCTGGTTCAACAAAGGTACTCAATATACATGCGTGGGAATACAGAGTCTGGTTATCAGAAGGCAAGTATGAAGAATCTGTACAATTCTATTGCACAATGAGCAAAAGTTTTTTTAAGACTTTCACAAATATGTCACCTAAATCAAATGCATTAAAAATTGACCAGTAGTAATGAGATTAACAGTAGTTTTCAGGGATCTGAAAGTAAAGATGGATGATTAGGCCTCTGCATTATTTTCTACTTCAAACAGATTCCATGACACGGAAAACTGCGTCAAAGAATTTTACCATGCCACAGTGAAAAAGATGCACAAGAAAAATGTGTGACTTCCCCACCCTGATGATACATGTCCCTGTAATTATGACAATACAATATGCAAATCTGTTATGTGGTTGTATTGTGTACATGCTCTCAAGTTGAAGAGATATAAAAATTTAAGGCAGATTTAAGGGAGAAACCAAATGGTTCAAAGCTTGGTGGCCTACATAGTAGCTACAAATGGTATCATGCTAAATCATAATGGAAAGTACCATGCACAAGTGCTACTATTGAAGTGTGACAAAAATATGTAACTATATAAAGTATACCTTGGTCTTTTTATTGCTTCTACTGGCTTAGGGGCTTGAATGATGTGTTCCTGAAATTTAGGTTTTAATTCAGATAGTTCCTTCTTCTCAGTAGTCTTGACTTCAGGTTTGACTGGCTCAGGTGGCTTCTCACTATTATGTCTACCTTTTGTACAGCCCTGTTAATGAAAGATATTCATTAAGAGCTATATATTTTACATTTCATGATAGAAACACTATCTTTTCGATTCTTTATGGATTCTACTTCATGTTTTCTCCAGTTTCATTACATTGATTTTAAGAAATTAAAAATAGAATTCCAAATGTGCTATATTTGCTCAATCTCTGAATGCTTTTTAAAAAAGTTTTTGAATTACACTTCATAAACATCTACTTATTCGATTAAAAATATAGCATAAACTTCTTGTTTACAGAGGAATTCTGGAGAATCTCACAAAGAACTGTAAAAAATAGTTTCACATAAAAATCTGTTACTCAAAAAGGTCTCAATTTGAGACCTAGTTCTCAACATACTTATTAGTTACATGACCTTAAGCATGACAATCTTTTTAAACCTCCATTTCCTCATTTGTAAAATGGAGGTAATCTTGGGTAAGATATTTTCTGAAAGGGTTAAATAATATAATGCCTGGCACATTTGGCAGGTGATAACCTTCAACAAATGTTAGTTACTTTTCTACTACATTCTACTGAATTATATATACTCTTTAACACCTCTGAAATAATACAATCAATAGCATTATCAGTTTGTTAGTAGCTTTAGTTTTCTTAGTGGTATATAAAATGGTTTTATATAAAAGTGATATATAAAATATTTCAACAGTATCTTAGATAAAACTTTATCATTCCTAACTGAAAAGGCTTTAAATTGTTGCTTACCACTTTATCCTTCTTGATGTTCTTTCAACATAACAGAAAGAACAAATCTAAAATGATAAGCAGGTAACTAATATCTTAAAACGTTAACTTCCAAAACAGATTCTTTATTTTACAAGCTGTGGAAGGGAGATGAGCTGCTTTTTAAAAGGTGTTATCTGCAAGTTGATGAAGACACCAATCAATCTGTATCAGAAATCAGACTCCTCAAATCTGAAGCTTTCTGTAACATGTGTTTTTAGGAAGATAATCTAGAAAAAAAAATTAGTACTTACTACAATGCTTAAGAAATCAGAAAAATCAGTTGTTCTTCTCTTACAGCAAGACCAACCCTATGGAAAACAAGAGAAAGAAATTAAAAACTCTATTTGCATGGGAACCACGACCCACTAAAACACTCTACTTACACTTATCTACTTGAATCCTGCAGTAACTTGCGTATACATAGAGTGTAAAATTTCAGTGTTGCATATAATTCACCTAATCAAGTAAAATGAATATTAATCTTTGATTTTTAAAAAACCAATTAACCAATGTTAAAGTGATTTGTGTTGTGCCCTATCATCAAGGGAAGCACCTTTATAAAACAAAAACGGCTTTTCTTTTCAACAATCGGGTCTGCTTATTAGAAGAAAAACACATTATAATTCCTAAAACTATCACATAAAGAATATTCAAAATAAGTATAGGTATTTTACTTTTAAAATCTACTAAGTTAACGATAATAACTATAATTTAGTTTTTAAACAAAATCTATTACAGTTTCACAATAAGCATTCTATCTTCAGAACAACAAAGATTAATTAACACAGTAGCCAAAGCACTGTTAAGTCTTCGAAGGTGATCTTTTCAGTGAGAAGCATAAAGACACAGAAACTATTACTATTTGTAACTTTTGAACAATCAGGTAGTTTACCAAAAAATGGTTTTAATAATTATCTCTTAATCCCAATGTTTATAGAGAATAAGGAAACAAAAATGCAAAATCTCAAAACGTGGAACTTCAGATGAAGATTTGGGACTAAATTCAGATTAAGAGGCAACTTTGCACCCATCCAGCTGGACCTCGCTGATTTTCAAAAGACTGCATAAAAATTAGGTAGTGATTTTTCTCATAATATGCACCTGTAGGTTCCTTTTCTTTAAAGGTAATTTCAAATATCCTATAATTCAACTTTTCCTTTATTTTGAAATTTAATTATCTTTTGCTCTGAGATGTAGATCAATCACTACAACCTTAAATATAGGGTTTAAATAGCATCAATAATATAGTCAACAGAAAAGTTATTCTATAAAAGTTTTACTGTCTTAATCATGTACTGAATTATGTCAGATACTGTGATACATACATGTAAAATATGATATAGGCCAGCTGTTCCCAAATGCCAATCTGGATTCTATGCTAGTCTTCAGTACAATGAGAAAAGGAAAGATAAATTTAAGTTATGTGAATATAAGGTTGCTAGTTGTCTTTTTTCAGCAAGATTGTCCTTTTCTCCGAACATGCCCCTTCCAATACTAAAACAGTTTTTCTTTTGTCAATGCAATGTTTAACTTCTTACTTCGTCAATCAACTAGTATCCCTTTATTGATGTATATACATTGTGTCTGAAATCTTCTGGACTGTGAGATCCAATAACCTTGGAAAGTCTAGGATTTTAAGAAATGGTTATAAAATAGAGACCATAATAAACACTACAACTGCAGAAGAGAGAGAAGCAAAAATATTTCCAAGTGAAATCATTAAGACTTGGACTGATTAACAACGCGGTAAGAGAAAAAACAGGCAATGGACCAAATGATCAGAAAGTCAGTAGTATCATTATTAGAAGCAGTAAAGTTGAGAGGCAGACTACTTTTGGAATACACGGTACACACTAGAAACTGGTCTGACGTTGCCAATGAGACACATAAATAGAAATGTGTTGTAAGAGCCACCGGCGTAGAGGTGACATTTGAGAAAACGAATGAATGAACTGAATGAGAGAAAACAGCCAAAGGTTACCTTTAACAGCTAAGAGGAAAACAGCATAAGGAAAAAAAGAAAAAGATACAGTAAAACAAAAATAGCAGAATAAATGGCAGTCTAGGAAAGATAAAATTCCCCAAAAGGAAAAATAAACATTTCCACAGCACCACACTTTCCACCACCACAAAGATTTGTAAAAACTAAAAAAATGTATGGAGGAATAAGGTCTCAACTTGTCCTACTGAATGTCTTCTGTTTTCCTCACTCAGGACTAACCAGACTAATACATCTTTTGTTAGATTTGGTGGTATAACAGTGAAGTGCCAAAACAGTCTAACTACTCTCTGGAAGGTATAATTAGACATTTAAAGGGCACCAACAATACTTAAACATGTTTAAGACTGCTTATGTTCCTGAGAACCAAAGTTGCAGAACCTAAACCCATGGCAGCCCTATCACAGCATTATCTTTTGAGATATACAAAGGAAACTCCTTAAATGTATCATATTATCATGAATTTTAAAAAGACGATCAGCAAAAATCTAGTCAAACAACACTGTACTAATTCTCCATAACATCAAAGAAGTATAGCTGGAAAACAGGTAACGTTTCTTTTAAGTAAAAACACACTAAACTTACATGTCTGTCCGGAGACTGGCACTTCTGTCCCGAGACTGGCACTAAGTGTTTATAACAATCTTTTCTAAAATTCAGAGCTGTTATTAGCCAGTAGTGACAGACTGAGATTCAATATGACCACTCTATTTCCCCCCAAAATTAGAAAAGTGAAGAAAGGGGTGCAGAAAATGAAAATAAAGACCAGGCACGGTAATCCCAGCACTTCGGGAGGCTGAGGCAGGTGGATCATCTGAGGTCAGGAGTTTGAGACCAGCCTGGCCAACATGATGAAACCCTGGTCTCTACTAAAAATACAACAATTAGCTGCTCATGGTGGCGGGTGCCTGTAATCCCAGCTCCTCAGGAGGCTGAGGTGGAATCGCTTGAACCCAGGAGGCAGAGGTTGCAGCAAGCTGAGATCGCGCCACTGCACTCCAACCTGGGTGACACAGTGAGACTCCATCTCAAAAAAAAAAAAAACACACACACAAGAGAGAGAATTAAAATACAATTTTATAACTGGAAAAGACCTTAAGATCACCATCTACTGTCTTTTCTTTGCCTTTAGTGGAAAAGGCCACTTAAAGCACCCCCCTCCAAAGGTCATTAAGAACTCACCAGCTGAGAAAAAAAAGACGAGAAAATAAAGATTTAGTATTACATCTCTCAATTCACTACAGTTATGAAGAAAATGAAAATATACTTCCTACCTTCAATGCATCGTGAAAGACTGGAACACCTGGGTGGTATGTGCAAGCATCTGCAGAAAACAGAAGAAAAAAAAGTACCACTCTTTTTACAATGAAGAAAAATATATATATGATCATCTCCTTAAGGTGTTAACCTTTAATCCTTTTACCAAACGCAGGTACTTTAAAAAGGTACAAATGACTGAGTTTGATGCGCAGCACAAAGTGTACTATATTAAAATAAGTAATAATTCTAATTCAAGAGTATGATGACTAAAGATAAAAATGCAGAATTCTTTATGTGTAACAATTATATTTTATATTCCCTTAATCTTGGTAGTAAAATTTGTTTAGTACCAAAACTTCAAACCCCCAAATTTTGACCAGCATTTTTCAAATCTGCTTTTACAAATATACTATCAAACTTGAAGTATTCTTACGTGCATTAATCCATAAAGGTTTCACAAGAGATTTCCTAAAAGGCATTTTGTAATAACAGGCTCAAGATTTTAAATACTGTAAAGATTTTTTGCAGTATCTAATTGCTAATTTAACTTTCCTAGACAGCAGTCAATTCCTAGCTACAAACTTCACTAAAAAGACGACTAGAGCGCCTCTGCCCGCCCCCCCTCCCTCTCCCCACACCGTCTGGGAAGTGAGGAGGAGCGTCTCTGCCCGGCCGCTGTGCAACCTTCCAAGTGGGAAGTGACAGCCGTGTGTGTGATATTTCTGCCTTCCCCAAGTGTGAATTTTCGACATTAAAGTTTACTTTTTAATTAAAAAAAAAAAAAAGTCGTCTAGGCCGGCCCGGTGGCTCACGCCTATAATTCCAGCACTTTGGGAGGCTGAGGTGGGCAGATCACCTAAGGTTAGGAGTTTGAGACCAGCCTAGCCAACATGGTGAAACCCCTTGTCTACTAAAAAATACAAAAATTAGTCGGGCGTGGTAGTGCATGCCTGTAGTCGGAAGGCTGAGGCAGGAGAATTGCTTGAACTTGGGAAGCAGAGTTTGCAGGGAGTCAAGATCAGGCCACTGCACTCCAGCCTAGGCAACAGAGCAAGACTCCATCTTAAAAACAAACTCACTCTGAAGTTCTACAGCCTATTTTCAAGATTCTCACTGGATGTTATTCTGTACTTCCCTCCCCACTACACCATCAATCTTTACTTCTCTTATGTAAAGGGGTTTATTACAATTTGTGTTGGGAACAGGCCCCCAAATCTGGCTATTAACTGGCCCCAAAACTGGCCATAAACAAAATCTCTGCTGCATTGTGACATGCTTGTGACAGCCTTGATGCCCAGGCTAGAAGGTCGTGGGTTTACCTGAATGGGGGCAAAGAACCCCTGGCCCACCCAGGGCAGAAAACCGCTTAAGGCGTTCTTAAACCACAAACAATAGCATGAGCGATCTGTGCCTTAAGGACACGTTCATGCTGCAGACACCTACCCAGAGCCCATCCCTTTATTTCCGGTAAGGAATACTTTCAGTAAATGTTATGATTGGCTTGCTGTCAATAGATACGTGGGTAAATCTCTGTTCGAGGCTCTCAGCTCTGAAGGCTAAGAGACCCCTGATTTCCCACTCCACACTCTGTATTTCTGTGTGTGTGTCTTTAATTCCTCTAGTGCCACCAGGTTAGGGTATCCACGACTGAGTTGGTCTCAGCAATTTGCAAGATGGAGTACCGTATTTTTAAAAATCAGGTTAACAGTCAGCTTCATCCCTCCGCAATCTGCTTATAAGACTATCTTTCAACCTTTCAATTCTATTTAGCTTTCAATGCTCTACAACAACCTTGTCCAACATGCCACCCCAGACAACTCTGAATGTAGCCCAACACAAATTCGTAAACTTTCTTAAAACATTATGAATTTTTTTTCTGTTTTTGTTTTCTTTTAAGCTCATCAGCTATCATTAGTGTTAGTGTATATTCATGTGTGGTCCAATTACTCTTCTTCCAATGTGGCCCAGATAATTCTTCTTTTTCCAATGTTGCCCAGGGAAGCCAAAACATTGGGCACCCTTGCTCTACCACTTGATTCCTGGTGCTGCCTCAAAATAATTCATTAATGGTGCTCACAGAAATCTCCCCGCTCCGTTATTAGCCAGTATTGCTTCCTTAGTAACCATGTGCTGCATAGATACCAGCTAATGTAGAAAGTGTTAGAGGTCTCTTCCTGATACAGTAAGTAAACCCGTGGATCAGAAAGATGTTATTAATTAAGGGTAGCTGTGGAATTAAGGGCCGAAAAAGGAGGCTGGAAGTAGAAAAGGATACGCAAAAGGACATGAATTTGAGAGGGGAATGGAAGCAGAGAACAGATTCAGTATTTTCAAACACTAAACTTAAACATAAAACGCACAACGTATAACAGAGTCAGAGGCATAAAATGTCACAATAATAGTCAATTTTGGCAGCATGGCAGCAGGAATGAGTCAGATCTGAACCATACAACTAGTATGAACACAATTTGAAAGCCACTGCTTTCAAAAACAAGAAGTAACAAGCAAATGGGCATTCATAATTTCTTTAATGTCCATCCTTTCTTTATCAGTTTTAAGAGTTTTGGTAAAATTAATGTTTTATGGGTGAGAAGCTACAACACAGTAGTAGTGGTTAAGTGTCCAGGGCTTCTAACATTGGGTCTGACCCTGGCTAAATTTCTCACTGAGCTGCTCGCTAATAGTTCCCTCAGTTTTCCTTGTATACGTCGATTAAATAAAATACTGTTTGTGAAGCTGTGTTTATTAAAGAATAAGTGTTTAACCTATGTAAGTTACCAACTGTGTCTTCCTTAAACACTCTTTAACTTGCGTCAAAAATTTAAACGTTCTATCAGCTTAAAAGGGAGTCTAATTTCTGTCCCCAGGAGGAAAAATAAATCATGAGACTAAGTCAACAAGCATGGTAATTATGCCATAGCACCAAGAAAAAAAAGGATTTATTGTAGATTAAGAAATATTTAAAGATAACAGATCTAGCATCTGGCTTACGCAAAATGTAACTTGCTTGTGTATTTACCTCTTTTAACTTACTTCCGTCAACTGTACAAAGCCAAACCTCTTCCTAAAAAACCTCCTAACCAACCTTGTAGTTTTTGTCTCCTACTCCGTATCTCTATTTTCTTCTCCTTCCATTCACTCAATTTACTTGACAAATTTATTCTAAGTCTCTTTAAAAACCGTCATTTCGCAAAAGTAAATATACTTTTAGCGATCTTATTTAAATTTCTCTGCTGTAACTGATACTGCTGACCACCCAATTTTTGAGACAGTTTTCCTGGTCGCTTTGTTTCCTAGGCACTGCAACAATTCACAGATGGATACAGACTTCCAACAAATGACTATCTCCCCTGAACTTTACTCTCCCATAAGCAAAGCGTCAGGCTTTCTCCTGTATTCTATATAAAAGCAGAATATCTGCAGACATAAGTGCAATTAATTTTTTACATAGGCTGCCAACACCAAAGGGCTTTAAAATCACTTCTCGATTTTGTCATCCACTGAAATCTCACAATTTTCCTCTTGAGTAGCATCATATTTGCATCATAAAAATGTCAGTGGCGGTAACTTGAGTATTGCATAGGTTGGATTTTCCTTTTCCTTAAAACCCTGTATCAATGGTCTTATTTTAAATAGCGCCATTAATTTACCTGTGTTCCAAAAATAAGTATTTCAAACATCTCAGAGGTGAAGAGTTCAAAAGGCATCAGTTTTCATCTCCTCCACAATAACGAAGGATCTTATTAATACTACCTCATTGAACTGAGCTTCTCTATCAAAAGGGTCTAAGTAACACGGCATGCGTCCCAGGGTTGTTATGAAGATTAAATAAGATGATAAAGCGATAATGTCTGGCATGCAGAAAACATAAACTAAATGCTAATTCAATCTGAAAACGTGTTGTCACTTCTCACAATACGCAAGGAATCATCTTCCTTATCAATCAAAACTTCAATTCACTGATCACTTCCCGTCCTTCATCTAATAGTCATTTTCGCTTTGGATCCTTAGCTCGACATCTAGGTGCTGCAGATGACATTCGCTCATTTTATAGTGGAGTCAGCATGGTAGTAAAACGTGGAGGCCACAAGAACAACCAACAAATGCCGCTAGTAAGAAAAAGATAACTAACGTACCACCAGGATGAACCTATCAAAACAGCGTAAAGATACAGAGTATTGTCCCTTATCAAGAACACTTGTAAGAGGTTTGTAACAGCGGATCGACTGAACACAAACTTCTACAAGGAAGAGCTTACATGCTAGGGCAACCCGCTGCTCATCCTGGCCACCTCTCCCTCTCGCGCAGGCAATCACAGCCAACACTACTTGGGGAGCTACAAAGCAAGCTCACCAGCACCTCGTTAACTTTTGCTTCCCCGAGGAGAAAGGTGTTCGTTCTAAATTCCAGGCGACTTAAAAGGAGTGAGGGGACGACGGGGGAAACACGTGGATCCAGAGATGCGTCTCTCTCCGCAGTGGCAGAGGTCAGGCGCCCGGCCCGGGCGCTCGCCAAGGGAACGCGGCGCACCAGAGGGGCGGCCGGCGGGCTGTGCGGGCGGTCAAGGGAGGCCCAGTAGGGGCATGGAACTGGGGCCGCGCGAGGACGGCTGCAGGAGATCCGCGGGCACCCTCGGGCCCAAAGGGCCTCCCCCACTGACGAGGTAGAGAGGGGCGGGAGGGCTGGCGGCGCGTTCCTCTTACCGTCGGAATTGGTCTCGGGATCGAAGCGCTGACCGCAGCCTCGGTTGTAGCACAGCAAGGCCATTTTCTTTTCCCACCGTCACAGGCAAGGCCCAAGCACCGGGAACGGCAAGAGGACACCTTAGCCACTCCCGTGTCGCTAGCACCGGTCTGACGACTGAGGCGGCTACTGGCTTCCGGAAACGATCTGTTGCGTTTCAGGAACCTTCGCGAATTTTCCGGTCGCGCAGGCGCAGAGAAAACGGGAAGAGGCGGAGGTAGCTGCGGGAGGCCGGCACTAGCCCCAGCCGCCATAGGTTGGGCTACTGCTGGTAGCAACTGGGGGTCGGAAGTGGAGCCCAGACAATAACGGAAGATAAATGTACCGGGCAGAAAATGAAGGTGTCCAAGAGACTGGTAGCTCTCTTCTGACTTCCTCAGTGCTCACTGGCTGTGGGTCTCACCCGCAGCAAAGTGGCCGCCCCGCCCTCACATCCCCTGCGACCCAGCACCCTTCTTTTCTTGCCTTGAGGCTGCGCCTTAGACAGCCCGGTGGGTATAGCTGTGCACACTAAGTGCACAATCGTACGGTGTTTCCAAATCCTCAGGATAGACGTGTGAGCTTAGTAAATGAGGGGAGGAAGAGCGGACGAACCTCTCCGTGTGTCTGTGTTTCGGTGTCCTCATCTCAGGAGCAATTTTAGTAACAGTTGCGGTCACATTACTTTCAAAATACAAAAAAAGTAAAAATTAGAGTAGCAAAGAAAATTATGGATTTGATGCTGTGCCAGAATTGATCACAATTGCTCTAAGGCCCTGGGGTAATTGTTAATATTTCATATGAGCCTCCACTTAAGCGATTTATCAATACTCAGTACTCCACCTTTGGAACAGCTAGTAAAACTTTCAAGTGCATTATAAAAAGTACAGTAATGCCTTGGCTTCAAATTGCATATTTCCCAAACATGGGGCGTTTGCAAGAAAAGCAAACACTTTTTGGTAACATATTCTGAAGTATCTTAAAATAAGATCAGTAGCATGTAAGTAAACCTAAAAATCTATACACTGTTTCCATTGATCTCAAGATTATTTAGAGATCTGCTCACCTCCTCCTACCCCTGAAGACTTTTTAGTTTTTCATATTCTGCTTCTCTTCTTCTACCTAGAAGTATTAAATTTTCATATTGCAATCCAAACATAGATAGATATGTTTTCTTCTTCATTTAACCTAAAGTGAATATTTTTCTATTTGGTTTCATAATCATTGTTACAAATGACGGAGTATTCTGTTGAATAAATGCACGGTAATTTAACCTTTCTCCAACTTTATTATATGTAAGTTACAATAATCATCTTGTGTATGTTTTTCTTATTTCAAATTTCCCCCTTTAGGAAAATTTTTGGAAAGCGACAGTTCTGGGGTAAAGGGCATAAGCCTTTTTAAATAACTTTTAAGAGTGTGAAGATGTATAGAGCCAATTGCTTTCCAAAAGGTGGTACCAATTTACAGTTTCACCAGCTGTGAATGTAAGTAATAGACCGTAGAAATTAATCATACATAATTGGAAATGAATAAGTGGAGAGCTCTAAAAAGTTTTAGTTGTGACCAAATCTGTTGTCTTGAGTATCCTAGTATCAACGCAACATTGCCAGGATTGTTAGTGAACTAAACCTTTTAAATAATTTTAATGTTTATTTCTAGTTTTTCATCTGAAGCATTTTACAATCAGAATATAATTGCTTATGGTAGATAATTTGGAAAATGAAGAAGTATACTAAGAACAAAGTCAGCGATAATTCCACCACCCAGCAATAAGCACTGAATGGCTAAAATAACTCTTCGGTAAATTTATTTTCAGTGTTTCCTATCACCCCAAGCATTTGTAGGTATATATGTTTAAAAAGAGTCATATTATATATAGGAGTTTATGTTCCTCCCTTGGGTATTTTGAGAAACTATAAAATTAAATCATTCTTATGATTAAGAAAAACAGTGATACAGCAACAGCCTGTTTCAATCCCACCTCCACTTACATTTCCGTTCCAACACTTCAGTGCTGACTACCACCCACTGTTTGAAAAACTTTCTGGCATTTACGTGTATATTTTATGTACACTTTGAGTATATCTTCCCTCCCTTCTTTACCCACATACATATCAAAATATGCTTTAACTTTGACTATCTTGTTATTAACAAAAGACTTAAATAAATATGTTAACATAAAACAATTGTCAATTATTCTTGGTACAAAGTGGATGTTTATCATAGTACTTTCTTTTTCTGCATTTAAAAATATTTCCTAAAAAAATTAAGTTAAGTTAAATAAGCTCCGTTATCTTGGGCTGGGTGCTGTGGCTTATGGCTGTAATCCCAGTACTTGGGAGGCCAAAGTAGGTGGATCACCTGAGGTCAGAAGTTTGAGACCAGCCTGACCAACATGACGAAACCCTGTCTCTACTAAAAATACAAAAAAATTAGTCGGGTATAGTGGCGCATGTAACCCCAGCTCCTCGGGAGGCGGAGGCAAGAGAATCGCTTGAACCTGGGAGGCAGAGGTTGCAAGGAGCTGAGATCACGCCATTGCATTCCAGCCTGGGTAACAAGAGCAAAACTATATCTCAAATAATAATGTTATAATAATAATAATAATAAAGTTCCATTATCTTAAAAACGATTGTAGATATGATGTGTATGTATCTATGTAAGTGTATAAAATAATATTTGAAAAGACCATTAATCTTTTATAATAATGGCTATGTATAAAGTCAAGGATGAGCTTAAAGGAGTAAAGTTAATATTTTATTTTATACTCTTAGACTTTTTTGAAAATATAAATACATATTCATTTTTGATATAGTTAACGTAAAGAGGACAAAAAACCAACTTTTCAATGACTGTTTTTATTTGGTCTACTTTATACTTAGAAAGATATGAAAATTTCATCCATTATTATTGTGCTTTGAGCAGTTTGTGGTTTATGTATTTTGAACATGTATTATTCATCCTATAACGATGCATGTCTTTTATATTTACATAGTTTATGTTTTTAATATAAAAGACCTTTTTTGTATCATTTTGTATTTTTGCCTTGAAATCTACCTTGTTATTGATGCTTCAACTTTTGCTATGTTTCTCTTTGCTTTTGCCTAATAGACCTCACCCTATCCATTTATATTTAACCTGTGTAATCTTGTTTTGAGCATATCTGCCATAAGCAGTAGATAGATTTCATCTTGTTTTTCTTTTTTGAACTCAAATCTGAGAATCTTTTTGTTTTACAGAGAAGCTTAACCTTTTTTTTTTCCTGTTAATGCTTGAAAGTTCAGGTGCCAAAGTGGCCCAGAACTTATTAATGGTTTTGTAAGTCAATTAGCGTCAATAAGCCTGAGTTTTCTTATCTGTAAAACATTGATAATAGAGTGCTGTGAAGATTAAGTTAAACAATGTATGTGAAACATACAGTTTAGTGTAAGCACTGAATATTAATTTCACAAAAGTTTAGCAATGAGAACGGTCAACTAAGATGTTTGGTTATTTCACTTTTCCCTTTTGTATGCAGTTGTGTCTGCTTCCTTGTTTTTATTTTATTCTATTTTCTAAGTAAAGCATGTGCTTGCTTTTTTATTTTGTCCACGATTTATTTTACATATACATATAGGTTTTCATTTATTTCAGCGGGTATTAAGTAGTTAATGTGTGTTGGTACATTAGATGCAGGATACGGTTGTGAACCGAAGTGACATTTTACCTGTCTTCATTGTATTTGAATTTTATAAGAAAGATGTGAATCAAACATTCCCAATTATGAATTCAATCACGGATAATTGCCATAATTGCTATGAATGAAAAGTATGTTATTCTAAGTTAGTGGAGATGGGAATTTGCCTAATCTTGAGTTGGGGGTGCAGGCATAGGTGTTAGTCTAAACAGAAGTCCTGCAATGGGAGGTAGTGTAATATTAAAGAAAGCACAGAGTCATTGAGATAAACCAATGCTCAGAAAGAAGGGATGCCAGATGTATTAGGACATTCTTGCATTGCTATAAAGAAATACCCAACACTGGATAATTTATAAGAAAAGAGGCTTAATTGGCTTACATTTCTGCAGGCTGTCCAGGAGGGGCTCAGGAGACTTTAACTCATGGCAGAAGGCAAAGTGGGAGCTTGTACTTCACACGAGTAAATGCAGGAGCAAGTGGTAGGGGAGGTGCCACATACTTTTAAATGACCAGATCTCATGTGAACTCAACTGGAGAGCTCACTCGTAACCCAGGGGATGGCCCAAGCCATTCATGAGAGATAACACCCCCATGACCCAAACACCTCCCACCAGGCCCCATCTCCAAGATTGGGGATTATATTTCAACATGAGATTTGGGCAGGGACAAATATCCAAACTATATAATTCTTCTCCTGGCCCCTCCCAAATCTCATGTCCTCACATTGCAAAATAGAATCATACTCTCTCAGCAGTCCCCCAAAATCTTGACCTTTGCCAGATTTAACTCAAAAGTCCAAAGTTTCATCTGAGACAAGACAAATCCCTTCCACCTATGAGCCTGTAAAATAAACAAGTTAGTTACTTCCAAGATACAATGGATGTATAGGCATTGAGTAAACATTCCCATTCCAAAAGGGAGAAATTGGCTAAAAGAAAGGGGCTACAGGCTCCATGCAAGTCAAAACCCAAGCAGGCAGTCATTAAATCTTAAAGCTCCAATGTAATCCCCTTTGACTCCATGTTCCACATCCAGGGCACACTGGTGCAAGGGGAGGACTCCCAAGGCCTTGGGCAGCTCTGCCCCTATACCTTTGCAGAGTACAGCTCCCCCAACTGCTCTCATGGACTGGGGTTGAGTGCCTGTGGATTTTCCAGGTACAGAGTATAGACTGCTGGTAGATCTACCATTCTCATGTCTAAAGAATGGTGGCCCCCTTCTCACAGTTCCACTAGGCAGTGCTCATTAGAGACTTTGTGTGGGGGCTCCAGCCCCATATTTCCCCTCCACTTTGCCCTAGTAGAAGTTGTCTGTGAGGACTCTGCCCCTGCAGCAGGCTTCTGCATGGACATCCAGGCTTTTTCATGCATCCTCTGAAACCTACACAGAGGCTTCCAAGCCTCAACTCTGGCACTCTGTACACCCACAGGCTTAACATGGCATGGAAATCATGTAAGCTTATGGCTTGCATCCTCCAAAGTGGCAGCCCGAGCTGTACCTGGACCCTATTACGCCATAGCAGGAACTGGAGTGGCTGGGATTTGGGGAGAGCAGTTTGCCAAGGGCTTGGCCCATGGTCTCTCCTACGGTCTCTGATGGGCGGGGCTGTCATGAAGGTCTCTGAAATGCCTTCAAGTTGTTTTCCCCATTGTCTTGGATAGTAGCACTTGGCTCCCTTTTAGTTATGCCAATGTATCTAGCAAGTGGTTGCTCCACAACCTGCTTGAATTCCTCTACCAAAAAA
Source organism: Macaca mulatta (assembly GCF_049350105.2). Classification (NCBI taxonomy): domain Eukaryota; kingdom Metazoa; phylum Chordata; class Mammalia; order Primates; family Cercopithecidae; genus Macaca; species Macaca mulatta. The sequence continues at coordinate 90,936,471 of NC_133419.1, forward strand.
GCTTTTTCTTTCTCTGCCATGTGGCTAGGCTGCAAAATTTCCAAACATTTATGCTCTGTTTCCTCTTCCAATATAAATTTCTACTTTAAGCCATTTCTTTGCTTCTGTATCTAAGCATAGGTTGTTAGAAACAGCCAGGCCACATCTTGAGCACTTTGCTGCTTAGAAATTTCTTCTGTCAAATACCCTAGGTTATCGCTCTCAAGTTCAAATTTCCTCAGATACCCAGGGCATAAACAGAATGCAGCCAAGCTCTTTCCTATGACATAACATGTGTGACCTTTGCTCCGATTCCCAATAAGTTCCTCATTTTCATCTCAGATCTTGTCAGCCTGGATTTCATTTTCCATATCACTATCAGCATTTTAGTCACAATCATTTAAGCAGTCTCTAAGAAGTTGCAAACTTACTCTTATCTTCCTGTCTTCTCTAGAAAGACATACTCCACATGATCCTAACCTCTGGCCGTTATCCAATTTCAAAGCTGCTTCCACATTTTCAGGTATTTTTGTAGTAATACTCCACTCTGAGTACTAATTTTCTATATTAGGTCATTCTTTCATTACTATAAAGAAATGCCTGAGACTAGGTAATTTGTAAGAAAAAGAATTTAATTGACTCACAGTTCTGCAAGCCGTACAGGAAGCATAATTTCTGGTGAGGCTTCAGGAAGTGGGTAGAAGGCAAAGCAGGAGCTTGCATGTCACATAGCAAAAGCAGGGAAAGAGAGAGAGAGTGGGGGAGGGGAGGTTCCACAGACTTTTAAATGACCATGAGATCTCAGAGCAAGAGCTCACCTATCACCAAGGGAATGGCCCAAGCCATTCAGGAAGGATCGACTCCCATAATCCAAACACCTCCCACCAGGCCCCACCTTCAAGATCAGGGATTATATTTCAACATGAGATTTGGGTGGGGGCGAATATCTAATCTATAACACCAACTGAGGCTGGAAAGGTAGACAGAGGCCCAACAACACAGGCAGCTGTAAGGATGATTAAAAGGCTTTTATCCTTAGGGCAAAGAGGAATAATTGAAAGGAGTTTTCCATGAATGTGAATCTGGAAAAATCACATTTTTCCAGAAATCTCAAAATTAACTGAAGGCATGCAATAATCCAAAGAGCACTTATTCAACAAGAGTGCTAAATATTGGAAAGAACAACAAGTTGTCTGACATTTTAATTTCCCTATTTCCGTTCTCTTCTTTATATCTAAATGGTTGGTATGAAATCCAGCAGCCTCTCAACAATAAGTATGTAAAGTGGAATTCTAGAAACTACAAGAGGAGGCAGAATGGCATTGTCTAAGCCTTGATCCATCTGACAGCTCCTTGGAAAAGCTCAATTTTTAAGGCTTATGATTGTTTTGACCTACTGAAAGCTTGTGGATTGGGAAAAATCTTGTCTCTAGGACATTTGCTGACAACAATCAAAAGTGATTGTTTAACATGACAGCTGCCTGAGGAGACTATATGAGTTGAGGCAAATAAGAAGCTGGCCAATAAAAATGTAAACCGAAGAGTTTATGAGTGAGATAACACAAGAATCTTTGAACAACACTGACATATTCCTTAGGAATTTGAAGAAAGCATCATCCATGAGTAGGGCTGTGTGCATGTAAAAGAATGATCTGAGAAGGTTCCATCCTCTCACCTCCACTTGAACTTTAGGTCCTGTGAAGCAGGAAGGGAAGACTAATGCAGAATTGTAAACTATCAAAACATTGACAGCACGTCATAATACAAAGAGTCTCTCAACAAATAACATACAGCTTATTCACTCAGGGTATATAAAGAAATCTCTGTCCAGGCATGAGCTAACTACAAAGCTAACTATACAGAGGACTCAGTGGCCACACATAACAGAGACGAATAAAGAATTAGTCCAGGAGAGAAATAATAATAACAACAACAATAAATGGCAACCAAAAGAAAGCCTGGGAGGAGATAATCTGATTGCTAGAGTTGCCACATTATATTATATAAAATATCCAGTTTTCAATAAAAAATTAGAAGTCGTAAATAATCAAGAATGGCTCATATACAGGAAGGAAAAAAAAGCATGCAATATAAAGTGTTGCTGAGGTAGATATTGGACATAATAGATAGACTTTAAATCAATTATTATAAATATGTTCAAAGAAATAGAGGAAACTAATTCTAAAAAACTAAAAAAAATTTAAAAAAAAACTGATGTCTCAGCAAATATTACCAATGAGGAAACAGAAAAGTAAAAATTATCAAATTGAAAAGTATAATAACAACTAAAAAATTTACTCTAGGGATTCAATAGAAGATTAGTCCTGGAAGAAAAAGAGAATTTGAATATAGGTTAGTTTAGATCATCTAGCCTAAGGAACAGGGAAAAAAAACTGAATAAATAAAAATACATAAAGTCTCAGAGACTAATTGAACAGTGTCATGCTTATCAGCATACACATATTAGAATCACAGAAGATAGGAAAAAGGGGAAGAAACACTACTTGAAGATATAATAACTAAAAACTACTCAAATTTAATTAAAACATTAAGTACACATCTGAAAAATTCAGGAACCCCCAGTAAGACAACTCAAAGAGATTAATATAAACAAAATAATAAAATTGTCAAAAGCCAAAACTACTGAGAGAATTTTGAAAGCAGTAAGAGAAAAATGGCTCTCCACATACAAGGGATTCTCTCTAACATTAACTCATGATTTCATTTCCAAAACTCTGTAGTCCAAACAGATAGGATGACACATTCAAAGTAACAAAAGAATAATATCATCAACTAAGTAAGTAGTCTATATTTTGCAAAATTATACTTCGAAAACTAAGTATAATAATATTTATAGATTTCAAGTATTAGTGTGTTGGCATCTTGTGAGACTGAGGCATTATTTAGCCTACCACAATACCAATATCATAAGGTTCTCCAAAGCAACTGAAAATGGGTCCCATCAGTTTGGTCTTATCCATATCTATCCTTGACTTAAACTACTTCTGGGTGATATAAATATTTAAAGCCTTTTCCAATATCTGATTTATGTATTTCCTGGTGAATTAATACCCTCTAAACTCCCTAGTTGTAAAATGAAGAATTTTGGAGGTTTGTGTTCTCTAGATAGTGAAATGATTAAAAATATTATGAACTTTGGGGTTGAAAACAGATGAGAATCTCCAACACTTAATAAGGATGTGGTTTTAGAAAAGGTATTTAACTTTCAATGTCTTCTTTGTAAAATGAATTCAATATTGTCTACTTCTTTAGTTTTATTGGTCCATAGATAAAGAAAATTGTGCTACCAGGTAGATCATATCCAGAATCTCACCCATACCTAATTTAGATTATTTAGATGATGAAATTTAGATAAGATTTGAGGATTTGTATTGATGCTATAATGGGTTCAGAAATTTTGAGGATCTTGAGATGGAGCAAACATTCGGACTAACATTAATCTTTGGCAGTCAGACGGCTAGACTGTGATGTGTAGAATAAGGTTTACCCAAGTATTTCTATATCTTAATTCCCAGAACTCTGAATATTATGTTACATGGCAAAGGGGATGTAAGGTTACAGAGAGAATTAAGATTGCTGATTAGTGGACATTAAAATAGAAATTTTCCTGAATATCCAAATGGGCTCAATATAATCTCAAGCTTCCTGAAAAGTAGGAGAGACTATTCAAGAAGAGGTTAGAGTGATGTGATGTGAGAAGGACTCAACTCACTGTTGCTCACTTTGAATATGGAGAAAGCAGTTTGCAAGCCAATAATAGTAGGTAGCCTCTAGAAGCTAGAAAGGGAAGGAAACATAATTTCCTCTCTAACTTCAAGAAAGGAACACAGTCCTTCTGACACATTTGTTTTAGCCAAGTGAGACCTGTGTTGGACTTCTGACATACAGAGTTGTAAAATAATACTTTTGTCTGTTTTCAAGCCAGTATAATTTAGGTAATTTAGTACAGGAGCAAGAGAAAATTAATATACCTGTTTGAGTTTTCATGAGTATTAAATTTAATTAATGTATATAATACTGTCATCCCAGTGACAGGTTAATTCATAGAAATTGATGTTATATTTCTTCGGATATCTCTTTCCTCTTTTTAGATTTTATTAATGAGAATTGAAATCACATTATTATTATTAAACTAATAGCTTTCATGTTATATATTCCCTTTGGAAATAATTTTTGAAATTTATATTCAGTGTTTGCGATCATATTTGCAATATTTCTACTTGGTCGTATGTTTAGTTTGCTTTGAATCACTGTCAACATACCATAATTTACTCATATCAGTTTCTTAACTTTAGATCTAGAGTGATGTGCTTTCTGAATTCTTATAGTTCTAAGGTGTCTCTTTTGAATGACAACTTACCTGGGCATCAAATTTTGGATCAAAATCTCTTTCTGTCAGAATTCTTCTTCAGGTATAACTCTGCTATTTTTGGGTGTTTGGTATTGCAAAAGAGAAGCTGGAAGCCAGAGTAAATGTTGTTTATAGGTTATCAGTGTTTCCTCTTTGGATACTTGTAGACTTTTTCTTATGTTAAATATGTTGCTAGCTTCTGTATTCAATACTTTTTCAGACTAGGTACCCTGATCAACTGTCCCATGGAAAACAATTTAAAACATGGGATACAATTCTTTAAAACTTTTTATACATTCACCAATGCAAGAACATCAGAAATACTCAGGGGACAAAAACTATGAGAAAGTGCAAATCTTTAGCTCCAAAGCTGAAACATTGAGGATGGCTGTCATATTGAATTGATCTTGTGCTCAAGTTGTCACCAAGAGCAAGAGAAAAGGGAAACATTCCTGGATCTGCCTGAGGTGGAACTGTTGAGAAAATTTGCCCTCCCTTCCTTTATTAAGCTGGGAAAGCAAAGGGTTGTATCCTTGCTATAAAAATGAAATAGAAATAAACCTACATTGCTCTTCCTGCTTCGTTTCCTTCATTCTCTACAGAAGACTACCAGGAGTATTGCCTGCTTCACATCTCAGGTATAAGTAAAGAAGGAAAAAAGCCAACCTTTACTCAGGTTGGTAGTCAAGATTCACACTCTAGAGATTGTTAAGAAAATTTTTGAAAGTCTAAAGTAAGAATTTAGTGTAAAGTACTCCATTTAAATTGCCTGATAAAAACAACACACATTCTCCCTACATGCATCTACTTCAACCTAGGCCTCAAAAGATAACCATAGATAAAGTTGCAGGAAATGTGAGCTCTCAGTTAAAAAACAAACAAACAAACAAACAAAAAACAGGTATAAAATACCATGAATGAAAGCTAACAAAACAACAGTGGAATTAAACCTCTAAAGGGTTGAAATTTATCAAAATCAGTATATTTAAAGAAATAAAAAGGACTCAAGTAAGAACAACAAACTTCAAAAATGAAAAAGAATCAGAAACAGCCAGAAAAAAATATATATATAGTTAAAAGTTTATGAATGAGCTTAATAGCTGATAGACCCACCCCAAAGAAGGATTTTTGAACTAGAATATACAACTGGAAAAAATACATAGAAGGCAAAAGAGAGGGAAAAAGAAATTGAAAATACAGAAAAAAGGTAAAGACGAGGAGATTGAGAAAGTCAAATATTTGTCTAATCAGAGAAGGAACAGGGCAGAGTTAAATAGAGATAGTATGTAGGAAGATAATTGGTAAAAGTTTTCCAGAAATGATAGATGAGTATGTTCAGATATAGGAATCTCAATGAATCTCAAGCAGAAAGAAAAAAAATTACAATATTTTTAAAATTGTAAAGTAGCAAAAGCAGAAGAGATCTTAAAAGAAGCTATAGAGAAAAGACAGAGTATGCAGCAGTTGACAGTGGAAGTCTGAAAAAGAGCAGCATTATACTATCAATAGCCAAGGTAAAAATGTTTTAACCGTTTCATTAAACGTTATATACTCAATAATATTCAAAATGAACCAAAAATGTGTATAAATATATAACACTGATAGAAATACAATAATAATGGGTTATATTAGAACACCCCTCACCCTTTGACAGATTAAGTAGAATGATGCACTCCAAAAAGAAAAAAAAAGACAAGATAGATAAAAACTGCTACATGGGCTGGCATGACAAACTGAAATCCAGGGAAACCAAAGACATTGTTGACTAAAAAAAGAAAAATAAAGCTCCTGGTAGTCTTCTGTAGAGGATGAAGGAAAAGAAGCAGGAAGAGCAATGTAGGTTTATTTCTATTTCATTTTTATAGCAAGGATACAGCCCTTTGCTTTCCCATCTTAATAAAGGAAGGGAGGGCAAATTATGTCAACAGTTCCACCTCAGGCAGATCCAGGAATGTTTCTCTTTTCTCTTGCTCTTGGTGAATAGAGAATTTTATTCTGTATTAAAATATAGTAGGTAGTGGCAAGCTATTTTCTTCTTCTATTTCAACAACTATAAAATGGAATACATCATAAGATTAATAGTTTTAAAAACACTGCATAGGTGTAGAAGCAAAGAAGCTTATATATCAACTAAAATTTTAAAGACAGAATAATTCTTCCTAGTTGAATTGTTAATCAGTCTTTCCTCTTTGAGGTCACTGGATGAAGACTGAGCTTGCCACACATAGAAAAGCTCTACTAGGTTTAGCTAAATGAATAAACAAAGTGAGCTTTCTAAAAACTGCTACATGGGCTGGCATGACAAACTGAAATCCAAGGAAACCAAGACATTGTTGACTAAAGAAAGAAAAATAAAGCTTTTAAAGAATTAAAGTTAGTTTTATTCTGAAGTCTTACTGAGGACTGTAGATGATTATAGCCTGAGAGGAGTGTTTCGGGGAGATTCTATCAGACTGCTTCAAAACAGTGTTTCAGTTCATAACTTATATACAGGTTGTGAAAGTTCAGTATGTATGAAATGCATTTTAAAACTGTTTTCTCCTTTCTCTCTACTATTAAGATGTAACCCTGAAATAGACTGTAGACATGTTTTTTTCTTAGTCTTAAAATATAGCCTTGAAATGTACTTTGAAACTCTACTCTTCTCTCTTTCCCACCAGACACTCCCTTTCAATACACACACTTATCTAACTGTATTCTTGTTTAAAAATTTCAGGGACTTATTTTACAACAAGCCAGGCATGGAAGCCCAGTTGTGGATTCTCTTCCACTTGGAAATTACCTCAAGATGGATTATCTACAACCTGTCTTTAACTGACATGGTATCAGCTGGAACTCCAGGTGGACACTAATCCAAGATAGCACATGGAGCAAGACATGCAGACCTGCATCCTGTGCTACTTCTGTGTATTTCTCATACCAAGCCTCCACTTTTAAACCCCTCCCCTCAGCTGAACACCTAAAATAGTTTTTTAAAGATACGAGCCTGGCCATTTCCCAGTTGGCAGCATTTGATAAATAAAACTGCCTTCCTTTCACCACACTTCACTTCTTGAGTTTTCGGCCTCTGAGCAGCAAGCAGCTGTGCTTCAGCCAGTTACAAGTATGTGCTCAGAAGTTACTTACATTAAAGCAAAATCACATCACCATTTAGGTGCAAGAGTATATCTGGTTGTGGATCACAGAGTCATAATCACTAACCATGTCAGAAGTTGTCTTATGTGTAGGAAAAGGCAAAGACTAGGGTCATTTATCTTTTAAGGAATGTAGTGACTCAGGCGAGAGATTTGGTGTCCATGTGCTGTATCCGTGTTTTATTTTCAAATCATCCTTCTGGAGAGCTGCATGTCATTACAAATCAGGGCTTTGCGAAATTTTGCTGGCAAGCAGAAATGAACAAACATGACTTCTTACATTTGCTACTTTGTCTCACAACACACATCCAATTTTCCCTAAGGGACATTTTTTTAAGTGAAACGGTGGTATAGGAATATGGGAGCTAGACCAGAAAGGTAGAGTGAAGATCTCCCTGAGTCTCACAGTGCTTGCGATTCAAAGTCCTGCTAGAAGAATGATGGAGAAAACACACACGCGTGCACACACATGCACACACGCACACACATGCTCACACAAGACAAAACTTATCCTTGAAACATTTGACAATAAAAGGGAGTGAGTCTATCCATATCCCTGAACCAGCTAAATTCATGATGTCATTAAAGTAGTCAGCACTTTGCTATTTAATGTTTAACATAGCACACTATGTATTTTATTGTGTAAGTTATATACCTGGCTTTTGTCTCTGTTTCCTGGCATATTATTCTTAAAATCTTTGGAATCTCCAAATCGATGTTGTTTTGTATACTAACAAGTTTACTGATGGCTGATAGCCCCTAGGTAGCTTCAGGATGAAGGCTGGTCAAAGAAAAAAACAAGACATGATTAGAGGATTGGGACTTTCAGCCCTATCTCCAACTCCCAGAGAGGATAGAGGGGTTGAAGGTTAAGTCAATCATGAAACGCCAATGGCTTCATCAATCATGCCTATGTAATGAAGGTTCCATAAAACCCCAAGAGATCTGGGTTTGGAGAACTTTTAGATAACTGAACACATGGAGGATCCTAGAGAGTGACACACTCATCAAAGCTCCGCCGCCACCCCCATACCTCACCCTGTGCATCTCTTCATTTGTTTTCTTTGTCCAATAAACTGGTAAAGGTAACAGGTGTTTCTCTGAGTTCTGTGGGCCATGCTAGAAAATTAAACCCAAAAAGGGTGTCGTGGGAAGCTCAATTTGAAGCAGGTCTCTTGAGAGATCTGATGCTGCTGACAGGAAGATAGTGTCAGAATTGAATTGGAAGACACTCAGGTGGTGTCTGCTGTAGAGCTGATGACTTGCTTGGTGGTTGGGAGAAACCCCCATATTTGGTCACTGAAATCTTATGTATTGATTGTTGCAGTATTAGAGTAGAAGAAAGACAGTTTGTGTTTTTGAAGTTTTAAGCTACATCTAAACTCGCATAGCTTTCAGTAGAACAATGGAAGCCAGAAAACAATAGAATAAAATCTTTAAAGTGATCAAAGGGGAAAAAACATCAAAAATGAAGGTTATAGGGATTTGGGAAATATGATAACATCAATAGAAATACAGATTTGGGATCTTTCCAAATCACTGCATGGGAACTGGGTAGTTACCAAAATCAAAGCCTGTGGATGACATTTACAAAAGCAAAACAAAAGCTTAGGTGATGATACATCCTTATGAACCCCAAAATACAAGGGGGAGAGGATAAACCATTAAGACCCATAAGATTTGTGTGTTATCAACATCTGTGTAGAGGAAAGCAGAGGGAAGCAACACAGCACTGACAGACCTGAGAACAGAACCCCAAAATAGGCAGCATGCATTCACTAGAAAGCACAGTGCGCTAATGTAACACAACTGATGGGTTTAGTTCACTGTAAAAGTGGCTAATTGCAAGCGACCCATAGTAAGGCTTCAGGGAGCTGAAACTGATTATTTCCGATGAACTTTCAAACTGAACCATCAGGCCTTCCTCCCAGGGCAGGGCTCAGATCTAACGAGGAACTGCTTGGAGTGGAATCACAATAAGGATGACAGAGCAAGAAGAAGATGGGTCAGATAAAAGTGCTAGAGAGAAAGAACTAGAGAATCTCGGAAAATAAACTGTCAATTTTTTTTTAACAATGCACACATACAAAAAAATGGATGAAGGGAAACTATTAAGTTATAAAAGCTATCTAAATCGAAATCTCTTCACATAGTCCAGGAAGAATAATTTCACATGAAAATGAGAGACACAAAATGTTAAGATCAAATCCCACGTGAATCTACCATGAGAAGAAAAAAATGTGAATTAGAAGCAGAAGAATAATCCTACAGAATAACTGGAAAGACATATTCAAGAAATAAATGCAACTTTAATAGAATGTTTCAAAATGGGCTGAAAAACTTTAAGGAAATGATTCAAAACACAAAAGAACAGCACAAATCAGAATTAGAATAACAGAAATTACATAACAGAACTTAAGAATTAAAGACCAGGTGCGGTGGCTCACACCTGAGATCCCAGCACTTTGGGAGGCCAAGTCAGGCGGATCACGAGGTCAGGAGATGGAGACCATCCTGGCTAACACGGTGAAACCCAGTATCTACTAAAAATACAAAAAAATTAGCCGGGCGTGGTGGCAGGCGCTTGTAGTCCCAGCTACTCTGGAGGCTGAGTCAGGAGAATGGCTTGAACTAGGGAGGTGGAGGTTGCAGTGAGCTTGCACTCCAGCCTGGGCAACAGAGCGAGACTCCGTGTTAAAACAAACATACAAAAAAAATCAGAAACAACATTTTAAAAACACTTAACTCATATACAGGTTTTCTTGTGGAACATAAATTTTCATTTCTCTTGAATAAAGGTAAATGAAATAGTATAATTGCTGGGTCATATTTTAAGTTAGTCATATGGTGAGTTATTATGGTGAATTACATGTTTAATTAAGAAAGTACTATACTCTTTTCCATAATACTGCACTATTTATATTCCCATCAGCAATATGATAGGACTTTATTTTCTGCAAATCCTTGCCAGCATTTTATATCCTCACTATATTTTTAAAATTTTAGCCATTTTGATAGACATGAAGTAATAATAAATTTTGAATCAGATGTTAGTCCTTAAAAATCATTCTTCTTTATCAAGTTGTTTTGCCTATTCTGGGTTCACTTGCCTTTTCATGTGGATTTTAGAATCTGCTTGTAGAACTGATTGCTTGCTTGGTGGTTGGGAGAAACCCCCATATTTGGTCACCGAAATCTTATATGTTGAGTGTTCACAAAAAGCCTGCTGAGATTTGATTGCCATTGTGTTGAATCTTGAATCAGTTTGGGGGGAATTGACATAACAACATTGAGACTTCCTACCTATAACATGGTGTATCTCTCCATTTACTTAAGTGGTCCGTAATTACTCTTAGCATTTCAAAGTTTTCAGTTTATAAGTTTTGCATATCTTTTGTAACCTTTATTCTTGAATATTCCAAAACTTTGAATATGATTATAAAGCTACGTTTTTTAGTTAAAAAATAATTTAGCGACAAGGTCTTGCTATGTTGCCCAGACTGTACTTAAATAGCCTCCTGAGCAGCTGGGACTTCAGGAAATTTCTATTTCCAATTGTTTGTTGCTTGTATATAGAAACACAATTGATTTTTGTATTTTGATCCTGACACCTAAACTCACTCATTAGGGCAGTTACTTTTTATAGACTCCATTGGATTTTTTGAATTGATAATCATGTCATCTGAGAATAGAGACAGTTTAACTTCTTTCTTTCCAATGTAGTCTTTTATTTCTTTTCTTGCTATATCTCACTGACTAGAATCTCCACCTATATGTTGAATAGAAGTGGTGAGGGCTGCTACGCTTGCTTTGTTACTGATCTTAGGAAAAGCGCTCAGTCTTTTACCATTAAATATCATGTTTACTGTAGGTTTTCAGGAGTTACTTCTTAATAAGTGGAAGAATTTTCTCTAGTTCTAGTTTGCTGAGAGACTTTATCATGAAACAATATTGAATTGTGTTACATGCTTTTTCTACATATATTGAAATGATCATATGAATTTGCTTTTCTTATTTGTTAGTGTGGTGAATTACATTGATTGAAGTTTGAATGTTGTGCCTACCTTACATTGCTAGGATAAGCTCCACATGATCATGATATATTGCCTTTTCCACATATAGTTGAATTAGATTTGGTAACATGTTCTGAAGAATTACAGAATTTATGGTCATGAAAGATATCGATCTGTAATTTTTTTTTCTTATTAATGCCTTTTTTTTTAAATTTTCCAAACAGAGTAATAGGGGACATATAGAATGAGTTGGAAACTATTTCCTCATCTTTAATTTTAAAAGACGTTGTGAAAAAAATATATATTTTTCTGAAAAACTTTGTTTTCTTTCCACAGTGAAACCCTCTGGGCCTGAACTTTTGTTTGAGGGCATTTTTTCCCCAGCTTTATTGAGGTATAATTGACAAAAATTGTATATATTTAAAATGTACAACATAATGTTTTAATATACATTTAAAATGTAAATATTTACCACCATCGACTTAACATATCTATAACCTTACATAGTTACCATTTTTGTGATAACAATTTATACTTTTCTTAGCAAATTTCAAGTACACAATACAATATTATTAACTATAGCCACCATCCTGTACATTACATCTCAAGAATTTATTAATCTTACATATCTGAAACTTTACACTGATGAACATTTGCCATTTCTCTCACCCCAGTCCATTGTACTTATTGCTTCTGAATTCATCTATTTATGATTCCACATGTGAGTTAATACAGTATTTGTCTTTTTGTGTTTCATTTATTTTCCTGTATGGGTTTCATGTGATATCGTTTTCCTTCTGCTTTCCGTACCTACTTCAACATTTCTCGTAGTAGCCTCTGTGGTGAAAGAATCTTTCAGCTTTTTTATATCTTTTTTCTTTTTTTGAGACAGGGTCTCACTCTGTCTGTTTCCCAGGCTGGAGTGCAGTGATGCAATCCTGGCTCACTGCCACCTCTGTCTCCAGGATCAAGTGATCCACCCACCTCAGCCTCCCAAGTACTGAGACTACAGGCATGCACCACCATGCCCGACTTTTTTTTCTTTTCTTTTCTTTTTTTCTTTTTGAGATGGGTTTTTGCCATGTTGCCCAGGCTGGACTCAAACACCTGGGCGGAGCAATTCTCCCACCTCAGCCTCACAAATTGCTGGAATTACAGGCATGAGCCACCATGCCCAGCCCCAGCTTTTTCATATCTTAAAAGTTCTTTATTTTGCCAGTCTTTTTGAATTGCCACAGGGTATATAATTCTAGGCTATCACTTTTTCCTTTATTATTTTAAAAATGTTGCCTCACTCTCTTCTGGTTTGCATTTACACAAGAAATAGGTAGTCTTCCTTATCTCTGTTTCTCTGTACTGTGTCTTTTTTTTTTTTTTTTTTTTTGCTGCTGCTTTTAAGATTTTATTTTTATCACTGGCTTTGGGAAACTTGATTATGATGTACAAAACTTACTGTAGTTTTCTTCATATTTCTTGTGCTCAAGGTTGATTGAAATACTTCAATCTTCATGTTTATAGTTTTAATCACAGTTGGAAAAAAGCTGGCCATTGTTTTTTCAAACATCTTTTCTGGTTTTCCATTTCCTTTGAGGTCTCCAATATTGTGTATATCAGGCTTTTGAAGTTCTCTCATTGCTACTGATGTTCTGTCCACTACTTTTTTTAAAATTTTCCCTCTGTTTTATTTTCAATGATTTCTGTTGATACTAATTACTAATCTTTTATTCCACCGTGTCTACTTCATCATTAATCTCATGCAGTATTTTACATTGTAGTCTTCGACTGTAGAAGTTTTTAAAAAATATGTGTCTAATTAACATATTTATCTTTGATTTAGTTTTTTGAACATGTGGTATAGAGCTATAAAAGAGCTATAATAATTCTTTTAATGTCCTAGCCTATTAATTGTATTATGTGTGCCATCTCTGGTTTAATTTGTTTGATTTTTTCTTCTCGTTATTGAACACATTTTCCTTCTTCTCTACATACCTATTAAATTTTTACTTCCTATCATTGTGAACTTTACCTGGTGGGTGCTGAATATCTGTTCTGCGTTGCACTTAAATTATTTAAAAATTTTATTATTTGGATATACCTTTTAAGCTTTTTTAGGGAAAAGGAGAACAAGAGCAACAGTTAATCTGTGGGTATTTTTGCCTTCTAATGAGACAAAAACCTTCAGAGTACTCTAGCTCACGCCTCATGGATTGTGAGGTTAACTGACCTGATGGGAACCAAAATATTGTCACATTGTATGATTGCTTGGGTTGTTTTCTCTAACCTTTTCAGATGATGCTTTTCCCATCTTTGATTCGTTTTCTCAAATTCATGTGCTGCTCAGTATGCAGCAGCTCCTCAAGTGGGACTCTGTAGATCCCTGGAATTCTCTTTCTGTGCAGCTCTCTACCTTTCAGTACTCTGCTTCACAAATTCTATCCACCTTGGCCTCCTTGGAACTCCAGGTCTCTCTCTTTAAACTCAGGAAGACCATTCCACTACCATGCCTAAGTTCCTCTGTGTTGTAAACTTGAAACTTCCTCTAGACTGTAAGCTAGGGTTATTGTATTACTCATCTCATTTGTGTCTTGTCTCTCAGAGATCACTGTCATTTATTGCCCAATGTCCATTGTCTTGTGAAGTGTTGTTCCATACATTTTATCTGTTTGCTTGTGTTTTTGGGAAATAAAGTAAATCTCGCTTCTCTTCTTTTGTCTTGGTTAGAATCAATGTCACAAGAGATTTTGAATGCTTTTTCAAACCACTAATGGTACCAGTTGTCTCAGGTTGGGCTTTGTGGAAACAGACATTGAGCCATGCTTGGCATACAGGATATTTACAGGAATCAATATCTGTAGAAGGAAGGAGATGGAAACAGGATTGGATAGATGGAGATTTCAAACTATGACGCCGGCTCAACATTATCTTGCCAATCCCATGGGGAGCTCTGAAAAATACATTGTCCTGTGGTGAAGTGAAATGGTCAGGTCTTTATATTGACATGACAATCACTCATTGCCTGTGAATCAGCCTGGTAATGTATCCTATTATGTAAGGTGGCTATCTGCAGCTGAAGCTAATCGTAACCTGATACAACTGACAGAGATTGTATAGTGCTCTGTAGCAACAATTCTTGAAGGGAAAATCTTAATGACATCTCCATTTCCACCACATTGGTTACATGGAAATACTATTCATGGTAAAGGTGGCACAGCAGAGCAGTAGTGAAAGAGATGAACTGTACAAAAAGTTTTGCTGGGTTAATTAATCATACATAAAAAGAGTAAACTATTACCTATACCTCTTACCACATACCTAAAAAGGATTCTTACTGGATTACAAATATGAAAGTAAAAGCAAAACAAAATAAAATGAAAAACAAACTTCTGAAAGATGACATACAAGAACTGGAGAATGATTTTTGAAACAGAATAAAGAAAACAAAAACCACTAAGTAATATATAAAGTATGATATTGCAATTAAGAACTTTTCCATCAATGGATGAGACTCTGAAAAAACAAACTATGAAGTGAGCTAAATTATTTGTAACTGATAGACATTTGTATCAACATCGTACAAAGAACATTTACATAACAGTAATAGAAATCAGTAGGGGAAATAAAATTTTAATTACCATCAAACATATGATCAGATGCTTTTCTCAATATTAATCAGTTGGAAAAAAATGTGCTTTAAGATACCACCATACGTTTATGTTTGGCTAAAGTCAAAAATATTGTACTTTAAGTGTTTCCAAGAAAGTACAACTACTGGTTCATGTTAATTGGTAAAAATACTTTGGCAAATTTTGGCACTTTCTCATAATGATGAAGATGAGCATATTCCAGACCCAGCAATGCTGCATGTATATTAATGCACACACAAAAATACCCAGGAATATGTACAAAGATGTTCAGAACAGCATTACTTACACAATCAAAAATTGGAAGTAATCTAAGCATTAATTAACTATAAAGGGTATGCATAAATTGTGGTATAACCATACAACGTCATACTATACAAAATTAAGAACAAATGAATTACAGATACACGCAACAAAAAGTGATGAATTTCACAAGCATAATGTTGAGTAAAAAAAAGCTAAAGAAAAAAATGCATTCAGCGTAATTATATTTACATAAAGTTCAGAAAAAAGGCAACCATTAGATTTAAGAATACGTATATCATGGTAAACCCACATAGAAAAATTTAAAAATTATTACTACAAAAAAAACAGGCTATGGTTACTTACGGGGAGGTGAGAGATTGTGGTAGGAAAGAGGAATGATTCTGAGGCACTGGCATATTCTTTAGATCATGAATGTTTACGATTCATAAAGCGGTATGTTTATATTTTATGTACTTTTCCATATTATTATTTCCATATCATGAGAATCTGAGGCCTAGAGTATTTAAGTATTTTGAAATTTCCAGTGGTGACACAGCTCTTAAATATTATAGCAGAAAGGCTGGGCATGGTGGCTCACATTTGTAATCCCAACATTTTGGGATGCCGAAGCACGTGGATCCCCTGAGGTCAGGAGTTCAAGACCAGCCTGACCAACATGGTGAAACCACATCTCTATGAAAAGTACAGAAATTAACTGGGGAGGGGTGAGTGTTGGGTGCCTGTAATCCCAGCTACTCGGGAAGCTGAGGTAGGAGAATGGCTTGAACCCAGGAGGCGGAGCGCTATTGCACTCCGGCTTGGGCACCAGAGTAAGACTCCGTCTCCAAAAAAAAAAAAAAAAAAAAAAAAGAGTTATAGCAGAAAAATTTTATGCATAAAATTCGATTAAGTAATCAAATTAGATACGATTGTGGTGGATTGTGTTGACTAGACAAAGAACTTGCAACCCTTAATTGCAGTGAAGGACCGTGGGAAGGTGGATAGAAATCGGTAAACAACCAATTTATGTACCATCATCCATCCAGCCTCCCAAGCCAGAGACATAGCATATCCAGCAATGAGAAGTCACCTTTCATCTTCCTTCATGATAAGTTGTGAATGTGGAATACCACATAGGATTAGTTATAGACCTAACCCGATGACTTACATACAGCAGGAAGTTCCAACCCCAGGGCTTAAAAAATGACTTTATTTTGGTAAGCCATGCCATATTGAACACATACATTTATTGCCATTTTCTCCTCAGATTCCATCAAAATTATAGTATAGGAATTAAAAAAGTATGTAAATCCACAAAGACAAAAAGAAAAGAGATTTAAATAGAAGACTGCAACAAATGATATCAACCAAGTTTTGTTTTATTTTGTTTAATTGTCTTTATTTTGGTATAAAGGAACGTTTGCATTTTTGTTTCAGTGGTTTTCTGTGTATTAATATCTTTATATAATTACCTCTTTCTTTTCTTACTTAGGCTTCTACTGTTCAGTTCGTCAGCTTTAACTGAGTTACCCTTAACTGCTTTCTACAGGACAATCAACGAGATTATTGTATTATTTTTCTTTCTTCTATCTTCTCTAAGTTTTTTTTTTTACTTTGTCCATGTATTAGTCTGTTCTCATGCTGCTAATAAAGACATACCTGAGACTGAGTAATTTATAAAGGAAAGAGGTTTAATTGATTCGCACTTCCACATGGCTGCGGAGGCCTCACCATCATGACTGAAAGCGAATGAGGAGCAAAGTCATCTCTTACATGATGGCAGGCAAGAGACCTTGTGCAGGGGAACTCCCATTTATAAAACCATCAGATCACATGAGACTTATTCACTACCACAGGAACAGTATGGGGGAAACTGCCCCCATGATTCAATTATCTCCACCTGCCCCACCTTTGACATGTGGAGATTATTACAATTCAGGGTGAGATTTGGGTGGGTACAGAGTGAAGCCGTATTAGTCAGTAAATGTAGCATTTATGTAATAGTCTTCCACCCTTAAGCCCAGCTTTATTATGCATTTATGGTTTAAATATATTATCTAAATTATTTATTAATATATTTATATATTGACCTACATTTATAAGTATATATATTAAATTGATCTAAATTTATTCATTTATAATAAATATATTAAATAAATATATTCACTGGTTGCCATCCATCTTTTGGGTACAGTTTCCTCAGTCATTCTTGTGGTCATATAAAGCTTGTACTGTAGCAGAATCCTTAGGAATAGCCTATGAAAACAATATTCCTTGAGTTCTTATATGTTTAAAATAGCTTTTTCTAAAGGCCTGAAACTTAAAGGAGAGCTTGATATAAAATCCTTTATATACTTCTAGACATTTTTTAAAATGTTGCTTCACTATCGTTTTGTTTTTTGTATTGCTTTCTGTAAAGGTTGTACATCTGAGATATGGTGAATACTATTATAAATTCACTTAAGTAATTTTACATTGGAAATAAAAGTGTTTTATGATTAGGAATATAATATGAATACCAATTTTGTTGGAGCACAGCAGAATGGTACAATGTTATGAAATTAAGAAATTTATGAAGCAGAAATATACTTGAGATTAGTGTTGGTACATTATAATTTTGTTTAGTTAAACTATGATAGTGTACTATTTAAAATATAACTGTCAGAATTTACAAATATTTTTGTATACCATAGAATGACTAAACTGAACTTTTTTTGTGATGAAGCCTGTGTTGAATTCCTTCCCTTCCTGAAAAACAAACAAACAAAACCTCAGTATGGCAGGACGTTTTCTTCTCTTTCTTCCTAGCATCAATAAAATTTTTAGAAATGTCCTAAATTTATTTCACTACTTTGTAAATCAACATAAACACTACTACTATATTTCACTATGTTGTAAATCAACAAAATGGTATTGCATATTTTATAAATGATTCTTCCAAAATTCGGTTGCATTTTCTTTTCAAAAGGAGCGGAACATCTTTAAACAAAACAGTTAATAAATTTAGATTGCCAGAAAACATTCAGCTTTGGAAATTCTTAGAGAGTTGTGGTTTTTAAAAATAAAGATTACAAATAAGAATACATTGAACTTTATCCGTACAAAGCAAGGAAAAACCTAAAATGGAAACAAAGAGTGGGAGGAACTAGAGATGATAAAGTTGTATATTAAAAAACATACATATGTATTTTTACTCTTTAGCACGTGCTTGTGTGCACTCATGCAACCATACACACAGTTATTTGAGGAATACAACTTTTCTAATGTTACTCATGTTTGAGTTTCCTCTATAAACAGTAATCTTGATGGGAGTAATTTATTAAATGTTTATATCCAAATTGTGAAATACACTTTCTTACGATAAAATCTTATATGTATTTTTACTTTTAAAATTTCCTTAATTAGTTTTAATAGTTTCGTAAAAGAGCTGAGATGCATAGACATTTTGTGCCCCACCTCACATTCTCTTGGCAACAGTTTTCCTCCAGTCATTGTGCAAAGTAATCTGAAAACACATTTGCGTCATGTACCTTTATCTTTCTGTTTTTTGGCTTCTCTGTTGCCAATATGTAGAATGTCTGGTAGAAAGATGCTTATAAAACCTGGAAGTGAGAGAAGTAAATGCAAAATAGTGCAACACTTGTCCAACTTAGGAATGGGAACTGATGTGTAAATTCTCCCTGATTCTGTCTGAAGTGGAAAATACACCTGAGATGATTTCTACACGACTTCTCAGAAAGATTGAGCCCCAAGTAATACTACAATAATTAGTGCAACCGTATACTCTAAGGTTTAATTTTCTTCCTTCCTTTCTTTCTCTTCCCGGTTTCCCACTTCTCTTCTTTGAGATAATTTAATAACAAACAAACAAACAAACAATCTGCTTACAAGCCTTTATATTCAGCTCTGCTTTTGGAGATGATGTAGGCATGAGACAAACTGAAATATTTTGAAATACAAGCATTCTTACTGAGCATCTTTTTTTTTTTTTTAAATTAAAGATTCAGAAAATGAAATTAATCATATTTCAGAATTTTATGAACTAACTGCTCTACTAATAACAAAAACAAGTTTACAGGCAGAGTGTTCGGAACTGTTGTTGATTAGGAAGAACAATTTTTTTGTGCAATGATGGCTGGCATTTCCAAAAAAATTACCTTTCCATCATCATCTAAAATCCCAGCTTTTCCAAACCATTACAATTTTTATTAAACTTTAGTTTTTTAAATGGAGCATACAAGTGCTAAATGAATTGCTTTGTTCAGATTTGAATAAACTACCTACAGTTTTGAATTTTTTGACTGAATTTTTGTATATTGGTAGTATACTTTTCTATAATCCTATCAATACAGAAAGTTACTAAGACTTGCAGTTTCTACCAAATTTTGTATGTCTGACCCTAACTTTTGAGTATTCCAGACCATATTTCTCAAAAAAAGTCTATTTTAGAGATAATTTCTCCTATATCTTTCTTCCAAATCAGAAAGTTATATAGTTTGTTATAGTGGGAAATACGTTTTTAAGGAACATTAGCACATACAATTCTACTCCATATATCTAACTAAAATATTAACTCCTGGAAGGAAGGAATTTTTGTCTCTTTTTAAAACTATTACATCCTCAGTGTTTAGAGCAATGACTTACATAAGGTAGGTACTCAGTAGATACTTGTTAAATAGAATAAATTAATATATAAGAACTCAATAATAGGAAAGAAGCTCAATAAATATATTCACAATGAAATAATCACTGAGGTTTTTCTGTAGCCTATAGAATTTGGAGCAAAATTGAACAACAACAAATTTCAGTAGAGAAATTAGTTTAGAAATAACTTACAATTAACAAGACAGTATGGCTGTAAATATATACAAATAAAAAGTCCATGTAGAGTTAAAAGTAAGTTTGCATGAAAGTAGCTGAAAAAATCCTTTTTTTGATTTTTAAGAGTTAAGTTGACGTTTCTTTTAAAATAATGAGTAACGATTATGGATAATTATTATACTACAAAGTTTAAACATTCGTATAAAAAGATAAAATTGTTTCTGTCCACTAGATGGCAGCAAAGATTTATTTTAGAATCAGTAAACAACCTGTCATTAAACCAAATAGTATGTATCTTAAAAAGCTAATGTGTAAGAAATGCAGATTCTTTGTTGTTTTTCCTTAGAAGTAAAACTTCATCAGAAAGGTTCTATCATTGGTGCCTAGAGTTTCTGCGACTTTTTTGTACTTGGTTTCTTCTAAACTCTCCATTCTTTTATTATTATTATTTTTTTCCCTGTGACACAGTGGTCTCTCTCTCTCGCCCAGGCTGGAGTGCAGTTGCGCGATCCCGGCTCACTGCAACCTCTGCCTCCCGGGTTCGAGCGATTCTCCTGCCTCAGTCTCCCGAGTAGTTGGGGCCTGCGACATTACTCCTGGCTAATTTTTTTATTTTTAGTAGAGACGGGATTTCACCATGTTGGCCAAGCTGGTCTTGAGCTCCTGACCTCAAGTGATCCACCGCCCTCGGCCTCTCAAAGTGCTGGGATTACAGACCACCGTGCCCGGCCTTATTTCATTTTTAAATATACATCCAGATTAATCTTAAATTCGAAATCTGAACATGTTACTCCCTAACTAAAAAAATACTTTGATAATTCCTTAAACCACAAGGAATAAAGAATAATCCGCCCGGGAGCAATGGCTCACACCTGTAATCTCAGCACTTTGGGAGGTCGAGGCGGGTGGATCACGAGGTCAGGAGATCAAGACCATTCTGGCTAACACGGTGAAACCCCGTCTCTACCAAAAATACAAAAACAAAATTAGCCGGGCGTGGTGTCGGGCACCTGTAGTCCCAGCTACTGAGGAGGCTGAGGCAGGAGAATGGCGAGAATCCGGGAGGCGGAGCTTGCAGTGAGCTGAGATCGCGCCACTGCACTTCAGCCTGGGCTACAGAGCAAGATTCCGTCTCAAAAAAAAAAAAAAAAAAAAAAAAGTCCTCTTAGTTTATTCACTCAACCAATATCAGTAACAAGGCACTATGTATCTATCATGGGCACTAGGAATAGAAACAAGAATAATTCACGAAGCTTTCCATTTTGAATATCATAAACTTGTAAAGATATAGCTGCAAGAAAGCAATTACCTAGAGAATTGTTTGGGGACTGTGAAGGCACAAAACAATAAGGCTTAAGGGTAAATTTGACTATGGATCATTGAGGTCTGGAATTCAGGGAAAAGATCTGGGCTTTAGAGGGCAGTTTAGAAATCATCAACATATAAGTACAATTAAAGAGCTATAAGCATTAGTGGATAATTTATTATTGACTTATATGGTTTGGCTCTGTATCCCCACCCAAATCTCATCGGGAATTATAATTACCACGTGTTGGGGGAGGGGCCTAGTGGGAGGTGATTGAATCATGGGGCGGACTTCCCCCTTGCTGTTCTTGTGAGAGTGAGTGAGTTCTCACGAGATCTGGTTGTTTGAAAATGTGTAGCACTTCCTCCATCTCCCAGTCTCTTTTCTGTCCTGCCATGGTAAAGAAGTGCTTATTTCCTCTTCGCCTTCCACCACGAGTATTTTTCCTGAGGCCACCCAGTCGTGCTTAAGCCTGCAGAACTGTGAGTTAATTAAACCTCTTTTCTTCATAAATTACCCAGTCTCGGGTACTTCTTTATAGCAGTCTGAAAACGGAGTAATAACATTGATTCTTAGAGTTATAAATAATAATTACAAACATTCAAGAGCTACAGAAATGATTAAAGTGAAATTCACACAGATTACTTCCATTGCCTGCTAACATTTTTATACATATGTATCATATACACATAAAATACATATTTGTATTTCACACTTATCTTACACATAAACACAACTTATATGTGTACACTCTAAATATCTATGTATAATATGAGGCAGAAAAATAGGGAACTAGGATAGCCAAGGCTTGAGTCATAAGTAAGCAAATGAATAGCAGGTGCAGCCAGTTGTAGGCAAAGGAATAGCAGGTGTAGCCACTTGTAGGCAAAGGAATAGCAGGTGCAGCCAGTTGTAGGCAAAGGAATGGCAGGTGCAGCCAGTTCTAGGCAAAGGAATAGCAGGTGCAGCCAGTTGTAGGCAAAGGAATAGCAGGTGCAGTCAGTTCTAGGCAAGATTAGGCAGCATACAGGCCACATCTTCACTCCTGTCATAACAAGACAGAATTTTCCACTTCAGCCTCTGTTGGGTTTCAGGCCCATCCTTCATAGGGTGTAAGCAATTGGAGGCCTCTAAACGGCACATAGGGGTGTTGCCAAGTTATTTTGACTTTAAAAAAACCGTAATTGGAGAGGCTCTTGATCCACTTGCTACAGCCGGTTCCCACTCTGTGAATTGTCTTCAACAAATGTGTGCTTTCCTTGCTCCATTCTCCTGTTGCTTTGTCTTTCCTTGCTTTCTCCTTTTGTCACTTTGTTTCTGCATTTTGTTCAATTCTTTGTTCAACAGGGCAAGAACCTGGACAACTCTATCCAGTAACATATTTATGTATACATAATCATAAATAATGCCATAATATGCATGCTGTTTTTGAACTGCAATTCACTTAACAGTAACTCAGGAAGGGGGAGGTGGAGGACACAGCACCTGAGACTGAAAAGGTATGGCCAGGAAGCTAAATAAGAATCTAGATAATAAGGTCATGTAAGACAAGAATTCAAAGACTTTTAGGAATGGATAATTTATTGTCAAATGCTGCAGAATTAAGAACCGAAACAAGAACTAAGAATTGTTGACTGGATTTAGCAATTAGACTGGATGTGACCTCTGCCAGAACAGCTTCAGTGGCATGGCAAGGTGGGAACCTGATTGCTGTGTTGAGAAGTAAAGAGGGTGTGTTAGTAATCATGAACTGTTTCTATGAGAAGGTCCCTTTGAAAAGACAGGGGAAAAACATTCTCTTTTTTTCCACAGCCTCATCAACATTTGTTATCTTTTGTTTTTTTAATAATAGTCATCCTAAAGGTGTAAGGTGATATTTTATTGTGGTTTGATTTGCATTTCCCTGATGATTAGAGATGTTGAGTACTTTTTCATATGCCTGTTCACCATCTGAATTTCTACTTTTGATACGTGTTGAAGTACTTTGCCCAATTTTTAAATAAGTTATTTGTATTTTGGAACTGAGTTGTATAAGTTCTTTATATATTTTGGGTATTAATTTCTTATTAGATGAATGGTTTGCATATGCCTTTCCAATTCCATCAGTTGCCTTTTGATTTAGGTGATTGCTTCCTTTGCTGTGCAGAACTTTGTAGTTTCATGTAATACTGGATATCTATTTTTGCTTTTGTTGCCATATTCAAAGCATATTGCCAAGACCACTGTCAAAAAAATTTTTCCCTATGTTTTCTTCTAGGAGTTTTACAGTTTCATATTGTGTTTAAGTCTCTCATTCATTATAGATTGGTTTTTGTACGTGTGTGATAGGGGTTCAATTTAATTTTTTTTGCATGTGGATAACCAGTTTTCCAAACACCAATTTTATTTCTTAAGAAACTATACCCATTATGTGTTCTTGGTATCCTAGTAGAAGATAAACCCATAAATGTATGGGTTTATTTCTGGGCTCTCTAGTCTTTTACACTGATTTAGATGTTTGTTTTTAATGATAATACCATACTGTTTTGATTACTATAGCTTTGTAATATGATTTGAAGTCAAGCAGTGTGATGCTTCCAGCTTTATTCTTTCTTCTTAAAATTGCTTTGGCTATTCAGGGTCTTTTATCCTTCCATGTGAATTTTAGAATTGTCTTTTCTATTTCTGTAAAAATTGCAATTGGGATTTTGATAAGGATGACATTGAATCTGTAGATTGCTTTGGGTAGTGTGAACATTTTAACTATTTTAATTTTTCCAATCCATGAGCATGGAATGTCTTTCTATTGGTGTCTTTTGAAAAATTTCTTTTAGTAATGTTTTACAATTTTCAGGGTACAGGTCTTTTATTTCTTAATTTTTAAGTATTTCCTTGTTATTATTGCTGCTAATTTAAATGAGCTTGTTTCCTGGTTTTCCTTTTAGAAAGTTTGTTAGTGTATGGAAACACCACTGATTTAAGTATGCTAACTTTGTATCCTGTAATTTTATTGACTCTTTAAGTTAGTTATAATAGTGTTTTGTGTAGAGTCGTTAGGGATGTCCAGGTATATGATCATATCATCTGCAGAAAGAGATGATTTTTCTTTTTCCCTTTCAATTCGGATACTTATTTTTTTTTCTCCTTTTTGCCTGATTGCTCTGGCTAGGACTTCCAGTACTGTGCTGAATAGCTGTGGTGAGAGTTGGCATTCTTGCCTCCTTACAGATCTTAGAGAAAAAGCTTTCAGATTTTCCCCATTGATTATGATGTTAGCTGTGCCTCTTTCATATATGTCATTTATTGTGCTGAGGAAAGTTTCTTTTATATCTGTTTTGTTGATAGTTTTTAACTTAATGTTGAATTTGTTCCAATATTTTTTCTTGCATTGTTGAGATTATGTAGTTTATTTTTCTGTTAATTTAGTATATCACATTGATTGGTTCTTATATGTTGAACTGTGCTTGCATGTCAGGGATAAAATCTGCTTAGTCTTGATATATGATTATTTTAATTCTTTTGCTAATATTTTATTGAAGATTTTTACATTTATGGCCATTGAGAATGTTGACCTGCAGTTTTCTTTTTTTGTGTTGGTTTTTTTCTGGCTTTAGAATTGTGGTGTTAGCCTCATAAAATGAGTTTGAGAGTATTACTTATTCTATTTTTTTTTTGCAAGAGTTTAAGAGGGTTCGTATTAGTTCTTTGAATATTTGGTGGAATGCACTCATGAAGCCTCTCATGAAAGCCGCTTTTCCTTGTTGGAAAGTTTTTTATTACTGATTCAATTTCCTTGTTTGTTATTAGTTCAGCATTAGTAGGTTGTATATTTCTAGGAATTTACTTCTTTTACATTATAAATTTGTTGCTGTATAATTATTCATCATAATTGTTTAATATCATTTTTATTTCTGTGGCATCAATTGTAAAACCTCTGTTTTCATTTCTTGTTTTTATAATTTGAATCTTCTTTTTTTCTTAGTTTAGCTAAAAGTTTGTTAATTTTGTTTATCTTTAACTCTGTTATATTTCTATTGTTTCTCTATCTGATATTTTATTTCTTTCTGCTCTGATCATTATTATTTTCTTCCTTCTGTTGCCTTTGGGTTTAGTTTGTTCCTTGAGTTATAAAGTTAGGTCATTTAGTTAAGATATTTCATTTTTAATGTAGGCATTTAACACAATAAATTTCCCTCTTAGTATATGGCTTTTGCTGAATTTCATAAGTTTAAGTAAATTGTAGTTTCATTTTTGTTTGTCTCAAGATATTTTAAAAATTCCCCATTTGGTTTTCTATTTTACCCACTGGTTGTTCAAAAGCTGTGACTTAATTTCCACATGTTTGAGAATTTTCCAGTTGTGTTTTTGTTATTTCTAATTTCATTCCACTGTGATCTGAGAAGACACTTGATATGGTTTAAATCTTTTAAAACTTGTTGACTTGTTACCTAACATATGACCTATTTAGGATAATGTCCTATGTGTGCTTGAGAATAATTTGTATTCTGCTGTTGTTGGGGAAGAAGGTCTGTGTATATCTGTTAGGTCCCTTTGGTGCATAGTTTTGTTTAAATTAGCTGTTTTCTTATTGGAATTCTGCCTAGATGTTTTATCCATTATTGAAAGTGAAAGCATTGAAGTTTCCTATTATTACTGTATTGTCAGTTTCTTCCTTCAGCTCTGTCCATGTTTGTTTAATAAATTTATGTGCTCTAATGCTGAATGCCTATATATTTATAATTGTCTTCCTGATGAATTAAGCTTTTTATCATTACATAATAACCTTCTTTGTCTTGTGACATTTTTTGACTTCAAGTCTATTTTGTCTGATATAAGTATAGCCACCCAGATCTCTTTTTCTTACCATTTGCATTAACTACCTTTTCCCAGCCATCTACTTTTAGTCTATGTATGTCCTTGTATCTAACGTTAGTTTCGTGTAGATTGTATATTGCTGGATATTGTATTTTTATTCATTTTGATTGGGAGTTTATTAATTTACATTTAAAGTGATCATTGATATGTAAGAACTTTGCTATTGCCATCTTGTTCATTGTTTCCTTTTTGTCTTGCAGTTCTTCTTCCCCCCCCCCCCCCATTTTGTTGTTTTCTTTTGGTATTTGATGATGTTTGTGGTGGTTTGGTTTGATTCATTTTATGTTATTTTTCGTGTAGTTATTGGAAATTCATTGTGTTCCTTTCATGTTATCATGTTTCCCTGATTCTTCATGATTCTTGTAGCTCTGCGTAAGTGTCTGTACATTTGAATAAGTAATTACTTCTTCCAGGTTTTATGGACTGGCTTTGGTAAGGAAAGACCTTCACTTATAGGAAGGTGGGGGTAGGAAGGAGATGTGGGGTGGTGACTATGGGGTGTATGATGGAGCACACTATGGTAGCAAGTCTGATGGCATGGAGTGCCAAGTGTGGGAATGTGCAGTGATTCTAGGTTTAGGAAGGTGTGGTGGCTAGGGGGCTCAGGCAGTTAGTGTCAGTGGTATTAGCAACTTCGTGGTCCTCAGTGGTAAGAGACCCACTGTTCTAGGTCTGTAGTGGCTTTGAGAGCTGTTGGAGTCCTCAGCAGTGCCTCCAATTCTAGTTGTGGGTATACCTAAGTAGGCATGTGCTGAGGCTGGTCATAGCAAGTGAGGGTCAGTGATGAACATGCATGTTGGTGAAAACCATGGGCAGCAGTGGGCAAGTATGTGGCACTGGTATGTGTAAAGTGTGTGCACAGTGATGGGAACTAGCTGTAGGTATGCACCCAGTGTCAAGGGCTGGGACCAGTCTAAGGGGTTAGGGCTGATTGTTGGCATGCATGGTTACAGTGGCAAAATCAGTGGTGAGTGCACGAGGCTACAGAGGTTGGAGCTGGTGCCCTGTGATTGTGGTTGCAGGGGTCTGCTGCAGGCATATGTGCTATGGTGGGACCAGCAGCTGGGATCAGGGCTGTCTACATGTGCATGCGCTGTTGCGAGGGCTGGTGCTGTGGTGTATGTGCACATAGAAATGAGGGTTGGCAATATTGGTCAGAGCTGGTCATATGTATGCTTGGCTGTGGGTTCTGGACTCTGTGTGTGTGTGCGAGGTAATGAGGACTGGTGGTTGGGGTTGGCAGTAGATATGTACGTGGAAGTATAGATGAGACTACTGATGGGACTGGGGTTGGTTGTGGAGCATATGGGGTGGCTGTACTCTGTCCAAGGTCAGGGCACTCATAGTGTGCTGACTGGGGTGGCCCTGGTAGAGGGGTAGGGACAGCAGCTCAGGTAGCTGGGCTCTGCAGAGGTGAAAAACTGCAGGGTCCTTTGTGGCAAAAGATGTAGGGGTCTGTGGCAGCTGTGCTGGCTGTTGGATTTCTCAGTGGTGAGAACTATTGGTTTCTGTGTGGAGCACACTTCTGGGGTCCTTGACAGCCCACACCGTGAGGTCTTTGGTGGTGAACATAGTGAGTCTCAGTGGCTGTGATGGTTGTTGATGTTCCCAGCTGTGAAATTTCCTGGGATCATCTGTAGAGCACACCACTGGGGACCACAGTGGCACCTGCAGTATGGCTGATACTTATAGTGCACAACCTTCTTTGTTCCTAGCTGTCTCCAGATGTCTTGACTATTCCTATCTCCTTACTAATCTGGGTGGGATAAAACCAAACTTTCAGGCAGTGCTCTGAAAGGCTCACCCTGCTCTCCTTTTCCCTCATGAAGGAAACTTATGAGCTCAGGGCTCCCTTTCAGTACTGAGCTGTGTGGACCTGGGGGATGGGATGATGCAGGCAAAAATAAAATTGTTCTTTCTATCATTTCTGTGAGATTATCCTCATTTTTCTTCCCTGCCACATTGCTGCACCTTCTTAACTGAACTCCTGAGCTCTTCCAGAGGTATTTCCATTTGTGGATAGCTGTCTAATTGTTGCTCTTATGAGTATACGAAGTCTAAGATCTTTTCCTCCATCCTGCTGATGTCTTTACTCTTATTAAAAGCAAAATATATGTTTATTTACCATTAAGGAAATGTTTATTTAATTTTTGTTTCTGCTTAAGTTTCCCAATGGTACTGCTAAAATCTTATTAAATTTTTGTTATAATATGTGACTTTTTAGCAATATAAAAGAGTCAAATTGGGGAAAACAATGAAAGTAGCTGTACACTAAAATTATAAGAAAAAAAAAAAAACAACATGTAATGAGAAGAGCCAGGACCCGGAGTAAGAAGACCTGGTATTGAGTACAAGTGTATAATCTTGGGTATATATTTTTCAGGCCCACATGCTTCTAACCTATAAAAAGGTTTTAAGGAGTATCAATTAAGAAGTTTTGTTGTGAAAATGTGTTGTGAACTACAAATCGTTGTAAAAATATTAGTAAATGTTTTAAAGAAACATTCATATTAAAGCGTATTATAGTTTTGAAGCTTTGTTAAAATTACAGTATCTGATTCTCTATATATTTCACAGATTTTGATCTTGATATTGACAGCAATTTGGTTCTTATTACTAACCACAATTTGACAATTAAAAGTCCTTCAGTAAAGGTTATGTGAATAATTAGCGAATAGTGGATCCTATAAAAATATTTATCTTGTTTTTAAACATCTGAATGTCTTTATTGCATATTTTAAATACAGGCACAGAATATTTTGACTTGACTGGTTTTAGGTAATGGGTACTTAACTTTAGATTTTGACCCTAAGGTAATTTTGTTTTTTATTCAGAAGTCTAAAACATTTTAATCAGAAATTATGACAAAATTGTTTATTTTTGAGAAAAAATTTGGAAGAAAAAATATTTTGGGTACTAAACATGTCAGTTTATTGATCAATTTCTGTACAGTTATCTATTCACAACTTTGCTATTTCACTTTAAATTTACTGAAATTTTTATCAAAATATATTTTTTTCTTAAGTTTTTAACTGTGATTTGATACGCTGATTTTTTTGTCTCTATAAAATGTTATTAGTTATAACTGCTGCTATTAGATATTTACTTTGGTGATTATTATTTCTACGAAATCCAATATACTTGCACCAGATTTTATATGTTATGATGTTTCACACGAAATTTTATCTATTTACAGTTTTATTTTTTCTTGCTTATTTGTACTAGTTACATTCATCAAAAATTTAAAGAATGTTTATTTTTTTATTTATATATTTTTTGAGACGGATTCTTGCTCTCTCGCCCAGGCTGGAGTGTAATGGCTAGATCTCGGCTCACTGCAAGCTCCGCCTCCCGGGTTCACGCCATTCTCCTGCCTCAGCCTCCTGAGTAGCTGGGTCTACAAGCGCCCGCCACCTCGCCCGGCTAATTGTTTTTGTATTTTTAGTACAGACGGGGTTTCACTGTGTTAGCCAGAATGGTCTCGATGTCCTGACCTCGTGATCCGCCCACCTCGGCCTCTCAAAGTGATGGGATTACAGGCTTGAGCCACGGGCGCCCGGCCTAAAGAATGAATGGTTATATTTATCTCTCAGCTACTCTTAGAAAAAATATACGGGGCAATTGCCTTCAGTTAGTTTAAGATTGAGCTTATATCCAGGCTGGTTTCTTGTATAGATAAGGCAATTATTCCTTTTTCTTTTTTCTTTTCTTTCTTTTTTTTTTTTTTTTTTTTTTTGAGACGGAGTCTCGTTCTGTCACCCAGGCTGGATGCAGTGGTGCGATCTCCGCCTCCCGGGTTCAAGCGATTCTCCTGCCTCAGCCTCCTGAGTAGCTGGGATTGCTGGTGCCCGCCACCACGCCCAGCTAATTTTCGTATTTTTAGTAGAGGGGTTTCGCCATGTTTACCAGACTGGTTTCTAACTCCTGGCCTTAGGTGATCCACCTGCCTCGGCCTCCCAAAGTGCTGGGATTACAGGAGTGAGCCACCCATGCCTGGCCTGTTCCTTATGCTTTTAATCCCTCTGTATCCTGGCAATCTTTCCAATTCAGTTTTATTTCATTATGTATTTATAATGTGCCTTTTCTTTTTTGAAACCCTGCAAAATTTGTCAGCTTAATAAATATAATTTTAATAGACATTTAGAAATCACATATTTGGTAAGTCATCTGTGATTCCGAATAATATATGCTTAGACTCTCTCCATTTCTTTGAATAGCTGTTAATATAAATTATATGAAATATTAATGATAAAGTACTCAGTTGGTCATGAGATAACCAAATGAGGAATTCATACAAATAAATGTGGAGTGTGTTTAGAGAACTGAATACATATTATATTATAATATAAAAAAGGAAATTTTAAATAAATAGAGTTTCAGGGAAAATATTCTAATACTAAAATCATGCTATGAAATACCCTCCCATGGGAAGTGTGAAAACTTCACTTATTAAAAATTCAAAACCAGCCTGGAAACAGCATTAAAAATACACCCCGGGAGTCATTTTATACAGTGGTTGAGTTGAGTAGGAGCCTGATAGGCCTTTGCCATATCTACTTTGTGTGACTTAAATAAAAAGGCAACTTTTATATAGTATTTGCCATTGGAAAGTAAAATTTAAAAACAATGTGACTAGTGCAGGTAACATGATTCTTTTAATAAAATACAGTCACATTTTACTAGTCTATTAAGTAGTAAGGGTAATGAGGACTTTCAAAGAATTTTGAAAATAAAAAGTGTTGTAAAGTGTTGTCAGTCTCTGTTACATATTTTTATTCACACATATTACTTCTCTGGGAAAATAATTTTGTAAAATAAAAAGTGGGAAAGAAAGAGGGCTAATATAATGAAAATTTAAAAAAATAAGGGAAAGCGGAAAACATCTGCTAAGCACTTTAAATGGCATCAGATTTTAACAGTACCAGTTCAATATTTACTAGCATTAAAAGAAAAAAAACATGTTTCTGTTTCAAATGTGTTAAGGAAGTAAAAAATTACTAGCCTTTTAAATGAATACTGGTAGCATTGTAATTTTGAATATCTCATGTAATAAATACTTCACTGGTTGAACTTTTGATATCTGCTTCATAATATTTCAGTCTTTTATCATTGAAAATAAGTAAACATATCTGAAAGATAATGATGTAAACCACAACTTCAAAAGTTAATAGTAGTTTAATCAACATATATTTCTATGATATTTGTTATATTTCTTAAAAAATAGAAGTACAAGATACTTTAAAAACAGAACCCAACAAAATGTCTACATTTGTACATTTTTATGATTCTTTTGAGTCATCCTAAATATGATTTTTTAAATTGCTAAAAATAGCTGAGAACATGAAATCATTTTGGTCTTTTACACTCATTACTATGAAAGACAACAAAGGTAATTTAGTTATTATTCTGTTCCAAGCTCTTTTTGTTTAATTCTCACAAAAACTGAGATGGGTACTTTATTATCTCAATTTTGTTCAAGTTAGGAAAGTGTCTTAGTTCATTTGTGTTGCTTTAGAGGAATACCTGAGACTGAGTAATTTATAAACAGAAAAAGGTTGATTTGGCTCAGTGTTATGCAGGCTGTACAAAAAAACATGGTGCCAGCATCTGCTTCTGGCCTTCTGTTGCTTCCACTCATGGAAGAAGATGAAGGGGAACCAGTGTGGGCAGAGATCACATGGCAAGGGAGGAAATAAGAAAGAGTGAGAAGGGAGGTGCCAGGCTCTTTTAAACAACCAGCTCTCAAGGGAACTAATAGAGTGAGAACTCCGTCAAATCCCCCCACCTATCACACGAGAGGGCATTGATGTACTCATGAAGGATCCTCCTCCATGTCTCAAACAACTCCTATTAGGTTTCCAACTCCACTATTAATAGAATAATATATCAACATGAAATCTGAAGGGACAAATATCCAAACTATAGCATGAGACATAAAACAGTCAATTAACTTGCCAAACTTATAGTAAGTTACAAAGACTTAATTGAAACCTAGGCATTCTGAATCCAGAGCTCATTTTCTTAATTATGAATGGCCAAAGCGTTTTAAATATGGCAATTCTATTGTGTCTGGGATATATAGAATTAACACAACAGAACAGTAATACATTTTGTGGTAATTTGTATAATTAATTTGAGGGCACTTTCAGGTGGAATTGGTTAATATTATCTTCTAAGTAAGTGTTCTATTGTAGCCATAGTTTAGTCTTACTTTCATTCCTAAGTGCCTAGTACAATGTCATTATTTAATATTGTGAATATCTAATACAGTATGTTGAATAAATTATTAATTATACAATGTTATCTAATACTATGAATACCTAATACATAGATGTTGAATAAATTATGCATTGAAATTTATCAGTAAAATTTGCTCAAAGAAAAGAAGGGGGAGCAATATTTGAGAGCAAATTTTATTTTGTGGAGGATAGTTTTAAAAAATTGATTAAACTTTTGATTTTGAGATATTTGAAGATTGATATACAGCTGGGAAAATAATAGCTATAATAATAATGATGATAATCACAGTAACATATACTCTTTACCTGGTTTCTCCCAATGTGATACTATCGTATAAAGTATAGAAAAAAAATAAATTGACACTGATGCAATCCACTCATCATATTCAGATTGCCCAGTTTTAGATGTATCAATTTGCATATGTGTATTTAGTTTTATTCACTACATGTGTAGGTTCATGTAACTACCTTCACAGTCAAGGTAAATTAGTTTCATCACTACAAGGATTCCTATTGCAATTTTAGAACCAGACCCATCTTTCTCCACTGCACCCCTACTTCTTTAACCTCTAACAACACTAATCACTTCTTCATCTTTATAATTTTATCATTTGGAATGTTATATGTGTAGAATCATATAGTATAACACCTTTCAGGGTGAGCTTTAATAACAACTGAGTATAATTCCCTGGAAGCATATCCAATTTGTTGCATATATTAATACATCATCCCTTTTTATTGCTGAGTAGTATTCCATGGTATGAATGTGCCACGGTGTGTTTAGCCTTTCACTCACTGAAGGACATCTGAGTTTTTAGCCATTACAAATAAAGCTGATATGAACATTTGTCTGTAGATTTTGCATGAACATAAGTATTATTTCTTTGGGATAAATGTCCAAGATTGCAATTGCTAGGCCATATGGTAATTGTATATTTTGTTTTATAAGAAATTGCCAAACTGAGGCTGGGCATGGTGCCTCATGCCTGTAATCCCAGCACTTTGAGAGGCTGAGGCAGGAGGATTACATGAGTACAGGAGTCTGAAACCAGCCTGGGCACAATATATCGAGGACCTGTCACTACAAAAATAAAAATAAAAAAGTTAGCTGGGCATGGTGGCGTGCATCTGTAGTCCGAGCTACTCAGGACAATTGCTTGAGCCCAGGAGGCTGAAGCTGCAGTGAACTATGATGGAATCACTGCACTTCAGCCTGGGAAACAGAGTGAGATCCTGTCTCTAAGAGGGGGGAAAAAAAGAGGAAAAAAATTACTGCCAAACAAATCTATAATGACTATTCTGTTTTGCATTTCTATAGCAATGTATAAAGGATTCAGTGTCTCTGCATCCTTGCCAGTGTTCTTAATAGGAGTGAAAATATATTAAAAAGTTTTAGAGCAGAAATGAAAGGAAGTAAAGTATACTTGGAAGAGGGTCAAGGGGATGACTTGAGATATTTAAGTGACTGATTTGACTTGGGGTTTGATACATTGGCAGGCTTCCAGAGGGTTGCAGGTCTTCTCCCCCAACACTTCCCTTTTAGTGGGCTGTCCACACACATAGTGGCCTGCCAGCACTTGGGAGGGGCCACATGTGCAGTGCGTTTACTGAAATTGCATGCATACTCACTTGAGGCCTTTTCCCCTTACCAGTGTCCCTAGAGGAAGGTCATAAACCAGTTAAACTCTGCCATTTTGCTTCTTGGTGCATATACTTGAGCTCACTTACACAAATCCTGAGATCTTATCAGGAAGCTGCTGATCACCAGTTTCAGGTTTTTTTTTTTTTTTTTTTTTTTTTTTTTTAAATCTATCAGGAGAATGTCTTTCCCTGGCTAACTGCAACCAATTATTATTTTAGGGAGATAGTTTAACTACCACCTATCACCTGATGATTGCCTGACATTCCTGGTGGGATGGAGGACCCTTTCTTGCCCTGCTCATGTCTGACTAACTACCTCTCTAACATTTACCCCTCAAGAGTCCAAGATCCCAATTCTGTGGGGAAAATGAGTGAGAGTTATTCTTCTGTAACTTCCGGCTGACAGAATTGGAGTGATGGTTGTTTTGTGTGTGTATTTCGTGTCTCTGATAGGAAATCTAGTGGCCTTCTATAGAGGGTTAACTCTTGAATATTGAGAGGATGATATCCCTCACTGAGAATCATCTGGAGCTTAGTGGCCCAATCCTCTTGTTTATTTTTGAGCTATAGCCTGAGATCACCTATATAAGAGAAATAAGCAGGGTTGGTATAAATTGCAGACAAAAATTTAAAAACAACTGATGAGACTAGAATTTAATAACAGGTGTACCATACTTCTTGAAGCATAATTATTTACTCTCTAGTCCTCATTTTTATTAAAAACAATCACGATAGGACTGACTTATTTGCAAAAGAAGCTTTAGTCTTATTATACTTGGCCTCATTATTTGCATAAAGCACAACAAGAATAATTATTTGCTACATAGACTCCTTTGAAAATTGGCTTTGATGAAACTTTGTTCCATAAGACATCTCAGATAAGACTTTTTATAGCCTTAAGCCCACCCATAGGTGTGTACTATTGAATACCTGTGGGAGTTAAGCAAATTCCTCTCCTTTTGAGTTCCCAAGATAATTTGAGACTCCTGAGTCTGTCAGAAAGTGGCTTTTTTAGTTACTGCAAGTCAGGAACCCTGCACAGGGACTGTGTAGACAAGGAATGAGGCCAGTTTTCTAGAGGGGATTTTATTGACTCTATAGGTCAATTTTGATTCCTTAATGCAGCAGTTCTCAACCTTTTTGGCACAAAGGACCAGTTTCATGGAAGACAATTTTTCCATGGACCAGGTTGAGGGGGATGGTTTTGGGATAATTCAAGTGCATTACATGTATTGTACACTTTGTTTGCATTATTATTAGATTATAATATATAATGAAATAATTATATAGCTCACCATAATGTAGAATCAGTGGGATACTTGAGCTTGTTTTTCCACAACTCCCCCATCTAGGGGTTGTGGGAGACAGAGATTATGAGGCATTAGATTCTCATAAAGGGTGCGCAACCTAGATCCCTTGCATGCAGAGCTCACAATACGGTTTGCACTCCTGTGAGAATCTAATGCTGCCACTGATCTGACAGGAGGCAGAGCTCAGATGAGAATATGACTGATGTGGGGGGTGCTGTAAATATAGATGTTTTGCTCGCTTGCCCACCACTCACATTCTGCTGTGCAGCCCAGTTCCTAACAGGCCATGAACTGGTACTGGTCCATGGACCAGAGATTGGCCACCTCTACCTTAAAAGAAAGCATGCCATCCCAGTTAGAGCCTTGGTAAAATAAGCAGTTTCTGCAATTGTATCCTGTTGTAAAAGAAAACAGATTCTTATTGCACATATGCCAATAACTATATTGCCATGAGTTAAGAATACTCACAAATAGTTTCCAAACTTTGCAGAAATCTGGTAGAGAGAAATATGCTCCAAATTTTGCCTAAAGGAATGTACCTTACAGTTTTTAAAAGCTGTACATATCTCAAAATAAAAGCTTTGTTGACTCTGATAAACAAAGGATCAGCAAAATTTTAAGCAAAAAGTAAAAAAAGATTGCTTTGGCCTCTGATTAGGTTAGTCTATGCACTTAATTCCTGTTTTGCTTGATATTTATGAACACATTAGTTTTCCAAGAGAGTCTTGGAATTTTCTCTCCATTTTAATGTCACAGTCTCCAAAGTTATCTGAAAACTGCATTCAAAAGCACCTGTTAGAGTACTATAGCTGATTATAAAACCACCTTTTAAAGAGGATGAAAACAAGACAATAGATGACAAAAAGTCTTAGGGTAGCCACAGTAAAAAAAACACAATAGATAAGGAAATTTGGTTACCTTTGTGGCACACAATAATTTTACATAAAAATTGTAATTATTACTGATAATGTATACTAAGTAATATCAGAATTGCAGGAGTTTTGCACAGTTTTGGAACACATACCAACAATGTATTTATACAAATATAGTCCAAAGGAAGCCAGATTTTACCTTTGAATTAGTGTACTATTGATGGTAAACCCAATTCTTATTAAAATCTTATAGACAAATCTATCCAATCTTAGTCAGTTTGACCATAAGGTAAGGTTCTCATAAACCTTTTGTAATTTTTTTTGACAATTTATTTTTGGTTAAAGAGCAGATTAGTGCTTTAATAAAATTCTGTTACGCTTTTATTCAAATGTTCATCAATTTATAAATAAACTGAGTAATATCTCTTTAATTTTAGCTAATATGTTCATACACAGAATTCCTTTTTATTTTCTTTCACAAGACATTTATTATCAGTAGCAGGAAATAATGAATTAGCCCCTCCATCTTCATTTATATTGCCAAGGGAAACATGACAGGCTGTGGGAACCCAGCATAGAAATGAGGGGCCATGACCTGGGCACCCCGTCACTCACATTTCCCTCAATCTCCCAGGTCCTCTCAAGCAGCACAGGACAGTGCCAAGCAAACCCATTTATCCTTTCCCATCCCTTCCCGGAAACTTGACAGTGATGCCTAGCATACATAGCACACATGTCCTTCCATAGGTTGTTCCCCTGTTCCCTCTCCCCAATACCTGGTAGCTGAAAATGCAAAAGATCTTTTGAGTATTTTCCCATTTCAGAAAGCCACACTATCACCCCATAAATTTCAAAAAATAAATTCAATGAAAACATTGTATTATTGAGTTGACACTTGATCTCCACTTCAGGAGTTCTCTCAGCATATTGTTGAAAACCAGCATCATGGCCAGGCATGGTGGCTCATGCCTGTAATCCCAGCACTT
The DNA here is from genome assembly GCF_049350105.2 of Macaca mulatta. Taxonomy (NCBI): domain Eukaryota; kingdom Metazoa; phylum Chordata; class Mammalia; order Primates; family Cercopithecidae; genus Macaca; species Macaca mulatta. The sequence goes on from NC_133419.1 coordinate 90,973,885, forward strand.
TGAGAGGCTGAAGCAGGCAGATCATTTGAGGTCAGGAGATTGAGACCAGCCTGGCCAATATGGTGAAAGTGAAACCCTGTCTCTACTAAAAATACAAAAATTAGCCAGGTGTGGTGGCATGCACTTGCAGTCCCAGCTACTTGGGAGGCTGAGGCAGGAGAATCACTTGAATCTGGGAGGCAGAGGTTGTGGTGAGCTGAGATCATGCTACCGCACTCTACCCTGGATGACAGAGTGAGGCTCTGTCTCGAAAAACAAACAACAACAACAACAACAAAACAATATCACGTCCTTAGGATCCTTTCTTCCAACTGGTTACTCATCCTCTGAATCATTTAGTAGTGCTTTTGTAACAATGTTTTCAAAATGTCTTCCAAGTCTCCTAGTTCTATGAAGGTTGTCACTAAATAAGTGCGGGTTTTGGGAAAGAGCTGACTTTAGTTGAAAAAGCAGAGGAAACCTCAGACAAGGTATTAGGCATTAGCCTTACCACTCTTGTAAGCCTCCTCAACTAGTCTCAGGTCTACTTGGTGTGGACTCCAAGGTCCTTCCCTGCCCCATGAGCCATCCATCAGGGTGAGCTGAGAGATCAGCCAGGGAGAACAGAGCCCCTTTGGCTGAGAAGAATCTTTTTAGGGGTTGGTTAGTAAGAAGGACAGTGAAATGGGAGAAGGAAACTGCATTTGGGGGTTGAATGCCTCCAGCGGAAGCAGGCAAGGCATAGAGGTGTCTTGCCACTAGGGAACATATCTGAGTTACATGGCACCGAAGTATGTCAACAGTGGCAAATCTATATGGGTCTGCAGCAACCTCAGTTCTTGCCGCCTCAGAAGAAAGGATTCAACCAAGGCATAATGCAGAGTGAGAGACCAAGGCAAGTTTTAAAGCAGGAGTGAAAGTTTATTAAAAGGTTTTAGAGGAGAAATGGAAGGAAATAAAGTATACTTGGAAGAGGGCTAAGTAGGTCACTTGAGAGATTCAAGTGTGTTTGACCTTTACCTTGGGATTTTATACATTGGCAGACTTACAGAGGGTTGCAGGTCTTCTCCCCCAATACTTCGCTTTTAGTGGGCTGTCCACATGCATAGTGGCCTGCCAGCACTTGGGAGGGGCCATATGTGCAGTGTGTTTACCGAAGTTGTACGCATGCTCACTTGAGGCCTTTTCCCCTTACCAGTCAAGTGTTCCTGGAGGAAGGTCATAAACCAGTTAAGCTATGCCACTTTGCCTTTTAGTGCGCATGCTTGAACCCACTTGCCCAACTCCTAAGATCTTATCAGGAGGCTGCTGATCACCAGTTTCAGGTTTTTTTCTATCTATTGGGAGACTTCCTTTCCCTGGTGCTGACTGCAACCAATTATTTAGAGAGACAGCTAACAAGCACCTGATCATCACCTGATAGTTGCCAGACATTCCTAGTGGGGTGAGGGACCCTCTCATGCCCTGCTCATGTCTGACTGACTACATACTCAAAACGAGGTTCAGATAGTAAATATTTTTGGCTTTGTGTTCACTGTCACAACTATTCAATTCTGCTGTTATCATGAAAAAGCTGTCACAGACAATTCGTGAAGAGTGTGGCTGTATTCCATTTATATTTTATTTACAAAAACATATCATAGTTTGTATTTCATTTAGGCTGCAGTATGCCAACCACTCTTATAAAGAAACAAGTCACAATTCATGTAAATCTCATTATTGAGATGATTGAATATTCAGTGTTTTCTAAATATACAATATTTATATTGTAGTGCTAGATTCCTCTAGCACTACAATGTTTAATATGCTAAAGGCATTGCCATCATCTTAGTCACTATTTCTCACCTAAGTAATGAATGGAACCAAAAGGAAAGCCCTCTTTTATATCCATAATAGTTATTTAAATTATGTTTACTGCTGTGTTACTTAAATATGTTAAAACGTAGAAATAGGTATAAATTTCTTTTTTTTACAGTTCATATATATTTATATAACCAAAACACAAAACAAATAAAATTAACAATGTTAATTTGATGTAATGAATATCTTGTTAAAAATGCATTACTTTCTTCAAGATGAAAATGATAGATTTATTTATTTATTTATTTTATTTTGAGATGGAGTCTCGTTCTGTTGCCCAGGCTGGAGTGCAGTGGTACGATCTTGGCTCACTGCAACCTCCTCCTCCTGAGTTCAAGTGATTCTCCTGCCTCAGCCTCCCGGGTAGCTGAGATTACTGGTGCCCACCACCACGCCCAGCTAATTTTTGTAATTTTGGTAGAGACGGGGTTTTGCCATGTTGGCCAGGCTGGTCTTGAACTCCTGATCTCAGGTGATCCACCCCCCTCGGCCTCCCAAAGTGCTGGGATTACAGGTGTGAGCCACCATGCCCAGCCTTTTTAATTTTTTAAAATCTTTATGGGTATAGAGTAAGTGTATGTATTTATGGGGTACATGAGATATTTTGATACAGTCATTCAATTTTTAATAACCACATCAGGGTAAATGGGGTATCCATCACCTCAAGCATTTATTACTTCTTTGTGATACAAACATTCCAATTATATTCTTTATTTTAAAGTGTACAATAAATTGTTGGCTGTAATTATGCTGTTGTGTTATCAAATAGATTTAGTATGTGATACTCATTCCTTTAAAGGAAAGACTACTTATAATTTCACATGACTGTGTGATAACTCTCTATAACTTTTTTCTTTTTGAAATACTTTGAATACCTTGTTCATTTAACATTGATAATGTAACTTAATCTTCACTTGGAAAAATTCATTAGTTATATATAAATGGTTATTTTCTTATTAGCCTCTGACAACCTCTTTTAATATGATTATCATGAACAGAAACTGGGTGCTGAATTTATGAAGTAGTTCACAGGTTTAGGATGATTTTCAGATGACCCAGTATATACTTAAATATTTTACCTTATAAATTAACGTAAAAAATTTAAACTATATCTTATTAATAATAACCCTTATAAATATGTTCATGAAACACCATTTAGGAGATGGAGATTTTGAATCTTTCCCTTCAAAAGCTGACAACACAGTCTTTTGTGAAAATAATGCATGTAAAATATATGTCTGGGCTTTTGATAAAATGAGAATCTGTAATTTACCTACAGATATCTGCTTTGGTATAATTATTTTATTCTGAAAGGTTTGCATGGCATCTTTATCAGATCCAAATTTTAGTTAATGCTACGATGTTGTTATAAGATATAACTTAGTGCATTTTTATATTATTTAACAAGTTTTCACTGGATACCTACTACATTCTAATATTTGAAGTAAAAATAAATGTAATAATTGGTCCTTGCCATGGAATAGTTTATTATCTTGCTTAGGAAACAAGATATTCACACTAAATTGGTAATATCAGTAGTTAACACTAATCAGATTCTTACCATTGTTCAGTTTTTATTCTAGGTTCTTTAAATATGTTAAATCATGTAATCATATACAAACTTTGTAAGACAGGTACTGTTGTTTTTCCTTTTTTATAGAAGAAGTTACAAAATCACAGAGAATTCAGATAACTTGCCTACGATTGCACAAATAACAAGTGGTACCATTTAAACTAGTCAATGTGATTCAGTAGCCTGTGCCTTTAACCCTTACTTAATATTGTTTCTTCTAGAAGGAGATAATACCATCAGGTTGGTTGTTCAGGGTCAAACTTTAAGTCATATTGTTTTACAAGTTCCATTTTTACCATTTTATTAAACCCATTTGCCATCTAATCAGTATATTAACACAACCATTTTTGGTCATTATATAATTGAAGAAATTATTTGCCATTATAATGCCCATATTTGATGACATGTTTAGGAAAACCCTCTTAAACATCTTCAAATTTATTTTGGGAGACTTTCTGAATAACTGCCCTAGATTGGACTAGAGAGTTACATTTAATGTGGAGATTTTATTTCCTAACTGGTCATGTAGACACACAAAAAGAGTCAAGAAAATAATGTATTATCATCAAAGAAATCTACAAGAGTTGGAAATTATTTGGATTACAATGATGTATTTTAAAGGATGTTTCTGTATGTAAGGCAATTTTAGTTGTTGATACTTCCAACATTCCTGTCAGGAATTCCTTAATCCTTAATCCAGTCAGGAATGAGTGATATTTTTTTTCTTCCAGTAACTTCAATAATAACATCAATAGGACTTAAATTTGATGTGAAAAAGTTTTTCAGTAAATGTATTTTACTTACTGAGTATAAATTTTCTAAGTAAGTTCAAGTAATCCCTTTGTCATTCATGGCTGAATAATTTAGGCTTTTAAAAATTTATTTTTATTATACTTTAAGTTTTGGGATACATGTGCAGAACGTATTTGTTCTATAGGTATACATGTGCCATGGTGGTTTGCTGCACCCATCAACCTGTCATCTATATTAGGTATTTCTCTACACATATCCCTCTCATTGTCTCCCACCCCCGAACAGGCCCAAGTGTGTGATGTTCCCTTCCCTGTGCCCATATGTTCTCATTGTTAAACTGCCACTTATGAATGAGAACATGCAGTGTTTGGTTTTTTTTCCTGTGTTTGCTGAGAATGATGGTTTACAGCTTCATCCATGTCCCTGCAAAGGACATGAACTCATTTTTTTTAATGGTTGCATAGTATTCCATGATGTATATATGACACATTTTCTTTATCCAGTCTAACATTGATGGGTGTTTGGGTTGGTTCCATGTCTTTGCTATTGTGAATAGTGCTGCAATAAACATATGTGTGTGTGTGTCTTTATAGTAGAATGATTTATAATCCTTTGGGTATGTACCCAGTAATGGAATTGCTGGGTCAAATGTATTTCTGGTTCTGGATCCTTGAGGAATCGCCACACTGTCTTCCATAATGGTTGAGCTAATTTACACTCCCACCAACAGTGTAGAAGCGTTCCTACTTCTCCACATCCTCTCCAGCATCTCTTGTTTCCAGACTTTTTAATGATTTCCATTCTAACTGGCTTGAGATGGTATCTCCTTGTGGTTTTGATTTGCATTTCTCTAATGACCAGTGATGATGAGGTTTTGTTCATATGTTTGTTGGCTGCATAAATGTCTTGTTTTGAAAAGTGCCTGCTCATATCCTTTGCCGACTTTTTGATGGGGTTGTTTGTTTTTTTTCTTGTAAACTTGTTTAAGTTCCTTGTAGATTCTGGATATTAGACTTTCTCAGATACGTTGCAAAAATTTTCTCCCATTCTGTAGGTTGCCTGTTCACTCTGATGGTAGTTTCTTTTGCTGTGCAGAAGCTCTTTAATTTAATTAGATCCAATTTGTCAATTTTGACTTTCATTGCCATTGCTTTTAGTGTTTTAGTCATGAAGTATTTGCCCATGCCTATGTCCTGAATGGCATTACCTAGGTTTTCTTCTAGGGTTTTTATGGTTTGAGGTCTTATGTTTAATTCTTTAATCCATCTTGAGATATATTTTTTTTAAAGGTGTAAGGAAGGGGACTAGTTTCAGTTTTCCACATATGACTAGCAAGGTTTCCCAATAGCATTTATTAAATAGGAAGTCCTTTATCCAGTGCTTGTTTGTGTCAGGTTTGTCAAAGATCAGATGGTTGCAGATGTGTGGTGGTGTTTCTGAGGCCTCTGTTCTGTTCCATTGGTCTATATATCTGTTTTGGTACTACTACCATGCTATTATGGTTACCATGCCTTGTGGTATAGTTTGAAGTCAAGTAGCGTGATGCCTCCAGCTATGTTATTTTTGCTTAGGATTGTCTTGGCTCTATGGGCTCTTTTTTGGTTCCATACAAAATTTAAAGTAGTTTTTTCTAATTCTGTGAAGAAAGTCAATGGTAGCTTGATGGAAATAGCATTGAATCTACAAATTACTTTGGGCAGTTTGGCCATTTTCATGATACTGACTTTTCCTATCCATGAGCATGGAATGTTTTTCCATTTGTTTGTCTTCTCTCTTTTTTCCTTGAGCTAGTTCTCCTTGAAGAGGTCTGTCACATCACTTATGAGTTTTATTCCTAGGTATTTTATTCTCTTTTTAGCAATTGTGAATGGGAGTTTGCTCATGATTTGGCTCTCTATTATCAGTGTATAGAAATGCTTGTGATTTTTGCACATTGATTTTGTTTCCTGAGACTTTGCTGAACTTGCTTATCAGTTTAAGGAGATTTTGGGCTGAGACAATGGGGTTTTCAAAACATACAATCATGTCATCTCCAGACAGAGTCAATTTGACCTCCTCTCTTCCTATTTGAATACCTTTATTTCTTTCTCTTGCCTGATTGCCTGGCCAGAACTTCCAATACTGTGTTGAATAGGAGTACTGAGAGAGGGCGTCCTTGTCTTGTGCCAGTTTTCAAAGGGAATGCTTCCAGCTTTTGCCCATTCAGTATGATATTGTCTGGGGGTTTGTCATAAATAGTTTTTATTATTTTAACATATGTTCCATCAATACCTGGTTTATTGAGTGTTTTTAACATGAAGGGGTGTTGAATTTTTTCAAAGGCCTTTTCTGCATCTATTGAAAGAATCGTGGTTTTTTTCATTGGTTCTGTTTATGTGATGGATTATGCTTGTTGATTTGTGTATGTTGAACCAGCCTTGCATCCCAGGGATGAAGCTGACTTGATCGTGATGGATAAGCTTTTTTAAGTGTCGCTGGATTTGGTTTGCCAGTATTTTATTTTGATTTTTTGCATCAAAGTTCATTAGGGATATTGGCCTGAAGTTTTTGGTTTCTGTTGTGTCACTGCCAGGTTTTGGTATAAGGGTGATTCTGGCCTCATAAAATGCGTTAGAGAGGAGTCCCTCTTTTTCTATTGTTTGGAATAGTTTCAGAAGGAATGGTACCAGCTCCTCTTTGTACCACTGTTATAATTTGGCTGTGAATCTGTCTGGTCTTGTTCTTTTTTTTGGTGGGTAGGTTATTAATTACTGCATCTATTTCAGAACTTGTTATTGGTCTATTCGAGGATTTGACTTCTTCCTGTTTCAGTCTTGAGAGGGTGTATGTTTCCAGGAATTTATCTCACTCTTCCAGATTTTCTGGCTTATTTGCATAGAATTGTTTATAGTATTTTCTGATGGTAGTTTGTATTTCTTTGGGATCAGTGGTGATATCCCCTTTATCATTTTTTATCATGTCTAGTTGATTCTTCTTTCTTTTCTTCATTAATGTGGCTATTGGTCTATCTATTTTGTTCATATTTTCAAAAAACCACCTCCTGGATTCACTGATTTTTTTGAAGGGTTTTTTTGTGTCTGTCTCCTTCAGTTCTGCTCTGATCTTAGTGATTTCTTGTCTTTGCTAGCTTTTGAGTTTGTTTGCTCTTGTTTCTCTAGTTCTTTTAATTGTGATGTTTGGGTGTCGATTTTAGATCTTTCCTGCTTTCTTCTGTGGGCATTTAATGCTATAAGTTTCCCCGTAAATACTGCTTTAACTGTGTCCCAGAGATTCTGCTATGTTGTGTCTTTGTTCTCATTGGTTTTAAATAACTTATTGATTTGTGCCTTAATTTCATTATTTACCCAGTAGTCATTCAGGAGCAGGTTGTCACTATCCATGTAGTTGTGTAGTTTTGAGTGAGTTTCTTAATCCTGAGTTCTACTTTGATTGCACTGTTGTCTGAGAGACTGCTTGTTATGATTTCTGTTCTTTTGCATTTGCTGAGGAGTGTTTTACTTCCAATTATGTGGTCAATTTTAGAATTAGTGCTATGCAGTGCTGAGAAGAGTGTATATTCTGTTGATTTGGGGTGGAGAGTTCTGTAGATGTCTATTAGGTCTACTTGGACCAGAACTGAGTTCAAGTCCTGAATATCTGTGTTAATTTTCTGTCTTGATGATCTGTCTGATACTGACAGTGGGGTGTTAAAGTCTCCCACTATTATTGTGTGGGTGTCTAAGTCTCTTCGTAGGTCTCTAAGAACTTGCTTTATGAATCTGGGTGCTCCTGTGTTGGTTGCATATATATTTAGGATAGTTAGCTCTTCTTGTTGCATTGATCCCTTTACCATTATGTAATGCCCTTGTTTGTCTCTTTTGATCTTTGATGGTTTAAAGTCTGTTTTATCAGAGACTAGGATTGCAACCCCTGGTTTTTTTTTTTTTTTTTTTTTTTGCTTTCCATTTGCTTGGTAGATATTCCTCCATCTCTTTATTTTGAGCCTATGTATGTCTTTGCACGTGAGATGGGTCTCCTGAATACAGCACACTGATGGGTCTTGACTCTATCCAATTTGCCAGTCTGTGCCTTTTAATTGGGGCATTTAGCCCGTTTACATTTAATGTTATTATGTCATTATGATGCTAGCTGCTTATTTGCTCATTAGTTGATGCCGGTTCTTCACAGTGTTGATGGTCTTTACAATTTGGTTTGTTTTTGCAGTGGCTGGTACTGGTTTTTCCTTTCCATATTTCATACTTCCTTCAGGAGCTTTTGTAAGGCGGGCTTTTTATTTCTCTAAGTCCAAGTCACTTAATTCACAGCATATCATATTTCAGCAATTTTCTCCATAAAACCTAATGCTATAGAATCTAAGTGTTTATAAATTAATATCCTAATAACCCTAATACAATTATATGGTCTTAATGATTTTTGTGTCTCTTTCACTGTTACTGTAACACTGAAAGTATATGATGTGTTTGGTTATAATTCTCATGGACAAAATGACATAGAGTTGACTCCTTAAATGAGTGGCTTCTTTCAATAGTTTTAAAACCCAAAATAAAGTCATTTCTGGAGGCAGTAGAAATGATCAGAATTATAAAATGAGAGGGGAAATGGAATGTGTTTTAATAAAACATGAACATTTATTAATATATGATTTCTGCCTTAAGTTATATATCAAAATTTTAATTAGATATGTGCATAGTGAAAATATATGTAATATACATATATTATGTTACATAGCTTAAGCAAGCAATTGTTCAAAAATGTTTATTCATTCTTTGCAATTTTTAAAATTTAGTTGGCTAGTTTTAATGAGTGCCTACTACCACTTTTATTTGATTCAAAAATGCCTTGTCCTCAAATTTTAACATTGTGAAATTGAAGTACATTGTTTAATCTATGTTAACATTGTAGCCTCATTGCCAAAACTTTGGTAAAGCAATGAGTAGCCTTGTGGTCCCCATTGCCTGCAGTCTTAACAATGGGTAAGTGCATATTTATCTAATTGTCAACTTAGCTAGATTATTTGCAAATTGGTAACCAAAGAGAAGATTGAATTTTAATTTAATTTGGAATCATAATTGCAGCACCAAATTCATAAAAACTATCACATTGGAATGCAACATTAAAATGAAAAGTATTAGATGAAGAAGATTGTAATATAGATTTGCAAAATGAAAATTTATTATGAGTACAGAAAATATTTGTTAATGGAATATTATATTCATATTTTTATACCATGAACCAAGTATTTTTTTGTACTTAGAGAAAAATACACAAGAAGATAAAGCTGAGTTTTATTTTGTTATTGAGACATTTAAAAAAGAATTTCTGGTCACACTCCAGGCAATGCAATTAAAGAGATAAGAAATTGCCAAATCTCTTGGAACAGAACATGGAATTTTCAAAACTAGGAAAGTTTTATGTCATGATTCCTATATCATGAAAATCTATCCCTCATATGCTGAGCATGTAAGTTTCAAAGGCTTCCAGCTAACTTCTAATAGAAACTGTTAACTACCAGGAATGCGTAAGTCCTATAAGGAGAAAAGGAAAGTTTGAATTTAAATAAATAGAAAATGTAAGAGAAATCTTGATGTTATTTGATATACCAAAAACTATACAGTCAATTCTAATGTGCTGAAGTGGTCAGGGTCATGAACATGGGGTATAAAAAGCAGTATTTCTCTGTTCAGTAACTGTGTATACCTGGAAATGATTCAAAGAAGATTTGAATCATTCTCCAGGGGAAGGTAACTTCATTACATATCTAATATCCAAAAGGCCTCTAGCCTACAAAGAGGACATCTTACTTTTCTCTTGAAACCAGCTGGTAATTCCAACAATGAGAGAGAGAGAGCACGCTACAGCAATGCATAAAGGAAGCATGAGAAGATGCTGAGAGAGAAGGATGAGATAAGCAGGTGGTCTTCAATACTTTAAGGTCTGATGGCAAAGAAGCCAGCAAAAAGAGGCTGAAAAGGGGTAGGCAGAGAAAAGGGAGGGAAACTGATGAAATGTAGTGTCATGGAAGTAAAGCAAAAATAATGTTTCAAGAAGGAGGTAGTTATCAATTCTGTCAAATGCTGCTACTGAAATATTAAATACAAGGAAGGCTGAAACAAGTCCACTGAATTTATGTATGGGTAACTAACTGAAACTTGAGGAGAGTGGTTTTCATGCAGTAGTTTGGTCAAAGACAGATTAGATTATTCTAAATATTTAATGTGACAAAAAAGTAGTCTTAATTTAAGTAACTATTCTGATATGCCTAAATGTGCAGAGGTTATGAGCTGAAGGAGCACTTGGAAGTAAGAGTTGTCTTTTATTTTTAATTTTCTAGATAAAAAAATTCAAAGATAAAGTTAGGGAGGAATATACTAGCCCACTGTGGTTTCAACTACAGGTCCTAACTTATTTGTTTGTTGTAACATTAATTTAACGAGTGGTGTCCATTAAAAAAAAAAAACCCAGAAAACATCAGTGTATCATGGTATCATGCACAGTAAGGTAATGTTATATTATGGATCTTTGTTTTGGTTGTTTGCACAAATTTTTGACTGCAAACAGTAAGAAGTGTATTTTATATGTTATATACATGATACTTATATATGTGATACATATATAATATACACATGTAATACGTATATATTAGGTTGCAACATAATATATATTTTTTTTGTTGTGGCTTACAGTAAAACAAAAAAAGAAATACTCTTTGATAGCAAAATAATTAAATGTTAGCATAGATTCTGGAGAATGGAAGGGACTTGCACTCAGATTACACATAGAAGAATTAGCCTTCAAGAGGAAGAGAGATGGCTGGGTGTGGTGGCTCATGCCTGTAATCCCAGCACTTTGGGAGATGGAGGCAGGTGGATCACCTGAGATCAGGAGTTCGAGACTAGTTGGCCAATATGGTGAAACTCCGTCTCTACTAAAAGATACAAAAATTAGCTAGGTGCCTGTAATACCAGCTACTCGGGAGGCTGAGGCAGGAGAATAGCTTGAACCTGGAAGGTGGAGGTTGCAGTGAGCTGAGATCAGGTCAGTGCACTGCAGCCTGGGCAACAGAGTGAAATTCCATCTCAAAGCAAAAGAAAAAAGGAAGAGAGAGACATATATATGGAAATATATGTATATTTGTGTCAGGAGGGCAGGAGAAAAAGATTGGTACAGATGTGACTATGAAATTTGGCAGCAGAATGTTTAAGGGATTCCTATCTGGTGACTCTAATCACTTTATTTAAGTATAATACAATCGTCTGTTGAGAGTAAAGGGCATAGAGAGGATATCATGATATGTAAGAATGGAGGAATTTTGAAACACTTCACATAGAAGTTGATAACAATGATTAGAGAATTAAGATGGGTGTAGGTGAGGTTGTTCATTATATTTATAGAAATGTTAATCTATTTAGGAGTGTTCAGCTGTCTAAGCATAGGTGGGCACAGACCACGGTGATTGTTGGATTCTAGGTGGAGGCTTGAAAGAACAAATTGACAAGGAAGGTTAGTGTATTATTAACAAAATGATTGAACTTAAATGCTGTAGGATTAATTGAAAATACAAGGAGTCTGATATTTTGAAAGAAAGCACAGACGTCAATGGAGCTAAAGCTTCAAAGAGATTGAAGAACAAATGGGCTCTTGAGCAGTAAATGGAAGTTTTCATAAGAAGGGAATGTTTGTGACTTTGGAAGTGGATTTTTTTTCAGTGATAAGTTTTAAGAGTTCAACAAAGATGATGTAAATATAACATTAGTGATAAGGAAGTCAGAGAACCATTAAAACATGATATTGGATAGATTGTCTATGTGGACATTGAATTTCCTAAAATGACCGCAAGAATAGAAAAGGAGAGAAATACCCTGAGTTGGGGTACCAAAATTTGCAGTAAATGAGATAAATTGGCTAGTTTTATAGATTTAAAACAAAATGGGAAATGAATATTTTAAGAAGCTGGAAGAGCTTTTGTAGAGTTAGGCAGCAATGAAAACCCTAGTCCTATTTCTAACCCATGAGCTACCTAAGATGAAGATACTGCCTAAGAATATGAGCTCTGGATTCAGACTGTGTGGATTCCGTTGTTAATTTCATCTCTCTTTACTTCTGTGACCTGAGAAACTTTCCTAATCTCTCTGTCTCAGTGTCACGTCTGTAAAATGTGGATGAAATGACCTAATCCATCACATTGTAGTGATAATTTAATGAATTAACGTTCATAAAAATTATTTATGAAACAAGCTTGTATATATCATTGGTATAGTGCTTGAACATAGGAAGTATACAATAAATGTTAGCTATTATTAGTATTATCTAGAATGATAAAGAATAAATAGCCTCTACTTGAGAGAACTGTAGACGTTTTTTCAGTAGTCATCCTTTTTTTTTTTTTCTTTTTTAGCAAAATGAACATTTGGGGAAGCTGGTAGGGTTGTGGGAATTTGCTAGTTTTATAGAAAAAGTTTAAGAAAGTCCAGTGGAATTGTTTTGGAGGGAAAGAAGGGAGTGTGATTGACAGGTCAGGGAACAGACATACTGAGATAATGGGGATGAGACTAGAGCTAAGGATAGCTAAAAATGCTTATATATGCATAACACAATCGCCGCAATGGCATGCAATTCACAAAGACATACACAGAAGCTGAGGTAGAAATGAAGGGTGTGAGGCATATGGGAATTTAGTCCTGATCGTCATTTGAGCAAGGGAGATGCTTTGGCCTTACAGAATTCATACATATATGATCTGAAAGGGAGGTGTGGGATGAGGTAGTTTACTTTTTTTCCTTCTATTGTCAACAGCTACAATACAAGGAGTTGTGACTGGCAACTATAAGTAAATGAGCACAAGCCATGAGTTCTCCATTGAAAGTAAGAGGGGGATGCACATTGGCCACAGTTTCCATATGCAGTCCGTTGGTAGAGCTATCCTTCACCCCAATCACTATTGTTTCTCTGTTTTCATCAAGGACATTATCATGATCTTAAACTACCATTTACTTGTTCACTTATTTTTTGTTTACTAATGAAAGTGAAATCAATAAGAACTATGATTCTATCTCTGTTGTTTAGGATAGTGTCTCCAGTGCTTAGACAACCATGTTATTTGTTAAATGAATATCCTGTATTCCTTTCAATTCAGGACATTTATATTATTTTCAGAATGATGTACCTTGGTCTAATACATGGAGTTACTTTGCCTTATAAAAACATATTGTGACTGGATAAGGTGGCTCATGCCTGCAATCCCAGTACATTGGAAGGCCAAGGTAGGAGGATTGCTTGATCCCAGGAATTTGAGACCAGCCTAGGCAACATAGTGAGATTCTGTTTCTTAAAATGATAATAATAATAATAATGAATTAGCCAGACATGGTGGCACCTGCCGGTAGTCCCAGCTACTCAAGAGGCTGCGGTGGGAGAAATGCTTGAGCCTGAGAGGTTGAGTGAACCATGATTGGGCTACTGCACTGCATTCTGGATGACAGAGTGAGACCCTCACCCCTGCTGTCTCTCTCTTTATTGCTGTTAAGTACCTACTATTTGGTATAATTCATCATTTTGAATTTGTTTTTATCTTATAAAAATGAAATAATAATTTGTCACTAAGTACAAACTAATAATTTTGTTGTACAATATATAAATATATTTTGCCTAAATTTAGAACCATTTATGTAAAACTCTATATATTGTGTTTATTTTTATTAAGCCCTCAGCAAGGCAGAATATTTGACTCTGCACTTAAAAAAGGCAGAGGAAATATGAGAAGTTATTGATGCTTTCCTCACTAAATTGGCCTTTGCTTAGTAACAGCTCTTGTAACTCTCTCTCATAGCTCTCAAAATGAATTGAAATTAGTTTCAAGGTTGGGAATACCCAGTAGCTTCATGAAGTATTCAGAATCTGTAGCATTTATTTTTTTCAGAAGCATTATCAGTCAACTGAAAACTTTTTTTTCAGTGTCAGTGAATAGACATTTTCAAAAAACACAATTTTCTGAAAACATTATGGTAGCTTCGTATAGACATTTGCTTTGATATCCCCAAGGGATAGCAGATGTTTTTTTGATAGAAAAGACCATATTTAGTATTTTTCATTAAGCATATTCTAAGATTATTATTTATTTACAGTAATGAATAATGACAATCCTTATTTTTGTATTCAACTCTGCTCCTTTTCAGTCTACTTTGTTGAAGTACCTTAAGATTTGATCTGGAAAGTCTTAAAATCTCTGTTTATATTAACTCCATACCTGATCTAATTTTGACCCACATGTATATAGTTTACACCTCTCTCCTAAGATTCAGATACATACATACAATTGATTTCTTGACATATCCACTCAAAAGTGCCAATAGGCCAGGTGCGGTGGTTCACGCCTGTAATCCTAGCACTTTGGGAGGCCAAGGCAGGTGGATCGCCTGAGCTCAGGAGTTTGAAACTAGCCTGGGCAATACGGCGAAACCCCGTCTCTACTAAAATACAAAAAATTAGCGCGGCATGGCGGCTTGCGCCTGTAATCCCAGCTACTTGCGAGGCTGAGGCAGGAGGATTGCTGGAACCCGGGAGGCAGAGGTTGCAGTGAGCCGAGATCATGCCACTGCACTCCAGCCTGGGCGACAGAGTGAGAAAACAAAAAGTGCCAACAATGTCTTAGATTTAATAAGTTTAAGACAACACTTACTGATTGTGTTATTCACTAAACAAGTTTTTTTTTTTGTTTTTTTCCCTCATACTATTTGGCATCACTATTCATTCACTCTATCTGATAAAACAAAAGTTAAAGTGTTTTTCTTCATTATTTCCATCTATTCCATTAGAAAGGCCAGTCAAATCTACTTTAAAGATGTGTTTACCACTGCCAACTTTTCTTTATCTCTTTTCACCTTTCAAAATCAAGTCACCATCATCCCCATATAGATTACTACAAGCATCTCTCAAGGGCATTGATTTCAGTTTTAGTTAAGTTTTCCTTCTTAGAGAAAGGCCATTTCTATTTCCCAATTATTTGCTCTAGTGAGAGTCTAATAAGCCCACTTGGCTCATATGGGGATCCTAAAGCCATCTATGGCACCAGAGGGAAACATTACTCTTGTTAAAAGTAACTACATGGAATTTTGGCTTAAGTGGAGTCATAGCCACCCAAACCACAAGGACAAAAAAATAAAAAGAAAAAACAAAAAAGAAAAGGAAAAGATCAATCCCTAAGGGACTTTCAAGGCATTTTTTTTTCCCAAGAGAAGAGGAAATGGATATTGAGAAGGCAGAAATAATGGGTATCTATCACTTTCATTTTGTCCTCTGCTATAGACTGAATTGCATCCCCCAAAATTAATATATTGAATCCCTAACCCCTCAGTGTGATTGTATTTGAAGATGGGCCTTTAGGAGGTAACTTTTAAATGCTTATTGTTTAAGCCAGCAAGTCTATGTTATTTTGTCATAGCAGCTCAACTGGACTAAGATACCCTTCTATGACACATTCATTACATATCATATGGTATGATTATTTCAAAACTCAAGGTATATCATTTTACTACTTTGTAAAACTCTCCTAATGATTCTTACGCATTTATATTACATTTCAAATATCTTTTAATAGTTACAAGGCAGTGAATAATCTGTATCTTTCCTATGTTCAGCCTCATCTCATGCCACTTTCTCTCTCATGCACTATATACTCTTAAATGAAAGCAAAATCCTTAAGGCATTTATATTGCTGTCCTCTCTCTTTGGAGAATACTTTTGCCTATTTATTCTATCCTATTCCTTCATGTCTCAGTTCAAATGTTACTTCCCCAGAGAGGCTTTCTCTGTATATCTACTCCTACATTTATATTTGAAGGGATTCTGGCACCTGTTTCTTTCTTTCTGATGCTTTTCACAAGCTCCAATCATCAGTTGTTATTGATTATTCTCCCATATAGCATATAAGCTTCATGAGGAGAAGGACTATGTTAGTCTTTTAAATCATACATCCAGAACTCACTAAGTCAGTATAGTTTCAGTTGCTGAATTCTTAGTGGCTGCTTCTAATGTTGTTCTTTTGTGATATTCACTTACACATTCCTGGATAACCACAATAATACTTGGTCTACTGTAATATCTAATTACTTTTACTATAGTGCTCTATAATACTTATTCTATATTAGCATAAAGAAAGTTCCTTAGTCAATCAAATAATTGTTTTCCTGTCTTTAAAAAATGTCTTTAAAAATGCACATTATTCCTTAAAGAACCCAGAGATAAATCCACACATTTATAACCAATTCATTTTTGACAAAGATGCCAAGAACATACATGGGGGAAAGGAAAGTCTCTTCAATAAATGGTGCTGGGAAAATTGGATAACTATATCCAAAAGGATAAAGCTAGATTCCTATCTCTTACCTTATGCAAAAATCATATCAAAATGAATTAAAAACTTAAATATGAGAACTGAAACCATACAACTACTAGAAGAAAACATTGGGGAAATGTTTCAGGACATTGGTCTTTGCAAAGATTTTTAGGTAAGTCCTCAAGTGCACAGGCAACAAAAGCAAGAATAAACAAATGGGATCACGTCAAGCTAAAATGCTTCTGCACAGCAAAGGAAATAACGAAGTGAAGAGACAACTTACAGAATAGGAGAAAATGTTTGCAAACTCTCCATCCAATGAGAGATTAATTACCAGAATATATAAGGAATTCAAGTAACTCAGTAGCAAAAGATTTTCAAATAATTGGATTAGAAAAGCAAAAGATCTTAAAAGATATTTCTCAAAAGAAGACACAAATGGCCAAGTTATATGAAAAAATGCTCAACATCATTAATCATCAGGGAAATGCAAATCAAAACCATAAGAGATACTTTTTCTAGTTAAAATGGCTTTTACCAAAAAACAACAAAAGTGGATACCTGGCAAGGACACAGAGAAAGAGGAATGCTTATACACTGTTGGTGATAATGTAAATTAGTACAGCCACTATAGAAAAGAGTATGAAGGTTCCTTAGAAAACTAAAAACAGAACTACCATATGATTCAGCAATCTCACTGCTGAGTATATATCCAAAAGAAAGGAAGTCAGTATATCTAAGAGATATCTGCACTCCCGTGTTCATTGCAGCAGTATTCCCTATAGTCAAATTTTGAGATTAGCCTGTGCCCATCAACAGATGAATGGATAAGGAAAATATGATGCATATACACAGTGGCTTATTAGCCATAAAAATTAATACAGTCCTTTCATTTACAACAACATATCTGAAACTAGAAGTCATTATGTTAAGTGAAATAATCCAGGCATGGAAAGACACATACCACATGCTCTTACTCATATGTGGAAGCTAAAATAGTGGAGCTCGTGAAGATAGAGAGTTGATTTGTGGCTACCAGAGGCTGGGAAGAGTTGAGGAGGAGAGAAAAGTCATTAAAGAGTATGAAAACACATTTGGTTAGAAGGAATAAGATCTAGTGTTTGATAGTAGAGTAGGGCAACTATAGTTAACATTAATTTTTTTATATAGTTCAAAATTGCTGGAAGACAGCAATTGAAATGTTCCCAACATAAAGAAGAAGTAAATGGTTGGGGCGATGGATGTCCCAATTTCCCTGGCTTATTCATTATATATTGTATCAAAATACTACATGTATCCCCCAAATATGCACAAATATTATTTATAAATAAAAAAAATCTTTTAAAAAGTATATTATTCTTGTCTCTCCCTAGCATTCCCTGCCTGCAAAAATATAGATCTAATTTTGTCCATTTTAAAATCAATATATCCTTCTGTTACTGTATCATGTAAGCTTTACTTTTTTAAGTTTATTTACATTTTTAATACTTTGCAAGGTCTGATTAGGTCATGTTTAGAGTCTAGACTGTAACTCATGAAAATGTAAGATAAGTGACAGTACATATTTTAATCGTAGAAGGAACTAAGTAGGTGTTTTCATTTGTGCTTTGATATAAAATCAACTAAGAAGCATGTAAAGTAGCAGTGTTCAATTCACAAACAATATTTATCCATAAATATGTCAGAAAAAGTGGCTAGTGATATATTTACTGAACTGAATAGCAAGATTATAGTCATCTAAGACTACGCTCAGTCTCTCACTGAGGCCAAAGACATTATCATGTATTTTTTATTATAAAAAACATAATTTTTATGTAGTAACAATATGATTATTAGTAAAAATTAAATGATGTAGTTGAAGATGAAGTAAATTGGCATTAAAAAGTTTAAAAAGAAGCCATGATATATACATTACCTTTTAGAAGTGGATTATGTTTCAGTTTATAATTTTTTGACTTAAAATTTAATGTGAAAACTGTTATAATGTAAATTTTAACATTGTTATTATTTGTGTGATCTACATTCCTCAGAAACCAAATTGTTGGAAGGACCTATGCAACAGTAAAAATAAAGTCTAGTGGCACGATACTGTGGAAACACGAGTGACCAGTCTTGTCAACAAGGCACCAAGAACTGAATAAAGTAAGGTGCAGGAATCAAGGAAATAGATCTTGCGAGAGAAAAAAAAAGCGTTCAGTTTTGTTAATATTAAAAATGACTTTTATGTAGTAGATTTTTCCCAGACACTTTTTGTTTAAGTCACCTATTCACACCTTCCAAAACTAGTTGTATGTTTGTTACGGGGAAAATCACCTATGTGTGGTCATTCTACTTGGCTCCTTACAGTTCATAGAACTGTGATTACAATGTTTTAGATCTTATCAGTAACTTAGTTCCACAAAGCCTTCACTTAATGATTTTAAGGAATTTTCAAGGCAAAATCATAATTTTTACTTTTAAAATATCAATGAACTTTTGAAAGAAGCAATATTAGGTATATTGAAAACTTTAGCAGAATGTATAGAGAACTCTTATGTACCCCTTCTCTTTACCTCTAACCCTATATTGCACAGTTTCCCCCATTATTATCTTTTATTTTTAATGCTTCCTTAATTTTTGTACTGGGGAACTGGCAGAATTCTGGTATAATCTCCATAAATATAATTTATTCTAAGCAATTTTAGATCTGCACACACTAGTTTAATGGTTAAAAGTATAATCTTTTGTGTCAAATGGTTGCATTTGTGAACAAATTCTGGTTCATTGCTTGCTTACCGTGGAACCTTGAGCGAGTTTGCTATCTTTGAGTCTCAATTCCTTTGTCTGTGATGTAGGAATAATATTATCTACCTCACATTTTTTTTTTATTTCTTTTTTTGGTTTGTTTGTTGTTGAGACATGGTCTTGCTGTGTTGCCCAGGCTGGAGTGCAGTGGAGCAATCATGACTCACTGCTGACTCGAGCTCCTGGGCCCAAGGAATCCTCCCAACTCAGCCTCCCCAAGTAGCTGGGACTACAGGAGCATGCCACCATGCCTGTCTAATTTTTATATTTTTTGGAGAGACGAGCTTTTGCCATGTTGCCCAGGCTGCTCTCAAATTCCTGAGCTCAAACTATCCTCCTGCCTCAGCCTCCCAAAGTGCTGTGATTACGAGTATGAGCCACCATGCCTGGCCTACATTGTTTATATGAGGATTAAATAGGACTATATAAATACAGCATTGATACAATGTCTATCTTAATAAGAATATATCATTATTTTTGTGTAATAAAAATAATGTCATTTTTTTCCCCAAGAAATGGTATGGATTTAAGGAACACTTAAGGAAACATAATTTATGGCAGAGAGGAAAAATAATATGGTACAAAAAAAGAACAAGGGCTACAGAGTGAAACTGTTTGAATCCCTTTATCACTACATAAAAACTGGGTGACTTTTGACAAGTTGTTTAAATTAACTGTTTTATTTTTTCAATTAAAAGATGAAAATATTTTTATTTATAAAATAGTTTATTTTATACTTTGAGAATTATCCATGTAAAACATAGAATTATATTTTGAGATAATCTATGTAAAACATCTCCCAAAGTGTGTTTAAAATAAATGGTCAAGGTATATGTACTCCCTATAAGGAACAGGAGTATTTACTCTTTCCTGGGTGTGTGAGATGATAAAATATAAATATGGTAAGTGTGAACTATTGGGTTGATTTCAATTCAACACAACTTTTGACAAGTTTCTGTGCCAAAAGTTATCTAAATATGAAGCTCCCAACAGATTTCTAGTTATGATTTTATCATAAATGAGTTTACTAAGATGTTATAGGTAAACAAACATGGCCACATCTCTGCATGGGCTGTTGTGGTGTCATATACCCTCACTCTTTCACTCTAAATTCAAAGGGCTCCACAGTTCTCAAATGGGTGATGTTGGCCTACTTGTCCAGCCTGTCTATGCTTTCATAGCTCTGCTATAAACTATTTAGTATGACAGCCTGCCTGTGGAGGTGATTATATGTAAATGATATATGTGTATATGTGGACATACAAAGCTTTGGCATGACATCTAAAAGGCTTTAGGTACCATGCAAGAGATGGACTTTTATTGGAAGTAAGGAGGTCAAGATTATCTTCTCCCTTATGGTGGTAAGTTTTTCTTCTGTGTTTTGCAATGTTGAAAAAGTCAGTGTGTGTTCTTGTCGAGAGACCATCCGCTTGGAAAGGTCCAGCAAAGATGTGTGATGGGGCTAAGAGTAAAGGAAATAAGAAATGAATTTGTAGAGTTGACCCTGCTCCAGGATTTAAAATTAAGAGTTAAAAAGACTGTTGCTTTGTTGGAGAAGAAAGTAGATAGAGTTTGTGATCGGGGCCTAGCTAGGAATTAAAAATGTGCATACATGTGGTATCTTTGACATCATATTTCTCAGGAACTTGAAGCATGCTCTTAGAAGAGTAGAAGGCACATATTTCAGAGGCGAATATTTAAGGGAAATAAATTTCTGGCTAGCAATTAACAAAGCAGTAAGTAATTATTGTCTTTTTTTCCCCCAAGAGATTCAAAGTAATTTAACATTTTAAATAAAAAATATTTGACCTCAGGTAGCATGATGCCTCCAGCTTTGTTCTTTTTGCTTAGGATTGTCTTGGCTATATGGACTCATTTTGATTCCATATGAAATTTAAAGTAGTTTTTTTTCTAATTCTGGGAAGAAAGTCAATGGTAGCGTGATGGGGTTAGCATTGAATCTATAAATTACCTTGCAGTATGGCCATTTTCATGATACTGATTCTTCCTATCCATGAGCAATGAATGTTTTTCCATTTGTTTGTGTTCTCTCTTATTTCCTTGAGCAGTGGTTTGTAGTTCTCCTTAAGAGGTCCTTCACATCCCTTGTAAGTTGTATTCCTAGGTATTTAATTCTATTTATAGCAATTGTGAATGGGGGTTCACTCATGATTTGGCTCTCTGTTTGTCTATTATTGGTGTATAGGAATGCTTTTGTGAATTTTGCACTTTGATTTTTTTATCCTGAGGCTTTGCTGAAGTTGCTTATCAGCTTAAGAAGACTTTGGGCTGAGACGATAGGGTTTTCAGAACATACAATCATGTCATCTGCAAACAGAGACAATTTGACTTTCTCTCTTTCTATTTGAATACCTTTATTTTTTTCTCTTGCCTGATTTCCCTGGGCAGAACTTCCAATACTATGTTGAATAGGAGTACAGTATGGTACTGGTACCAAAACAGATAAATAGACCAATGGAACAAAACAGAGGCCTTAGAAATAATGACACACATCTACAAACATCTGATCTTTGACAAACCTGAACAAAACAAGCAATGGGGAAAGGATTCCCTGTTTAATAAATGGTATTGGGAAAACTGGCTAGCCATATGCATGAAACTGGACCCCTTCCTTACACCTTATACAAAAATTAACTCAAGATGGATTAAAGACTTAAATGTAAAACCTAAAAACCATAAAAATCCTAGAAGAAAGCCTAGGAAATACCATTCAGGACATAGGCATGGTCAAAGATTTCATGACTAAAACACCAAAAGCAATGGTGACGAAAACCAAAATTGACAAATGGGATCTAATTATACTAAAGAGCTTCTGCTCAGCAAAAGAACTATCATCAGAGTAAATAGGCAACCTAGAGAATGGGAGAAAATTTTTGCAATGTATCCATCTGACAAAGGGCTAATATCCAGAATGTACAAAGAACTTAAACAAATTTACAAGAAAAAACAACCATATCAAAAAGTAGGCAAAATATATGAACAGACACTTCTCAAAAGAAGACATTTATGTGACCAATAAACATGAAAAAAAAGCTCATCATCACCAGTCACTAGAGAAATGCAAATCAAAACCATGAGATACCATCTCTTGCCAGTTATAATTTCTACTATAAAGATGCATGCACATGTATGTTTATTGCAGCACCGTTCACAGTAGCAAAGACTTGAAACCAACCCAAATGCCCATCAAGACTGGATAAAGAAAATGTGGAACATATATACCATGCAATACTATGCAGCCAGGACAAAAGAATGAGTTCATGTCCTTTGCAGGGACATGGATGAAGCTGTAAACATCCTTCTCAGCAAACTAACACAGGTACAGAAAATTTAACACTGCATGTTCACTCATAATTGGGAGTTGAACAATGAGAATACATGGACAGGGAGAGGGCAACATCACACACCGGGGCCTGTCAGGGGGTGGGGGCCTATGGGAGGGATAACACTAGGAGAAATACCTTATGTAGATGACGGGTTGATGGGTGCAGCAAAGCACCATGGCACATGTATATCTGTGTAACAAATGTGCACGTTCTGCACATGTATCCCAGAATTGAAAGTATTAAAAAAAAAAAAAAAATTGGCCTGGCGCTGTGGCTCACCCCTGTAATCCCAGCACTTTGGGAGGCGGAGGCGGGTGGATCACGAGGTCAGGAGATCCAGACCATCCTGGCTAGCACAATGAAACCCCGTCTCTACTAAAAAGACAAAGAAATTAGCCGGGCATGGTGGTGGGCGCCTGTAGTTCCAGCTACTTGGGAGGCTGAGGCAGGAGAATGGCATGAACCTGGGAGGCGGAGCTTGCAGTGAGTGGAGATCCAGCTGTTGCACTTCAGCCTGGGCGACAGAGCAAGACTCTGTCTCAAAAAAAAAAAAAAAAAAAAAACAAAAAAAAACACAACAACAACAAAAAACAATTGGCCGGGGTGGCTCATGCCTGTAATCCTAGCACTTTGGGAGGCCGAGGCAGCCGGATTACAAGGTCAGGAGATTGAGATCATCCTGGCCAACATGGTGAAACCCTGTCTCTACTAAAAATACAAAAATTAACTGGAGGTGGTGGCACGTGTCTGTAATCCCATCTACTTGGGAGGCTGAGGCAGGAGAATCTCTTAAATCAGAGAGTCAGAGGTTGCAATGAGCTGAGATCACATCACCGCACTCCCGCCTGGAGACAGAGCGGGACTCCCTCTCAAAAAAAAAAAAAAAAAAAAAAAAAAAAAAAAAATTCTGTTTTTGATTGTATGTAATGTATTTCAAACAGCACTAAGCTATGAAATAGTGTTACATCTAAGCTTGGAGAGATTTTAAGGACAAGTAAGACACTGCGTTGTAGGTAGGTTAAAATCTTGCTCTAAATCTTACAACCCTTAGTGACAGAGCTTGCAGGGAAACTCAGGTTTCCCAGCTGACTGTTCTTCTCAGGACTTTGTGATGAAAAGTAGAAGGAGAGTTTCTTTGTGCTGACATGCCAAAAATAGTTATATGACAATAAACATTAAGATTTAAGTAAACAATTTTTCAAGAGGATAACAGCCTCCAGCTCCATCCATCTTCCTGCAAAGGACATAATCTTGTTCTTTTCTATGGCTGCCTAGTATTCCATGATGTATATATAGCACATTTTCTTCATCCAATCTGTCATTGATGGGCATTTAGGTTGATTCCATGTCTTTGCTATTTTGCATAGTGCTGCAATAAACATTCATGTGCATGTATCTTTATGGTAAAATTATTTAGGAACAGAAACCAAATACTGCATGTTCTCACATATAACGGAGCCAAATGATGAGAACTTATGAACACAAAGCAACAACTGACACTGGCATCTATTTGAGGGTGAAGGGAGGAAGGAGGGAGAGGAAAAGAAAAGATAACTATTGTGTACTGGGCTTAATACCTGTATGATGAAATAATCTGTACAACAAACTCCTGTGACATGAGTTTACCTATGTGACAAACTTTCACATATACTCCCCAAACATGAAATAAAAATTGAATTTTTTTTTCAAGAAAAATCTTTTATAGGTACTAGTAACATTTGAAGAGGGGTCACTCGTAGTTGCTCTCTGAGATTTTCTGTCTTTGCATATCTTCCAAGGTGAAGAGGAAGTTTCTACATAAGAGGGTTTAGTAGACTTGGCCCACTGCCTTAAATATCTTGATATACATATCTTTTAATCATGCTGTAGATTTCTTTGCTTCTCTAACTGGAAGTTCCATGGAAAAGTAAGCCTTTGGACCATCTTAATAAGATTACTTTTTAAAAGTTTTCCAGTTTACTGATTTTTATAAAAACATGCTGTACATCTTTTACCTATATGAATGTTTTATCAGATATTAAAAAAAGGTATAGAAGAAATTATGCAACTCACTAAGCATTTTTTTTTTTTTTTTTTTTTGGAGACGGAGTCTCGCTCTGTCATCCAGGTTGGAGTGCAGTGGCAGGATCTCAGCTCACTGCAAGCTCCGCCTCCTGGGTTTACGGCATTCTCCTGCCTCAGCCTCCCGAGTAGCTGGGACTACAGGCGCCGCCACCTCGCCCGGCTAGTTTTTTGTATTTTTAGTAGAGACGGGGTTTCACCGTGTTAGCCAGGATGGTCTCGATCTCCTGACCTCATGATCCGCCCGTCTCGGCCTCCCAAAGTGCTGGGATTACAGGCTTGCGCCACCGCGCCCGGCCTAGCATTTTTTTAAAATACTATCAAACAGTTAACTGATTGGAAAATAGAAAAAGGTAATCTTACTAGAATGGTCCAAAGCCTTAAAGATTAAAGTTTCCAATTATTCTTTAATTACTGGCTTGTTGCAAAAAGTACTCTAACAAATCCCCCTATTTCCAGTAATGTCTATTTTAATCCATTTTAGATGTTGCTCTCAGATAAATGCATCTAAGCTGTAGTTCTTAACCCATTGTGCTCTTGTTTAATTTGTAGTGGTTTGTCATTGTCTGTTACAATAGATTCAAAGTAGGAGCAGGCATATATAAGTGAAGATACAAGGTGACACACTAAGATATGAGAAAAATATATTAAAACTTTATTTGCCTTGTCATAATAATTAAAAGTATATATTTTATAAACGAGTGAATAAAGAGAAAGGTGTTGAGATAATTTTCTAGTAAAGGCGTGATTATTAACACTTGGAATAACTGGTCTATAGAATGAAATTGTCGTAGCCGGGCTTTCATTTACTCTGGAAAGTTTCACCCAGCCATCACTTTCAGGCTACATCTCTATTCAGTCTCTATCAGAGTCAAACTGAGGTGCTGCAGAAATTTCCTACTTTCCTAAGTGTTTATTCCTTCTGTCTGGAATGCTTCCCTTCATCCTTTTTTTTTTTTTTTTTTTTTTTTTTGAGACGGAGTCTCGCTCTGTCGCCCAGGCTGGAGTGCAGTCGTGCGATCTCCACTCACTGCAAGCTCCGCCTCCCGGGTTCACGCCATTCTCCTGCCTCAGCCTCCCGTGTAGCTGAGACTACAGGTGCCTTTTTTGTATTTTTAGTAGAGACGGGGTTTCACCGTGTTAGCCAGGATGGTCTCGATCTGCTGACCTCGTGATCCGCCCGTCTCGGCCTCCCAAAGTGCTGGGATTACAGGCGTGAGCCACCGCGCCCGGCCCCCTTCATCCTTTTATGCTAAAATCTTAACTGTTTTTCAAACTCTAGATCAGATGCTATTTCCTTTATTAATATTTTGTAGTTAGAATAGTTTTGATTATAAGTAGCAGAGAACCACTCAAATTGCTATAATTAATAAAGGAAATTTATAGGTTTATGATACAGAAAAGTTAAGATAAAGGAAAAAGTTCATGTACAATTTCATGAGGTGCCAGATTAATTTATGCACAGTTCCCTTGTCTCTCTATTCCTTCATGTGATCTCTGTCCTTAGGTTGATTTCCTTTAGGGTTACACAACGTTGGAGCAATTTTAAGCCTTACATTAACATCCCACATCACACAGAGCAAGCAAAGAAAGCATCTTCCCACTCTCTCCACCCACTCACCTTCAATTCAATAAAAGTTCTCGGCTTCATACTAAAATAGCTTAGGTGATATTCTCACTCATATGGGCTGATAAATGCTGATTAGATTAGATCATCAGAGCTTACCTTTGAGCTAAGTTGGTCAGGGTCCTCCCCTGGAGTTTGCGGGTCATCAATTTCATGGCTGTTTGTAATTGATAGAAAAATAATAATTGCTAGGGAGGCAAACCACAATGTCTGCTATACACCTTAAGTTGTTTACTACCTAAAAGAGGACTCTTCATCTCCTGAATACTATCTTTTATTTATGTGCTTTCTTTTATCACTTATTTTTTCTTGAATTATAGCAATTTTCTTTCATATTTGCCAGGTTTTAAGTGGCTGGAGAAGCAAGTACCTATATCTGATTGATCATTTTATTCAACTTTCCCCTATGTGGCATCTAGCACAATGCTTTGTTAAATTAGAATACATGATAAATGAACGTACAAATGAATGAAGAAATAAATAGATAAAATGATTGTATAAAATTATTGCCCTTGAAATACAGTTTCTTTTTTGTTAGAAGATTTCAAACAAAACTTAGCAGAAAATGTTCAGCTATGGAAAACACTCATGTATTACAGAAGTGCTGGATGCAATAAATTCCAAGACAACTTATATTTTAACAGTTTATTTCTTGAATATTTGATCCTTTGAGGTAGATGGTGTCTTTTAAAAGGCTTCTAATTAACTACATATCTTTTGTCATCTGTAGTTATTCCATGGAAAAATGTTACTTGTCTAGAAAGTAAAAAGAAAAGTACAAAGTAGTTGTAATGGCACATTAGCCTGCCAAATGTTATGCTTCTGTATAGGAAGAAGTTAAACCTTCGACAGTTGTTACTTTTATTTAAATGAAGGGAGGCTGAAGCATGAGAATTGCTTGAACGCGGGAGGTAGAGGTTGCAGTGAGCTGAGATGGGGCCACCGCACTACAGGCTGAATGACAGAGTGAGTCTCTGTCTTAAAAATAAGTAAATAAAAATAAAATCCGGGTTCGCGATTGGGTAATATACAGACTACCTAGGTATATTTGATGGATTCATTTGTACTCCAAACCTAAGCAACACACAGTATTCTTTTGTAACAAACCTGTACATGTACCCCGATTCTAAAATAAAAGTTAAAAAAGGAAAAAAAAAAAAGAAAAGTAACAACACTATTACTAGATAAGTTGAGCTTTCTTTGAAAAGATAATTTCTTCTCATCAGAATGTTAATTAAATGAATAAAATGTATATAGTTTTTATACTCACAGATTCACTTTAGATGAAGGGTTTATTTCACCTAATATATTAAGCTATAGATAATAAAAAGTATTTTTATATCACCTTATCCTTGTTATCAGAAATCTTTTCCCCAATAATGTTTCACTGAAGCATTAGATCCACATTGATCTCCAAATTCATATATATTATGGTTTTTGGAATAATCTACATAGGCGCCTCATAGTAAAAAACTGAACCCATAATCTGCTCCTATCAAACCAGTTTCTCCTCTAATGTTAACTGTCTTGGCAAGTGTGTTAAATCATTCTTGGATTTCTATAAAAGAATACCTGAAACTGGGTATTCTATAAAGAAAAGAGGTTTAATTGGCTCACATTATGCAGGCTTTACAGGAAGCATGCTGCTGCTGCCTGCTGGGCTCCTGGGGAGGCTTCAGGAAGCTTACAATCTTGACAGAAGGCAAAGAGAGGGAGCAGGCATGTCACATGGTGAAAGCAGAAACAAGATACAGGGGAGGTGTCACACACTTAAAAATGACCAGATCTAATGAGAACTCACTCACTACTGTGAAGGGACAGTACCAAGTGCATAGTGCTAAACCATGCATGAAAAATTCACCCTCGTGATCCAGTCACCTCCCACCAGACCCCACCTCCAACACTGGGACTTACGTTTCAACATGATATTTGGGTGGGGACAACATCCACACTATATCAGCAAATGATTTTTTAATCACTGAGTTGCTGTTTCCAGAAACCTGGGAGCCATCCTTAACAATCTTTCTACCTTACTCCTCACATCCACTTTATTATCAAATCTTGACAATTCTACTTCCCAAATGTGCAAAATGTGTCTTGAATGTGTTCATGTCTCTCAAATTGTATTGCTACTACTTGAAGCTACCATCATAAATTACCTAGACCTAGACAAACAGCCTCTAAACTGGTTTTCCTGTTTCTAATCATGACTTTCTCCATTCCAGTACTCACACTTTCACCAGATAGTAAAACAAAAACAAAAACAACAACAAAAACCTTGTTATAGGCCCTTAATATCTTTCCATTGCTCTGTGGATAAATGTAAAAATTCTTCAGGACTCAGATAATATGGTTCCTGCCTGTTTCTCCATCCTCATGGCTATGGTTTAGATATTTGACTTCCCCAAACTTCGTGTTGAAACTTAATCTCCTGTTGAAGGTGGGGCCTAATGGGAGGTTCTTGGGTCATGAGGGCGGATCCCTCATGAAGCCTTGGTGTGGTCCTCATGATAATGAGTGAGTCCTCACTAGTTCCAATGAGAGTTGGTTGTTAAAAAGGGTCTGACACCTCCCCTCTGTCTCTCTCCCCTCTGTCTCATTTCTTACCACATAATCTCTCTACAGACTGGCTCCTTTTTGCCACTATGAATGGAAGCAGCCTGTGGCCCTTACTAAATGCAATGCCAGTGCCATGCATGAGCCAAATAAAACTTAAAAAAAAATTACTCAGTCTTAGGTGTTCCTTCATAGAAACACAAATAAGTTAAGACACTCATCTTTCACTAATCATCTCCCTCTCTCGCTCACTTTGCTCCACCACACCGACTTTTTCTATCCCTAAAATGTACTAAGATCTGTTGCCCTCATAACCCTTGATTATACTGCTTCCTGTATGTGAGGTATTCTTTTCACCTCTAATATAAACACACATACTTCTCCCTTTCTCCTCTTTCTCTCTCTCTCTTTTTTTTTGAGATAGGATCTCACTCTGTTGCCCAGACTGGAGTGCAGCGGTGCAATCAGAACTTCACCTCCTGGGTTCATGTGATATGCCTTACTCAGCCTCCCAAGTATCTGGGACTACAGGCTCACACAACCATGCTTGGCTAATTTTTTTTCTTACTTTTTGTAGAGAGAGGTTTTCTCCATGTAGACCAGGCTCACTTGCTTTTCTAATTTAGCTAATTTCTACTCATCCTTCAACTATTAAATTAAATATTACTTTAATTCGTCAGGGCACTATTCCCAGAACCTCTTGCCAGATTAGGTTATTTCCTCCTGTTGTAAACTTTCATAGCCATCTCACTTTTGCTCAATAATATGCATAACAATCATATTAAATAGTTATTTGAGCAATTTAAGTATCTGTCTTCTCTATTCCTGTATATCTACAATGAGGGTAGGCACCGCATTTATTTTGTTCATCATTGTTACTACCTAACATAATGCTTAACATTTACTATGAACTCAATAAATGTATATTAAATAAATGAATAATAAAACGCATTATAGAAGAATAAGATTTACTGAATATATTCCATTTGTCAAAGGTAGCTTATAAACAGGAGAAGACAAGATGTAGCCACCTTGGAAGGGAGAATATGAAGCCAAAGCAAAAGTGTTGTTCACTTAAATTTTTAAAACAGGACCCATAAATAACACTTTTTTCTCTTATATCTTCCAGGTACTGACTTTGATTTTGCCTGTATCAGTTTCATGAACCAACATTATTCTTCTCTAGTCTTAGTCTCTTTCCAAATTTTTCTCCATGTCATGTCAGTCATAAATTTTGATCATTTTATTTCATTGTGATATCATTATATAATTTGCCTTTTAATCCCACTGGCACTGCTGTATTGCACAGCACAATTATCTTACCCTCAGTCTTCTGCAAAAGTCTCCTGATACATCTTTCTACCTCCAATTAATATAGCACTCTTAATGCCAGATTAATCTTTCTAAAGCAATTTTCTATTTATGTCCCTAACAGTTCAAAAGTTTTCATTTACTCTTTGTCATTCTATAAAATAAATCTAGGCAGTTTACTATAGCATTCATGGCCTTTATCTTCATTATTCTCTTCTGTTTTTTTTTTTTTTTTTTGAGTTCTGGGATACATGTCCAGAACGTCAGAACGTGCAAGTTTGTTACACGTGCCATGGTGGTTTGCTGCACCCATCAACCCGTCAGCTACATTAGGTATTTCTCCTAATGCTATTCCTCCCCTAGCCTCCCATCCCCCGGAGACCCAGTGTGTGATGCCCCCCCAACCCTCTTGTCCATGTGTTCTCATTGTTCAACTCCCACTTACTAGTGACAACATGCTGTGCTTGGTGTTTGGTTTTCTGTTCTCTTGGTAGTTTGCTGAGAATATTGGTTTCCAGCTTGATCCATGTCCCTGCAAAGGACATGAACACATCCTTTTTATGGCTGCATAGTATTCCATGGTGTATGTGTGCTACATTTTCTTTATCCAGTCTATTATTGATGGGCATTTGGGTTGATTCCAAGTCTTTGCTATTGTGAACAGTGCTGTAGAAAACATATATGTGCATGTGTCTTTATAGTAGAATGATTTATAGTCCTTTGGGTATATACCCAGTAATGGGATTGCTGGGTCAAATGGTATTTCTAGTTCTAAATCTTTGAAGAATAGCCACACTGTCTTCCACAATGGTTGAACTAATTTACACTCCCACCAACAGTGTAAAAGCATTCTTATTTCTCCACATCCTCTCCAGCATCTGTTGTTTCCTAACTTTTTAATGATTGCCATTCTGACTGCTGTGAGATGGTATCTCATTGTGGCTTTGATTTGCATTTCTCTAATGACCAGTGATGAGCTTTTTTTTTCATATGTTGACTGCATAAATGTCTTTTGAGAAGTGTCTGTTCATATCCTTTGCCCACTTTTTGATTTTTTTTTTTTCTTGTAAATTTGTTTCAGTTCTTTGTACATTCTGGAAATTAGCCCTTTGTCAGATGGATAGATTGCAAAAATTTTTCCCCATTCTGTAGGTTGCCTGTTCACTCTGATGATAGTTTCTTTAGCTGTGCAGAAGCTCTTTAGTATAATTAGATCCCATTTGTCAATTTTGGCTATTTTTGCCATTGCTTTTGGTGTTTTAGTCATGAAGTCTTTGACCATGCCTATGTCCTGAATGGTATTGCTGAGGTTTTCTTCTAGGGTTTTTATGGTTTTAGGTCTTACATTTAAGTCTTTAATCCATCTTGAGTTAATTTTTGTATAAGGTGTAAAGAAAGGATCCACTTTCATCTTTCTGCATATGGCTAGC
Source organism: Macaca mulatta (assembly GCF_049350105.2). Classification (NCBI taxonomy): domain Eukaryota; kingdom Metazoa; phylum Chordata; class Mammalia; order Primates; family Cercopithecidae; genus Macaca; species Macaca mulatta. Next base: position 91,005,497 of record NC_133419.1, read on the forward strand.
CAGTTTTCCCAGCACCATTTATTAAATAGGGAATCCTTTCCCCATTGCTTGTTTTGTCAGGTTTGTCAAAGATCAGATGATTCTAGCTGTGTGGTGTTATTTCTGAGGCCTCTGTTTTGTTCCATTGGTCTATTTTCTGTTTTGGTACCAGTACCATGCTGTTTTGGTTACTGTAGCCTTGTAGTATAGTTTGCAGTCAGGTAGTGTGATGCCTCCAACTTGGTTCTTTTTGCTTAGGATTGTCTTGGCTATGCGGGGTCTTCTTTGGTTTCATATGAAATTTAAAGTAGTTTTTTCTAATTCTGTGAAGAAAGTCAGTGGGAGCTTGATGGGGATAACATTGAATCTGTAAATTACCTTGGGCAGTATGGCCATTTTCACAATATTAATTTTTCCTATCCATGAACATGGAATGTTTTTTCATTTGCTTGTGTTTTCTCTTATTTCCTTGAGCAGTGGTTTGTAGTTCTCCTAGAAGAGGTCCTTCACATCCCTTGTAAGTTGTATTCCTATTTTATCCTCTTTTTAGCAGTTGTGAATGGGGGTTAACTAATGATTTGACTCTCTGTTTGTCTGTTATTGGTGTATAGGAATGCTTGTGAATTTTGTACATTGATTTTGTATCCTGAGACTTTGCTGAAGTTGCTTATAAGCTTAAGGAGATTTTGTGCTGAGAAGATGGGGTTTTCAGAATATACAATCATGTCATCTGCAAATGGAGACAATTTGACTTACTACCTCTCTTCCTAATTGAATACTCTTTATTTCTTTCTCTTGCCTGATTGCCCTGGCCAGAACTCCCAATACTATGTTGAATAGGAGTGGTGAGAAAGGGCATGTTTGTCTTGTGCTGGTTTTCAAAGGGAATGCTTCCAGTTTTCACCCATTCAGTATGATACTGGCTATGGGTTTGTTATAAATACCTCTTATTATTTTGAGATACAGTCCATCGATACCTAGTTTGAGTGTTTTTAGCATGAAGGGGTGTTGAATTTTATCAAAGGCTTTTTCTGCATCTGTTGAAATAATCATGTGCTTTTTTTCATTGGTTCCGTTTATGTGGTGGATTACATTTACTGATTTGCATATGTTGAATCAGCCTTACATTCTAGGGATGAAGCCTACTTGATCATGGTGGATAAGTTTTTTGATGTGCTTCTGGATTCGGTTTGCCAGTATTTTATTGACGATTTTTGCATCGATGTTCATCATGGATGTTGGCCTGAAATTTTCTTTTTTTGTTGTGTCTCTGTCAGATTTTGGTATCAGGATAAGTCTGGCCTCATAAAATTAGTTAGGGAGGATTCCCTCTTTTTCTATTGTTGGGAATATTTTCAGAAGCAGTGGTACCAGCTCCTCTTTCTACCTCTGGTAGAATTTGGCTGTAAATCTGTCTGGTCCTGGATTTGTTTTTTTTTTTGGTTAGTAGGCTATTAATTACTGCCTCAATTTCAAAACTTTTCATTGGTCTATTCAGGGATTCTACTTCTTCCTGGTTTAGTCTTGGGAGGTAGTATGTGCCCAGGAATTTATCCATTTCTTTTAGATTTTCTAGTTCATTTGTGTAGAGGTGTTTATAGTATTCTCTGATATGGTTTGTATTTCTGTGGGATTGGTGGTGATATCCCCTTTATCTTTTATTGCATCTATTTGATTCTTTTTTCTTTATTAGTCTGGCTAGTGGTCTATCTATTTTGTTGATCTTGTTAAAAAAAACAGCTCTTGGATTCATCAATTTTTTGAAGGGGTTTTCGTGTCTGTATCTCCTTCAGTTCTGCTCTGATCCTAATTATTTCTTGTCTTCTGCTAGCTTTTGAATTTGTTTGCTCTTGTTTCTCTAGTTCTTTTAATTGTGAAGCTAGGGTGTCAATTTTAGATCTTTCCTGCCTTCTCTTGTGGGCATTTAGTGCTATAAATTTCCCTCTATACACTTCTTTAAATTTGTCCCAGAGATTCTGGTATGTTGTGTTTTTGTTCCCATTGATTTCAAAGAACATATTTATTTCTGCCTTAATTTTGTTATTTACCCAGTAGTCATTCAGGAGCAGGTTGTTCAGTTTCAATGTAGTTGTGTAGTTTTGAGTGAGTTTCTTTTTTTTTTTTTTTCTTTTTTTTTCTTTCTTTTTTTAAAAATTATACTTTAAGTTCTAGGGTACATGTGCATAACGTGCAGGTTTGTTACATGTATACCTGTGCCATGTTGGCGTGCTGCACCCATCAACTCGTAAGCACCCATCAACTCGTCATTTACATCAGGTATAACGCCCAATGCAATCCCTCCCCCTCCCCCTTCCCCATGATAGGCCCCGGTGTGTGATGTTCCCCTTCCTGAGTCCAAGTGATCCCATTGTTCAGTTCCCACCTATGAGTGAGAACATGCGGTGTTTGGTTTTCTGTTCTTGCCATAGTTTGCTGAGAATGATGGTTTCCAGCTGCATACATGTCCCTACAAAGGACACGAACTCATCCTTTTTTATGGCTGCATAGTATTCCATGGTGTATATGTGCCACATTTTCTTAATCCAGTCTGTCACTGATGGACATTTGGGTTGATTCCAAGTTTTTGCTATTGTGAATAGTGCTACAGTAATCATACATGTGCATGTGTCTTTATAGCAGCATGATTTATAATCCTTTGGGTATATACCCAGTAATGGGATGGCTGGGTCATATGGTACTTCGAGTTCTAGATCCTTGAGGAATCGCCATACTGTTTTCCATAATGGTTGAACTAGTTTACAATCCCACCAACAGTGTAAAAGTGTTCCTATTTCTCCACATCCTCTCCAGCATCTGTTGTTTCCTGACTTTTTAATGATTGCCATTCTAACTGGTGTGAGATGGTATCTCATTGTGGTTTTGATTGGCATTTCTCTGATGGCCAGTGATGAGCATTTCTTCATGTGTCTGTTGGCTGTATGAATGTCTTCTTTTGAGAAGTGTCTGTTCATATCCTCTGCCCACTTTTCGATGGGGTTATTTGTTTTTTTCTTGTAAATTTGAGTTCTTTATAGGTTCTGGATATTAGCCCTTTGTCAGATGAGTAGATTGCAAAAATTTTCTCCCATTCTGTAGGTTGCCTGTTCACTCTGATGGTAGTTTCTTTTGCTGTGCAGAAGCTCTTTAGTTTAATTAGATCCCATTTGTCAATTTGGGCTTTTGCTGCCATTGCTTTTGGTGTTTTAGACATGAAGTCTTTGCCCATGCCTATGTTCTGAATGGTATTACCTAGGTTTTCTTCTAGGATTTTTATGGTATTAGGTCTAACATTTAAGTCTCTAATCCATCTTGAATTAATTTTTGTATAAGGAGTAAGGAAAGGATCCTGTTTCAGCTTTCTACTTATGGCTAGCCAATTTTCCCAGCACCATTTATTAAATAGGGAATCCTTTCCCCATTTCTTGTTTCTCTCAGGTTTGTCAAAGATCAGATGGCTGTAGATGTGTGGTATTATTTCTGAGGACTCTGTTCTGTTCCATTGGTCTATATCTCTGTTTTGGTACCAGTACCATGCTGTTTTGGTTACTGTAGCCTTGTAGTATAGTTTGAAGTCAGGTAGCATGATGCCTCCAGCTTTGTTCTTTTGACTTAGGATTGTCTTGGCAATGTGGGCTCTTTTTTGGTTCCATATGAACTTTAAAGCAGTTTTTTCCAATTCTGTGAAGAAACTCATTGGTAGCTGGATGGGGATGGCATTGAATCTATAAATAAGCTTGGGCAGTATGGCCATTTTCACGATACTGATTCTTCCTATCCATGAGCATGGTATGTTCTTCCATTTGTTTGTGTCCTCTTTTATTTCACTGAGCAGTGGTTTGTAGTTCTCCTTGAAGAGGTCCTTTACATCCCTAGTAAGCTGGATTCCTAGGTATTTCATTCTCTTTGAAGCAATTGTGAATGGAAGTTCATTCATGATTTGGCTCTATGTTTGTTTGTTACTGGTGTATAAGAATGCTTGTGATTTTTGCACATTAATTTTGTATCCTGAGACTTTGCTGAAGTTGCTTATCAGCTTAAGGAGATTTTGGGCTGAGACAATAGGGTTTTTTAAATATCCAATCATGTCATCTGCAAACAGGGACAATTTGACTTCTTCTTTTCCTAACTGAATACCCTTTATTTCTTTCTCTTGCCTGATTGCTCTAGCCAGAACTTCCAACACTATGTTGAACAGGAGTGGTGAGAGAGGGCATCCCTGTCTTGTGCCTGTTTTCAAAGGGAATTTTTCCAGTTTTTGCCCATTCAGTATGATATTGGCTATGGGTTTGTCATAAATAGCTATTATTATTTTGAGATACATTCCATCAATACCGAATTTATTGAGCGTTTTTAGCATGAAGCGCTGTTGAATTTTGTCAAAGGCCTTTTCTGCATCTATTGAGATAATCATATGGTTTTTGTCTTTGGTTCTGTTTATACGCTGGATTACGTTTATTGACTTGTGTATGTTGAACCAGCCTTGCATCCCAGGGATGAAGCCCACTTGATCATGGTGGATGAGCTTTTTGATGTGCTGCTGGATTCAGTTTGCCAATATTTTATTGAGGATTTTTGCATCGATGTTCATCAGGGATATTGGTCTAAAATTCTCTTTTTTTGTTGTGTCTCTGCCAGGCTTTGGTATCAGGATGATGTTGGCCTCATACAATGAGTTAGGGAGGATTCCCTCTTTTTCTATTGATTGGAATAGTTTCAGAAGGAATGGTACCAGCTCCTCCTTGTACCTCTGGTAGAATTCAGCTGTGAATCCATCTGGTCCTGGACTTTTTTTGGTTGGTAGGCTATTAATTATTGCCTCAATTTCAGAGCCTGCTATTGGTCTATTCAGGAATTCAGCTTCTTTCTGGTTTAGTCTTGGAAGAGTGTAACTGTCCAGGAAATTATCCATTTCTTCTAGATTTTCTAGTTTATTTGCATAGAGGTGTTTATAGTATTCTCTGATGGTGGTTTGTATTTCTGTGGGGTCGGTGGTGATATCCCCTTTACCATTTTTTATTGCGTCTATTTGATTCTTCTCTCTTTTCTTCTTTATTAGTCTTGCTAGCGGTCTATCAATTTTGTTGATCTTTTCAAAAAACCAACTCCTGGATTCATTGATTTTTTGGAGGGTTTTTTGTGTCTCTATCTCCTTCAGTTCTGCGCTTATTTTGGTTATTTCTTGCCTTCTGCTTGCTTTTGAATGTGTTTGTTCTTGCTTCTCTAGTTCTTTTATTGTGATGTTAGAGTGTCAATTTTAGATCTTTCCTGCTTTCTCTTGTGGGCATTTAGTGCTATAAATTTCCCTCTACACACGGCTTTAAATGTGTCCCAGAGATTCCGGTATGTTGTATCTTTGTTCTCATTGGTTTCAAAGAACATCTTTATTTCTGCCTTCATTTCGTTATGTACCCAGTAGTTATTCAGGAGCAGGTTATTCAGTTTCCATGTAGTTGAGCGGTTTTGATTGAGTTTCTTAGTCCTGAGTTCTAGTTTGATTGCACTTGGTCTGAGAGACAGTTTGTTATAATTTCTGTTCTTGTACATTTGCTGAGGAGTGCTTTACTTCCAATTACGTGGTCAATTTTGGAATAAGTGTGATGTGGTGCTGAGTGGAATGTATATTCTGTTGATTTGGGGTGCAGAGTTCTGTAGGTGTCTATTAGGTCTGCTTGCTGCAGAGATGAGTTCAATTCCTGGATATCCTTGTTAACTTTCTGTCTCGTTGATCTGTCAATGTTGACAGTGGAGTGTTGAAGTCTCCCATTATTATTGTATGGGAGTCTAAGTCTCTTTGTAAGTCTCTAAGGACTTGCTTTATGAATCTGGGTGCTCCTGTATTGGGCGCATATATATTTAGGATAGTTAGCTCTTCCTGTTGAATTGATCCCTTTACCATTATGTAATGGCCTTCTTTGTCTCTTTTGATCTTTGATGGTTTAAAGTCTGTTTTATCAGAGACTAGTATTGCAACCCCTGCTTTTTTTTGTTCTCCATTTGCTTGGTAGATCTTCCTCCATCCCTTTATTTTGAGCCTATGTGTGTCTCTGCATGTGAGATGGGTCTCCTGAACACCGTAAACTGATGGGTCTTGACTCTTTATCCAGTTTGCCAGTCTGTGTCTTTTAATTGGACCATTTAGTCCATTTACATTTAAGGTTAATATTGTTATATTTGAACTTGATCCTGCCATTATGATATTAACTGGTTATTTTGCTCGTTAGTTGATGCAGTTTCTTCCTAGCATCGATGGTCTTTACATTTTGGCATGTTTTTGCAATGGCTGGTACCAGTTGTTCCTTTCCATGTTGAGTGCTTCCTTCAGGGTCTCTTGTAAGGCAGCCTTGGTGGTGACAAAATCTCTAAGCATTTGCTTATCTGTAAAGGATTTTATTTCTCCTCACTTATGAAACTTAGTTTGGCTGGATATGAAATTCTGGGTTTAAAATTCTTTTCTTTAAGAATGTTGAATATTGGTCCCCACTCTCTTCTGGCTTGTAGAGTTTGTGCCGCGAGATCTGCTGTTAGTCTGATGGGCTTCCCTTTGTGGGTGACCCGACCTTTCTCTCTGGCTGCCCTTAAGATTTTTTCCTTCATTTCAACTTTGGTGAATCTGGCAATTATGTGTCTTGGATTTGCTCTTCTCGAGGAGTATCTTTATGGCGTTCTCTGTATTTCCTGAATTTGAATGTTGGCCTTCCCTACTAGGTTGGGGAAGTTCTCCTGGATGATATCCTGAAGAGTGTTATCCAACTTGGTTCCATTTTCCACCTCACTTTCAGGCACCCCAATCAGACGTAGATTTGGTCTTTTTACATAATCCCATACTTCTTGCAGGCTTTGTTCATTTCTTTTTCTTCTTTTTTCTCTAGGTTTCTCTTTTTTCTTTAGGTTTCTCTTCTTTTTTCTTTAGGTTTCTCTTCTCGCTTCATTTCATTCATTTGATCCTCAATCACTGATACTCTTTCTTCCAGTTGATCGAGTCGGTTACTGAAGCTTGTGCATTTGTCACGTATTTCTCGTGTCATGGTTTTCATCTCTGTCCATTCGTTTATGGCCTTCTCTGCATTAATCTAGTTATCAATTCTTCCACTTTGTTTTCAAGATTTTTAGTTTCTTTGCCCTGGGTACGTAATTCCTCCTTTAGCTCTGAGAAGTTTGATGTACTGGAGCCTTCTTCTCTCATCTCGTCAAAGTCAATCTCCGTCCAGCTTTGATCCGTTGCTGGCGGTGAGCTGCGCTCCTTTGCCGGAGGAGATGCGCTCTTATTTTTTGAATTTCCAGCCTTTTTGCCCTGCTTTTTCCCCATCTTTGTGGTTTTGTCTGCCTCTGGTCTTTGATGATGGTGACGTACTGATGGGGTTTTGGTGTAGGTGTCCTTCCTGTCTGATAGTTTTCCTTTTAGCAGTCAGGACCCTCAGCTGTAGGTCTGTTGGAGATTGCTTGAGGTCCACTCCAGACCCTGTTTGCCTGGGTATCAGCAGCAGAGGCTGCAGAAGATAGAATATTTCTGAACAGCGAGTGTACCCGTCTGATTCTTACTTTGGAAGCTTCCTCTCAGGGGTATACTCCACCCTGTGAGGTGTGGGGTGTCAGACTGCCCCTAGTGGGAAATGTCTCCCAGTTAGGCTACTCAGGGGTCAGGGACCCACTTGAGCAGTGAGTCTGTCCCTTCTCAGATCTCAACCTCCGTGTTGGGAGATCCACTGCTCACTTCAAAGCTGTCAGACAGAGTTGTTTGCGTCTGCAGAGGTTTCAGCTGCTTGTTGTTGTTGTTGTTGCTTAGCTGTGCCCTGTCCCCAGAGGTGAAGTCTACAGAGACAGGCAGGACTCCTTGAGCTGCTGTGAGCTCCACCCAGTTCGAGCTTCCCAACCGCTTTGTTTGTCTACTTAAGCCTCAGCAATGGCGGGCACCCCTCCCTCAGCTTCGCTGCTGCCTTGCCAGGAGATCGCAGACTGCTGTGCTAGCAATGAGGGAGGCTCCGTGGGCATGGGACCCTCCCGGCCAGGTGTGGGATATAGTCTCCTGGTGTGCCCGTTTGCTAAGATCCTTGGTAGAGCGCAGTATTTGGGTGGGAGTTACCCGATTTTCCAGGTGTTGTGTGTCTCAGTTCCCCTCCCTAGGAAAAGGGATTCCCTTCCCCTTTGCGCTTCCCAGGTGAGGTGATGTTTCGCCCTGCTTCAGCTCTCGCTGGTCGGGCTGCAGCAGCTGACCAGCACTGATTGTCAGGCACTCCCTAGTGAGAGAAACCCAGTACCTCAGTTGAAAATGTAGAAATCTCCTGTCTTCTGTGTCGCTCACGCCGGGAGTTGGAGAGTGGAGCTGTTCCTATTCGGCCATCTTCCTCCGCCCCCCGAGATCAATTCCTTGAGTGAGTTTCTTAATCCTGAGTTCTAATTTGATTGCACCGTCATCTGAGAGACTGTTATGGTTTCCATTCTTCTACATTTGCTGAGGAATGTTTTACTTCTAATTATGCTGCCAATTTTAGAATAAGTGCAATGAGGTGCTCAGAAGAAGGTATATTCTCTTGATTTGTGGTGGAGAGTTCTGTGGATGTGTATTAGGTCTGCTTGGTCCAGAGCTGAGTTCAAGTCCTGGATATCCTTGTTAATTTTCTGTCTCATTGATCTGTCTGACACCGACAGTGGGGTGTTAAAGTCACACACTATTATTGTGTGGAAGTCTAAGTCTGTTTGTAGGTCTCTAATAACTTTATGAATCTGGGTGATCCTGTATTGGATGCATATGTATTTAGGATAGATAGCTATTCTTGATACATTGATACCTTTACCATTATGTAATGCCCTTCTTCATCTCTTTTGTTCATTGTTGGTTTAAAGTCTGTTTTATCAGAGACTAGGATTGCAACCACTATTTTTTTTTTTGTTTGTTTGCTTTCAATTTGCTTGATAAATGTTCCTCCATCCCTTTATTTTGAGCGTATGTGTGTCTTTGCACGTGAGATGGGTCTCCTGAATTCGGCACTATGATGGGTCTTGACTCTTTATCCAATTTACTAGTCTGTGTCTTTTAATTGGGGCATTTAGTCCATTTACATTTAAGGTTAATAATGTTATGTGTGAATTTGATCCTGTCATTATGATGCTGGCTGGTTGTTTTGCCTGTTAGTTGATACAGTTTCCTCATAGCATCAGTGGTCTTTACAATTTGGTATGTTTTTGCAGTGGCTGGTACTGTTTGTTCCTTTCCATGTTTAGTGCTTCCTTCAGGAGCTCTTCTAAGGCAGGCCTGGTGGTAACAAAATCTCTCAGCATTTTCTTCTCTGTAAAAGACTTTATTTTGCTTATGAAGCTTAGTGTGGCTGGATATGGAATTCTGGGTTGAAATTTCTTTTCTTTAAGAATGTTAAATTTTGGCTCCCATTCTCTTCTGTCTTGTAGTGTTTCTGCCAAGAGATCCGCTGTTAGCCCGATGGACTTCCCTTTGTGGGTAACACAACCTTTCTCTCTGGCTGCCTTAACATTTTTTCCTTCATTTCAACCTTGGTGAATCTGATCATTATGTGTCTTGGGGTTGCTTTTCTCAAGGAGTATCTTTGTGGTGTTCTCTGTATTTCCTGAATTTGAATGTTGGCCTGCCTTGCTAGGGTTGGGGTGTTTCTCCTGGATAAAGTGCTGAAGAGTATTTTTCTACTTGGTTCCATTCTCCCTGTCACTTTCAGGTACACCAATCAAACATTTGGTCTGTTCACATAGTCCCATGTTGCTTGGAGGCTTTGTTCATTTCTTTTCACTCTTTTTTCTCTAATCTTGTCTTCTCGCTTTATTTCATTGAGTTGATCTTCAATCTGTGATATCCTTTCTTCTGCTTAATTGATTCAGCTATTGATACTTGTGTATGCTTCATGAAGTTTTCGTGCTGTGTTTTTCAGCTCCATCAGGTCAATTATGTTCTTCTCTGAACTGGCTATTCTAGTTACCAATTCATCTAGGTTTTTTTTTTCAAAGTTCTTAGCTTCCTTGCATTGGGTTAGAACATGCTCCTTTAGCTTGACGGACTTTGTTATTACCCACCTTCTGAAGCCCACTTCTGTCAATTTGTCAAAATCCTTCTCTGTCTAGTTTCGTTCCCTTGCTGGCAAGGAGTTGTGATCCTTTGGAGAAGAGGTGTTCTGGATTTTGGAATTTTCAGCCTTTTTGTGCTGGTTTCTCCCCATCTTCATGGATTTATCTAACTTTGGTCTTTGATATTGGTGATGTTCGGATGGGGTTTTGGTGTGGATGTCCTTTTTGTTGATGTTGATAGTATTCCTTTTTGTTTGTTAGTTTTCCTTCTAACAGTCAGGCTCTTCTGTTGCAGGTCTGCTGGAGTTTGCTGGAGGTCCACTCCAGACCCTGTTTGCCTGGGTATCATCAGTGGAGGCTGCAGAACAGCAAATATTGCTGCCTGTTTCTTCCTCTGGAAGCTTTGTCCCAGAGAGCCACCTACCAGATGCCAGCCAGCTCTCCTGTATGAGGTGTCTGTCTGCTTCTACTGGAAGTTTTCTCCCAGTCAGTTTACATGACGTTCAGGGACCCACTTGAGGAGGCATTCTGTCCCTTAGCAGAGCTCAAACGCTGTGCTGGGACATCTGCTGCTCTCTTCGGAGCCATCAGCCAGGGATGTTTAAGTCTGCTGAAGCGGTGCCCACAGCCACCCCTTCCCCCAGGTGCTCTGTCCCAGGGAGATGGGGGTTTTATCCATAAGTCCCTGACTGGGGCTGCTGCCTTTTTTTCAGAGATGCCCTGCCCAGAAAGGAGGAATCTAGAGAGGCAGTCTGGCCACAGAGGCCTTGCTGAGATTCAGTGGGCTCCGCCCAGTTCACACTTCCAGGTGCGTTTGTTTACACTGTGAGGGTAAAACCTCCTACTCAAGCCTCAGCAATGGTGGACACTCCTTCCCCTACCAAGCTTGAGCATCCCAGGTTGACCTCAGACTGCTGTGCTAGCAGCAGGAATTTCAGGAACTTAGCTTGCTGGTCTCCATGGGGGTGGGGCTTGCTGAGCCAGACCACTTGGCTCCCTGGCTTCAGTCCCCTTTCCAGGGGAGTGAACGGTTCTGTCTCGCTGGCGTTCCAGGTGCCACTGGGGTATGAAAGAAAAAACAAAACAAAGCAAAACAAAAAACTCCTGCAGCTAGCTTAGTGCCTGCCCAAACTGCCGCCCAGCTTTGTGCTTGAAACCCAGGACCCTGGTGGCATAGGCACCGGAGGGAATCTCCTGGTCTGCAGGTTGTAAAGACCATGGGAAAAGCATAATATCTGGGTCAGAGTACACCATTCCTCCTGGTACAATGTCTTACAGTTTCTCTTGGCTGAGGAAGGGAGATCCCCTGGCCCTTGTGCTTCACGTGTGAGGTGACTCCCCACCCTGCTTCGGCTTGCCCTCTGTGGGCTGCATCCACTCTCCAACGAGTCCCAATGATATGAATCGAGTATCTCAGTTGGAAATGCAGAAATCACCTGCCTTCTGTGTCCATCTTGGTGGGAGCTGAAGACCGGAGCTGTTCCTATTCACCCATCTTGCTAGTCCAATCTCTTCTGTTTATCTTTTTTTTTTTTTTTGCAGTTGCAAGATTTAATAGAGTGAAAGCAGAGCTTCCATACAAAGGGAGGGGACCCAAAGAGGGTAGCCGTTGCTGGCTCGAATGCCTGGGTTTATATCCCGATCATTGTCCCTCCTGCTGTGCTCTCAGGCGATAGATGACTGGCTATTTCTTTATCTCCTGTGGATTCTCTGTGTCAGTGAAACCAATGCATATATATCCACCTTCACACTTTCACTAATTCCTTTCTTGCTACTTGGAATATCTTCTTTTATTACTCTTTGTGTTTTTACTTTCATATGTATTTTCTGACTGCTTCCTTTCTCTGAATTTTTTTCTCATCTACATTCTGGGCTAATCACTTGATATTATATGTTATTTCTATCATTTATACAACTTATAATGTGTACAAGTTGAACCCCAAACTTAATTGCTAATAATTTGAAAACTTTATTGTAGTTCTAGCATCTAGGAGAGTATCTAGCAAATTAATTGTAATTTTTTATAACTGACTATAGGGCCTGCATTTAAAATAGTACGTAATAATAAATGTAACTCAAAAAATTGTTGATGATGATGGATAATATTTTGAGGACAGAAGTTGGGCAAAATAAACAGAAAATTTTGAGGAAAGCTAAGCATGTAGCATATCTTTAAGGATGAGGATAACTGAATTCACTTGAGATTCCTAATGGTTGATTAGGATACCTAGCAGTATATCGGGTTTAGCCGAATTGTTCCCTGATGCACATGAAGATGAGGGAAGAACATTTCAATGGATAGAATGGCATGACCAAAGGTTCAGAGGGTGGAAATGTATGTGTACAGAAGATTTACTAATTTAATAATAGAGGAAGTTGCTCACACCATGTGGGGAACATTAGATGACTATTTCTTTAGTAGGGAAAAAGTAAAACTGTGCTTATATTAAAAAAAAAAAAAACTTTGTAAGAGCTGTTTTAAAAGATTTTTTCCGGCCGAGTGCAGTGGCTCAAGCCTGTAATCCCAGCACTTTGGGAGGTCGAGGTGGATGAATCACCTAAGCTCAGGAGTTCAAGACAAGCCTGACCAATATGGTGAAACCCTGTCTCTACTAAAAATGCAAAAATTAGCCAGCCATGGTGGCGCACACTTGTAATTTCAGCTACTCAGGAGGCTGAGGCAGGAGAATCGCTTGAACCCGGGAGGCGGAGGTTGCAGTGAGCCAAGATCGCACCACTGCACCCTAGCTTGGGCAAGAGCAAGACTCCATCGTAAAAAAAGAAAAAAAAAAAAAAAAAAAGAATTTTTCTTTCAGTACCAACCTTCCTTTTTGAGAAGGTTTAAAAAATTGATCAACAGAAGAACAGAATTAGTGTTTGAAGGTATTTAGCAAAACAAATAAACTATACAAACTGAAGAACAACAGGAACCAACTCTTCACATCTTACATATGAGATTGTGTCTCATTTGCCTGAATAGATGAATAAACTATTTCTTGATTCATTTGTATCATAAATATTGTCACTTTATGCATCTAACTCAAAAAATACTCTTATAATTTGAAATTTTTTTTCTTTCATGGGATGTTGGTATCTGATCCACGTTGAACTAGAGATTTAAAGAAGTGGAAATCTATGAAATTCAATACTTATAATAACAAATTCTTAAATTTTGGAATGAAAAGAGAGTCTGTGGAATAAATAATTGTGAAAGTAGGTTATATTCTTTTTAACAGAAGTCCAGCACACAAAACAATACAAACTGGTTTCTTAATAAACTAATATCTTACTCAACTTTTAGAGGAAATTTGATAGTCTCCATTTCTTGGCTCCTGTAATATACTTTATTACATATCCTTTATATGTTGTGTTAATGTGAGATGCTTGAGTATTAAGCTACACACTAAATAACTTGGCTGTGTTTTGTAATTGCTTTCTCAGTTTTTTGTTTTTATTTTGATTTGCTTTGATTTTGACTCCACTTACTTAAAATCACTCATAGACTTTTGTTGCAGAACCTATTAAGCAATGAATGAGTGAATTATAGAAGGTAGGCAAGTAGGTTATTTTTGTATTTTAAGTGTGAGCTTGGAGGATTCCAAGGCATTCAAATATTTATACTGGCTGCTTTTCCATAGGCATAAAGTAGCTAAGATAGTTACCAATAAAAGCATTCACATCTTAATATCACTCCACTTTCGTCTGTGGTTACCAATGAAACTATAATTTAACTATTTTTATCAGTATCCTCTCTAATTTCTCATACTGTGGTCATAATCAAGGTTAAAACTGAAGAGGACAAAGCAGAGGAGCAAGGTACATGGACCCGTAACAGTCTTTTTCGCAAAGTCAGCATGTTTTCCTTAGTGACCTTGTGACCCTTCTAATTTTTCGTATTGGAACACAAAATAGTATTGTTATAACATCATTTATGTCTGTATGGCACTATCATTGTATATTTGAAGATTTATGAAATCAAGTCATCATATCCAAGCAGCTGGAATTGTGACAAATAATAGGTCATTGGGACAATCTAAGACTTCTGTGGCAAACAAATTAAGTCTTCTGTTGTCATCTGCCTCTAAGTGTAAGAATGCTGGAAGGCAGGAAAAGGGCATAATTTCACCTTTTGTCATAAACACTTAGTGCTAGCTGAGTAACATATTTTCTTCGAGTTGATTTTAGGAACTCTGGAAAGCACTGGAGATGTACTTTATATTTTTTGTAGCCTAGTTGATAGTACTATGGTCTGAAAGGTTGAATGCATTGAATGCCCATTTAAAAGGAACTAATGGTCCTAGAAAGATGGATCACAGTTTCTGGCTAAAATTACATTTTAATAGAATTTCAACAAAAACAATATACATTTTAATAAGTTTCACAAAATGGCAACATTTTCAAAATGCAAAAGCAATAGCAAGAATGATGATAGTATTTAACTCAGCATATGTAACATGGAAGTTCTGGAATACTGTGACAAGGTACAGAATGTACAAGTGGTTCATGTCTTTACTATTATAGTAATAATGGAGGTGTTTTTAAAATTTTTTTATTATACTTTAAGTTCTAGGGTACATGTGCACAACGTGCAGGTTTGTTACATATGTATACATGTGCCATGTTGGTGTGCTGCACCATTAACTCATCATTTACATTAGGTATTTCTCCTAATGCTATCCCTCCTCCTTCCTCCCACCTCATGACAGGCCCTAGTGTGAGATGTTCCCCTTCTGGTGTCCAAGTGTTCTCATTGTTCAATTCCCAACTATGATTGAGAACATGTGGTGTTTGGTTTTCTGTTCTTGTGACAGTTTGCTGAGAATGATGGTTTTCAGCTGCATCCATGTCCCTACAAAGGACATGAGCTCATCCTTTTTTATGGTTGCATAGTATTCCATGGTGTATATGTGCCACATTTTCTTAATCCAGTCTATCTTTGTTGGACTTTGGGTTGGTTCCAAGTCTTTGCTATTGTGAATAGTGCCGCCATAAGCATACGTGTGCATGTGTCTTTATAGCAGCATGACTTATAATCCTTTACGTATATACCCAGTAATGGGATGGCTGCATCAAATGGTATTTCTAGTTCTAGATCCTTGAGGAATTGCCACACTGTCTTCCACAATGGTTGAACTAGTTTACAGTCCCACCAACAGTGTAAAAGCATTTCTATTTCTCCACATCCTCTCCAGCACCTGGTGTTTCCTGACTTTTTAATGATCACCATTCTAACAGGTGTGAGATGGTATCTCATTGGGGTTTTGATTTGCATTTCTCTGATGGCAAGTGATGATGAGCATTTTTTCATGTGTCTGTTGGCTGCATAAATGTCTTCTTTTGAGAAGTGTCTGTTCATATCCTTTGCCCACTTTTTGATGGGGTTGTTTGTTTTATTCTTGTAAATTTGTTTGAGTTCTTTGTAGGTTCTGGATATTAGCCCTTTGTCAGATGAGTAGATTGCAAAAATTTCCTCCCATTTGGTTTATAGTTACAGTCTTGGAAACATGGGATCTATACTATAAAAAAAGTTATTCTATTTCTGGGGTGATAGTGGTAGGGAAGAAGGTAGGAAACAGACCATGAGGTAGGAGAGAGATGAATTGCATATGTATTATCATGGAACACAGATTTGTGTTCTGAGAGTAATGCTTGATATATTATATTCCCTCTGTGTTATCCCCCTTATCTCTACATATGTCTAGGTTAGGAGTTGGCAAGTATTTTTTAGGAAGGAACAGTTAGTAAACCTTTTAGGCTTTCTGGGCCAAATCGTCTCTGTTTTGATTTTTTAACTCTGCCACTGTAGCCATAGAAAATATGTAATCAAATGCATATGGCTGTCTGTCAGCATGACTTTACTTTCAAAAGCAGGCTTGATTTGACCTGTAGGCTCTTGTTTGCTGCCCTATTGTCTAGATTCCAAACAAGATCTTACCAAGTTAGATCTTGCCTGGCCATAACATTAACTTCCTTCCTATCTATGAAAAATATCTTTGTATCTTCATTAATATATTTGAGAATTTTTATGTAATATCTAATGAATACCATAATCAATCATGTCTTACCCCTTAACAGATGAAAAGACAAAGAAAATGTGGTATATACATGTAATGGATATTATTCAGCCTTTAAAAAGAAGGAAATTCTGCAATATGCAATAACATGGATAAACCTCAAGGGCATTATGCTAAGTTAAATAAAGCAGTCTCAGAAGAACAAATGCTGGATCATTCAAATTACATGAGTACCTAAAATCATCAAATTTGTCCAGTAAAAGAGTTGAATGGTGGTTTCCAGAGGCTGGGAGAAAGGGAAATGGGGAGTTACATCAACAAGCATAGGGTTTCATTTAGGGAAAAATTAATAAGTTTCAGAAATCTGCTGTACAACATCGTGCCTATAGTTAACAATGGTTATGCACTTAAAATTTGGTTAAGAGAATAATGTACCAATTAGGATTCTCAGAGAAACAGAACCCTTTCCTAAAGTGTTCTTCTCCTGGTTCATGATATGGCTCACTTATTTTTCATCATTCAGGTTTCAGCTTAAATGTCATTTTCTTCAGAAATCATTCCTTGACCACCCTATTGAAAGTTGTGCTCCTGTCTCTGTCACCCCCTTTTACATCATGGTATTTAATTCCTTTATACACTTTAAATGATTTATCATTATCTTATTTATTTGCTTCTTTATCTTCTGTGTCATAGACAAAAACTTCTAGAGGAAAAGTCATCTTTTTTGCCTATTGTGAATAGTGCTGCAGTGAACATGGGTATAAATATATATATATGAGATCTTGATTTCAATTCTTTTGGATAAATACCTAGAAGTGGGTTTGCAGATCATATGGTGATTCTATTTTTAATTTTTGAGAAAACTCCATACTGTTTTCCATAATGGCTGCACGAGTTTGTGTTCCCATCAACAGTTTGCAAGGGTTCTGATTTCTCCAGATCCTCACCAACACTTCTGTTTTATTTTGTTTTATTTTGATAATAGACATTCTGACATGTATGCGATGATACCCCATTGTGGTTTATATTTGCATTTCTCTGATGATTAGTGACATTGAGCATCTTTTCATATAGCTGTTGGCCATTCGTATGTCTTTTTGGAAGAAATTTTTATTCAAGTCTTAAGCCCATTTTAAAATCAAGTTATTAGTCTTCCTTCTATTGAGTTGCAGAAATTACTTACACATTTCAGATATTAACCCCTCATCAGATACGTAGGTTGCAAATATTTTCTCCCATTTTATAGATTGCCTTTTCATTCTGTTAAATGTTTCCTTTGATGTGCAGAAGATCTTTGTTCAACATAGTTCCATTTGTCTATTTTTGCCTGTGCTTTTGGTGTCATGTCCATGAAATTATTGCCAAGATTGATGTCATGAAGGTTTCCCCTATATTATCATCTAAGAATTTTACAGTTTCAGATCTTATGTGTGGCTTTTTAAACCATTGTGAGTTGCTTTTGTGTATGGTAAAAGATATTGTTTAAATTTCATTCTTTTTTTTTTTTTTTTTGAGATGGAGTCTTGCTCTGTCACCCAGGCTGGAGTGCAGTGGCCGGATCTCAGCTCACTGCAAGCTCCGCCTCCCGGGTTTATGCCATTCTCCTGCCTCAGCCTCCCGAGTAGCTGGGACTACAGGCGCCCGCCACCGCACCCGGCTAGTTTTTTGTATTTTTAGTAGAGACGGGGTTTCACCGTGTTAGCCAGGATGGTCTGGATCTCCTGACCTTGTGATCCACCCGCCTCGGCCTCCCAAAGTGCTGGGATTACAGGCTTGAGCCACCGCGCCCGGCCTTAAATTTCATTCTTTTATATGTGAATATCCAGTTTTCCCAATATCATTTGTTGAAGAGACTACCTTTTCCCCATTGTGTATGCTTGGCACTACTGTTGAAGACTGTATTTTTAAGGATTTATTGTCGAGTTCTGTACTCTCTTCCATTTGCCTTAGATAGCTGTCTTTATGCTAGCACCATACTGTTTTACTTACTTTAGCATTGTAACACATTTTGAGATCATTAAGTGTGATGCCTCCAGCCTTGCCCTTCTTTCTCAAGATTGATTTGACTATTTCAGGTCTTTTGTGTTTCCTTATGAAATTTAGAGTTTTTTTTTTCCATTTCTGTAAAAATACTATTGGGATTTTTGATGGCAATTACATTGAATCTGTAGATTACTTTGGATTGTATGAACTTTTTAATAATATTCTTCCAATCTATGAACACAAAATATCTTTTCGTTTGTGTCTTCTTTAATGTTGTTCATCAATGTTTTGTAGCTTTCAGTGTATAAGTCTTTCATCACCTTAAGTTTATTCCTAAGTATTTTATTCTTTTTGATGCTATTGTAAATGGAATTGCTTTCTGAATTTTCTTTTCAGATAATTTATTTTTACTCTATAGATATATAATGTTTTATATATTGATTTTTTTAAAAAAATAATAGAGATGGGGTCTCTATATATTTCCCAGGCTAGACTTAAACTCCTGGGCTCAAGCCATCCTTGCCACTCAGCCTCCTGAGTAGCTGGGACTACGGTATATGTTGATTTTGTATCCTTTAGCTTTACTAAATTTGTTTATTAGTTCTAACAGTTTTTTGGTAGAGTCTTTAGGGTTTTCTAGGTGTGAGATTATATCATATGCATATGGGGACCATTTTGCTGCTGCTTCTCTGATTTGGATGCCTTTTATCTCTTTTTCTTGCCCAATTGCAGGAAAGTCTACCTAAGACATCTAGTACTATGTTGAATAGAAGTAACAAGAGTGGGAATTCTTGCTTTGTTCCTGATTATAGAGCTTAAAACAACTTTCAGATTTGTTGCTGTTAATTGTGATGATAGCTGTGGACTCTTCATATATGGCCATTAGTATGTTGAAATAATTTTCTTTTATTTCTAGTTTGTTGAGAGTTTTTATCATGAAAAGGTACTGAATTTTGAAAAATGCTTTTTCTGTATCTGTTGAAATGATCATATGATTTTTATTTTTTATTCTGTTAATACAAAATATCGCATTACTTGATTTTCATATGTTGAACCATCCATGTATCTCAGGGACAAATCCTTCATGGTCATGGTATATGACCCTTTTAATATACTGTTGAATTCAATTTGTTAGTATTTTAAAATAATTTTCTTCTCTATATTGACTAGAGATATTTGCCTGTAGTTTTCCTTTTTGGGGGTGTTTTTGTCTGGCTTTGGTATCAAGGTAATGCTGGCTTCATAAAATGAGTTCGGAAGTGTTTCCCCCTCTTCAAGTTTTTGGAAGACAGGCCATAGTGACTGCCAACCCAAACCTCCATCTCTGTTCTCACTCTCCCCCACCAACAGCTACATTTTGCCAGGTCAGTGCTCTGAGACTGGCAAAACAGAAGCCAGTTCACTGTGAAGTCTTTGGATGGCAAAACAGAAGCCAGTCCACTGTGAAGTTGGGATGCTGGATGCATGGACTAACTCTTTTCCTCCACAGGGAGTAGCAGGGAGCTGGAATTTTCCCTCTGCTCATGCTGTTCTGAACTGAGGGGCAAAGCTATGGTAACTATGCCCCACACTGCTGTTTTTGTTCTCACCCAGTCGACTAGATTATGCTGGTCCCATCAGTGCTCCAAGATGGCAAGACAGAACCCAGTCCTCTGGGATGCCTCTATGGAAAAGTTGGGGGACTTATATGTGAACCAATTCTTTTCCTTACCTGAGAGATGTTAGGATGTGGGGGAGGGGGAAGATGGTCTCTTTCCAATCAATCTTATGGCCCTATGTCAGGTGTGGGAATTCTGGTGAGAGGGTGTTCTGAATCTTCCTGCTAGCTTCCATGAGTCTGGTTTTTTGTTTGCCCAGGGTACAAGATCCTTTCAATTAGTTTCTCACAAAGGGTATCTGTCTGTGAGTTGTTGCTGAGTTGTTGTGTTCATAGGGGAAAAGATAGTCCAGAGCTTTCTAGTTTGTCATCTTGCTGATATTACTCTGTATGTGTATTTTTAAAATATTATTCTGGCTGCTGGATAATGAATGGAAAGAGAGAAGCAATAATGTAAGTAAGTAGATTACAAGTTTCTTCAATGGCTCAGATGAGAGATACTGAGAATGGTTATAGTGTAGACAGACAAGAAGTTGGATTTGATATGAATATTGGAAATAGAAAAATAGGAATTGCTAATGTATTGGATATGGCAGTCAGGGGAAGAGAAGAGTCAAAGATAACTCCTAGATTTTTAATTGAGTATCTGAGTGACTTGTAGTGATATGTATTGAGATTAAGAGGAGCAAGAGAGAAATGGATGGGGATGTAATGAATCAAGAGTTCTGCTTTGTGTAAGTTGAGTTTAGAATGCCAATGAGAATTTAAGGGGAAATATAAGAAATTGGATAAGTATTTGTAGTTCAGGGAAAAGTTCTGAGCTACAATTTTAATTTTCGGTGGTATCAGCACATAGATGGTGTTTAAAACTCTGGACCAGGCACCTCTTTCTGTATTTACCACTCCAATGTAAGCAAATAAAAATACATATGAAACAATGGTTTACAGAAATTGGATGACTAACTCCTGAGAGGAGGAAAACAAATATGGTGAATTCTAGAATTGATATGGCTTACTATCTTAAGATAATTTTCAGGATACAGTGGAGGGAAGAGAAATACAAACAGAGCCTGGCAGTTTCCCTGAGTCATGGAGGCTAAGTTGAGAATGCAGAGAGAAATTCATTGAGCAGCACACTAAAGAGAAGTGAGGTGATGAGAAAGAGCTCTAGAAATAAGCAAAGGTTTTCTTCTTGAGTCTTTAGCTGAATACATGTTAGTGCTTTTATGTGAGAGAACTACCTGAGAGAAACAGGCACAAATTCTTTGATATTTCTTTCTCCAGGAGGTAGAGCTTACAGTGGATAAACCTGGCAGATATTGTCTTAATCAAGTGATTAAAGTTAACATCATCAGTACTAGGATATGTTGATATCATGTACCTCCTGATATGATATGATGAGCACTTATTCTTTGTGGCATTATTCCCAGAATTCTATAACACAGTGTAATCATGATAAGACATCAGACAAACTTACAATGGGACCATTTTACAAAATTCATGATCTGTATTCTGCAGAAGTGTCAAAGTCATGAAAGACAAGGAAAAACTGAGGAGCTGTCACAGATGGGAGGAGATTAAAGAGACATAACAACTAAATTCACTGTGGTACAGGCATACTTTGAAGATATTGTGGGTTTGGTTCTAGACCACTGCAATAAAGCAAATTTCACAATAAAGTGAGTCATATAACATTTTGGGTTTCCCAGTGTGTGTAAAAGTCATAATCTATTAAGTGTGCAATAGCATGATATTTTAAAAATCATATATCTCATAATTACAAATACTATATTGTTAACAATGTTAATGATTGTTTGAGCCTTTCCTGATGGAGGGGCTTGCCTGAATGTTGATGGCTACTGAATGATCAGGGTGGTAATTACTGAAGGTTGGGGTGGCTGTGGCAATTTTTAACAAGACAACAATGAAGTTTGCCTCATTGACTGATTCTTCCTTTTATGAAAAATTTCTCTGTTGCATTTAATGCTATTTCAGATCAATTTACCTAAGTAGGACTTTTTTTTTCTCCAAAACTGGAGTCAATCCTCTCAAACTCTGCTGCTGCTTTATCAACTAAGTTTATGGAATATTCTAGATCCTTTGCTGGCATTTCAACAATGTTCACAGCATCTTCACTAAGAGTTGATTTTGTCTCATATTGCAGCAATTCAGTCACATTTTCAGTCTCCACTTTTAACTGTAGTTCACTTGCTATTTCCATATCTGCAGTTACTTTCTCCAATAATAATGTCTTGAATCCTCAAAGTCATCAACTTCTTCAAACCCTTGTTACAGTTGACATTTCAACCTCTCATAAATCACTAATGTTCTTAATGACATCTTAGAATGGTTAATTCTTTCCCAAAGGTTTTCAACTTGTTTTGTCAAGATCCATCAGAAGATTCACAATTTATGGCAGCTACAGCCTTATGAAATGTACTGCTGAACAAATAGACTTGAAAGTTGAAATTTCTCTTCGATTCATGGACTACAGAGTAGATACTGAGTTTTGCAGGTATGAAAACAACATTAATCTTCCTGTATCTCTCCATGAGAACTCTTGTTTGACTAGGTGCATTGTCAAAGAGCAGTAACACTTTGAAAGCAATCTGTTTTATGAACAGTAAGTCTCAACAATGGGCTTAAAACATTTAGTAAATCATGCTATCATCCAGGCTTTGCTGGATGGATAGAGAAAATATAGCATATATTTGCTATAGGTAGAGTAAATATAGCATAATTCTTTTTTTTTTGTTTTTTTGTTTTTTTTGTTTTTTTTTGGGGACCGAGTCTTGCTCTGTCACCCAGGCTGGAGTGCAGTGGCGCGATCTCTACTCACTGCAAGCTCCGCCCCCCCGGGTTCATGCCATTCTCCTGCCTCAGCCTCCCATGTAGCTGGGACTACAGGCCCCCGCCACCGCGCCTGGCTAACTTTTTGTATTTTTAGTAGAGACGGAGTTTCACAGTGTTAGCCAGGATGGTCTCGATCTCCTGACCTCGTGATCTGCCCTCCTCTGCCTCCCAAAGTGCTGGGATTACAGGCGTGAGCCACCGCGCCTGGCCAATATAGCATAATTCTTAAGAGCTTTAGGATTTTCAAGATGAAATGGTAAATGAGGATTAGTGGCAACTTAAAGTCACCAACTGCCTTAGCCCCTAACAAAAGAGTCACCCTGTCTTTTGAAGCTTTGAAGTTAGGCATTAACTTCTCTCTAGCTATGAAAGTCCTAGATGGCATCCTCTTCGATTATAAGGCTGTTTGGTCTACATTGATTACTTTTTGTTTATTGTAGCCACCTTCATCAATAATTGTAGGTAGATCTTCTGGATAACTTGCTGAATCTTCTCCATCAGCACTTGCTGTTTCAACTTGCATTTTTATGTTATGGTGATGTCTTCTTTCCTTGTATCTCATTAATCAACCTTTTCTAGCTTCCATCCTTTCACCTACAGCTTCCTCACCTCTCTGCCTTCTTAGAATTAAAGAGAGTTTGTGTCTTGCTCTGAATTAGGTTTTGAATTAAAGGAATGTTGTGGCTGGTTTTATCTTCTATTTAGAACACTAAAAGTTTCTCCATGTCAGCAATAATGTATTGCTTTCTTATCACTCATGTGTTCACTACTTTCCTTCAATAACTTCTCCTTTCACCACTTGGCTAACTCTTTGGCACAAGAGGCCAAGCTTTTGGCCTATCTACACATGCCTTCCTCATAAGCTTAATCATTTCTAGCTTTTGATTTAAAATGATAGTTATGTGACTGTAACTTGAACACTTAAGAGGCCATAGTAGGGTTATTCATTGGCCTAATTTTAATATTGTATCTTAAGGAATAGGGAGGCCTGAAGAGAGGGAGAGAGAAGGAATGGCTGGTTGATGGAGCCAGTCAGAACATACGTAACATTTATCTGTTAGGTTCACTATCTTTTATGGGCATAGTTCGTGGTGCCGCAAAGCAATTACGATAGTAATATCAAATATTACTGATCACAGCTCACCATAAATATGATAATTATAAAGTTGGAAATATTTCACAAAATACAAAAATGTGATACAGACACATGAATTGAGCACATACTGTTGGAAAAATGGAGCTGAATAGAGTTGCTCAATGCAGGGTTGCCACAAGCCCTCAATTTGTAAAATACACCGTATCTGTGCAGCACAGTAAAGTGAAGCACAACAAAACGAGGTGTGGCTATGTACTAGAACGTAAACATGTACTCTAGTGGAAAAGGTGGAGAAACTAAAAAAAATTTGTTGTTTAGTTCAGTGGTCCCTAACCTTTTTGGCACCAGGGACTGCTTTTGTGGAAGACAATTTTTCCAGACGGAGGCCAGGGTGGAATGGTTTTGGAATGATTCAAGTGCGTTACATTTATTGTATACTTTATTATTATTACGTCATAATATATAATGAAATAATTATACATCTCACCATAATGTGGAATCAGTAAGAGCCCTAAGCTGCTTTTCCTGCAACTAGATGGTTTTATCTGGGGGTGATGGGAGACAGTGACAGATCATCAAGCATTAGAATCTCAGGAACGCGCAACCTAGATCCATTGCATGTGTATTTCACAATAGAGTTTGAACTCCTGTGTGAATCTAATGCCACCATTGATCTGACAGGAGGTGGAGCTCAGGCAGTAATGCCAGAGATGAGGAATAGCTGTAAATACAGATGAAGCTTTGCCTGCTCGACTGCTGCTCACCTCCTGCCGTGCGTCCCGGTTCCTAACAGGCCATGGATGGGTACCAGTCCATGACCCGGAGATTGGAGACCCCTGGTTTAGTTAATGGTAGTTTAAGGTTTTTATATATTTTTTAAGTCATTATACTTTGGTTATGTGAGATATTAACATTAAGGGGAAGTTGGATGAAGAGTATATGAGAATTTACTCTTTGTAACTTTTCTGTAATTCTAAAATTACCTCACCATGATTTTTTTCTTTAGTAAAGCAATATTGAGACTTTAGAAACAATAGAGCAAGGCATTAATATATCACTAGTGGGGCCTCTCTAATTTCCCACAGGACGAGAAAGTCAATGATATTTATTTGGTCTCTTAATATAAAAGTATTGGAGACCTAAATCGGGCCAAGCATTATACTATGACTAGATTATAGAAGTAAATTAAAGGTACATGCTCTTTCATTTGGCAAGGGGGTTTATGAGTATTGTATCCACAGGTAGAGGGAGGCTGAGAAAGTTTGGATTTGATAAAATTGGGTTGGAGGCTCTGCTACAAATATCTTTGTATCATCTTCAAAGTTGATGTGTCCTGGGAAAACCAAGTTTTCCTGAAAAAGTAAGGTTTATAACTGAAACACTTTAAATCAGTAATGTTTGTACTTTTTTTTTTTAAACTCACGTTTGATGGTCATATGTGTTGTAAGCTTTTTTCGATCCCTGAGTGTTTCTGGCTTGATAGAGTAAGTAGCGTGGGTATTAGGGCAGGCTTGCTAATATCCTCAGGTATGTGCTGAATATTCTCAATGTATTTATCAGTATTAATGTTATGAAATCAATATCTGTGTGTATTCTGTACCACTTTCAATATTTCTCTTTATCTCCTATTAAAAAAAACATTTAAGAGAGCTACTTTTCCATCTTTATTCCTTTGTGGATGGTAATATTTAAATGGATTATTACAGATATTAAAATAAGTAGACTGAATATTGAATGAGTGAGAAAAGAGGTATTTATGAGATTTGTATGCTTCTGGCATCCTCCTGGGAATTTTTTTGCCAGTAGCATAGCCTGTAAATATTTAATATTTTCCAGATATTATCCTCAGAGCCCCAATCCATTAACTCAAGTGCATGCTACAAAAACATATTTGTGTACTGTTGACAGTACATGAAAAGAGGAAGGAAAGAAAATGAAATGATTTTTCTATCAAGTACCATGATTTAGTCATTTCTGTGTTCTCTATGGGTTTAGCTCAGTGCTTGGCAATACTGGTAGGTGCTAAATTCAATTTTGTTGAAGTGAATGAGTGAGTAAATGGATATATTAACCATTGTTTCATTTAAAAAGCGTAAAGCATAATAACATTTTCTTTTGTGTCGGAGAATGTTTTCCACAAAGCCACCAGGATACCTGGTGCTATTCATCTATTTCAGAAATGTTTCTTGTATACCAGTAGATGGCAGTCTTTCTTCATGTCCTATCTTTCTTTAAAAGAAAAAAAGGATGAAAGAGATTGAAAAAGAGATGAAAATGGAAACAGATAAAGATAGATTTTTAAATTCAGCACATTGTGTTTATTTAATTTTTATGAATGGATTTTAAAAAATTAACTGTTAAGAAGCAGGGAAAGTTAAAATATGTCTTAAGTTAATTGGAAATAAACCATCAAACACAATTGACTTTGTGCTAGCTCATCAAATTTCATACCAATGAATTACATTTTGATTAAATGTCACTGTGTATTTCTTTCTGAAAATAAGCTTATCAATAGCCACATGGCCTGTGTGATTTTCAGCGCAAATGTCAGCCAGTTTCTTGCCAAGCTGGGCACTCAAATGATGCAGACTTCAGTTTTTTTAAGTTTGGGGGCTCCACTTTGTTATCAGCCTGGTACCTTGGAGAGTATTTAGGGAAAGCCTCAAACTATTTTTATCTCCAAAATGTTTAAAATTTGTTGAGCAGCTCAGAATGCTATAGATATCTGGACAATTGCATGCCCTAGCACTGAAGCATAGGATGGAAAACCGCCCCAACAGGAGCTCATTATACATTTCCACAGAGATTCCCAATATATGAAACACGATGATGCATTCAAATTGCATCTCCACTACAGTAGTTGCTAGGGAGCAAACTGAGATCACCAATTTCATTTCCTTTAGAAAGTATCTTTATTTGAAACCTAAATCATGGGTTCCAGAATAATTTCCTCAACCTCTTCCCCTCATTACATTCATCATTTTTCCATCTACTTCAGCCCTGTCACACTGACCCTACTCCAATGAGAAGAAACATGACTAAAGCCCAGGGAACAACTCAGAATTTCAAATACTGGGTTTAGTTTCCAGTGGATTTCTTTTTTGAATTCTTTTACTTAGTGTATTCTACAATTTGCCAACAGCTGAAAGAACCACAACCTTAAATTTGTTCTAATCTACAGCCATTGTTAACTACAGATTTTAGGACATGATAAAAACACAGGTTCCTTGTATAGGGGTAGCTTCTCACATATTTCTCATGAAATGTATTTCTCTAAAAATAAATTGCTATGTGGATAGTTTGACTAACTTTATATTATACTCAGGCTCTGTATTTTTATGTTGCTTTAGTATTTTGAGGGATGTATAAAATCAACTACATACACACACACCCACACACACACACATTACAAAAGACACAGCAAGACACTTTTTTTTTGCTATGATTATATATGTCTTCCTTTGCCTTAACTGGGAATAACATTCAGAATGCACACAATTCAACCATTGAAGCTACATAGTTAATAACTTTTAATGTTTGTGTATGTGTTTCCCCATTAGGCTTTGAAACAGATGAGGGCAGAAAAGCTTTCACATTAATTTATTTATGCAATCTTGCTTTTACTAATCATTTATTGCATGCTTAACATATGACAAACTGGGGATAAAATAAGACAAAGACTCTGTCTTTATGAAACTTAAAGTATGTAAAGGTAAAGCAGACACATGAAAAATAAGGCTAGTATATCAGACTCCATGATGAAAATATTAATTGGCTATAGTGAAGGAGCAAAATATAATGAGTCTTTCTATATATGGGGAGGTAAGGAGGTGTGATAGGAAGCTTTACTAGAGAGAGACTTGAACTCTTTTGAGTTCATTAGGTCAACTGTGAGGTAGAATTTTCTACACAGAAGGACCAATATGAGAATTACAGAAGATTATACATAGCATGTTTTATTTGAAAACTGAAATTAGTTGATGTGGAGTAGTACAAAAATTAGATCTCTAAATGTAGGGATGTGGTCAAGGAAGCTTTGCATA
Source organism: Macaca mulatta (assembly GCF_049350105.2). Taxonomy (NCBI): domain Eukaryota; kingdom Metazoa; phylum Chordata; class Mammalia; order Primates; family Cercopithecidae; genus Macaca; species Macaca mulatta. The sequence continues at coordinate 91,033,088 of NC_133419.1, forward strand.
TCATATCAAGGAATTTGAACTTTATTATTTGGGTACTTGGAGTCAGTCAGAAATATGTTTTATGTAGGACTCTGAGAAGATCTCATTTACCTTTTTGAAATTTCACTCTGTCAGAGGTGTAATGGATAGGCTGAGGAGTAGGAATTTGGCAACAACATTAGCTTGGAGACTGCAGTATTTTAGGCAAGAGATAATGAGGGGCCTGAGTTCAGTAGAATAAGACGAATCCAGAAGAAACAATAACAAGCTGAGTCTTATATAGGTTTAGATTGAGGTGCCCATTGGGCTTCTATAGAAGAGACATATGACAGCATTTGTTATCAAGGGAAAGCTCTAAATTAGAACTGTGGCCTTGGGATCTGTCAGCATATGAGTGGTAACTGAAACCTTGGATATGTATGAGATCACCTAGTGAGGATAAGAAGAGAAAAGAAAAAAGAAAAAATAAAAGAAGAAAGGACAAGACATTGGAAAGTGTAGCATTTGAGGTATAAATAAGATAAAAAGGAGCTCTGAGATTAAAAATATAAAAATAGCAGGAACAGAAGAAGGATAGAATGGACATAGAGAAACTAAAGTAGGAACAAGCAGTCAACATGTCAAATGCAGCAAAGAGGCACAGTAGGGTAAATATCGACTGGAGTCCATTAAATTTGGCAATTGGTAAGTAATAAGGATCTTTTCCAGAATGGTTTATATAGAGCGTTAGGTTAGAAGTCAGGTGATTGAAGGTTGAAAAGGAATGGGAAGAGAGAAGGAAGAGGAGCTAAAAACATAGATTTTTCTTTCAAAGAGTTTCTATATGAAGGGAAGAAGAAAGAACTATCACTAGCATGTAGTACAGGACCTAGCACTGAGTGGGTGTTAATATATACTTATGAAATTGAATTTATCAAGTACAATTTGTCATCACTACAATGTATTACTACATCACACTACAAAGTGTGATCCATGTAACACCCAGAAATATTCGTGTTCTATACTGATAATGAGTTTTAGGATGCAAACCTGTATAATCAGGTAAAACAGCTAGTGTGTAGTTTAGTGAAAGGTTAAACCTTACGGTCTTGTAAGGGGAAACAAAGTGGAATTTATAGCTCTACCTTGAAGAATTCTCTTCAAGCTCACCAGATAGATGGGGTTTTTCCTTGTTTTAGTTTGGTGCTACAGGTTGTGAACAAGATAATTCCATGGGCCATCTAAAGCAGGACTGAGGATGTGAAGACTAGCTGAAAGTGAAGAGGAACTATTAACTCATACATTGTGAGAACTGGGAGTTTTCAGAGATCATCTGACTACAAGTTATTCAAAACTTTATTTTTGTTTTCTTAATGGAATCTCCTTTTACCAAACACATTAGTATGTGTAATCCAAATATATGATACTGACAAAAGTGTAAGACAATATAAATTTATGTTATATATTTACTTTTATAACTTAAATATTTTGAACATAACAATGAGTCTGCTTTGATGAACACAAGTGTCTAAAATTCTAAATTTGGTTGCTAGAGATAACAGTTGCAATTACGTTAGCCTCAGTATCCAATTTATTTCTGTATTTTGCTTTGTTGGTACTGTTCAGAGAAAATCCTGAATCTTACAAGTTAATTTTTAAAAATAGTAACTACTTTTAAAAACAGATTATTATGAAATCTTAGGACACTCATCAAATAAACTATCAAGAATGATAGGGACTCTTCATGTTTGTCTATTTATCCATGGTCATAATTAAGACTATTAAGTGGCCGGGTGTGGTGGCTCATATCTGTAATCCCAACTTTTTGGGAGGCCGAGGGGGACGGATCACGAGGTTGGGAGATTGAGACCATCCTGGCTAACACGGTGAGACCCTGTCTCAACTAAAAATACAAAAAAAAAAAAAAAAAAAAAAAAAAAAAAAAAAAAAAAGCCCGGTGTGGTGGCGGGCCGCAGGACTCCACCTCAAAAAAAAAAAAGAAAAAAGACTATTAAGAAGCACCTGCTAAATGTATTACAATTTGAGGTTTAGATTTAACTTAATAAAGATTCACCCTTACAAAAATTATTTTTTTACAAATAATTATTATTTGATTATTCTACAATGGAATACATATACAAATATGAAGACTCAGTCTGTGTCTTTAAGACAGAAATTTACAATAAAAATGGAAAATTAAACATATAGAAGCCATAAAAAGTGTGGAATGACAGAAGCATGCAATAATGTAAAGGCTACAGTGGAGAAACAAAAAAGAAAGCAGATCTGAGACTGCAGGAGAGAATTACACGCAGCTTCAGAGAGGTGACACTTGTACTGTTGTGAAGAGTGTATAGGTGTTTACTAGGTTGAGAAAGTTAGAATATTAGTAGGTGATAAAAGATATTTTGTGTAAGTGATTGCAGAAGTCTTCCATTATGTAACAATTGCTGGTATTCTTGTCAGATATACAAAAGTGAATCAACAAGCAACCAATTCTTATACAGTAATCATAAGCCCATACATAGTATGGGCCAGGTGCGGTGGCTCACGCCTGTAATCCCAGCACTTTGGGAGGCGGAGGCGGGCGGATCACGAGGTCAGGAGATCGAGACCATCCTGGCTAACACGGTGAAACCTCGTCTCTACTAAAAAAAATCCAAAAAAATTAGCCGGGCATGGTGGCAGGTGCCTGTAGTCCCAGCTACTGGTGAGGCTGAGGCAGGAGAATGGCGTGAACCCGGGAGGCGGAGCTTGCAGTGAGCCAAGATCGCGCCACTGCACTCCAGCCTGGGTGACAGAGTGAGACTCCATGTCAAAAAAAGAAAAAAAAAAAAAAAAAAGTATGATATTATTCAATATGATGTAGTATGCATTTACTTGTACAGATTATAGCGGGCTCTCAAAAATTTCTGGAAAATGAAATTAACAGATAAAAATTAAAACAAATCTTAAATGTTCTCAGCATAAGATTCATCAGGCTCAAGACCCTTTTGTAAATGATGATGCCAGCTATTTAGTCCCTACCTAGAAAACGGAGTCTTGGAACATAACTATGTCAATGCAGTCTTTTTTACATTATTAAATAAAGAAAAATGGAAGATCTTTTTAGGTTTTTTAAGATTAGGAAAAAAAAGAAGTCAGAATGAGCCAAATCAGTACTGTAAATGGATCTCTAATGATTTCTCATTAAAAATCTCACAAAATTGCTATTGTTTCATGAAAAGAATGAGCAGGAGCATTTTTGGGATGGAAAAGGACACTCTGATGAAGTTTTCCCAAATATTTTTCTGCTAAACTTTTATCTAAGTTTCTGAAAACACTCTTATAATAAGCAAATGTTATAATTCTCTGACCCTCTGGAAAGCAACAAGCAAAATGCCATGCGCATCTAAAAACACTATTGCTATGACTTTTGCTCTTGACCAGCCTGCCTGTGCTTTGACTGGACCACTTCCACCTCTTGTTCCCCATTGCTTTGATTGTGCTTTGTCTTGGGGATCATACTGGTAAAGCCATGTTTCATCTCCTGTTATGATTCTTCAAAGAAATGTGATATGGTTTGACTCTGTGTCCCCACCCAAATCTCACCTTGAATTGTAATAATCCCCACATGTCATGGGAGGGACCCAGTGGGAGGTAATGAAATCCTGGTGGTGACCTTTCCCATGCTGTTCTTGTGACAGTGAATGAGTTTCATGAGGTCTGGTGGTTTTATAAACCCTGCACATACTTTCTTGCCTGCTGCCATGTAAGATGTGACTTTGCTCCTCATTCGCCTTCAGTGAATCAACTAAACCTCTTTCCTTTATAAATTACTCAGTCTCAGGTATGTCTTTATTAGCAGCATGAGAACAGACTACAGAATGCTTCTGGATCTTGATCTCACTTGTTTAAAATTGCCATTGAAAGCTCTGCTCTTACCTGCAAATCATCTGGGTACAAAGGTTTTGGTACCTGTCAAGTGGAAAGTTAGCTCAACTTTAATCTTACAGTCAGAATTGTGTGAGTGGAACTAGTTGAGATGTCTATGATGTTGGCTATTGTTTCTGCAGTTGTTGGTCCTCTTCAAATAGGGCACAGACAGGATAAACTTTTTTTTCTTGAAATGTTGATGGTCTGCCACTTTGGGTTTTATCGTCAACATTATTTTGTCCCTTCTTACAAGTTATCCATTTGTAAACTGCTGATTTCTTTGGGGGCATTTTCCCTATAAGCTTTTTGTGAAAAAAACGTTAATGATTTCACCATTTTTCCATGCATGCTTTACCATAAATTTGATATTTGTTTTAGCAGAATTCATGTTGCTCTCACAGGGGCTCTTTCAAACTGATGTCTTAACTTTCTTAGTGCTGTAAACAAGATCCTGTTCAGTCTTGTTATAACAACTTAGTATAAGCTGATTTTGGTGCAAAATTTTTGAAATCCTCTCTTTGTCTGTCTGTCTTTGTCTTTCATTCTCTTTCTCTTTCTCTCTTTCTTTTTTTTTCTCTTTCTTTCAAATCTTGCTCTGCTATCTAGGCTGGAGTGCAGTGGCTGATCTCAGCTCGCTGCAACCTCTGCCTCCCCGGCTTAAGTGATTCTCCTGTCTCAGTCTCTTGAGTAGCTGGGATTGCAAGTGCCTGCTATCATGCCCAGCTATTTTTTTTTTTTTAATTTTTAGTAGAGATGGGGTTTCACCATGTTGGTCAGGCTGGTCTCGAACTCCTTACTTCAATGATCCGCCAACCTCAGCCTCCTAAAGTGCTGGAATTACAAGTGCGGGCCACCCTGCTCAGCTTCATGCATAGTTTTTTCATAGTGTGTTTTCCATGAACCTTTTTAAGACCCCTCGTACTACACCATAAGGAAAACAGACCAAGCAGGAATACTCAAGCCCAATGGTTTGAGTATGTTGCTGAGTGCTTTAGTAGAATAATATACATGTGAACAGTCATACAGACCTGAATTTAAATAAAGAGCCAGTGTCACAGTACAAGCATTATATATAGCTAATGATATATTTACATTAAATTCAGATATGTTAAATATGAGAACAGATTAATCTTCATTTTCAAAGTTTATACAAAAACACATTACTACACTGGAGATCAGCAACAAGTGAAACTTTGGCTTGTAACATATTTTCATGTTTGCTTTTTCATTCCTCATTTATTTTAAGTATTTTAAAATACATTTACACATTTAAAGAGATATTTGTACACCTATGTTTATGGCAGTATTATTCACAATAGCCAAAGAGTGGAACCAACTCCAATTTCTATCAGTGGATGAATAAACAAAATGTGGTACATACATACAATGGAATATTATTCACCCTTAAATGGGAAGGACATTCTGACTCATGCTACAACATGCATTAATCTTAAGGACATTATGCTAAATGAAATAAGCCAATCATAAAAAAACAAATACTTTATGATTTCACTTATATGAGGTACTAGAGTAGTCAGTACAAATAGAAACAAAATAGAATCTTTGCCAGAGGCTGAGGATGAAGGGAAATAGGGTGGTGGTGTTTAATGGTTATAGTTTCACTTTTGCAAGGTGAAAAAGTTTTGGAGATTGGTGCACAGCAGCATGAATATATTTAACACTACTGAACTATGCACTTAAAATGGTTAAGTTGGTAAATTTTATGTTCTGTGTATTTTATCGTAACTAAAAATAAAAACATATTTAAATTAAATTTGTATAAACCTGAAATCCTGGCAGCTTCTCTGGAATACAATTTGAAAGCCACTGATTTCATCAGTTTAGACGTGAAACTAATGTAGAATACTTGACCATTCTGTCCATGTGTATCAAGAATTTCTAGAACTCTTGTCAGAGTTTTTTCCATAATAAAATGCTTTCTTTTTATCTCACCTTGTCATCTGGAAAGTCTACTACCAGCACTCTTACACATAAAGAAATGAGTACCCATTATGTTTGTTGATCTTTTCTTTGTTCTGTCAGATGAAAAAAATCGTATTTGATCTTTTATTTTAAAAAGCCAGAAAAATGCAGCCCCAAATATGCATTTAGATTTAAGAAATATATTAATTTATTTCCATATCAATAATTTAAACAAATGAGTCTCTTTTTTAAACTGGGTGGCAGGGGGGCAGGTGGGTGGGAATCATTGTGTTCACTGGGTGCTACTTTGAAACTGAAAGAATTAAAATTTATTAAATAACTTCCTCAGTAATTACCAATTCCTTATCAAGCCTTCTTAATCATTGAAAATATATAATCAGAATATTTTGACCTATGTTTTGTGATCCATCTTTCTTTAAAAGTGTACTAAATTTAATAACAGAATTATTAATGTACATTTTTATTATTATACTTTAAGTTCTGGAGTACATGTGCATAATATGCAGGTTTGTTACATAGGTATACACATGCCATGATGGTTTGCTGTACCCATCAACTTGTCATCTACATTAGGTATTGCTTCTAATGCTATCCCTCCCCTAGCACCTCACCCCACAAAAGGCCCCGGCATGTGACGTTCCCCTCCCTGTGTCCATGTGTTCTCATTGTTCAACTGCCACTTATGAGAACATGTGGTGTTTGGTGTTTGGTTTCCTGTTCTTGTGGTAGCTTGCTGAGAATAATGGTTTCCAGCTTCATATCCTGCAAAGGACATGAACTCATCTTTTTATGGCTGCATAGTATTCCATGGTGAATATGTGCCAAATTTTCTTTATCCAGTCTATCATTGATGGGCATGTGGGTTGGTTCCAAGTCTTTGCTATTGTGAACAGTGCCACAATAAACATATGTGTACGTGTGTCTTTACAGTAGAATGATTTATAATCTTTTGGGTATATACCCAGTAATGGGATTGCTGGGTAAAATGGTATTTCTAATTCTAGATCCTTGAGGAATTGTCACACGGTCTTCCACAATGGTTGAATTAATTTACACTCCCACCAACACTGTAAAAGCATTCCTATTTCTCCACATCCTCTCCGGCATCTGTCGTTTCCTGACTTTTTCATGATCACCATTCTAACTGGAGTGAAATGGTAGCTCATTGTGGTTTTGAATTGCATTTCTCTAATGACCAGCGATGATGAGCTTTTTTTCATAAGTTTGTTGGCTGCATAAATGTCGTCTTTTGAGAAGTATTTGTTCATATCCTTCACCCACTCTTTGATGAGGTTGGTTGTTTTTTTTTTCTTGTAAATTTGTTTAAGTTCTTTGTAGATTCTGGATATTAGCCCTTTGTCAGATGGATAGGTTGCAAAAATTTTCTCCCATATCTGTAGGCTGCCTTTTCTCTCTGATGATAGTTTATTTTGCTGTGCAGAAGCTCCTTAGTTTAATTAGATCCCATTTGGCAATTTTGGCTTCTGTTGTCATTGCTTTTGGTGTTTTAGTCATGCAGTCTTTGCCCATGCCTATGTCCTAAACGGTATTGCCTAGGTTTTCTTCTAGAGTTTTTAGGGTTTTGGGTCTTATATTTAAGTCTTTAATCCATCTTGAGTTAATTTTTGTTTAAGGTGTGAGGAAGGGATCTAATTTTATCTTTCTGCATATGGCTAGCCAGTTTTCCCAACACCATTTATTAAATAGGGAACCCTTTCCCCATTGCTTGTTTTTGTGAGGTTTGTCAAAGATCAGATGGTTGTATGTGGTGTTATTTCTGGGGCCTCTGTTCTGTTCCAATGGTCTGTATATCTGTTTTGGTACCAGTACCATGCTCTTTTGGTTACTGTAGCCTTGTAGTATAGTTTGAAATCAGGTAGTGTGATGCCTCCAGCTTTGTTCTTTTTGCTTAGGATTGTCTTGACTATGCAGGCTCTTTCTTTGTTTCGTATGAAATTTAAAGTAGTTTTTTTCCCCCAATTCTGTGAAGAAAGTTAATGGTAGCTTGATGCGGATAGCATTGAATCTATAAATTACTTTGGGCAATATGGCCATTTTCACTATATTGATTCTTGCTATCCATGAGCATGGAAAGTTTTTCTATTTGTTTGTAGAAAAACAAATTGAGCAGAGGTTTGTAGTTCTCCTTGAAGAGTTCCTTCACATCCTTTGTAAGTTGTATTCTTAGGTATTTTTTTTTCCCTCTTTTTAGCAATTGTGAATGGGAGTTCACTCATCATTTGATTCTCTGTTTATCTGTTATTGATATATAGGAATGCTTGTGATTTTTGCACATTGATTTTGTATCCTGAGATTTTGCTGAAGTTGCTTCTCAGCTTAAGAAAATTTTGGCCTGAGATGATGGGGTTTTCTAAATATACAATCATGTCATCTGCTAACAGAGACAATATGACATTCTCTCTTCCTAATTGAATACCGTTTATTTCTTTCTCTTGCCTGATTGCCCCAGCCAGAACATCCAATACTATGTTGAAAATGAGTGATGAGAGACAGCATCCTTGTCTTGTGCTGGTTTTCAATGGGAATGCTTCCAGTTTTTGCCCATTCAGTATGATATTGGCTGTGGATTTGTCATAAATAGCTCTTATTATTTTGAGATATGTTCCATCACTACCTAGCTTATTGAGAGTTTTTAGCATGAAGCGCTGTTGAAGTATTTCGAAGGCCTTTTCTGCATCTATTGAGATAATCATGTGGTTTTTGTCATTGGTTCTGTTTGTTGTGGATTACGTCTGTTGATTTGTATATGTTGAACCAGGTTTGCATCCCAGGGATGATTCAAATTTGGTTATGGTGGATAAGCTTTTTGATGTGCTGCTGGATTTTTAGTTTGCTAGTGTTTTATTGAGGATTTTCTCATCGATGTTCATCATGGTTATTGGCCTGAAATTTTCTTTGTGTGTGTGTATCTGCCTGATTTTGGTATTAGGATTATGCTGGACTCATAAAATGAGTTAGGGAGGATTCCTTCTTTTTCTATTGATTGGAATATTTTCAGAAGGAATGGTACCAGCTCTTCTTTGTACCTCTGGTAAAATTCGCCTGTGAATCGGTCTAGTCCTGGACTCTTTTTGCTTGGTAGGCTATTAATTGCTTCCTCAATTTCAAACTTGTTATTGGTCTATTAAGGGATTCAACTTCTTCCTGGTTTAATCTTGGGGGGATGTATGTGTCCAGGGATTTATCCCTTTCTTCTAGATTTTCTTGTTTATTTCCCTAGAAGTTTTTTAGTGTTCTCTGATCGTAGTTTGTATTTCTGTAGTATCAGTGGTGATATTCTTTTTATCATTTTTTATTGCGTCTATTTAATTCTTCTCTCTTTTCTTCTTTATTCGTCTGGCTAGCAGCCTATCTATTTTATTGATCTTTTCAAAAAACCAGGTCCTGGATTCATTAATTTTTTGAAGGGTTTTTCATGACTCTACTAGTTCTGCTCTGATCTTAGTTATTTTTCGTCTTCTGCTAGCTTTTGAATTTGTTTGCTCTTGCTTCTCTAGTTTATTAATTGTGATGTTAGGGTGTTGATTTTAGATATTTCCTGCTTTCTCTTGTGGGCATTTAGTACTATAAATTTGCCTCTACACACTGTCCCAGATAGTCTGGTACATTGTGTCTTTGCTCTCTTTGGTTTCAAAGGACATCTTTATTTCTGCCTTCATTTTGTTATTTACTTAGTAGTCATTCAGGAGTAAGTTGTTCAGTTTCCATGTAGTTTTGTGGTTTTGAGTGAGTTTCTTAATCCCAAGTTCTAATTTGATTGCACTGTGGTCTGAAAGACTGTTATGATTTCTGTTGTTTTGCATTTGCTGAGGAGTATTTTACTTCCAATTATATGGTCAATTTTAGAATTAGTGCGATGTGGTGCTGAGAAGAATGTATATTCTGTCAACTTGGGGTGGAGAGTTCTGTAGATGTCTATTAGGTCTGCTTGGTCCAGAGCTGGATATCCTTGGTAATTTTCTGTTTCATTGATCTATCTGATATTGACAGTGGGGTGCTAAAATCTCCCACTATTATTGTTTGGGGGTCTAAGTCTCTTTGTAGGTCTCTAAGAACTTGCTTTATGAATCTGGGTGCTCCTATGTTGGGTGCATATATATTTAGGATAGATAGCTCTTCTTGTTGAATTGATCCCTTTACCATTATGTAATGGCCTTCTTTGTCTCTTTTGAACTTTGTTGGTTTAAAGTCTGTTTTGTCATAGACTAGGATTGCAAGCCTGCTTTTTTTTTTCTTTCCATTTGCTTGATAAATCTTCCTCCATCCTTTATTTTGAGCCAATGTATGTCTTTGCATGTGTGATGGGTCTCCTGAATATAGCACACTGATGGGTCTTGAGCCTTTATCCAATTTGCCAGTCTGTGTCTTTTAATTGGGGTATTTAGCCCATTTACATTTAAGGCTAATATTGTTATGTGTGAATTTGATCCTGCCATTATGATGCTAGCTGGTTATTTTGCCCATTAGTTGATGCCTTTTCCTCATAGCATCAATGGTCTTTACAATTTGGTATATTTTTGCAGTGGCTGGTTCTGGTGGTTCCTTTCCATTTTTAGTGCTTCCTTCAGGCACTCTTGTAAGGCAGGCCTTGTGGTAACAAATTCTCTTAGCATTTTCTTGTCTGTAAAGGATTTTATTTCTCTTTCCCTTATGAAGCATAGTGTGACTAGATATGAAATTCTGAGTTGAACATTCTTTTGTTTAAGAATGTTGAATATTGGCTCCCACTGTCTTCTGGCTTGTAGCGTTTCTGCTGAGAGATCCACTGTGAGTCTATGGCCTTCCCTCTGTGGGTAACCTGACCTTTCTCTCTGGCTGCCCTTAACATTTTTTTCCTTCATTTCAACCTTGGTGAATCTGATGATTATGTGTCTTGGTGATGTTTTTCTCAAGGAATATCTTTGTGGTTTTCTCTGTATTTCCTGAATTTGAATGTTTGTTCCCCTGTCTGGCTAGGTTGGGGAAGTTCTCCTGGATAATATCCTGAAGAGTGTTTTCCAATGTGATTCCATTCTCCCTGTCACTTTCAAACAAATCAAACATAGATTTGGTGTTTTCACACAGTCCCATATTTCTTGGAGGCTTTTTTCATTCTTTCCACTCTTTTTTCTCTAATCTTGTCTTCTCGCTTTATTTCATTGAGTTGATCTTCAGTCTCTGATACCCTTTTTCCCACTTTATCAATTTGGCTATCTATACTTGTTTTATGCTTCACAAAGTTCCCATGCTGTGTATTTCAGCTCCATCAGGTCATTTATGTTCTTCTCTAAACTGGTTATTGTAGTTACCAATTCGTCTAACGTTTTTTCAAGGTTCTTAGTTTCCTTGCATTGGGTTAGAACATGCTCCTTTAGCTCTGAGGAGTTCATTATTACCCACCTTCTGAAGCCTACTTCTGTCAATTTGTCAAACTCATTCTCTCTCCAGTTTTTTTCTGTCGCTGGAGAGGATTTGTGATCCTTTAGAGGAGAAGAGGTGTTCTGGTTTTTGGAGTTTTCAGCCTTTTTGCACTGGTTTCTCCCAATTTTTGTGAATTTATCTACCTTTGGTCTTTGAAGTTGGTGTCCTTCAGATAGGGTCTCTGAGTGGATGTCCTTTTTGTTGATGTTGATACTATTCCTGTTTTTTAGTTTATCTTCTAATAGTTAGGACCCTCTGCTGCAATTCTGCTGGAGTTTGCTTGAGGTCTACTCCAGACCCTGTTTGCCTGGGTATCACTGGAAGAGGCTGCAGAACAGCAAAGATGGCTTCCTGTTCCTTCCTCTGGAAGCTTTGTCCCAGAAGGGCACCCACCAGATGCCAGCCTGAGCTCTGCTGTATGGGGTGTCTGTCAGTGCCTACTGGGAAGTGTCTCTCAATCAGGATACACGGGGGTCAGGGACCCACTTGAGGAGGCAGTCTGACCCTTATTGGAGCTTGAATGCTGTGCTGGGAGATCCACTGCTCTCTTCAGAGCTACCAGGCAGGGACATTTAAGTCTGCTGAAGCTGTGCCCCCAACCGCCCCTTCCCCCAGGTGCTCTGTCCCAGGGAGATGGGGGTTTTATCTACAAGTCCCTGACTGGGCCTGCTGCCTTTTTTTCAGAGATACCCTGCCCACAGAGGAGGGAATCTGGAGAGGCAATCTGGCTATAGAGGCCTTGCAGAGCTGAAGTGGGCTCTGCCCAGTTTGAACTTCCCTGTGGCTTTGTTTACACTGTGAGGGGGAAAACCACCTACTCAAGCCTCAGCAATGGTGGATGTCCCTCCCCCCACCCACCAAACTGGAAGATCCCAGGTCGAGCTCAGACTGCTGTGCTGGCAGTGAGAATTTCAAGCCAGTGGATCTTAGCTTGTTGGTCTCTGTGGGGGTGGGACCCGCTGAGCCTGACCACTTGACTCCCTGGTTTCATCCCCCTTTCTAGGGGAGTGAACGGTTCTGTCTCGCCGGCATTACAGGTACCCCTGGGGTATGAAAAACAAAACTTCTGTCACTAGCTCATTGTATGCCCAAACAACCACTCAGTTTTGTGCTGGAAACTCAGGGCCCTGGTAGTGTAGGCACCGGAGCAAATCTCCTGGTCTGCAGGTTGCGAAGACCATGGAAAAAGTGCAGTATCTGGGCCAGAGTGCACAGTAGAGTCCCTAACAGTTTCCCTTGGCTAGACAAGAGAGTTCCCCAACCCCTTGTGCTTCCCAGGTGAGGCGACACCCCACCCTGCTTCGACTCACCCTCCTTGGGTCCCACTGTCCAACCAGTCCCAATGCGATGAACCGGGTACCTCAGTTGGAAATGCAAAAATTATCCACCTTCTGCGTCCATCTCACTGGGAGCTGCAGACCGGAGCTGTTCCTATTTGGCCATCTTGCCAGCACCTCCTATTAATGTATTTTTAAAAGCTACTTTATTTATAATTATCCAGAACATTTATAAAACACTATATATACATTCATCTCTGAATTTCTCAATGTCAAGGACTTAGTTTTTTCATCTCTGAATCCCCAGCATACTTCTTTGCACATAATAAACAAATATTTATAAAAATATTGGACTTGCCACTCTGGGACTTTAGTTGTGACACAGGAAGGAGTCTAAAATCTAAAACCCACTGATGATATATTATCAGATTGACACTATGTCCAATTAGGATAAAAAAAAATTTGCTGTCACTAAGAAAGGTACTGGAAACAAAACAGAAAAGCCCTTATGCTACATTACTTCCAACTGTTGAAATAGTTACGTTTGGAATTTTTGTTCTCAACCTCAAGACTATCATAACATGGCAGAAGACAATTTAGAGAAAGCACATACAGCTTCAATTAGCAGATATCAGAAATGACAGGTTTTAATTCGATTGCCATTGGTCATAAAAAAGGTTACATTAAAATTGGGTAAGAGAACTTGGGAAGAAAACAATTTTGACTTTATTTTCTTCTTGTGACATAAGTACTTTAGTGATATGTGAAATTGCCTTTCAAAGCAACATACAGGAAACAATAAGAAAATATTTAGATTTCTGTAATTATAACTGTCTTACAATTAACATTCATGTTGGAAAGACAGCCAAATAGAAATGGAGTTATATATTAAAAATCTAAAAGTTCTCCATTTCTTATCATAATCATATGAGCTTCTCTCTTCATGTTTGTAGTAAAAGGGCAGCCCAAGATATTCAATTATTTCACTAAACATTTTTTGGTTACTTTCCCAGGAATGAAATATTTACATATGAGGATTGGGATGACCACAAAACTTATAAAATGTTTGTGACAGGATACTGTATTTGTTCACTTAGCCTATAAAATGCTTTTTTTTTTTTTTTTTTTTTTTTTTGCAGAAAATTTACCTACTTAAATTATCTACTTAAATTGAATTTATCTACTTAATCTGTAAATAAATTAACAGCCTTGGGAAAACTAACTCACTGTTCTATAAATGGATTCTACCATCAAGTAGTCAATTCAACACCATGTGTGGATTCTCGGATTAAAAATATTTTAACTCTGTGTTGCTTTTGACAGATTTAGTTCAAATACAATATGAAATCTGGTATCTTTTACATGTGTGACAATGTAAGCTTAAAATACAGGATTTTCAATTAGAAAAGATGAAATTTGGGAATTTTACTCACCTAGAAGTAAGAAATTATGAAGACTATGGATAATGTTACCATTGACTTTATTATTACAATTATTTTTTGAGACATGGTCTTGTTCTGTGGCTCAGCCTGGAGTGCAGTGGAATCATCTCGGCTCACTGCAGCCTCTGCCTCCGGGGTTCAAGCAATTTTCCTGCCTCAGCCTCCCAAATAGCTGGGATTACAGGCATCTAGCGCCACAACCGGCTGATTTTTTATGTTTTTAGTGGAGATAGGGTTTCTCTATGTTGGCCAGGCTGATCTCAAACTCCTGGCCTCATCCACCTGCCTTGGCCTCCCAAAGTGCTGGGATTACAAACGTGAGCCACTGTGCTCGGCCAACATTGACTTATTTGTCTGGAATAACTCTTTCAAACTTGGAGGAATACACGTGAGACAATGAGAGTATTTACATAAATACTAAGAGAAAGAGATGATAAAGGCTTAAACATGAATTTATTCAAGAAGATTTTAGTCAAATTAATGAAGGATGAAGCCAAGATGAATGTAAGGGAATATCACTATACTTTTGGAGATTTTAATGGTGCAAACTACTCTCCTTCTTTACCAAAACATATTTAGATGCTACCATCAAAGAAGTGTTAATTGCATTAAATTATTATGGTTAGTACTGGAAATTTGGATATGTAAGTAATTTATTAAATATTCTGAAATAATCTCAAACAATTAACAATATTAACATCAGTTTTAAAAAACCCTAACTTAATAAAAATACCTGCTCAAACATGCTCTGCAGAATCTCCTTTTCCTGTTTTAATTACATCTCAGGCATCCCCTAACTTTCTTGCCACTTTTGAGTATAAAAAAGTCCAGTACAATTTAAATAAGTTGAACATTTTAAGTTCAGATCTTTCTGTCTGCATAATGATCATTTAAACTCAGCCTGAGGGTCTTAGTATGAAAAAGGTGCATAATCAAATCTTTTACTCCTCTTCTGCCTTTTTTTCTCTTCTGCTGCTTCTTTCTCCTTTAGTGAATTGGATCTAGGATCAGAGATTGGGAAAAGGGTCAGAAATCTTTTCATTTAATTGTAATCCTCCTGGCTGTCAATAACAAGGGCAAGAAAGGCATCTAAATGGCAACTCTCTCATGTCAAAAATGTGTGAAGCCGTTGGGAATTTTGAGAGGTTTTACGACTAAATGGTTTCGTACAGTGGAAGCCATTCTCTTCGCACCTTGCTTCAGTTCTCTCCCCAAGCAGTGTATCAGTCATTTCTCTTCTGCTAGAATCCGCTTCTGAAGTGGCAGCTCAAGGCAGTTACCTAGTTATCTGGGCTTATCTGGCTGGTATGACACTCCTACATCCTTATAATTCCAAACAGTTTGAATGTTCTGTGTCCTACACTGTCTCTTCACTTTGCATTGTCTTTCCACTTCTCTTTTCCTCTTGAACAATATTCATGATGGCCACAAGTAAATGTCCACCTAGACAATGTGGTGCTCTCTTATCTTCTTTCAGACTCCATTTTTAGAAGTAGGTTTCTTGGAGCCTCATTATTTGGATGGGAGGAGCAACTCTTATTCTCCCTTTGAAAAGATGATGTGTAACATTTTACCAGAATGTCTGCATTTTCTACAACTCTTTTCATGGACCCCTGTATTTTCCTTCTTTCATGCAGTCTCGAGGGGTGCTGGTGAGACTGATAGTATCTACTTCTTTTTAAAAACCCTCCTGAGACCAACATCGGTGGCTTACCCTCGTGATCCCAGCACTTTGGGAGGCTGAGGTGGGCGGATCACGAGGTCAGAAATTTGAGACCAGCCTGACCGACATAGGGAAACCCCATCTCTACGAAAAATACAAAAAAATAGCTGGGCATGGTGGCGGATGCCTGTAATCTCAGCTGCTTGGGAGGCTGAGGCAGGAGAATCACTTGAACCCGGGAGGCAGAGGTTGCAGTGAGCCGAAATTGGGCCACTGGGCTCCAACCCTGACAGTGTGAGACTCTGTCTCCAAATAAATAAATAACAAACTAAAAAACCCTCCTGAATACTCTTTAGATTGTCTGTGGTGATACTTGGATGCAAATCTAAAGCAACAGGAAGAGTTAAATTCACAATTAATTACATATATGTTGAGCTGAAGATTTGCAGGAGCACTCTTTACTCCAATGCATTTTTTCATCCACTCTTCCCATATTTTCAGATATGATAAATCATTCGAAGGAAGGCACCATTCTTAATAAAATATTTAAGATTTTAGAATCATCTGTACTCCATGATTTCTGTTTAAACATGCCGAAGACTCATCTGTAGCTTAAAATCCAAATCCTTCTTTATCAGATTCTTGATATAATTAATTACTTATTTACATAGTTGTTCTAAAATTCTCTATTTTCAGAAACCTATGATTACATTACATTATGGTCAAAGAACAAGCTCTGTTACCGCAAATACTATTACAGCTAGTATTTAAATGGCTGGAAAATTACAGTACATCTCTTTTTCTCACAGACATATAGGGCCAAACTGAGTGTATGCACATTTAAGGCAAAAAGAGATTACGTTTATGTATAATTCTTGCCTGAAACAATTTCTGTTAATATGCATTTTATAGTGTGCACAATGAAAATAACTCCTCTCCCTTTAAATAAGCCCACTTCTAAGGAAACTAAGCTAAGAATGTTTCTTCTATTTGAAGACAAATTTTTACTTTGAAAAGTAAAATATGATAGCTTATCAAAAATTCAGTTTGTTAAATCTTATTGAAGATTCAGACCAAAGCCATTTTGAAAGACTAGTATTTTAATTTGCCTGCTGTAGGTTTTCGTCATGTATTTATTTTATGTAGCTTTCAGTTTCATGAAACAGTCAAGCAAATATTGATAGGTTGTTGAATTTAGTAACACTACCTTACTTACTTAAATTATCTATTTCCCTTCAGTTGCCAGTTGAAGATGACCTCATGCTTGCTGATGTAATATTAGTGATTGATTGTTAAAAGAATGTTGATATTTCCTTATGCTGTTTATTTTGCTTCTTCATATATTAAATTGATCTTCTTTTCTTTGTCCTTTTCATACTTCCTGATTCCTTTGAGGATATACAATAAAAGCTCATAAAATCAGTTATGAATTATGTTATTAAAAAATACAAATGTGAATTAGCTGCGTTATAATCAGGCTTTCTTTTCTAAAAAAAAATTACAGAGCTACGTTTTTGAGTCCAAGTTCTCTCTTATTCATGGCTCCTATTTTATCTTTGAGCTACATTAACTATATACTTAGCACAAAATACTCTACTTTTATAAATTTTCTAATATGTTATATCACATTATCTGAGAATATTTTCCCAGTTTTTGTCAACTTTGTGACATATTTCACTCACAATTAATATTTCACTGAGCAATTTCGCTAAACACTTGCAATGTGGCAGTATTGAGCTATATACTGAAAGTGTCACTAGTAAACAAGAGACGAGGTCTCTGTTCTCAGAGTTCAAAGTGTGGTTGTGGAAATACAAAAAGAAAACAGCTAGTAAATATATAAACTAGAAAATTAGACACTGTGATGAATATTTGAAGAAAATACAGGGTTCTCATAGCACTTAGCCTATTATAAGTTTGTAGGATAAACTAAATTACTTGGTGTCCAGTATACAAACACATAACTCATACATTTTCACTCCCCTTAAAAATAACTATGGTTTATTTGAATATTTTGTGTAGTTCAGTCAAATACAGCTTTTCAATTATGATAGTTTTATTATTTAAAAATACACACTTACAAGTGAGTTAAAATTATGGACCCTTGAAGATAAATTTAAATTTCATGAATTATAAATTTGTAAGAACTATTTGCAACATGGGATACATGTGCCACACTTTGTACCTTTACTGTATGAGACTTAATTCTCCAGCCTTATATTTAACTGTTCAATTACCCTTCTCCTCCCGTGTTCTAATCTTACTGGGGTTCTTGCTCCTGAACATGCCTTACTTTTTCTTGCTTTTGGCCCTTTAATATACCATTCCCTGCATCTTCTACAGTCTCTATAATTTTCCCCACTATCGTCCACCCCCAGGACTATCATATCTTATAGACAGATTCCCAGTATCTGGACCATAGTACACATTCAATAAATGTTCATAAATAAATAAATGGATGAATGAAAGAATTCCGCAAAGTGACAAGAAAGGTAGTTCTGTTTATACACTCAAGTCTGGAATGTAATTAATGTATCTTGAAATTATTTTACTCTTTATAGCCAATGTACTGCGATCCTACATACAGTGTCGCAGTCCTCATTTGGTGTTTTAGATGATCACAAAAGGTGTTACAGAATTTAGATAATATACAAAACAAATTTAACTCAAATCTAAAATGTAAAGAAATACCTCATTTTTAGGAGAGGACGCAAGGATTCATATATGTAGCAAGCACAGAGAGTTATGATCCATTTCTGCAACTCTAACAGAGAAAAGAATCATTATATTCTACCCTGCTATGGTACTTGTAGATACAGCCTATAGATATGAAAAGATATTTTGGATTTTGGTTGAGTGATTCATCATTCAAAGCACCAAGATAGTTTATATAAAGTAAAATTTATCTGTTTTGGGAATATAACCATTTCACTTTATATCGTTTATATCAAGATGATGTTAATCTGAAATCATTCATTTCTATACTAATCATACAGATGATAAAAATTCTAATCCAATATATTACGTTGTTCATAGGTAAATTCCATTCAATATAGAATAAGAAATTTTATCTTACCTTATCTGTATAAAAGGCAATAAAAAGTGCTATAAAAATAAATCAGGAGCTTTAAGCAGTTTGTGATTTTCAGATGAACCTAAGAAAATCATGGACAGCTGAAGATATCTCTGCATTTGGAACCAATTATTAAATCCTGCTATGGACAATGAAGCTAGTATAGATTTCTACCCTACCAGATAATTCTTAAAATATCTACTTTGATTTGTTTCTCTGCTACCTAAAATTGAGGAGACATACAATATATTTTCTCAGTGACCATTTCTAATAATGTAACTAGATAATCAGCCTGTTTATAGAATGACCCCCAGCAGCAAAATATAGCCCCTAAGATGAGGGCATTAGAGAGATTGCGTGATTTTTACCTCTTATCAGGCACATGGGGATTCAGCATAGTTGTAGCTCCAGTATAGCATTAAAATGCTAGGGAGAGGTCTAATTGAATGGATTGGTCCAACCCAGCAGGATCCAGGGGAAGCATGCAACCCAGTGAACACATAGGTACGTAGGGCTGGCTCACTGTGGACTTACAAGATAGTGGAATCACAAGCCAAGAGACCAATTCTGGACCCCATGGTTGTATAATTTGTTCAATAAACAGGTAAAGCAGAGTTTGAAAGATGTAGATATATCACTACAGTTAGAAGAGTCAGGAGATGGCAAGGGCTAGAGAGGTGTATGTCTGCAAATGTGGCCTATGTGGAAAATTATACAGAAAAACCTAAATGCTTTTTAATCTTCTCAGGTATGTTTAGAATTCTTAAGAAAAAGCAACCATATGGACCATTAAACACTAAAAGCAATACGTTAGTCCTTGAGTTTTCTTTATTGATTTTTGAAATCATCAATTTTAATTAACCTCTTTTCATGGTTCTTAGACTTTTATTTATAATTTTCTACGTACATTTACAGACTAAGAAATGAGATATTATCTGCATATTTCTTCCTTAAATTAACAAGGAAATTTGTTTAAATGGACAAGACAGATGTTCTTCACTGGCAGCATTAGACAAGAGAAATAATAAGTGGAAATACAATGGAGATATAAGCAACTCAATGTAATAATTACCTGAAGGTGGCACTAACAGGCTGTAAGGTAATACATTTTCCTTCTTGAATTTTCTATCTAGGAATGTAGCTTTTCTATGTCAATTCATTATTGTGTCTATAATCAGGTGGTCTGCTGTAATTGATTGGATCTCAAGACACATGTCTTAATCCAGGAAACATAAAATACAGAATACAGACGTCAAACTAGAAATTGCTTTCACTGTTGTAACTTATCTTTGTTGCCTACTCTATTTTCCAGTCTGTCTCTCTCTTATGTGCTTTTCTTGTTCCCTTTGTTTGCTTTCTTCACTCATAATACTTCTTCAGTTTTTGGTTTAGTAGAACCAGACATATGTTCCCTAACATATGTGGCTACTCCCAAAGTGTCTTTGTATTAGCTTAAGTCTTAGTAATCAGTTATATTTGAACTTTTGCTCTGCAGATGGCATTGCAGTTCTAATTTTTAATTCTAAAATGATCCTATTCAATTCGGACAATGCCAAGATGATATGAAAATATACAATCTTCCTTTCTACAGATCTTCAGGATCTGAAAGTCCATTGACAATTTGAAGATCTATGCTGACTATAGTTCACTAGAATTCTCTCAGTGGGAGATACTTATGTGTTTTATAATTTATTTTGCAAAGGAAGCAATTTAAAGTATTCATTTTACACATATCTGAAGCATATTATCTGGTTCTATTTATTTATTTTTGAGGTATAATTTACATGTAAAAATTGTATACATTTAAGGTATGTAATGTGATGTTTTGGTATATTCATGCATTATGAAATGATTAGTACAATAAAGCTAGTTAACATACCTGTTACCTCACATAATTACCTTTTCTTTTTCTTTTGTGGTGAGAATATTTAAGAGCTACTCTTCTGGCAAATTTCAAGTATATAATACATTATTGTTAACTATAGTCACCATGCTGTACAATAGATCTCCAGAACTTATTCCTCTTATAATTGCAGGTTTGTTACCTTTTATCATCAACAAATAGTTCAATTTATTTTGAAAAACATAAATGCCTCTTCCTAAGACTACAGTATTTCCTCATAAATCTTTTCTTAAATCACTGCAACTGGTTATATTGTGGTGGTATCTTCACTCTCCCAACTTAGTAGTTATTAGAAAGTAAAGTCATATTTTCAACAAAAGTACATTTCCCTTTTGCATCCTTTTTGGTCAACAAATAGCTTCTTTAAGAAACTGCACTGAATACATCAAATTGTAATACAATTGGTATTTATCTTCTGTGTGTGTGAATGAGAACTTTTTTCACTGTGGTAAAATACACATAACATGGAATTTACCATCGTAACCATTTTAAAGTATACAAATCAATGACATCTAGTACATTCACCATGTTTTGCAACAATTCACTAGTCTAGATTAAGAATAATATTCCATTGTTATATAGATATGCCATTTTGTAGTGTGTAATGCACCTCATTATTTTGTTTGTTTTGTGACAGGAACTTTCTCTGTCACATTATCTGGAGTGCAGTGATGTAATCACTACAACCTCCACCTCCCAGGCTCAAGTGTGCCTCATACCTCAGCCTCCTGAGTAGCTGAGACTACAGGCACGTGCCACTGTACCTGGCTATTTTTTGTAGAGACGGTACTTTACCATGTTGCCCATGCTGGTCTTGAACTCAAGAGCTCAAGAGATCCTCCTGTTTTGGCCTCCCAAAATGTTGGAATTACAGAAGTGAGCCACTGAACCCACCTGTCATCATTTTTGTAGCTAATATTCCATTATATAGATACTTTACATTTTGTCTATCCATTCATTTGTCAATGGATATTTGGGTTGTTCTCACCTTTTGAGTATTGTATATAGGGCTGCTGTGAATATTTGTGTACAATTTTTCAGTTGAACACCTGTTTTTAATTCCTTTGGTATCTGCCTCTGCATTGATTACCAGGGGAAATTTATTGACAGTTTTAATTTCTTCTGGTAGAAATTGAGATAGACATTTTCAGGCATTCCCTGTGTATCAACAGGAATATAGCTGTTGGTAGGCAGAATAGTGTGTTCCCTTGGAATTTGTTTTATCCACATGAGTATCTAAGGATGGGAATTGAACCACCAGTAACAGTATCAGAAGCTATAGAAGTGGGTGGAGTGCAGTGCTATAGAGTACTATGGTGAATGGTAAAATGGTTTTAAATCTGGCTGGTGACAGAAATGATTATTAACATTAGAAAACTACAAATAATTTTTCTAGAATATACATTACATGCTCTTTAGTAAGGTTTACAAAGTACATTTGTAACGCTAGTTCTACTCTGTCTTCTAGAAATATTCCCTAAGCAGTGGTAGCATTTTGTAGCATGTTTACTGCATTGGCCACAAGTAGTAAAGATAATCGTCAAGTTGTAGGTACTCATATAGTATTTATGAATGAGTTACCAAGGGACAGGGTCAAGTAGCAGGCTCCTCCAATGTGCCTGTACCTTGATGAAATTTGATGATAACATCTGTGACCCTGTTTCTTTGGCCAGTCAGTAGCAAATTTATTAAATTTGTGAATTTATTCCTTGTGAAGTTTATTAAAATCAAAAAATAAATGAAAGATAAGAATTGTAAGCAGCTAGATAATTTTCATACTATATATAATTTTAGTTAAATCTTTCTAATGATCTTAAATTAGGTATTATCTTTATGTTGCAGAGGAGGATATCAAAGTTAAGGTATTTGCCCACTGATGCTATTTCCTCAGTGTCACATAAAGAAAATGTTGTGAAGATATTGTTTGAAACATTGTTTCTATAATTCCTGAAATCTATGTTCTTTATGTTGCTCGTTAGAATATTGGGGTAAGATGATCAGAAATGACTATTAGAACAAAGGTCAAAGGTGTGATGGAATTCAAAGTAGAGTAGATCTCCTCTGGTTGAGGGAACTGGTGAGGAAATAATAAAGATGAAATAATAAAAAAAGTGACATTTAGTCTGGGCACGGTGACTCACACCTGTAGTCCCAGCACTTTGGGAAGCTTAGGTGGGTGGATCACTTGAGCTCAGGAGTTCGAGACCAGCCTGGGCAATGTGTAGAAACCCCATCTCTACAAAAATTAGCTGGGCATGGTAGCATGTGACTGTGGTCCCAGCTACTCTGGAGGCTGAGATGGATGAATCACTGGAACCCAGGAGTCAGAGGTTGCAGTGAGCTGAGATAGCGCCACTGCCCTCCAGCCTGACCCACAGAGCAAGAACCTGTCTTTAAATAAATAAATAAATAAGTGTGACATTTGAAATGTTTCTTAAAGAAATGGATAGGGATGCAATAAGCAGAGATTGGGAGTAAATATACCAAGGTGTTAAAACGTAAGAGTTTGGGCAGCAGCTGAAATTTGGGTTTTGAATGAGTAAGTAGTGGAAGATTCACTTGCAAGTGGAATTTGTGGAAAGCCTTTACTGAGAAGCTGAAGAGTTTTGGAAAGAAAAACAAGTTGTTGAAGGATTTAAGTAGAGCAGTAATTTGAATGTGGATACAAGATGAATCTAGCAACTACATGTGTGGTATCTTGGAGTGGAAAATTCTGAAGGAGGGGATATAATATATAAGACTTTAAAAAATAGTCCATTGAGAAAAATGAGCTGATGAACTAGAGGTGGTAGCAATAGGAATAGAAAGAAGCACAGAGGCATGTGAATTATTGTTCTAGTGACGTACTGCTTGGTTCTTGTGGCTGACCGTGTGAATATCTACACTGTTTAGTGGAAGCATATGTCACCTCTTGAGAGTGTTATCGTCTTGTTATTTAGAGACTGATGAAATTCAAATTTTAGCCTTATGTAAACACACACATACATAATTTCTTATGCTCTTGTAACCATTATTCTGGTAATTGTTAGAGCCAGGGCTAAAAACTTGGGTATATTTAACCCCAATATTTAAAGAGGATAATAAATCATGTATTAATTGCTCAGTGAAACTAAGAGTGGGAGAAGTTGGGTCTATCTGGATAATGGCTGCTCTGTACAACTAAATAGACTAATAGAGTATCAAAGGAAATAAAACTTTATTTTCTCATAAATGCAATAACAAAGCTAGGCTGACAAAATATATGTCAGCTATATCTAGAGGTCATACCTTAACAAAAAAATGATTTGTATCTAGCATGTCAGGTATCCTTATATATATGTAAATGCAAATCATTCCTTTAAAATGATGTCTTTCACAGTATCTCCCTTTAGAAATTTTCTTTGTTCTACTAATTTACTTAGCCAATTTTTTTTTTCACCTGGCATAGGAAAGAAATTTTATTTTTCTCTGACTTATACTGATAACAAAGGATTCTACAGTGAGAATAAATTTTGAAATTACAAAGTTCTTCATTAAGGCTAAACCTAAAATCCCATATGGAAAATCAGTTTTTGCCTCGACAATCCTGTATGACTTTGGAAGGTTTAGTATATGTTTCTCTATATTGCTCTAATGTAGTCATCCATTTATTTATTCAACCAAACATTTATTGTGTGCCTACTGTTGGTGAGTAAAGTTCCTATCATTGAGCTTAGTAGAGGATAGAGGATAGAAAAAATAGATAAAACAAATCAATTTGTAATCTAATATCAGATGATGATGAATGCCATGAACAACAACACTAAAAAAACTGTAAAAAGAATAGCCCAGAAAAATACAAGGGAGCAGTGTTACTGCATGCCATTTCAAAGATACGATGGGTAGAGAAGGCCTCTGTGAGACCTTCTACATTTGAGTAGAGACCTGAATAAAGTGAGGAACAAGCCAAAGGGGATCCAGTGACAGAATATTTTAAAACAGCTGGAACAGTAAGCAAAGACCCTGAGATAAAAACAAGATTAAAATTTTTGAGAAATAGGGAGAAGGCTAACATGAAATGAAGAGGACAGTGGTGGGTGGAACGTGAAATGAAGAGGACAGTGGAAAACTAGACTGAGGCCAGCTCACGGAGGACTTTGGAGGTTGATGGTAAGGAGTTTGCATTTTAGCTTAAGGTTGATTAACATTTTTGAAGGATTTTGAATAGGGGAGTCAAATAATCTGATTTATGTTTTAAAGATTAGACTGTGTTGTAGAAATAGAAGATTGAATAGAGATGAATGGAATGAAGCAGGTAAGTTCAGTAGTTCAGTAAGAGATGTTGTAACAATATACTTTTGGGATGTTCATTTTGTTTCACATTCCATGAGTCTGGTTCCATTAACTCTGTTATTCAACCTTTTTCAATGTGGAATCAAAGACAATCTAAGAGGAGATCATGTATCTTAGTAAAAGGCACACGTGGGTAAAATTGGCAGATGGGGACTTGAACTTGTACTGGAATTACATTTTGATTTTACTTTTCCAGCTTTTTTTTTTTTTTTTTTTTTTAAATCATAGTAGGTCCGTGTTAAGCAGATTTGATGGAATAGGAAAATAAAGAGAAACACAAGAAAGAAAAATAAGTGATAATGTTTTTTCATATAGAGCATCTCTTGGTGGTTTTGAAATTTTTGGAAGCCTTTAGTGAGTACCTTCAGGACAAAGTACAGTTTAACCTGTTTTTCAAAACCTTCCATGGCTTAACCTATGTCTACTTACTACTCTTATTTTCTGTCACAACCCTATTTTTCTCTTTAGCAATAGGCAACTGTCAAAAAGTTCATTTTATTTCGTGTTTCATTGCCTTTGCTTATATTCTTCCTATATTACATGGTAAAATTATTTTTTATGCTTTAAAACTTACCTGATTAACTAGCATTACAGGGAGGTTTTTTCACCATCCCTCCTTATTCACTGTTGCTCACCTTTGTCAGTGAAAAGTCAAAGATCAGACTGCAAAGCAGAAAGACAAAGCATTTACTCGGGTCTTAAGAATTACAATTCAGGAGACACAGACTCAGCTAAAAGCCAAATTGTGTTCTGAATAAAGGAAAGGTAGGAATTTTTAAAAGCATGCTGAAGGTGATTACACAAGTTATTTCAGAAGAATGATCATTAATGGAGGTAGCTGGCTTAGTACATGAGTCCATAGTTCATTGGTTGTCATTGTTCGTAAGTTGTAGTGCTGATAAAATGTAGCTGTTTTTCAAGATGTTGTGGTCATGGTGATTTGGCCCAGTTAAAAGGTTCAAGACAAGTTCCTGTTTTGCAAGGTTGCAGGTTGTGCAGGTAGTCCTCCTTAGAAAGGCTTGCCAACTCCATATTAGAGCCCTGAGTCATAGCGAGGCTGCTACAGGAAAGGGGTCTTGATTCACAGAGTAAAGTGAAAGCAAGTTTATTAGAGCTGTAAAGAAACAAAAGAATGGCTGCTTCACAGGCAGAGCAGCTCCAAGGACTGCTGATTGGCTATTTTTATGGTTATTGCTTGATCATATGCTGAACAAGGGGCGGATCATTCATGAATCTTCCAGGAAAGGGATGGGCAATTCCCAGAAGTGAGGGTTCCTCCCCTTTTTAGATAATATAAGGTAACTTCTGGATATTACCATGGCATTTGTAAACTGTCCTGGTGCTGGTGGGAGCGTCTTTTAGCATGTTAATGCATTCTAATTAGTGTATAATAAGCAATGAGAATGATCGGAGGTAACTTTTGTCACCATATTCGTTCTGGTGGGTTTCAGTTGGCTTCTTTACCACATCTTTATCAGTAGGATCTTTGTGACCTGTATCTTGTGCCAATCTCATATCTCATCCTATGACTAAGGATGCCTAACCTCCTGGAAATGCAGCCCAGCAGGTCTCAGCCTCATTTTACCCAGACCCTATTCAAGATGGAGTCACTCTGATTTGAATGCCTCTGACAATGCCATTTTGTATATCACATTTTATACCTTCTTTGGTCACTTCATCCAAGGGGAGCATAATTAACTCTTCTTGTATGCCACTTCTGTACCACCAGCATGTGTCTAGAGTGTCATTAGTTATTCTGTATTGCTTGTTTGCATGTCTGTTTTTCCTCCAATACTGTGACAGCTCTTTGAAGGCTGTCACTTACATTGCTTTGGTGTTTAAAACCCTCTGATGTCTCTTTGTTGCCCTCATGGTAAAGTCTAAATTTCTAAAATGGCATAAAATAAACTTTTCGTAAGATCCAGACTTGACTTTGCATTTGGACTCATCCTCTTACAGTAGGTAGGTAGTCAGATGTGAACAGGGCAGGAGAGGGCCCCCACCTACCCGACACACACACCAGAAGTGTCAGGTGGCAATCAGGTGATGTTCAGGCAGTTGTTAACTCTCTAAAAATATTAATAATAATTGGTCACAGCCAATGCCAGGGAAAGGCAATCTTCCAATAAATAGAAACACTTGAAACTGGTGATGAGCCGCTTCCAAATAAGAACTCAGGAGTTTGGCAAGTGTGCTCAAGCATGTGCATTAAGAGGCAAAATGGCAGAGTTTAACTGGTATATGACCTTCTAGGAACATTCAACTGGTGAAGGAAAAACACCTCAAGTGAGTATGTGTTAAACTCCAGTAAACACACTGTGCATATGGCCTTTCCCAAGCACTAACAGACCACTGAACATGCAGACAACCCACCCCAAGGGAAGAATCGGGGGAGAAGGGATGCAAGACCCTGGAAGTATGCCAACATATAAAACCCCAAGTCAAAAGTCAAACCACGCACTTGAATCTCTCAAGTTGCCTGGTGGGCCCTCTTCCAAGTGTACTTAACTTCCTTTCATTCCCGCTCTAAAACTTTTTAATAAACTTTCACTCCTGTCCAAAACTTGCCGCAGGCCCTCCTCCTGCCTTCTGCCCCTCAGTCAAATTCTTTCTTCTGAGTAGGTAAGAATTGAGGTTGCTGCAGATCTATATGGGTTTGCCAGTAACAATCGCTGCCTAATCCCTGCTTTCTCCTGCTTCTATCTATACTATACTACATTTAATTTCTGAGATGAGCCATGCTGTCTCTTGCCTCATTGCCTTTGAATATGCTGTCCTCTCTTCCTAGAACATCTCTTCCCACCTTAATCCTGAGACTGCCTTTGCAAAAATTATAATACTGAGAAAATTATGGCAGTGGGGGAGATCTGATCTAGCAATCTCCCTTTTGCCTTTTGCCTTCAAACTGCCTAAATTATTTCTGGGCTTAGCCTGGGCTAGCTTTGGGAGACATTTAGTTTATAGTTTAAATGATAATAGCCCTTCACTAAAACTCAGCTGTCTTTGTAAAGTTAGACCATCAGGCTACAGGGAGTAGAGGAGCCTACATTTTGCTAAGGTGTAGACATAAATGATCACCAGCTATTATTTGTGAGAACACAAGACATGCAATTTCTCTAATTACTCCTCAGATAGTATCACTATTATATAATCTAAAATTGGCCTTTTGAGAATCTTTTCAGGTTTTTTTTTTTTTTTCTTTTTGGCATGTCTGACACCTGGCTCCACCCAGACCTGCCAATTGCTCCTGTGGCCCCACCCAGAAGCAACTCAGTGAAAGAGAATAGCTTTCATTCGCTATGATTTCATCTCTGACACAACCAATCAGCAGCAAGCACTCATTGCCTAGCCACCTCTACTCCTTCCCCCAAACTGCCTTTGAAAAACCCCAACCTACAAGCCTTTGAGGTGATTGATTTGAGTACTAACTCTGTTTCCCATGTGGTGTGGCTAGCTCACATCAATTAAACTCTTTCTTTACTGCAATGCCATGGTCTTTGTGCAACAGGCAGGAAGAACCCATCAAGCAGTTACAGTCCCATTGCCTGGATAATTCCTACTTGTCCTTTAGGTCTCAGTAGTCTGTACATTTTCCAGGAAGTCTTTCTAGATGACCACGTCTAGGTTAGGTGTGCCTCTGGTGAATACATTGCACATGTGCCCTTGCCTCATCATAATACCATTTTCTGTGTTCTGCTTATTTACTTGTCTGTATTCTCAACTAGACTCTGTGCTACTTGATGGAGGGAATCATGTTTGTATTTGGTATTTGTGTGATATTGTGAAATATAAGTTCTTCATCGTTTCCTGGCATATAACTCCTAAAATCCTCAGAATCTTCACAACAGTGTATCTTTTTGTGTGCTAATAAGTTGATGGATGGCTAGCAGCCCCTGGTTAGCTTCAGGATGGGGGCTGGTCACTGGAAAGAGTAGAGAAGCATTAAAAGGTTGGGACTTTCAGCCCTACCCCACAACCTCTGGGGAGCAGAGAGAGGTTGAAGATCAAGTTGTTTACTAATGGTCAATGATTTAATCAGTCATACCTACAAAATGAAGCTTCCATAAAACCCCCAAAGAAGTAGGTTCAGGGAGTTTGCAGATAGCTGCACACATGTGGGATTCCAGGAAGGTGAACAAGAACACAACCACATGTCAGGAGGGTAGTGCACCTCAACTCCATCAGAAGAGAAGCTCCCGTGCTCTAGATCCTTCCAGACCTTGCCCTGTGTATCTCTTCATCTGACTGTTTATTTGTATCCTTTGAAATATTTCTTGCAATAAACTAGTAAATGTAAGTGTTTCTTTCAGTTCTGTGAACTCCTGAAGAACATTAATTGAACCCAAGGAGGGGGCTGTGGAAACTCTGATTTATAGCCAGTTGGTCAGAAGCACAGGCAAAATAACCTGTGGCTCTCAAATGGCATCGGAAATGGGGCTCAGTCTTGTGGGATCAACCTGTGTGATCTGATGCCATCTCCAGGCAAGTAGTGTCAGAATGGAACTGAATTAGAGTACACTCAGGTGCCTTCTACTGCAGAACTGATTGCTCGCTTGCCGATGTGGAGACACAAACAGTGTCAGAAGCATGTTGTGAGAGTACAATAGGAAAAACCGAGTTTTTTTTTTTTTTTTTTCCCCCGGCTTATTTATTTAGCCTCCACTCGGCATTTTGTTTACAGAGACCAACATAATTACTGGAACATAATAGGAGCTGAATACATATTTGTAAAATTAGTGAGACAGAATTTTATCTAGCTCTCTTACATACCCCGAGAACCTAGCACTGGGCTTAAGGTAACAAATGTGTGTTGAATTTAATTGTAACAAACTTATACATTCCATTCTAGTAGTATAAAAAGACAGGAAACCAAATTTGACTACTAAGTCTTTAAAAGAACAAAATATAGACCATTTAACCTAATTCTCTCTCTCTCCCTCCTCCCACACCTTGTTTGTCTCCTCTCTCTGTCTCTCTTTTCCCCAGTCTCTCTTCTCCCTGCTTCCTTCTCTCAGTATGAACCATGGACAGTGTGCTCTGTCATGCACAGAAAAATCTTAAAAGCAAGTAAATACAAGTGCAACAGTATTGTAAATTAAGTTTAGCCTAAATCTGCCTCCTAACATATTTTAAGTTCAGCCTAAAAGTTTCACCTTAGTACTATAACCTAACTGGATGTGTAAACAGACTATAACCTACTCTTGTAACAAGTAACTTGAGTCTCAGCCAATCACAGAAGCCATGCTTCAACCACTCACAGGCAGCCAGATGCTCAAACCCCGTTCAAATAAGGCCAACACTGGGCTGTAATCAATCTGGCTGTTTCTGTTCCTCACTTCCCTTTTTCTGTCCATAAATCTTCTATGATCTTGCAGCAGTGCTGAGGTCCTCTGAACATATTCAGGTTGTGGGGGATGGGGGACTACCGGATTCACAAGTTATTGTTTGCTTTGTTAAACTCTGTTAAGTATGGTTTGTCTAAACTTTTTCTTTTATCAGTATTTGTTTGTTCACTTTGTATATTTCAGGAATTATTAGGACACATAAACGTGAATAGATGACAGTCCTTACCAAGTATAATCTGGTGGATGGAAGTACACATAGGACAATAACTCAACCCAAATATAAAGTACTGAAATGGTTGGGAGTCAGTATCAACAGCATATAACTCCATGTTTAAATATCTTTAACTGTGGCACTGGGAAACAGATATTTCATTTAGTTATTTTTTGTTTTTAGTTTTTAATTTTTGTGGGTACATCGTAGGTTTATGTGTTTATAGGGTACATGAGATGTTTTAATACAGGCATTCAATGTAAAATAAGCATATCATGGAGAATGGGGTATCCATTCACTCAAGCATTTATCCTTTGAGTTACAAACAATCCAGTTATACTCTTTAAGTTATTTAAAAATGTACCATTAAATTATTACTGACTCTAGTAATCCTGCTGTGCCTTCAAATAGTAAGTTAGAAACATGAAGTTTTCTAACTATTTTTTTTTTTTTTGTATCTATTATTGAAACAGGAGAGTAGCCTGATCTCCGTCACGGGATATGCAACAGGGGTGTGGCTTGCCTATTTGGTCTCTGCTCACCAGTTCGCCCTGCTGCTCAAACCCCTTGTGGTACAGGGAGCATGCAGATGGGCAGGTGCAGAGTCTGGGGTGAGTGCTTTGGGCTCCAGCCCTGAGGTAGTGTCTAGGGATGGTAGTCTGCAACCCCAGTATTACAAAGCTCTTTCAGCTCTGTTGTCTGCAGATGGCTTGAGTGTGAAACCAGCTCATTGGACCCTCTGCCTTTTCACAAGGGCATAGGGCCAATGTGATAGCTTTTCTGTATTCTGAGCTCTTGCCTGGCATCCTGGAAAAATTGGGTCACATGTGGGCTTGAAGAATGAATGCAAGGTTTGATTGAGCGGTGGAGGTGGCTTTCAGTGGGATGGATGGGGAACTGGAAGTGGGGGATAGAGTGGGAAGGTGATCTTCCCTTGGAGTACAGCCGCCCAGCAACCAGACTCCTCTCCAACTACCTCCAGCTGAACTCCTCAGCATACAGATGTTCCTCCTCTTCTCTCTTTCTCATTCTGCCATCTGTCTGTTGTTCTGCTGGCTTGCTGGTCAGCCAGTCTGCTGATCTGTTTGTCCCCTTCTGGAGCCTGGGGTTTGGGGTTTATATAGATGCAGGATAAGGGGGTGTGGTGGGCCCAAAGGCAACTTCTGGGAGGGAAAATAGCAATGCTGGTCCTCATTTAGGGCTCTGGGTCTTCAGGCTCAAGGGTGCGGCCTTTGCCTGGTATCTGCCCTCTTGTACCCAGTATTTCCCTGTCACTTGTCTCTATCATTAACAATCTCCATCTCCTGCACCTACTACCCTTCCCAGCCGCTGGTGACCATCCTTCTACTGTTTATGTCCATGAATTCAATTGTTTTAATTTTTGGATCTCAAGTAAGTGAGGAGATGTAATGTTTGTCTTTCTACGTCTGGCTTACTTTACTTAACATAATGGTTTCTAGTTCCATACAAGTTGTTGCAAATGACTGGATCTCATTTTTTTTTTTTTTTTTGGCTGAATATACTCTATTGTGTATACGGACCACGTTTTTAAAATCCACATTTTCTAATATGTTAATGGACACTTAGGTTGCTTCCAAATCTTAGCTATTGTGAACAATGATGCAACAAACATAGGATGCAGTTATCTCTTCAATATACTGATTTCTCTTCTTTTGGGTATATGCCCAGAAGTTGAATTGCTGAGTCATGTGGTAGCTCATGTACCCTAGAACTTAAAGTATAATAATAATAAAAAAAAATGTGGTATATCTCTACAATGGAATATTAAGAAAATAAAACAGAAGTACTGATGTAAGCTGATGTAAGCTACAACGTGGATGAATCTCAGAAACATTATGCTAAGTAAAAGAAGCCTAATGTGAAAGACTACATATTGATTTCATAAAATCGTTTGTATGAAATGTCCAGAAGTAAAATCTTTAGACACAGAAATCAGACCAGTAGTCAACTGGGTATGGGAGTGAATGATAACATAAACTGCAAGTGGGAAATGACTAAGAGAGTTAGTCTTAGAATCAGTCTTAGTGGGAATTTTGGGGGGTAATGAACATGTTTTGAAAATACATTGTTGTCATGGCTACATAACTCCATATACTTAGAGTTATATACTTTGAGTGGATGAGTTTTATGATGTATACATTATGCCACAATAAAGCATCAAAAATGGAGTTTTATTCTTACTATAATTTATAGGCAACAATATGGTCAAACTACAATCTTCTTTCTTGCGTTAGATTGTATATTTGGTTAATTATTTTTCTAGCATAAATAGTAAGTACTTCTCTTTTTGTTTCTGGGTGTTTATGTTTATAAATATTAGGTACTCTCTACTCCATTAGGGAACACTGTTCTTTTTTTTTAATTAATTTATTATTATTATACTTTAAGTTCTAGGGTACATGTGCATAACGTGCAGGTTTGTTACATATGTATACTTGTGCCATATTGGTGTGCTGCACCCATCAACTCGTCAGCACACATCAACTCATCATTTACATCAGGTATAACTCCCAATGCAATCCCTCCCCCCTCCCCCCTCCCCATGATAGGCCCCGTTGTGTGATGTTCCCCTTCCCGAGTCCAAGTGATCTCATTGTTCAGTTCCCACCTATGAGTGAGAACATGCGGTGTTTGGTTTTCTGTTCTTGTGATAGTTTGCTAAGAATGATGGTTTCCAGCTGCATCCATGTCCCTACAAAGGACACAAACTCATCCTTTTTGATGGCTGCATAGTATTCCATGGTGTATATATGCCACATTTTCTTAATCCAATCTGTCACTGATGGACATTTGGGTTGATTCCAAGTCTTTGCTATTGTGAATAGTGCCGCAATAAACATACGTGTGCATGTGTCTTTATAGCAGCATGATTTATAATCCTTTGGGTATATACCCAGTAATGGGATGGCTAGGTCATATAGTACATCTAGTTCTAGATCCTTGAGGAATCGCCATACTGTTTTCCATAATGGTTGAACTAGTTTACAATCCCACCAACAGTGTAAAAGTGTTCCTATTTCTCCACATCCTCTCCAGCACCTGTTGTTTCCTGACTTTTTAATGATCGCCATTCTAACTGGTGTAAGATGGTATCTCATTGTGGTTTTGATTTGCATTTCTCTGATGGCCAGTGATGATGAGCATTTTTTCATGTGTCTGTTGGCTGTATGAATGTCTTCTTTTGAGAAATGTCTGTTCATATCCTTTGCCCACTTTTTGATGGGGTTGTTTGTTTTTTTCTTGTAAATTTGTTTGAGTTCTTTGTAGGTTCTGGATATTAGCCCTTTGTCAGATGAGTAGATTGCAAAAATGTTCTCCCATTCTGTAGGTTGCCTGTTCACTCTGATGGTAGTTTCTTTTGCTGTGCAGAAGCTCTTTAGTTTAATTAGATCCCATTTGTCAATTTTGGCTTTTGCTGCTGTTGCTTTTGGTGTTTTAGACATGAAGTCTTTGCCCATGCCTATGTCCTGAATGGTACTACCTAGGTTTTCCTCTAGGATTTTTATGGTATTAGGTCTAACATTTAAGTCTCTAATCCATCTTGAATTAATTTTCGTATAAGGAGTAAGGAAAGGATCCAGTTTCAGCTTTCTACTTATGGCTAGCCAATTTTCCCAGCACCATTTATTAAATAGGGAATCCTTTCCCCATTTCTTGTTTCTCTCAGGTTTGTCAAAGATCAGATGGCTGTAGATGTGTGTTATGATTTCTGAGGACTCTGTTCTGTTCCATTGGTCTATATCTCTGTTTTGGTACCAGTACCATGCTGTTTTGGTTACTGTAGCCTTGTAGTATAGTTTGAAGTCAGGTAGCGTGATGCCTCCAGCTTTGTTCTTTTGACTTAGGATTGTCTTGGAGATGCGGGCTCTTTTTTGGTTCCATATGAACTTTAAAGCAGTTTTTTCCAATTCTGTGAAGAAACTCATTGGTAGCTTGATGGGGATGGCATTGAATCTATAAATTACCTTGAGCAGTATGGCCATTTTCACGATATTGATTCTTCCTATCCATGAGCATGGTATGTTCTTCCATTTGTTTGTGTCCTCTTTTATTTCACTGAGCAGTGGTTTGTAGTTCTCCTTGAAGAGGTCCTTTACATCCCTTGTAAGTTGGATTCCTAGGTATTTTATTCTCTTTGAAGCAATTGTGAATGGAAGTTCATTCCTGATTTGGCTCTCTGTTTGTCTGTTACTGGTGTATAAGAATGCTTGTGATTTTTGCACATTAATTTTGTATCCTGAGACTTTGCTGAAGTTGCTTATCAGCTTAAGGAGATTTTGGGCTGAGACAATGGGGTTTTCTAAATATACAATCATGTCATCTGCAAAGAGGGACAATTTGACTTCTTCTTTTCCTAACTGAATACCCTTGATTTCTTTCTCTTGCCTAATTGCCCTAGCCAGAATTTCAAACACTATGTTGAATAGGAGTGGTGAGAGAGGGCATCCCTGTCTTGTGCCAGTTTTCAAAGGGAATTTTTCCAGTTTTTGCCCATTCAGTATGATATTGGCTGTGGGTTTGTCATAAATAGCTCTTATTATTTTGAGGTACGTTCCATCAATACCGAATTTATTGAGCGTTTTTAGCATGAAGGGCTGTTGAATTTTGTCAAAAGCCTTTTCTGCATCTATTGACATAATCATGTGGTTCTTGTCTTTGGTTCTGTTTATATGCTGGATTATGTTTATTGATTTGCGAATGTTGAACCAGCCTTGCATCCCAGGGATGAAGCCCACTTGATCATGGTGGATAAGCTTTTTGATGTGTTGCTGAATCCGGTTTGCCGGTATTTTATTGAGGATTTTTGCATCGATGTTCATCAGGGATATTGGTCTAAAATTCTCTTTTTTTGTTGTGTCTCTGCCAGGCTTTGGTATCAGGATGATGTTGGCCTCATAAAGTGAGTTAGGGAGGATTCCCTCTCTTTCTATTGATTGGAATAGTTTCAGAAGGAATGGTACCAACTCCTCCTTGTACCTCTGGTAGAATTCAGCTGTGAATCCATCTGGTCCTGGACTTTTTTTGGTTGGTAGGCTATTAATTATTGACTCAATTTCAGAGCCTGTTATTGGTCTATTCAGGGATTCAACTTCTTCCTGGTTTAGTCTTGGAAGAGTGTAAGTGTCCAGGAAATTATCCATTTCTTCTAGATTTTCCAGTTTATTTGCGTAGAGGTGTTTATAGTATTCTCTGATGGTAGTTTG
Organism: Macaca mulatta; assembly: GCF_049350105.2. Taxonomy (NCBI): domain Eukaryota; kingdom Metazoa; phylum Chordata; class Mammalia; order Primates; family Cercopithecidae; genus Macaca; species Macaca mulatta. The sequence goes on from NC_133419.1 coordinate 91,068,776, forward strand.
TATTTCTGTGGGGTAGGTGGTGATATCCCCTTTATCATTTTTAATTACATCAATTTGATTCTTCTCTCTTTTCTTCTTTATTAGTCTGGCTAGTGTTCTGTCAATTTTGTTGATCTTTTCAAAAAACCAACTCCTGGATTCGTTGATTTTTTTGGAGGGTTTTTTGTGTCTCTATCTCCTTCAGTTCTGCTCTGATCTTAGTTATTTCTTGCCTTCTGCTAGCTTTCGAATGTGTTTGCTCTTGCTTCTCAAGTTCTTTTAATTGCGATGTTAGAGTGTCAATTTTAGATCTTTCCTGCTTTCTCTTGTGGGCATTTAGTGCTATAAATTTCCCTCTACACACTGCTTTAAATGTGTCCCAGAGATTCTGGTATGTTGTATCTTTGTTCTCATTGGTTTCAAAGAACATCTTTATTTCGCCTTCATTTCCTTATGTACCCAGTAGTCATTCAGGAGCAGGTTGTTCAGTTTCCATGTAGGTGAGTGGTTTTGATTGAGTTTCTTAGTCCTGAGTTCTAGTTTGATTGCACTGTGGTCTGAGAGACAGTTTGTTATAATTTCTGTTCTTGTACATTTGCTGAGGAGTGCTTTACTTCCAATTACGTGGTCAATTTTGGAGTAAGTATGATGTGGTGCTGAGAAGAATGTATATTCTGTTGATTTGGGGTGGAGAGTTCTACAGATGTCTATTAGGTCTGCTTGCTGCAGAGATGAGTTCAATTTCTGGATATCCTTGTTAACTTTCTGTCTCATTGATCTGTCTAATGTTGACAGTGGAGTGTTGAAGTCTCCCATTATTATTGTATGGGAGTCTAAGTCTCTTTGTAAGTCTCTAAGGACTTGCTTGATGAATCTGGGTGCTCCTGTATTGGGTGCATATATATTTAGGATAGTTAGCTCTTCCTGTTGAATTGATCCCTTTACCATTATGTAATGGCCTTCTTTGTCTCTTTTGATCTTTGATGGTTTAAAGTCTGTTTTATCAGAGACTAGTATTGCAACCCCTGCTTTTTTTTGTTCTCCATTTGCTTGGTAAATCTTCCTCCATCCCTTTATTTTGAGCCTATGTATGTCTCTGCATGTGAGATGGGTCTCCTGAATACAGCAGACTGATGGGTCTTGACTCTTTATCCAGTTTGCCAGTCTATGTCTTTTAATTGGAGCATTTAGTCCATTTACATTTAAGGTTAAGATTGTTATGTGTGAACTTGATCCTGCCATTATGATATTAACTGGTTATTTTGCTCGTTAGTTGATGCAGTTTCTTCCTAGCCTCGATGGTCTTTACATTTTGGCATGTTTTTGCAATGGCTGGTACCAGTTGTTCCTTTCCATGTTGAGTGCTTCCTTCAGGGTCTCTTAAAGGCAGGCCTAGTGGTGACAAAATCTCTAAGCATTTGCTTATCTGTAAAGGATTTTGTTTCTCCTTCACTTATGAAACTTAGTTTGGCTGGATATGAGATTCTGGGTTTAAAATTCTTTTCTTTAAGAATGTTGAATATTGGCCCCCACTCTCTTCTGGCTTGGAGAGTTTCTGCTGAGAGATCTGCTGTTAGTCTGATGGGCTTCCCTTTGTGGGTAACCCAACCTTTCTCTCTGGCTGCCCTTAAGATTTTTTCCTTCATTTCAACTTTGGTGAATCTGGCAATTATGTGTCTTGGATTTGCTCTTCTCGAGGAGTATCTTTGTGGCGTTCTCTGTATTTCCTGGATTTGAATGTTGGCCTTCCCTACTAGGTTGGGGAAGTTCTCCTGGATGATATCCTGAAGAGTGTTTTCCAACTTGGTTCCATCTTCCCCCTCACTTTCAGGCACCCCAATCAGACGTAGATTTGGTCTTTTTACATAATCCCATACTTCTTGCAGGCTTTGTTCATTTCTTTTTCTTCTTTTTTCTTTAGGTTTCTCTTCTCGCTTCATTTCATTCATTTGATCCTCAATCGCTGATACTCTTTCTTCCAGTTGATCGAGTCGGTTACTGAAGCTTGTGCATTTGTCACGTATTTCTCGTGTCATGGTTTTCATCTCTTTCATTTCGTTTATGACCTTCTCTGCATTAATTACTCTAGCCATCAATTCTTCCACTTTTTTTTCAAGATTTTTAGTTTCTTTGCGCTGGGTACGTAATTCCTCCTTTGGCTCTGAGAAGTTTGATGGACTGAAGCCTTCTTCTCTCATCTCGTCAAAGTCATTCTCCGTCCAGCTTTGATCCATTGTTGGCGATGAGCTGCGCTCCTTTGCCGGGGGAGATGCGCTCTTATTTTTTGAATTTCCAGCTTTTCTGCCCTGCTTTTTCCCCATCTTTGTGGTTTTATCTGCCTCTGGTCTTTGATGATGGTGACGTACTGATGGGGTTTTGGTGTAGGTGTCCTTCCTGTTTGATAGTTTTCCTTCTTGTGTACATATGGTCAACATTTGTGTCACTGAAGAGACACTAGGCTTTGGGTGAGCTAAGGGACTGTGGGAAATTTACTGATAACAAACTGTTTTTATACTGAGAAAGGAAAGCATTCTAAACCTTGTCACTGCTTCTTCCACATTAGCTTACAATGTGATTTTGTCTCTTTTAGCTGTAAATATTATTAAAAGGACTTGAAACTGACAAGCCTCCTTGACAATAGTTTATGAAATTTGACTAAGTATTTATTGATTTGCAAAGCAAACTGCATACATCATTTCAAAGTAAATCATTCTACAGTTTTGTAACTGTTAAATGTAGCCCAGACATATGAATCCCCTAATTTATGTATTCTACACTTAAACATATAAGATCAAAGCATGTTGCATCTTCACCTTACAAATAACAAAACTGATTGTTTTCTCTTATATTGGAAATCAAGTTTTTGTCAATTTCCATGTTTTCACTAGGCTGAGGGGAGAGAGGAGAATGGAGGCCTACTTAATACAGATTGGACATTTGTCCAGCAGCTATAAAACAGGTGAATAATAGATTTTTGGAGACTTTTATCCCAAATATACTTAAAGTGAATTACAAGTAAAATGTAATTGTTTCGTAACTGTATCACACCAGTCTGGTTGAATGTTTATGTAACAAAGTTATAGGTTGTTTTCTAGTTGCCATGTTACTCTCAAGTTGAAGGTCATAGAACCCTGAGAATGCCCAGATAAACCAAGCATGCAACCATAGAGGGAACTTAAGTGATCGGATCAAATAATGGTAACAGAATTAAGAAGTGAATCCTGGTAAGGTCCAGGATCCAATCAGATTGAGCCCTGATGTCACCCTGTAATAGTGCCCAGGCAGGTCATGCTTCTGGAAAACACCTGATTGCCAGATTCAATCAGATCATACCTCATTGCTCTATCCTTCTAAAACTTGACCCAGCCTCCAGCTTGAAAAGAGAGACCCGGGTGTTTCCTTCTGTCTCCTTGCCAGCTGACTCACAGTAAAGCTTTTCTTTTCTCAAAAGCCAGTGCCATAGTATTGACCTCTATGTGCATCAGGCAGCAAACTCTTTAATTGTTTGGTAACTCTTTGAGGCAATTTGAATATTCCAATTACAGTGCTTAAGTTAACTTCATGGTATACATTAGTTCTTGGAAGACAATGGGTAAAATGTTTTTTTAAGTCCAAATTTTTATAATTTATCTTATTATTATTTTTGAGATGGAGTCTCGCTCTGTCGCCCAGGCTGGAGTGCAGTAGCGCGATCTCAGCTCACTGCTACCTCCGCCTCCAGGGTTCCTGCCATTCTCCTGCCTCAGCCTCCCGAGTAGCTGAGACTACAGGCGCCCGCCACCACGCCTGGCTAATTTTTTGTATTTTTAGTAGAGACGGGACTTCACTGCATTAGCCAGGATGGTCTCGATCTCCTCACCTCATGATACGCCCACCTTGCCCTCCCAAAGTGCTGGGATTACAGGCGTGAGTCACCGCGGCTGGTCGATTTATCTTATTTTTAAAAACTTCCTTTGATTTCTGATGGTCAATTTCTCTTATTAAGAAATAACAACTATTGGCTATTTGCTGTTGACTGACCCTCACCTCCTACCGTGGCAAAATCATAATCCTCCAAGAAGGTCAATTATCTCCGTCTTTGAGTGTATCGTCCACTAGAAACTACATTGATATCAAAATTCATGTCATGCTTCCAAAATATATTTGTTAAAAGACTTTACCATCGAACTCAGTTATATGAGAGTGATTTTTAATATTAAGTTCATATATACTATATAATCATTTATTAATAAATATTAATAAAACTTCTAATATGCCAGGATTTTACTATGTATTGAGAAACAATGATTAAAAAACAGAGTCATTTTCTGCTCTAAAGACGTTTAAAATATCAGATAGGCAAACTTTTATATTATACTATAAACAAATATAGTAAGATAATTGATAAGTCCTGAGCTAACTAAAACTATGAGTTTTGTGGTCTCTACTGTTGAGTTTATTAAAAATTGTTTAGACCTTCGTGGATATAATTTTTGTTATGTTGATAGGGAAAATAGCATTTGTGGTATATGGCATTTTCAAAAAAAATTCACTGTGGTATTTCTGGTATCTTATTCTCTGAATCTTTGCCACACCACTATCAGAGGAGTCCGTTTTCTCTCCCTATGAACTTGGAAGGGGTTATATCTTCTCTGACCAAAAGAGTATAGCAGAAATGGTACTAGAAATGATACTGTGGAACTTCCATGGCTAGATCTAAAAATTATACAGCTTCCAAATGGTTGTCTCTTGGGATGTTTGCCATTGGAACCCAGCCACCAGGTTGTGAGGAAGCCCAGGACAAACGGAGGGTCATGTGTATATGTTTCGGTTGCCAGCCTCATCAAAAAACTCGGCTGATAGTTAGTATCCACTCTGAGATGTATCAGTAAGCAAGCTTCAGATGATTATAGACCTCAGCCTTCAAGCCACCTCAGTTGATGCTTAGTGAGCCAGAGACCAGCTATCCCTTTCGTAGCCCTGCCCAAATCGCACATTTGTGAGCAAAATAAATGCTTTTAGAATTGGAAGCCATTAAGTTTGGAGGTCTTGTGTGTGTATGTACAAAAAAAATATAGCTGCAGCAGAGTGTCTCCATATCTAAACTTTGGTTTATAAAAATATTTTTTATAGTTCTGTATAGTAAGAGAACAATGTCTCTTGAAAATTGACCACTTGTACTTGCCTAGATTTACCACTCCAAGTTCATTTCCTTTTTGTTTTACATGTACTGTTTACATTCTAGTGAAACATAGCTTCTCACTTTCATCTTTTGCTTGTTCATTCCAGATATATTTATTTGATTTTTGTGATATCTACTATATGCTAGTTGTTTTACTAGAGACTAGTTTTATCTGAATACACTATGTTTTCTCAGCTCTCCATTTTTGCACGTATTGTTCCTTTGGTCAGAAAACCTTTCTCAAACTCTCACAGAAGTCTCTGGAAGGACTTCAGCTCCCTTCCAGAACTAGTTCCCATGTCAGCGTTATTGTGAAGCTTTTCTTTACTTCACTGGTAGTTGCTGTATCTTTCTTATATTCAGAGCACTATACATATCTCTGTTATAGGTCTTACAAAGAATTATGATTCTCAATTTTAGCCTAACTCCTCCACTGGATCTTGAGCTCTTGGAGCCTCCTGCACTTTAAACCTGCACTTTATAGTGTCAGTAACATATTAGTTAACATATGTTACTGTCAGTAACATATTAGTTTCATGATACATGATGGTCAAATATTGTTAAAAGATGCTTATTGATTAAGCACTGTATTTTCTGATGCTTTATTCATTTTTACTATTTTGAATACTTTATATGGGACTACTGTTGCACACATGATAATAGCAATTATGTCATTTGCTAGTACTGAGCTGAAATAACAAATTTCGTATATGCCACCATGTACCTATAAGGTAGTAATAGCTTTTGAGTAGTCAGCTTTACCCTTATTTTAACAACCTGCTGGAAGATTAAAGATTTAATTGCTTATTTCTAAACTTCAGACTTCTTTTAAGCTTTAAACATGGTCCCACATAAAAGAATTTTCGTTAACCTATGTACTGCAACAATGAAAACAAGTCTTCTTTATGTACAGTTAAGAAATATTCTTTCAAAAAAGGTTAAGAACATTTTCTGCTTAATAGGATGCTTCATCCAGATAAAACTGTGTGATTGTTAATAGTACTTTTCTATTTAATCATAAGGGCCTTTTTTGTATTAGGAGCGGAACTGTGTTCATTTACTAAGCTATGGTTTACTGGAGCCAAGAAAGATTTGGAAGACCTTCTCTTTTATCTTTTTTATTTCAAAGCTTAAGTACAGATACCTTATGTACTTTTTAGTTGCTTACATTCTAAAAGGACTCATTAAGAAACAATGCCATAAAATCAATGATGTTAGAGTTTCAGCTCTGTGAGTATGACCTTTGCCAGACTTGTAGAAAACCTGAGGGCTTTTTAGGGAGAGCTTCCTAAAGTGCAAGTGTTACTCAAATTGGTGCCCCTAGGGAAGAGAGTGAAAAAATAGATAAAATGACTAATTAAGACTTTGAAAAACAACTTCACTTGTCCATTTAATCATTTTACCTAGGATCAGCTCCATTCTCAATAATTAAAACGTATTCCTTTAAACAGTAGACTGTACTTTGTTTCATAGAGATACGTCTAAAATGTATTGTGCATTCCTTTGCTCTATTAAAGAGAGCATAGTGCATAGAATACAAACTTTCTCCATGACAAGATGACATCATTTTGAACATCCAATGGTATAAAATTCTGTGAGGCAGAATTGTCATCATTGCTATTGAGCTTCTTGCCCCTAGACTAAATTATCCTAGATTGCTATATTGTGCTTTAATTCTCTTGTCTTACTACTTAAAAGCAGTTGTCCCAGCTCAGTGCTGCTGCTTTTAGCAGCCTTCCCCCAACACTCCTCCACCGCTCACTTTCTCGCTGATGCTCTGTAACTATAACTTTACAGTGACAAAGTCCTGGATTTCAATATTTGGTAGCTGTTACTTGGCCTCTGTAAGTCTCATTTTGGGAGGCTAATAGTAGTACCTCCTTCAGGGACTGTGGTGAGAACCAAATTAAAAATGCACATGAAGCATGGAGCTTTAAGCTATAATTTATTTAACTGCCTGTGGTAGCTTAGTAACAATAAAAGATACCAAAAGAAACAAGGTGTCTAACCTTGTTAAGCAAGCAACTTGAATTTTAAATACAATTTTTTTAAGTTAAAGAATGTTTTCCAGGGGGAACATTCATTGCTTTTCTATGTCAGAATGTTTGTAGGGGTTTAGAGGTACTTTTCACTAATATTTAAGTTTAATGATGTTTAGGAGAGTTGAGGATTACAGAGCTTGGCAGAAAAGTGGGTAGTATTGTATTTTTATATATTGAACTTACAGAAAAATGGGTAAGCTTATATAAATAAAAATTTTAACTATTGAAGGAAATTGCTATTAATAGTACTAATATTTTTTAATATTTAGTGAATAATACTGTAAATGAGTATAATGTTAGAATACATTATACAACTCAATATCATTTTTAATTTTTCCTTAGCTTTCTCCAGTGAATCAGGTGCCATATCTTGTGTATTTTACCTGCATATTGTCTTCTGTTCTCTTTTTCATTCCCTGTCATCTCTCAGGAAGGAAAGATGAGCATTTTCCGTATATGACATCATACTTCATAATTCGTCTGCCTGCTGTTTCTTAGTCTCACCTCCAAGTTCTTCAAAAAGTTCTCAGCAGATTGATCTTCCTAAGCTTAATAATGCCACTTTTTTGCTGAAAACCTTTGATTGGTTCTCCAATACTTTCGCTACTTTGATTTAAGCATTCAGAAATGAAGTGTATAATACGATATTTTAATGAATATCTAATTTTCTAAAAATAGTCTTTTAACTATTTTATAAGGTGCATAATTTGTCTCCCCAACTAATACTGTAGGTGGTTGGTGGTTTGTTTTTTTGAGTCAGAGTTTTGCTCTTGTTGTCCAGGCTGGAATGCAGTGGTGCAATCTTGGCTCACTGCAACCTCTGCCTCCCAGGTTCAAGCGATTCTCCTGTCTCCGCCTACTGAGTAGTTGGGATTACAGGCGCATGCCACCACACCTGGCTAATTTTTGAATTTTAATATAGATGGGGTTTCATCATATTGGTCAGGCTGGTCTCGAACTCCTGACCTCAGGTGATCCACCCGCCTCGACCTCCCAAAGTGCTGGGATTACAGGCATGAGCCACTGTGCCTGGCTACTGTAGGTTTTGATGTTACTGCCTGTGCTTTGATATGGCATTGGCATTGTGTACTCAACTCTGTGCTGCCTATGATAATGACAGGTGCATAACTAATGGCGAGTAGTTTTGAAATAGAGGGAAAAATATAAGAAGTTTGGATAGAGAGAAAAAAAGTATGTGTAGGAGGTAAAACAGCTCTTGGTTTTAATATCATAAGATTGCTCCTAAATTTTGTTCTAGGAAGTGTGCCAGGAATTTGCATTCTAGTGCAACATTTCCTAATTGAAGGACTTTGGGAACCTAAAATGAATTTGTGAAAGGTCAGTTTTTAGTTGCTCATAGCCACCTACCTTTCCTTGCTCACACCTTTATTGCTGACATTCAGCATGATGTGAAGAATATCTAATTAAGAGTCCTTTTTGGCCAGTCACCTTTAGATTCCTATATTTTATTTGTCCCCTAGCATCTATTTGAAGTGCCACCACCTTGGAACCTTGAAGGTATATGATCTTTATTATAATGGCCACTGTCCAAGGAAATAAGTGTTCTAAAATAAAAGGCAGTATGACAAAAAGTATCAGGACTTCCTCCCTCTTATAAGATCAACACTCATAATCTTCAGGACATATCTTTTCCTGGCCTTTATTTTCTGGCTAGAGTATTAGCATAGACATTACACATTTATAACTCAATTACTCAAGGCTCTTTCAGCCTGAAATTTCTTATGCCAACAAGATTTGGTGGTTTACATCTAGTCATTAAAGTTTGAGGGGATGGGTTGATACTGAGTGAATCAAAGTTTATCTAATAATCCTTAAGAGCAAATTAGAAAGCCCTGCATTCATCTAAGGAGCATTTTGTTCTAGGATCACATCTCAAATGGAAAGCTCCCAGGTGATTCCGAGGGGGATGTTGTCATAGTACAATTTATTTTTGAGAGGTATAGTTGATAGAATTGAAATAACTAAGGATCACTGGCATTTTGCTAAAATAGCCAGGGGAATCAGAGAATCAAGGTAATGAGAAAAAAGATGCGTGCTTGTTTTGAATTCTAATGAGATTGCCTTTTTGTTCTAATGATTTCTATGGAGATTGCTCGAAAAAGTATATGATTCCTTTATTAAAGACTTATTTTGTCTAAAGATATCAGAAAATTTATGGTATTTTTGTCTTCTAAAAATAAATTTTGCTTTTAAGAAGCAAAATAAAAAGTAGCAGATATATAGTTAAATATTGACAAAGTCTGGACATATTTAGATGTGATTTTTAAACGTATCTGGCCGGAAACCCTATCCTTAACTATGCTGGTATTTGATTTGATATGATATTGACCAAAATGGATCTCGAATCATCATAATTGGATAGCAGCAACTCAAAGTAGTTAAAGTTCATTTTCTGTGAAGTCATTCTTTGTCCTCTTCCTTCATCCCCAAAGCTGATCATTATCCAGAGTCCAAATCTTGGAACTATCCAGTGAGTTCAGTGATCTTGACACAAACACTGCCAAGCAGCTTAGGGCTTATTTAAACCCTTCAGACATACTCCCCAGATTAGATTGAAATTTTAATACCAAACATCATTACAGACAAGAACTATGAGTTTACTGAAGGAATCTGAAGACAAGAATGAAGAAAAACAATCAGAAGTGACTAGCAAATATTTTTTTAAACTGACAGTTTGTTCTTACAATTAGGCCTTGTGTATATAATGTTTAGTGATTTCATGTATACCCCAATATTAATGACAGCACTTTGCTGTCATAACAGGAGAACAGTCCAATTATGCCTATTTTTATGATATTACTTTTGTGGTGACACCATAGAAATCCCTGTGAGCATTATACTTATAATGAATTTCATTATGCTTAAACTGATGTGGCCATACGTAATCTTAGGAAGAGTATATTCTGGCTAACTTACTAGAAATTGAGAAAAATCAAGATTATATTTAAAGACTAGTAACAGTGGAAATGCCACGAAAATGATGTTTGAGGATCTGGTTTGTGACACAAGATACAAAATCAGAAAAAGATGACTAGTCATGAATAATTGTATGAAAAGAAGGATGTGACATATGTTTTGGTTTTGAGGAGTTTAGCAAAAGCAATGAACACCATGAGCTGGTCTGATTAAGAATGGTATAGCAGAAGTGGGGCTTCACTGCGTAGAGTCCATATGAACATCCAGGGGAAGAAATAAACACCATTCTGGGCAAAGAGGCCACCCTATGGGGAAGGACAGAGGGGTAATGTTCAAGGCATATACTCTAGTTGAAATGCACATTTAGCACTGGGGTTGAAGAGGAAAATAAAGTTGAAAAAATAAGAGAATCAGATAGTAGAGGGATGTTATATTAGTTTACTAGGGCCACCATAGCAAAATACCGCAGTTTGGATGGCTAAAAGGGCATAGATTTATTTTCTCAGCGTTCTGAAGTCTAGAAGTCCAAGATCAAGGTGTCAGCAGATTTTGTTTCTTCTGAGGCTGCTTTCCTTGGCTCGCAGATGACCACTTTTTATTGTGTCCTCACATGGTCTTTCCTCTGTGCGTGCACATCCCTAGTGTCTCTTTTGCAAGTCCAAATTTCCTCTTCTTATAAGTACATCATTCAGACTGGATTAGGGCCCACCCTAATGGTGTAATTTTTATTTAAGTGCTTCTTTAAAGACTATCTCTCCAAGTACAGTAACATTTTGAGTTTTGGGGGTATTAGGACTTAAACATATGCATTTTGGGAGGACACGATTCAGTGCATAACAAATATGCATGTCAAGTTGATGAGGTTTCAGAGAGAGAATTAGTGACCTGGGATCTAGCTCTATCTGGGCCATTCCTTTTCTGTGTGGCCTTTGGTGCACTACAAAACCATTTTAATCCTACACATAAAATGAAAGAGTTGAACTGAAAATCTACAAAGTTTTCCTAAATAAAATTGTATATTTGGGGAAATTCCCCAAAATATTAGAACAGGTCATATAACCATAAGTCATTTGCTGTCACAAATCATCTTATTTATAGGCAGTTAGACCAGGAATACCTTCCAGAGCCCTGCTTTCCAAATTATTCCTAGGAACACTGGTGTATTGTGAGATATCAGCAGATACTGCCCAAAAAGAATTCTGAGGTTATAACAATTCAGGAAATTGGAGAAATTACTGTAAGGTGGGACTTCTTTGAGCCTTTTGGTAAGCCAGTGCATACCATGGAAGACAGGGAAGCATGGTACAGGTGCATTCTCCTTTTCTCCTGATGGAATATCAGTGTCTTCAACCCCTACCTGTCAATTTGTACAACAGAGTTATTTTATTAGAATAGATACACCTGTTCTCTGTAGCCTGTTTTTCACTGTTCTCTGCAAAACTGGTTGCCAAGAACATTTTAAACAATTTAGGGAATATCATTACAAGTACGTTAAAAAATTTCAAGTAAAAGTTAATCTTACCTGGGGCCAAGGAGATAGGAATCCAGGCGAGAATAAAATATTTCAATCGTCTCAATTATGTTGATTTTATGTAGTATAAGACTTCTATTCTTAGTCATATGACAGCCTGCAAGAGTATAGAAAATTCTCAGGGTGCTTAGAGGGCTCTCACATAGTCTTTCCTTGTTACTTGCTCACTCCCTTGGTTGGCACAGGGGTGGTGGGTGGGGCGAGGTCTTAACTTAGGCAAACCAGTTCTGAACCCATAGGAGCCTGATAACTCAAATGATTGAATTCCTAAGCTTCCTCTTCCCCTTCTCTTGAGGGATTTGAGAGGTAGACGGACATAATGTTTACAAATTAATTGATTTGTTCTGTATTGGTTCTTGGACTAGTAAATGAAAATGGAACTTAAGATTGAAGAATTTGGCCAGGCACGATGACTCACGCCTGTAATCCCAGCACTTTGGGATGCCGAAGCGGGCGGATCACAAGGTCAGAAGACAGAGGCCATTCTGGCGAACACGGTGAAACCCCGTATCTACTAAAAATATAAAAAATTAGCCGGGCGTGGTGGTGGGCGCCAGTAGTCCCAGCTACTCGGGAGGCTGAGGCAGGAGAATGATGTGAACCCAGGAGGTGGAGTTTGCATTGAGCCAAGGTCCTGCCACTGCACTCCAGCTTGGGGACAGGGGGAGACTGTATCAAAAAAAAAGGTGGAAGAGTTCAATATCTTCTTATTGAGCTCGGCAGGAGTTCCATACTCTGGATAACTCTGTCTTTGAAAAGTTGATAGAATATGCAGTAATTCCCAAGTATATTTGAGCACATCTTTATTCGTGTGTGTGTGGGTGTGGGTGTGTGGGTGTGTGGGAGGAAGAGAGGGAGAGAAAATTTTCTCTTCCTAGATAGACTTTATTTCTTAGAGCATCTTCAGGTTCACAGCAAAACTGAGCATACAGTACAGAATTCTGATGTGTCCCCTCCCCTGCACTCCCAACACACACAGGCACAGCACAGCCTGCCGGCGATTAATATCCGCACTGGAGTGGTATATTTGATACATTCGTGGTTTTGTACATTCTGTGGGTTTCTTTGTAAATGTGGTTAGGTTTATTTATTCTATCAGTTTTAACTGATAAATAATGTAAAATAACATGTAGCCACCATTACAGTCTCATACAGAATAGGTTCATTGCCCCAAAAATCCTCTGTTCCACCCCTGAGAATTCTGTTTCTGCTGGTATTTACTGGTATTGCAACTGACTCATTCTGGAAGGTGCTGTTCTAAAACAACTATGGCCTATATTACTGAATAGGTAAAAGCCTTGGCTCTGCTTTATTGAAGTCAGCAAAAGGATTCAAGCATTCAATATACATGCTACTCAACTGTCTACCAAACTCCCTGACAGTGTAGCATGTGTCTCACTTTATACTTTGCTAATAATACACATAAACGGTTTAGGTGGCTTAGAGGCCTAAGCACCTAATTTATTGCTCACTTACATATGTTAGGCAGTTTAAAGGAAGCTTTACATACTTTTTCGGAAATGTGGGAGTGTGCGGCCCAAAGCTACGTAGAGTTTGTATGTTCTCTTTTAAAACTGAATCTCATGGAGATTTTTAGTTGCAAGAGCACAGATGCTTCACCTGAGGCGCCCACACAGAGAGACATATGATGTGATCATGGAACATGCTGCAGGGAAATAACAGCATTAATTTCCATCTTCAAAACTGGAGTCAGCATTTCAGAGTCTAGTCCTGATAAATATTAACATTTATGTACATGGGCATTTTTATTTTATATGAGTATCAAAAGAAGACACCAGCCTTCCTGAAACATACTGAAAGTATCTGCAATAGTTATAGCATATCTTTACAAAGTTTCAATTCCGAAGTAAGGAAACCTTATGAATGAATGAGGAATATTTTTCCAGTAGAATTCAATCTTGAGTTTAAAAAGCTCAGTGAAATAAACTTGGATGAAGATGCTTGAGAGTACTTTCCCAAGCTATATGATGCTGGGTAAGATAGTAATTTCTCTGATTTTTTTTGTCTTCACTTATAAAAAGAGGAGGTTGGACTAAATGATCTTTGTGTTCTTCTATTCTTAACACATAGTTTTGAACAATGCTCTGTAGAATAGTAACAGTGCTTTGAACGTCTTGCCTACGACAATTCCTCCCTAGCCTCTGTTCTCTTTCTTCTTCCCTATTTTCTTACCATTCTTCCTTCTCATTTTACAAATATTTATGAAGCTTTTATACCAGGTTCTGGTAATGATATCGAATGCTGACAGCACAATGACAAATAAGACAAGGACTTTGACTTGAAAGAGCTTTTTAATTTAGTGAGAGAGACAAACAAGTGAATTGGAAATTACGATACAGAGAGAAAGGTGGTACCATGGTGATAAATACCATAGGAGGACGCAGACGGGATACCTGACCTTCTCATAGAGTTTATAAAGGGAGACAGTCAACTAGTTTACAGAAGAATGGCTGAACCTCTTATTAAAATAGTGAACCTTTTGTCCTGGTTGATAAGTGGACTCTGCTCCCAAGTGCTTCTGCAGATACCTTGGCTATCCAGGCTTCTCTCCAGAGACCTCCTTCCCACACCTGGCAGTTACACTGCAACAAAGGGATTATCTCTGGACACGACAAGCCTTCCAAAATTCAGTTCTAGCACTGTAGATTATGACCATTCTGATTAGTCCTGGGTAACAGTGCCACAATTATTAAATGTTTTGAATATCACCCAGGTTCATAGACTCCCTCTTGGAGAACTAAGATATAAACAAATATTAGGAGTGAAGGAGAGAAGTGTTAGAGAAGATGAAATAATGTTCTAGACAAAGAAATCAATGTGCACAAAGGTCCATTGGTGAGAAAGCAGTTGGTATATTTAAGGAACTGAAAATAGTTCAGTAGAACTGCAGCAGTGAGTAGTAGGAGGGAAGTGGTGGGAGAAAATTCTAGGGAAGTGAACAGGATCCAGATAACACAGTGCTTTCCAGTAAAGACTAAGTCATTTATACTGGTTTGTGTGTTTCTGAAGATGGCACTACTGTGTTTTAGTGGCGTTAGGAATTCTAGAAAAAATACTACCGAAAAGCCTAGATATCAGCATTGTGCAGACATCTGCTACTTGTGATATGTGTACCAAAAATGGTGTTATAAGTTAGGACTGGTTACTATTCTGATACTTATTCATTATTTTCCAGGGTGTGCTAGAAGCACCAATATCTACTTTAATACCAAACAAATTACAGTATACAACTGCTGCGTCTCTCTTCCCATTCTGTTAATCATTCCAGAAAGAAAGATAGCTGGCATCTGGAAAGTAGACAATCAATTATCTTTATATTTTAGCCATTTTAAATATGGTATTAATACTGTTTTGGGGAGTGAACTGTAAGAGCTATCTAGAATAAAGTTTGAAGACTGATCTTTTTAAGGGCCTCAGTATTATTAGTGTGTAATAAATGTTTAATAGGTGGATAAGTTGATGAATAAATAAATGAATGATAACCCTCAATAATGCTAACCCTCAAGTATAAGGTTGTATAAGGTGGGATTATTTTTTCCTTTTTTTTTTAAATTGAGACAGGATCTTATTCTGTTGTCCAGGATGGAGTGCAGTGACATGATGATCTCAGCTCACTGCAACCTCCACCTCACAGGCTCAAGTGATCTTCCCACCTCAGCCTCCCAAGTGACTGGGACCACAGGCGTGTGCCACCACACCTGGCTAATTTTTGTATTTTTTGTAGATATGAGGTTTCACCATCTTTCCTACTCCGGGACTTAAGCAATCCATTAGCCTCGGCCTCCCAAAGTGCTGAGATTACAAACGTGAGTCACTACATCTGGCCTTGTTCTCTTTTTTTTGATATTTCCTTACCTATGGGGAAACCTCACTGACCTAACCACTCCCAGCATCTTTTTCTAATCTCTTCTGCTCCTTATTAGAAAGGGCAAGTGACTTATTGGTGAGTTTCGGAGGAATGACAAGACATGCATTGCCCACTAAATTCTCTTTATAGCTATTGGATTCAGTTGCCACAAAGGAGCAAATAATCTTCTCTCATATTCCCTGGACAGGCTTTTTGTTAGGGGGAGGGAATGGGCAGGACAGTGTCAGGAGAAATTTTCCCTGTTCCAATGCTTCCATGTCTGGGTACCCACATTTATCTGATTTTGGAGTTTGTTATTGGAATACCTTCTTAACAGGATGTATTTTTCATATTTTGCAGTATCATCTTTTTTAGTGGTGGTAGAAATTCTAGGAAAAATACTACAGTCAACTAGTTTACAGCAGGATGGCTGAACCACTTATTAAAACAGTGAAACCTTTTGTTCTGGTTGATAAGTGGACTCTGCTTGTGCTCCCAAGTGCTTCTGCAGATACCTTGGCTACCCAGGTTTCTCTCCAGAGACCTCCTTCCCACACCTGGCAATTACACTGCAACAAAGGGATTATCTCTGGACATGACAAGCCTTCCAAAATTCAGTTCTAGCTCTGTAGATTATGACCATTCTGATTAGTCCTGGGTAATGGTGCCACAATTATTAAAGTTTTGAATATCATCCCTGGTTCATAGACTCTTCTCTTGGAGAACTAAGATATAAAAAATATTAGGAGTGAAGGAGAGAAGTGTTAGAATAATAAAGGTGATATTTTGAGCCCCTTTTACTGGCTCTTACACCTTATATATAATTTGGTTTAGAAATCAGGTAGAAAATTTGAGAGCTGTTTATTGGGTTCCTCCCAAAATGCCATGATGCATTATTTTTACATAAGCCATGAAAAAATATTTTTCTGCTAAATTTAGAAAAGAAATATATTTATGCCTTAGCATGATAGCAGATTTACTTTTTGCTTCATATAATTGCATACATATACTTTGGTAAATGTCTAAAAATTCTGTTTAATGATTAATGTTTTAATGGCTTCTTGTGCTTATAAATTTTCTATTTAAAGGATCCCAAATATAATTATTGTTTTCCCAGAAAGAAGAAAGGGCTAAATATTCCTCTCCAAGTTCGCTAAAAAATTCTGTTTACAAAACATGAATGGTAACACTTGAACACATTTTTCTGTCTTTTCTGGTTTGCAAGCAAATCAGGGAGGTTTATAATGCTCTTTATCAATTTCAATGTTCTAATATATTCTCATATTACAAATCACAACACAAATAAAAGTTATGCAAAGAACCATAAGAAATGTTATGCAAAACTATGGCAAACATTTGAGAACGTATAGGAAATGAACTTTTTTCCTAGTTCCCATGTAAGGGAAGTGGAAAAATTGATAGACTAATTGTCAAAGAAAAAGAGATTGAAATGGTCATTAAGGAAACATTAAAAATGGAACCTATCTGACATATAAATAAAAGATGTTTCCAATGCTGTCTAAATTCATTTTATGAAACGATTATAATTCTAATTTCAAAACTCACTTATCATTAACTTCTATTTTGCCAATAAGTGACTAGAAGCAGAACTAGGAAAAATTCCATTCTTAATAGAAACAGAAATCTATACAGTACTTACGAATCAGGTTAACAAAGCCAATCAAGAGCATAAGAAGAAAAACTACAAAATCTCATTGAAGCAAATAAATTTCATGAAAAATCACATGACATTTCTGAATGGGAAAGTGTAACTTCATGAAAGTGACCACTCTCCCAAAGCTGTTAGATATTTAATATGATGCCAATTTGAATTCCAATGTAATTCCAATGTAATTTTTAAAAAATAATTTGAATTGCTTATTTTGAGGTTTATGTATAACATTAAATATAATAGAGAATTATGAAAATGATGAACACATATCAAGACACATTTTAAGGCCACAATAATAAATGAATATGATATTAGCATAAAAACAAAAAGTAGATTGGACAAAAGGGAATCTAGAGAATTCTGAAACACTTTAAAGAAAATAGTATGTAATTTAAATTATAAAATGGACAGAGGATAGAAGTAGGCAACTAACAGATGAATAATTCTACATGGCTAACAAAAATCAGACAAGGTGGTCAAGCTCAATTGTCAAAAAAGTGAATGCTGAAGAAAATATGGAAAAGTACTTTTTTTACCAAGCTGCTAGAATTGAGATATACTGTGAAACCTATGCTAGCAAATATGGTGGAGCAATTTTCTTTATCATTGGCAGAAGACTTTTCTAATTTTATAGTTTCCTTTAAAAACAATTGAGTACCATCTATTTAAGAAATTTATATTTTTCTATAAAACTACCCCATTCCTAGGAATCAACCCCATAAAAATAAAAATACAGCATATAAAATTACGGTTTGGAGACTTGCTAGAATTCTTGCTCTTGAGGCCAAAAAAAAAAAAAAAAAAAGAAAAAAAAAAAAACCAGAAACATTTAGAAGTTTGCTATTTACTGTAATTTCTAAATATTTGGAGATTTTTCAGGTATTTTTATTTTAGAACATAATTTCATCCTGTTCTAGGAAGATAATTTAAATGACTTCTGTATTAAATTTTGCTTCCCATTCCAGCAAGCATAGCGCATTTTTTGTTGCTGTTGTTAAGGCATATTAAGGTATGAAAGGGACTGTTATCTATTTTGGTTGAATGTTACCTGACAGCTTGGAAAGAATACTGTTGTTAAATGAAGTATGGTGGCTCATGCCTGTAATCCTAGCACTTTGGGAGGCTAAAGCGGGTGGATCACTTGAGCCCAGAAGTTTGAGACCAGCCTTGGCAACACCTTGTCTCCACAAAAAATTAAGCAAAATTAGCTGAGTGTCTTGGCACACCTCTAATCCTAGCTACTCAGGCAGCTGGGGTGGAACGATTGGTTGAGTCCAGGAGGTTGAGGCTACAGTGAGTCAAGATCACGCCACTGTACTTCAGTCTGGCAAGAGAACAAAACCCTATCTAACAATAATAATAATAATAAAATAATTAAAACATGGAGTATTCTATAAATGCCAGTGAGATTAAGTTGATAATGATAGTGCTCTTTATAAAAGTCATGCCTTATTGCTATTTTTTCCTGCCGAATCTGTCAATTATTGAAAGAGGGATGTGTACTGAAGCCCCCACCTATCATACTAGATTTATCTCTTTCTCATTTCAGTTCTGTTTTGCCTCATGTATCGTAACTCTCTGTTGTCAGTGAATGCATGTTTGAGATTATGTCTTCTTGGAGAGTGAAGACTTTATCCATGGTAGTATTCCTTGTTCTGAATTCTTTGTCTGAAATTAATACAACCAATCTAGTTTTTTCTTGGTTAGTGATAGCATGGTCTATCTTTTTTCCATCCTTTTACTTTGAGCCTATCCATCTTTATGTTTAAAAATACCTTATGACAACATATTTTTGTTTTTTTCACTCTAATGATCTTTGTCTTTCAGTTGACGTGTTTAGATCATTATCACGTAATTATTTAAATGTGTGGGTTAATAAGTGTTTATTTTGTAACTTTTCTATTTTCTATTTATTGAATTTTCTCTTCGTTTCCCCATCTTTCCCTCTTTAGCCTTCTCTGGTTTGATTTGGGCATTTTATGACTCCATTTTATCTCCTTCCTGAGCATATCATTTATCTCTTTTGTAAGTTTTTGGTAATTCCCCCCACAGTTTACAATACATTTATAAGTAATCAAATCCCACTCTAAATAGCACTAGTCTGCTTTACATGTATTGCACATAACTTAGAGTATTCCAGATCCCTCCCACCCTTCTTTGTGATATTGTCATCAGTCATTTCCTGTATCCATATACCATAATCACTCAATGTATTTTAACATTTATTGATTTAAACAGCTATCTTTTAGATCAATTATGAATAAAAAAAGTCAGATTATTTTATTTTCATTTATTTCTTCTCTGATGAACCTTTATTTTTCATGTAGATTCAAGTTTCAAGGGGATTTTTCTCAGATTCTCACTCTGAGAACCTGGTAGCTTTCTAAAGGAAAGCCAATGAAATTACGATGGGTGTCTCTAAGACTGAGGCCCCAGGAGTTAGTTTCTCACTCTTAAGCTCAGTCTCCATTATGTCATCAAAATTACTATTTGAATGTTTCCACCACCTAATGGTTCCGGTAACTTTTGTTCCAGGTAAGCAGATCACAGTTGTTGTATCTTTCTGGATGTGCCTGTCTTTTCAGATTCCAGAGTGGCAGTTCTCTGATTGGTTCAAACACATCATTAATTTTTCTTGGCTTTACTGTTTTCTTGTTGAAAAGACTGAATTAATGACTTACCTCTTTACATGACAGAGCTTTCATTGATATTTTGAAAACTGAAAAATGCAAGTTTCAATTAATTTCATAGAATTAATCTTGGAATAAAAAGGACAAAAAATGCAGAGAAGAAAATCTATATATGTGCTTGCATATCTTTCTTTAAGAAGAATAGTGTGATTTTATGCTCACAAGGTTGTTAACACTCAGTATTTTATACGGTTGGGATAGTAAGGTAGAAGGGGAAATGATAACTTTGTTGTAAATTTTTGTATCATATTTTACTATTTCAAAAAGCACGTATTACTTCTTTAACTTGATCATTATTTTATAAATTGTATATTTTGCCAGTAGCATTTATTATTTTTGTTAATGAGTAATGATGACAAACCTTTAAAAGTAAGAGAACTCTAAATGCCAGGTTGAGAACATGACCTTTATTTGAGAAGCCAATAGGTGCTACTGATGAATTTTGAGCAGAGAAATAACATAGTTTGAGTTCTGCTTTTAGAAAACTTATTTAGCTGCTGTGCATTGAATGGTAACCCATTTCAGAGGCTATCAGGAACCCATTTCAGAGGCTATCAGAATTGTGATAACAATGTTATTTTATATTTGTTCAGTGCTTTAAAATGTTTTGAGCACTCACTTTTATTAACCCATTTATTTCTCAAAACTGTACTGGGATCCATGCATATAAAAGTTTTACCTTACATTTGGAAATGTGGACACTGGCTCTAAGCAATTATACAACATGCTTTGACCACACACTTTGTATGTTTCACAAGTAGGATGTGAAACTAGAAATTTTGCACTCTGTTCTATCACGTTGCCTCTTCACAAAATTTAACAAAAATAGCCTTTTTTTTTTTGGTGGATGTTATTTTTAATTTTTTTGTGGATGTAATACTTTTTTGGATGTTAGAGTTTATAAAGTACTTTCCTGGGGCAACATTAAGGTTGTAATAATATAATTGAAACAATGTATACCAAACCCAAACAACAATATATGGGAAAAGTGAAGAAATGAAAAAAGTGGGAAAGGAATTAGCATATGTTTCATCTTTAATTTTACTACATCTTTACTGAACTGTATGGTGGCTACTAAATTTTAAATGAGGAAATTTAGTTTTAAGAAGGTTGAGTGACTTGCTTCAACTCACATAGCTTTTTGAAAGGCACTGCCAAAATGTGAACCCATGTCCATCTGATTCCATGTCTGATGCCATGTTGCCTTCTGTAAATGATTGAAGTAAAATGTCCTCTTGCCATTGAATGTATCTGTTAGACCCCTCTTCAAGGAATTAAGCTATAGGGAGAAGACTGTGGTAGACATGTTGGTGTGCTATCCATATACCCTTGCTGCCCAGCTGTGGGGAGTGCCATCAGCAGACAGTCTTCAGCTGTCAGCAACATAATGGTCTGTTTGGTCTGCCTCAGGAATTCCAGGCAGCTGCATCACAGCTCAAATTATTCCTCTGTGAAATGTTACTTCTGGGCTGGGCATGGTAGCTTACACTTGTAATCCTAGCACTTTGGGAGGTTGAGGCAGGTGGATCAACTGAGTTCAGGAGTTTGAAACCAGCCTGGCCGACACGGTGAAACCCCACGTCTATTAAAAATACAAAAATTAACTGGGCGTGGTGGCCCACTCCTGTAATCCCAGCTACTTGGGAAGCTGAGGCAGCAGAATTGCTTCAACCCAGGAGGCAGAGGTTGCAGTGAGCTGAGATCCCTCCAGCCTGAGCAGCAGAGTGAGACTTCATCTAAAAAAAAAAAAAAAAAAAAAAAAAGAAAGAAAAAGTTGCTTGTCACCTTTCTTTCACAGGTGTTTATACCTAATAAATATATTGCACCTCAAACTCTGTCTTAGCATCTGCTTCTGGAGAACTCATCTTGTTACATTTGATACTAGGAGTGGTCCTAGCAGGCAAATGGTACTAATTTTGGAGGTGGATCAGTCACAGTTTCTTTGGCAATGAAGACATTATCACTGATAATAGGTAGAGCACAGACAGCCTTTAGCATAAGATGACATTTTGACTCTCAACAGCAGTGTGTTGTGATGATGTGCCAGTAGAAGGAATGTACTTGTGGATGTGATGTATTAGGTATTTGAGAGGTATGAAGGAAATAGTAGCTAAAAGGATAGTGATATTGGTGGCTGTTGTGTTATTGATGTGTTACAGAGAAATGATAAGAACTGAGTAACCTGCGGTTGACAGCCAGAAGATCTTTTTGGCTGTATAAATAAATGAAGTTCTTATCTCCATCATCAAGAGAGTGAAGAAAGCCAAGGACGAATCCTAGGACTTACCAGAATAGATGATCCTAAAAGACAGTTAAATGCCTAACCAAGGCAGGCTTCTCATGTTACAATGAAGGACCTGGTTGGGAAAAATCTAGAATCCTAATATATGGCATATAATTTATGTGAGAATGCTCTTCAATATTTTGAAAACTTAGAATCCACTGAATCAGGGGTCCTCAGCCCCCAGGCCATGGACCAGTACTGATCAGTGGCCTGTTAGGAACCAGGTCACACAGTGAAGAGTGGGTGGTGAACAAGCCAGCATTAACGCCTGAGCTCTGTCTCCTGTCAGATCATTAGCAGCATTAGATTCTCATAGGATCGCAAATCCTGTTGTGAACTGCACACGCGAGGGATCTAGGTTGTGCATTCCTTATGAGAATCTAATACCCAATGATCTGAGATGAAACAGTTTCACCCTGAAACCATGTCCCCTCATCCCATCAGTCCATGGTAAACTTATCTTCCATGAAACCAGTCCCCTGGTGCTAAAAAGCTTGGGGACTGCTACTCTGAACCTTCTTATACACTGAGGAGTCTGGCTCCAGGAAAAAAATTGTGTGAGTTTCAAAGCTTTGCTGGTACATTTCACTGGGGGCAGCTGCCCTCCCTACCACAGACTTGGTGTGCAGCCAGTGTATAGTAGTTTTCTGGAGAGAATTACAGTCAAGAATCCAGGAACCCTGGGAAGGCCATGCTCATACTCATATCTGCATTTGAACCAAAGTGCCTCTACTAAGACTTATTTATGGAGGAGGATGGGGAGGGATCCTTGACTGAGGCATTTTTCTCCACTTTGGCTAAGTACCTTTCCACTTCCAGCCCTTCCCCCCTCCTTCCCTCTGGCCCATGAGTTCCTACAGTAGTAGATGTCTTTTGTTCAGGTCTCCCTGCATAACTCTGTTTTGTTGGCCATCCAAGGAGGGGTGTGAAGTTGCCAACAACTGTGTTGCTCCTGTGTCAGTGAAACTGGCGAAGTAGAACAGTGCATCATGAGAATTAGACAGGACGTCTCCTGGCTTTCTAGAGTAGACCGTAATGGGATACAGGACATCTTTGCTTGGATTAGCAATTGTTAAGGACCATGGCTATGATTCGGCCAGGAAGGACTAATTATCCTGCTTCTGGTGATTTTGATACGGACCTGGTCTGCTATAGCCTTAGATTAACTGGCTATGATCACAGCCCTTCAATGTTCAGTTCGTGATGGGGTAGCCTATTCTCTCTCAGGCTTCTTGCTTGCATTATTATAGTAGGTGAATAAGAGCCAGACTAGTCCTTTCAGTTTGGCTCATTGTTCTAACTGACCACCTCTATACCTCATTGCATAACTCACCCCCACCCCCTTGCAGGAGGACAAAGGGGAACCCTTTTTCTTGAAAAGCAACATATGTCCTCTCAAGACACATCTCTGTTCTATAAATAGGATTACGTTACAGCATCATTTACGTGGGGAGGTGATGAGCCTGATGAGAGGAGAGAAGGAATGTATATTCCAAAGGATCTGTGAGAATTAGCCATCATATACTAGCAGGAGCTGGAGTAATAAACGTGGGAATGAATTCAAAGTTGGTAGGTGAGGGTGGCTACAAGACACATCTGAATAGGAAATCATTTATGTACTCAGAAGCACTCTTTTGATGTTTTAACACTCTGACAAGAACTGTAGATGATACGAACTGGCTACTGGTATGGTTCCTAGGGCACACAATAAACAGCAGCCCTCGGGGAGATGAATGTCAGAATCATCATGGAAGAAAGTGGAAGAAGAGATTAAAGATCTTGGGAAGTGGACATGTTGGGCAAGACAAACTATGTATGGCCAGAGGACCTGCCAGATGATTATATTTTAGGAATAGATCAAGAGAACATAGCATTTCACAAGGCCATAAGGAACATTCTAGTGAGAAAGTCACAAGAACACTATAGTTATTCAGTGGTCACATTCCATAGATGGGGGCTGATGGCAGACCAGACTATTATAGGTTTCGGATCACTTGAGAGGAGGGAAAAGACAGGACTGAAGCAATAGAGGCCAAGTATTGGCACTTGGCTGTAAGAAGCCAGTGTTCCATAATTATTGTAATAAGCCTCAGAGTCAAAATAGCAGCTGAAGGGGGCTTATCTGCAAAGAGTTGTAGAGATGGTTAACAGAACATAGCTTCCCTAGAGCAGAATAGATGGGCAGCTGCCAGGTTCTTACTTAGCTTATAACAGCAGATAAAATCAAGGATAGATTGAGAGGCTGAAGGCATTCTCTTAAATGAAAAGCCAAAATCTCTTGCCAAGTTTACAAACATTGGCTAGTTTCTGGGCTATAGACTAAAGAAGATGCTGTGCTCCCAGGGGAAAAGACCCTGCAATACCACAGCAACTATAAATAGTAATAATTTTTTCCAGTTTTCCTCAAAGGAAACAATAGTCTGCTATTCAGAGTAAGTTAATATTGACATCCAGAGAGGTAAAGCAATATCATCACCTTCCTGTTAAGAGTGAGGGCAAATGGGACTGGGGTAATAAATGAAGTTAAGAAAAGTTCTAGCTTAAAATGGATCCAGTTTTCCACTAGGCTATCCACTTGTAATTCCATCAGTCCTCAAATATATAATTGGGATCAACATACTTTACAGTGGATAGTGCAGCTCCCACATTAGGTCTTTAGCCTGTGAGGTTGTAGCTATCACTGTGGGAGAGACCAAGTGGAAACCTTTGAATTCTTCCCTTACCCAGGCTGTAAAGTAAATAAAAATCAATATTGTACCTTGGGGGATGGAGCTGGGGGTTGGAAATTAGCGCTTTTAAGGATTTAAGCATACAATGGTGATTTTCCTCCTCATAACTTGCTTAATTCACCAGAATATCCCCTGCAGGAACAGGTGGATCCTGGAAACAACTACAGACTACCACAAGTTCAACTAATAATAGTCAGAAGTCCAGCTGCTGTGGCAGATATATTTTTGCTAGAACAGTGCAATATGGCTTTTAATTTAATCTCAGCTTCTGCTTCTAGAGAAGCCAAACTTGCAGCAGAAAGCAGAGAGAGATTGCAGAATTTGGCAGTTTGTATTCTCATTTCACAGGGAAAGCTAAGACAAGTGTAGTCTAGAGTTTTCTTTTTTGTTGTTGTTGTTAAAGTAAGTATGGCTTCCAATTTATATGTGTATGTATATGTATGTATGTATATATAGGGTGTATGTAGATATTCCTTCTCTCATATTGACACATATAAACACACATCCAGGCTTTCTGTTAAAAGCTAATTTTTCACACCCAATTCAGAGTTTCTGGGCATTGTTGTTCATGAAATGCAGCATGCATGATGTATCAATACTAAGCTGTTAGAAAAAAATGAATCATAAGTAATTTATAGGGTATCGAGAGCATCCAGCTTTCTTTCAACATTTTTTGTTAGACTGACTTACATGTATATTACATTATTATCTGAATGCATTTCTTTTTAGTATTAAAGAAAAAGTTAGGCTAACACAAGGTGCTTCCTGCAGGATGGGAGCCAAAGGATAAATAGACAGATAGAGGCTTTTGATGGGAACCATAAGGGCTTACACCTGCTAATCATAAGGGAATCTGACATCTGTCACTTTATGAATGAACATTTGAGCTGCAAGCATAGTGGACAACTTGTATTTGTTTCTTCAGTTAGAGTCACCCTGTCATAACCTTCTTTATTGATCTGTGACTTTTTTTCCTCTTTGTAGAATGACTGGATATTTTTCCAGTATTTGGCTGCTTCAGTACTGATAACTTTAATTTGGCTTATTTCTGATGATTCTCTTTTGAACTATTTGCTCTGTCCTCTGCCAGTAACAGCAATCAGGGCTGCTGTATGTTTTTTTTTTTTTTTCCAGGTAGTTCCCTGAACAAGGGTCCCTGAAGGAGGAGCACTTGGGGGCTGAAATCCTTCATGAACCTTGTTATTGTGTCAGTCTAAGAAAAGAGGTGCCCTTCTGTGATTCAGCCACTCAGAGATGGCACCTTTTGCTAATTTACACAAGGGTGTTTTATATACTCATGATGGCTCTGCCCCCAAAGTTGGCTCAGATAATAAAATTGCTAATTGATATTTCGCTGTTTAATAATACAAAATTAATTAGGCTTTTGTAATTTCTACTTGCAATTTGATATAATTTTATCTTCAGTAAAATCTTATAAACATAATTTTAAAATGCAGGTTTTCCTTTATTAAGCTTTTCTCCTTTGTAATGTTTACATTCTATGAGCTTATTTTCAAGCGAAATATTAGCTCCTAATTTCATAACTTCTTCCTGTGGGTCTTTCTAGACTATTCCAGCTCTAATCACTGGTAATAACTTAGAATTTTACGAGTAATTTATTCCTTTTAATAGAAATTATAAGCTCAAATATACATCTGTTTTTTTAAAACTTAGTCTAGCCTTGAGAGAAGATAGTTTTAATGATTTGAGCCTTTTAACAGGGGGAAGGAAGAGGGAAGAAAGGCTTACGTGTTAATCATAAGGAAATTTGACATCTGTCACTTTTTCACTTCCCAAAGCCCTTAGGCATTATACCCAAAATTCACTAAAATATAAAGCTGCATGAAAACAAAGGTTTTAATTTGTTAGCACATAAAATAGTGCCAGCACAGAGCAGGTACTCAATACATAGTTGTTACATAAATGGAATTTAGTAAAGCCCTTTAAGTGCATGCTTCAAACTTGAAAAATATCTAAACTTTATAAATAATAATTTCATTACTATTTCTTTTTCTCCTATAAAAGCTGAGCCTCAATTAAGCAGTCTTTACCTGCTATATATCTAGTATCTATAGTAGGGATCTGGGCAGTGCAAAATAGCATTTATTGCTAAGGATTGTTATGAGGAATAAATTTAATTATATGAAATAATGGACCTTTCAGGCACCTTGTTTGGGACATTATAAGTTTTTAATATATGTTAAAGTACAAATAGTTCATATCCATTTGAGTAAATGTCATTAAACAAATAAACTCTTTTTGTCATTAAACAAGTGAACATTTCTTTTTCTATATGCTATGTAATACTTTTTCTGTAGCATCTAACACTAAAGTTATGCAGTTTGGATGTTTCCAACATTTATTGACCAATAAGTTGGTAGAGGAGAATGAGTTATTTTGAATCATAATACATGGTAGTCATAGAAACAAAACAATGAATTGGTGCTACTGTTTACTTTCAGGAGTTCAAACCAGTGTTCAGTTCAGAAACATGCGAGAAATATGGATGGCGTATTGACTATATGTGTCAATAATATGTTAAATGTTAAAAACATAATATATGTAATGTATTTTAGTAATCTCTGTCACATTCATATCAATAATTGATTATGCACAAATCTTGACCTTAAAAAGATGCTTAAGATACTGCACCCAAATAAAATGATGATTGGTTTATCCTCCCTACAGTCAGAAAACTGACTTGAAAATGCACTATGACCATGCATTTCTTCCTCCTAAATCTGTTATGAAAAGGATGCATTATACCATCTGAAACCAAAGTACATTGAAAGAGAATTAATTGGATTCAGTGTCTCAAATGAAGTGTTGACTAAACAGATACAGATTTTGATGTTTAAAGGAAAATCTATACCAAGAGAAAATTATGTTTTGGGTCTAGAAGACATTATTTACAGAACCAGTCCCACTTCTTGAAGTGACTCAATACCCAAAAAAGTCATTGCTAAGGCCTATACATAATTCAATAAGCTGATTTTACTCTGGATATTGCTTTGAATGACATCCCAATTTTAATCTTAGGAATAGATGTGTTGTTTGTTTATTTATTTGCTCATGATATTGTCATGTTTGCAAGTTTGAGAATCTGTAATAGCATTTATATTTTTTTTTCATGAAAATGACTTCAGTGATTTAATTTACAGGAATTTTCTTCCCAAAATATCATGAAAACTCTGAATCATTGCTGGTGGTAACGCAAAAATGGTATAGCCCCTTTGGAAGAGAGCTTGGTAGTTCTTAAAAAGCTAAACATAGTCATATCATACAATTCAATAATCATGATATTAGGTATTTATTAAATGATTTGAAAATTATTTCCATACAGAAATCTGTACACAAATGTTTGTAGCATCTTTATTCATAATCACTAAAAACTGGCAGCACTAAGATATCATTCAATATGTGAGTAAACTATCTTATATTCAAAAAATGCTACTCTATTTAACAACAAAAGTAATGCATTATCAAGACATGCAAACACATGGATGAATTTTTAAGGCATAATATTAAGTGAAAGAAGCCGATCTGAAAAGGCTACATGCCACATGATTCCATTTCTATGACCTAATCTTTAAAAGGCAAAACTATAGAGATAGTAAATAGATCAGTGATTGCTAGGGGTTTAGGGATGGAAGAGATTCAAATAGATGAAGTGACAGGGGATGTTTTTAGGGATGTTTTAACTGTTCTGTATGATACTGTAACAGTGACATGACACTATGTATTTGTCAAAACTTGTAGATCATTACAGCACAAAGAGCAAATCTTAATGTATGCAAATAAAGGAATTGTTTAGGAAGTTGGAAATTCCAGAATGAAATTTAGACTGTGTTGCTCAGAGTTATTCAGAGAAATAGACCACTAGGAGATATACATATATGTAAAAAGAAAAAAAAAGATAGATTTATTTAAGGAATTATTTGCTCACATGATTATGGAGGCTGAGAAGTCCCAAGATCTGCAGTCAGCAAACTGGAAATCCAAGAAGGCCAGTGGTATAATTTCCAGTCTGAATTTGAAGGCCCAAGAAACAAGAGAGCTGATGACCTAAGTTCCAGTAAAACAAACAAACAAACAAACAAACAAACAAAAAACCTAATGTCCTAGCTCAAATAATCAGGCAGGAGGAATTCCCTCCTGCTCATCCTTTTTCTTCTAATGAGGTCTTCAGTGAGGTCTATGTCCCTTAGAAAGGGAAATCTGCTTTGCTCAATCTACCAATTCAAATATTAATATCCTCCAGAAACACCCTAATAAACATACCCAAGATATTGTTTGACCAAATGTCTGGGCATCTGATGCCCTGGTCAAGTTGACAAATAAAATTTAATGATCACACAGAGTATAACAAAATCAACTATTTACAAAGGTATAAAATAACCTCACTGAAAAGGGTGGTAAAAAATATGCTGATCCAAGTCCCTTGGAAATGAGTGGAGACTGTAAGAGTAAAGACAAAATAAATGAACATAGACACTGTATTTTGATTGATAAAATAGCTTCCCATGGCAGTACAGTTAATAATTCTGAAATCACTATACATCCATACTAGAATTGAACAATTATGTAAACAGATAAAGAATGTTAGGAGACATGTTTCTTACTTTTGGAGAGAGTTATAGACAAGCAAGTCAAGAAGGCTGGAATGAACCACATAGTAATGGATTAGAATTTGAGACATAAATGTGTAATATAGATACAGATTGTTACACATAGAAATATTTATGCATTTGTGTATATATATAGGTTAGTACACATCCATATTTTTCTTTGTTCAGTCAGTTGAGAGTTCCTAGAAGCTAAGATACACCAGTAACAATGAGCACATCCAACACTCAGATGTTGGTTTGTAGTATTATTCTCCAAAAAAAGAAGCCAGGGTTTTTTTGGGGGAAATGACTGATTCTAGGTTTAAGGCACAGAATATACAAGATGACCTGGAGCATTTTGTAGTGCTAAACACACACACACACACACACACACACACACACACACACAAAATACAAAAGACTGAGATCAAAAGGCCAAAGCTGTAACAATTTGAGCAATGGAATAAAAAAGTACTATTGGATTATAACCCCCCATTCTAGGATCTGTGAATGCTTAATCAAAGATCCTTCTTTGCTTATCAGGAGCATACAATGCAAATGTAATTGTGTACTTTGACAAATTTTGTAAAAATGAAAGAGGATCATTGTTTTGTTGTGGAAAATATAAAGAAAAAGAATCCATCTTGTTTTTCTGAATTTTTATATTTATTTCATCCAGGTATGCTGATGGCTGTGGGGACAAGCTATATACACACACACACACACACACACACACACACACACACAAATGCATACACATATATATACACACATACACACGTATATATGTGTGTATAAATACGTGTGTAGATATACGTGTATATATATGTATATATACACACATATATACACATATATACATATATATGTGTATATATATAGCTTGTCCCCACAGCCAGGTATACTTGGATGTCTCCACATATACATATATACGTATATACATATATACACACATACACATATACACACATGCATATATATGTGTATATATACATATATAAATATGTATGTACATATATACATGTATATACGTATATACATATATATGCATGTGTGTGTGTGTATATATATATAAAACCCTTTAAGTTCGGGGTACATGTGAAGGTTTGTTACATACGTAAACTCATGTTATGGGGGTTCGTTGTACAGATTATTTTATAACCCAGGAATTAAGCCTAGTATTCAATAGTAATCTTTTCTGCTGCTCTCTCTCCTCCCATCTTCCAACCTCAAGAAGACCCCAGAGTTTACTGTTTCCTTCTTTGTGTTCTTAAGTTCTAATCATTTAGCTCCCACTTACAGGTAGCAACAAGCAGTATTTGGTTTTCTGTTCCTGTATTAGCTTGCTGCATATAGTAGCTCCAGTTCTATCCATGTTCCTGCAAAATACATGATCTGGTTCTTTTTTATGGCTGCATAGTATTCCATGGTGTATATGTACCACATTGTCTTTATCCAGTCTATCATTGATCAGCATTTAGGTTGATTTCATGTATTTGCTATTGTGAATAGTGCTGCAGTGAACATTTGTGTGCGTGTGTCTTTATGGTAGAATGATTTATATTCCTCTGAGTATATACCCAGTAATGAGATTGCTGGGTCGAATGTTAGTTCTGCTTTTAGCTCTTTGAAGAATTGCTGTATCACTTACCACAGTGGCTTGTCTGATATGCTATTTTTTGAGTTTTTATTATAATGATAGCCCTTTTGACTGGTATGAGATGGTGATGGTATCTCATTTTGGTTTTGATTTGCATTTCTGTAGCGATCTGTGATATTTAGCTTTTTTAATATGCTTTTTGGCCACATGTATGTCTTCTTTTGAAAAGTATCCTTTGCCTACTTTTAAAGGGGCTATTTGCTTTTCTCTTGTAAATTTGTTTAAGTTCCTTATAGACACGAGATATTAGACCTTTGTCAGATGCACAGCTTGCAAACATTTTCTCACATTCTGTACATTGCCTGTTCACTCTGTTGACCGTTTCTTTTGCTGTGCAGAAGATCTTTAGTTTAACTACATCTAACTGGTCAATTTTTACTTTTTTTGCAATTGTTTTTGATGTTTTTATTATGAAATCTTTGCCCATTCCTAGGTATTGCCTAGGTTGTCTTCCAGAGTGTTTATAGTTTTAGGTTTTACATTTAAGTTTTAATCCATCTTGAGTTGATTTTTGTATATGGTGTAAGGAAGGGGTCCAGCTTTAGTCTTCTGCATATGGCTAGCCAATTTTCTCAGCACCATTTATTTGAATAGGGATTCTTTTCCGCATTGTTCTTTTTGACAGCTTTGTCGAAGATCAGGTGGTTGTAGGTATGTGGCCTTATTTCTGGGCTCTCTGTCCTGTTCAATTGATCTATGTGCCTATTTTTGTACCAGTACCATGTAGTTTTGGTTACTGTACCCCTGCAGAATAGTTTGAAGATGGGTAACATGATGCCTCCAGCTTTGATGAACAAGCAGTATTGACAGAGAGAGGTTAAAAAAAAAAAAAGACACTGGTCAGAGAAACAATGACAGCACATTGTGAAGCACAGGATGGAAATGCTTATATTTTGTCTAAGCCTTTAGTTAATGATATTTATTGATGTCTCATCATATTCCAGGAACTGTCCTTCATGTTTTTCTCATGCTCTCCTCACTATAATTTTACAGGGTGCTGTATAGTTTCCTGAGGCTGCTGTAACAAATTACCACTAACTTAGTGGTTTCAAACAATAAGAACTTACTCTTTTGCAGTTCTAGAGAACAGAAGTCTGAAATAAAAATGTTGGCAGGGCCATCCTCTCTCTGAAGGCTGGAGTTAAGAGTCCTTCATTAACTTTTCAAGTGTCTAGTGGCTCCAGGCATTCTGTGCCTTGTGGCTGCATAACTCCAGTCTCTGCCCCATCTTCACATAACTTTCTTCTCTTTTGTGTCTGTGTCTTTTCTATCTCTTTCAGGGACAGTGTTATTGGATTTAGAGTCTATTCATATAATGCTGAATTATCTCATTTTGAGATCCTTACTTAATTACATGTGTAAAGACTCTTATTTCCAAGAGAGGTCACATTAAAGGTTCCAGAGGTTAGGACATAGACGTGTGTTGTTAGAGACCACCATTCAACCCACTACAGGTGGGTTGCAGAAATAATAGTCACACTTAAAAAAAAAAAAGAAACAAAGACATATAAAGGTTAAATAACTTGCCTAGGGTCACACTGAAAGGAAGTGACAGCACCAGTAAACAGGCCAAATGGCTTGACACTGCTGGAAATCAATTAATTACTACCAGCAAAAGGAAATAGTTCAGGGTACCTTCCTCTTTATTTACCCTACATAGGCTGACTCATTTATCATAGACAGGGACCTATTTCAAGTGATCACCAGAAAACATTTAACCTCTTGTTATCTCTCACTTCTACCTGCGGCTTTGTATCCTGACTCATTCAAGCCCTCATGGCCTTCCTAACTGGGCCTACCCCCAGTTTGCCTCATTCCCTCGTTCTTCTGTGCTGCAGATGTTATTTCTCCTCTGCTAAACATCCTTCATTTGCTTTACAAAGCCTTCATCATTCTTCCCTTGCTCTTTTCTATCTAGCCGTTCCTCCAATAACCTCACACCAAAGTGATCTATTTTCAATGAAATACACACAACCTAAGCTGGGATTTTGGACATCTTGCTGCTTTGCCTGGAATGATTCTTCGTCCTATTTTTGCTTCTCGTCCTCAACCATAGCTACTCATCCTTTGAATGTCAGCTTGTATTTGTTTCCCCAGGAAAGCCTTCTACTTCTTATCAAGAGTGGGATAGATGTCCCTCATCTCATGAGTGCCCATAACTTTCTGTTATCACATTTTTTGCTTTCTTTGTAATTGTCTGCTTACATCTCCGTGTCCTTTTATTAGTGTGTAGGTTTCAGGAGGGAGAGACTGTTTGTTTTGTCTATCCCTAGTGTCCTTAGCACCTTGTATATAGCCTATAATTGAATTATCACTGAATAAACATTTGTTGAGTACATTACTGAATAGGGAAGGTGAGAAAATAAATGTCCACTTTAGTTGGGAAGGGACAAGGCTGAAGAAATGTGGTGGACATTTTCTTTCCTCATAGAGGAATGTAATTCTATTCTAGATGTGAGTATAGCTACTCCATTTTTTTTTCTTTAGAAAGACAGTAGGAAATAAGGTAATGAGCCCAGACTTTAGGTTTGAATAGCCCTGCCTTCATCTCTATTTCTTTTATTCATCATTCAACACTAGTCACAGATAACTATTTTCAATAATTCTGTATACTTTGTGTCATTTAACCCATAATAATCCAGGGTGGTGATATAACCGTGGGTTCTTGAGCCAGTTTTTCTGTGTTTGAATTTCAGCTCTGTTACTTATGCAAGTTACTTAATGCCTATGTGCTTCAGTTTTCTCATCTGAATAATAGGATAGAGACAATACTTACAGGATTCTTGTAAGGATTCAGTGAATCAATATATGTAAAACACTCAGGAATGTACATCGAGGGTGCTTGGTATATGTTAGCTGTCATTATCCACTAAATGTAAGTTGGATGAGGAAAAACCCTTTTGTATTTTGTTTACTGCTTTTTCCTCAATGTATAGCAAATAATAAGTACTCAATGAATATGTATTTAATTAAATAAGTGAATGTTTTGGAATAATGTGTATGCTATGTGCCCTGTCCTAGACAGGCAACTGAAGGACACATGAGATGTTGTCCCTGCTGTTTTAGAGGCTTTCAGTATCATGAGTTCTGCCTTTCTACACATTCCCTACTTCTTAATATCTTTCTTCTGCACTTGTTTGGGTTGTTAATGCTCTAGCATGTATGATCAGACCACTCTCTGATAACAGGACACACTCTTCCTCCATTCTCTCTGATAAAAAGACAACAAGAATGGGTTCAATTGCAGAACTGAGGGAGTTTCTGTGTGATGGCTTATACTTTCTCTGTGAAATACAAATTAAGGTATGTGGGTGAGGAGACTGATGTGGGGAAGTGGTAGAAATTGCTAGTGCTTTATAATACTTGTGTTCTCTCATCCTTCTTGGATATACAGGTCCCAGCTTCCCTTGTCGTTAGGTGCATCCAGGTATCTGGTTTTTGGCCAAAGTAAATATTGGTGGAGGCAATGTACACTGGCCCATTTAACCCACGGGGACATCTCTGAATTCTCTCTTTTTCTAAATTACAACTGAATTAAGAGGTTTCTGAGCATTTAGATAAAGTTGTGATGATTGCTAAACTATTGTCTGTCAGTTCCCAACCTGCCCTTCTACGTACTGCTTTGCCATTCTGCAGTGGAGTCTTAGCAAATTGCATTTCTTCTTTGCCAGGTGACTCTCAGGCTCTGCCAATAGGGAACAATAAAAAGAACTTAAAAGAGAGGAAGATGGAAGAAGGGACTTCTCCTTTATGTCTGCTTTTCATCCCTGTCGGTGTTACACTAACTGTGGCCCTTCACCTTAGCAGCAGCAGTTGGTACCAGTCTCCAGCTCTTATTCCAGCAGTTATAGAACAAATCTCCTTGTTCCAGAATAGGTATTATATCATATCTCAGAGGTAACAGCCAGATAATGGCTCTCTTCAACTAAGTCCCAGATCCATGGCATCTTGCCCAAATGTCTTGATTCTCTAACTCCTATCTGTTACCTTTGGTCTCCAACCTAGGGGCAGTATGTGCTTTCTGGTGATACTGTCTCACCAGAG
The DNA here is from genome assembly GCF_049350105.2 of Macaca mulatta. NCBI lineage: Eukaryota > Metazoa > Chordata > Mammalia > Primates > Cercopithecidae > Macaca > Macaca mulatta. The sequence goes on from NC_133419.1 coordinate 91,103,980, forward strand.
ATAGTATTTCCTCAGTGTTCCATTATTCACTTTTTCAATCTTCTAGCACCTATTTAACTTATTCCTTATACTAAATATTCTCTCTGAATTTCTAATGTAGTTTACTCCTATTGGACACTGACTCTAAGATGAATTTACAAAATGGAACGAGCCTGATCTCTGAGCCACTACTTGAACAAAAGTTACTCAGGACAGCTGCTCTACCTGGACCTCCATAAGTGAAAATAAACTGATTAATCTAAACCACAGAGTGGGTGGATTGAGAAATATGGAGAGAGTGTCCAACAGTAGTTACAGAGTATGTGAAAATCAATTAACTTGAAAATTGTAGCAAAATTGCTGGAGCCCTGGTTAAATAATTCATAGTCATACTTTCCCTGGTTGAATTGTACTTAGCTGTCCAGATGCAGTTATTGAGAAGCAGATGGATGAATTCATCAACATTTGGGTATCTGCTAGATGAATGATACAGGAAGAGAAATGAGCAAAAGAGGAAAATAGTGAAGTACAAAACATTTTAAAAAATAGTCTATATTTCAGTTGAAAACATATATCTCCTGATTTCTGCACTTTTCTTCAGATGCCTCTGCCATTTCATATATTATGTTTGTAGGAAAGTCACAGAGAAAAGCGAAAATTTACTTTATAAAACTTACTTGGTGTCATTTGATATTTGAGAGATCAATACATCATTCTTTTAATTTTTACTTTGTTTAAAATTTAAAAAAATATTTTAGATGAATATCTTTTAAATATAAATGCAAATACTAAAGTATTGGTCTGCCTGATCAATAACAAATTTCAGGAGTTTGTTAAAGCTCTGGAATATTGTTTTTGGGTCTGTGATTATACATTTTCTTTATTTGATTTGAACGTATTTTAGTTTTTGCTACATACCTTACTTTGAATTGATTTTAATTAAACTGCATGGGATAATTTATATCATGCCAATAATTTACATTAAAATAAAATTAAAATACAGTTAAAACAGAAGTACAATATTTGACAGATGTGATAACCTCAGGAATATTTAATTTTAAGACCCATATCAATATTACAGATACTGTACACAGGAGTTGAAATTTCAGTCATTTCTGTGAACCAGATGGAAGGTCATTTTTCTTTAGTCATGAGGAAAAGTTATGAGGCAAAGCTGTCACAAAATGTTTTGTCAGCCCTTCAGCCCACAGACTGAAGAGTGAGAATTTTCATTATGTATAATGCAAGGCAACTAACCCTACTTATTGCACTGAATTTCAATATATATTCAATTCAACAAGAAGGAATTCAGAACATCACATGCTTTTCTTATGGCCGTAGAGCATACCACTATCAATTCAAAGCAATTATATTATGAGTTGGTAGTATATTGTGTATGTTTATATGTAAGATTTCTATTACAGAAGTCATTCATAAAGGAGGTTTTCAACAAATTTATTACAAAGAAAACATTCTCCATGACTATTAAAATGAAATGCTCATCAAAAACTCTGCTAGCTATAGTGATACTAAGATGTCTGACCCCTTTAAAAATCAATCATATTGCCAGCAATAGTTGGCACATGTAATGATGTATTGCTATTTATATTTAATTTCTGGGCAAGGATTAGAGTTCCTTATAGTTATTGTACATTTCAAGTATCAGGAGCACAACACTTGTTTTGATGAAACAAAAATTAACAAGCTAATAAAATATAAGACCAAATGCTAAAAAATCTTTTAAAGATATTGGTTGAAATTTTGACTTAATGTGGATAGAGACTTGCCTACTTTTCTTACCATTGATTTCCCAATGCTTAAACACGTGTTGGACATATAGGATGGTCTTTAAAATATTTGTGAATAAAAACAGAGCTAAGTTGTACCTCATGTACTAATTTTCAAGAGCTCAATTACTTACATTGCTAAAAAGAATAATTATTAAAAGCATATATCCTAAATATGTAATACTTTGTATTTTGAATTAACCTTATTTAATGTTTCAGTCCACAGTTAACTATGATCTAATTTCAGATTTTCTTCCTTATATATGTTACATACTCATTGCCTAATTTATCCACTTTAAAGAAATTATTGAGGTTACTTGTTTTCAAATCATTACTGTTTTCATCACTGAGCTTTTGTGAATTCTTTCTTTTTCTCTAGGACTGTAGGAGTACAGTATAGACAGAAGAAAACAGATTGTTTTATATTTTTTAGCTGTAACAAATGATTCTTTCAGAATTTGTTCACCACTAAACATCAGTGTGCTTTAATCACCCTGATTTATAACCTTTCATCTGCTATTCCAGGAACTCCTAGAATTCTATCACGTAGTGAAAAATGTCTCTAATTTGTAAGGCTAGTTTGTGCCAGATACTGTGCTAGGCCCTTGTGTACATTATCTTTAATCCTCACAACATCTCTGCAAAGTAATTATTTTTGTGCCAGTTTTTATTTAAAAACAATGAGTGTGCTGCCCACGATCCTCTTGCTGCTAAGTGATGGAACTGAAACCCTTGTTTGTTGCCTGGTCCAGAGCCTCTTAATAACAAGTGCCTCCCACTTTTGTTCTAGGTAGTGATTTTGGCTCTTTCTCATAAGCAGCTCTTTATGTGTTAAGTTGAATTTCTCTGAGAGCCTGCCCCATCTTAGGGGCATCTCTGAAACAGAAGGAAGATTGACTAGCCATCCCCATGTTGGGTAGATTTTTCTCCTATAAAGGGAACACCTGGCAGGATCTTACTATTTTGACCATGTAGTTATTCCTACTTGGGATTTTGCCACTGATAAATTTGGCTTGCTTAAAATTCTCAACCAGCTTGGCCAACTTTCTCCTTCTGCCAGACCAGGTCTGTGGTTACAAATGCCTCCATGATGCTATTTAATGTATTAAAAATCATAAATAGTTTGGGTTTTAATTATTTGGTGGCTAACACTGTAATGAGAGAGAGACTGGTTTTATGGAATAAAATGTAATGAGATGAAGAACTTTAAGATCTAAATGACCTTGCAAGTATCAGACCCTTTATTCCCCAATAATATCAGATAATTTTTTGTATATTTATTTTGGTTTTTAGTAATCTGAAATATTATAAATACTTGTGATAACTATTAAAAATAGAGGCACAAATATAACAGGGACATGTAAATATTAGCTTTCAAGTGCTTTCCAAGGCCAATTTAGATCTCAAAGTCTTCTCATACTTTATGGTTCTAGAAAGCCCTTCATAAGATAAAGAACACAAGGGATTGATTATAGATGGCTTGCATAGTTTTGGTAATCTCTTTGGAGGCTCATATAATATATATGTAAATATAATATATAGATAATCATATAAATTTCTTTGAAATTTATATTAAATTACTGTCTATTCTTTGTGAACTATACTTCCATGCTTAGAGTTTTAAAATAAATTTGGGCAGCCTCAGAAAGGTGTTCATAAAAGTTATCACTAATAATGATGATTGTCTTTTCTCCCTCTTTCTCCTTCTTTGAAAAGTAAAATATAGAAAGCAATTGTTTATTTGCCTTTTCTGCTTACTGGTGTACAATTTAATTCCCCCACACTAAAATTGAGATTAGAAAGGCAAAGCTTCTACTTATTACCTGTGGAACATTTGGTCTCTCAATGTATCAGTTTCTCAATGTATCAGTTTCTCAATGTATCATATTTTTAAAATGGGGTCAAATAATGCTGTTCACCTGACAGATATAACAGATAGTATAATATAGTGGTCAAGTGCAGACTTTCAGTTAGATAACTTTCTAGATATGTGACCTTGGCAAACTGTTAAATCCATATGAGCCACAGTCACCATATCTAAGATAATGCAGTTGACAGAAATCTTCCCAAATCATCATGGAGATTAAATATGATATATTTATAGAATGCTTAGCAAAGTGCCTGGCCATAAGATAATGATTAAATAAGTAGCAGTTAATAATCATATTCATCACATATTAACAAATTTATAAACAGTAACATATTATGTAAGCTTATGTGTTAATCTTAAGTCTTAAAAATTAAGAATTAGATTATTTTGTTTATTAAGTTTTAGGACTTCAAACTTGTATACAAAAAGGATCCAGCAAATTGGTGAAATATTTTGGAAAGACAGCCCACTATGTGATATACTGGAAGTTGTGGATGAAGAAAATCTTTAGCAACCAGCCACAACAAAGAGGAAGAATTTGTTTGAAAAATTGGAAACACATATAGTGGGGTACATAGGTAAATATTGTAATAGCGTTTTGATTTCAGTAGTATCTGTCATCTCAAGGATAATAATGATAACTTCAAGGGTTGTTTGTTGATCTAATGAGATAATAAATACATCCACATGTTCTTGACATATAGTAGCTACTCAATAGATGTATGTTGCTTTCCTTTAGAGTATAAATTGCTTGAGAAGGATTATGGTTTTGCTCTCTGCTTCTCAAACATAGTGCCTTATATAGAGTAGATAATTAATATCATTTTCCTAACAATTATAGTTTATTCACTATTAAATGTATTGTAGTTGTTGAGGCAGAATAATTCATTTCTTTATTATTTATTCAGTCAAGTTACATTAAGCACCTACTGTGTGAAGTACTGTGCTACATGTTAGAGACTCTAAATGAATATGATAAAACAGAGTTCCAATCTTTACAGAAATAATAACCTAGTTGGGGGAGCATCTGACTGCATAAATGATTGTAATATACTCTCGGTAGTTAGGCTCTAACATAATTTCAATGAGGACACACGGAGGAAATAATGTTAGAAATACAAAAATCAAAATGGAACTCTGTTTTCCAAAGTATCAGGTAGTTTTAGAGATGGGACGTTTACTTAACCCAGTTATCTTACATTCTGTTAATATCGTATATGAAATATCCCAAATTGCTTAATATATGAAAAAAAAGAATAGTTCTCTGTGATTTCTATTAGCAGCGTCAACAATGGTGAATACAAGAAATCCACAGAAATTTGTTTTCTTAGCTGAACATTCCATGTTGTAGATGACTCTCTTGGGGTTAAAATAATTTTTTCTACTGTTGTTTCTTTTACTAAGCTCCAAGTTGTTTGCTACTATATATTATAAGGAATACAATGTCTTGGCCCTTTTTTCTCTAGCAGAATAGAAAATTTAGTTTTGATTTATCTTCTTTCTACACAAATTCTACTTTTTTCCACAGACATTTTTATAGATGTTCTTTTAAAATAATTCAGATATAGTATTTATATTCCTTTCAAGATATTGCTTTCCTGACTTGTGCTTAAAAAAACACACCATAGGGACAGGTGCAGTGGTTCATTCCTGTAATCCCAGCACTTTGGGAATGTGAGGTGGGCGGATCACCTGAGGTCAGCAGTTTGAGACCAGCCTGGCAAACACAGTCAACGCCATCTCTACTAAAAATACAAAAATTAGCCAGGCATGGTGGCAGGTACCTGTGATCCCAGCTACTTGGGAGGTTGGGGCAGGAGAATTGCTTGAACCTGGGAGGTGGAGGTTTCAGTGAGCTGAGATCACACCACTACACTCCAGCCTGGGTGACAGAGTGAGACCCTGTCTCAAGGAAAAAAAAAAAAAGCCATAGTTCTTATCTTGAAATACTTTCTTGCTAGCTTTATTTGATACAAATGAGCATTTTCTTGAGAATGGTATCTTTATCCATAACTTATAACTGTAAAATTTTATTTACTCATAATTCATATTTTAAAGTAATACAAGCACACTTTTCTTTTAAATCACAGTGCCTAAAGTCTTATAATGAAGAATGTTTGTCCTCTTCCCCAACCTTTTTTCCCTCAAATCCTTCTTCTGAAGCAATTTCTATTAATTCCCATTAGTTTCTTCTCGTAATTTTCTCTATTTCTAAGTAAAATGCTTGTCTTACTTCTTGATTTATCAATTTTATGATCATTTTCTGTTTTCTACCTATAATAGTTGAGGATTAAATTCTTGCACCTGCACATTTTGTGGTAGATTTATTAACTGGACTCAATTTTTACACCTTGCTATGTTCACACCCTTTAAAAGTATCTTCCCAAACTGACTCTGAGGTTTGCCATATGGGTCTGCTTTTACACTGACACCTTGGCAGAACTGATGCAAGCAGAGGCTTCAAAAAGTATTAGGACATTTTTATTTTCTCTCTTGGATCCCCCGCCACTCGGCTCTTGTCTCCCAGCCTGGAGTGCAGTGGGGCGATCTAGGCTTGCTGCAACCTCCGCCTCCCGAGTTCAAACGAATCTCCTGGTTCAGCCTCCTGAGTAGCTGGGATTACAGGCACATGCCACCACACCCAGATAATTTTTGTATTTTTAGTAGAGACGGCGTTTCACCATGTTGGTCAGGCTGGTCTCAAGCTCCTGACCTCCGGTGATCCGCCCTCCTTGGCTTCCCAAAGTGCTAGGATTACAGGCGTGAGCTACTGTGTCCGGCTGGATCCTTTTCAATGCCATGAGAACAAGTTCAGTTCAACCTACTGAAAGATCAGAGACTTTGGGGATAACAATTGAGTGGTCTCAGCTGCAACCATTTTGGACCTTTCAGTCCTTAGCTGAGCTGACAACTGACTGAATACACTTGAGTAAATCCAGTTGGTATTAACAGAATTAGCCAACCTGTGAACTCATTACAAAAATGTTTCTAGCTATGTTTTAGAGTAAAATACGTTGCCTTTTTTCACTTTCCAAATGTGATTGTTTTGTATTATCTATTCTACCAATCTCCTCCTCTCCCCATCTTTTTTATTTTTTTGTTTTGAGCACTCCTGTTCGTGCTGTGATTGAAATTGTTGCTTTCTAGATATGCATTTCATCCTGAGACTTCTACTTGCTGCTATTCTGGGTTGAATATGCTGCCATTGTTAACTCCCTTGTTTTGCAGGACATATTCCCCAATTCAATCCAAGAAAGTGTGGATGTGAAATGTGTATTCTGAGTGCTTAAAAATTGAAATTATTGGCCAGGCTGCAGTGGCTTATGCTTGTTTTGTTCATTGTTATATTCACAGACTCTGTCATTGTGCCTAGTATATAACAATGAACAAAACAAGCATAAACTTTGGCTTCCTGAAGATTATATAATAAATCGTCTTCTACTTAGTTTTGGGAGGCTTGATCGGAAGCTAGAATTTCTTGATTACCAAGTAGCAGGGACAAGAGCCAACAAATCTATGGTTATATAGGTAGGAGTCTTAGTTCTCTTTCTTGACTTAATCCCCCCATTTTATTCTAGGTCATAATATTAGGTAATAGATTCGATAGACAGAACTTATTTCAAATAAATTTAAACTAAAAAATGTATTCAGAGACACTGGGTAGACTAAATTGTGGTACCTTGAAGGGTCAAACACGATGACTGTTTTTACAGGAGATAGACTTTTAAAGATCAAAATTCTAGTGTATAATATAAATAATATCATAACAATGATACTTTTACAATAAGAAAATGAATCTGGAATTATAATAATTCTCCTCATATACTGTACTTAGCAGTTCATTTGGCACTACCTCCTTTGTACTTTGGTGCTGCATTTGATGACTGAGATAGACACAAGGAATAGCAGTGCTGTGTAGTAAGAGGCAAGACGGAAGTATACTTTTACCTTTGTTTTCTTAGGTAATCACTATAATGTACCTGGGACTAATTTATATAAATTTATTCCTACACATACAAATATCTAAAAACCAAGTGGTAAAACCTCAGGACCTCTTACCTCAAGGACATCTCTATAAGGTAGGAAGAATAGAAAATGAAACTGTGTGAGTCAGATTGTTTTGTCTATCTGATCTTTGTTTTTCAATGAAATATGATTTTCATGTAATACCTCATATGATATTAGACAACCTTTTAAGTACAAATTGGACTGCTTAGATAAGTCTTCATGTCCTTTTCTCAGAAAAAAAATGTACAGTGATTTTCAGGGGTTGGGGGGTTAGGGAGCACAACACAGCGAATAATATTAAATCTTTAAGTGGTTGGCAGTTAAATCCCACAAAATTCACTAAAATACTGAATGTTGGAAGCAAGAAAGTTCTTTAATGTAGGAGGAAGTGTCATTTACCAAGGTACTCTATGTGATGATGTTACTGTATTTCAAGAACCAGAGAATCAGGGAAGCGGGATGACTTTAGCCATACATTCATTAGTTAACTCTCTCTATTGCTAGAGAAAAAACCTTGACAAAATATATTTCCGTAGACAGCCCAGCTCACAAATAGTACAGTAACAGGATTCTGAGTTTGCTTCTGGAAAAGTCAAGGCTTGAGTTTTTACTGTTATCCTTGTCACCTGGTAAAAAATATTTTAAGATAACCTCTAAAATACACATAATGATCCAAACTAGATTAGCACTTACTTGATTCTTAATAAATAATACTCTTAAACTCACCATCAGAACTGGCCTCTTGGACATATGACCGTGAACTAACACAGAGCTCCTTGTTTAGAATGGTTCAGCACTTGGCTTAATGTTCAGCCGTTTGCATCGTAAAATTCTTAATCTTTTTTGAACAAGGGGCTCTGCAGTTGTATTTATTTATTTATTTATTTATTTATTTATTTATTTATTTAGAGACAGAGTCTTGCTCTGTCACCCAGACTTGAGTGCAGTGGTGTGATCTCTGCTCACTGCAACCTCCGTCTCCTGGATTCAAGCAATTCTCCTAGCTCAGCCTTCCAAGTAGCTGGGATTACAGGAGCCTGTCACCACACCCAGCTCATTTTTGCATTTTTAGTAGAGACAGCGTTTCCTCATGTTGGCCAGGATGGTCTCTATCTCCTGACCTTGTGATCTGTCTGCCTCTGCCTCCCAAAGTGCTGGGATTACAGGTGTGAGCTACTGCGTCCATCTGGGGCTCTGAAGTTTTATTTTGCAATGGGCCCTGAAAATTACCTAGTTGGTAATTGGTCCCACTACTCACTATTTAGTTTCACAGTATCTCCCCAGGTAGAAGTTAGTGTCTATATGCTCTCCTGAACTGCTGAAAATCATTCAAAAAAAACAAAAAAACAAAAACGAATCTTGTTAAGATAAGTAGTATATTGATGCCTCATTACTTTTTTTCACTCTGGGTTAGTGTCAAATGTAATGACATTGTGGTCTCATGTTCTCCTTTAAAAGAGAATATCCTCCTTTATTCTCTTCCTCTCCCCTTTTTCTTGCCTCACCAATTCCCTTCATTTTTATATTCCATTAGCTTTGCTTAAAGTGCATAAAATCCCATTTCATTACATTATGTTTTCATTTGTGTAAAATGCTGATCATACTGAAGATACTGTATTATTTAATTTTAAAAATAAAATGACTATACACATTATGAACTAAATAGTCTAAATGTATTTTTCTTCTTAATCCTCTATGACAGATTTTTTCAAGTGTATAATATTTGAGTCAGTTAAAAATTATCCTGAGGCCCCCTGTAGGCCAATAGTATTACTCCTCTTACTTACAACCTTTCTTGAAACTCTCATTTTTACAGTGTTTGTATATTTACAGTGTTATAATATTTACATATAGAAACAATAGTATTAATTATAATTTTGATTAGGAAACTTTTATAGCAATAATAATTATGCTTCATTTTCAATTTCTATTTGACCATAACATAGTGTTCACACACACTTACTAAACAGTCTTAACAGAATACATTAAAAAAAAATTTAACTTTTAAGTTCCAGGGTACATGGGCAGGATATACAGGTTTGTTACACAGGTAAACATATGTCATGATGATTTGCTACACAGATCATCCCATCATGCAGATGTTAAGCCTAGTATGCATTAGCTATTCTTTCTGATGTTCTTTCTCCTACCAAACCCGACCCTCTGACAGGCCCCAGTATGTGTTGTTCCCTCATGTGTCCATGTGTTGTTATCATTTAGCTCCCACTTATAAGTGAGAATATGCAGTATTCGGTTTTCTGTTCCTGCATTGGTTTGCTGAGGATAATGGCTTCCAGCTCCATACATGTCCCTGCAAAGGAAATGATCTCATTCATTTTTATGGCTACATAGAATTCCATCGTGTGTATTTACCACATTTTCTTTATCCAGTCTATCACTGATGGGCATTTAGATTCATTCCATGTCTTTGCTACTGTGAATAGCACTGCAGTGAATGCACACATGCATATATATGTACAATAGAATGATTTCTATTCCTTTGGGTATATACCCAGTGATGGGATTGCTGCGTCAAGTGGTATTTCCGCCTCTAGGTCTTTGAGGCATCACCACACTGTCTTCTACAATGGTTGAACTAATTTACATTCCCACCAACACTGTAAAAGCTTTCTTATTTCTCCACTCCCACCAACAGTGTAAAAGCACTTTTTCTTCACAACTTTGCCAGAATCTATTTTTTTTTGTTTTTGGTTTTTTTACTTTTTAATAATAGCCGTTCTGTCTGGTGTGAGATGGTATCTCACTGTGGATTTTATTTGCATTTCTGATCATTGATGTTGAGTTTTTTAAATATATGTTTGTTGGCTGCATGTATGTCTTCTTTTGAGAAGTGTCTGTTCATGTCCTTTGCCCACTTTTAAATGGATTTTTTAAAAATTTGTTTAAGTTCCTTTTAGACCTTGTCAGATGCATAGTTTGCAAAAATTTTCTCCCATTCTGTAGGTTGTCTGTATATTCTGTTGATAGTTTCTTTTGTTGTGCAGAAGCTCTTTAATTAGATCCTATTTGTCAATTTTTTTTTTTGTTTTTTTGCAATTGTTTTGGGCATCTTTGTCATGAAATGCTTGCTTGTGTCTACATCCCGAAGGGCATTGCCTAGATTTTCTTCTAGGGTTTTTATAGTTTTAGGGTTTACATTCTTGGTATATGATGTAAGAAAGGGGTCCATTTCAATTTTCTGCATATGGCTATCCAGTTCTCCTGCTCCATTTATTAAATAGGCAATCATTTCCCCATTGCTTATTTTTGTCAGGTTTGTCAAAGATCAGATGGTTGTAGGTGTGCAGTCTTATTTCTGGGTTCTCACTCTGTTCCATTGATTTACATGTCTGCTCTTGTACCAGTACCATGATGCTTTGGTTACCGTAGCCTTGTAGTATAGTTTGAAGTTGGGTAGCGTGATGCCTCCAGCTTTGTTCTTTTAGGTTAGGATTGCCTTGGCTCTTTGGGCTCTTTTTTGGTTTCATATGAATTTAAATGTTTTTTTTTTTTTTTCCCTAATTCTGTCTAGAATGTCAATGGTAGTTTAATGGGGGTAGCATTGAATCTATAAATTGCTTTGGGGGCAGTATGGCCATTTTCACGATATTGATTCTTCCTATTCATGAGCATGGAATGTTTTTTCCATTTGTTTATATCATCTCTGATTTCTTTGAGCAGTGATTTGTAGTTCTCCTTGAAGATGTCCTTCACTTCCCTTGTTAGCTGTCTTCCTAGGTATTTTATTCTTTTTGTGGTAATTGTGAATGAGAGTTCATTCATAATTTGGCTCTCAGCTTTTCTGTTGTTGGTGTATAGCAATGCTAGTGATTTTTGCACATTGATTTTGTATCCTGATACATTGCTGAAGTCACCTATCAGCTTAAGAAGCTTTTGGGCTGAGACAATGGGGTTTTCTAGATATAGGATCATTTCATCTGCAAACAAAGATAGTTTGACTTTCTCTATTCCGATTCCAATACCCTTTATTTCTTTCTCTTGCCTGATTGCCGTGGTGAAACTTCCAATACTATGTTGAGTAAGAATGGTGAGAGAGGGCATCTTTGTCTTGTGCTGGTTGTCAAAGGGAATTCTTCCAACTTTTGCCCATTCAGTATGATACTGGCTGTGGGTCTGTCATATATGGCTCTTATTATTATGAGGTATGTTCCTTCAGTACCTAGTTTAGTGAGAGTTTTAACCTGAAGGGATGTTGAATTTTATTGAAGGCCTTTTCTGCATTCATTGAAATAATCATGTGGTTTTTATCTTTAGTTCTGATTATGTGATAAATCATATTTATTGTTTTGCATATGTTGAACCAACCTCACATCCCAGGGATGAAGCCTATTTGGTCCTAGTGGATAAGTTTTTGATGTGCTTCTAGAATTGGCTTGCCAGTATTTTATTGAGGATTTTTGCATCAATATCCATCAAGGATATTGGACTGAAGTTTTCTGTTTTTGTGTCTTCACCAGGTTTTGGTATCTGCATGATGCTCACCTCATAGATTGAGTTAGGGAGAAATTCTTCCTTTTCAATTTTTGGGGAATAGTTTCAGAAGGAATAGTACTAGCTCTTCTTTGTACCTCTAGTAGAATTCAGCTGTGAATCCTTCTGGTCCTGGGCTTTTTTTTGGCTAATAGACTAATTATTACTGCCTAAAATTCACAACTCATTATCGGTCTATTCAGGAATTCAGTTTCTTCCTGGTTCAGTCTTGGGTGGGTGTATGTGTCCGGGGATCATCCATTTCTTCTGGACTTTCTAGTTTATGTGCATAGAGATGTTTACAGTATTCTTTTATGGTGGTTTCTATCTCTGTGGGGTCAGCAGTGATATCCCCCTTAGCATTTCTTATTGTGTTTATTTGAATCATTTTTTATTTTTTGTTAGTCTAGCTAGTGTTGTATCTATTTTATTTTACTTTTCAAAAAATCAACTCCTAGATTCATCAATATTTTGAAGGGCTTTTCATGTCTTTATCTCCTTCATACTATTATGTAATGCCCTTCTTTGTCTTTTTTTTGTTTTTGTTGGTTTAAAGCCTGTTTTGTCAGAAACTAGGATTGCAACCTCTGCTTTTGTTTCCCATTTGCTTGGTAAATTTTTCTCACCCCTTTATTTCAAGCATATGTGTGTCTTTGTATGTGAGATTGGTCTCTTGAAGATGGCATACCAATGGTTCCTGGTTCTTTATGTAGCTTGCCACTCTGTGTCTTTTAATTGGGGCATTTAGCTTATTTACATTTAAGGTTAGTATTGTTACATGTGGATTTGATCCTGCCATCATAATACTAGCTGGTTGTTTTGCAGACTTGTTTATATGGTTGCTTCATGGTGTCACTGTGTACTTCACTGTGTTTTTGAAGTGGCTAGTAACAGTTTTTCCTTTCCATAGCTAGTGTTTCCTTTGAGAGCTCTTGCAAGGCAAGTCTGGTGATAATGAATTCCATCAGCATTTGCTTGTCTGAAAAGGATCTTATTTCTCCTTTACTTATGAAGCTTAGTTTGGCGGGATATGAAATTCTTAGTTTGAAATTCTTTTCTTTAAGAATGTTGAATATTGGTCCCTAATCTCTTCTGGTTTATAGGGTTTCTGCTGAAAGGTCTGCTGTTAGTCTGATGGGCTTCCCTTTGTAGGTTACCTGGCCTTTCTGTCTAGTTGCCCTTAACATTCTTCCCTTCATTTCTACTTTGGAGAATCTGATTATGTGTCTTGCAGATAATCTTCTCATGGAGTATCTTACTGGGGTTCTCTGCATTTCCTAAATTTGAATGTTGGACTATCTTGTTAGGTTGGGGAAGTTCACCTGGATGATATCTTGAAGTGTGTTTTCCAACTTGGTTCCATTCTCTCTGTCTCTTTCAGGTACCCCAATCAGTTGTAGATTTGGTCTCTTTACATAATCCCATAGTTCTTGGAAGTTTTAGTCATTCCTTTTTATTTTTTTTTCTCTGTTCTTGACTGCTTGTCTTCTTTCAGAAAGATAGTCTTCAAGCTTTGAGATTCTTTCCTCTGCTTGTTCTATTTGCCTAGTCTTCCATTATTGGAACACTAAGCTTGTAGGAGGTATTTATATCCATTGTACCACTCAGGGTCATCACAAGGTCTGATTTTTCACATAAAAAATTTGCAACCTCTGCCATAAATGGGTTAATACTTGTGATTGCATTATGAAGTTACTGTAGTGTGTTTTTCAGCTCTGACAGGTTGGTTATGTTCCTCTCTAAACTGGCTATTTCAGTTGTCAGCTCCAGTATTTTTTTTTTCATGATTCTTAGCTTCTTTACATTGGGTTACAGCATGCTCCTTAGCTCAGGAAAGTTCATTATTACCCACCTTCTGAAGCCTAATTCTGTCATTTCATCCATCTCAGCCTCAGTCCTGTTCTGAGCTTTTGCTGGAGAGGTGTTTGGGTCATTTTGAAGAAAAGGAGCACTCTGGCTTTTTGAGTTTTTGGCATTTTTGCATTGATTCTTTCTCATCTTTGTGGACTTATCTACCTTCAGTCTTCAAGGCTGCTGACCTTTCATGTTTTGTGTGTGTGTGTGTGTGTGTGTTTTGTTGTTATTTTCTGTTTGTTTCATTTTTTCTTTAACAGGCCATTCTTCCATGGGGCTGCTGTGGTATGCTGGGGAAGCACTCCAGACTCTAGTTGCCTCATGTTTTCCCCATCCTGGGGAAAGCTGCAAAACAGCAAAGATGGCAGCCTGACCTTTCCTCTGGAGGCTCTGTCCTGGGGGCTTACTGACATATTGCTGGTCCTAATGTGCCTGTAGGGGGTGGCTGGAGAACCCGGTTGGGAGGTCCTTCTCCCAGTCAGGAGGAACGGTATCAGGGTCCCACTTAAAGAGTCTAGCTGCTTTTTTGGTAGAGCAGCTGTGCTGTGTTGGGTATCCCTTCAGGCTCCAGTTGGTTTGGGCTCTCCAATGCCCACAACCTGGACTGGCTGAGAAGCCCAAAAGGCCAAGGTGGTGGCCTGCCCCACCCCTCAGGCACTTCATCCCAGGGAGAAATTAGAGCTCTGTTGGTCCATAGAACATAGGTGGGGTTGGCTGGAGGCTTGTCTTGGAGGACCTGGCTGGGAAGATCCACTTTACGAGGAGGAGTGGATTGAGGTGCTGCTTAAAGAAGCAACCTGGCCATGCTTCGACAAAACAGCTATGTCATGTTGGGGAACAACATTTGCCCCTGTCAGCTTGGACTCTCCAAAGCTTGCAGGCTGGAAGGGCTGAGTCATCCAACCAACCCAGGTGGTAGCCCTACTTCCTTTAGGCACTTCATCCCAGGGAGAGATCAGAGCTCTGTCCTTAACATGTGTGGGCAGGCAGGCATGTCTGACCTCTTAGGTCCCACCCAGTGACTGGATCACGCCCAGCTTAAAAAAGCAGTTTGGCCATGAACTGGCAAAGCCGCTGTGCTGTGCTGCTGGGGGGACCCTTCCTCATCCAGACTGTTTGGGCTCTCCAAAGCCCACAGGCTAGAATGACTGAATTGATCAAACAGCAGAGATGGTGCCTGCCCCTCCCCGTGGGGGCTCCATCCAGTTTCAGGCGGGCTCCACCCTGTTGCTGGTGGCTGGTTGGAATTCTAAGCCAGGGGATTTTATCTTGTGAGTTGCAGTGGAAGTGGGGCCTGCAGAATGATGCTGTCCAGCTCCCTGGATTCTGTCCACCTTCCTAGGAGTACGTGCAGACCTCCCACCTTGCCTGAGTTGCGGACATGTTTGTTGGGGATCCCAAGGCTGGAGTATGTAAAGTTCCTGGGGCTTTGTACTGGCCTGAGCATCTGTTCTACCAAGACTTCATATTTTGTAACCAATGGTTACAAAGATCCGTGGAAGAAGCGTGGATTCCTCCCATGGTCCCATAATTACTTACCACTTCCCTTGGCTGGGTGTGGGGATTCCCTTGGCTCCGCATTGCTTCTGTGTGGGCCTTCACTCCACGCTGCTTTTCTTCGTTTTCTGTGGGTTGAGTTGTTTCCCTAATCAGTCTCTATGCAAGAACCTGGATATTTCAGTTGAAGGTGCTATATGCACTTATTCCTTTTCATTCCTCTCTGAGTGCCACAGACTGCAGCTGTTCTAACTGGCCAACTTGGACCCTGCCCCAGTAGTCTTTTTCTAGAGTACATATTTATATTGCATTGTAAATGAACTTTGTTGTAACAGGCCATATAAAACTCCAGTTTCTGTTCTAACAAGCAATGCCAATTATGCTCATGTGTTTATGCTTGGAGTTTTAATTGTAACACTGTACTGTCTCTCAGGGTAATCATAAGATATGTGGTCTCCATTATTTTCACAGGCAATCATAGGGGATGTCGATTCCATTCTTTTCCCCTTCTCTGGCCCCATTCTGTCCTGCCCACAGATCATTAATATTTACATTGAGTCTCACACTTCCTAAGGGGGCCATTTCTGCCAGGCTTCTTAATTTATTCTTTCCACTTCTACTTATTCTCCCCTTTTATTCTTACTACTGGTATTGCTGGCATATTTTTTTCAGCTATCTTGGGTGCAGATTTCAACAGACAGAATAAGAATATGAAATGGAACCTCAGAAAATGAGTTAAACATAAAAAATATTTGAAGCCTATGAAATGAAGGTTGTACTGATGGATTTCTATGATTCTATGATAATGATAAATATATTTGTGCTAAAACATAGTCAAACGTATTTTACATCTTTCGCCTTGAAGTTGCCAAAACCTTTGGGCCATCAGAATTTGATCTGTAGGCACTCTAAAATTCTGAAATAAGAGATATGTTTGATCTTTGTGAATTTCCCGTAGTTAAGCCCTTATTAAATTGTATCGGGCAGTCTCATTGCCTGATATTTCTCGATGAGTCAGTTTTGGGGGTTAATACACTGGAGATGAGTGTTACATTTTAAAGACATTATGCATTTATTATTCTCATTTACTTTGACAAAGGTTTATTAGATGTTTACTCTATGACTCTGGTTTTAATTGTTCTCTAGTCTATGTGGCCTGACACTTTTCCAGGCTCAACTGGAGAGCAGAACACAGCTCCATTAACTGGGAATTTCTGTAAGAAATTCATACCATTTAAGCTTATGTTTGCAGAAGTTTAGACTAAAACTGAAGGCTCTTAAGAGGGTTCACATTTCACAGCATGTGGCATTTATTTTGAGATAGAACCATTAGACAAAGCACTGTTCCATCTTCTTCTTTTCCTACTGGAGGATTTCTTCTCTACCACCCATCCTGCCACACTATACCAGCCTTCCTGATTCCATCCTTAAAGAGAATCACATACAATTCATCTGTGAATTTCAAAATTCTCATCCTTTTATTTTATAGAAAAATTTTGCATATATATATTTTTTTCTTTTTTGAGACATGGTCTCACTCTTCCCCCAGGCTGGAGTGTAGCTGTGTGGTCATGGCTCACTGCAGCCTTGACCTTGTGGGCTCAAGTGATTCTCCTGCCTCAGCCTCCTGGGTAGCTGGGGCCATAGGGATGTGCCATCATATCCAGCTTTTTTTTTTTTTTTTTTTTTCTTTCTGTAGAGATGAGGTTTTTCTATTTTGCCAGGCTGGTCTTGAACTTCTGGGCTCAAGAGACCCTCCCTCCTTGGCCTCTCAAAGTGTTGTGATTACAGGCATGAGCCACTGCTCCTATCCAATAAACGTATTTTAAATATCAGTACGAATTACAGAATTCATCTTCTTTCCCTACTCGTACAGATTTTCCACAAATTTCCTCAGTAAAATGAGTTTTCCCTTTAAGAAATTTCAACTTGTTATAATAAGCTGTTAAATGAGAATTTTTTTCTTATTTTGTATTTGTTCCTTTGCTATGTATCTATGTATTTATTTACCTCTTCATTCATCTGAAAATCATTTGCCCTATGGCCAACTTGTTGTTATTATAGTCTTTGAGATCTTCTAATCTAATCAAACTCTTTCACCCTATGGATGGAAATGAGATGATGTCCAGAGATATTAAACGTTCTTTCTATGTAATATCAGGGCTGAAATATCAGACTTTTTGTCTTTTGTGTCTTAATTTTTCTAGATTTTGGTTGCTATCATTACATATAACTTTGTTGGTTGGATACATCTATTAAAAGAGGGTAATAATGAAAGCAAAGGATTGAAATTTTCTATTTCAACTTATATCCATTTACTGAAGTCCTGCCTATGCTTAATATTTATACCTGAATTTTTACTTGAGTACTCAACCCAAACCTCCACAGAGCTTTATATCTTTATTTTCAGTTCTCTAAATTTACTTCACTATTTTAAATCTCTCTTTGTCAGTTAGGGTTCCCAGTCATGAACAAAACTACCAGTTATGCTGCATATTACCAGCAGATAAATGTATTGGAAGAGTGTTATGAAGATCATATGAATGTTAGAGAATCAGGTTCATGCAGGAAACAAGAATTGCTGACTACCCTGCTGTAGGATGGCTGACTTAGGACATGTGACTGGCTCAGTTGCCAGTGGACACTTGTTACCACAGGATACCTTAATCCATGCTGCTAACTAAACTCCACCACAGCAATGAGTATGAACAAACTCTGGCTGACTGAGACTTTATACCACTGTCTTGCGACTCAAATCCTGTGTGGAAGCATCTGCTTTATTGTGATTAGGTGACACATGCTCTAAGCCGTGCTGTCCAAGATGGTAGGTACTAAAGGTTTGTGGTTGGGCACTACAGTTGAACTAGGCGGTGAGTGCAAAGTACGCACCAGATTCTGAAGTCTCAGTCAAAAAAAAAATGTAAAATATCTCATATATTAATATTTTTGTGGAATTGCATATGAAAAGGCAATATTTTGAATGTATTGGATTAATATTTTAACATGTTGTTTAATTATAAAATCATGTTAACATTACTTGTACTTTTTCACTTTACTTTTAAAAGTGTGACTTTTGGCTGGGTACAGTGGTTTATGCCTGTGATCCCAGCACTTTGGTAGGTCGATGCGGGTGAATCACTTGAGGTCAGGAGTTTGAAACCAGCCTGGCCAACATGATGAAACCCTGTATCTACTAAAAATACAAAAATTAGCTGGGTGTGGTGGCTGGTGTCTGCAATCCCAGCTAATCAGGAAGCTAAGGCAGGAGAATTGCTTGAACTCAGGAGGCAGAGGTATTCAAATACCTCTTTGAACAGGAGGCAGACCTGTTCAAATGTTTCTCCCTTGTTATACCTTTGTCTGCTAACACCATTTCCCCAAACTTACTTCTGATTATAGCTCTCTCACTGGCCACAGGGGTGGGACTAGGTATCTATATTCCATGGCACAACTATATTCCATGGTTGCATTGAGCCAAGATCACGCCACTGTACTCCAGTCTGGGCAACAGAGAAAGACTGCATCTCAAAAAAAACCAAAAACAACAGCAAAAAAATGTTGCTTTTAATTTAAAATTACATATGTGTCTCAGATTTGTGGCTTCATTTATATTTATATCAGATACTTAGGGGAGACAATATTAACACTCCTTGGGATGTGAATCCTCTTCCACATAGGAAGAGGATTCACATTCATTAACAATCAAAATTGGGACCATGAGGGTCCATGGCAAATGGAGAGATGGCCCTTAATTTGGAAAAGAAAGCCTTGGTTTGGAACTGAATGCAAGACATTTTGGTGTTGGTTGAGCATGTACTGCTAGCAAGAGCTGAGGTAAAACCATTTAGCAAAAGAGGGGCAAAAAGCCCTACCTGGGCCAAATGAATTCTAAGGGCACAAGCTATACCTCAGCAGACCACAGCGAAGGGAGCCAAGGGGCCCAAACATACATTTCATAGCACAGGCTGGCAAGCATCCAGAGGAAAAAGCACAGACATCACAACACATGCACAACTCTGTCCTTAACCATATAGCCAGAGGCCTTCTTGAGGAGAAGCGAGAGGTAATTTAACTGATTGAACTTTACACCAAGAGAGACAAACTTATCAGTAGAAACTATTTAAAGTTGAAAAATATGAGGTATTTTTGATTGGCAGTTAAAGTTGCCATATTCACATACTCATTCTATAAATGTACAGTTCAATCAGGACCTCCACTCAGCAGTGGGAGTTCATGAAGACTTGTTCGATCAATAACAGAAACTAAAGAAGATATGTGGTACATTTGTATCCATATAACACATTAATCTCACAGGATGGCCCATTAAGAAGAAATTTCTATATTCCAGTGTTTAGAAACATTGCACATAATTGTCCTCCTTGTGTACAGATTTATGATTCATATTAGCATATTGAAGATTCTGAGATGGCAAACCATACAGAGACCTGTTCAAATGTTTCTCCCTTGTTATACCTTTGTCTGCCAACACCATTTCCCCAAACTTACTTCTGATTATAGCTCTCTCACTGGCCACAGGGGTGGGACTAGGTATCTATATTCCATGGCACAAGGATTGGCTTAGTAATGAACCTATGAGCCAAGCTAGATCAAAGTCCTTCAACATATTTTCTACATTGATTTGGTGAGACCCTTTATCTGTGCCGGTTGCAAATGCTAATCTATAAATGTGGAGCTCACTATAGCCATTGCTGTGAACTGTCCAGAAAGAATGTAGACAACCTAACAGAGAATCAAAGACAAAAATAGCAAATGAGCTGAGAGTTGTGAGTCTCTGGTTGATCTCTGTCCTTCCTGGTTGGAGGAGTTGTACTTGCAAACAAAGGGTCCAAACCAACAATAGGCCACTTAAGGTTTTCTTGCTGAGGGTAGAGGGAAGAAACCTATTAACAAGTAAAGGAATACACTTTTGGAAATACTGGTTTAAATTACATACTGTCTAGATTTTAATTTTTTTATTATAGAAGCACAAGCTTATGCTTATGTGTTACAAGCACAGAAATATGATCTCATAGACAAAGTAAGAAATACCCCTCACTAGAGACAGGCATGATGCTATCTGTCATTAAAATGCCATATTAATGGGAAATTCAAATCCAGATATGTTTAAGTCTCCATTGGTGTCTTCCATTACTTCATCATTAATGGATATGGCAAAAATACTTACTAAAAATTACTTCCAGAACATGAAATGGATATTGTACTGTTTAAATGGATGGCGTATAAGAATCATTTGCTTTAATCATAACACAAACCATTGCTATGCCGCCATATTGACTATGAACCTTAGGGATGTCTTCATTTAGAGCAGAATAAATTTAGACTAGGCATAAGTGCTTTTTGTGAAAAACTAATTCGTGCCCTAGAACCCATACTTTGCCCACTACATGTACTGCTTTTTATAGACCTCTGGAGAAGCTATTTTAGGCTTCCTCTTGACAGAATTTTACATTTCTTGGGGATCTTTGTATTAAAACAAAATGTTTAAATAAACAATGACTATAATTAGTCCCTTTATTCAATTTTGGAAGTGCTTCTAACAACTCAGGTAGGGAACCAGTGAGTTCTAGGTTCCATATCACAGAGATTTCCTTTAATTTTATGGCTCATGATTCAAGCTGTTTTTAATAAAACTGGATTTGGGAAGTAGAAGCTAAAATTAAAGGGGAAGCTCAACTGCTAAAAATAAATGATCTCTCTTTGTATTAGTTTGTGATGTCTTGAAAGTCCAATATCATTGAGAAAACCTCACCCCACCTTCAGCACCTGGGGTTTCCCAGCCCCAGTATTTCTATGTGGGTAACATGCAATGCAATACAAGGAATAAAGGCAGTTGAGATTCCTCATTTGAGTTATTTTGGCTTGTTAATTAATTCTGACAACCTCTAAGTAAGTGCTTATCTGCAAACTTCCTGAATGCTGAATTTCAGCTGTGGTTAGGGCTTAGAAAGTTTAGGAATGCAAGTCAACTATGGTTCTTACACATTTTGAGATAAGTAAAGTCAATCATATTTCAAGGCATAAGCTCATTACCTAAGATGCCATAAATGAAGCTCAGTTTTCTTCCAGATATTCAATCCTTTCCTTTTTTTTTCAACTGCTATTTTAGAAGAACCCTCCAACAAAGGAGTTAGGGATCATTTCATAGCAGATTATTGAATCTTATATGACAAAATTTTCTGTGATAGTGTTAAGAGGACCAACCTTAGGTTTGAACTGACTTGGCAGAAATTCTAGCACCACCTTTTATTTCCTGTGTTATGGTGCTGAATCTCACTCTCTTTATCTGTGAAATGGAAATAACACCTATCTCCCTGGATTTTTTTTTTTCTGAGAATTAAATGTAGCGATATTGAGAAAATGCCTGCCATAAATTTTGTTTGTTGTTGTAAGATTTACCTTGATTTGGGATTGTTAGAATTTTCTTTTATTAAAACTAGAGTGACAGAACTGTTTATTCACATCTTAAACATTTTAGGCTGTTACATAGTTAATAGTTTCTAACATAGACTTTTATATGAGAAAAATGATTGCAGATTTTGCCACTGACTAATCTGATCAACTTTAATTTGGGGAGGCCATATTCTTACAGTTATGTTGACCATATTTCAGAACTCTTTCAATTGGAGATGTGCTCTCAATATTTCTTCTTTTTACTTTTCCTTGTACTAAGAGTAGGTGGTCAATGTATTTTGGGTGCTTCACTGTTAGAATTTCTGGAATATTATAATAGCAATAGTTTATTTATATTTTTAAAGTTGAGTTAAAATAGACAGATAAAATTTACCATATTTACCATTTTTAAGTATACAGCTCAGTGGGAAAAATAGATTTATATTCCTTTTTCTCCCTTTATTCCCCCTACCCCTACATTTTTAGGCCTCAGGTAATCACCACTCTACTCTCTGTCTTTAAGAGATCCACTTTTTTTTTTTTTTGCTCCTACATATGAGTGAGAATATCCTACATTTGTCTTTCTGTGCTTAGCTTATTTCACTTAAGGGCCTTCAGTTCCATCCAGTGTCGAATAGCAGTAGTTCAGTGGGCCAACTATATGAAATTAATAGTATGTCAGAAAGTCTGGAGAGAGAATTACTGTAATTATAGGCATCCTCATTACCTACTATAGCTAATTTAATAAATTCCTAAAGCTTTTCCTCTTCCTGAAGGTCTTTCTGTCATGACATCACATAGTATCTATTTTCCTGTCATGACTATTTTGGTGCTTTGTTTTGACAAAAAATATCTTAGGCTTGGATGTACAGTGTCTCAAAAGTGTTAACTTCTTGAGATAGGGTAACATGTCCTTATAAACCTGTATTATCTTTGGCTTTTGTTTCCTTCACTTCCATTATCTACCCAGCAAGCTGGGCTGTATTGCCCCTTCTGCATCAGTTATTTCCTCTTCAACCACACTGTTTTCCATGCAGTTCAATTTACTTTAATATATATTTATTGAGTACCTACATATTATTCATAGTGATACATTCTGGGACAAGTATGAACACAAATTATTCATGCCTTTGAGGAAACTTTAGTACAGTGAAAGAGATAAATAGGTGACCACAATTTAGTGTGAATTAATGTAATACGAGCATCTTTTTGTTTCTCTTTACTGCATGGTATCTAATTTACCTGGTCACCAAAAATTTATGAAGTATACTGTGTATCCATTCCTGGTGTGGGGATAGTAACTAAGAGCAAATATAGTCCCTGCCTTCTAGAATTTCTTGGGCTAGTGAGAAAAACAGGCTAACCAAATAATTATAAATATTTTCTAAAATACTGACAGACACTCTATGTCCTATAAAATGAAATACAACAGAAGATATTAAATAAATGATCACTTAAGTCACTTAAATTTTAACCAATAGAAAACAAAAGCACACAAGGAAATAAATGACTGTGCTTGCCCATAATATTATTTCTGATTGAGCTTTAGTTTCTAAAGTTAACACATACATACTACCAAATACCATGCACTAACCAGTTGCACCACTGGAGCATCCAAGCTTATATTTTCTTTTATTGAGGACATTTATTTTTATTTAGTGTTGATTATTCCATGAATATAAGAAACTTATGTTCTTTTTTTCTAATACGTTCTGATTAAATATATCATCTGGCATTTGCTGAGAAAATGGCAGACAGGAGGCAAGACTAACTTTCAGCTCCCACTTAGACTGGAAGAACAATGTGTGGAAACTCACATCATGAACTTTTCCTCCAAGAACTACTGCAGGAACATACCAGCAAAACCAACATAATTCACAGACTTTTTGAAAGAAGTGGCTTGCCACTGCAAACTCCATGACACAGCTGAAAAAATGAGTGCTCAAAGTGTGAGGGGGGAAAGCCCACCTCTGAACACACGTTCTCACTGGAGAACCTGAATTTCAGATCATGGGAAAAGGATTTAACCTTACCCAGGGCTGAAATGAATTTCAAGAGCTGAGCAAAATATAAAAGTAGAAGAAATGGGAAGAGCCCTGTAGGTACTCCCGATCCCCAAGGAAGCCCAGAAAAGCCATTTCTAACTTTGTCTCACAGGGGTCTTTGAGGAGGGCTGCCAGTGGAAGAATGAACACAGGGAAAAGGAAATTTCAAACTGAACTTCTGTAATTGATTTTGACCTAAAATTTTCCTGAGCAGAATGCGAGGGTCAGGGAGGGTGGGGACAGGGGCTGCTGGTGAATAGGGAGTGCAGATACAAGGACAGAAACCATGGCAGACAGAGTGGGGCAAATCCTGAAAGCCTGGCTTGCTTTCTCTGCAGGGAGGGCTGTATCCTGGGGCAAGATCTCAGCCCTGTTCACTGGTTACCTGGATGTGAACTCGGTGCTGTGGGTGGGACACAGTGGGAGTAAGACTGACCTTTCTAGCTAGGTAGCAGCTGGGTGAGGCTCGTCACTACTGACTTTTCCCCACTTCCCTGGCCACCTGTATGATGCAGCAGAGGCAGCCGTAATCCCCCTGAACATAACTGCATTGGCCTGAGAGCCACACCGTCATCCCCCACAGTGGCTGTATTATGAAACTGAGAATTGAACTGAATGATAATAGTGACACAACCTATCAAAACCTTCTGAATACAGAAAAAAGTGGTGCCAAGAGGAAAGCTTATAGCATTAAATGCTTACATTGAAGACTCAGAAACAGCACAAATAGACAATCTAAGGTCAGTCCTCAAGGAACTAGAGAAACAAGAACAAACCAAACCCAAACCCAGCAGAAGAAAAGCAGTAACAAAGATCGAGGAGAACTAAGTGAAATTTAAAAAAAAGTACGAAAGATAAATGAAACAAAAAGCTTGATTCTTTGAAAAGATAAATAAAATTGATAGACAATTAGCACAATTAACCAAGAAAAGAGAGCAAATCCAAATAAACTCAGTTAGAAATGAAATGTAAAATATTGCAACTGATACATTAGAAATACAAAAGATCTTTCAAGGTTACTATGAGCACCTTTACATGCATAAACTAGAAAATCTAGCAGAGATGGGTAAATTCCTGGAAATATACAACCCTCCTAGTTTAAACGAGGATGAAATAGAAACTCTGAGTAGACCAAGTACAGTGAGATTGAAATGGTAATTTAAAAAAATTGCCAACAAAAAAAGTCCAGGACAAGATGAACTCATAGCTAAATTTTATCAGACATTCAAAGAAGAATTGGTACCAGTCATATTGACACTATTCCACAAGATGGAGAAAGAGAGAATCCTCCCTAAATTGTTCTATGGAGACAGTATTACTCTAATACCAAAACCAGGAAAGGAGATGACAACAGAGAAAACTACAGCCAATATCCCTGATGAATATAGATTCAAAAATCTTAAGAAAATGCTAGCTAACCAAATCCAATACCATATCAAAATCATAATCCACCATGATCAAGTGGGTTTTATGCCAGGGATGCAAGGATGGTTTAACATACAGAAGTCAATAAATGTGATATACCACATAAACAGAATTAAAAATTATGTGATCACCTCAATAGATGCAGAAAAAGCTTTTGACAAAAATTCACCATCCCTTTATGATTAAAACCCTCAGCAAAATCAGCATACAAGGAGCATGACTTAATGTAATAAAAGCCATCTATGACAAAACCAACAGCCAACATAATACTGAACAGGGAAATTTGAAAGCACTAAACCTGAGAACTCAAACAAGACAAGGATGCCCACTCTCACCACTTCTATTCAACATAGAACTGGAAGTCCTAGCCAGAGCAATCAGACAAAAAGAAAGGGCATCCGCGTTGGTAAAGAGGAAGTCAAACTGTCACTGTTTGCTTTCCCATATACATGGAAAACCCTCCAAAGACTAATCCAAAAAGCTCCTAGAACTGACAAATGAATTTGGTAAAGTTTCAAGGTACAAAATCAATGTACACAAATCAGTGGTTCTGCTGTATACCAACAGTGACCAGGCTGAGAATCAAATCAAGATCTCAGCCCCTTTTACAATAGCAGCAAAAACAAAACAAAACAAAAACTTAGGAATATACCTAACCAAGAAGTGAAAGACCTCTGCAAGGAAAACTACAAAACACTGCTGAAAGAAATTATTAATGACACAAACAAATGGAAACACTTCCTATGCTCATGGGTGGATAAAATCAATATTGTGAAAATGACTATACTGCTAAAAATGTACAAATTCAATGCAATTCTCTTCAAAATACCACCATCATTCTTCACAGAACTAGAAACTTATTACTCTTAAGTATGTAAAGTTACATATAAAAGGAAAATCTATCACAATTTTATGTTTTTAATTTTAAAAATGTATAATATTATAGAACTTTTGGAAAAAGGGATGAAAGAATCATCCTCCACTACCTTAAACTAAACAGTTATTATAAATTTCATGTGTTTCTAGAATATTCATACA
This sequence comes from Macaca mulatta, assembly GCF_049350105.2. NCBI lineage: Eukaryota > Metazoa > Chordata > Mammalia > Primates > Cercopithecidae > Macaca > Macaca mulatta. Next base: position 91,130,385 of record NC_133419.1, read on the forward strand.
TGTACATATTTTAATCATTTTAGTTTACATAAACATTTATATCCTACTTTTAACTTATCTTTATGTAGTGACTATTTCTCCATATTGCTACATAGTTTTAACAATTATCACTATTAGTGGTTGAATATTTTTTCCTTGAGTTTGTACCAGAATATTTTTAAGTTATGCCATCTTCTTAGACATTAAAATACCTTCTCTTATTCTATAACCTAAAATATATAGTCACCACCTTTTATGTATAACTTTTTAAAAATCATTTATTTCACAAAACAAATTCTCAAAATTAAATTTCTAAGTCTAAAACAATAATTATATGAGTTTTAAAATATATTACCACAGTATCTTTCAAAAATGTTTAAATATTTTTTCTGTCACCAGCAATATGGTTTGAATTTTTATATCAGCTTTATCAGACTTTAGTATTAATAATTAAATTATATTTTTGCATTTACTAATTACAAAATGTGACTATATAACTATATAAATAGCTAGATATAAAAACACCAATCTGGAAATTTTTGAACATTATCAGCTGCTGTTTGAGCACTGCTGTTGACAAATACTGTTTACATGTGAGAAGTTTAAAGGTTAAAAATATACTTGATAAAAATCCAATAATGATTTTTATTGGAGCAGTAAATATCTGAAGCAATCATTGAAGAATGAGAAATATTTTGTTGTGTGAAGTATCTACCAAGTTAGGTAAATGTTTTATGAATTACCATTGTCAACAATTATATGTTAAAATATAAATATACAAATACACTGCAAGATATTCATGTATATATAATATGTATTCTAAATATTCCATTATTTTTATGTCACTATGGTTGAGAATCATGATGATAAAATAAAGTATATGACTACATGTTTGCCTTTGAGAAATAGAGAATGTATTTGGAGACAGTCCACAAAAGATAGCTAAATAGTATGTACAGTTTCATAGTTTCATGTCCAGTAAGCGATGCATTCAAGATAATCCAAGATGTCATAATGTAGACGTTAAGAGTCTGAGATTTTGAACTAAAACACCTGTGTTTGCATTTCAGCTCCTCTACTTATTAACTAGAAAATTTTGTGACAAATTACTGAACTACTTTAATATACCAGAGTCAGTACACTGACTTCTGAGAGAATAGACTGGATTATTAGTGAAGTCAGGTTCTTTGATATAGCTCAATTGGTTGTTCTGTGTTAATTGATAGCAAGCTTCTGTCTGTAACCAAAACTAAGTCCAGAATTTCATTCACAGTGTGGCTTTGCTGAATGTGTTTTTACCCTGGACTGCTCAATTTCTGGAGTTTGAGTAATGGCACCACTACATATATACTGTTGGAATATTGCCAAGTCATTGAGTCTTAGTTTTTCCCTATGTAAAATGACAAAAATTTCAGCATAAAATTTATCGACAAGACTGTCCTTGACACAATGACTGGTGTTTCTCTAAGGATGGTTGAGTAAATCATTTTGGGCAGGAAAAAAAAAAATATTTCTTTCTTAAAAATGCACTGTGAAAGGGATACCAAAACTGTAGTTACCCGATCTAGTGCTTAATCATCCTCTCAGGAAATTCTTTCTTCCGCTGGAGGTTGTTTTGGCATATCTTTTATCAAAAAAGTATTTATTTAGTAGACCACCCTTCATGTGTGTACTCTGAGAAGACCCAAGAGAGGGTTTTTGTAAATTCGGAGAGATCATGGGTTTTTAAGACACACACCCTTCCTCAAAGTGGAGGTGACCACATTCCCCTTAGCAACCATGCATCTCTCTCCACTCTCAATCTAACTTTTCCTATATGGAACCACAATCCTCCTAATGCAATTTAAACCGGTTTCCTGTGGTGTTGTCTCATTAGGGATGGAGAACAGCTGGGCATCATTTTCTCTATAATAAATCTTTATAGGCTTTTAAGATAGCTTCAAATTTGCCATTCATTCTAAGCAAGCCCCAACTTTATTGTTTATCCCTTTGCACTCCATCTCACTCCCTTTAGGCCTTTTCTTCCTACCTACTAATCTAGATATGTTTAATTCTCAAGCAATTCCAACTGCATCATTAAATATAATTTTTGAGATTCTTAGTCCAATCTCCCATAGAATATGACAATTTAAATAATGGTTTTTACTAAAATATTTTCCTTAGAGTTGCGCTACATAAAGAATTTCTTGATGTTTTAAGGCTTAAACCCTCAAGGGTAAACAGTTAAGGAATAAAACTCAATAAGGAAGGAATTTGTTAAAGTTCTATTGTTAATTGCTGACATTAGAAGACGACTACCACAAGTGGGTGATGAGAAAGCAAAAATAACATTTTTAGCTTTCAAATACCCTGAGTTGATTATCACATATTCTATGCATGTAACAAAATATCACATGTACCCCATAAATATGTAAAATATGTATCAATTAAATAAATTAAATTGTTTAATTAGTTGTCTAATATAGATTTAGCAGCAGGTGAGTGTTGTATCAAAATTGCAAAGCACAATTAATCATTTTTGCCTGTAAATAGTAACCACAGCAATTTAGCACTTGCAAGTTTGTTGACAACAACTTTCATTACCTTCCTTTATAATATTCCTCAGATAGTGACTACTTTCTTGCTATTGGTGCTATGTGATCTAAAAATCTTATGCAAATACTTAAAATATCAAAATAACCAAATAATAGCTATGTTATTAGAAAGAAAAATAATTGATGTGGCCGATAACATTAATCAAAGTAGGAATTTTTTAATCATACAGATATTGCCTTATTTTAAATTTAGATTCAATTAGCATGCTAACTTTTTAGCACTTTGAATATGCTTAGATAATATAATAGGCTCTTTCATTTACACGTCCTTAATTAAATCCCCCAACATATTTAGAGGTAAACATTATTATTCTTTTTTATGTATGTGAAAATTGATATTAAAACTGCATAAATTGCTTAAACCCACAGGGTAAACAGTTAAGGAATAGAACTGAATAAGAAAGGGATTTGTTAAAGTTCTATTGTTAATTGCTGACATCGGAAGATGACAACCACAAGTGGGAGATGAGAAAGTAAAAACAACATTTTTAGCTTTCAAATACCCCCACTTAATTATCACACATTCTATGCATGGAACAAAATATTGCACATACCCCATAAATATGTAAAATATTTTGTATCAGTGAAATAAACAGGCAAAATAGCTACTTTCTAGTCATCAAAAATTGCTGATTATTGAAAAAAAGTTTAGTTTCTATTGTTATTATTGTTGAGCTAATATTATTAAGATAATCTCTTATGAGTTATTCTTAGATGTCAACTAAATCAATTAGATTATTCCCATTCCTTCTGAAATTAAAACTCAGTGGGGACAGGACTGAGAAGAGCAGCTCTTGCTGTGTTTCTAATGATAGAATTGGAAGAAAAATACTACAGTGGAGCCCATCTTGCAGATGATCACTGTTTCCGTTATTATTGCTGTACAACAAACCAAAACGTTGCGGCATGTATTATGTTCAGGGATTTTATGAGTCTGAAATTTGGAATGTGCAGTGTGAGGATGGCTCATCTTTTCCATGATGATGATGTCTTAGACTTCAGTTGGGATAGGGGTAACTTGGTGTCTGGAGGCTGAAATCATCTGAAGACTTGTTCACTTACAAGTTTGGTGGTTGATGCTGGCTGTCAGCTTAGACTTCACTGTGGAACTGTTGTTTAGAATATCTACATGTTGTTAGGACTTCCATGAAGCATCTCAGCCTTGGGATAGCTGAACTTCTTACATAGCATCATTAGACTCTGAAGGTGAATGTCACAACTAAAAAGGGAGAATTTGAATGGTCTTTTGGGAATAGGCGAAGAGTTGTTAGTCTTGATACCAAAAATATGACCCATAAACAAAAATTGATAAATTAGACCTCATCAAATTTAAAAACTTTTACTTTGCAAAAGACCCTGTTAAGAGGATTAGAAGAGAAGTTACAAACTGGGAGAATATATTTGACAACGTATTAGTGTCTAGAATATATAAAGAACTCTCAAAACTCAACAGCAAAAAACCAAATAACGAATTAGAAAATGGGCCAAAAACATGAACTGTCATTTCACTGAAGAAGAATGAAGTGGCCAATTAACATGTTTAACATCAATAACTATTAAGGAAATGCAATTTAAATGTGCAAGGAGATAACAGTATGTACTTAGCAGTATGGCTAAAATTAAAAAGAATGATAATATCAAGTGCTAACGATGATGTAAATAAACTGGATTACATGGCTGGTGGGAATGTAAAATAGCACAGTCACCCTAAAGAATAATTTGGCAGTGTCTTAAAACTTAAATATTCAATTACTATGTGACTCAGCAATTATACTCTTGATCATTTATACCAGAGAAATGAAAACATATACTTACACAAAATCCTATACAAGAATGTTCATAGCAGCTTTATTTGTAATAGCCCCAAATTGGAAACTCCCCATATGTCCTTTAAAGGGTGGATGGGTACATATTTACTATAGAATACTACTTAGCAATAGACTTGAGTAAAAATAGACTTTTACAACTTAGATGAATATCCAGGGAGTTACAGTGAATGAGAAAAATCACACAGTATGTAATTTTCAATTTTTTAATTAAAAGTATGTATTTAAAAACTACATACTATATAATTCTATTTATGTAACAATTTTAAAATGATAAACTATTAAAATAGATTAGTGATTGCCACTGGAAGTGGAGGGGTGGGGGTGAGAGAAAGTGAGTCCAGTCATTCTAAGGGCAGCAAGAGGGACCTTTGTGGTCATGGATCTGTCCTGTACTTTGACTGTAGCGGTGGTTACATGTGATAAAATTGCATAGAAATAAATATATCCACATACACAAATGAGGGCATATAATACTGGTGAGATCTGAATAAGGAGGATATACTGTATCTATGTAAATTCCCTGGTCATGTTATTGTTCCGTAATACAAAGTGTTACACTGGGGGACACTGGGTGAAGGGTGTGTGGATCTCTAGGTTTTATTTCTAATAAATGCATGTAAATTTCAATTATCTAAATATAAGAAGTTCAAAATACAAAATAAAACCATATGGGCACATTATAATATAACTGATTTAACAAATATAAAAGATAAAATCTTAAAAGAAGTCACAAAAAAAGGAAAGGTTACTTTCAAAAGAGCAACAATTTCATTAATAGCTTCTCAATAAAGCAAGGAAGTCAGAAGACAATAGAATTATCCTTTTTAGATAGCCAAAGAAAAAGAATTGCAAATGTAGAATTATATATCCAGTAAAATTGTTCTCAAGAATGAAGTATCAAACAGAAATGGAGAGAATGTATCACTGGTGGCACTGCAATAGTGGTTTCTTTAAAAAGAAGGAAAAAGGATCCCAGATGAAGATCAGAATGCAGGAAGGAATAAAGAACAATGAAAAGGTTAAATATGTCATTAAGTCCAAGGGATTGTTCACTGAATAAGTATTTAGGGCAAGTTTAAAATATATGAAGAATCCAAACAGAGGGCAAGGATAGTTTCTAAGTTAGAGGGGGATAAATGTAATTGTTGAAGAGGAAGGTAAATTAATATTCAACTTTGACAAATAAAGGATACGTGTAAAGCAGGGATCAGGAAACTAAACTCAGACCATGGCTTGTTTTTGTACGGCCCACAGATAATTTTTATATTTTAAGTGTTTATAAAAAATTTAGAATAAAGAATCTGAGAGTATGTAATTAAGCCAGAAATCAATTATTAAAAAGATAACTAAAACATAATTCCAAATCCTCAGTATTTTGAAATTGTAATAAAACTGCTAAAACCCAAGCTTTAAAAAACTGCAATGAAAACTAAACAATGTGAAAAAATAATGATTGAAACAGAATGATTTTCAGGATAAATTAAGTGAAAAAAGAAAATATAAGAAAACAGGAAGAATGAGGAAATATACACATATTTATTCATTTAAGCAAAAAGAAACACAGGAAAGATAAGTCTAAAACTAATGGAGGTTTATGGAAATGAGGTGGAAAGGCTGGAGGAACAGGAAAGGGAGAATCACTCACTTCTCTGAGTAAAATTTCTGTACAGTTTTGACTAAGCCAATTTATGGCTTTAAAAATTTGAAATCAACATTGCAAAGGGAAACAAATGAATCAGAATGTATTTATTTCAAGTGTATAAATTAGTCACCCTTGTAAAGGATGAAGGCAAGAACTTCCTCAAGTAACTAGAACTATTATGTTAATAATATACCATTAAGCTAAAGATTAGTCAAACTGTAAACCATTTAAACTTATTAGTAGGTTTCTTTTTTCATAAGGTATGGGTTAGCAATTCTGAAGTTCAATGGGCATTCCAAGATTAAGCAAATGAGCAAATATTTTTGGATAGTGGGAGCCAGGTTTTTCAGTCAGGAAGGGAATTGCAAATATGGAAAGGGGGAGTACTTGAATGAACCTTGCAATATTTGATTGAAACTTGAGGTATTAGTGTAAATTCATGCTTAAACAGATAGAATGATAGATACATAGATGATAGATAGATATTTAGACAAAGGTAGAAAACACCAGGTTTTGAATTCTGAGTCACATCCTCCACTATCAGGTATCCAAGTCCATTGAAAATATGGCTGATTCCACAGCTGGACCTGGGAGAGTGCATAATAAACCTAGAACATCTTGCTCTATCAGAAATGTAAGGAAGTGTTAAAAAAAAAGTGGGGGCAAGCAGAGAAGCCAGTTTGGAAGGAGTACTATGGAGCAAATCTGGGTCAATCTGAACATCAAAATAAATAATTATATTAGTGGATTATAACTTATAGATTGACATTAAAATTTATGAGTACACACTGATATAAATAAATGAATAAATTATATGTAGAGAAAGGAAATCTCTTATGGTGGAATGCCAATTATTAATTTGCAGAAGTAATGAGATTAAAACAGGCACGATTTGGCAACCACTATTGTAATCACCGACAAGTGGGTGCTAAAACTGGAAAGTGAAAATTTGATAAGAAACGGTCTATTTATGTAGTTTCCAAAGAACCTCCAACAGGATGCATATTAATTAAAATAGAAAAATAATACTCTTACAGTGGGGAAGCTTGGCAGATACCACCTGGACAAAGTGATCAAAGTTAGCACTACCAGCCTTGAGACAAATAGATACTGTGTGCCTCGTGATATGTTGCAGTGAGGATCCAGCATTACTTCCATGGTTGAAATTCCTACTGAAACTGCGTAAGGTAAATCTGATCATGTGAAACAACAGACAGACCAAAATTGGGTGTCATTATATGAATTAAATGTATATACTCTTCAAAAGTATCACTTTCATGAAAGACAAAGACTAAAAGACATTTTCAGTTTAAAGGAGCTATAATAAATAAAAGCTATTTTAATTGGATTTTTACTTTTGCTATAAAGAAAATGAGAGTGATAACTGCCAAAATTTGAATATGATCTATACAATATATAATTGTTTTGTATCAATAATACTGTATTAATAATTTTACATTGGTTATATAAGAGAATACCCCTCCTCCAAAGGAAATGTAATAGATTAACATTGTCACTACATGTGGAGAAAGAAAGTGAGTGAAGTATATATAAAACTTATTATTTTAAAAAAATCTTTAGATACAAGATTGTTCCAAAATAAAAAGTAAAAAAATATTTTATACCTAGTATTTCACACACTGTTAGCATTTCAGTCTAAACCAGGGCATCCCCTTCTATGCTCTGATGACTACTTACTGGGAACACCTGTAATTCCTTCACTGAGGACCTCTGTCTGACTTCAGGGGTACTATGGGCATCTGGAAGGAAAGTCAAAAGTGCCTGCGAGGTAATAGTTCTGGAAAACACCCTCATTAATGATGGATTTACATATGTGGTAGACAAATACTCTAGATTGTTTGACCCTTGGTTAAGATAAGTGTGAGGTATCTTTTTTCATTACCTTCCATAGTTCACTAGTGGAATTAAGTCCCGGTTGCCCATAGTGGTAACTTGCTTGATAATGTATCCTTTATTGGCTTCCTTCCTTGTCTTAATTCCCTAGACCCTTGGCAGATTTCTGGGATATCTTCCTAAAATAAATTCTTGCACTTGATTCTTTGCTCTGGGGTCTTCTTCTGAGGGAACCAAAGTAAGACAATTAGTAACAAGGGTAGCATATGCAGATCCTCTATATAGATCATAGAATTTTGATAATGTGTTAGTGTGGTAAGTATAAGTACTCCTTGTTGATGGTGAGTGGGGTAAAAAATAATTTTTGGTGTGCTATAGGATCAAATTGGGATGTTAAATAGGTGAGAAGAAATACACTGGTTTATGCACTATTACTAGCATTTGACAGATATGGAATAATAATAGTTATTATTATTACTTTTAGACAGAGTCTCACTCTGTTGCCCAGGCTGGAGTGCAGTGGCACGATCTCAGCTCACTGTAAGCTCTGCCTCCTGGGTTCAAGTAATTCTCATGCCTAAGCCTCCCAAGTAGCTGGGATTACAGGCACCTGCCACCATGCCCAGCTAACTTTTGTATTTTTAGTAGCAACGGGGTCTCTCCATATTGGCCAGGATGGTCTTAAATTCCTGACCTCAACTGATTTGCCTGCCTCGACCTCCCAAAGTGCTGGGATTACAGGCGTGAGCCACTGCGCCCGGCCAGAACAATAATAATTATAGATTGGGGAATTGATTGGTTGTTGTTAACTGACATTGAAACACTGAAGAAATAAAATTATGAAATTAGGGCAATGAATTTATCAATTTAGGATACATTCTGGAGGCCTTTAGGACATCATTTAGAAGAGTCTTGTGTCCTGCAAGTGGAGGGCAGACTATCGTGAATGTTCAAAATCTGATTTTGAGAGTAATGAAGATATATAGAAGTTTAAATTAACTCTCAGCAAGACTGTTGTGCTAATTACGAAAGAAGACACACTCTGAGATAGACTCAGAATATTTCTGTGGGTATTCTTGATAACTCTGAATCCCTACATTCCATTGGATGATCTGGGATTATACATCACCTGCTTCCCTTTATGATAGGATAGCAGCCCATTGCTAAAGAAAAGCAGATGTTTCTTGATTAGAGAATATAGAAAGTCCTTACCTGATGTATTATGTATGGCCAGAGAACTCACCAGGTGACTATATTCTCATAAGATATTCTTTCACTACAGCGATAAGAAATCCCCTAGGTGGTAGTAGAGGTATCGTTGGGAAGCTTTATGGTAGCTATACCCTGTAGACCAGTGTTATCAGTAGGCCTGCTGCTATGCAGTTGTCTTAGTCCATTTAAGTTGCTATAACAAAAAATACCTTAGACTGGGTAATTTATAAACAACAGAAATTTATTTCTAACAGTTCTGGGGGCTGGGAAGTACCAGATCAAGGTACCAGCAGATTCAGTGTCTGATGAGAGCCTGTTATTTATAGATGGAAACTTGTCTGTGTTTTCACATGGTGGAAGGAGAAAATGCGTCCTCATATAGGGGAAAAGGAATAAGAGGCTGGGATCCTTCAATCAGCCTCTTTTATAAGGCGATTAATTCCATTCATGAGAGTGAAGCTCTCATAAACCAATCACTTCCCAAAGGCCCCACCTCTTAATCATATTGCATTGGGGATCAAGTTTTAACACACGAATACTGGGGAGATACCAACATTCAGACCACAGCAAAAGTCAACAGTGAAAAGATCTTAGAATTGTGGCACTAAATTTTGAGAGGCAAGGTAAATGTTTGCAGCAAGGCCAGAATGGCATGCATGGGTCTTGACTCACAGGGTTCTGTGCTAATGGTTAAAAGATGGTGGTATTTCCAAGCGTGAGATAAACAGGAGTTCAATAAGGGTATTAGTTGGAGTATGTATCCAAAAATAATTCGAGATGAGTAGAAGAATGATACCAGCTACTATAATAAAAAATTATGACCCTTTGCCTTGTTTCCAAATTTAAGCTATTTCTAAGATGCAGGATGCATGAGTTGAAAGGGAAGGTGGGCAACCTTGAAGAAAGCAATTCCTCTAATTATTCCCTAAAGTGACATATAACTATTTACCAGAGTGTCTATATCCTGAGGAAAAGAGTATACTCAGATCCTTAGAAAGCTATTGGATACAAAGGGTAAGGTTACAAGGATAACAAAATTCCAACACAACATCATGATCATCCAGTTTGAGTAGGGTTAATGGTTCTGCATATCTACCCCATGATCATTTTCTTGGTCCCTCATTGCACATTTGAGATTGTAGTTATTTGTCACCTATTGGAGCACTCATATTGACTCCTTGAACTGTGTAGGAAGAATCATAGTGGTAGGAAAACAAGTAGAAGCTCTGAAACTGCACCCTCACTCACTCCCAAGTTAAGGCTGTAAATCAGAAGAAACAGAGTAACTTTGGTAAAACGGCAGATGTCACTTTCACCTCAAAAACAAAAAAGATTGTTGTGGTCTACACCATACACTTGCTTAATTCACCAGGCTAGGTCTTGCAAAAATAAGGTAGATGATGGTGAATAGTAATGTGTTGCTGTAAACTTAACCAAGTGATGGCTTTAATCCCAGGGCCGAATATGGTATCTCATCAAGAAGATTAGAACAGACTATAGCATTTGGTAGGTGGGTATTTATCTCCTAAATGTTCTATTTACAATTTCCATCAAGAAAGAGGATCAAATGAAAAGAGAACAGATGTTAAGTCTTCTTAACACAAAAATGTCAGGTAATGGATTTGTTAATCAGACTTAACCATTTTACAATGAATATATACTTCAAAACATCATGTTGTACATGATAAATACATATGATTTTATCTTTCAATTGAAAAAAAGGGAAAAGAAAGAGTATTGGAAACAGCTCATATTCAACTGGCAAGAATTGTGTGACACTAGTCATCATCTTGCTAAAGGGCATGTTAACTTTCCACCTGTGCATTGCAACATGATCTGAAGGACCTGACCATCTGGCCCACTATATACTATGGTGATGACATCAAGTTAAAAGGATTTAGTGAGCAGGAAATTGCAACTACTCTAGATTCTCTGGTAAACACCTGTGTGCCAGAGTGGGCAATAAACCATGTAGAAACTCAGAGAGCTTGCACATTGCTAGAGCTGCTGGGTGTCTATTGGTCAAGGGCATTCCAAGACATCTCCTTCAAGGTTAATAACACATATTGAACATTGAACCTCCTACCAAAGAGTCTTGATCTCTTTGGATTTTGGAGACAGCATGTAATATCTCTGTATCCCACTTATCAGGTTATCCAGAAAGATGCCAATTTTGAGTGTGCCTTAGTGAGCTTTACAATTGGTGTAAATTATAAGACAAGTGGCCTTAACCCTTGTGTCATCTGACTTGACCGATTGCATGATGCTAGGGGTCATCAAGACCTAATAGGAGGAATGAGACTGTGAGGAGTGAGAGTTTGATTGTTGCAATGTCTGTGGTCATTCCATATTTTCTGAGTACTCACTTCTACACTCTGATGGTGTTGTACTATGATCACCTGAAGCTCTTTACTGATGGATTTTTTTTGGAGGGGAGGGCATTGTTTTCAAGAACAAGATTGACTGATGTACAAGGAAAGCAATAACTTAAGGAGAGTATATAATCTGGGAAAGGATCCTCAATCAGTGACACAAGCAGATAACTGGAGGACAAACACGTAGCTTTCTCTCTCATCAACTGGGATAACTGAGAAATATTTCATGCTGTGTTTCGGAAAGATTAAGTCCCAGTTTTCCACAGTTGTAACCCACTTGATTATACCCTTTATTGACTTTTTTTTTTTTTTTTTTACCCATCTTACTTTCAATTCCCTACTGATATTTCTAGAGATCTCCTCCCAAATAAATTTCTTAAACTTAAAATATTTGTCTCAAATTCTGCTTCTGTAGGAACTCAAGCTAAGAGTTACTGGAAAAATAAATCAAAAATGGAAAAGATCTCTATGCAGAAAACTATACAATGTTCCTGAAAATATAAAAGGAAAACCTATATAAATAGATGAGAATATTAAATTCATCAACAAGAAGACTCAATATTGTAAAGATGTCTGTTATTAAAACTATTCATAAATTACATGCAATCTTAATTAAAATCCAACAAGATATTATCGAAGAAGATTGAAGTAGTTAAACTCATTATACTACATACCAAGAATTACAAGAGTGTGGTAATGGCAAAAGAGACAAAGTGGTAGAATTAAAGAGACCAAGAACAGGCACATTCATGTAATTTATGACAAAGGTGACACTGCAAAACCATAAGAAAATAATATGTTTGCCAATTGACCCCTGCCTTATAGCATACATTAAAAATCATATGTATAAATGAACTAATTTTAGGGAAATATTACATATAAATGCAAAAGACAAAACAAAACTCCTATGATTACATGAGAAAAAATCTTTACATCAATGTACCACTATCAGAACAATCAAGAGAGTGATTTTCCATAAAAGATGGAACAATCATGACCTCGGGGGGATATAACAAGTCATGATTGGGATGGAGAACAAGGGAATTACCTGGAGTGATGGTAAATCTCTATTTCCTGTCCAAGATTGGTAGGCATATGGACATTCAATTTGTGATAATTACGTGTTCTATATATTTTTGCTTGGTAAAATATTTTGTATGTGTTTTATAATTCATGCTTTTTAAAAAAGAAGACAAGAAAAAAAAAGGCATTTTAAGTGTGGCCCCAGCAGCACTCAAGCTGCAGATTGTTCAGAAACAGTTGCTAATACTGCATTCTTTTTTTTTTTTTTAAATTTATTTATTATTATTATTATACTTTAAGTTGTAGGGTACATGTGCATAACGTGCAGGTTTGTTACATATGTATACTTGTGCCATGTTGGTGTGCTGCACCCATCAACTCGTCATTTACATCAGGTATAACTCCCAATGCAATCCCTCCCCCCTCCCCCCTCAACATGATAGGCCCCGGTGTGTGATGTTCCCCTTCCTGAGTCCAAGTGATCTCATTGTTCAGTTCCCACCTATGAGTGAGAACATGCGGTGTTTGGTTTTCTGTTCTTGTGATAGTTTGCTAAGAATGATGGTTTCCAGCTGCATCCATGTCCCTACAAAGGACACAAACTCATCCTTTTTGATGGCTGCATAGTATTCCATGGTGTATATGTGCCACATTTTCTTAATCCAATCTGTCACTGATGGACATTTGGGTTGATTCCAAGTCTTTGCTATTGTGAATAGTGCTGCAATAAACATACGTGTGCATGTGTCTTTATAGCAGCATGATTTATAATCCTTTGGGTATATACCCAGTAATGGGATGGCTGGGTCATATGGTACATCTAGTTCTAGATCCTTGAGGAATCGCCATACTGTTTTCCATAATGGTTGAACTAGTTTACAATCCCACCAACAGTGTAAAAGTGTTCCATCCACATTTATTCTGAAGAATACCCACTTCTGGAAGCAACATGTGCTAAGCCCAAGGACAAATTCTAAGAGTGCAAGAAGGCTATGCTTTGTTTTGTCCACAATACACAAATTAACTTTTATTTTTTTTTTCCATCTTTTGAGAGCCTAGTGTTGAGTGCTCAATTCAGTAGGTCTCTTGTGAATGGACTGGGGGGACTTTGAACAAACGGTTCCTCATGATGTATATTCTTTTAGCCAATGCAGAAATAAGTGGAACAAGAGCTCTGTAAACTTTTTTTAGTTAGTCTAAAAGCTGTAAATGAAATCCCTGGAGCTAAGGTACATTTAGTTCTGCTGCCTGGCGGTAGAGCTATGTCAAGTGACCTCATAGCTACCCTTGTGTAAATTTTAATGACAAATTAAGGAAATTAATTACTTGTGTTGACTAAGTCTACACTACTGACATTATTTCATTGTACCTACATTCTAATCTTGAACTTCTTTATTATATTATAAATGCAAATTAATAATGTAGGCTCTGTTCTTTTAAAAAAGTGTCATTTTTGCCTGAAGTGTAGACATAAGCATTTGAAATCCATCAACACTACTTTTAATTAGCCAATTTATTAGAAAGGGATTCTGCAAAATAAGGTTTCTTTCTCTGGAGTATACCGGACAGCCTCAGAGCACATTTTATATTTCTGCATTCCCAAGTATATGAATTTACTTTAGCAGTTTTGTAATACAAACCAAGTGTGTTAATTAACTAATTTGCTCTGGCAACTGATATTCTGTAGGTCACTAATCTCTTCTACTAAATCCATAATTTCTCTTTTATTTTAAATAGTCAATAAAAATGCCTAGTGTTTTTGTTCTCTTGATTCATGCATCACACTAATTATTTCATTTCTAAAAATCCCAAACAGTACATCATAGTGATAATAAAAGAGGCCGGGCGCGGTGGCTCACGCCTGTAATCCCAGCACTTTGGGCGGCGGAGGCGGGCGGATCACGAGGTCAGGAGATCGAGACCATGGTGAAACCCCATCTCTAAAAAAAAAAAAATACAAAAAATTAGCCGGGCTCGGTGGTGGGCGTCTGTAGTCCCAGCTACTCAGGAGGCTGAGGCAGGAGAATGGCGTGAACCCGGGAGGCGGAGCTGCAGTGAGCCCAGATTGCGCCACTACACTCCAGCCTGGGCGACAGAGGGAGACTCCGTCTCAAAAAAAAAAAAAAAAAACAATAGTAATAAAAATAAAAATAAAAACAAAACATAGTGATAATAAAAGAATGAGAGAAAAGGGTTAGTATTATCTATGCTACTTTATTATCACAAATTTATATTCGTTTATTTGTAGATCCTACCATTTTTGAGTATTTTTATGAAAAGTTAATTGCTTTTTACTTTGTATAGCTTCAACATGTTTGATTTTGGCAACAAGAAGTATTTAAAATTAAGATGATTCCCTTCTCTCAAAATGCATTTTCCCAAATGTGTGTTAGTAAATTAACTGTATCTTTATAAGGAACAGATACTCTGTTCATTCATTGGTTCAAAATACTCAAGCTTGTTTAGTTTTCTATTAAATAAACAAATTTGTTCACATCTATTCTGAATATGGCTATAAGAATTACAATGAAAATGTCATTACTTTAGGAAGTGATTATATAATTAATTTATCATTTCTTTAAGAAAATGTAAAATAATTTGTATCAGAAGTAACACTTTAGTCAGTGAATCAGATTTTAAGTGTGTCATATACCGAACACAGAGTGCTGTTTCCTGGGGACACAAAGTCAGGTAAGCCATGTTCCTTGCCCCTAAGTTTCTCACAGCCTAGTTGAGAAAACAGGGTTATAAATCAGTGATGACAACTGTGTTGAACAAACTTTAAGGTGGCCCTTATGATACTCACATTTTGATGTTCATACCTTTCTATAATCCTCTCTGCTTAAGTGTGGGTGGAATCTGTGCCTTGTTTTTAACCAATAAAATATGGCAAAGATGACAGGTTATGAATCTTTCATGTTATGTAAGAATTCTTCTTGCTCTAAGCCTTGCTCTTCTTACTGTCATTAAAGGAGGAAGCAGCCATGAATTGTACAGGTACAATAAAAAAAATTACACCATTCCAATTAAGTGAGCTTGGAAGCAGATCCTTACCCATTCAGCCTGCAGATGAGAACCTAACCTTTTTAGACACCTTGATTATATCCTTGCATAAGCACCCAGCTTATCTGTACCCAGAATTATAACCCACAGAAAATGTTAGGTAAATGTGTGCGGTTTGAAGCTGCTAAGTTTTTGACAATTTGTTATGTAGCATAGAAAATTTAACAGTTCAGTATTAGCCTCATAAACATACTGTTGTGGGAGTCAGGGTATGTGCACTGAAATAAAAATCTAGGGTTGGAAGGATTTCTGGAGAATGTGACTCTTGAATTGAAATTAGATGGATATTAGGTAGAAGAAAAAGCTATAAGAAAATTTAGTTTGGAGCTGGCTAGAAGAAAGAGAGTTTATCGTATTTCTCTTCAATATTTTGGATAGAAGGAATATTCTTTGTGAAATCACAGAGGCAGGAATTGTGGTATTATTCGTTGAACTGCATATTTTTGTAATATGGCTAAGGTGATGGTATATGTTTTAGTGTAATAAGAAATGAGAGGTATTCAGGGGCCAGAATTTATAAAGGACTTTTTTTCCTGATAAGATTTTTAAGTTTATATGGTGGGAAACCATTAACATAATTTAAACTGAAGAAGATATGAGATTTATGTGGAAAATTGATGTAGCTTAGAACATGTAATATACAATGAGTCAAAAGTCAATTTTAGCTTTAAGAACAAAGATTGCAAGAATAAGAAATAATTGGGCCTTCCTCTTCTCCCCTATTGTGTCCTCTAAGTACTATACTTCTGCAAGGACCTCACATGCTTGTATTGAATCTATTTGTTTATCTAGGACTCCAAGAGACTGTGAGTTTCCTTTGGGCATTGACCATGTCTTACTCATTTTTGTTTCTCTAGAGGCTAAAACAGTACCCAGTACATGATTTATATTACTACAAGATAAATTGTTATTGACCGAATAGACTATTCAGGCATGATTTCTGGTGAAGTTGAGAGTAAGTTCAGAATAAGAAAGAAAAATAAAGGGCAAGAATTTCTACTTCAGAAAATATGCCTGAAGCAACCCTGAAATAAATTGTAAAGCAGTTGATTTTTTTTTTCTTTTTATAAGACTGTAATAGAGTCTGTATGCTATTTTTATAGGCTTATTTAAAACATTATACCTAAAAAGTGAAAAAGGCAGTAATATGCATTAGAGAATTTGTAATAAAATACATTGTATCCAACAAACTTTGGAGTTTATGTTGAGCTATAATGAGAATAGGAAACTGGCATTAGAACAATAATTAGCAATTAGATTTTTAAAATAAAATTTTATTGTAGACTTCTGAGAGGTAATTGTAGTGTATTGAGCCTTACCCTACTTTGAGTCATGCTACAACATTCTTAGAAAATCCACACAATAAACCATCATTCTTCTTTTATTCTCTTTCTTTCCAACTCCATGGCTATATTCCAGGCACTTTTCCTTTCATACCTATATTATTGCACTAGCATCCTGTTTAACCTCCTGTTGTCAAAACTAGAATAATATTGTGTAAAGAGAATGGATTTTAAGTCAAAGAGACAGAACATTGAAGCCTGACCCTCTACCTGTTTGTCAAATAGCCTAATTTCTTTAAAAGTCTTTTCTTTATGTAAAAACAAACAAAAAAACCCTCCCTAATTGTAAGGATTATTGGAAGAATTAAGTAAGATATACTTTAAATATCTTTAATCACAATAAATCTAATCTCTAGATATTAATTACTTCTGGTTTCTTACCAATTGAATCAACACAAATAATTTAGGTAGATAGACGTGCCATGGGACACAGGAACAAATATGATGTATTGAATCTCATCTAAAATCTTGTCTTTATTTCCTACTTGTTGTGTGATTTGAGACAAGTTACTTAATTTATTCATCTGTAAAATGCAACTATTCTAGAATTTAAAGAGTTGGAAAATGTGCAACAAAGGTCCTAACAGTATGCCTGGCACATAGCATCCACTAAATAAATGCTTTTTACACATCTGTGCCAGAGATTATTCTAAATTTTGGTAAAGATTTAGACATTAAAAACTAGTACATGACTTTAAGGATTTTAAAAACTAAGTGAAGCAGCAAGCAGACTGTCAGATAGAACTTCCCTACATTCTTCGTTTTTTTGTACCTTTCCTTAAAAATCATCTAAATCTGATTTAGAAAATTTCATGTAGAAGTGGGAACAGCTTTAACAAAAATGACTGGAAAGTAAGCTTACTAAAATGGGCCTCAAATATTGTTTAGGAATAAAGTTGCTTCAGTGAACCAACATAAGTAGTCCAGTTAACTATAGCATAGGAACAGTAAAACATCATGGAAAAAGCATGATCTTTGGAGACAAGTAGCTTTGGTGTAAGATCCAAATCTCAATATCCTGATTATAAAATTATGGACAGAGCTTCTCATTTTGGAGGGTTGTTAAAAGAATTTTAAAAATAAGAGGAATCGTACCTAACACTACTTAAGTTCTAACTCACTTCTTTCATTCCTTTTCCTCTAAAGAGGAGATGGGTACATCAGTCTATCATAGTTTGATAACAGCTAATAAGATTATTCTAACCTCACTGACTTGAAAATTATTTTCTTATGGTAATGAAAGTTCAAGTTGGAGACTACCTGAAAGAGAATATCTGCTGGGAAGTTGTTATGGGTTCTTCATTCCTCTTAATATTTATAACCTATTTTTAAAATTTTACTTTTATATTTTTTCTCTCCTGCTCTTTCTGTATATATCTTTACTGTAAATTGAGATTGACACTCTGTTTTACCAATCTCTTCTTTTGGGTTATGACATTCTACAGCCAATCTTGATGGACTCTGATAATACAACTGAGTTTCTTGATCTTTAAATATCTGAATACAATTTTGGATGGAAACAAATGTATAACCAGCATTTAGTGAGGTGCCTAGCGTGTTCTTAATAACTATTGAAATTACGAATGTTTAAAGTAATATCTGCTATGATGCCATGCCTAAGAAAGCCAGGTAATGATCCTCTTGATATTCATCCATTAATATATTTTAAAAATATTTATTAAGCCTCTATGATAAACACTTCTGTGTACTGAGGAAAGAGGAATAAAGCAGACAATAATTCATGCCCTCATGTGTCTAATCTCTGGTTTGGAGGAACAGATACTTTAACTGCAGTTAAACCACATAATAGAAACTTTGTTAAAAATAACATTTTCTTGATGTAAAGTTATAATTACATAGACATATCTGCCATTTCCTAGAGATTCAAAAGACGTATTTAATCATGGATGTTTATAGAACAAAAATACAGGAGCATAAGCATTCACTCACTCAACAGATGATTTTTGAGTGCCTGGTATATAATGGACTGAGGTACTGAGGAGGCAAGACCTAATAACACATGTATTAATTACTCCCTTGTAGCGTGTAGCCTCATGGGCAAAACTGACAAATATTTACAAAGTTGAATGAAACTAGTACTATCTGCTAAGCTCCCCAGAGGGAACATAAGATGAGAAATTTGAGTATTTTAGGTTACTATTCTGTTATATTCATTAAAACACAGTGTTAAATTGTAATAAAAGAATAGTAACATTCATAATATATGATAATATCTAATTTATTTACAGTTTAAGACATTTTGAAATGTGATAACAATTACTTCCTTAATATTTGAAAAATAGTTGCATTATGTACTCCGAAACCCTTTTTTTTTTTTGGCTGTGGTCCAATCTAAACTCATCAAGAGTCAAAAGTAAGATTTCTTTCATCACCATCATCAGTTTTCAAAAGTTCTAGAAACAAAATTATACACAAGTGTAATTTTAAACATTTTGACTATAGTAAGTTTTAGAACAATTTAACTGTCACAGCAGGAATCATGGATAATATAGAAAAAAAATGAGAACAATGAGATACCATCATTACTGAGAAGTAGAGTCTAAAATTAGCTGATGTAGTGAATAAGACATGAATGCACAGTTGCACCTTCCACCTTCCACCTCTCAGGATTGTTTATCAGAATCCAGTTTCAGGTCAGAAATGTTTCATGATAAGTATATCACACCAACATTTTACAATCACTTTTCAATGTTTTTAAACTGTATTTATTTAGAGAAAGAGCCTTGCTCTGTTGCCCAGGCTGGAGTGCAGTAGCACAGTCTTGGCTCACTGCAACCTCCAATTTTCGGGTTCAAAAGATTTTCCTGCCTCAGCCTCCCAAGTAGCTGGGACTACAGGTGCACACCACCATGCCCGGCTAATTTTTGTATTTTTAGTAGAGATGGGGTTTCACCACATTGGCTAGGCTGGTCTCAAAGTCCTGACCTCAGGTGATCTACCGGCCTCCGCCTCCCAAAGTGGTGAGATTCCAGGTGTAAGCCACCGTAACTGGCCTTACAATAACTTTTTAAAAGAATTTTTATTTTTAATTTTTGTGGGTACGTAATAGGTGTATATATTTGTGGAATACATGAGATATTTTGACACACGCAGGTCAAGTAAAATAAGCACATGGAGAATGGGGTATCCATATCCTCAAGAATTTATCCTTTGAGTTACAAAAAATTTACAATTAGGTTATTATTGACAAAGAATGTGTAAGACCTACTATTTGATAAGAAAACAGGTGACTACAAACACTTTTTAAGATTTCTTTTTGGCCTATCCCCTTTGAGCCAAAAACAAAGACTGATTCTGCGATTGGATGATATGTGATGTATAGGAAATAGGCCATGTTTAATCAATTTCCCTCGATGATTTTTCTTCAGAGACTAGGACAAGATTTTAAATTCATTTTGAGGAAACGCTGTTTAATTATTAAAACATAAAATACTTTGAATCAATTTGTGTCCTCTTACAAATAAAGTTTTTGTGGGGATTAAATATCAGTTAAACTGTATAAAATCTCGCACAAAAATAGGCGAGGAAGCAAATTAACTCATTACATTTTAAATCAATATATAATCTCAGAGTTGAAATGAGTAATACCCCAACAGGTTTAAGATATAGGTAAGATATGAAGGAAAAATGAAGGAACTCTACATGTGAGACAAGTAGTATATTCTCCCATGTTCTGACACTCTGTTCACTCTCTATAGATCTGTATTATGAAATTGATCTATATTTCAAATTGTGCTTATCAAGTTGTAGCAACATTTAAACTGCTTATTGATATTGAGAGTATACCTAAATATTTTATCCCTAAATATTTTCAAATCTCTCAAGGTTCATTCATCAAAAATTTATAGCAACATTTTTCATATTTCCTAGTATTTCAAAACCCGAACATTTTTCCTAATTCAAAATAACTTTATTTTTTCCAATAATAAAGTGACATCTCTTAATAATAAATAACACATAAAGTACAAATAAAGATTATTTAGTGTTTTGGTGATTTTAGACAAATCCAAATGAATAATTACATAGAAAGTATTATTTATGTAAAATTTATACTCGCGCTATATTTATTCTGTAACCAGTATTTCCACTCAATAATATGTCAAGGACATCTGTCAATTGATACAGATCTAGATTATAGATGTCTGGTTTATAGGTTGGTTGCAATAATTTATATATGCATTCACCTGTAGATGGACATTTAGATTGCCCACCTCCCTCGGCCACTTCTTTTATTACTATTATGTGTTTCTTTAACAAACATCTAAATACATTTTTTGTACATGTGTCTTATTATTGCCTTAGGATACATTTAAAAAGAGAAATAGTGCTAGGTCGAAAGATACACAAGTTTAAGTAAATTTTGACATAGGAAGTGTGTTTCCAACATGGCAACCAACAGTGTCTGAAGAATCTTCCTCACACCCATCTTCACTAGGTTTTTAAGTAGACTTTGGTGCTCTTGTAAATATCTAAAATCCCATTGGCATTGATGGGGATCAGAGTATGACACCTCAAAATATATCATTTTGGAACAGGGTTATTTTGAGCCAAAGGCAATTGAAAAACAACAGACATAGGAAAATCTCTCTGTCCTCTCTCTCTCTACATAAATGAAGGACACAGATTTCTTTTGTAAAGATGATATACAATTTCTTCTGTAAAGGTGTCCAGGTGTCCCCTCTCCCATGTTAGAAAGACTATAGACAGCACTTGAACTGAGTCTCCATAACAACCTTACTAAACAAGTCTTATCATCCACATGTTTTTCTAGTCACCTTCCCTCAATTTATCGCCCTTTGTTAAAATGGCATATATGCCCCAAGTCTGCTTCTTTAGATTTTCACCTTTCTGTGGATGCCTCATGTACATAAAATTAAAAATAAAACTTGAATTTCTTTTCCTCTGATAATCAATATTTTGCCAGTATAGTCTGCAGGCTTCAGGAACAGAACTTATGAGGGTAGAAAAAAATTTTCCTCCTCTTCAATGTAAAATCAATTCTTGTTTGTGATGCCACAGAATTGAATGAAGAATGACATTAAAGTTTAAAATATTTAAAGGGCTTTTGAAATAAAGTTTAATTTTATAATACCTTATTTATGGTGAAGAATGGAGTGGCTATCCATAAAGATGTGCTTAGATAGCTATTACTTAGTGTAAGATCTAAAGTTACACTGTTACTTAGTGTAAATCTAAAGTTAATCATGACTAAGAAATAAAATACTGGCTTGCTTCTTCATTTCCTCACTTCCTTCTTCCTCTCCCTTCCTCCTCTTTTCCACATCATTTGTTTTATTACAAACCGTATTTAAAAGAAAATACTTGATGCTTGAGTTTTTTAAGGTGCTGGAACTTAAGCAAATTATGCATGCTTCTCTTTTCTAGGAGCTTACAAGTGGTACTGTAAAAACAAGTGCAGCAAAACAAGCTTAAAAATAGTGGACTTTTTATTTGTCTAATGTGGGTGGCAA
Organism: Macaca mulatta; assembly: GCF_049350105.2. Classification (NCBI taxonomy): domain Eukaryota; kingdom Metazoa; phylum Chordata; class Mammalia; order Primates; family Cercopithecidae; genus Macaca; species Macaca mulatta. The sequence goes on from NC_133419.1 coordinate 91,152,791, forward strand.
AAAAAAAAAAAAAAAAGCCTTCCTCTTGCAGTGCTGTTCCCTGGTGAAAATAACAAAGACTTTTGAGTCAGTTCATCTGGCTCATCCACTTGTCAGCCAGCCAACCTGAGGCAAGCCTCTTAACTGTTACTAAAAGTACTTATTTGTAAAAAAAAAAAAAAAAAAAAAAAAAAGAAAAAAAAAAAGGGGGGGAATAATAACAACTCTTAGAGATTCCTTGAGAATTAAAGGTGCTTAGAGTAGTTCTACAGTTAGCTCAGTATTTTTGCATTCAGTAAATATTATTTTCATTCTTTAGTTCATTTGTACTTGCAATTCCACAACAAAAACTGTAGAATGTTAGGGCTGGTAGGACTTATTTGTTAAAATAAAGCACAGTTCTTTGTGTTAAAGCTAAAAACAACGTAGCACACAAAAGACAAAACTTAGGGCTTAAAATCAGAAGTAACTTCTTCAATAATGATTAGTTTACAGTTACACAAGTTGAAAGTTCAAAAACCCAGAATGTAGTGCTTACATACAATTGATTTTCTAAGACTTTATCTCATTTCAAAATTCAAGTTACTTTGAAGAGAGATAACATCTTAAGTCTAATTATCACTTACAGTGTTACTGATTGTAGACTTACTAAAATATTCCCTGAAGTCGTCATAACTTTTATATATCATATAAAATTAGAAACTGTAGATAAAGATGGAAAATACCACATGCTTTGAGGGTAACACCCAGCAGAAATAAATAAATAAATATATATTTATGTATATACACACACGCACACACACACATATATATACATGGATTACTAAAGGACTGAGGGAGAACCTCTCCGCTAGACGTTTATCCCCTGGTATTGTATTACTTTAAAAAATCCTATAATATGTCATGGATGGCATTATCATCATTTTGAAGAAAAATTATGAGGTTCAGTGAGAAATTTAGTAATGAGCAATAGAGCCTAAATTCAAAATGAGTTCAGTTTGTCTTTAAAATTCATGGTATTCCTATTATATCATAATGCCTTCAGCCAAGATTGATGACCTAATGGACAAATTGTCCAATTTTTTTGTTCCATCCATACAGGTTATGGTCCCCAGCATAAATTTATAGACACTTTTGGTGATCCAGAAGAAATCAACAACTCTTATTTAAAGGCCACAAGTAAAAGAAAATAGGACCTTAAGCTTTTTTAAAATAAAAAAACAGTAGAAAACAATAATTAAACCTGGCTAGGTGCGGCGGCTCATGCCTATAATCCCACACTTTGGGAGGCAGAGAAGGGTGAATCACAAGGTCAGGAGATCCAGATCAGCCTGACCAAAATGGTGAAACCCCATCTCTACTAAAAATACAAAAATTACCTGGGTGTGGTGGCACATTCCTGTAATCCCAGCTACTTGGGAGGCTGAGGCAGGAGAATCGCTTGAACCGAGGAGGCAGAGGTTGCAGTGAGCAGAGGCCATTGCAGTGAGCGGAGGCTGTGCCAGTGCACTCCAGCCTGGCAACAGAGCAAGACTCTAGTTCAATAAAAAAACAAAAAGCAAACAAACAAAAAACCCTAATAATTAACAAGCAGACTAGTTATTTATCTCTGAAACTATCATACCAGACCTCCCCCAATTTTTCTCTCCTCGACCTCCTCCTCCATTCCCACTGTCCTCACTAGAGGCTCATTATTTTGGGTTTATAAAAATAGTCTTCCTAAATTTATGTAGCACTTTGTACTTTATGAGACATATTCACATTTATTTTTTAGTTCATCTCATTCTAATGGCAATCCTCAGAGGCAAGATGGGCAGGTAATTGAGGATTTTTGTCTTTTAGGTTTGTAGAAATAGTAAGAGTTCTAGGAAATTAGTAGAGAGGATGAAGACAGACAGAGGCACTTAGAGCCATGACATGTACATTAAGAGGGCAGCTTGTCTCTTACAGATACTGCTTACAGTGGGCCTTGATGAGACAAATTGAGCAGGAAAAAATCTGCATTCTGCATTTAGGCCTCAGCAGCTCAAAGTATTTATTCAACTTCATTGTAAATGTTATTGTTTATTTTCTAATTACTTTTGTAGAGAAACAGTCACCATCATCATCCACAATTGCAGATTTGAACATGTGTGTTTTTTTTAAATATAAGGAGGACACAGAGAGAAATAAATAGTCCTCAACCAACGGAGCGATAATAGTCAACCAGAGCTATGCCTATTTTGTTCACCTTGTATCTTAGTGCCTTACACCAGCTAATTAGTAGGTGTTTGTAGAATATTGTGTTACTATTCACCATTTATCTGATTTACCTTCTATGAAGCCACACAATGTGGGAGGATTATATATCTTTTCCTATTTAACCCAGGAGTAGCTGTGTGACTTCAGTCAGTGAAATTTTGGCAGATGTGATGTCATTTCATGAAACAGCTTTAAGAACTAGCATGTAGTTCAATATTGTCTCTCTTTTCCCTGCATCTGTGATCAAGGAAAGATAAATTGAGATGAAATCTCTGTTAAACTGAATCGGTGGATAACCAAAGTGAGTAGAACCTTCTTATGAACTTAAAATGGACACACAGTGTGAGTAAAATGTGTATTTTATAAGAATAAAATTAACTCAATTAAGCCATTGAGTTTTCAGGCTGTTAGTTATTGAAGCATAACCTCATCAACCCTGATGGATACAGTGTCTAATATTTATTGAATAAATTAATAAAGAATGGACTTGTTTTTAGTTTCTGATATTGACCATTGATATGGTTTGGCTGTGTCCACACGCAAATCTCACGTCGAATTATAATTCCCAATGTTGGAGAAGGGACATGGTGGGAGGACAGATTTCCCCCCTTGCTTCTCTCATGATAGGAGTTCTCATAAGATCTTGTTGTTTAAAAGTGGTTAGCACTTCTCCTTCACTCTCTCTCTTGCTCTGCTATGGTAAAACCTGCTTGCTTCCCCTTTGCATTCTTCCATGCTTGTAAGTTTCCTGAGGTCTCCCAGCCATACTTCCTGTACAGCCTGTGTAACTGATTCAATTAAAACTCTTTTCTTCATAAATTACCCAGTCTCAGGTAGTTCTTTATAGTAGTATGATAATAGACTAATATAACTATGTTATTTGCAAATGACTTGTTGTTTGCTATAGGAAATTCAAAATTGCATGCTGAAATTTTGCAAAGACTATAATATTTATACTCATAAAACTTAATTTATGATTTATACATATAATTATAAAAATAATTCTGTCTTTGGATGAAGGGCAGTTTCATTAAGCAGCTACTAGGTAACAGGGTTTATATAGGTCCACAGTAAGAATGTGAAAAGAGATATTTATTTGCTAATTCTTTAAATATTTATTGAGTGACTACCATAAGCCAGGTATTTTGTTTAATATTTTATATAATTAAAACAAATAACATGTGAATCTCTGCTGAGTAGTTATTTTCTTTAATTTTCACCAGGCCCTGGTAGCTTAATAACACTCTGGCAGCCAGGGAAGAGATCCATGTTTTAATCCATGCCATTGTTTCCCTCCTGCACAGAGGACAGATGCCTCCTGGGAGACATTCACACTTGAAGACACTGATTATTGAAGCAAATTTGATAGTTTTACTGTTAGCTGAGAGGGTCATTAAAGTTTATATGCCCACTGATAAGGGCCAGCCAGTTTCTTCTCTAGAGCAGAAGTCAAGAAAAGTCAAGGCTGGAAATAACCAGAGGACAGATTATTGGTTATGGGGCTTGTGGGAAAGAAAATCTCCTGTCCTGAATGGAACCAAAGTAGTGAAAGAACCAGAAGGAGGAAAATAGGTAATTTGGAGCAATTCATACATTTAAAAAATTTAACTTCCTAGACCGAATTCTGTTGAGCTGAGCAGGAAAACAGAAGTCAGCTTTCCATAGGAATGAAAGATGTTAAAAATTATGGAAAAGCTGGAGGGCAAGATGAACAAGGCTATTCTGTTGGAAGTATCCCTGGAAATCTCTCAGATATCTCACATCCAGAAGCTGGCACAGTGGGCCTTTACGAGTTGGCCTTCTCTTTGGCTAGGTCCCCATGGACAGACAGGTTGTCATGGTTATCCCTACAGCTAGAAGCAGCTCTTGCCTCGCTAGGGATTCCAATGGTATCTATGTCAGGGAAGCCACCAGGGAAGATTATTATTTGCTTAGGTAATTATCAAAATATTATTTTAAAATGATAAAATATGGAAAGCAGTGGAGAAGTCATTTAAATTACATGTTGATTATTAGAGCCATTGACTCACTTGTTTTTTTGAGCCTATATTAGCGTTTAATGCCACTGTAACCCCATAGTCAACTTACTGCAAATTCTGCTCATTCATTTTAGCCTATTTCAAATTTTACCTTTTTCAAAGGTCTTTTATGATGTCTTGAACTGGATATAACTTCTTTCAGCAAACAGGGTTTATGCTTCAAACATGACTCTTATTACATATGCCCTTCACAGTTGCATGGAAAATCCAAAGAGAGTAGGCCTGTGCCTTATTTGTTTCTGTCTCCCCCTCACAGCTCAGCATAGTTCTGTGAATGTAATGGGTGCTTCATTATTATTAATTGACTTTAATATTTTGTTTGACATATATATATATTTAATGCTATGAGAAACATAGTTGGCTATCTGGCTAACATATAATGCTGCTTCTTTGAAAAATTGAAATGTATTCTGATAGTCAAAATTTAAACTTCTAAATGTCACTAGAAATCAACCTTTTCAAATTCTGGTGATATATCCTGCTAATAAAGGTATCTTTTGATATAGCTATGATTTTAGTGGAAACTATTTTTGGAAACAAAATTCTCATCAGCCTCTAGAAAATTGTAATCAATTTTTAGAATGATGACTTTAGGCCATTTGCTAATGATATATACATATATGTATATATAATCATATATAAAAATATGTAGATATATGAATATGTGTGTGTGTGTGTGTGTGTGTGTGTGTGTATGTGTGTGTTTTCTGGAGTCTCTGTACTACCAGAGCATCAAAACTTTAGGTCTTTTCAGTGACTAAAATTCAGTGTAACACTAAAAAAAAAAAACACATTGAAATGAGAACCCCTCTTGTTTGGTCCCTAACAGTTGCTGTGGTTGGAATTGATGTATTTGTTCTTCTCTATAACTACAGCCATGGCATTGCAGGACAACAGTCATTTAAACACTATAAGCTGAAAATAACATGGACAGGAGCCACGTTTGATGTTCATATGTGGTTTCTTGGCATCTTGTGTGCAGATCCATCTGTTAGATGGCACAGTGCCTACACATAAGGTGTTAAGCCAGTTTCATTGGGGGTAATAATGCTAATTAAGAGTGGTACTCAGTGGGCAAGCTGCCTAATGTTACAACTACCATCTCCTTGTTGAATCTTCTCTTTTGTTCTGGATTCTCCATTGTGTATATAAGCCTCTTTAAATCAATCTACATTGCGTGGGGTTTTTTTCTTTCCTTTTATTTTTATTGTTTTTGGCAGTGACTGACTACTTGGGCATTGACTATAAATACAAAATTGGGGGGTGCATATTGAGTGGCCACGTTTAAAGGATACTAAGAGCTATACAGATTGATCACTCATTCTGAAAGAAAATTACCAGTGAATTTAAGTACATGTCAGAAAGACAAAAAGTCTTTCTGCTTTAGATTGCATCTTTTCTTCCTTCTTTCTCAGTTATCTTAGAATGCTCACTGCAGAAGTAGTACTCAAGCACATATAAATAGAACAAGCTATTGAATGAATGAAGAGAGACCACTGAATGATCAATAATTTAATTAAATTATTATAGGCCTAAAATTGATCAGGTGAAAATGTAACACACAAGAGACTACATTCCTGGACCATAGGTCAAATGTTTGGGGAGAAATTGCAGGACGTATCACTGACTTGGGGAAAGATAACCATAAAAGCTGCTTCAGATAGTGAAGGCTGAATGGTACTGAAATTGCTTATTTATGTTAATGAGTTTTAGAAATTTAATTTAAATTGATATTTATAAAGCATTTATTTATACTGGATGTCAGTCATGGCTATTTTGGGAAGAGATTAGAATAAGTCCTAATGCAGGTCATTAAGGAACATATAGACTAATGAGGTAAGTTAAAAACAAGAAGCAATTACCTTTAATATAAGGCAGAATAATATATATGCTAATAAATTTTTAAAACCATGTTCTGGAAGCAAAGAATTAAATTTTTATGATTGTTTCACTATGGAAGCCTTTCAAAGAAGAAGTTGTAGATGAGTTGGGAATTTAAGGAAACAATATATTCCAGTAAGCTAATAATAACTGGAGGCCTGGAGGTATTCCTTTCAATAACCATGAGTAAAGGAATGAAGGTTAAGGTTTGTTTTGTGATATAGGTCTAAATGAGTTTATCTTGAAGAACTTTCACGATGAAAAACCTTGAAGGCAGTGGTGATACATCACAGGCTTGATGTGGGTAGTAGAAGATCAGACAGTTACTTTAGGTAATTAAGTTTGGCAGTAGCATGAAAATGGTTTTGGGCAGGTGAGAAGCCTGAGTTTAAAAAATCAAGTTAGGAGCATATTTTAGAAAAAAGTAATTGTGACAAAATCCCCCTTTTCTACTAGCGGCCACCTTGAAGGTATAAGTTTTTTTTTTTTTTTTTTTTTTTTTTTAATCCACTTAAATTTGTATGGGCACATTATCTGGAAATAGAAAGAAATATGAATTTAAGATATAAATTGGTTACCTAAATAATTCTTAATAGAAGACCAAGAGTTGTAAACATGATACATATTTTACATACCCATGAAATGATTAAAAGAGAAAAGCCTTATAATAAATATCAATAATAATGATATAAAAATCAATATATGCAGTTACATTTCTTGATAGAGCAGCAACAGTATGCAGTTATATTTCTTAAACTTTTTTTTTTCTGTAATGAATGGAAATAAACACATTTAAGGATGTTAGAATTTCTTCTGCCTTACTATCAGAATAATTTCCAAAAAGGGCTTATGGAAGAGGAGAGAGAAAAAATAGCCAAAACAATTTTTGAAAAAAAATCCAACCATCCAACAAATGCAAATGAGGAATAGAAGCAGACAAGAGCAGGTAGCAGTAGTTATTGCCGTCTGATAGTCAAAGACAGAGAAAAGGCCCTTTTAAATTCCGTTTACTTTTCACCAAATTTCAGGATGAAAATTGCCCATGATATCACCCTTTCAAATGTGAATAGATTATCTAAGGGAGCTTGTCTGAGCCTGAAGTTTCCCAATAGAGATTAGAATGGAAGGATTAGATAACAGGTATGCTTGTTTTAACAATGTGTAATTCTGTGAAAATTCAAGGTCCTTCTAGTATTGTTAATTAATAGCTTTATGAAATCCCACCTCAGTCCTCTTCCCATAGGCTTTGCTTCGTTTTGCTTCCCTACTCTCATTACAGGAAAGCCAAATGTATTAGAACTTGGTGCACGGCAGAGGGGCGTCATGGAGAAATCTATTTGGAGTAAGCAGATTTGAATTACAAGAAGCAAGAATTGTATTATGCAAATGTTCTATTAAAATTACTCTAAAATATATTTAAATGACCACCGTTCCACTCAGAATTAGGCATTGAAAATGAGAATAGATCTGAAATGTACTGGGCTCTGAAAGCTCTTTGTGATTGGGCCTTTTCAGCCAGAAAAAAAGGTAATGGGCAACAGGACCATTCAGAGAAAGAGACAGAAACACATGAAAAAGACTCTAGTATGAATGAGTGTCCAAAAGATTGTTAATAGCCAATATAACATTTTAAAGCATGTCTTTTCTCTACATATTTAAATAAGAATGATCATATTACATATTTAGATAACAATTACCTTACTGAGCTGCTACAATGCTTTTTTTTCTTTCTTAGGAGAATATGCCAAAAAGTACTTTAAGTGTAGCAATGTATAAATTATAGTCCTTGTGCTATGTTTAGCAAGTCCATGGAATTGGCCACCTGAGACAACTCTTAATTGCCTGAAAATGATTACTTGTCTTATGTTTGTGAAGAATTTCCATCATTCAAAAGGCAAGCCTCTTAATTGTTAAGATTCAAAAATAAAGACACTTTAGTTAGGTGGAAAGGATTGGTATGAAAAGCTGCAACGCTTTAATTTTTACTATTAAAATCACAGAAATTATGCAAACATTTTAAATTATATAAATTGTATGTAAAATTTCTTCTCTCTTGTTTATTTCTTCAGCAGCAGAGCATTCCAGGGCATAACCCACTTTCTGGTAGTATCGTCTTTTCCTCCTCTTTCTCTGATTATCTCTGAATCTGCCTTTGAGGACAAGCCACTCAATGAAGTTCTATCTAGTATGCTGGGATAAAAGGGAGCACCTACCATCACCGCTAATTCTCTGTAACTGGAAGCTATTCTTTCCATTCAGGGATCTTATAATCAGTCAAATCAGTGTTACTATTGGGGTAGGCATATGTATCTGGACCTCAACAGGGGAAAATAGTATAGGAAGAGCTGATAATTGGCCATTCTTTTTAAAAAACAAACAAAAAAATTTTACATTTGGGGGTACATGTGAAGGTTTGTTACGTAGTTAAACTCGTATCATGGGGGTTTGTTGTACAGTTTATTTCATCACCCAGGTATTAAGCCCAGTACCCCATAGTTATCTTTTCTGTCCCTCTCTCTCCTCCCACCCTCCACCCTGCACCCTCCAATAGGCCTCACTACCTGTTGTTTTCTTCTTTGTGTTCATGAGCTCTCATCATTTGCCTCCCACATATAAGTAAGAAGATGTGGTATTTGGTTTCTGATCCTGCATTAGTTTGCTAAGGATAAATCCTCCAGCTCCACCCATGTTCCCAGAAAAGACATTTCATTCTTTTTTTATGGGTGCATAGTATTCCATGGTATATATGTATCACATTATCTTTATCTAGTCTGTAACTGATGGGCATTTAGGTTGATTCCATGTCTTTGCTATTGTGAATACTGCTGCAGTGTACATTTGTGTGCATGTCTTTGTGGTAGAATGATTTGTATTTGTCTAGGTGCGTACCCTCTAATGGGTTTGCTAAGTCAAATGGTAGTTTGGCTTTTAGTTCTTTGAGGAATCACCATACTGCTTTCCACCATGGTTGAAGTAATTTACATGCCCACCAACAGTGTATAAGTGTTTAATTTTATCTGCAACCTTGTCAGCATGTGTTAATTTTTGACCTTTTAATAATACCCATTCTGACTGGTGTGAGATGGTATCTCATTGTGGTTTTGATCATATATAATCAATCACAGAAATTTTTTCCAATGAGTTAGAACTTGGCTTCAGACCCTTGTTAACACAGAACTCTAGTTAGCCTCTATTGCTTGATAAAATTTTCCATAAAGACAAAGCCCACTTTGTAATACATGCATAGACCCAAGAGTCTCAAAAACTGTTTTCTGGTCCTGGTTCTACCACTTGAGCAACTCACTGAGCTTCATTTAGCTTCCTTAAGCCTTAGTTTGACTAAGACATGTCTGGGAGCTTAACTACTAACTTTGAGTTCCTTTCTTCCCTCATACAGAGTGTTTTAGAAGTTTTCACAAAGATTTTATGAATTAAAAAATTTATTAATTTTCCAAGTTTCTTCTCAGTTTTTCTGTCTGCCAATAATACTACACAGCTACCCATATGACAGGACTGAGAATTCCAGCATCTCTGGTCATGTTTGCATTTCCATAGACAAGATCCATATCTTGTTTATGAAGATGGTTGGTGTTCGGGGGTGGTGGCCAGGGGTGTATATAGTTCTAAAGGGGTTCATAACAGTTATAGGCAGATATATATTGGCATCTGAAGGAATATTTTTCAGTTCTATATAAGATACCAAACTATTCATGTTCTTCTAACTTTAGGAAGTTTTGTCAAACAGGGAAGTTCTTAGTTCATTTTGTTTATAGTATCAGATCTATGTATACTTATTAATCTTACACCTCAATAACATTTATTTCTACATCAATACAATGGCAGTTATGAAAATAACCACTAGTTTGCAAATATGCCATCTCATCCCTATTAGAGATGAAGTTGCTTTAGTTTTCAGGTACTATTTATTCATTCATTAACACTATTAATTGTCTAGAGTCTTTCAAGTGCCTGTCCCAGGGTCAGGAACTGCACATATAAAGATGAGAAATCTGCTCTCAAGAAGCTCAAGTTCCAATGAGGAAAGCAGACATGTACATCAATTATTATGCCATGTGAAACACTAGAATAGAGATAAGTTGAAAATACTTTAGATCATAGAAGAAGAGCGCAACTAGCTTTTGTCTTTACCCCTTTCACGTCTATACTTTTTCATCATCCATGTTCTCAAGTGGTTTCATCACTGACAGCCATGCTAATTCTCTTGGTAACTGCTTAAGAATATTGCTGAGTTTCTGTTGGAAAAGAATGTCTTTAGTCATGACTAGGAGGCTATTTTGATCAAAGAGATTGGACTTATTAATTCCATTATTTGAAGGGCAACATCATATTTAGTTCCCAGGAACTCCTTTCACAATATCTTGGCCGCTTTACCATCAAAGCTAAGAGAAAATAAATGACTATTCTCTGCTACCTCATTGAGACTTCTCTTCCAGTTCTGGGCTCTTGCCTGAGATAGCTGCTACCTTTTCAGGGTGCTGGTACAGGGTATGATCTCACTATTTAGGTGTGATCCTCCTCTCTCTCACAGGGTAGAGAATTTATACTAAAATTCCCATGAGTATATTGCCATATAATAACACAATCACAACACTCACATAACTCCGCAATCCAAAATTAGTATTTCCTCCCTCCCTCCATTTACAAACAGGCAATAATTTCTTGATGGCTTGTGTTTCCTTGCAAATTTCCTTTAATTAGTATGCCTGGTTTCCTGACACTACCTGGAGTAACCTGGTTGGAAACTTATTTTCTAGGCTGGAAGTAAAGCTTCAAAAACTTTTCACCACACAAATATATCTTCACACAAAGACACAGATTCACACAGTAGATGTAAAGCAAACATGCCTTATTTACTCCTTGGGTGAATAGAGAGAAAAGAGGAGGAATCTTAAAAGAATAATTAAGAGTTGAAATGTCTTATACAAGTTGAGGTCTGACATATGTTAATGTTAAAGAAGAGCAGGTACAGTTGTTCAAAATCCCTACTGGTCCTCAAGGAGGATTCTCACTTCTGCCATCTGCTCTCAGACTTTCTAGTAGTAGTGGCACTGACTGATTAGAGTCCAGTTGCCTTAGGCTGCCTTTTCCAACAGTTATCAGATCCTCTTGTGCCTCCTGCTGGTTGTAGGGCTGACCAATTTTCATATTAGCCAAGCTATTAAGGCTCTGAATTACTCAAGAAGTCCAAGGATTAATTTAGGGGCCGAATTGCAAAAGCAAGAGTAATCAACTAGCCCTTTAAAAAATTATAAGTAAAATTACTCAACACATAGCATTGATTTCTAAACAAAATATTATTTTCAAGTTTCATTAGCCAAATGTCTATACATAGCCTGTAATTATCTTGAGATATATATATATATATATATATATATATATATATATATATATATCTCAGTATATCACAAAGTAATGTTTTTCTGAAAAAAAAATCTCAGTATATCACAAAGTAATGTTTTCCTGAAAGATCCACAGGAGGGGGATTGACCTGAACACCTTGCAAGACATGAATTCCCATGCATTTTCAGCATGTCTTCTCCAACTTGATGAAAAAAATTCCAATCATAATACCTAGGATAACCCAACCTCCTTAGTCTTTTCAGTATTTAATATGGAATAACTATTTCGCAGAATTATTTTAGTGATTCACTTATAAAATGTAATGTTATATTATAACCATTTATGTACGCGGCAGCCCACTAAACTATGAAGAAATTTAAACTGTGTCTCACTCGTTCCTTGACAGTTTGCACACAACAAAGTATATACTCTTATTATTATCTGTGAGGCCTACTGACTATTATGGCCTACTGAATAAGTGTAAATAGTCACTTTCTACCCAGAACCTACATAGTCCCTATGCTGAATCTCAACATTTTCCCCTCCATATTTTCATCTGCTTAGTCCCTCTGTTCATTTAGTGACTATTTTTCTTCAGTCTCATCTCATCATCTTGTCAAAGTCATAAATTGCTAAACATACCTGCATGACTGTCTATATTACACTGAAATTATATTTATTCATTGCATATAGAAAGAAAATGAAATTTATTTTAGCTTGAGTGCGTATTATTTTCCCACAGAATTGTCAAACCACTGTGATGTTTCTTCTACCAACCCCATCCTCACTATAAAGAATAGTTCTAATCATAAAATTAAAATAGAATTGGTAGTAGGAGTCGTACAGTGAACAGCCTAAAATTAATGTACTGGGCACATAGTTGAGGCTATTATTACACATTTATAAACTAAATTTATATTTATATTTTTGAAAGCTATGCCTAGAATATCATAGTATAGCCAAAGGAGAATAAAAAATATTGGTATTCCCTTCACGTTATCATTTTCTAAAACATGGCTTTAAATTAATTTTACCTGAGTCCATTTTCTTCTTCTTCTCCAGCTCAACTCTTTATACTTAAATTCCATTAGTTGGTTTCCTCATCTCCAAAGTAGGGACATAAATAAAAATACCTATATTTCAAAGACAATATGAAGATTAAATTGAGCAAAGCAAATGAAAAATATTCTTTGAGCTGTACATTTATATACAAATAGATTTCTGTTATTTCCATTGGAGGAGTGTTTAGATATTATAAGGCACACTAGGGATAAGGTTTATTTGGCAGCTGTCTTGTCACTCCAAATAAATTTATTTATTATGTATTTATTGAGGAATTTATGGCCTCTAGAGAATTTTCTCTGTGAGAGCACTGCTTTTGAATTTTCTTTTTTTCTCCCACTCTACCCCTTTAGCTAGTTGAATTCTAGATAAATAATGTCTTAGTTGGATAGCTAAGCTGCAACTAAATTCTCCAGGGATTTTCTATAATATGGATTCAATGCTTAGGAAAATTCAACTTAAAAGTGGAAAACATCTCTTAACTAGAGAATTATCTCCTTCAAGTTCTCTCTTCAGAAGTGATTTCTGTCTTAAGATCTACCAAGTATTCTTGGCTTTTGTTCCTGCATATTGTTCCATGTTTAAAGTGTATTTTTCCACTTAATTAGACTGTAAGTAATCCTAGTGTCATTTTTGTATCTGATATATTGGTTTCTACAATATTTTGATTTTGATTGGTGATAACAAAATGATAGTAATAATTATAAGGGTCTTAGTTTAAGTATTTTCAAGTGGTGTAGTTGAGAGCTTCATGGATACAAGTTATATGTGTATCATTGTGAAATAAATTATATACAGTAAGACCTATTTTAAAAATAACCGTTTACTGTAGAAAGGTGGTTTTGGCCAGTACTTTTCAAATACTAAAGAAAACCAAGAAGACTAAAATATATACTTTTTAAAATAAGATTTTCCTTTTTTGTTGTTGTTTCATTTCATGTGGTCTCATAAGCAGCCCTTATAGCATTTAAATGATGTGATTTCCCTAAAATTATTAGCAATATATGTAAGGATTTATGGCATGAAGTATATGTGGGTATTTAAAATTGGAAAATGTTGTGATTAATAAGTTTAAGCAAATAGCAGATAAATTTATAAAATTTATAGTTGTGAATAAACTGTGTCCAAACATATTCAGTAACTATTACTAAAACGTTATTATCATACTATGATCTTTTCTGCTTGTGCATTGTTTTGCCACAAAACCATGATAAAAGCTTTCTAAGTTTCATGGCAGATAGTAGATGGTGATTATATTCAAGAGCAAGAAGTCTTTGAAAGTGATATTAACCCAGATACAGATTTGTATGTAATAAGTAAACACATCAGTGTAAGATGTCCAATTTTACCTTGTTACATTGGAGATTTTCGGAATAGCTACTATCGGGATTTTACATTTCAACTCGAAAGCAACAAGGATTGATTAGTCACTGAGTTGGTAATGCTGGACTAGTTAATTTATTGTAGAAAATCAGTGAAATAAAGCTGGGCAACAAATGCCTTTGCGAAAGTTGTAAGAATATATTTCAACAGCTTTTTTAAAAAATGAGAATATTATCAACCAGTGTACTTGCTAATGGGAGAAGTGAAATACTGTGCTTAACAACATCATTACTGATAATTGCTCATACATTTTTACTTTGCAAATACACATAAAGTTATCTTTCCCCTTTATAAAGTTTTGATTTAAAAGGAAATTTGCATCATAAAATTAAAAAAAAAAAAAAACATGCTTTTGGGTTCCATAGATCAAAACTCAACACATATATTATTATATTTTTGTGATAATAATGATGTTAAGCTGCAATTTTCCATCTATTCTTTCTCCATTATTTATTCACCAACTTTTTTCTGAATTTTATATAAAATATTATATGGAGTTATATAAATATAAAATATATACTATATGTAATATCCCCTTAAGGAACTCAGCACCATTGGAAAGCCAGCAGTTTTCAATAACCATTTATATTAGCTAACTATTGCTGTGGAAAATGGCAAAAGAGGGAATGGAGACAAGGAATATAGATAACTCTTTCAAGGAATTTTGTTTTAATGATCATAAGCCATTGAGTAATAATAAAGTAGTAAATGTAAAAAATTTAAGTTAATTTATTGAATAAGATTACAATGGAGATGGAAGAGAATGAAATCCAATGTAAGATTAGACTTTCTACAAATTATGCTGGAAAAATTGAATATACATATGCAGAAAAAGAACCTTGACCCATACAACATACCACATTAAAAAATTAACATGAAATAGACCACAGTCTTACATGTAATACTTTAAAATTGTAAGCATTATAGAAAACAATAGGAGAACATTTTTGGGTTCTTGGAGAAGACAATGATTTATTAGATGCTACACCAAAAGCATCATTTATAAAAGAAAAAAAGTAATTAGACTTTATCAAAATTTTAAAAAATCTACTCATCAAAAGATACTGTTAAGAAATTGAAAGTATAAGTCTCAGATCAGGAGACAATCTTTTCATGACTCCAATCTAATAATGGGTTTCTATGCAGAATGTATACATAATTCTCCAACTGTATAACAAGAAAACAAAAATAATAAAAAATGGGCAAACTCTTTGAACAGACATTTCACCAAAAAAGATACACAATAGCAAATAAGCATATGAAAAGATACACAACATCATTAGTCATTAAGAAAAACAAATTGAAAACTCAATGAGATATCACTGCATACAAATTAGAAAGAATAAATGTATCTGAGACTACAAGGTGCTGATGAAGGTGCAAAGCAGGTGGAGCTCTCATATACTCTTGGTGTGAACATAAAATGGCACAGCCACTTTAGAAAACAGTTTGTCAGTTTCTTATAAAGTTAAGCATAAACCCTAGACACCCCTCTTTTAGGTATTTATACAAGAAAAATTAGCAATTATGGTCATCTAAAAACCTGCACAATAATATTTATGGCAGTCTTATTTATAATAAGAAATTAGAAACAACCCAAATTGCTTCTACTGGTGAATGGATATACTGATATATCCAAACAATGGGATACTACCAAGTAATTAATGTTAATAAATTAGTGATACTCAATAACATGGATGAATCTCAAATAAATTATGGTAAGTGAAAGAAGCCAGACACATCAGACTACATAGTATGTGATTTCATTTTTATGACATTCTGGAAAAGGCAAGAACAATTTTTTGGATGATATACTGTTCTATATCTTCATTGTAGAGGTGTTTGTATAACTGCAGTTGACCTTTGAACAATCCTGGCGTATGGGGTGTTGACCCCACGAAGTTGAAAATCCATATGTTATTTTTGACCCTCCCCAAATCTTAATTACTAATAGCTTACTGTTACAAACCTTACCAATAGTATAACAGTAGATTAACACTTATTTTGCATGTATATTATATACTTTATTCTTATAATAAAGTAAGCTAAAGAAAATAAAATGTTCTTAAAAAATAAGGAAGAGAAAATACATTTACAGTACTGCACTGTATTTATTGATTTTGTGAGTTTACCTCTGTTTACAAGATGAATCCTCTGTCTGAAATGGACAGAAACCACAGCTGCAGATCTCAGTCTATGGTATATATCAAGCAATTCAATTTTTTTTTTGTTAATATCATAGCTTTACACTGACTCTTGGGAGCACTTACTGCATCACCAGTGGTACTTCATATGGGTCTTCAAGGCTGTGGAATTGCATTAAACATGATGAAAAATACTCAAGAACTGCAAAAGAACACTTTTTATTGTAATATGCAGTTTACTAGAGAGAAACTCCTCATGCCACAAGCATTTTAAGTGGACACTCGCAACACTTAAGCTCACTAATAGCAACAGAAGATGGTACAAAACTATTATAGTAGTATAGTATGTACAAAAGTTAATTTTATGCAGTTATGATGTTATATTACCTCTTTATATTTATTTAAATTTTTCTTGACTATATAGGGCACCATGTATGGTTTCTAAGTTTTGTATTTGTAGGTTTTGATAAATTTTAACTTTTTATAACACATTTGTGTACGTTTTATGGTAGTAAATGATAAAGTAAAGTAAACTAATTATTTTGACAATTGGTGAACTATCACTTGGGATTCGAATAATTGTTTGTAGGAAAGTTCCTCTTTATACTTTTATTCCAGCGTATAAATAAAAAAAATTAGAATAATACTATTTTGAAGCTTTGTTAGATCTAGTCATTGGTCATCAGTGGTTTGTAACATCACAGGAGTCGTCTGTCTCTTTGTGATGTTACAAACCATGTTAGACAAATATAATTGCCTCCCGAGGGAAGAGTGCACATTCCCGATGAAATTATCTTGCCAAAAAATGTACTAAAATGTAAGCAAATCTTTATATCCCAATACCAGTTAATGAAAAATACAGAGAAGAGCAGAACAGGTTGAACGATGCCTTGTATACAGAGTCCGCAAAAACCAGACTGTGGGAAACATTATATTTCCTTAAAAATAAATAGTAAGAAAAGAAAAAACAGTATGGATTAAAAGAGACTTAAAAGAAGCATTAAGTAATTTTGTTATCTAAACTTTATTGAATCCTAATTCAGACAAATTGTTACAAAATGACATTTAAAAGATACTGTGAAATTTGGTCATTGACTAAATAATGACAACAATTCATTATGGTTATTTTTTAAAAAGTGATAATGTCATAATTTAAAAAACTTTTTAATCATTTAGAAATACATGCAGGATTACTTGCAAAAAATCCTGTAATATTCTGAATTTGCTTCAAACCAATTTGGAGATGGGGTAATGAGTCTGAGATGAGCTGATATGTTGAAGCTGAGTAGTGATGGTTGCAAGGGTATCTTTCTTTTCTTCTTCTTCTTCTTTCTTCTTTCTTCTTTCTTCTTCTTCTTTCTTCTTCTTCTTTCTTCTTCTTCTTCTTCTTCTTTCTTCTTCTTCTTTCTTCTTTCTTCTTCTTCTTTCTTCTTTCTTCTTCTTTCTTCTTCTTCTTCTTTCTTTTTTTTTTTTTTTTTTTTTGAGATGGAGTTTTGCTCATTTGTCCAGGCCAGAGTGCAGTGCTGTGATCTCGGCTCACTGCAACCTCTGCATTCTGGTCTCAAGTGATTCTCCTGCCTCAGCCTACCAAGTAGCTGGGATTACAGGCACCCCATGCCTGGCTAATTTTTGTATTTTTAGTAGAAACGGGGTTTTACCATGTTGGCCAGGATTGTCTTGAACTCCTGACCTAATGATCCACCCGCCTCAGCCTCCCAAAGTGCTGGGATTACAGGCGTGAGCACCCCCCACACCCCAGCCTGCCAGTCACAAGGGCTTCTTTATGTTGTCTTGTCTCCTTTTGTATATGTTTGAAATTTTTCATAATAAAACTAAGTGTCAGGCCTCTTCAAAGTCATTATGTTTATCTTATTCATAAATGGACCTCACTTGATTGAACAGGTATTATCAACCTACACTTTGTCCCATCTTATTGTATTTCATATCACTACTAGGAGCATGCTTTATTTTCAACCATCTTGCTTTCAGATGTCAACAAACATCCAATTTCAATTTTTTTTTTAAATAAAACTTTGGGTGGATCTCTTGCTGTGGATATAGTTGTTAAATCTCGATCGGGTATTGTTAAAAGCTGTCAAAAGAACAGCAATGTACTTTCTACAGATGGCAAGAGACAGATACATGAACAATTATGCAGATTCCATCACTGGAGTTCAGGTTTGTTTTATAAGTAACTGTGCTCCAGATTTTTGAAAGATTAATTCATTTGCAAGAAAACAAATAAAACCTTAAGAAGCTAGTAGAGTCAGGCAATTTCTAATATCTCAACCTAGGAAGATATGCAGGCTTTCCTAAAGGTACACAGGTCTACTTGGTGGTAGAGGTTAGAGCACAGCCTTTGAAGTTGGACAGGCGTCTCTATTGCTACATTTACCAGCTGTATGACTTTGGGAAAGCCGTTTAAATTTTTTGAGTTCTGTTTTCCTCATCCAAACCTGAAAGCTATGGCAGGACATAGGGAAATATAAAAGATTTTAGAGCTAGGGAATAACCCGATTTACTCAATATACAAGGGCAAAACTGGCCTCTGAAATCCGTGAAGTTTATGTAGTGGATATTTGCAGTTTTATTCTTTCCTCTCCTTTGAAAGGGAAATGGGACTATTAAGAACTGCAAAGGCAGTGGCAAAATGATATATGACTGAGATTTGAGTGTCATTCAGACATGCATGTCTAACGGACTGGAATTAATTGAGTTGTTGTTTCAGCAAACCAAACCAAGAACTACCTAGGTGTGCCCTGTCTAGCTTTGCTGAGAGAACAAAAAGGCATCAAACAAAAATATTGACAACTAATTTTCAAAGCGTATCTTTTTTTTTTTTTTTAATTATATTTTAAGTTCCGGGATACATGTGGAGAATGTGCAGGTTTGTTACATAGATATAACATGTGCCATGGTGTTTTGCTGCACCCATCAACCCGTCACCTACATTAGGTATTTCTTCTAATGCTATCCTTCCCCAAGCCCCCCACCTCCCGACAGACCCCAGTCCCCTCCCTGTGTCCATGTGTTCTCATTGTTCAACTCCCATTTATGAGTGAGAACATGCGGTGTTTGGTTTTCTGTTCCTGTGTTAGTTTGCTGAGAATGATGGTTTTCAGCTTCATCCAAGTCCCTAGAAAGGACATGAGCTCATCCTTTTTTATGGCTACATAGCATTCCATTGTGAATATGTGACACATTTTCTTTATCTAGTCTGTCATCAATGGGCATTTGGGTGGGTTCTAAGTCTTTGCTATTGTGAATATTGCTGCAAAAAATATATGTGTGCATGTGTCTTTATAGTAGAATGACTTAATAATCCTTTTGGTGTATTCCTAGTAATGGGATTGCTGGATCAAATGGTATTTCTGGTTCTAGATTCCTGAGGAACCACCATATTGTCTTCCACAATGATTGACCTAATTTACATTCCCACTAACAGTGTAAAAGTGTTCCTGTTTCTCCACATCCTCTCCAGCAAGTTGTTTCCTGAATTTTTAATGATTACCATTCTAACTGGCATGAGATGGTATCTCATTGTGGTTTTGATTTGCATTTCTCTAATGTCTAGTGATGATGAGCTTTTTTTCATATGTTTTTTGGCCACATAAATGTCGTCTTTTGAGAAGTGTCTATTCATATCCTTCACCCACTTTCTGATGGGGTTGTTTTATTCTTGTAAAATTGTTTAAGTTCTTTGTACATTCTGGATATTAGCCCTTTGTCAGATGGATAGATTGCAAAAATTTTTTCCCATTCTGTAGGTTGCCTGTTCACTCTGATGATAGTTTCTTTTGCTGTGCAGAAGCTCTTTAGTTTAATTAGATCTCATTTGTCAATTTTGGGTTTTGTTGCCATTGCTTTTTGCTGTTTGAGTCATGAAGTCTCTGCCCATGCCTATGTCCCGAATGGTATTGCCTAAGTTTTCTTGTAGGGTTTTTATGGTTTTAGGTTTTACATTTAAGTCTTTAATCTGTCTTGAGTTAATTTTTGTATAAGGTGTAAGGAAGGGGTTCAGTCTCAGTTTTCTGCATATGGCTAGCCAGTTTTTCCAACACCATTTATTAAATAGGAAATCCTTTCCCCATTGCTTGTTTTTATCGGGTTTGTCAAAGATCAGATGGTTGTAGATGTGTGGTGTTATTATTGAGATCTCTGTTCTGTTCCACTGATCTATATATCTGTTTTGGTACCAATACCATGCTGTTTTTTTTTTTTTTTTTTTTTTTTTTTTTTTTTTTTTACTGTAGCCTTGTAGTATAGTTTGAAGTCAGGTAGCATAATGCCTTCAGCTTTGTTCCTTTTGCTATGGATTGTCTTGGCTATATGGGTTCTTTTTGGACTGTACATGAAATTTAAAGCAGTGTTTTCTAATTCTGTGAGGAAAGTCAGTGGTAGCTTGATGGGGATAGCATTGAATCTATAAATTACTTTGGGTAGTATGACCATTTTCACAATATTGATTCTTCCTACCCATAAGCATGGAATGTTTTTTCCATTTGTTTGTGTATTCTCTTACTTCCTTGAGCAGTTGTTTGTAATTCCGTTTAAAGAGTTCCTTCACATCCCTTGTAAGTTGTATTCCTAGGTATTTTTTTCTCTTTGTAGCAATTGTGAATGGGAGTTCACTCATGATTTGGTTCACTATTACTGGTATATAGGAATGCTTGTGATTTTTGCACATTAATTTTGTATCATGAGACTTTGTTGAACTTGCTTATCAGCTTAAAGATATTTTGTGCTGAGACGATGGGGCTTTCTAAATATACAGTCGTGTCATCTGCAAACAGAGGCAATTTGACTTCCTCTCTTCCTAGTTGAATGCTCTTTCTTTCTTTCTCTTGCCTGATTGCTCTGGCCAGAACTTCCAAAACTATGTTGAATAGGAGTGGTGAGAGAGGGCATCCTTGTCTTGTGCCAGTTTTCAAAGGGAATGCTTCCAGTTTTTGCCCATTCAGTATGATATTGGCTGTGGGTTTGTCATAAATAGCTCTTATTATTTTGAGATACGTTCCATCAATACCAAATTTATTGAGAAAATTTAGCATGAAGGGCTGTTGAATTTTGTCAAAGGCCTTTTCTGCATCTATTGAGATAATCATGTGGTTTTTGTCTTTGGTTGTGTTTATATGTTGGATTACGTTTATTGATTTGCATATGTTGAACCAGCCTTGCATCCCAGAGAAGAAGCCCACTTGATCATGGTGGATAAGCTTTTTGATGTGCTGCTGGGTTCGGTTTGCCAGTATTTTATTGAGGATTTTTGCATCGATGTTCATCAGGGATATTGGTCTACAATTCTTTTTTTTTGTTGTGTCTCTGCCAGGCTGTGGTATCAGGATGATGTTGGCCTCATAAAATGAGTTAGGGATGATTCCCTCTTTTTCTATTGATTGGAATAGTTTCAGAAGGAATGGTACCAGCTCCTCCTTGTACCTCTGGTAGAATTCAGCTGTGAATCCGTCTGGTCCTGGACCTTTTTTGGTTGGTGGGCTATTAATTATTGCCTCAATTTCAGAGCCTGGTATTGGTCTATTCAGGGATTCAACTTCTTCCTGGTTTAGTCTTGGGAGAGTGTAAGAGTCCAGGAATTTATCCATTGCTTCTAGATTTTCTAGTTTACTTGTGTAGAGGTGTTTATAGTATTCTCTGATGGTAGTTTGTATTTCTGTGGGATTGGTGGTGATATCCCCTTTATCATTTTTTATTGCGTCTATTTGATTCTTCTCTCTTTTCTTCTTTATTAGTCTTGCTAGCGGTCTGTCAATTTTGTTGATCTTTTCAAAAAACCAACTCCTGGATTCATTGATTTTTTGGAGGGTTTCTTGTGTCTCTATCTCCTTCAGTTCTGCTCTGATTTTAGTTATTTCTTGCCTTCTGCTAGCTTTTGAATGTGTTTGGTCTTGCTTCTCCAGTTCTTTTAATTGTGATGTTAGAGTGTCAATTTTAGATCTTTCCAGCTTTCTCTTGTGGGCATTTAGTGCTATAAATTTCCCTCTACACACTGCTTTAAATGTGTCCCAGAGATTCTGGTATGTTGTATCTTTGTTCTCATTGGTTTCAAAGAACATCTTGATGCCAGACAAAGGTCTCCTGTATGAGGTGTCAATTGATCCCTGCTGGGAGGTATCCCCCGGTCAGAAAGCATGGGGTCCAGCGACCCACTTGAGGAGGCAATCTATTCCTTGGCAGAGCTCGAGTGCCATACTGGGAGATTCGCTGCTCTCTTCAGAGCTAGCAGGCAGAAACATTTAAGTCTGCTGAAGCAGCGCCCACAGTCGCTGCTTCTCCCAGGTACTCTGCCCTAGGGAGATGGGAGGTTTATCTATAAGCCCCTTACTTGGGCTGCTGCCTTTTTTTCAGAGATGCCCTGCCCAGAGAGGAAGAATCTAGGGAGATAGTCTGCCTAGAGCGGCTTTGCTGAGCTGCAGTGGGCTCAGCCCAGGTGAAAATTCCCGGTGACTTTGTTTACACTGTGAGGGAAAAACTGCCTACTCAAGCCTCAGTAACGGTGATGCCCCTCCACTCACCAAGCTCCAAGCTGTAGCATCCCAGGTCAATATATATATAAATGCCTGCAGCTAGCTTGGTATCTGCCCAAATGGCCACCCATTTTTGTGCTTGAAACCCAGGGCCCTGGTGGTGTAGGCACCTGAGGAAATCTCCTGGTCTGTGGGTTGTGAAGACTGGAAAAGCATAGTATCTGGGCCAGCATGCACCGTTCCTCAGGGCACAGTCCCTCACGGCTTTCCCTGGCTAGGGGAGGGAGTTCCCTGACCCCTTGCACTTCCCAGGTGAGGTGACACCCCAACCTGCTTCGGCTTGCCCTCCATGGGCTGCACCCAATGTCTAACCAGTCCCAGTGAGATAAGCCAGGTACCTCTGTTGGAAATGCAGAAATCTCCCGCCTTCTACGTTGATCTTGCTAGGAGCTACAGACTGGAGCTGTTCCTATTCTACCATCTTGCCAGCTACCTCAAAGGGTATCTTAAAGCTTGTAGCCTGATTTATGGACTAGAGCAGAAATAAAAGGAAAAAGTGTCTTATCCAGATTTGTCCACACATTTCACCTGTCAGAGTTGAATATACTTTGAAGCCGATGAGTCCAAACATGACCAAAGTGTCAATCAGGAAATATTTTGCCAGTTTGTGAATTCTAATTCTAAGACATGCTAAAGCAGATTTGGCCCCTCCCTTTTTAATTCCCATTTCATGAATATTGATTAAGTATCTGCTTACATTTCTCTCACTCTAAAACAATTACACATAATGTAAAAGTAATAATCATTACTTTGTGAGAAGACACAATGTTTTCCTCTCTTGAAAGAACAATATTGTAAAAAAAAAGATGCTAAATTGGATATAATTACGAATTTATTAGAATTATCTCTATCTGCGGAAAATGCAGTTTAACATATAATATTGGAAATATGCAAGAAAGGATTTTCCTGTGCGATTTTCTGCAGTTGGAGTTTGAATTAAGATCTTTGACAGGTTTCCAAGTATTTAAATTATGCAAGTGGTTGACTGAGTGACCTGAAGCATTCAGGAGACAAGCTTTTTCAGTTCATAATTAAAAAAAAAAGAATTTCTTTGCATATGTATATCAAAATCTGCAGTTTCTATATTCAGCAATTTTGGGGAATGTAAGAAATTTTTATCTGTTAAATTTAGAGCTGCTTAACATGGAGATTATCTGCCCCGCCACCCCCCCCCAAAAAAAAAAGAAAAAAGAAAAACGTGAAGATTGAAATTGTAAAATGGTCTTCAAATTAAAAAATTAATAATAATTATAGATTGGAACATAGCTTTGAGTATTCATCCATCTTATTTTAAGCATGTGTCTTTAACCCTCCAATTAGCAAATGCCTAATGTAGGAAATAAATAATTGATAAAGAGCAATCATCATTAAAAATATTCCAAGAACTCTTAACAGCTCTCAATGAAGTCCTGTCCTGTAGGTAGCCTATCAAAAGATAGAAGAGGAAATGAGGAGTGGAAATGTGTTTCCTCATTCCTTATTGTTATTTCTACAAAGTCTATATTTAAAACTTTCACTCAAAATCTTGCTCTAAAATAGTGTTTTGTACCTCAGAGCTTTATATTTCTGGTTAATATTCTTAAAACTCTTAAAATGTCTTGCTGTGAAACATTCCCTTATATAATTGAACTAAGGCTTTTGGGATCTCATTCAGGTTTAAAATGTTTTTCCCCTAAATAAGAGACCATTTATTTGATTTTGAGTTACATATTTGATCCAATTATAGCGACTGATTTGAGGTCTCCTTTATCTTTCATCTGTGGGTTAAGAACTACATAAAGGATACTCAGTTGTGCCCTTAGGAAACATATTTTGGTCATGATTGCTCAGCAGTAATAATTAGCATAATGTTTGGACTTCTGAATAAAAATACACATTTATTTTCCAAGACCAAATAGACTATTTTAACATCACTCAGATTTTTCCCATTTTATCAAAGAGTAATATTTGTTCTGAGAATTGCATTCTCCACTACACTTTAGGCAGTTTCTCCTACTCTCAGTAAAACAAAAACAAAACAAAACAAAAACCCATCCTCTGCTTTTTATTTTACTTTAAATCAAGCCTAAATCAAAGATTTGGTGACATAATATTTTATCAAAAAATAATAGAATTTTCATTGAACGTAACTTCAGTTTTATGTTATTTCGGACTCTTTAGTTTGAATGTGACAGAAAATCCAACTCAAACTGCTTTAAAGCAAAATGTCAGATTTTTCACTTATATAAGTATTAAGTCCCAAGGGTGGTGTTGCATTCAAGGAAGGCTAGTTTTTGTTTGTCACTTCTCCACTCACCTCTATATGTGTACTTCCGTTTTACCACTGGTGACAGTTGGTCACACCAAGTTTAGCCCATGTCTACTTGATTGAAGCCCTATAGAAAGAGTGTCTCCTCTTATTTCGCAAGTTTCATCAAAAGTCTACTTAGTCATAGGGCTTTTGATTGAATTGTATGTACATCCTTGAAACAATTGCTGTGGCTAGAAGAACATGAAACATGGATGGATTTAAGTCAACAAAAACAGAATTCTGGAGTTATGGTTGAGGTCAATTTATTTGAAAGTACGTAGATTGAAAATACGGTAGAATTGTTAATCATTAGAAGAAGTATGAATGCATGCTTGGTTGTAAATATATTCATGAAAGCTGTATCTTATACATTTTTATAAGCTATATTTTAACTATATTACTATCAACATGTTCCACATTTTTAGTTTTGTTTTCTCTATAACACAAAGGATATGTATAAATAATTTAAAAATATCCAAATGGTGGGTTATATTTGTCTGCTCAGGCTGCTGTAATAAAAATACCATAGATTGAGCATTTTAAACACCAAAAATTAGTTTTCTCACAGTTCTGGAGACTGTAAGTCAAACATCAAGGTACCAGCAAGGTTGATGATTGGTGAACGCTATCTCCTTTGTAGATGGCCACCTTCTTTCTATGTGTTCACATGGCCTTTATTCAGTGTGTGTGTGTGTGTGGCGGGGGGTGTGGGGGGAGGGTACAGGGGAACTGAGTACTCTCTGGCATCTCTTCCTATGAGGACACTAATCCTAACAGATCAGAGCTCTACACCTATGACCTCATTTAACCTTAATTACTTATTTAGAGGCCCATCTCCAAATGTAACCACACGGGGATAGAGCTTCAACATATAAAATTTAGCAGGATACAAGATTCAGCCCATAATGTGGGATTTTTGTTTACTTCTGTGATTTTATAGATTTACTATTTTTTATAGATTAAATATAGCATGGTGGTTAAGCAGACACCACTAACTAGTTGAATGTTCTTGAGCATTTCACCTAATATCTCTGTGCTCTAGTTTTCTTTTCTATAAATTGTTGGTATTAACCGTGCCTACCTAATTGGGTTTTAGAGGATTAAAAGGACCTGGATGAGTTTAGAGACTATTATTTTAAGTGAAGTAACTCAGGAATGGAAAAACCAACATCGCTTGTTCTCACTGATGAGTGGGAGCTAAACTATGAGGACACAAAGGCATAAGAATGATACAGTGGACTTTGGGGACTTGAGGGGAAGAGTGGGAGTGGGGTGAGGGATAAAAGAGAACAAACATGGTGCAGTGTATACTGCTCAGGTGATGGGGCATGAGGTTCTCACAAATCTCCACTAAAGAACTTACTCATGTGTCCAAATACCACCAGTACCCCAATAACTTATGGAAAAATAAAATTGAAAGGAAGGAAGGAAGGAATGAAGGAAGAAAGGAAGGAGCTATTTCTTGCACACAGAAAATTCTTAATAAATATTACTTTTGTTTTTGTTTTCCTTCTCCTCCTCTTAAAATTTTTTTTATTTCAATAGGATTTTGGGAAACAGGTCGCGTTTGGTTACGTGAGTAAACTCTGTAGTGGTGATTTCTGAGATTTTGGTGCACCCGTCACCTGAGCAGTGTATACTGTACCCAATGTGTAGTCTTTTATCCCTCACCACCTGCCACATTTTCCCCCAAGTCCTTGAGTCCAATGTATCATTCTTATGCTTTTTCATTCCCACAGCTTAGCTCCCACATATGAGTGAGAACATACGGTATTTGGTTTTCCATTCCTGAGTTACTTCACTTAAAAGAATAATCTCCAATTCTATCGAGGTTGCTGTGAATGCCATTATTTTGTTCCTTTTTATGGCTAAGTAGTATTCCATGGTCTAGGTACTAACCACATTTTCTTTATCCACGCATTCATTGATGGGCATTTGGGCTGGTTTCATATTTTTGCGATTGCAAATTGTGCTGCTGTAAACATGCATGCGCAAGTATCTTTTTCATATAATGACTTCTTTTTCTCTAAGTAGATACTTAGTAGTGAGATTGCTGGATCAAATGGTAGATCCAATCTACTTTTAGTTCTTTAAGGAATCTCCACACTGTTTTCCATACTGTTATACTAGTTTACATTCCCATCAGCAGTGTAAAACTGTGTCCTTTTTGCCATATCCATGCAAACATAGATTATTTTTTGATTAGGCCATTTTTTGTAGAAGTGAGGTGGTATCGTATTGTGGTTTTTATTTGAATTTCCCTGATAATTAGTGATGTTGAGCATTTTTCCGTATGTTTCTTGGCCATTTGTATATCTTCTTAAGAATGTTCTCTTCATGTCCTTAGCCCACTTTTTGATGGGATTTTTTTTTTTTTTTTTTACTGATTTGTTTGAGTTCTTTGTAGATTCTAGATATTAGTTCTTTGTCAGATGTATAGATTGTGAAGATTTTCTACCAGTCTGTGGGTTTCCTGTTACTCTGATGATTGTTCTTTTTGCTCTGCAGAAGCTTTTTAGTTTAATTAAGTTCCATGTATTTATCTTTGTTTTTGTTGCATTTGTTTTTTTGGTTTTTGGTCATGAAGTCTTTGCATAAGCCAATGCCTGGAAGGGTTTTTCCAGTGTTATCTTCTAAAATCTTTATGGTTTCAGGTCTTAGATTTAAGTCCTTTATCCATTTTGAGTTGATTTTTGCATAAGGTCAGAGATGAGGATCTAGTTTCACTCTTCTCCATGTGACTTGCCAGTTATTCCAGCACCATTTGTTGTACTTTTTGTTCGATTTGTTAAAGACCAGTTGGCTATAAGAATTTAGCTTTATTTCTGGGTTCTCTATTCTATTCCATTGGTCTGTGTGCCGATTTTTATACCACTACCATGCTGTTTTGGTGACTGTGGCCTTATCGTATAGTTTGAAGTCAAGTAATGTGATGCCTCCATATTTGTTCTTTTTTGTTTAGTCTTGCTTGGTTATGCAGGCCTTTTTTTTTTTCTTTCATTCTGTATGAACTTTAGGATTACTTTTTCTAGTTCTTTGAAGAATGATATTGGTATTTTGATGGGTATTGCATGGAATTTGTAGATTACTTTTGGGACTATGGTCATTTTCACACTGTTGATTGTACCCATCCATGAGCATGGGATGTGTTTCCATTTGTTTGTGTTTTCTATGATTCCTTTCAGTAGTGTTTTGCAGTTTTCCTTGTAGAGGTCTTTCACCTCCTTGGTTAGGTGTATTCCTAAGTATTTTATTTTATTTTTTGCAGCTATTGTGAAAGGGGTGAGTTCTTGATTTGATTCTCAGCTTGGCTGCTGTTGGTGTATAGCAGAGCTACTGATTTATGTGCATTAATTTTGTATCCCAAAACTTTGCTGAATTGATTTATCAGTTGGAGCTTTTTGAATGAGTCTTTAGAGTTTTCTAGGTATATGATCATATAGTCAGCAAACAGCAACAGTTTGAATTCCTCTTTACTGATTTGCATGCCTTTTATTATTTTCTCTTGTGTATTTGCTCTGGCTAGGACTTCCAGTACTATGTTGAACAGAAGTGGAGAGAATGGACATACTTCTTCCAGTTCTCAGTGGGAATGCTTTCAACTTTTTCCCATTCAGTATAATGTTGGATGTGGGTTTGTTGTAGATCCTTTTATTACCTTAAGGTATTTCCCTTCTATATCGTTTTTGCTGAGGGTTTTAATCATAAAGCATGCTGGATTTTGTCAAATACTTTTCTGCATCTGTTGAGACAATCAGGTGATTTTTGTTTTTAATTCTGTTTATGTTAACACATTTATTCACTTGTGCAAGTTAAACCATCCCTGCATCCCTGATATGAAACCAATTTGATCATGATGGATTATCTTTTTGATATGCTGTCAGATTTGGTTTGCTAGTATTTTGTTGAGGATTATTGCATCTGTGTTCATCAGGGATGTTGGTCTGTAGTTTTCTTTTTTCTGTTATTTCCTTTCCTGGGTTTGGAATTAGGGTGATACTGACTTCATAGAATAATTTAGGGCGGGTTCCCTCTTTCTCTGTCTTGTGGAAGACTGTCTATATGGTTGGTACCAATTCTTCCTTGAATGTCTGATGGAATTCACCTATGAATTTAACTGACCTACTTGTTATTGGTCTGTTCAGAGATTCTCTGTCCTCCTGACTTAATTTAGGAGGGTTTTAAATTTCCACAAATTTAGCCATCTTCTCTGAGTTTAGTTTGTTCACATAAGGCTGTTCATAGTAGCTTTCAGTAAACTTTTTTTTTCAAATTTCTGTGGTGTCAGTTGTAATATATTCTGTTTTGTTTCTAATTGAGCTTATTTGGATCTTCTCTCATTTTCTTGGTTAATCTCACTAACAGTTTATCAATTTTATTTATCTTTTCAAAGAACCGGTTGTTTGTTTCATTTATTTTTTGTATTTTGTTTTTTTGTTTGTTTGTTTCAATTTCCTTTAGTTCTGTTCTTATCTTTGTTATTTCTTTTCTTCTGCTGGGTTTGGGTTTGGATTTGGATTGTTTTTGGTCCTCCAGTTCCGTGAGGTGTGACCTTAGATTATCTATGTGTACTTTTCAGGCTTCTTGATGTAGGCATTTAATGCTATGAACTTTCCTCCTAACACTACTTTTGCCTGTATCCCAGAGGTTTGATAGGTTGTGTCACTATTATTGTTCAGTTCAAATTTTAAAATTTCTATCTTGGTTTCATTCTTGACCCAGTGATCATTCAGGAGCAGGTTCTTTAATTTCCATGTGTTTGCATAGATTTGAGGGTTCCTTTTGGAGTTGATTTCCAATTTTATTCCACTGTGGTCTGAGAGAATACTTGAGATAATTTCAATTTTTAAAAATTTACTGATTTTGAGGGGGGCGGAGCAAGATGGCCGAATAGGAACAGCTCGAGTCTCCAACTCCCAGCGCCAGCGACACAGAAGAACTGTGATTTCTGCATTTTCAACTGAGGTACTGGGTTCATCTCACTGGGGAGTGCCGGACGATCGTGCTGGTCAGCTGCTGCAGCCCGACCAGCGAGAGCTGAAGCAGGGCGAGGCATCGCCTCACCTGGGAAGCGCAAGGGGGAAGGGAATCCCTTTTCCTAGCCAGGGGAACTGAGACACACAACACCTGGAAAGTCAGGTAACTCCCACCCCAATACTGCGCTTTAAGCAAACAGGCACACCAGGAGATCATATCCCACACCTGGCCAGGAGGGTCCCACGCCCACGGAGCCTCCCTCATTGCTAGCACAGCAATCTGTGATCTACCGGCAAGGCAGCAGCGAGGCTGGGGGAGGGGCGCCCGCCATTGCTGAGGCTTAAGTAGGTAAACAAAGCTGCTGGGAAGCTCGAACTGGGTGGAGCTCACAGCAGCTCAAGGAAACCTGCCTGTCTCTGTAGACTCCACCTCTGGGGACAGGGCACAGTAAACAATAACAAAAACAGCAGAAACCTCTGCAGACGCAAACGACTCTGTCTGACAGCTTTGAAGAGAGCAGTGGATCTCCCAACACGGAGGTTGAGATCTGAGAAGGGACAGACTCCCTGCTCAAGTGGGTCCCTGACCCCTGAGTAGCCTAACTGGGAGACATACCCCACTAGGGGCAGTCTGACACCCCACACCTCACAGGGTGGAGTACACCCCTGAGAGGAAGCTTCCAAAGCAAGAATCAGACAGGTACACTCGCTGTTCAGAAATATTCTATCTTCTGCCGCCTCTGCTGCTGATACCCAGGCAAACAGGGTCTGGAGTGGACCTCAAGCAATCTCCAACAGACCTACAGCTGAGGGTCCTGACTGTTAGAAGGAAAACTATCAAACAGGAAGGACACCTACACCAAAACCCCATCAGTACATCACCATCATCAAAGACCAGAGGCAGATAAAACCACAAAGATGGGGAAAAAGCAGGGCAGAAAAGCTGGAAATTCAAAAAATAAGAGCGCATCTCCCCCGGCAAAGGAGCGCAGCTCATCACCAGCAATGGATCAAAGCTGGACGGAGAATGACTTTGACGAGATGAGAGAAGAAGGCTTCAGTCCATCAAACTTCTCAGAGCTAAAGGAGGAATTACATACCCAGCGCAAAGAAACTAAAAATCTTGAAAAAAAAAGTGGAAGAATTGATGGCTAGAGTAATTAATGCAGAGAAGGTCATAAACGAAATGAAAGAGATGAAAACCATGACACGAGAAATACGTGACAAATGCACAAGCTTCAGTAACCGACTCGATCAACTGGAAGAAAGAGTATCAGCGATTGAGGATCAAATGAATGAAATGAAGCGAGAAGAGAAACCAAAAGAAAAAAGAAGAAAAAGAAATGAACAAAGCCTGCAAGAAGTATGGGATTATGTAAAAAGACCAAATCTACGTCTGATTGGGGTGCCTGAAAGTGAGGGGGAAGATGGAACCAAGTTGGAAAACACTCTTCAGGATATCATCCAGGAGAACTTCCCCAACTTAGTAGGGCAGGCCAACATTCAAATCCAGGAAATACAGAGAACGCCACAAAGATACTCCTCGAGAAGAGCAACTCCAAGACACATAATTGCCAGATTCACCAAAGTTGAAATGAAGGAAAAAATCTTAAGGGCAGCCAGAGAGAAAGATCGGGTTACCCACAAAGGGAAGCCCATCAGACTAACAGCAGATCTCTCGGCAGAAACTCTCCAAGCCAGAAGAGAGTGGGGGCCAATATTCAACATTCTTAAAGAAAAGAATTTTCAACCCAGAATTTCATATCCAGCCAAACTAAGTTTCATAAGTGAAGGAGAAATAAATTCCTTTACAGATAAGCAAATGCTTAGAGATTTTGTCACCACTAGGCCTGCCTTACAAGAGACCCTGAAGGAAGCACTCAACATGGAAAGGAACAACTGGTACCAGCCATTGCAAAAACATGCCAAAATGTAAAGACCATCGAGGCTAGGAAGAAGCTGCATCAACTAACGAGCAAAATAACCAGTTAATATCATAATGGCAGGATCAAGTTTACACATAACAATATTAACCTTAAATGTCAATGGACTAAATGGTCCAATTAAAAGACACAGACTGGCAAACTGGATAAAGAGTCAAGACCCATCAGTCTGCTGTATTCAGGAGACCCATCTCACACGCAGAGACATACATAGGCTCAAAATAAAGGGATGGAGGAAGATTTACCAAGCAAATGGAGAACAAAAAAAAGCAGGGGTTGCAATACTAGTCTCTGATAAAATAGACTTTAAACCATCAAAGATCAAAAGAGACGAAGAAGGCCATTACATAATGGTAAAGGGATCAATACAACAGGAAGAGCTAACTATCCTAAATATATATGCACCCAATACAGGAGCACTCAGATTCATAAAGCAAGTCCTTAGAGACTTACAAAGAGACTTAGACCCCCATACAATAATAATGGGAGACTTCAACACTCCACTGTCAACATTAGACAGATCAACGAGACAGAAAGTTAACAAGGATATCCAGGATTTGAACTCAGCTCTGCAGCAAGCAGACCTAATAAACATCTATAGAACTCTCCACCCCAAATCAACAGAATATACATTCTTCTCAGCACCACATCGCACTTATTCCAAAATTGACCACATAATTGGAAGTAAAGCACTCCTCAGCAAATGTACAAGAACAGAAATTATAACAAACTCTCAGACCACAGTGCAATCAAACTAGAACTCAGGACTAAGAAACTCAATCAAACCCGCTCAACTACATGGAAACTGAACAACCTGCTCCTGAATGACTACTGGGTACATAACGAGATGAAGGCAGAAATAAAGATGTTCTTTGAAACCAATGAGAACAAAGATCCAACATACCAGAATCTCTGGGACACATTTAAAGCAGTGTGTAGAGGGAAATATATAGCACTAAATTCCCACAAGAGAAGGCAGGAAAGATCTAAACTTGACACCCTAACTTCACAATTAAAAGAACTAGAGAAGCAAGAGCAAACACATTCGAAAGCTAGCAGAAGGCAAGAAATAACTAAGATCAGAGCAGAACTGAAGGAGATAGAGACACAAGAAACCCTCCAAAAAATCAATGAATCCAGGAGTTGGTTTTTTGAAAAGATCAACAAAATTGACAGACCGCTAGCAAGACTAATAAAGAAGAAAAGAGAGAAGAATCAGATAGACGCAATAAAAAATGATAAAGGGGATATCACCACCGACCCCACAGAAATACAAACTACCATCAGAGAATACTATAAACACCTCTACGCAAATAAACTAGAAAATCTAGAAGAAATGGATAATTTCCTGGACACTTACACTCTTCCAAGACTAAACCAGGAAGAAGTTGAATCCCTGAATAGACCAATAGCAGGCTCTGAAATTGAGGCAATAATTAATAGCCCACCAACCAAAAAAGGTCCAGGACCAGATGGATTCACAGCTGAATTCTACCAGAGGTACAAGGAGGAGTTGGTTCCATTCCTTCTGAAACTATTCCAATCAATAGAAAAAGAGGGAATCATCCCTAACTCATTTTATGAGGCCAACATCATCCTGATACCAAAGCCTGGCAGAGACACAACAAAAAAAGAGAATTTTAGACCAATATCCCTGATGAACATCGATGCAAAAATCCTCAATAAAATACTGGCAAACCGGATTCAGCAACACATCAAAAAGCTTATTCACCATGATCAAGTGGGCTTCATCCCTGGGATGCAAGGCTGGTTCAACATTCGCAAATCAATAAACATAATCCAGCATATAAACAGAACCAAAGACAAGAACCACATGATTATCTCAATAGATGCAGAAAAGGCTTTTGACAAAATTCAACAGCCCTTCATGCTAAAAACGCTCAATAAATTCGGTATTGATGGAACGTACCTCAAAATAATAAGAGCTATTTATGACAAACCCACAGCCAATATCATACTGAAAGGGCAAAAACTGGAAAAATTCCCTTTGAAAACTGGCACAAGACAGGGATGCCCTCTCTCACCACTCCTATTCAACATAGTGTTGGAAGTTCTGGCTAGGGCAATTAGGCAAGAGAAAGAAATCAAGGGTATTCAGTTAGGAAAAGAAGAAGTCAAATTGTCCCTCTTTGCAGATGACATGATTGGATATTTAGAAAACCCCATTGTCTCAGCCCAAAATCTCCTTAAGCTGATAAGCAACTTCAGCAAAGTCTCAGGATACAAAATTAATGTGCAAAAATCACAAGCATTCTTATACACCAGTAACAGACAAACAGAGAGCCAAATCATGAATGAACTTCCATTCACAATTGCTTCAAAGAGAATCAAATACCTAGGAATCCAACTTACAAGGGATGTAAAGGACCTCTTCAAGGAGAACTACAAACCACTGCTCAGTGAAATAAAAGAGGACACAAACAAATGGAAGAATATACCATGCTCATGGATAGGAAGAATCAACATCGTGAAAATGGCCATACTGCCCAAGGTAATTTATAGATTCAATGCCATCCCCATCTAGCTACCAATGAGTTTCTTCACAGAATTGGAAAAAACTGCTTTAAAGTTCATATGGAACCAAAAAAGAGCCCACATCTCCAAGACAATCCTAAGTCAAAAGAACAAAGCTGGAGGCATCACGCTACCTGACTTCAAACTATACTACAAGGCTACAGTAACCAAAACAGCATGGTACTGGTACCAAAACAGAGATATAGACCAATGGAACAGAACAGAGTCCTCAGAAATCATACCACACATCTACAGCCATCTGATCTTTGACAAACCTGAGAGAAACAAGAAATGGGGAAAGGATTCCCTATTTAATAAATGGTGCTGGGAAAATTGGCTAGCCATAAGTAGAAAGCTGAAACTGGATCCTTTCCTTACTCCTTATACGAAAATTAATTCAAGATGGATTAGAGACTTAAATGTTAGACCTAATACCATAAAAATCCTAGAGGAAAACCTAGGTAGTACCATTCAGGACATAGGCATGGGCAAAGACTTCATGTCTAAAACACCAAAAGCAACGGCAGCAAAAGCCAAAATTGACAAATGGGATCTCATTAAACTAAAGAGCTTCTGCACAGCAAAAGAAACTACCATCAGAGTGAACAGGCAACCTACAGAATGGGAGAAAATTTTTGCAATCTACTCATCTGACAAAGGGCTAATATCCAGAACCTACAAAGAACTCAAACAAATTTACAAGAAAAAAACAAACAACCCCATCAAAAAGTGGGCAAAGAATATGAACAGACATTTCTCAAAAGAAGACATTCATACAGCCAACAGACACATGAAAAAATGCTCATCATCACTGGCCATCAGAGAAATGCAAATCAAAACCACAATGAGATACCATCTCACACCAGTTAGAATGGCCATCATTAAAAAGTCAGGAAACAACAGGTGCTGGAGAGGATGTGGAGAAATAGGAACACTTTTACACTGTTGGTGGGATTGTAAACTAGTTCAACCATTATGGAAAACAGTATGGCGATTCCTCAAGGATCTAGAACTAGATGTACCATATGACCCAGCCATCCCATTACTGGGTATATACCCAAAGGATTATAAATTATGCTGCTATAAAGACACATGCAGACGTATGTTTATTGCGGCACTATTCACAATAGCAAAGACTTGGAATCAACCCAAATGTCCATCAGTGACAGATTGGATTAAGAAAATGTGGCACATATACACCATGGAATACTATGCAGCCATCCAAAAGGATGAGTTTGTGTCCTTTGTAGGGACATGGATGCAGCTGGAAACCATCATTCTTAGCAAACTATCACAAGAACAGAAAACCAAACACCGCATGTTCTCACTCAAAGGTGGGAACTGAACAATGAGATCACTTGGACTCAGGAAGGGGAACATCACACACCGGGGCCTATCATGGGGAGGGGGGAGGGGGGAGGGATTGCACTGGGAGTTATACCTGATGTAAATGACGAGTTGATGGGTGCTGACGAGTTGATGGGTGCAGCACACCAACATGGCACATGTATACATATGTAACAAACCTGCACGTTATGCACATGTACCCTAGAACATAAAGTATAATAATAATAAATAAATTAAAAAAATAAATAAAATAAAATTTACTGATTTTTTTTTAAAAAATTGTGGCCTATCATATGATCTATCTCAGAGAATGATTCATATGCTGATGAATAGAATGTGTTTTTTTGCAGTTGTTGGCTAGAATGTTCTATAAATATCTGCTAAGTCCATTTGTTGTAAGGAGTAGTGTAAGTCCATTTTTTCTTTATTGACTTTCCATCTTGATGACCTGTCTAGTGCTGTCACTGGAGTATTAAAATCTCCCACTACTATTGCATTGCTGTCTATCTCATTTCTTAGGTCTAGTAGGAATTATTTTATAAATTTAGGAGCTCCAGTGTTAGGTGCATATATATTTAGAACTGTGGTATTTTCCTAGCCCTTTTATCATTATATAATGTTCTTCTGTTTTTTTAACTGTTGTTACTTGAAAGTTTATTTTGTCTGATATAAGAAAAGCTGCTCCTACTTGCTTTTGATTTTCATTTGCATGGAATGTATTTTTCCCCATCTTTACCTTAAGCTTATGTGACTCCTTATGTGTTAGTTGAGTCTCCTGAAGATAGCAGAAACTTGGTCAGTTATTTCTTACCCATTCTGCATTCTGTATCTTTTAAGTGGAGCATTAGGCCTTTTAAATTGAGTGTTAGTATTGAGATGTGAGGTACTATTCTATTCATAATGCTATTTGTTGCCTGAATACCTTGGTTTTCTGTTTTTTTCAATGTGTTATTGTTATATTGATCCTGTGAGATTTATGCTTTAAAGAAGTTCTATTTTGGTGTATTTCGAGGATTTTTTTTTTTCAAGATTTAGAGCCGCTTTTAGCAGTTCTTGTAGTACTGACTTGGTAGTGGCAAATTCTCACAGCATTTGTTTGTCTGGAAAAGATTGTATCTGTCCTTCATTTATAAAGCTTAATTTCACTGGATACAAAATTCTTGGCTGATGCTTGTTTGGTTTACGGAGGCTAAAAATAGGACCTCAATCTCTTCTAGTTTGTAGGATTTTTACAAACTAGTTTCTGCTCAGATATCTGCTATTAATCTGATAGATTTTCCTTTACAGGTTACCTGATACTTTTGCCTCACAGCTCTTAAGATTATTTCCTTCATCTTGACTTTAAATTACCTGATTACTATGTGCTTAGGTAATGATCTTTTTGCAATGAGTTTCCCAGGCATTTTTTGAGCTTCTTGTATTTATTTGGATGTCTACATCTCTAGTAAGGCTGGTGCAGTTCTCCTTAATTATTCCTTCAAATTTGTTTTCCAAACATTTAGATTTCTCTTCTTCCTCAGGAATGCAAATTATTCTTAGGTTTGGATGTTTAACATAGTCTCAAACTTCTTGAAGGCTTTATATTTTTAAATTCTTTTTTAAAAATCCTTTGATGGATTGGGTTAATTCAAAAGCCTTGTCTTCAGGCTTTGAAGTTCTTTCTTCTGCTTGCTCAGTTCTATTGCTGAGACTTTTCCAGGGCATTTTTCTGTTTTCTTGATTTCCAGAAGTTGTGATTGTTTTTTATGCATGCAGTACATTTCACTGAAGAATTTTCCTTTCATACCTGTATCATGTTTTTGATTTCTTTAAGTTGGACTTCTTCCTCTGATACCTCCTTGATTAGCTTAATAATCAACTTTCTGAATTCTTTTTCTGGCAATTCAGAGATTTTTTCTTGGTTGGGATCTATTACTGGTGAGCTGATATGATCTTTTAGGGCTGTTAAAGAACCTTATTTTGTAATATTAACAGAATTGTTTTTCTGGATTCTTCCCATTTGGATATACTATGTCAGAGGGAAGATCTGGGATTCAAGGGTTGCTGTTCAGATTATTTTGTCCCGCAGGGTGCTCCCTAGATGTGGTGTTCTCCCCCTTCCCCTGGTAATGGGAATTCCTGAGAGCCGAACTATAGTGACTGTTATTTCTCTTCTGGGTCTAGCCACGCAGTGGAGCTACCAGCCTCTAGGATGGTACTGGGGAGTGTCTGCAAAGAGTCCTGTGATGTGATTAATCTTCAGGTCTTGCAACTGTGGATTCCAGCACCTGCTGTGGTGGAGGTAGCTGGGGATTGCAGTTGACTCTGTGAGGGTCCTTGGTTGTGTTTTTCTTTAGTGCACTGTTTTTGTGTTGGTTGGCCTCCAGTCAGAAAGTGGTGCTTTCAAAAGTGCATCATCTGTGGTCCTATGGAGAGCATGAAAACTTGCCCTAGGGATGCCTCGCTAAGTATTCAGGTTTCTCAGGCAGTACGCAGGGCAGGGCCATAGACCTCCCGAGAGATTGTGACCTTTGTCTTCAGCTACCAGGGCAGGTAGAGAAAGACCACCAGTTTGGGGCAGGAATAGACACGTCTGAGTTCAGCATCTTTTTGGCTGGGACTTGCTGTGGCTGCTTGGGGGATGGGAGTGTGGTTCCCAGTCCAGTGGAGTTGTATTCCCAGGGGAATTATGGCTACCTCCATTGAGTCACACAGGTCACCAGGGAAGTGTGGGAAAGCTGGCAGTCACAGGCCTTGCCCCACTTCCTCACAGCCCATAGTCCTAAATGCTGGACTCACTCCTACCATGTTCTACCCACAGCACCAAGTCTATTTCCAGGCAGCCGGTGACAAGGGCTGAGAAATTGCCCCGATCATGAGACTCCTTTTGGAGAAAGCAAGTAGGCTCACAATTTTTCCACATCTCAGGAAGTCTGCAGTGGTGATCCTGTTCCTTCAAAGGGTCTGTGGATTATCTTGGCTTTCCTGGTATGTTCTTGCGGTAGTTCTTGGAGTAAAAAGTTCACAGTGTGAGTCTCCACATGTTGCTCTATCCATCCCAGAGAGAGCTGCAGGCTAGTCCTGCCTCCTACCTACCATCTTAATCTGCATGTCTTCTCCTTCTTAACTCTCCCCCCATCCTCCTCCTCCTCCTTTTTCGTTGATGTCTTCTTTTCCTTCTTTCCTTTTTATTCATCTTGCTATTATTAATTTGAAATCTGCTATTTCTGGCCAAGCATAGTGGCTGATCCCTGTAATCCTGGAATTTTGGGAGGCCGAGGTGGATGGATTGCTTGAACCCAGGAGTTCTAGACTAGCTTAGGCAACATGGTGAAACCCTGTCTCTTAAACAAACAAACAAAAAACAAAGACAACAACTATGTTGGCATGGTGGTTTTAGCTACTCAGGAGACTGAAGTGGGAGGATCACCTGAGCCTGGGGAAGTAAAGGCTTCAGTAAGCCATGATCACACCACTGCACCCCAACCTGGGTGACAGAGTGACGCTCTGTCTCAAAAACAACAAAAAAAAGCAGAACCAAAAAAGAAATCTACTTCTATTTTTTAAGACTTCTTGAGTTTTTTCTTTACAGTGGAACATTTGGTATTTTTGGTAAATGTTTGGTGGACTATTCAAGGAAAACTGTATATTTTATTAATGATTATGTTAGAAAAGTATTAATTAGCTAAGTTTTATTAATTATATTTTTAGATATCGTGTATCTTGATTTTTCTTACCTGAACTCTCCCAGGCCAAGATAATCCTTTTATTTTTAATCATATTGCTCAAGATAGCTCTATGAATTTCTGATGGATTTTGCTTTATATATTTCAAATTTATGTTGTTTGGTGCCTTCAGGAATATGTTCATTTCAGAAGGAGACCAATAACCCATTCCCTTTTCTCCCAGGATGCTGTAAGCATGTGAATAAGCAGATTTGATACACAAAACAATTTTTTTTAGTAAAAAGATTTTAACAGGATGTATACCTCTTATGGTAAGCCAAATAAGCAGTCTCCAAAGATGTCCATGTTTTGTTACCTGGAATCTGTGAATAAATTATACTATGTGACAAAAAAGGACTTTGGATATGTGAATAAGGTTACAGACGTTAAGATAGGGTGATTATTTTAGACTGTCTGTGTGGATCCAATCTAACTAGTCATAGACGGCTTTAACACAGAAAACTTTCTCTAGATGGAGTTAAAGAGATGAGGCAGAAGGAGACATAAGCGATGCAACAGAAGGGAAAGTCAGAGAGATTCCAGGGTGAGGATTTGATGCATCAATACTAGGTTTGAAATACAGAGGTTGCATGTGAGGACTAGAAAGTGGCCTCTAGGTTCTAAGGGATACCTCTGGCTAACAGTCAGCAAATAGAGAATTTGGTTCTACAACCACAAGGAATTAAACTTGGTCAACAACCTGGATGTACCTGAAAGGAATTATTTCCCAAAACATCTAGTAAGGAATATATCCATGCCTACAACTTTGATTTTAACCTTCTAAGACTTTTTTTTTCTTTCCCTTCAACTTTTATTTTAAGTTCCAGGATACACGTGCCATATGTGCAGGTTTGTTACATAGGTAAATGTATGCCATTGTGGTTACTGCACAGGTCAACTTATCATCTAGGTACTAAGGTTAGCATCCATTAGCTATTCTTCCTGGTGCTCTTTCTCCAACTAACCACTCCTTAACCTGACAGGCCCCAGTGTGTGTTGTTCCCTGTGTGTGTCCCATGTGTTCTCATTGTTCAGCTCCCTCTTATAAGTGAGAACATGCAGTATTTGGTTTTCTTTTTCTGCGTTAGTTTGCTTTTAGCTCCATCCATGTCCCTGCAAAGGACATGATCTTGTTCCTTTTTATGGCTGCAGAGTATTCCATCATGTATATGTACCACGTATTCTTTATCCAGTCTATCATGAATGGGCATTTGGGCTGATTACGTGTCTTTGCTATTGTAAATAGTGCTGCAATTAACATACACATGCATGTATCTTTATAATAGAATGATTTATATTTGTGGTATATATCCAGTAATGGGATTGCTGGGTTAAATGGTATTTCTGGTTCTAGATCTTTGAGGAATCGTGGCACTGTCTTTCACAATGGTTGAACTAATTTATATTCCCACCAACAGTGTAAAAGTATTCCTTTTTCTCCAAAACCTCACCAGCATCTGTTATTTCTTGACTTTTTAATAATTGCCACTCTGACTAGAACGAGATGGTGTCTCATTGTAGTTTTGATTTGCATTTCCCTAATGATTAGTGATGTTGAGCTTTTTTTCATATGTTTGTTGGTCGCATGAATGTATTCTTTTGAGAAGTGCCTGTTCATGTCCTTTGCCCACTTTTTAATGGGGTGGTGTTTTCTTGTAAATTTGTTTAAGTTCCTTGTAGACTGAATATTACAGCTTTGTCAGATGGACAGATTGCAAAAATTTTCTCCAATTCTGTAGGTTGTCTGTTCACTCTAATGATAGTTTCTTTTGCTGTGCAGAAGCTCTTTCATTAAATTAGAACCCATTTATCAATTTTTGCTTTGTTGCAATTGCTTCTTGCATTTTTGTAATGAAATCTTTGCCCATGCTGACATCCTGAATGGTATTGGCTAGGTTTTCTTCTAGGGTTTTTATAGTTTTGGGTTTGATATTTAAGTCTTTGATCCATCTTGAGTTAATCTTTGTATGTAAAGTGTACGAAAGGTCCAACTTCAATGTTCTGCATATGGTTAACCAGTTCTCCCAGCACCACTTATTAAACAGGGAGTCCTCTCCCCATTGTTTGTTTCTGTCAGGTTTGTTGAAGTTCGGATGGTTATAGGTGTGTGGTCTGCCTTTTAAGACCTTTGCTGGGCTTCTGGCCTATATAAATTGTGAGATAATAAATTTGTGTTGTTTGAAGTTCTAAGTTTGTGGTAATTTGTTATGGTAGGGATAAAAAATTAACATACCTGGTTTGCATATGTTGTTTAAATTTTAAATGGTTACTAAATTATAGAATTATGGGGGCATGGATGGCATGGAATGGAATATGAGATGAAGAAGTTCCATAAGCACAATTTTTTCCACAATGTTATGTAACTGTGTCTCCAGATAAAATTATGAAAACCTCACGCATTAACTCTGAAATCAGAACATATAGTAATAGGGATAAGAAGGACTTCAATTGGGTACTGCACTTGACAGAATCAGACTTCTCCAAAAGAATAATGTTTCACATTAGCTCTTTTTATTATAAATTATCTCCATTTGTGTCATAACAGTCTGTTCCATAAATTCATATTCTTTTTTGTTAGTATTAAAATCTTAGTTTTTATTACTGTTGTTGATTTTCTTGTAATATTTTCTTTGTATGTCTTTATTCATCCTTTTGTAGTTAGTATTTGTAAGTTACTGTTTTTCAGGTGCCTCATATACAGCATGTAGTTGCTTTATTTTTAAATGTGAAGTATGTTTTCCTATTAAGTGAATTTTTATCATTTACATTTATCTGAATAATAAATATGCTTTGCTTAATTTCTATCATTTCAATTTGTTTTCTGTTTTTTGGTTTGTTTTTGTTTTTTGAGACTGAGTCTCACTCTTTTGCCCAGGCTGGAGTGCAATGGTGTGATCTTGGCTCATTGCAACCTCTGTGTCCTGGGTTCGAGCATTTCTGTGCCTCAGCCTACCTAGTAGCTGGGATTATAGGCACCCACCACCATGCCTGGCTAATTTTTGCATTTTTAGTAGAGACTGGGTTTCACCATGTTGACCAGGCTGGTCCCAAACTCCTGACCTCAAGTGATCTACCTGTCTCGGCCTCCCAAAGTGCTGGGGTCACACGTGTGAGCCACGGTGCCTGGCGCTTTTTTCTGTTTTAAAAGTTTCTTTCTCTGTTTTGAATCTGTAGCTATTGCCATTTTTTATTTTTTATACACCTCTCTTTAGGGAATTTTGAGGTTTACAGTTCCTACGCATTGTTTTTAAAATTTTATTTAAAATGTTGAAGCCATTATGTACTTTTTAAGTTGTAAAACTGAAACAGTGACTGTTGATTCCTGCAAAGAAATTTTCTCATTAAATAATGTTATGAGGTAAATTTGGCATAAAATTATTAGAGAGATAATCTGTATATAGTCTCTTGATTTTTATATTTGTCATTCATGTCTGCCTACTTCGCTTTTTTTTTTTTTTTATTTGACAGAGTCTCACTTTGTCACACAGGCTGGAGTGCAGTGGTGCAATCTCTGCTCACTGCAAGCTCCGCCTCCTGGGTTCACGCTATTCTCCTGCCTTAGCCTCCCAAGTAGCTTGGACTACAGGTGCTCCTCACCACTCCCTGCTAATTTTTTGTATTTTTAGTAGAGACGGGGTTTCATGTGTTAGCCAGGATCTCCTGACCTGGTGATCCACCTGCCTCGGCCTCCC
Organism: Macaca mulatta; assembly: GCF_049350105.2. Classification (NCBI taxonomy): domain Eukaryota; kingdom Metazoa; phylum Chordata; class Mammalia; order Primates; family Cercopithecidae; genus Macaca; species Macaca mulatta. The sequence goes on from NC_133419.1 coordinate 91,195,913, forward strand.
AAAGTGCTGGGATTACAAGTGTGAGCCACTGTGCCCGAGGCCCACATTATTTTTATACAAGAAATAAAAGCACGTGAGTTCAGTTTACAGGCACTTATATAACATGGAGTTTTACATTGCCAATATATTGACATAATACCTCTCTTATTACTCAGGGAGCAATAACAGTGTGGTAGTAGGTAAGATGGCTTTTTCAATGCATCAAAATGAGAGACAGATTTGGAATTTACTCTGGCATTAATAAAATGTTTTCATACTGTATTTACATACAGAGTGACTTTTCTAATTCTTGATTTCTCTAGGATCAATCTCTCAGGTGATAAGTTATCAGAAAACACGAAAAACAGCTAAATTATTATCTACAAATTCAGTGCCAAAAAGTTATTTTTCTGGGTGTAACTCTTTTTATTGTAGCTCCTACTTGTTTAGCTAAGAAATTTCAATGGAAGGCACTATAATAAAAATAACAGTTCGGAGAAAGTCAATAAAATTCTATAACATAGATTAGAGACCTTCGTTGTTTTTTTCATTGCCTATAAGATCAATTTTAAACTTCTTAATATATTTTACAAGATCCTTCTCAAGAAGATACTGACTTGTTTCCTTCCCATCCCCACTTTTGTATTTTAAAATTCTGCCTTTATCCATCTTATTTCCTCTGTGTAGAATGCCTTTTTTTTTCTTCTCCAGGTGGTGAAGTCCCACTTCTCTATCAAAATGAATTCATGTTTTATTTTATGCATCCATAGCACCTTTTATATGTTCCTCTTTTATCCATATATTTATTCTGAGTTTCTCTCATTGTAGTATAGGGCAAAAGCCATGTGCTATGTATTTTGGTCTCCATAATAATACATGGTGTGTTCTGGATATTAACCTACACACACACACACACTCACACACACACAGTTATTCAGTTAAAGTTGTGTAAATGAACGTTTTTATGTTAGCGCTTTTCACTCTTCTCTGTGCCCTAGGAGCCTGGAATCTTTTGACTGCATCAAGAGGCTCTGTGGCTTTCTAACGTCTACCTTGCTTGTTCACTAATGAATAAACAGTGAAGGGAGATTTAAGAATCGGTTTTCCTTCCCTGCTTGTGTCACTGTAGATGAACTGTGTACTGCTACTGAAGGCGATGGCTTATGTTGTATCACCTGCTGCCACAGGCACTTCTTTTGGTCTCTCCTACCTACTCCCTCTGCTTGCTTCATCAAGCTTAGTGGTGATAAATCCACCCTGCTGTTGTTAGCCCAGGACACTGCACCTTCTCTTACTGCTCACACATTTGTAACTAGTTTCTTTATCATACTTCCCCAAATTACCCAATTTTCCCCTGATTACCCAATTTTTCTAAATTGTCCTCACTTTCTTCTTCAGACTTTGACTGAGACAGTCATTGGTATAGCCATGCCTCTCATGTTAAGGTTAAAGGGCTGATATGAAAGCAATGAGACCCTGAGATATTGTAAATACATATTTTGGCAGCTACAGATGAAACTGATGTATTTTAAGTCACAAATGTGTTTAAACTTCTTTTTTCTGAGGGAAGCAACTCCTCTCTCTCTGCATTTGAGTGAACCAGCTTTTCCAATAGCATATTAGCCTTTCAGTAATTGCCTCTGGGAGAGTTCATTCACAGTGGCACACTCACACTCCTCAGGACATTCCCTAGCACGCACTCTACATTGCTTCTCTGGCATAAAATGAGTTAGAACTAACATAGTGCAGATAATGACACACAAAGTCTGATCAGCAAAGAGTTAACACTATACATTGAAAGACTTGCAGCACCTTAACTTATAACATCAGGAGTCTAGTGAGCATATATGCAAGTAGATATTTTGGGTATTAAACTAAGGAAAATAAAATATGAGGCTTGATCGGGTGGAATTAGTTAATACTGGGGGACCCATTCAGAAATTGGAATACAATGTGTTGATTCAAGGACCTGGAGGAGGCATTAGCATTTACTATGTTGGTCCTCAAAATTTCAGCCTCAACAGCAATCTGTAATCAATGGGATTGAAAAGATGAAAATTTCATTTCATATGATAGAGTTTCATATGATAGAGTTTCACATGGAACTCAATATGTTTAAGTGGACCTATTACGTGTAACATGCCCTTCCTACCTAGCCAAAGCATATGGTAGGGCTCAGGTGACACACCCTTCACCAAGGTATTTAAAAAATACACTAATAAACGGACACTAGCCTTCCTAAAACTCATGGAGATTGCCCTCTGTAGTTCAAAGGTGTTGATAGGGATTGATGCAGTGGAATTGGGCTTTCTAGCTTCAATGGGAACAACAGGATTACAGAATGGAGAGGCCAGATATATAGCTTAACTCTAAGGAATAAGGTGGGCAGAGTTATTACAATAATCTACACTGGGATGGAAAGATAATTAGAATATCTCACTCAGAGAGATCTACCAAATAGTTAATTGATCAAAGTGTCTTAGGAATGAAAAAGATAAGCAGACTATCAAGGTGCTTCTTGATTTGTATATGATATGTATAACATATCAAAATTTATATTGATTCTATATACTATTACATAAATAAAACTACATATGAGATAACACTAAGCTCACACAGTAAATTCTCATTTTACTCACTATTTGCAGTAGTTATATAAAGTTGCCATGAACACTTAATTAGTGAATATTGTACTATTGCTCCAAAGGCAGATGCAGGGGTAGGTTCTTGTGGGCTTGTGTTCACAATATTTTCATCAACTAATTATCAGATAACCCTATTTAATGTGTTTTTGTTTAAAGGCACTTTATTTACTATATATAGTTGATTCATTAAAATTGAACTCATGGCCAACAACACTATAATTTACATATGTGTGAAATTTATCTAACACACTATTTTCTTCGTAAAGCATATCATAGCCTTATTGAACTTAGGAGAACTACACAGAACTTCAGCTCTGTGCTTAGGAATCATTGTAAGCAGCAAAATCCTGAACAAGAAGCACAAAAATGTGAAAAATGTGACACAAATATACTGAGAAAAGAGCACTGGTTTACATATGAAAGGTGACACAAGAAGGCGGAAAATCATCTGGTTTAAACTGAGCTGGGTATGTGGGCTTCAGGTGACCCAATTTTTTTTACACTTTGCACATGTTAGCAAATGACTGCAAAAGCCCCATGACTAGTGATTTGGGGATTTTAAACAAATTTGAGAGAGGAAGATAGATTTACAAATATGAACTCTGTAGATAACACTGACTACACACACACACACACACACACACACACACACACATTATTTTAGGTCTGATGGGAAGAATTCTAACATACATTGCCACAGTTGGGATCCACAGCCTTTTTCCTATGTCTTTGAATTAAGGCAGTTTACATATCAAGTTCCATTTTTGAGATAGAGGATAGACCCATTTGAAGAAAATCACTATAGATCTTACATCTTACATCTTCATCCAACCTTTCCCCAAAAGAATCTATAGCCATTTCCCAAGGTGACTACGCACTCGTGAAAGTGAAACATCTAGAATTTTCAGAGCTTAATAGATACTAGTTTTAAATTGATGCTAATCCTCAATGCCACTACGGTCATCCAGTCATAATAAAGTCTTATGAAAGCGATGAAATGAGTTGGCCAGTTCTGTCTAACAGTTGGTCTGGTGGCACTGTGAATGCATTCTGTGGTTATTTTCCCATTCCCAGAATGCATAGAGGGAATAGATAGACATATAGGATAACTGGCAGAACCCCCATATTGGTTTCCTGGACCATGTAGTGTTAGCTGAAAGGAAAGGCCAAGTGGAAGCACCTGGAATTGTTCCCTTCTTTGCAAGGAAGTTAAGCACAATCCTGGGGAGGGTGTTTTATTTTATGAAATCTTAAAAGATTTGAAAGAAGCATGGTTAAAGAATTACCCAACATTCATATTCAGCTCACCAGATTTTCACAAAGTTCATCAGGTAGTGATGCTAATTGTAACTGTGGTCTTAGATGAGCTATTGCTGTTGAAATTAACAACAATAACAACAAACAGCAAAAACCAAAAAACAAAAAGCATGTCTAGCACCTGGAATACAGTTATTTACCTAGAAAATGCTTTCGGCTCCCAAACCTAACAACAAAGATAACCAGAATCAGTTTCACTTTACAGAACAAAACAATATTTCACGTTACCTCAAGACTATGTCAGTTCTCATTTTCTCTATCACAACAAATTTTAGAGCTATCTTATCACCTTGATATTCCATGGGACATCATGCTAATCTATTATATTAAAGATGTAGTAATTCAACCTGATGAGCAGGAAGCAGTAACCACTGAGTTGCATTAGATACAGGTATGACTGAGGATATAAGATGAAATCTATAAAAAGTCAAGCACCTGTCACATTGGGATAGCCTGTAATGATCTGGCTGCCTGGTGTACATTTGCATATCCATCCTAAAGTGAACCTGCTATTTGCTATCTCAAAACATTACAATTGGGATACTTTTTTGGGTTTTGGAAGCAAGATGCATCATATTACATATATTTTTTCTTTTTCTTCTGTGTTCCATTTTCTTGGTAACCAGTAAGACTGCCAATTTTGAGTGGGGGTAGAGTAAAAAGAGGCTTAAATCAGGCCACACTGTGGCACAAGCTGCATAGTACTTAGGCCTTACGACTTGGCTAAACAGGAAACAGGAAGTGCCTGTGGCAGAGAGAAATGCTATATGGAACATTATGCTAGCCAGAATAGGAATATGAGAATGCATATCCCAAGGATTTTCATCTGAGGTTATGCATTCTTTTGCCAGTAGTTTTATTTCATTTGAAAATCTATTTGTGACATGATACTAAACCCTTATAGATACTGAATACCTGATCAAAAGTCCCAATAGACTATATGATCTGAACCATCCGTCATGTACTAGGCATTATCTGATCTACTGCGTTATAAAATTGAAGTGTGCAGCAATGTTCTGCTGTAGGTTAGAAAATGGCATATATAAATCTGGGTCTTAGCAGGTCTGGAGAACACAAGTAAACTGCCTGTGCAGGTGGCTTAGACTCTTAGGCTATATGTAGGTTTGCAGCTTCTATCTCAATTGATACCTGCTGCTTCATGAATATTTCCCTGCAACTTCTGGTATGCCAGCACCAATTGAATGTGAATGGCCACTATATGTACTATCTACTCAGGGGTGGCCCTGAGAGTAATGGTGAAAGGCAAGTCTTTAAGTCTTACGTCTGTATCTACTTTGTGAGAACAAGACTGACACAAAGTACTGATCTATATTAATTCATCCAATTGTCCAGGGATAGTAAGAATAGAATTGGAATGTTGATGACAAATATTTCATATTGATGATGAAGATTTCAGAATTGGAATATTGATGAAGGAAATGGTGAACATCTTGGAATTGGATCAGAATGTCAAGATATTCCTAGCCAATGTAAATATCCATCTAAAGCAGAGATGAATCTCAGTAATCATATGGACATGATAGGCTGTTTTGTGTATGTCAGACAGCCTCTTTTTCTAGCCACTCCAATGTTTAGTCAATAAATTAAAGTACAAAATACTATGACAAGCATAGAGGCTGTGCATGGGTTTTACAACATGGATTTCTTTTTATTAAGACTGATCTGATTTCTAACATTGCTGAGTATCCAACCTGCCAATAGCAGAGGCTTATGCTGAAACCCTCAATAAGCCATTTTAGGGGTCAATAGAGAAGATTGCTTAGTTTGACCCCACTTTTATAGGTGGAGTATGGGGGGAGAAACATAAATTAATCTTTATAGGAACAGATATGTATTTTATATTCAGAATTTCCTTTCTATCCATTGAAGTTCTGCCAGCACCACCATTTGTGGACTTACAAAATGGATACATTGTCATCATATCCCACACAGCATTCTCTTTTACCAAGGGACTTATGGAAAGATAAGCAAAGAATTCACAGCTACAAACGTCACCATTTTTACAGTTCACACAGAAGCAGTTGGATTAAATAGAAGGTTGGAATAGGCTGCTGGATATTCATGGTGCCAGCTAGGGAACCACACCCTGTAAATGTGTGATACTGTCTCAACAAGTAATAAAGATTTAATAAATGCCTTTAACCAGCATCCAATATATTGTGACATATTGTGACATTCTCCCCATAATCATATCAGATAGGTCTGGGGACCAAGGTGTTTAAAAATGGTCCATTTCACTATTATATCAAGTGACACATCAAGATATCTAATGCCTAAGGAAAGAATGATTCCACTAGTGAATGCAGTAATGGTTTCATTTAATTGGCTGTTTGATTTTCCTTTTGCCTTGAAACCAATATGCACACTGGGAGTAAATATTTCCACTTAACAATGGTGTTACAGGATCCTTCAGGTGTTGCTCTTCTGGCTGGAAACCTCTGTGGCCAGTGACGATTTTGTCCAAGTTTTGGTCAGGCCTGCTAGGCTTGTTCTGCTCATGTGACCAGGCAGGCTGTGCTTAGTTTATGCCACTAACCTGGATCCCACACCTGTCAAGGGTGAGTCAGGTGTGGATTGGCAAGGGGTGCATGAGTGAGTGTGGGGCTAGTGACTGCGCACAGTCAGACATGCAGGCTGCTGCAGTGGGGCAGGCAGCTCCAGGTGCCAGCATGGGCAATGGCTCTCTGTGAGGCTGCAGCCAGAACAGGCGCCTTTCAAGCAGCTTCCGTGGCTGGCACTGAGGACATGGTGGTGCCCAAAAGCTTGGAGATGACAGGAACTGCAGGGCCCCAAAGAGGAAGTCACAGCGCTGGCTCAGGGAACTCCCAAGTCTGGCTTCCTCAAAGGGCTGCAGCTCTTCTTTCCTTTCCTTTGACTGCCAAGTGGCAAGCAAGGGGCATGTCTCAGTCCTATTTGCGTTACAGCTCTTTTAACTTCACCATTTGGTGGGTCTCAAGTTTTTGTCCTGCAACCAGGAAGAATGAAATATGCAGACAAGTGGAGGGTTTGCAAGATGAAGAGGAGCTTTATTGAGCAATAGAACAGCTCAGAGAAAACATGCAGGGTGCAGCTCCTTTCCACAGTGAAGGTTTCCTGATGAGTGTTCAGCTCCTAGCAGAAAGGGTAGCCCCTCTCTACTAAGCAAGTCATCCCCACAAGCATTCAGCTATTAGTCTAGAGGTGAGCTCCTCTCTACAGCTTGTTGTCCTGTTGTCTGCGCAGCTCTCAGCAGACAGGATGCCCTAGACCGGGTGACTCCTCTTTGCAGCTAGTTACCTGGATGTTTGCTCACCTCTGGCTGAGCCCGGGGCTTTTATGGGCCTCAGAGGGGAATAAGTGTGCACTGATTGATCCATGGGCAGCCATGGGTGGGCCCAGAAAAGGCACCACAAGTTCATTCCTGTCTGTGGGACTGGCAGCCTGGCTCTCAGCCTTCAAGCCCTCCCTGTCTGAAGGTGGGGCCTCACCCAGGACCCTACCCCCTTTTACCCAGGAACCTGTCTGCTTTCTGCTGCCATTCATGGCACCCAGGCTGTAGGTGCCAAGGGGCTCCTGCAGGTCAGCACTGAACTGCCCTTAGCAACCCCTCACCTTTCCTCCTATGTTCATTAGAGCCCAAAGTCCAGAGGGCCTGAGATGGCAGGGGGCTGGTTTATCAGCAGTACCCCGAATGTGTGCACACATGGTCAGGCTGCAACAGCCTCCAGGATCGGTCCTGGGTTCCTGTTTGTCCCCAGCTGCCACTGGCTCAATGGAGCATGCAGCTCTGGTTATGCCTCTCTGCTGTAACTGGCGTGATGGCAGCAGCCACTCCAGAGGACCTGCCACTGCCATCAGTGGGACAGTAAGAACCATGTCTAGGATCTATAGGATTCATTGGGGTGCTTCCCAGTATTTTCTTGCCCAACAGTCCTGATAACTAGAAAATTTAATCAGGCCAATAAAGACAGGATCACCAAGGACTCAGGCATTACAAGAATGAAGTTTTGGTTTAACCCAGAAGGTTTATAAACATTTCCTGCAGAGGTGATGCCAGAAATGACAGAAAGCATGTACTTTGCAGTAGAAGGAAATTCTCATTACCAAATTAGACCTTATGATTAGTTACTGATGCAGGGATTGTAGCAGTACTGATTTTTTACTTAATATTTTCCTTTCGCCATTGTATTCTCTGCTACCATATTCAATGGCCATTTGTCATGGCTAAAATTTTAGGTTTTAGGTAGGAGTGTCTTCAGATTGACAGAAACCCATGCTATTATAGTAGCACCTTTCTGGATATAATGTGTGCCCATGTGGATCCACTCTCCAGTTTTCTTTCTGCTTTCTGCTCCAGAAGCCTGGCCTATATGGACTGCATTAACAAGCTCTCTACTCCTCTAGCTTCCAACTGGGTTTGGCTGTTGGGAGCTACCAGCCAAATAATTAGGTTGTAAAAGACCTCGAGGACATGGTACCCTTGGTGTTCTCTGCAGGGTCACTAGAAATTGACTACATACCTTTTAAAAATCCATAGTTCCTCTCAGCCCTTGCCTGAAGCTCCTAATACTTCTTGGGTAACAACAATTAATTAAGGCATACTAAGGGCTGTGGGTAATAGTGTATCCCTGTTGTTGTGATTTCCAGGGTACTTCACACACACTGTTGAGTTTCTGTCCCTACATACACATGTATAAATAGTTTCCATATTGCGAGCCTCAATTATTCTGTTTGAGCATGCCAGGTCCTTCCTGTCAGGTCCCTAACTGTTTCATTTATCAATATTTATAAAATAAAGTTAGCAAGCAATTAAGGAAGGCTCTAAGTTCTTTTAAGTGATTTTGTTTATACAAATAGAATACCTTTACAAATATTTTAGCTAAAATTAAATTTTGACAGTAAAATGGCCATAAATTAAATATCAGATAATGAGACTTTAGTTATGATATATATATATTTTTTATATAGAGGCTTGTTTTCACATGAGTTTTTTCATGGATTTGGAAGAAGAGATTGCATCACTCATAAGAGACAAGGAAAAGAAAACTTTTGAGTATAACTGAGTTGATTCTCAATGTGCTTGGTTGTTCATCCTCACCTCTTCTTTTTCTGTATCCCAGTTCTTCTGCTTCTCATTATTTTCTAATCCTTTTATTGTTGTTATCCATCTCCATTAACCTTGCCTAGATTTGCTTATAACACCTGTTTACACCCAGTTATTTTTTGGTCCTGTTGTAGCATTTTGATCTTTTTTGGGACCTAATCCCTGGTTTGGGAAGAGAAGATCCTTTGTCAGTCTTACCCAAAAGGAGAAACAGAAGGTAATTGGTATTTCAGTTAAATAATATTCTTCACCCAAGATTAAGGCTGTTTAATTTTATAATATACTCTTGAATTTTATAATTTTCATATGATAGAAAATGACTAACTTAAATGTTGAGTACAGGATTAACTGAATGAAATGATTGTTTTCAGCAATTATTCTAATTTTTTGTGGAATTTTTAGAGTTTTAAAGTTTTAATCAATTATTATGGCCTAATATGTTTGATTTTGTTTTCTCCTTGTTTCCTTATTTCCTGTAAAGTATTATTTATTACATAAATAAATCAATATAACAAAAGGAAATTTTATTTTAATACTAAACTGAATATGTAAAGATTTTTCACCTACTCCCAATCTTGAGATAAATAGAACTACCTTGATGTGTAGGAAAATCAGGTATAAGGTTTTTGTTTATCTTGCATACCAGTTTGCTTTATAGATAAGGAAATGCAAACAGTCTATCAAGTTTATCATATTACAAAAGGTAATTATACTAATTCTTATTTCTGCTTTTGGAGAAAATAAAGTTATGAGAAATGCTTTGATTACATCCATTGAATAAATTAACCACAGATATTTAGAAAATAGATTGCTCCTGAATTCAGATTATTGTTTTCTCTTACTGTTAATACTCCCCAGTTGTGGCTGGGATAGAATAATGATATTAATTTGGGGCAGGTGGCATAATAAAACTAGCAACAATCATTTAATATGGGACTTAGGAAATCTCATTTCTTCCTTTAAAATAAGATCTTAAGGTATTTTTACTCTATTTTTACAGCTGAGAAAAACTGGGACTGAGTGAGAGTAAGAAACTGGATTGATATCATAGTATCCTGGGGTATAGATTGGCTATGTTGTTAACTTGCTTTGAAAACTTTCACATAAAACCTAATATCTAAAGGATGCAGTGCACTCATCTGTGGCAAGAATAATTTAATTGGGCGACTTTCAGGTGTCATTTTAACTTTAACATTTTCATATACTGAGATATTTCTCTCTGCCATGGTTGAACTTACAATGATGGGCATGTTTATCATAAGTACAGTATCATTAAATATGCCATTAATTTTCATTATCTATTATACTATACCTACTAGATAACAATAACATTTTTGTTTTATAGTATCTTTCTTAGCTAAACTATTTGTGGGATGTCAATTTTATACCATGACTTTTTTTTTTTTTTAAGTGGAGTCAAACAGGCATATAATCTTAAATGGCTTAACAAATTTAATACAATTCTTTTTACTTAAGCAAACTCATCAAAGCAATAAATACATGATTAAAAATTAATAAAAAAAATTGTATGTCTCACAAGAGCAAAAACTCACTGAAAGGTAGGTATAGATTCTTCAGATGGGTCAATTATGATGCCAGCTACCCAGAATTTTTAATTATTAATTTCAAAGATAGAAAATGTTGAAACATTCTATTCTTTAACAATATATTTACCACTTTTTATTAAATATATTACTTTGGGATCATTCAATTTTTTTATACCATGTATACGGTGCAATGATACATATTATGTATATAGTTATATACATTTATATAATGTGTATATAATATATATGCATAATATGTATATATATGCATAATATGTATATATATGCATATTATGTATATAGTTATATATAATTAAGTTCAGAAAACTTCAAATTTCTTAAAGAATATTTGTATTTGAATTAGGTTTTATTTATAATTGTCCTAGTCTAAATATTAGCAAATATTCTATATTTCACTCCAGTATTTATTGAAGTATAATAGCATATTGGTTATTTCCTTAGGTGCTTTTGTTACAGGGAAGAAAAGACAAGGCGAGGGAACTAGTTTTTTCTTTGAATAGCTATTATATGCTAGCTATTGGGCTAATTTATCCCTTATGTATGTAGACAGATCATTAAATTATTTAATTAGTATTTTCTATAGGAAACATTTTACTTAGATAATTGATTAAATAAGGCTATATAACCAAGATTGAAGTCATGTATTTAAAATAAATCACTATACTACAGATTATGCAGCAATTCAATTCAAATTAACAAACATTGAGTTCTTTCTAATATGTTGAGTCCCACATAGCAATAATTTGAGATTCCAAAATATTATAAGGATAGTCCATTCACACACAACTTTATGCAACAACCTTACAATCCCAGCATGTGTCAATTTTCTTCCTCTATTAAGGCAGCTGAAATAACTCCTTAGCAAAGCTCAGCAATGATCTCAACTTCGTCTTTGGCCTCTCCAATGATGTAGCCCTTCTTCTTGCCTTCAGTGGTTAATTTTCTCCTCGCTCTAAAAAGTAAAGGTAGATGTATCTATCCTAAGACAAACCTTTCTTAAATATCTTTGCATATTAATGCTTTTCCATGCAACTCTGCTTCTTAATGAAATGTAATATTTGCTTCTTAATGCAACTCTGCAGTCACACCATAACATCACATCTCCAAGGGCTAGGTTGTTTCCATGTATTTTTAGAGATCTGTGCATTCACTCATCTTCCAAGTCCTCTGGAGGTATTCCCTGTGACTCTATTTATTAATAGTTACAGTTCAACTTTCAGTCAGTTTTGTTAAAAATTTCCTTTTACTGCTTCTGTTTTATTTCAAATCCTATGGCTTTTGTAACTTCAAATATTATATTACTTGTTACATTAAAACAGAAACCACAGGTCTTTCTTCCATGATCATCCATGTTCCTTCCCTTGCAACACACCATGACAACCAGCCTCCTTTTATTTTCACTTATAGACTTGTGACTTTATCATTATTCTTACTTGCCTATTCCTGTGACTTTAACTTTTACATAATAGGTACAATGCTAGACATTGAAAGGTCAAATATGAATAAGACATAGTCATTTTCTTCTACATAAAATGTGGCACACTAGCAAGTGAACAAATAAACAATCAGGATAATAGACATCACAGTGTGCAAGTATGTCTAAAGAACTCTGAAATCCATAGGAAGGAACAACTAATTACACTTGGAAGCATGAGGGAAACCCACAAAGATGAAATAACATATAAGGAAGATCTTGAAGAAATTTGCCATATGGAGAAGGTTGGTAATAGAGCATTTCAGGCAAGAAAAACAGGTACAAAGAAAAATAATTTATGACATCAGTATCCATCCATTCAGTTAACTTATAAACCTTATATTTTCAGATTTGAATTTTTTTTCTAACTTGTCTTTCAAATCCAACCAATTTCAGATCCTTTTGTGCTCTCAATATGTCCTTTACCTACTTTTCTATCTTTCTTCTACATTGTCCCCAAAAGTATCTTTCTAAATTATATGATCCTTACTTTTGCTTAAAATCAGTGGCTGTTTTCACATTGCATAATAAAAGAATCAAGCTCTTTAATTTGTTGTTTGATGTTTTCTGATCTCATTTCTGTCAAAGCAAAACTGTATTGGACAAAATCAAAGGCAGGAAAGACTATTTAAGACAGTCGCAATGGAGGAGAAAGGCCTGAACCACTTCAAGCTCAACTCTACTAAAACACAGGACTGGAGAGCATTTAAGAGCTGGGCTGGGGATGAGGGGTCATAGGCCATCTGTATTTACTAATGGCTTTACCCAAAGTTAAATTTAACTTTCTCATAGCTTCATGACAGGAATAGTTTTACAACTTGGAGCAAGGAACCTGTTAAATTTAGGCTGCTACTCTCCCACAGAAACTGAGATAGGGATGCTGTCTTCCTCGATAACTGCATATCAAAGGAATGGTTCTCAGGTTGTTGAGAAGAACATTGCTGCGTTGAAAAAATGACATGGAGCTTTTGAAAATATTCACATGTCCAAGGGGCAGAGAAAGAACTTACAATGACAGGTTTTTTTAAATAAGTGCTCTAAAAAAAGTGGTCAGGGGCCTAAAATCAGTAAGATGCTTGTCTAAAAGTTTTCTCAACTTGCTGGGAGAGGAATGTTAAGGCTGTCTTGGTCACCTCCAAATCTCCAACTTCCTCTAGTTATACTCACCTAGTTGCCCTTCTCTGAATATGCCACATGCACTCTTACTTTTATGTCAGGATTGTACCAAATTATTTTCTTAGAGCGGTAGAATTTGATTTAAAACCTCTCAATGGTTTTCATTGTTCTTGTTATGTAGTATATAGTCTTTAATATGGCCTACAAGTCTTGCCTAACTGGCCTTGACTAGGGTTTCAGCATGTCTTATATTACCCTCCCTCACTACTCCGTTCCACTGTAAGGCTTTTGTTGTGGTTTTGGTGGTTTTTAAAAATCAGTTTTTGAGTGTGTCCTACTTCCTTCTATCAAACAGTCTTTGTACATAAAATTATCTTTTTAAAATTTCGTCCTTCCCTCTGCCTAATTAACTCCAGCACGCTTAAGCAACATTTTCTTGGGGTACATTTGTATATCATTTTATATGTTTTTATAGATGAACATTCTTTGTCCTCATAGAATATACTTTACATTGTAATTATATATTCATTAAGGTGAAGTCATTTCTGTCTCCTACATTAGGCTGTAAGAGATCAAGGAAATTATTTCTTTATTACTTATCCCAATGCCTGAAACATAGGGGTTCTCAAAAAGGAGAACATAGAAGTTCTTATAAAAAGAGTGCACAAACAAATAAATGGGTGCATGAATCCTTCAAGAGTTAATTTGAATATTATTTCTTTGGTTAAATCTTTTTTCTTCCTTTAGTGGCAGGGTTAAACACTCCCTCACCTGTGTATGCACATCTGGTCATCGTACATAAATTCAAAATAGTATTAATTACATTGTATGATTGTGTACAAACCAGTCTTCTCTACTGGATTACAAGTTCCTTAAAAGTAGGAACTTCTCAACTTTTTCATGTTCATAGGTATCTCATTTCAAAGAAAATTGCCTAGTAAGGCATGTATTGAACACTCACTGAACATTCTCAATGTTCTCATTAGCATAGAGTGATATCTGTTGACTTGATACTTCTAAACATTGTAGAAATTTGAAATATTCTTTGACATGACCTTAGTTTTTAAAAGGTATGTTTCAATAGTATATGCTGAAAATATCTGAAAGAAGAATACTCTTATTGATAGAAATACTAGAGTGCTGGCTAATACTTTCTATGTTATGTAAGAAAGAGAACTTTAGATAATATTTATGACTGAGTGATCACAAATATGTAATAAGCAAAATACCTGGCCAAGTAGGCAAAGGTTGTAATGAAATTTAGATCTCTATAATCTTTTTTCACTGTCAGCATGATCGTAGATTCAGTGTCCATTGCTAGCAGTTTAGTTCTACATAGTTACATAAATAATAGAGAAAAAAGGAGGCAGTTGAATTTTCCAGGAATTCAAACTTTATATCAATACTAATGATGACCCAAAGTCTTCCAAAATGTGTCTATGTTCACTAAGACCATAAAATAACTTTGCAATGGAAAAATGAATTTTGTTACTTATGTTATTATATAAATGGTTTACTTTTAAGATAGTCTATAAATGAGTTCTTTGTCATTTTTAACTTAAATCCATCCGTTTGTCCATCTATCCATCAGTCATTCATAATCTATTATCTGTCTGTCTGTCTGTCTGTCTGTCTATCTATCTATCTAGCTATCTATCTAATCTATCTATCCATCCATCCATCCATCCATCCATCCATCCATCCATCCATCCATCCATCCATCTATCTATCTATCTATCTATCTATCTATCTATCTATCTATCTATCTATCTATCTATCTATCTATCTATCTATCTATCAGCATTTCTCTATATGCCTGCCTAGCATAATTTTGTCTGTGAGGGACATAAAATTTTTATGGTCTGTACTGCTGAAAAAAACATGTCACCTATGCTAGGTTTGAATGAAAACACAATGGCAAATTTGATTTCTAGCACAGCATGTTGAGAAGATGCAATTCAACACAACAATAATTATGAATTTAAAAAAACTACATTTATTTAAAAGCTAGATAAGTTTAATAGCAGTTAGGAGAAAAGAGGTATCACTGTAGAGTATACATTTCAGGAAGACATCTTAAAATACTTGAACTAAATCTTTTCTTTTTGAGACGGAGTTTCACTCTTGTTGCCCAGGCTGGAGTGCAATGGCATGATCTTGACTCACTGCAAACTCTGCCTCCCGAGTTCAAGTGATTGTCCTGCCTCAGCCTCCCAAGTAGCTGGGATTACAGGCACCTGCCACCAGGCCTGGATAATTTTGTGTTTTTAGTAGAGATGGGGTTTCACCATGTTGGTGAGGCTGGTCTTGAACTCCTGACATGACGTAATCCACCTGCCTCAGCCTCCCAAAGTGCCGGAATTACAGGCGTGAGCCACCATGCCTGGCCCCTGAACTAAGTATTTTTTTTGTTTTGTTTTGTTTTGTTTTGTTTTTTCTTTGAGGCAGAGTCTCTGTCACCCAGGCTGGAGTGCAGTGGTGCCATCTCAGCTTACTGCAACCTCTGCCTCCTGGGTTCAAGTGATTCTCGTGCCTCAGCCTCCCGAGTAGCTAGGATTACAGGCATGTACCACCACACCCAGCTAATTTTTGTACTTTTAGTAGAGACAAGGTTTCACCATGTTGGTCAGGCTGGTCTCAAACTCCTGACCTCAAGTGATCCACCCACTTTGACCTCCCAAAGTGCTAGGATTACAGGCATGAGCCACCACGCCCAGTTGAACTAAGTCTTAAAGCATTAGAGAAATATCTGGTTTTCAAATAAGGTTCAGATAAGTTAGGTTGGCTGAAAAAACAAAATAAAACAAAACAAAAATAGCATCACACCTCAAGCTAAAATACACTGTAGTGTAGCGCTGTGAAACTACACTCTGTGCAGCAGAACGCATGCCATTACTAGGTTGTGAGCAAAATATCAGAGAGTTAAGACATAAACACTGGCACAATTTTATTGTTTTAAGATACAAGTTCAAAAATTATGTTCTATGTTATGAGTATTATTCTGAATTCACTGGTCTGTTCAACCACCGCTGCAAACATTCATAATATATTTAGACAGGCGTTTTAAAATCTTTTATTTTTGCTTTCTTCTTTTCTGCTTTTCTGTTCTCCATTTCTTTCATTTCAAATGTGTTTTCTTTTTCTTAACAAAAGATACATAGAAATAGTGTAGAATGACTTGAAAATACATGTTTGTGATAAAAGTTTAAAACTAAACTATATACATTCCAGTGACCTTTGTAGCTGTTTTGGTGTATGTTATTATAAACTTTTATGCTTAAATTAAGGCTATTTACATAATTTCTGACAATAAGGAAGATAATTTAGGTCCCTGATAATATAGCTTCCATTTGATCATTTGCAGAGCAGGAAAGTGCACATACACATCACACACATTATAAATGACATTTATTCCTCTCAGCTGCAGTGCTTTAGATGAAAGGGTTCTAACTTGAGAATGCCAAATGTCAGTATCTGTTCTCTTTTATCCCAGTCATGAGACGTGTAGTGTCTAAATGTATGTAGAGAGGGAGGGAGTCCTGGCAGGGGAACACAGTGACGCAATGGATACTTAGGAAAGCAGTATTCCCGTACGGGGTTTCTGATTGAAACATAGACTTGTCTTTCAGTTAATGTAAGACATGGGGATAAACAAAGCCCAAGGCTAGCTTCGTTAATTGGTGTTTTAATTCAGAGGCTGACATATACAAAGAGAGGCCACTAAATCTTGCTCCTAGTAGACATTCTTCCTTGATACTGATGAATTGAAGACTGCTAGTCTAAATTTTTAGTGCCGATATGAGTACTTCATTGTTATTTTCCTAATAATATTTTCATTTATAGAGAGATGATACACTAGAGATTCCTGCATTGACATCATATTAACCTAAATATGTTATTGTTTTCCTTTTTTTTTTTTTTTTTTTTTTGAGATGCAGTCTCGCTCTGTTGCCCAGGCTGGAGTGTAATGGCGTGATCTCGGCTTATTGCAAGCTCCACCTCCCAGGTTCAGGCCATTCTCCTGCCTCAGCCTCCCGAGTAGCTGGGACTACAGGCACCCGCTACCATGCCCGGCTAAATTTTTTTTTTTTTTTTTTTGTATTTTAAGTAGAGACGGAGTTTCACCGTGTTAGCCAGGATGGTTTCGATCTCCTGACCTCGTGATCCACCCGCCTTGGCCTCCCAAAGTGCTGGGATTACAGGCGTGAGCCACCGCGCCCGGCATATTGTTTTCCTTTTAATGAATAAATAGTTCAATGATTTTTTTTTTCTGTTGAAAATGCTTATTCACTTTGGATAATAGGAGACTAGTTTGTTCCAAGCCATATCAATCATCATTTTAAAAAGACTCCCCAAATTAATTGTGTTTTTCAGTTAGCCCTAACATTAGTGGCCTTCCATGGGATTAGACTTTCAAAATATGTTAATTTAATAGTCTTTTCTTAAATATCTTTTATTTCTCTTGAGTATCTATCACTTTCTACTTCTTGAGAATCTAAAGAATAAATAAAATTCCAGAGTAAAGATGGACAAATTCTATCAATAGCAATTTTAAAATTCTCTGCTTTTGAAGTTTAGACAATATCCTCCTACTTTTATCATTCTATTACAATGGGTACTTAATTTTTGTACATTTTTCATAATGTTTAGAAACCTAATATGTTTATTTAGACTTCTGGGGATGCCTTTAGGCGTGTGATGAATATTTTTTGCTCTTTAAGGTTGACGTAATACCTTCCTCCACCTGGCTCTCTGCCCAAGTGTCTGACAAATGGGCTCTATGTCTTCTAGATTCTAGTTGGTGTTGGTCGATGTGAAGTCTGGCAAGAGATCTAGATGGAGTGAGAGAGTAGAATCAGCATATTTATTTTCCCAGCTTCATCATTTCTAGGTCAATTCAAGTTAGTTGTATCACTTTTATGAAGGATAAAGCTCCTTTCAAGCACATACTCTATATAATTGTATTGGGTTGCATAGTACTCACTCCTCTTTCCACCCAAACAAAATTTATGTGTTTCTCAAAGTTCCAGATGTGACCTAATTTGGAAGTAGCATCTCTGTAAATGTAATTAGTTAAAATGAGGTTATACTGGCATATGGTGGGCCCTAAATTCAATATGACTTGTCTTTATAAGAAGCGAAAAAAACAGAGACATAAATAAATACAGGGAAGACAGCCATGTAAAGATGGAGGCAGATATTGTACTTATGCAGCTATAAACCAAGGAACATCAAACATGTTTCATACAACCTCATGAATCCAGGAAGAGGCAAGGGTAGATTCTCCTTTAGAATCTCAAGAGAGAGCTCGGCTCTGCTGACGCTTTGATTTTGGACTTCTAGTGTCTGGAATGATTAGAGTATATTTCATTTTTTTTTTAAGCCACCCAGTGTGTGTGTGTGTGTGTGTGTGTGTGTGTGTGTGTGTGTGTATGTGTGTGTGTGTGTGTATGTGTGTGTGTGAGTCCTAAAACTTTAATACAATTATTTTCTCTGCCAGAATTCAGACAATTTATTACTTCTATTGTGTCTTTGGGTCCAGGAGTGGTAACAGTTATATCTCTCATTGATGTATATGCCTTGTAGCTTCTTTCCATTGCTACAGTTGTGAATTACCTCTTTATTTATAAGGAAGTACTCCTCAAATTATCTTGTTTCAAGTATGCTATCTGTTTATTAATGAAAAAACTAATTGTTAGCTAATTGGTCCTGCAAGTGATGAGAAAAGTAGCAATTGAATACATTTCTCAGATTAGGCTGACCGATACTTTGAAGGAAAAGAGGAATAACTTTCTTGTCTAGAGACAATGAGACATGTCTAACCCTTATGTCAATTGATAGCATGACATGAAATGCAGGTGGAAGGCCAGGCTTTGGAAAATCACATAGCTGTAGCAACAAATCATTAGGGCAATATAGGTGACTATAAAAGTTGTGGAGTCACATATCTTCTTAGGCTAGCTCTAGGAATCACATAGACAGAAAAAAGACAAAACTATTATGTAATTAAAGTTATCTGATTAAAATTGGAAGTCCTCTATAGCAGCTTTAAAGGAAGATGTTATCTCTCCTATAAGGACCAAATTCGACTGCTGATTGGAATGATTAAGGACCTTGAAGTACTAAATTAGTGCTCAATTTCACCAGCTCTCTTACACTAATGTGAGCACTGTTGAAGAAGCAGCAGGAACTTGAGACATAGGATTGTTACATATGTACACTCATGGATGTAGCTAAGAACTTTGAACCTCATGTTTCCCTAAATACCTTTTACTTTTTCAGGTAACATGCTTCCTTTGTAAAGAAATGGTCTTATATATTTAGAAGCATTTTGATGGGTGCGCTACTGGTAGAAGCAAGCATTTTTCCTTGGTGTCTAATCCAGCACCCCACATTACCTGAAGCCCTGTCCTTGACAGGGTTGCATTTACCAGGGATTTTGTTTTTAATTAGTGGCCTCAATGCTTGAAATTTAAAGTTGATTTGATTGTGTAGTTGAAGCCTGGATGCAAGGTGGCCTTTACTTAATGAGGATTTATGCCAGGAGTTCCTGGTCATACTGCAGAGAAGGAATCTGAAAGTTCCAAGAAAATTAGTATCTTGGAATGAATTTATTATAAGAAATATGCCCAGCTACCTGTAAGGTACACCCCCCTGTCAATAAGAGAGGTCATGCCCTTCGTTAAAGAATTAAGAAATACATTGGTCACAGTGTTCAGCATCACTCGAGAAACCACTGGTGATTTTCCTTTGTAAATCAGAATTTAAGAAAGAAGGTGACAATGGTGCTGTAATAGGGCTAAATTCGATGATTTCAATGGGAAAAAAATGAGATCCCAGTGTAACAGAGTTTGGTGCTATTGCTTAAATAACATAGGCAAGGTAGAAGCAATTAATAAACTAAACTACAAAAATTATATAGAAACGACTGTTTCAACATACAAGTATTTATGACAGTTCTAACTAATCACGGGATCCTTAAATGAAATTTGCAGCTGGATGTGGTTTTGCTTGACATTTTTGGTAGAAATTTCAAATATTTTGGTCAAATCCGAATCTAGCTAATATTGTAGAGATTCATGTATTCTTACTTTATGTAAGGGCTCTTAAGCCCACTAACAAACTGAGTGCTACATAAAGAAAGAGGTTGAGATCCTTGATCAAAGATCCTACCATCTAGCCACGGGTTTAGCCACTAAAGTTACTCGAGTTACTTGAGCCACTAAAGTTACCATCTAGCCTTTAAAGTTCACTTGACATGAAGTCCTTGCCCATGCCTATATCCTGAATGGTATTGCCTAGGTTTTCTTCTAGGATTTTTACTGTTTTAGGTCTAACATTTGAGTCTTTAATCCATATTGAATTAATTTTTGTGTAAGGTTTAAGGAAAGGATCCAGTTTCAGTTTTCTGTATATGGCTAGCCAGTTTTCCCAGCACCATATATTAAATAGGGAATCCTTTCCCCATTTCTTGTTTTTGTCAGGTTTGTCAAAGATCAGATGGTTGTAGATGCGTGGTATTATTTCTGAGGACTCTGTTCTGTTCCGTTGGTCTATATCTCTGTTTTGGTACCAGTACCATGCTGTTTTGGTTACTGTAGGCTTGTAGTATTGTTTGAAGTCAGGTAGTGTGATGCCTCCAGTTTTGTTCTTTTGGCTTAGGGTTGTCTTGGCAATGTGGGCTCTGTTTTGGTTCCATGTGAACTTTAAAGTAGTGTTTTCCAATTCTGTGAAGAAAGTCACTGGTACCTTGATGGGGATGGAATTGAATCTGTAAATTACCTTGGGCAGTATGGCCATTTTCACGATATTGATTCTTCCTATCCATGAGCGTGGAATGTTCTTCCATTTGTTTGTGTCCTCTTTTATTTCACTGAGCAGTGGTTTGTAGTTCTCCTTGAAGAGGTCCTTCACATCCCTTGTAAGTTGGATTCCTAGGTATTTTATTCTCTTTGAAGCAATTGTGAATTGGAGTTCATTCATGATCTGGCTCTCTGTTTGTCTGTTATTGGTGTATAAGAATGCTTGTGATTTTTGCACATTGATTTTGTATCCTGAGACTTTGCTGAAGTTGCTTATCAGCTTAAGGACTTCATGTCTAAAACACCAAAAGCAATGGCAACAAAAGCCAAAATTGACAAATGGGATCTAATTAAACTAAAGAGCTTCTGCACAGCCAAAGAAACTACCATCAGAGTGAACAGGCAACCTACAGAATGGGAGAAAATTTTTGCAATCTACTCATCTGACAAAGGGCTAATATCCAGAACCTACAAAGAACTCAAACAAATTTACAAGAAAACACCAAACAACCCCATCAAAAAGTGGGTGAAGGATATGAAGAGACACTGCTCAAAAGAAGACATTTATGCAGACAACAGACACATGAAAAAATGCTCATCATCACTGGCCATCAGAGAAATGCAAATTGAAACCACAATGAGATACCATCTCACACAAGTTAGAATGGTTAAAAAGTCAGGAAACAATAGGTGCTGGAAAGGATGTGGAGAAATAGGAACACTTTTACACTGTTGGTGGGACTGTAAACTAGTTCAACCATTGTAGAAGACAGTGTGGTGATTCCTCAAGGATCTAGAACTAAAAATGCCATTTGACCCAGCCATCCCATTACTGGGTATATACCCAAAGGATTATGAATCATGCTGCTCTAAAGACACATGCACACATATGTTTATTGTAGCACTGTTCACAATAGCAAAGACCTGGAACCAATACAAATGTCCATCAATAATAGACTGGATTAAGAAAATGTGGCACATATACACCATGGAATACTATGCAGCTATAAAAAAGGATGAGTTCATATCCTTTGTAGGGACATGGATGAAGTTGGAAACCATCATTCTCAGCAAACTATCACAAGGACAAAAAACCAAACACCCACCGCATGTTCTCACTCATAGGTGGCAATTGAACAGTGAGAACACTTGGACACAGGAAAGTGGAACATCACACACTAGTGCACGTCACGGTGTGGGGGGAGGGGAGGGGAATAGCATTAGGAGATATACCTAATGTAAATGACCAGTTAATGGGTGCAGCTCACCAACATGGCACATGTATACATATGTAACGTACCTGCATGTTGTGCATATGTACCCTAGAACTTAAAGTGTAATAAATAAGAAGTTCACTCGAGACTTTCCCAAAAGGACATGAAGAATCACCAAGTTGATTATACACTAGAAAATACCCCCTTTCCCCTGCAGATATTCCTAGAGTTAATTGATATAGACTTTTTATGCTTATCCCCAAAGACCCTAAATGTTACAAGACATGAATTAATGTAGTTGAGTGACAATTGAAGAGTTGACCTAAGTCAGTCTCACAGGGATCCAGTGGAACCATGGAGGCTACGGGAGTTATTTACTCAGTCCTAGAAAATATATTGGGAAATAAATATACTTGGTTTCTGTCAGAATCTTTGCACTTGTCACAAAAATGTACAGAGGTGGGAAGGGTGTTAAATTATTATTTTGGTGAGAAGAACACAAAATTGTTCTATATGAATGCCCTGACAAGATAGCAAACTAAAAATGATACTACCTACCTTGGAAAAATTGCTAACATAACAGGTAGTAAATTGAGAAATGTGATTCTTACCACATCCTCACTTATCTGTTTGGCCAATGTGAAAAAAAAAGAGTTATAAAAACGAACTACTTGTTCAGGTGTTGATACCAATTATTACTTTGGTTCTGGATGTTGTAACTTTATTGGAGAAAACTAATACAGCCTTTCACACATAGTATGTAGATACTGACTTAGAATATATCTTTATTATTGTTTTGTATTTCCATCATAAAGAGAAATCATAGATAAGTTGAATTCATATAGAAAAGACAAAAATATAACTTTAGTCTCTTAAACTATGGCCATTATCCTGATTTCCATCTTTCTCCATCCTGTCATTATTTCAGAGAATATCATAAAGGAGTGAAACCCAATGAAATACATGGGATCTACATAACTTTTTTTTTTTGAGATGGAGTCTTGCTCTGTCTCCCAGGCTGGAGTGCAATGGCACCATATCGGCTTACTGCAAGCTCCGCCTCCCGGGTTTACACCATTTTCCTGCCTCAGCCTCCCAAGCAGCTGGGACTACAGGTGCCCACCACCTCGCCTGACTAGTTTTTTGTGTTTTTAGTAGAGACGGGGCTTCACCGTGTTAGCCCGGATAGTCTCAATCTCCTGACCTAGTGATTCCCCTGCCTCGGCCTCCTAAAGTGCTGGGATTATAGGCATGAGCCAACGCGCCCGGCCCCATAATTTTTGAGAAGTTTATTTCAGCAAGAAACTACGTGCTTGGACCGAACAAGACAAACAGTGTGCAAAATAAAGAGAGACCCTTGGAACCCCAGAATTCTACTGGCAGATATTAGGCTGATATAATTTCTTTATACATACATGCTGCTTTTTATGTAAAAAGGAAGTTTGACTGAGAAGGCAAAACCAAGAGCCCAAATAGTAGAAGTGGGAGTCAGGGAAGATTATTCCTAGGCTTTGAAACCTATAAACCAGAAACGGGCTGGAATTTGTCCACATGAATGTCAAAACTGCAATGGACCAGTGACTCCTTTTTACCTTCACTTCTCCATTTCTAATCTAGAATAGCTATAGCTGTTGTTCTATACATGTCCCATTATTGGTTAGCTATGTTTGGGAATGACCATTTTTCTCTTTAGTTTTACAGGTCCACAGATGGTAAATAATTGTACCCCCAAAACTGTACTTACTAGGTTATAACCAGTAGTCTCATCTGTACCTGGACTTGATCTAGATGATTAGATTATGGACTTTGAGCAAATGCCATAAGGGGATGAGACTGTTAGGAACCTTAGTAGGTGATGAGTGCATTTAGCATGTGAAAGGACTGTGAAGCACTGGGGGCTGGATGGCAGACTGTGGCAGTCTGTAAGTTTACCTATAGTGATTCCTACCTCTTTATGTTCATGCCTTTATTGCTCTGGTTCTGAGACATAGGAAACCATGTGCAAGGAACAGGGAGAATCATCTAAAAGTAAAGAACAGTCATCAGCTGATATCCAAGAAGAAAATGAGAATCTCAGAATGATGTCACAGGTAATTGAATGTTATAAACCACCCAAGAGAGACTGGAAGCAGATTCTCCCCAAGAACCTCCAGATACTAGCCCAGGCTGGAAACCATTATTTGGGGCTGGTGAGATCCAGAGAATAAACTAGTTGACCTACCTGAACTGTGAGATGGTATTTTGTGTTTTTGAGGCAAACTTTATGATAACTTGTCATGGCAGGCAGCAATAAAAAACTAAAACAATCTATGGAGAAAAGGATGAAGGTGATAGATACAGAAGACATATCGTGGTGTAAATTAAAATGAAATTGATATACGGTGTATCAAAAAATCAATAAGTGCTACAAACACTGTTATCTAAATATATTGAAATAAATATCAGAAAAATAAAGTAGTTAAAAGTGTTCAAAGGAATTTACCCCAGAGATCAGAAATGAGGGTGGGACAAAGGTTTAAAGCTGAGGACTGCTTTTAGTATTACTTGCCTTTTAAATGTATGTACATATGCAAATCAATAAATGTGATTCACTAGATAAACAGAATTAAAAATAAAAAAACACCCATATGATCATCTCAATAGATATGGAAAAAGCTTTTGATAAAATCCAAATTTTTTCATAAAAACCCTCAACAAACCAGGCATCAAAGAAACACACCTCAAAATAATGAATCATCCATAAGAAATCCACAACCAACATCATACTGAATAAGCTAAAGCTGGAGACATTCCTCTTAAGAACAGGAACAAGACAAGAAAGCCCTCTCACCAACTCCTATTCAACATAGAACTGAAAGTCCTAGCCAAACAATCAGGTAAGAGAAAGAAAGAAAAGGCATTCATACAGGAAAAGAAGTCAAATTATCTCTCTTCACTGACGATGTGATTCTACACCTAGATAAACCTTAAAGGTTCTGCCAAAAGGCTCCTAGAACTGAAAAATTACTTCAGAAAAGATACAAAATCAGTGTACAAAAATCAAAATCAATGTACAAAAATCAAAGCTGAGAGCCAAATCAAGAAATTAATTCCAGTTACAATAGCCACAAAAAAATAAAACATCTAAGAATACAGTTAACCAAGGAGAAGATCTCTACAAAGACACATACAAAACACTGCTGAAAGAACTCACAGTTGACACAAATCGAAAAACAGTCCATGCTCATGAATTGGCAGAATCAATATTGTTAAATGACCATAAGCCCAAATCAGTGCTGTTCCTATCAGACTACCAATATAATTTTTCACAAAATTGGAAAAAAACTATTCTAAAATTCACATGGAACCAAAAGTTGCTCAAATAGCCAAAGCAATTCTAAGCAAAAAGAACAAACCTGGAGGCATCACATTACCTGACTTCAAACTATACTTTAAGGCTACAAAACAGTATGGTACTGGTACAAAAACACACTCATAGACTGTTGGGAAAAGCTGAGTGTTGGAAGAAGCTGAGGCAGGGCTTGCATGTCTGACATAATATAAAAGAGTCTTGGAACATGTCCAGGGTCTAAAACCCCTTGTGTCCTTTGGAACACCAAGCTCTGTGCTAAAGGGTGGAAGTCTACCCTGATGTACCATCATCTAAGCCCAGGGCATAAAATCCTTTGCAGCTTTGATAGAATCCAAGGCTCGTGGCTTGGATAGAATCCAGGGCTCGTGGCTCTGGATTATGTCTAGACTGGCTGGATCCTTGATCCTTGCTCTCCAGGATCTATTGTATCTTGATTGAAAAGAACCTGCTCTCCATTATCTCAAGTAGCAGATCAAATACTAAACCATCACAGCTGTAAATCATGTGCTTAATACAACGTGACATTTTGACCTCCACATTCTCACCACCTGTTTCTTTATTCGATTACCAATAAATAGCTTGGGCTTCCAGAGCTCAGGGCCTTTGCAGCCTCCACAATTGCGATGGCCCCCTGGGTCCCACCTTTCTTTCTGAAACTGTCCTTTTCTCAATCCTTTGACTCTGCTGGACTTTGTCACCCCCACGACCTGGTGTTGGGTATGATCACCCCAACATAGACAAATGAAACAAAATAGAGAATCCAGAAATAAGTCCATACACCTATAGCCATCTGATCTTTGACAAAATTGACAAAAATAAGCAATGTGGAAAAGATTTCCTATTCAATAAATGGTGCTGTCCTAACTGGCTTGCCACGTGTGGAAGAATGAAACTGGTCCCCTAATTTTCACCTTCTACAAAAATTAAGATGGTTTAAGGACTCAAATGTAAGACCTCAAATTATAAGAGTCCTAGAAAAACCTAGGAAATACCATTTTGGACTTTGGCTTTGGGAAAGAATTTATGACTAAGTTCTCAAAAGCAATCGCAACAAAACCGAAAATAGACAAGTGGAACCTAATTAAACTAAAGACGTTCTGCACAGCAGAATAAATTATCAACAGAGTAAACAGAAAATCTACAGAATGAAAAAATATATTTGCAAACTGTGCATCAGACAAAGGTTTAATATCCAGAAAATATAAGAAATGTAAACAATTTCTTTTTTTGAGATGCAGTCTCGCTCTGTCACCCAGGCTGGAGTGCAGTAGCATGATCTTGGCTTACCACATCCTCCGCCTCCTGGGTTCAAGCCATTCTCCTTCCTCAGCATCCCAAGTAGCTGGGATTACAGGTGCCCACCACCACCCCTGGCTTTTTGTATTTTTATTTATTTATTTATTTATTTTAGTAGAGATGGGGTTTCACTGTTTTGATCAGGCTGGTCTCGAACTCCTGACCTCAAGTGATCCATCCGCCTTGACCTCCCAAATTGCTGGGATTACAGACGTGAGCCACTGTGCCAAGCCAAGAAACTTTAACAAGCAAAAAACATAGCCTTTTTAAAAAGAGACATGAACATACACTTCTCAAAATAAGACATACAAGTGGCCAACAAACATGAAAAAATGCTCAATATCTTTAACTGTCAAAGAGGTACACATCAAAACCACAATGAGATGCCATCTTGCACAAGTCAGAATGGCCATTATTAAAAATTCAAAAGACAGTGGATGCTGGTGAGGCTGTGGAGAAAAGGAAATGCTTATACACTATTGGTAGAAATGTAAATTAATTCAGCCACTGGAGATTTCTCAAAGAACTTAAAACAGCCCAGGCACAGTGGCTCACGCCTGTAATCCCAACACTTTGGGAGGCCGAGGTGGGTGGATCATGGGGTCAGGAGTTCAAGACCAGCCCGGCCAAGATGGTGAAAACCTGTGTCTACTACAAATACAAAAATTAGCCAGGCGTGGTGGCACCTGCCTGTAATCCCAGCTACTCAGGAGGCTGGGGCAGAGAATTGCTGGAACCCGGGAGGTGGAGGTTGCAGTGAGCTGAGATTGCACCACTGCACTCCGGCCTGGGCAACAGAGTGAGACTCCATCTCTAAAACAAAACAAAACAAAACAAAACAAAAAACAAAAAAACTTGAAACAGAAGTTCCATTTAACCCAGTAGTGTCATCACTGGGTATATGCCTAAGGGAAAAGAAATCATTCTGTCAAAAAGACAAGTGTACTCGTATGTTCATCACAGCACTACTCACAATAGCAAAGACATGGAATCAACCTAGATGCTCATCAATGGTGGATTGGATAAACAAAATGTGGAACATAGACACCATGGAATACTACATAGCCATAATGAAGAACAAAATCATCTCATTTATAGCAACATAGATGCAGCTGGAAGCCATGATCCTAAATGAATTAACAGAAACAGAAAACCAAATACCACATATTCTTACTTATAAATAGGAGCTAAGCATTGTGTACACATAGACATAAGTTGGGAACAATAGGCACTGCAGACAGACTGGGGAGAGAGGGAAGGGGGTACGGTCTAAAAAAATCCCTGTTAGATATTATGCTCACTACTAGAGTGATGGCATCATTTGTACCCTAAACCTCAGTGTCACTCTATATATCCATATTACAAACCTACACATATACCCCCTGAATCTAAAATGAAATTATGAAAGAAAAACAAATGAAACAGAAAGCAAAAATACAATGTATGTGTAAATATCACATTAATAACTTTTTGAAATATATTAATGGGGAAATCTATCAGTATTTCAGATTATTTTTCTGATCATTTTAGAACTTTTTATATATTTTCAAGTTATACAAAATGGATAATTATTGATTTTATGATCGGAAGTAAAGTTGTAAAATTTCTCTTGCCCATATTGAGCAAAGCCACCCTTTGAAATGAGATAACACTACTTATTTCTGTGTATGAATATGCTAGAAATTTCATATACATATTATTTTGATATCTTTCCTTCTATAGACTATCTAATATCCAGTACCTAACACACATAGCATGGTAAGTTCTCAATAAATATTCATTGAATATTTGTAAACATTGTTATTTGAAGTATTGTCATACACAACTGAAAGTTGTACTGAATTGTATTTATTTAAAGTACTTATTTAAGTTTCTTTAGTATTTGACTACTAATCTTTTACTATGGGAATGTTTAATTTGTTGGTATGAGCATCTCGCATTATATGAGGAAAACTAGAGCTAGTTGGGTGAAGCAACTTTCCTAAGAGCACATCAATCAGCTGAAAAGATGAGATATGAATGCAAATTATCTGTCATAGTAGAAGTCTTTCTCCTATATGCTGCACTTTAATTTTAGTAATAGACAATATTATAAAAAACAATTGAAAATCTGGGCTATCCTTACATTATGGTGCTGGTGTTGCCACATACCGTTTGTCGTAAATTTTATAATCAATCCAACAAAAATATTAACCCTGGCTATCCTTCCATTCTCCAAATATTTCAATTTTGGGATCTATTAATAAAAGTTTTTTCTTTTATAGCAGTCTATGACCTGGCAAACCATCAAAAATGCTAAAGTCAGATTTTTTTTTTCCTGACTGCTTTTTATTTCATTTCCTCATTTCCTTTTATGAGATTGGTTTATGTTATTTGATTTCTCATCAAATTTTATATTTGTGAATGTATTTTATGATTTCTCAGATGCGCCAAGACTCCCTTGCTGCAAGTGATAGTAACAAGATAAATAACTTTGAGGAGAGTTTATTTGATTTAAAAAATTGTGTCTATATGCTTTTCTCCCATGAGCATTCTGTTATATTTATTGTTTTAAAGAAAACCTACGGGTCTCTGTGTTCTAAATTCTGTTTGGGTTCTTTAAAAACCATTATTTATGTCATCAATATAGCAGCAAATAAAAATCAGATTTATAAATGTTTTTTATTTCATATTTTGCCATTTATGACTAGGGCTTATAAAAGTAAACCATAGCCATAGAACTAGGGTGGAAATTAACTGGATCTCCTGGAACATTGTTACAGTTTTTAAAAAATGAGAATAATAATAACTCTCTGTTCTTTCTAGGACTCTTGTAAAGTCAAATGAGCAAATACTAATAAAAATGTGCAGAAATGGGAAATACCACTATTTTAATTGTTTTCCTTTGTATTGAAACATGATGTACATAGTGGTGGACATTATTGCAGATTTAAGTTTTCTACAATGTTAAATTGACTCTCTCTGGCTTTCCTTTCACGTAATCCCCAAGGGAGGTGTTTGGTTTCATCTTATATCAGTAAGTATGATAGTTCTCAGGGCTCCTGTAGTTTGTGACTCAATATTTTAGAAATTCAAGGGGAATTTAAAAGATATTTACCAGTGATTTCATGGTCCAATTTATAGTACTATGACCTCTGGTAGAGTCATTGAGTTATAGCAGAGTTTATTTATGTAGGATCTAGCGGTGAATTAGTAAAATATTTTAGACTTGCACTTTTAATATTAAAAAAAAATGTAGTTGCTGTATGAGTAATAAAAGTAATGTAACATTATTCCTTAATACAGTGTAATTATATTAAAAGCTACTAATAAGTATTTGCATATTTTCTTAAAATAACTAAAAATTTTAAAATATAGGCTGGGTGCGGTGGCTCATGCCTGTAATCCCAGCACTTTGGGAGGCCGAGGCAGCCAGATTATGAGGTCAGGAGATTGAGACCATCCTGGCTGACACAGTGAAACTCCGTCTCTACTAAAAATACAAAAAAATTAGCTGGGCATGGTGCTAAGCACCTGTAGTCCCCGCTACTCAGGAGGCTGAGGTAGGAGAATCTCTTGAACCCAGGAGGCAGAGGTTTCATTGAACCGAGATCGCACCACTGCACTCCAGCCTGGGCGACAGAGTGAGAATCTGTCTCAAATTAGTAATAATAACAATAATAATAATATAGATTATAAAATCATTTTGAATTAAAATGTTTTATTTCTGTTTATAGAAAAATTTTTTACTTAGGAGCCGTGAAATTCTTCCAAATGGGGTGTGTGTATGTGTGTGTTTTTGTGTATTTAACCATTGTTTGTGGAGAATCTATATAGCTTTAAACTAAATATTTGAAACATCATGGTCTAATAAAGAATGAAGTCTACGGTCCTACAAATTTGGAACAGCTAAACTACATAGTATCTGCTTTCTTCCTTCAGAATGTGGATTCGAGGGGAAACCTGTAAGATTAGCCAAAAATGACTAAATAATGTTTACTGGCAGCACAACATTGAGAAAGTCATTCTCCCAGTTCTCTTCATGTTGAACTTTGGAGAAACCATGGTAAAGGTGAAAAAATATTCAGTGAAATGGCCAGAAAAGAAAGTCAGATTTAGATGAAAAGAAGAAAGTTAAATTAATACTATGGAAAAATTTTAATCACAATGAGGTGAAAGTTGCTCGTAAATGAGAAGCCTATTTTCTAATCTCAGCTCTAATGAAGAAATTTTTCATGCAACTGTACTACCCTAAAATCTTTTGGTTGCAAGTGAAGAAATTCCATTTTCTCTAGCATAGGCCAAAGAGAAAATTGCTTTTTGATGAGAGAACAAATTTTGTATGATTCTAATTCTTTAAAGTTTATTGACATTTATTTATGTATCAGAATACAATTTATATTGGTAAATGTTCCAAAGGTACCTGAATAAAAAGAAGGAATCCTTCTGTATGTGTTGAGGCAAGAATTCTGAATTCTGAAAATATTAAATAAGTCAATTTGATTGATGATATTGTTGCTCAAGTATTCTATGTCCTTGGTGATTTTCTCCTTGTTCTATCAATTACTGTACTGGGGAGCTGCAGTATCCAATTGGACTTGTGGATATTTCTATTCATCTTTTAATTTTTATTATTATTTCCTTTATGTATTTTGAACTTCTGTTATATATTTCAGAACCATCTGCTACTTCTTCTTAATACAAACACTCAACAAACAATAGAAATCAGCTTCTTCAACCTGATAAAGAGTATGTATAAAAATCCTACAATTAACAACACAAATAAAATATTTAGGTATAAATTTGACAATACGTGCAAGATTTATACAATGAAAACATTGAAATAACATGTATACACTTACATGTATGTGTATGTTTATATGTGTATGATAAGTATATATAGGTGACATCTATACATGAGTAAAAATGGTAATGTCTCTATATGTTTGAAAGTCTTATCCTTTTTTTGATTCATGTGTTTTAAAGTTCTCTGATTTGGTGCATAAATGTTTAGGGTTGGTATGTCCTTAATGAATTGATCCTTTTATCATTGTAAACTGATCCTCTTTAACCTTAGTAATAGTCTTTTATCTCAAATCCAGCTTTATTTTGTTTAGTGTTTGCATGGTGTATCCTTTCTCTATTTTTTAAATTTTGACATAGTTCTTTATCTTTCAATTGGATTTCTTGAAGGAAATATATACAGTGGTACTATTTTCAAAACACCCAACCTAACACTCTGCTTCTTAGTTGAGTACTCAGACTATTTTAAAGTTATTGTGGATATCACTGGGTATAAGCTACCATTTTCTTTTTATTTCCTGTGTTTTTTGTTTGATCATTCTTTTTTCTCCCTTTTTGAGGGTTTTACTGGCTTATTAGGTATATACCTTTAAAAACTGATTTACTTATGATTCATACTGTAAATTATTCACTTCAGTTTATCACAGTGAGCCTTTGTGTGTTACTAAATTTTACATAGTATTTAAGGACCTTAAAAAAGCACACTTCCAATTTCTCCTCTTTCTACATTTGTCCTATCATCATACATTCTACTTTACATTTATCATGACCCAACCATACATTGTCTTTACTTTTCCTTTAAAATTTCTTGGAGTCATCTCTGCTGTGAATAATTTTTGCAGCTTCTCTATAAATTTTTTTTTTTTTTTTTTGAGATGGAGTCTGGCTCTGTCGCCCAGTCTGGAGTGCAGTGCCGCGACCTCGGCACACTGCAAGCTCCGCCTCCCGGGTTCACGCCATTCTCCTGCCTCAGCCTCCCGAGTAGCTGGGACTACAGGCGCCTACCACCACGCCCGGCTAATTTTTTGTGTTTTTAGTAGAGACAAGATTTCACTGTATTAGCCAAGATGGTCTCGATATCCTGACCTCGTGATCTGCCTGCCTCAGCCTCCCAAAGTGCTGGGATTACAGGCGTGAGCCACTGCGCTCAGCCTATACCTCTTTTTTTTTTTTTTTTTTCAAATTTATTATTATTATTATACTTTAAGTTCTAGGGTACATGTGCATAACGTGCAGGTTTGTTACATATGTATACTTGTGCCATGTCGGTGTGCTGCACCCATCAACTCGTCATTTACATCAGGTATAACTCCCAGTGCAATCCCTCCCCCATCCCCATGATAGGCCCCGGTGTGTGATGTTCCCCTTCCCGAGTCCAAGTGATCTCATTATTCAGTTCCCACCTTTGAGTGAGAACATGCGGTGTTTGGTTTTCTGTTCTTGTGATAGTTTGCTGAGAATGATG
Source organism: Macaca mulatta (assembly GCF_049350105.2). Taxonomy (NCBI): domain Eukaryota; kingdom Metazoa; phylum Chordata; class Mammalia; order Primates; family Cercopithecidae; genus Macaca; species Macaca mulatta. The sequence continues at coordinate 91,229,027 of NC_133419.1, forward strand.
GTTTCCAGCTGCATCCATGTCCCTACAAAGGACACAAACTCATCCTTTTTGATGGCTGCATAGTATTCCATGGTGTATATGTGCCACATTTTCTTAATCCAATCTGTCACTGATGGACATTTGGGTTGATTCCAAGTCTTTGCTATTGTGAATAGTGCTGCAATAAACATACGTGTGCATGTGTCTTTATAGCAGCATAATTTATAATCCTTTGGGTATATACCCAGTAATGGGATGGCTGGGTCATATGGTACATCTAGTTCTAGATCCTTGAGGAATCGCCATACTGTTTTCCATAATGGTTGAACTAGTTTACAATCCCACCAACAGTGTAAAAGTGTTCCTATTTCTCCACATCCTCTCCAGCACCTGTTGTTTCCTGACTTTTTAATGATTGCCATTCTAACTGGTATGAGATGGTATCTCATTGTGGTTTTGATTTGCATTTCTCTGATGGCCAGTGATGATGAGCATTTTTTCATGTGTCTGTTGGCTGTATGAATGTCTTCTTTTGAGAAATGTCTGTTCATATCCTTTGCCCACTTTTTGATGGGGTTGTTTGTTTTTTTCTTGTAAATTTGTTTGAGTTCTTTGTAGGTTCTGGATATTAGCCCTTTGTCAGATGAGTAGATTGCAAAAATTTTCTCCCATTCTGTAGGTTGCCTGTTCACTCTGATGGTAGTTTCTTTGGCTGTGCAGAAGCTCTTTAGTTTAATTAGATCGCATTTGTCAATTTTGGCTTTTGCTGCCGTTGCTTTTGGTGTTTTGGACATAAAGTCTTTGCCCATGCCTATGTCTTGAATGGTACTACCTAGGTTTTCTTCTAGGATTTTTATGGTATTAGGTCTAACATTTAAGTCTCTAATCCATCTTGAATTAATTTTCGTATAAGGAGTAAGGAAAGGATCCAGTTTCAGCTTTCTACTTATGGCTAGCCAATTTTCCCAGCACCATTTATTAAATAGGGAATCCTTTCCCCATTTCTTGTTTCTCTCAGGTTTGTCAAAGATCAGATGGCTGTAGATGTGTGGTATTATTTCTGAGGACTCTGTTCTGTTCCATTGGTCTATATCTCTGTTTTGGTACCAGTACCATGCTGTTTTGGTTACTGTAGCCTTGTAGTATAGTTTGAAGTCAGATAGCGTGATGTCTCCAGCTTTGTTCTTTTGACTTAGGATTGTCTTGGAGATGCGGGCTCTTTTTTGGTTCCATATGAACTTTAAAGCAGTTTTTTCCAATTCTGTGAAGAAAGTCATTGGTAGCTGGATGGGGATGGCATTGAATCTATAAATAAGCTTGGGCAGTATGGCCATTTTCACGATATTGATTCTTCGTATCCATGAGCATGGTATGTTCTTCCATTTGTTTGTGTCCTCTTTTATTTCACTGAGCAGTGGTTTGTAGTTCTCCTTGAAGAGGTCCTTTACATCCCTTGTAAGTTGGATTCCTAGGTATTTTATTCTGTTTGAAGTAATTGTGAATTTGAGTTCATTCATGATTTGGCGCTCTGTTTGTCTGTTACTGGTGTATAAGAATGCTTGTGATTTTTGCACATTAATTTTGTATCCTGGGAGTTTGCTGAAGTTGCTTATCAGCTTAAGGAGATTTTGGGCTGAGACAATAGGGTTTTCTAAATATACAATCATGTCATCTGCAAACAGGGACAATTTGACTTCTTCTTTTCCTAACTGAATACCCTTGATTTCTTTCTCTTGCCTGATTGCCCTAGTCAGAACTTCCAACACTATGTTGAATAGGAGTGGTGAGAGAGGGCATCCCTGTCTTGTGCCAGTTTTCAAAGGGAATTTTTCCAGTTTTTGCCCATTCAGTATGATATTGGCTGTGGGTTTGTCATAAATAGCTCTTATTATTTTGAGGTACGTTCCATCAATACCGAATTTATTGAGCGTTTTTAGCATGAAGGGCTGTTGAATTTTGTCAAAAGCCTTTTCTGCATCTATTGAGATAATCATGTGGTTCTTGTCTTTGGTTCTGTTTATATGCTGGATTATGTTTATTGATTTGCGAATGTTGAACCAGCCTTGCATCCCAGGGATGAAGCCCACTTGATCATGGTGGATAAGCTTTTTGATGTGTTGCTGAATCCGGTTTGCCAGTATTTTATTGAGGATTTTTGCATCTATGTTCATCAGGGATATTGGTCTAAAATTCTCTTTTTTTGTTGTGTCTCTGCCAGGCTTTGGTATCAGGATGATGTTGGCCTCATAAAATGAGTTAGGGAGGATTCCCTCTTTTTCTATTGATTGGAATAGTTTCAGAAGGAATGGTACCAGCTCCTCCTTGTACCTCTGGTAGAATTCAGCTGTGAATCCATCTGGTCCTGGACTTTTTTTGGTTGGTAGGCTATTAATTATTGCCTCAATTTCAGAGCCTGCTATTGGTCTATTCAGGGATTCAAGTTCTTCCTGATTTAGTCTTGGAAGAGTGTAAGTGTCCAGGAAATTATCCATTTCTTCTAGATTTTCTAGTTTATTTGCGTAGAGGTGTTTATAGTATTCTCTGATGGTAGTTTGTATTTCTGTGGGGTCGGTGGTGATATCCCCTTTATCATTTTTTATTGTGTCTATTTGATTCTTCTCTCTTTTCTTCTTTATTAGTCTTGCTAGCAGTCTGTCAATTTTGTTGATCTTTTCAAAAAACCAACTCCTGGATTCATTGATTTTTTTGGAGGGTTTTTTTGTGTCTCTATCTCCTTCAGTTCTGCTCTGATCTTAGTTATTTCTTGCCTTCTGCTAGCTTTCAGGTGTGTTTGCTCTTGCTTCTCTAGTTCTTTTAATTGTGATGTTAGAGTGTCAATTTTAGATCTTTCCTGCTGTTATTTTTTGAATTTCCAGCTTTTCTGCCCTGCTTTTTCTCCATCTTTCTGGTTTTATCTGCCTCTGGTCTTTGATGATGGTGACGTACTGATGGGGTTTTGGTGTAGGTGTCCTTCCTGTTTGATAGTTTTCCTTCTAACAGTCAGGACCCTCAGCTGTAGGTCTGTTGGAGATTGCTTGAGGTCTACTCCAGACCCTGTTAGCCTGGGTATCAGCAGCAGAGACTGCAGAAGATAGAATATTGCTGAACACCGAGTGTACCTGTCTGATTCTTACTTTGGAGGCTTCCTCTCAGGAGTGTACTCCACCCTATGAGGTGTGGGGTGTCAGACTGCCCCTAGTGGGGGATGTCTCCCACTTAGGCTACTCAGGGGTCAGGGACCCAGTTGAGCAGGCAGTCTGTCCCTTCTCAGCTCTCAACCTCCGTGTTGGGAGATCCACTGCTCTCTTCAAAGCTGTCAGACAGAGTCGTTTGCATCTGCAGAGGTTTCTGCTGCTTTTGTTGTTGTTTAACTGTGCCCTGTCCCCAGAGGTGGAGTCTACAGAGACAGGCAGGTTTCCTAGAGCTGCTGTGAGCTCCACCCAGTTCGAGCTTCCCAGCGGCTTTGTTTACCTACTTAAGCCTCAGCAATGACAGGCGCCCCTCCCCCAGCCTCGCTGCTGCCTTGCCGTGAGATCCCAGACTGCTGTGCTAGCAATGAGGGAGGCTCCGTGGGCATGGGACCCTCCCGGCCAGGTGTGGGATATAATCTCCTGGTGTGCCCGTTTGCTTAAAGCGCAGTATTGGGGTGGGAGTTACCTGATTTTCCAGGTGTTGTGTGTCTCAGTTCCCCTGGCTAGGAAAAGGGATTCCCTTCCCCCTTGTGCTTCCCAGGTGAGGCGATGCCTCGCCCTGCTTCAGCTCTCACTGGTCGGGCTGCAGCAGCTGACCAGCACCGATCGTCCGGCACTCCCTAGTGGGATAAACCCAGTACCTCTGTTGAAAATGCAGAAATCACCGGTCTTCTGTGTCACTCGTGCTGGTAGTTGGAGACTGGAGCTGTTCCTATTCGGCCATCTTGCTCCGCCCCCCCCCCCTTTTTTTTTAAAACCAAAGTTTGTGGGATACAGATAAAGCAATGCTCAGAGAACAAATTATAGCTGTAAATGCCCATGATAAAAATGAAGAGATTCTAATAATAACCTAATATTTCGCCATAAGAACCTAGAGAAAGAATAGCAACCTAAATCTAAAATAAGTAGTAGAATTTTTGAAAAGCAAATTAGAGATAATACTAATAAAATATAAGAGAAAAATCAGTGAAACTGAAAGTTGTTTTTTCTTTGAAAATACCAATTGACAAAATTTTAGCCAGACTAGCCATGATTAAAAGAGAGAAGACTCACTTTACAAAAGTCAGAAGTGAAATACGGAACATCACTGTTGAGTTTACCTCTGCCTCCACACAAAAAAGAGAGCCAATAAGGAAATATGGTGAACCAATATATGCCACTAATTAGATAACTAAGATTAAATGGACAAATTCCTAAAAATCACAAAGTATCAAAACTGAATTTAAAAATAATAGAAAGTCAGAATAGAACTATAACAAAGAGATTAAATCAGTAATTTAAATCTACTTACATAAGAAAAAGCCCAGGCTCAAATGGTTTTACTGGTTAATTTTACTAAATATTTAAAGATAATTAATGCCAGTTCTTTTTTTGTTTGTTTGTTTTTCGTTTTTATTTTTTTGAGATGGATTCTCACCCGGTCACCCAGGCTGGAGCACACTGGCATGATCTCGGCTCACTATAAGTTCCACCTCCCGGGTTCACGCCATTCTGCTGCCTCAGCCTCCCAAGAAGCTGGGACTACAGGTACCCACCACCATGCCTGACTAATTTTTTGTATTTTTAGTAGAGACGGGGTTTCACCGTGTTAGTCAGGATGTTCTTTATCTCCTGACCTCATGATCTGCCCGCCTCAACCTCCCGAAGTGCTGGGTTTACAGGCGTGAGCCACCACTCCCGGCCAATTAATGCCGATTCTTTACAACATCATCTACAAAACAAATGAGAAGACAACACTTCCGACTTTGTTACCATTATAATTGTGATTCCAAAAGCAGACAATGACGTTTCAAGGAAAGTAAATGACAGATTAATAATATATGAAAAAAAATGCATAACACCCCGCCCCCCCAAAAAAAGTGCTAGCAACATATTAGAAGAATTGTATACCACAATGAGGTGGGATTTGAATCCAAATCCATGGTTAGTTTAACATATGACTATCAGTCAAAGTAATATAATATATTAACAAAACAATGGAAAAACATGATCATCTTAACAGATGCAGAAACAGAATTTGAAAGAATCCAGCACCCCTTCATAATAAAAACACTCAACAAACTAGCAATAGAAGTCAACTTCTTCAACCTGATAAAGAGTATTTATAAAAATCCTACAATTAACAACATAAATAAAATATTTAGGTATAAATTTGACAACATGTGCAAGATTTACACAATAAAACAAAACATTGAAATAACATGTATACACTTACATGTACGTGTATGTTTATATGTGTATGATAAGTATATACAGGTGATATCTATACATGAGTAAATATGGTAATATCTATATATGTTTGAAGCCTATACATGGGTGTTTAAATACTTCTGCCTTTAGTCAACTTTACCTCACTTCTCTTTTTTTGTTGTAGTAACAACATTTAATATGAGATCTATACTCAATAAATTTTTAGGTGTATCATATATCATTGTTGAGTCTAGGCACAATTGAGATAGGAATAGCACTGGGTAGTCGTAGGAGGATGAAAAAAAACAATAGCTAAAACAGGAACCAGACAAAGCAAACAAACAAAAAACAAAACAAACAGACAAAAAAAACAAAACAAAAATCCCACAGGAAAACAGAAAACCCAAAATAAGGGGAGAGAAAAGAGAAAATGACCAGTACTCTGGTCAGAGAGACATGTCCATAACTCTTCCAGGCAAACCCAAATAAGAGAGAAAGGGGCAATAACCGGGAGGCCCTGAAATCCACTGTTTTCCAGAATACCTAATGATTAGTCTACCCCCTAATTAAAGAAACACCCATCAAATTAGAAAACCAGACTCTGTTGTGCGTAAGTCATTCTCATGAGGATGCCCATACTTCTCTAGGTAGCTACTTTTACTTTACAATAAAAACTTCTTGCCTTTTTCTTTATTGTGATTTACCCCTGAATTTTTTTCTCATGATGGTGGCAAGAGCAGGTAAACTGGTTGGGGCTGGGATCTCACATCATCTGGAGACCAACCTTAGCCCTCCGGCAACACAACGATGCACAGCAAATCTCTAGAGCTTATATATATATATATATATATATTTACTGAAACTTATATATATATATTTACTGAAATGAATATATATATATATTTGCCCATTGCCTAGTAGTAACTCCCATTTGCCTCTTCCCCCAGCTCCTGGCAACCACCATTCCACTCTTTTTTTTATAATTGACAAATAAAACTATATGTATGTACTATGTACAACATACTATTTTAAAGGATATATACATTGTGAAATGACTGGCTCTAGCTAATTAATATGTTCATCATCACACCTTATTATTTTATGGTGAGAACACTTTGCATCCAACATTATTCATGGTTGCAAAAATGTAGATCTCAAAAGAGTAAAGGGTAGAATGGTGGATATCAGAGGCTGGAGTGGGTGGGAGGTGTGGAATTGGGGAGATATTGGTCAAATGGTACCAAATTTCAGTTAGGAGGAAAAAGTTCAAGAGATCTATTCTGCAACATGGTTACTGTAGTTAACCACATATTGTGTTCTGTTCTATTCTGTGATTCCATAAATTTGAATATTTTTGATAACTCATATGTCTTGGTGCTGCTATAACAAAATAGCATAGACTATGTAATTTATAAACAACATAAACCTATTTCTCACAGTTCTGGAGGCCTAGAAGTCCAAGATCAAGGTGCTGGCAGGTTCAGTGTCGGGTGAGGGCTGCTTCTAAGATGACACCTTTTCATTATATCTTCTAGCAGGGGGAACCTGTGTCTTCACAAACAAAAGGGGTAGAAGAACAGAAGGGCACCTACGTGGTTATCTCTGCCCCTTCTGTAAGGAATTCATCCTATTTATGAGGGCAGAACTTTCATAGCCTCATCAATGGCCTAAAGGTGCATCTCTTAATGCTGTTCCAGCGGATATGAATTTCAACATAAATTTTGCCTCTAAGTGCTAGACATAGGATGCTAACTTAGGTCTTCTGATACCAAATGGGTTGTTGTATTTCATACCACAGATGCCACTACACCATGTTAACATTTAAATAACTTCACATAATGGAAACACTTAGCAACATTATTGCCCAGTCACTGAAGTCTTAAAGTTCATGTTATTCACCTGAAAAGACCGGGATGAAATTCAAATTAGGGCAGGCATGTGTTGATGAATTAAACACAAAGGAACTGGATTTTAATTTTACATCAGATATACAAAGAGCTTGTAAGGGACAAGGGATTAATAACCAGAATATATAAGAAGCTCAAACAACTCAGGAAAAAAAAATCTAATAATCCAATCAAAAGATGGGCAAAAGATTTGAATAGATATTTCTAAAAATAAATCATACAAATGGCAAACAGGCATATGAAAAGGTGCTCAACATCACTAATCATCAGATAAATGGAAATCAAAACTATAATGCATTATCATCTCACCCCAGTTAAAACGGCTTTTATTCAAAAGACAGGCAATAGCAAATGCTGGCAAGGATGTGGAGAAAAGGCAACCCTCCTTCACTGTTGGTGGGAATGTAAATTAGTACAACCACTGTGGAGAACAGTGTGGAGGTTCCTCACACAAGTGAAAATAGAGTTACCATACAATCTAGCCATCCCCACTGCTGGGTATATGCCCAAAAGAAAGGAAATATTATATTGAAGATATATCTGCACTCCCATGTTTGTTGTGGCTCTGTTCACAATAGCCAAGATTTGGAAACAACCTAAGTGTCCATCAACAGATGAATAAAGAAAAGGTGTTACTTATACATAATGGCATACCAGTTAGCCATAAAAATGAACTAGATTCAGTCATTTGCAACAACATAGATGGAACTGGAAGTTATCATGTTAAGTGAAATAATCCAAACATCACATGTTCTCACTTTTTTGTAGGAGCTAAACTCAAAACTGCTGAACTCATGGATATAGAGATAGGATGGTCACCAGAGGCTGAGAAGGGTAGTGGTGGGGATGGTTAATGAATACAGAAAAATAGAATACATGAGTAAGGCCTAGATTTTGATAGCAGAACAGGGTGACTGTAGTCAATAATAATTAAATTGTACATTTTAAACTAAAATAGTATGATTGAGGATAAAGGATAAATGCTCGAGGGGATAGATGCCCCATCTTCCATGTTATGATTATTACATATTACATGCCTGTGTCAAAACATCTCATGTACCATATATAAAAATATATATTAATATATATTTATATATTTATATATTCATATATATTTATAATTAATATATACTATATACTGTATATTAATATAATATATATTATATGTAATATATAATGTATTATATGTACATATTTATGTATATTTATATATTTATGTATATTTATATGTATATATGTATATATATTTATATGTATATGTATATATGTATATTTATATTTATGTATATTTATATATATTTTTATATATATGTATATATACACACATACCTACTAAGGGAACACAAAATTAACAATTTAGTAGGAGTAGAAGGAACTATCTGTACTTGAATAATATCTTCCAGACAACATGATAACATCATACTTAATGGTGAGAAATTATATGCTTTTCTTGTAAGGTCTGAGGTACCTCATTACTTCTCTTCAACATTGTACTAGAACTTTTAGCGAGTGCAGCAAGACCAGAAAAAGAAATAGAAAGTAAACACATTGGAGGTAATAAATAAATAAAAATTGCCTCAATTCACAGATGACATTATTGTCTATGTAAAAAATCTCAAAGAGTCTACAAGAAAACTAGAACTGTGTATTAAAAAAAAAAACAAGAAACAAGTTTAATACATAGGAGTCAAGAGGTTTACTACATACCTAAAATGCACAACTGACATTTGAAATAAACAAGCAATATCATTTATAATAGCACACCCAAAAATACTAAAATATAAGTTTTAAAAAGTAGCTGGATGCAATGGCTTACACCTGTAATCCCAGCATTTTTGGAGTCTGAGGCGGATGGATCAATTGAGGTCAGCATTTGAGACCAGCCTGGCCAAGATGGTGAAACCCCATCTCTACTAAAGCACACAAAGTATCCGGGAGTGGTGTCACGTGCCTCTAATCCCAGCTACTCAGGAGGCTGAGGCAGGAGAATTGCTGGAACCTGGGAGGTAGGTGGAGGTTGCAGTGAGCCGAGATCGCACCACTGCGTTCCAGACTGGGTGATTAAGCGAGACCCCCTTTCAAAAAACAAAACAAAAAAAATCTAAAAAAGTTATAAGACCTATGTGTAAGGAACTTCAAAACAATGAAGAAAACATTTTTCCAAAAGATATAATCAGTAGATATCCTACACTCTTGTAATCACAATATCCTGTCAAGTTATATTTTAAATATTGAACAACTGCTTCGAAAGTTTTCTACGGAAAGCCATAGACCTAGAACAGTTAAATAAATACTGAAGAACAAAGCTGAAAGCTTTACAATACCACCCAACCTCAAGATTAACTATAAGTTTACAGTCATGAAAGCAGTATGATATTGGTGAAAGTATAGATACATGCATTAACAGAAAAGAACAGGGAACCCAGAAATAGCTCTATGCAAATATAACTAACTGATCTTTGATATAGAAGCATGGTTAACTCAAGAACAGTGCTCTCAACAAATGATGTTGAAACAACTGAATGTCCATATGCAAAAAAAATGAGCCTAGACGCAGGCTTTACACAGGAATAACTCAAAATCGTCATCAAGCTAACTCTAAAACATCAAACTGGGTGCAGTGGCTCATGCTTGTAATCTCAGCACTTGGGGACACTGAGGCGGGTGGATCACAAGGTCAGGAGTTCAAGACCAACCCGGTCAAGATGGTGAAACCCCGTCTCTGCTGAAAAAAAATTAGCTGGGTGTGGTGGCAGGTTCCTGTGATCCTAGCTACTCAGGAGGCTGAAGCAGAGAATTGCTTGAACCCAGGAGACTGAGGTTGCAGTAAGCCAAGATCGTGCCACTGTACTCCAGCCTGGGTGACAGAGCAAGACTCCATCTCAAAAAAAAAAAAAAAAAAAAAAAAAGTCAAACTATAAAACTTCTTGAAGAAAACTTAAGAGAAGATGTACATGTTCTTGGATTAGTGATGACTTTTAAAATAAAATATATGTGTAACATCCCAATAATATGGTAGTTAATAGAAAATTGATAACTTAGACCTACTAACATTTAAAACTTCTTCTCTGCAAAAGACAATGTTAAGAAAATGAGTTCAGCCACACGGCTGGGAGAAAATGTTTGCAAAACATATACCTGATAAAGTATTTGATTTTTTATTTTCTTTTTTTGAGATCGGGTCCCACTTTGATGCCCAGGCTGGAGTGCAGTGGAGCAATCACAGCTCACTGCAACCTCGATCTCCTGAGCTCAAGTGATCCTCCCTCCTCAGCCTCCTGAGTAGCTAAGACTACAGGCATGCATCACCACATGGGGCTGTTTTGTAATTTTTTGTAGAGATGGAGTTTCACCATACCGCCCAGGCTGGTCTCAAACTTCTGGGCTCAAGTGATCCACCCACTTTGGCCTCCTAGAGTGCTGGGATTACCAGGCATGAGCCACTATGCCTGGCCTTGAATTTAAAATAGATTTTTAAATGCTTAAAACAACCATAAAAGAGCCAATTAAAAATAGGCAAAAGATGTGATCAGGTAACTCACAAAAGAAGATACACAGACGGCAAATAAACATATAAAAAGATGCTTAACATTTGTTGTCATTAGGAAACTGATTAAACAACAATAATAACGAGATATGATACTCCCATTAGAATGCCTAAAATCCCAAACCTGACAACACTATTAATAATTGCTGTAGAGGATGCAGAGCAACAAGAACTCTCCTGGGAGTTACCAAATTGTGCAGCCGCTTTGGAAGACAGGCAGTTCCCATAGAAAACTAAACATTGTCTTACTGTAGGATCCAATAATTATGGTATGATCCAGTAATTATGGTATGATCCAACAATTATGGTACTATTTACCCAACTGGTATGAGAAATTATGTCCACAAAAAATCTGTATGTAAGTGTTTATAGCATTTGACTCATAATAAAACTATAAGCAACCAAAATATCTTTCTATTGGATAAACAATTTATGATACAATTGTGCAATGGAATATTATTCAGCGATAAAAGAAAAACTTCAAGCCACAGAAAGATATGAATGAATCTTACATGCATATTGTTAAAGAAGCCAAGTCTGAAGTTCTGCATACTGCGTGATTTTAGTTATATGACTTTCTGGAAAGGCTAACAGATCAGTGTTGGACAGGATCTTGGCAATAAGTAAGGTTGAGGGTTGAGTAGGTGAAGCACAGAGGATTTTTTTAGGGTTGTGAAAGTATTCTGTATAATACTATAATGGTGAATATAAGACATCAAACTTTTGTCAAAACCCACAGAAAAAGAATAAACTACATGTATGCAAATAAAAAATCATTAAGGATGCCAGAGTATTCCAGGATGAAAATCAGAATGTAACAAAAGGATCTAAATGTTTTACAAAGATGTGACAACCTTGTTGAATGGGTCGGAGGGATGAGTTGTCAGCCTAGGCAACTTTGGAAATGAGTGGAATCTGTAAGACTAAAGAAAAAGGAGCTGTCCTGAAACTTTGCTCAGGTTGATAAAGTATTTTTCCCACAGGGATTCATGTTACAAATTCTGAAACCTTTATACATGTATTCTGGAATTGAGCAATTAAATAAATGAATGGCCAACAGTTGAAGTCAGGTTTCTCACTGGTGGAATGAGAGGTTATAGAGAGACTAGAAAAGGATGCTTGAGTGATCCATATATTAACATATGAGCATTTGAGACTTCAACTTGTGCTCACATTTAGCCTACTAAAGATAAAAATATACATAGAAATATATATATGTATGTATATATACATGTATTAGTATAGACACATACATTTTCTTAGTTCCATCAGCTGGAAGGTTCTCAGAAGGTAGCAATGAGCATAACACCAGATCTTGATTTCTTATGCTATTGTCCAATAAAAGGAACCAGGGATTTTGGTAGAAATGGTTGATTATAGATTAGCGAGGAAATTTCCAATATTATCCTATGTCATTTTGCAGTGACAGAAAGTCAATGCTCAAATAAATACCACATGATAGGTATGCCAAAGAGACACTGGAGCCTACTGAAAGAATTCCCGATTACTGAACAACATGGAACAACATGAGTGGAAAAAGAAAAGATTTTGTAATGAATTATAACTCAAAGTATAAAGTAAATACTCATAAATCTATATTGATAGAAATAAGTGATTGGATAAATAAGTGAAGAGAGGGGGCCTCTTTTTCTCTCAAAGAATTCACTTTCACTTTAAGGAAGTGAGGCTCTATTCCTCACTCCTCAGGTGTGGGTTGTGTGTAGTGATTTCATTCCAAAGAGTACGGTGTGCAAAGGAATAAAAAGACTAACATTACAGTGGAGATTCTTGGCAAAACTACCTCTGCCATGAGATCAAGCTTAACATCACCAATAGTAAATCACACTGATAGAATGTTCTCTTGATGTGATGTAATGAAACTAACACTCTTTACCTTTGTGGTCATCCCCAAAATGCATACCTCCAGTCTAATCATTAGGAAAGCATCAGAAAAATCTCAGTTGAGGGAGGGTCCACAAAATACCTGACCAGTGCTCCTCAAATTATCAAGGTTATCAAAAACAACAAAAAATATATTGTAAAAGTCAAGAGGAAACTAAAGAGATATGACAGTTCAATGAAATGTGGTATCATAGGTGTTCCTGGGACAGAAAAATGATATTGGGTAAAAAAAGGAATATAAATACAGCCTAGATAGTTAATAATAATGTATCAATACTTGTTAATTAACAAATGTATCATACTAATGTTAATTAAGATATTAATGAAAGAGAAGATATATGCTAGTTATGAGAAAATTCTGTACTATCTTTGCAAGTTTTCTGGAAATTAAAAACTCTTCTAATATAAAAATTGTATTAAAAAAAACTCAAATCAAGGAGCTTATTTGTTTTCCAAGTAATATCAACCAAGGTATTATTGAGCCAACTGCTAACCCTTAGGGGATGAGAACTGCAGGGTCTGGGGAAGAGTAGATATTACTATTGTAAGTGAGCTATTCTCAATCTTGCCTTTTAAATTCCCTTATATACTACATGATATAGTCAAAGCAGTAAACTTTTCTTTCCTTAACCAGACCACACTCTTTCATGACTGTGTGCCTGTCTTCATACTGGCCAATTTTGCTTCAAATAGCCTTCCATAGCTTACCTCTCTAAAGAATTCATGTGTTAAGACATAACATTCATATTATCCTCTTTAGCCCCCGAGTAGAAAGAAGTGTTCTATGTTCCAGAAATCATTGTTTACACCACCATGGAGTATAATCACTGATTTAAGAATCTTTCTTCCACACTAGAGTGTGTATCCCTTAAGGATATTTCTTATCAGTACCCCAGTATCAAGTATTTCTAAATGCTTGATAAGCATTTTTGGCTCAATAGTTGTTTATTAACACACAGTTATTTTAACTGTTTATCCCCTGGACTAATAGATGACCTTTTCTCATGACTTTTGGGTCTCTATTCTTGACAGAAACATCTTCACAATTTTAAGTTGTATTCTGGGATGGATCTAGGTTCAGGTTTCATCTATGCTTCCTACTAAGCCTATGTCTTTGAACAAGTTGCCAAGTCTTTCTAATTATAATTATTTTCTCTGTAAAATTGGTATCATAATAGTACAAGCATTATAGTTATTTTTTAAAAAAAGATGCTAATATATACATATTTAGCATTATATAACATATAGTAAATACTAAATTATTACTTCTAATAGAAAATTAATCCTTCTTTTATCTAGTTATAGGCCTGATCAAAGACAGTCCTTAGAAATAAAGAGGAAGTTGCATTAATGAAGGACTCTTAAAAATATGCACAATTCCAGGTATCATACCAAACGCCCCAAAGCCAATCCCTGTCCTCCAACCCTTTCCTTTCCTCAAATTAACAGATAGATACAAAAATCATAATAAACTGATTTTTCCCCCTTGAACACCATAACGTTTTGAAATAATCAGAAGTTTTACACCTTCATGTTTTGAGTTGTGAGCGTGTGCTTCTAAGCAAAGCCTAATGCAGGTGTTCTATTTTAGGGCTAGAATGGCACACATGTGGATTATGGAACCACCACATTTTGTTTCTTGGTTAATAATGTGAATCTAAAAACTTTAGAATGTTCATAGGAAATATGTGGGTTGCTGTGGTTTGGTATTTTTTGGAGTTATTAAAACATTGTGACAATAGTTACAGATTCGATTTTACAGATTGTTTTTATTGTTCATTTTTATCATACCCTTTTGGGCCATAAATAAATGCTTATTTTTAAACCTTTTACTTTTTATAACTAGAAATAATTGTTTCTATGATGAAAAACAATGAATTTGAAATTCAGTGTTTCGGCCGGGCGCGGTGGCTCACGCCTGTAATCCCAGCACTTTGGGAGGCCGAGGCGGGCGGATCACAAGGTCAGGAGATCGAGACCACGGTGAAATCCCGTCTCTACTAAAAATACAAAAAATTAGCCGGGCGCGGTTGTGGGCGCCTGTAGTCCCAGCTACTCGGGAGGCTGAGGCAGGAGAATGGCGTGAACCCGGGAGGCGGAGCTTGCAGTGAGCCGAGATCGCGCCACTGCACTCCAGCCTGGGCTGGGCGACAGAGCGAGACTCCGTCTCAAAAAAAAAAAAAAAAAAAAAAAAAAAAAAGAAATTCAGTGTTTCTATGTCTGTTAAAGATTATTTTTGTTCTCAGATTTTCTGATATGAGGCAAGCTTTCAGCTGTCACAAAATGTATTCCATCTTTTTCATCTTCTGAATGAAAATTGCTAAATTCTTTCAAGCTGCTCAGTAATTAAAAATAATTTGTTTACTAATTTGGACGCGGTTGATTCAACCCAGAGCCTCTTTGAAATCAAATAATGTAAACCACCAAACAGGTTTTTAGCCAAACGTATAGAAAGGAAAATCTGATTAAACTACTAAAATATTCAGAAATTCTATTTGAGTTTCTGGATGCTAAAATAGTTGCTTAATAAGACATTGTCAAATTATGTTAAAGATTAAAATAGGTATTTGAGGTATGAATATTTATATGAAAATATTAAAATTATACATTACAATATGAGAGAACATCTTCCAAAGATTTGTCTCTTGACCTACTCCTTGGGAGGTTATGTCTAAGACGTTAGAATATTCTGCCTGATAAGAGGGTCACTGGGGACTTGGCCACACAGGTTGGTTTATTTTATCAATATGAATTATCATGAGGGACTTGGGCCAGGTGGTAAAGTTTGACTTCTAGAGGGGCAGGAGACTAGTAACTTACTGAGGTCAACCACATATGAAGTCAGTCGTGCTTAGATGACCAGCCTCAACTAAAACTCTGATTGGCAATGCTTCATGCATATTGCCATGCATTGTTGCTGGTAGAAGAAAATGCTGTCTGCTTGACTCCACGGAGACAGGATCACTGGAAACTTGCACCTGGTTATCTCCTAGACTTTGCCCTATGCAAATCTTCCCTTTGGTGATTCAGTATCCTTTTGCTGTAATAAACTGTAACTATGAGTATAGTGACTTTTCTGAATTCTGTGAATCCTTCTAGAGAATTACTGAAATTTAAAGTCCTCTGGGCACTCTCCCTAACTATAGTTTTAAACATGTAACCTTCAAGGGTCAACAGTAACTATTCCTTATGCAGAAACTCTGCATTAATTATCTGCATGAAACTTTAATTTACTGTTTCTGAACAAAAACGTTCTATGAAGGTTTATTGCTATTTCCCCAGCACGTTAAAACATTTCCTGACACAAAGCAGGCATTCAGCAACTATTTATTAATTGAGTGAATTGATGGCAAGCCTATTTTTATCCTGTTGTTTCCTTTCTGTATTAAGAAAGTAAAGACTCTTTAGGCTATTACCGTCTATTACTATCAGTCGTATAATGGCTCCATGTCAGCTACCACTCTATTTTTTCCATCCTTTTAGAGCAAAATTCTTTGCATTGTCTGGACTTACAGTCTCAAAAATCTCTCCTTGCATGTTCTGATCTTCTTTTTATTTATTGTTTTCATTTTTGGTCTCTACAGATATCCTGGTTACCAATGATCTTCACATTGCTAAATTGAACAGGAAATTTCCAGGTGGCATATTACTTATTAGTGGTGGTTGACAGAGTTAACTATTTCTTCATTCTTGCAAGACTTCATTCCTACTTGGCTTATAGGAAACAGCAGATTCTAGTTTTCCATCTACCTTTTAACTGATACTCCACATGATCTTTTGCTAGTTTTCTCCCTATTGTCTATTTCCGGGATATTCAAAAGCTTCAGAGTTACTTCTTGGAACATTTATTTTTTAAAATAAATTTTCACTTATATCCATAGTAATCTCATACATTTTCAAAAACCTAAAGTACCATATTTATGCTGATTATTTAAAATTTTATATTTCCATCTCAGACCTCTACCCTGTATTCTGGACTCATATATCTAATCACTTACTTAATGATATGGTTTGGCTGTGTCCCCACCCAAAATGTCATCTTCAATTGTAATCCCTATAATTCCAATAATCTCCACGTGTGAAGAGAGAGACCAGGTGGAGGAAATTTAATCATGGCGGCAGTCTCCCCCATGCTATTCTCGCGATAGTGAGTGATTCTCAGGAGATCTGATGATTTTATAAGTATTTGGTAGTTCCTCCTGCCTTCAATTCTCCACCCTGACACCTTGTGAAGAAGATGCATTGCTTCCACTTGCCTTCCACCGTGATTGTAAGTTTCCTGAGGCCTCCCCACCCAAGCTGAACTGTGAGTCAATTAAACCTCTTTCTCTTAAAAATTTCCCAGCATTTCTTTATAGCCGTATGAAAATGAACTAATACAATTAACATTTCCGTTTGGATATCTACTAGGCAAACCAAACGTAGCATCTAATTTTAAAAATCCAAATATTCAATGTCTAAAGCTGAGCTCCTGATATTTTTTGACACATTTGCTTCTCCAAAGTGTTTTCTATCTCAATAAATGGTAACTACAGACTTGCAGTTTCTCAGATAGGCAGCCATAGAGCTGCTCTTCATTCTTCTCTTTATTCATACCCTCATCCAATTCATTAAGACATCCTGTGGCTTACAGCTTCAAATACCTTAAATCTTGTCACTTCTGATTATCCCTAGGGCCATTTTGGAGACCTAGTCTAAACAAATATGAGCTCTTACTTTGATCATTATCACTATTAGCCCTCTAATTGTTCTCTCTGCTTCCTCCATCACCCTTTTACATTCTATTAACACAGTGACCAGAATAATATAGTTGCAACGTAAGTTAAATAGGTCATTCCTCTGCTCAGAACCCTCCAATGACTTCATGCCTAACTTGGAATTAAAGAAAAATAATTTCCAATGGTTTACAAGCCCCATATAATCTGTCCCCTACAATCACCCATTACCTCTTCGATGTTTTCTTCTATATTTTGTCTTTGTTTTCCACATTCAACTCACACAGTCCTCACTGGGTTTTTCTTAAAACACTGTAGGAGCACTTCTTCCTTAGGATCTTTGCATTTACCATTTCTTCCGGATGTAATGCTGCTTCTGAAGTTATCTGCATGGCTTATGTGTTCACCTCCATTAGGCTTTAGGGAGATATCACCTTCTCAATGAAGATTTTTCTTGCTACTCTAACCAAACACGCAACCCCCACAATCACCTTCATTAATACTTCAATACTCTCAATTTCTCTACTGTGACTTATTCTGTAGCTTGACATTTATCAACATCTAAAATGTAATGGCTAGATATTTACTTATAATTTCTATTCTATGGTTCTCTCCACTACACTAGAATATAAGCTTCATAATAGCAGGATCTACACCTTTAGTACCTAGAACAAAACCTAGCACATAGAAGTCATTCAATGAATTATTACTGAGTAACTGTTAAGTGATTTATTTTTAAAAATGTTTTTTTTTTTCCAGTGAGTAAGGTGTACAGGTACACAGTAGAAGCCACCACAAAAATTGCGGAATAAACATGGCAGTTGACAGTTGCCAAGTTATGCCACTTCCTAGCAGAGTGAATTACTCAAGTTTTAAAATAGGTCAAATTAGCAATTTCTATACTTGAAAGATTGATATAATACAATTCCTAAAATTTACATGATAATTAAATGAGATTACATACAACAGTGCTTGACATTGTAGATGTTCAATAGTGCTAGTTCTTATTCTTGAATTAAGTACGTGTGTGTATGTGTGTGAATAGCTTGCAAATAATGTCAATTAATGTAATGACGGTATGCACCTTAAGAAGTCATCAGCTTAAAGTGAATTAACAAGTCTATACAAATCATAGAAACTTGAAGCTAACCTTAGAGGCCATATACCCTAAACACTTCATTTTAAAGATAAAGAAAAATCTGGATATGTTAAGTGATTTTTGATGAAGGTGGATACACAATCCAAGTCTCCTGAGCCCTAGTGAAGTGTTCTTTGGAAACAAAACAAAAATAAGAGGATAGAAACCCTGATTTTGTCACAAATGTCCACATGAAAGGCTGAACTCTCTCCCAAAATTGTTTTAGGTGTGATAACAAGGCTACTGAGTGGCTAGAAAGAGTCTTTCAAAAACCTAAGAATAGAGAATAGTCTAGGACAGAGATAATTTCATTTTTCCCCTTTATTCATTTAGACAGACTGGTGTGACAGTAAAGGAGAAATTCACCTAGCATCCAGTCATTGGTACCCCAGAGAAGACCCTAGCTGAGCATTAACTGAAGTGCAGCATGCTCCAAGGTTTGCAGCTGTGAGATAATCATAAGTCTGGGAACATACTGAACCAGGAAGCTGAGAGCAAAGTGTTTCCAATTCATGAGAAGTACATTTGTCTTATAATGGCCACAGTTGTCTTAGTGTCATTTTACTTAAAATATGGCATCTTTGCTGAATGAAGTTGGGGGAGGAAGAGCCAGCTCCAAAGACATGCAATCATCATTGACCTATAATTGGGCAGGCATGTTAACTGGTCAGACTGTTCCTTTGGATCTGGCTATTTTAAAAATGGAAAGAAATAAAAGGTAACTATAGATGTATTGCCAACTGTTTTGTAAAAGATTCAGTCAGTCTTCTCTTTTGTACTTAGCAGAAACACTAGTGGTGTCACCTGAAATGCGGAGAAATTTTATTGCCTAGGTGTAATCAGAATGGCCTGAGGCCTTTGTGAAATGCATTCTTTTTGTTATTGTTGTTAAGAAAATGAAAGTATTTCAAAAAGCTCACTTGTCTCTTTTCAAAGAAAAACTATTTCTTTCCTTTGCTGATAATGTCTACTGAATAAGCATAACTAGACTAAGTTTTTAAACTCTTCCTTCACCTAAAATGCAACTTAGAAAGATGAAAAATATCCCCACCAAACTATATTCTGTATCCTCTTCAATCCTATCCCTCATTGTCAAACCCAAAATAATACTATGAAAGAAAAATTATGTAACAATTATAAAAAGCTAGGATAAATTATTAATTTCTAATACAGATTCTTAGAAATTGCTACCAATAACTGTTATGCAAAGAGGTTTATACTTCCGTCCAATTTGGCACCAAGTGGGCTTGCTATGTGTTTTCAATTAACTATGAGAAACCACAAATACTTATATAGAGAAAATGAAGGTGAAAGAATATTTAGTTTTGCTCATTGCCTGCTTAGCTGCCTTTTGATTCTCTGTTTTATTCCACAAGATAATTTTATTAATCCATTCGGTAACAAGAAGAAAAGAAAGGAAAAATACTGTGTAGCAAGATCATCTTACTTTAGTTATAGTAATGCATTTTTCAAGTATTTGATACAGTGTTCTTAGCTTGGTAGGACTGAGTCCTAGTAAGAGCTATATCCAGATATTTAGCTCCATTGGTATTTGTCAGAAATGTGTAAGTGTTCAATGTAAATGAGGACAGTAGGTAAAAATCACACCAGGCTAGACAATTGTTATGAAAAAAAAAAATTACCACTGTATCTGACCCATTGCTGTTTTGCTTTCTTTTGTCATTTGCTAATTCCCATGATTAGTTTATGAGATGCATTAAGTACTCAGGGATTTCACTGGACCAAGTTTAAATTAACATTTTCTGAAGTATGTAAGTTAGTACTTTGCCAAGACTTCACACTGAATGGTAAATCGACCTGTGCAAACTTGCCACCAGGTGGCAGAAGTCAAATTAGGAACGAGAGGAAGTGACTAATTTGATGAAAACACGTAATGACTTGGGATTTATTGCACAACCATTTACTGATTGCTTTCTATGTACTTCTGTGTATGAAAAACAATATGTCCTTTCTCTCATGAAAATTTCAATCCAATAACTTGTCAAGCTATCCAAGGAAAGATAAGGCTCTAAATCCTAATTCTGATCCATATTAACCCTGTGTGGTAGAGAAGAGAATTTGAGAAATCTTTCTCTCTCTGGCTGGCTCTTAAAAGGGCCCAACAATAATGATAAATAATTAAGATAACATTCACAAGTGTTTTAATTATGTAACTGTGAGGCTTGGATACGGGAATTCACTTTGATTTGAGTCAGTAACTGAGGGAGACATGTATTTCCATTCTTTAGACTCCTTTTGCATGGCAAGATTTTTTCATGTGGATGGTGTTACCTCATTCTTCAGAAAAATACACCATTTTAAACTGATTTGGACCAGCAAATGATTTGTTATATTTGAAATAGTCCAAGCAAGTGCTTCCATAAAGGGGAGTAGAGTTTATAATTGTAAGAGGGCTGTTACTCTAATTAAATAAGACGATTCATTCCACCAAACAAATACTGATGGTATTTTTGTTCAGTGAGAATGAAGGAAGTATGAGGAGGGGCTCTTTCTCCATCCGTGATCACTTCTCAGTAATAACTCAACCTACAAGATCATCTCCACCTCTTTCTACTGTTAGTAAAACTCCTTATGCATTTAAGGGGCAATGATACCAACTAATGATTACTGTCTTTCATGCTCATTTAAAAAAAATTAAAGCAGTAGTTGGTAGCCCATGCAATTCTGTAGGAGTTGTCATTTAATGACATTTTCTATTTCTGGTTTATCTTTTAATAAGAAACCCTGCTGATCTGCCTCTCATTTTTCTTTAAAGTAACTCAGCTAGACGATGAATGCCAATTACAGTTATCTGGGGTGAGCTAGAAGGAAACTGGTAAGGTTGGAAAGCTTGTCCATGGCCTAAGAATGACTGATTCCTTCGACTCGCTATTTTCTAGTTAGAAACCTCTGAAGAGAAGGCCTTTTAAGATGAACAGAAAGCCTTTATAAAAGGCCTTTTATAAACCTTTATGATTCATGACAAATACTTTTATGTATTTTTCAAGATTCGATCTCTGGGTTTGACTGTGCTTGTACTGAGTTTCTGATTATAGTTATAAATATGTTGTAAGCAAAAAATTTATACAGCATGATTACACATTTTAGTTGTCAGATATCTAAGTAGAAGATACAAGGAAAGAGTCACAGTAACAAAAAAAACATGCTTTTGAACTAATTAAATAAAGGTTTTATTCCTATCCTTCAGTGGGGAGAAAGAAAGAAAGGAGAAGGACTTTGAAGAAGGTTTTACTGAGAGAGGAGTATTTGTATCTAAAGTCACAGATAACATGGAACTTAAGGAAACAGGCCAAGCTAACAGTTACCTAGAGAACCAAGTCAAACCAAGGAAAGAGACATGTATAAACATAGGCAACATAGCTTGTGTAAGTGAGCAGAAGTGTTTTCCAGGCAATCATTCAAGACAACTATCAATAGAAAGTTTATAAAGGGCTGGGACTAGATTAAGAGAAAAATTACAGCGTGAGTCAGCACAGGTTATTCTGTCTGATGCACTAGGTAAGTGTTCTCACCAGTTTCTAGGTTAGAAAGAAGCATCGACTGTATACCTTGTGCATTTCATTACATATAAAAGTAAGAAAAACTTGATTTTATAGAAGTTGAAAGAATAGTGGTTACCAAAGACAGGAAAATAGAGGAGAGAAGGAGAGGAAGAGAAGTTCATAAATAGATACAATGTTATAGTTAGATAGGAAGAGGAAGTTCTGGTATTCTGTTGCCTAGTAGGTTGATTAGCACTAACAATAATGCACTGTACTTATCAAATAGCTAACAGAGAAGACGGAATGTTTTCACAACAAAGAAATGATGAAGGTTTAAGGTGATAGATATGTTAATTCTTGTGATTAGATCATTACACAAGGTATGCATGTATAGAAACATCACATTTCACCCGTAAATATGTATAATTATTACATGTCAATTTATAAAAACAGAGATAACTGATGACAGAACATGTAAGGACTATTTTATTAGAAAATAAAAAATAAATGGCTTATGAAATTTACCAAAACTAGCACATGACAAGAGAGTATCATGCCAGAAACACACATTTTACTATTGACAGACATGAAAATCAAACTCCTAGGATAGGAACTTTCACTCATTGCTGTTGGGAATGCAAAACGAGACAGCCACTTTGGAAAACAGTTTGATATTTTCCCATGATGTTACACTTACCCTACCACCTAATAATCCCAATTGTGAGTAGTTGCCCAAGAGAAATGAAAATCTGTTCACCCAAAAACCTGAATACAAAAATTTATAGCAGTTCTATTCATAATCACTAGAAATATAAAACAATCAAATTTCCTACAAGTGAATGAATAAACAAAGTGTGGTCATCTGTATATTCTGTTATGTAGCAATAAACAGAATGACTAGAATTAATAGCAATGTATTGTATACCTGAAAATTGCTAAGATGAGAGATTTTAAATATTATCCTCATAAGAAATAATATGCGAGGTAATGAAAATGTTAGCTTGATTTAGCCATTTTGCAATATACATATTATCAAACATCAGTGTACACTATAAATATATGATTTTTATTTCTCAATTAAAAACATGGATTTATTTTTTAAAAGGAATGAATCATTAATACAGGCAACCATTGGATCATCTCAGTGGCAACATGCTGAATGAAAGAAATCAGTTTCAAAATGTTAAACACTGTACAATTCCATTTATATGACATTTTCAAAAAAACAAAACTATTGTGAGTGAGAACAGACAGTGACTCTGAGCGGTTGAGACTGGGGAGTGTGTGACAATAAAAGGATAACGCTGGGGAGATTTTTGAGGTGATAGAGCTGTTCTGTTTCTACAGTCCTGGTGGTTACACAGATCTATACCTGAGCTAAAATTAATAGAATTGTACATGGTAAAGCCAATTTACTGTATGTTAATTTTAAAAACATAATAAAGCAAAAAATTAAACATCACACACAAAAAAGAATCCCTTTGTTTGCCACCTGAATGTCACTAAGTCTTCCAATTATTTGGTGTCTGTCTGGACTTTCATAGAAGCAAATTATCTTAAGCTCCCATGCCACCTCTTCTGGAAAGTTCAACCATTTTCCTAAAATCTTCCATGGATCTAGAAAACATATCTCAATTCAGTTTTTTGCTTCTGCTGAATTCTAAACTTTACGTTCTGTGATTATTCTCTTTGCTCTGCTCTTTATATGATAAACATGGAAAATTTCCCCTTTCCTTCAGAGCCCAGAGTCACTGATTAGATACTCAGACAAAATGGTTTTACTAAATAATAAATAATACTAGTTGATCTCACTTACATGTTGAATCTATGTAATCAAACTCATAGGAGCAGAGAGTAAATGCTGGCTGCCAGGGACTAGGGGGAGGGAGAAATGGGGAGATGTTGGTCAACAGATGCAAAGTTTTAGTTATGTAAGATGAATAAGTTCTGAGATACAATATATAGAATGGTGACTATAGTTAACAATACTGTTTTGTATACTTATTGCTAAGGGAGGTAGTTCTTAAATGTTCTCACTGAACACACAAAAAAGGTAATTATGCTAGGTGTTGGAATATGTTAATTAGTGTAATTGTGCTGTTATTATACAAAGTACACGTACATCAAAGCAACACGTTTTATACTTTAAATACACCAAATTGTTGTCAGTTATAACTCAATAAAGCTGAAAAAAAAGAATAAAAAGAACAAAGTGAATTTTAGCACTGCATAGAGCAAGTCGTAACTTAAAATTGAATTGTCAAGCAACTGAGTTCTTCAGCCCCTTGGCCATACCTGCTACAGACCCTTGGCAATACGGGCAACAGACCCTTGGTCATCACTGTCACAAGTAACTTTTCTCATAGCTTCCTTTCTTGTGGACCTGCCTGATGCCATGTTTGTTTGATCCTCTCTTTCTGTATCCTTAACTTCCTAATCCTCCAAATATCTGATATTTATCATTCTCAGCAGTTTGTTTGTCATGTGGTTACCCTCCTCCATACCTTGCAGGAATTGGGACAAGATCATAATAATCACCTTTCACAACTATGTGGCAATCTATTTAGGTGCTTTCTCTAATTTTGGTAATATCGCTCCTCCTCTAGAATGCAGCTCAGTAAAAATTATATTTTTAATAGTTATTTTAACTTTTGTATATTAAAATTATGTATAGGAAAGTGTATGTAGTTGTCATTACACATTATAGGTTATAGCATCAACTTTTCTTATTCAAGTCAAAAGTTGTAAGATAGTTGGACTGGGTGGAGATTCTGGTAATCAGAATAAAAATATTTATAAGCACCTTAGGGCTATAAGTGGAACATATAACAAAGTTTATAAAATCTCACATTTATTATTGTTATTGAGAGTTTTCCTGGTGTTCTTGATGGTAGTTGTTGTGCACAGAAAATATTATAGTTGGTTCAAAAGTAATTGTGGTTTTTGCCATTGTGCAAAAATAATTGCAGTTTTGCCATTGCTTTCAGTGGTTTTTGAAACTACAATTATTTTTGCACTGACCTGATAAAATTTGCAACTACTTTAACATTTGAAACTAACCTTGGCTTTATATTCCAAATCAAAAGTCTATCAATCCATAAACTTTTACTTTATAAATGTTATTCTTTTAATAGATCTATCAAGTTTTTACAATAACCTTAAAGTCAGCCTTTATAACAATTAAATTTTCTTAAAATTTTAAACTACCTTTATAAATTCAACATAATCAATTATTTTCTGAAGTATTTCAACTGCCTAACAAAATTATCTGAAGTATCTAGATGAGCTTTCTAAATATAATAAATAGATTAAACATAAAACATGATAATTCATATATTCCAATATTGTAATCACATTGATTTTGCTTTTCACATTTAAACTGAACCAGTAGTTCCATAGACTGTTTTTTTGGATAAACATCAAAATTGACCTTTCTCATTTAAAGTTTGAAACTTATATTTGCTTTATCCGAGTTCCTTTCTCAGGAAATGACCTTCAAACCTCTCAAAAAAAAAAAAATAAATAAATAAAATAAAACTTACCAGATCACCATACCAGATGCCAGACCCCTCATTCATCATGATTGCTTCCTTGCCCCTCCTAGGTCCTGTTTTCTTACACATTGTTACATTTATTCCCTGCTATATAAACCCCTGGTTTTAGTCGGGAAGATGGATTTGAGTCTTAGCTCCCATCTCCTTGGCTGCAGCACCCAATTAAAGCCTTCTTCCTTGGCAATACTTGTCGTCTTAGTGATTGGCTTTCTGTGTGCCAAGCAGCAAAACCTAGACCAAACACCAGGTGTTTCAGTAACAACATTAAAATCAAATGTGTAATTTACTTAAATACTTTACTTAAATATTTTAATTATACTGAAATACTTCACTTATAATCATAAAATTAACTTATTCCATACTCTAGCACATACCTTTCCATTAAACAATAATTACAATTATGTATATTTATTGCATATATTCAATATATATATATGTATACATACATTGTTCTTAAGCTTGACACAAATGCTTTAAAGCTATAGGCTCCATTACTTCTAACTTTTAATGACCTATCAGAAATTTTTAAAATTTAAAATATATTTGCCCAACAAAGAAACATTAACATTATTTCAAGCAATTTAGGGTATTTCCAAAGGAATTTGAGATTATATGCCCAATCACAGAAACTGCTTATCAATCAGGAAGAAACCTGGATTCTGCATGGCTTTTCTCAGAATGATCAGATACACACAGAGACCCACTTATAATTGCTGTGTATCAACTCCAAGTTTATACGTTTCAAATAGTATGGCTTTTTAGCCTAGATCACCTGGATTGCATGCTAGCTAACAGATACTACACAAGTAAAACTCAAGTCTCAAACCATCCTAGCTTTCATTATGAATTATTTCCATAAAATTATCATATGGCAAGGCAGTAAATCTTAGGGATATCTTAATATTACTTCTGACAGGATACTGTGTCTTATGGGTTAGTCTTGCATTTTGGTCAGGGCAACAAACCATGACAATGATAACAAGCCTGAAATGTGGATTATTAATACTTTCCCAAGTGAGTTATGTATTGAACCACAGATATATGCTCCCTTAATAAAGTAATTCCTTTATCATATATGCTTATATGTATGTCCAGTTTGGAACAATACTGTCTATAGTATACTGCAAATATTTTTCACAAACTCTAATTTCCTTCTACAAAGTATACTTGATTTATATTGAATACCTGAATTTAAATTATTCATTCATTAAGTGTAAATATTACCACAGTGTAAATTATATTTGTTGAACTTACTGTATAATTTTCCAAGAAAAAATTTCTCAAGAAATACATCCTGAAAATTATTTTGCAAGTCATCTTGTTCTTGTTTACGTGCATATTAATTTTATATATTCATACTAATATCATTGTATACATCCTGTATCATGCTTTATTGTATTTTGTTTTAAATATATTAATTTATGAAGTGTAAATATCTAAGTCGTTTCTGGCATATTTTCTTTTTCTAAAATAAAACTAAGAATCTCAAAAAGTAGAAGTAGCCTGGGCCTCTTTGGATAGCTGAGAATACATGGTTTTAATGAAGATTTGGGAAAATTGGAAAATATTTGGGGGATTCAAAGATAACAGATTTCTTTACTGATGAGTCAGCTGAACTTTTATCCCCCAGATGATTCTATTTTATATTTATCAGGTCATTGTGTTTTATATTGTATATTACTTTATATTACTATTAAAAATTGAAGGAAAATATGTTTTCTATTAACTCAGACATAATTTTCATCATATATTTATTTATCACTTTAAGGAATATATAGCAGACTGCTCTGTAGATGATGAAAATATAGAGATATAACATTCTAAAGAAATACAGCTTCTTAGTAAAAAGATTATTTGTAAAAAAAGTAAATAAGATTAAGGCACAATAGAAGTTTGATACTTTTGGAATACAGAGTAAAGATAGAAGAATGCGTATAGAATCAGTGAGTTCTGTTTATTCGTTCTTCATGTTTGTTGATAATATGAGAGGTAATGATGAATTCATTCATTTATTCATTAAATAAAATTTCTTTATTTATAAAATGTGTAGAATTCCTGTATGTCAGAAATTGTTTAGATAAAAGGATAGAGGACAAATTAAAAAAAAAATAATCCTTGCCTTCAAGCTTTTATTTTGGAGGATCAACAAATCACTAAATAAGTAAAATATAAGGTATATCAGATAAGGTTAAGTGCTGAAAAGAAACATAAATCAGAGAAGGATGGAAGGGAGTGCTCACCCTAAGGTGAGCTGCTTCACTGTCCATGACACTTTATGATCATATTCTGGGGAAGAAGGATGCTCTGGGTTTCTTTTGGTGACCACTGTTAACAGGGATTGACATTGTAATGAGATTTTCTCAAGCTAAATTAATGGTGTTGAGGCAGTAAATGTTGTGAAAGTGGGAATGGTAGAAGTCACGATAGAAGAACACAAAGTTCTGGGGCCACCTCTTCATTGCTGCCAATGATAGTGTGAAAGCCAGGAAAGGAGAGATCTTTATTTGGAACATGCTGGGAACACTGCGTTTCCTCTTGACCACTGTCAGTGGAAGTAAAAATAAGGGAAGAGGTAAACCTATCTATGTGCTTCAAATTATATTCATCATATACTTGGGTTTTTATTGACATTCCAATGATAAAGGTTAACTCTGATAGACTCCTCAATTCAGACTGTTAAAATAATAGATTAGTCAATAGTTTATTCTTACTATTGCACTTAAAGTAGAATAATGCCTCTAGTAAATACAATTTTAATTTTAATCCTGTGGATTACACCTTTTCTCTGCTTACTTCCTACTTCAGCCACTTGACCAATTTGTAACGACATGACAAAGCCATCTTTTCTTCCCTTGTGTTGATCCTGCCATTTCTTCTTCCTTCTTAAACCTTATGGAAAAAATTTTGCTCTCTCAGAAAGTAATTCTAATAGTCCATTCTGAGAATCAGAACTCCTCACCAGCATGGCCCATAAAACTTTCATTCTTTCATTTTTGTTCAGGTATGCCTCTGATTTTCTGGTGTGTAGCCCTGTTTTACTACTCATGGCATTCACTGGTCTGAGATTTCTCCATATATTTTATATCTATAATACTCTGGAAGATACAACCTGCTTTATGCCTTTTAGAGATTTTTAATGCACAAATGCATATTAACCCAGGATAATTTTATATAAATGCAGTAAATAATCCTATTCAGTAACACTTTTCCTAAATTATTTGATCTTGGGTCCATAACAACCAATTCTCAATACTTTTTATTAATAGCTCGTGGCAATATCATTCTGCAGAAGACATTTAGAAAACCCTGATCTATAAGCAATTATATTTGTTCCCCAGACACCTCTTTTTGGCTTATATTGTTTCTAGAGCTGAAAATTATGACAAACTTTGCACAGGAGAGCTAAACATTCTATGAACTTTCGAATTAAAAAAAAATGCTGAAGTTTGCCAATGGATACAATAATTTAAATATTTCATTTACTATTTGTGTCTTGATTCAGAATATTTGGGTTTACCTAAAAAGATTCTCCAATGTATTTGATTATAACAAAATTGGTGTTTATTTCTGTAGTATATTAGGAAAACAGGGTCACGTTATGCGTTAATGTAGTGATTCTTAAACTAGAATGTGCATCAGAATCACCTGAAGGATTTTTTAAAATACAGAATGCGGAGCCCCACTACTGGAGTTTCTGATTTAGCACGTCTGACATGAAGCCCCCAAATTTACATCACTCACAACTTTCCAAGTATTGCTGATGCTACTGGTGCAAAGCCCACATATTAACAGCCACTATCTTAGTGCACAACATGCAAAATCACTTAAGTGTTGGTGAAACTCTTAGTGTATCTAGGAATCAATAAAATGAAACTTAAGTCAACAGCCATTTACTACGATTTTTACATTCCTAATTCTCAATTTCTCTGTCTCTTTCTTCTCAATATCTCAGGCCGATTTGATGACCTCTTGTAACAAGAAGTCAGAGTCCCAAAGAAATAGAGAATGCTTGCAGTATTAGATAATTCAAAGAGGTTTCTTTATGAAGGAATTATTTACAAGAGTGTAGATTTGGAACCATAACCTGAAACTTTGTGGTAACCAACTTATTAACATCCTTAGGCTCAAAGCAATAAAGTGAGGGAGAGGATACTGGAACCTGGAGATATACAGTTGATTAAAAGATCAGTAACTTTCAATCAAGCCAGCTCAAGATGGCTTTATAGGCAAGCAGCCAGTCCTTCCTTCTGATTATCGATGGCCAAACCCCAAAAGAAATCATTTGTTACCAGAACCTATGGACATAGTTTATATGCTTTACCTCCAAGAGCCCAGCTTAATAGAAAAGAATGCATTCAACAGATCAGTTGCTTTGTACCATTTACTGGGGACTGTGTTAATTTTTTGCAATGATTACACCACATCCAGAATAGCAACTTCAATGGGACTACTACTTGGAAAAGTTTGCAGCAATTCACCGTCATCTACCATTCAGTTTTGGTAGGGGCCGACTGGTACAAAAAATGGTAATATGATGGAGACCACCCTTCCTCAATTTTAAATTATTTTAGAGTGAGAACAATCACTATTATTCCCATGAGGATGCAGTATTGTTGGTGATTTATTACCTTGGGGAAAAGGGACATATTCAGAGCTAATCCTTAGTCTTAATCACTATGATAGCTCTTATGCTATAGGTAAAGGAATTAACATGAGGAGTTAGCCAACTGTGAGTTTATCCATTCAAATTACTTATTCGGTTGCTAGAAAAATGACTAGTAGGTGAATTTGTGAACCCTATAGATATAATGTGAATTGGATCTGAGCCAGGACTCTATTTATTATCTACACTACATATGTTCTTACTCCAGCATAGGTTTTGATGGTGCTTTTGGTTCCTGGTTCCCTGTGTCTAACAGTCCTGGAACTCTTTGGGTATTCATCTTTCCCACAGTATCACTGTCTAATTAAATGACCATATACTTCTTTTGGGAAGGCATGGATATAATTTCTAGGTGCTTCCTCCAGGATACGCTCCTTTTCAGCCAGTGGTCTGAAGTCTATGAAGCTGGACAAAATATCATTATTGGAATGGTTGTCCCTAGCCTCTATATACATAGCCTCTTATACATCCTCAATTTCTATTGTATAAAAAAACCATAAATGGTCATAAATACAAATATTGTTATATAAATTTATATATAATATTGCTTTTATAAATATTTGATAAATATAAAAGCAATATATTTTTGGGCAACCCTTCTATATCAATCTAAGAACAATGTTCTTTTAACCATCTGCACAGCTGTCTTTGAATCACAGACTCCTGACTGCCCTACAGTCGCATGGAGGTTTAACTTTCTGTTAGTCAAAGGAAAAAAAAATATACATAATTTGACTTTGTCAAATACCTATACTGTGTCTTTGCAAGCTAAACTATGCTAAGAGTGTATTTGAGGGGTACATTTTTACATAGTGGAGCTTTCAATCAAAGATGCTCACAAATACGCCTAGTAAAAGTTCCCATTAGTAATTCTCATATGGAACAAACCTTGATGTGGCATTAAATCTTTGGTATAAATTTTAGTGTTCATAAATCTTCCAAACATTTTCTGGGAATCTGTTGGCTCGGTTAGATGATGAATTAAGTAAGTTGACAAAGTCCATTCTTTGAAATTAGTTGTAGAAGTTCAACCCAGATATAAAAGGAAAATCAACTATGTACCTTCTCTATCATGTGTTTTTATTTTTTTCCTGATAATAAGAAATTATACAGGTGAAAACTTTTTTTTTTAGAAAGACATTTTCTCTGTAAACACAAAATGATAACAATAACTATAAATTATATCATACAATTTTCATTTGAATATGCTTCCCTGTAGGCATAACTTAATGAGACAAAGACCAGAAAGCATACTTTAAGATAGGAAAGATAGCCTACTTGAATAATCTCTGGATAGACTGCTTAGAAGATTTTATCACAGCTTTGCAGTCAATAGTAAACAGTAAATCTTGAGTACATTTCTGTTATTCTGCATTTCAGTTTTCTGATTAAAAAAAAAAAAAGACCAATATTAAGTGGTTTTTTTTTATTATTTTGTGGTCCTACTCTCTAACTAGAAGTGATATGGCAGAGTGCACACTATCTTGGATACTAGAATCAAAAGACAAAAGCAAAACAAAAATAGGTTTGATCTGGGCCTCACCACTAACCAGCTTTGTTAACTTATTTTATTTCACTAATCCTTGGCTTCCTCATCTGGAAAATGGGAATAACAATATAAGAATAAAATTCAATAATGTGCTTACCATAGTTTTTGACACATAGAAAATGCTAAGGAAACATTGCTATTTTGTGCAGTAGTTAAGAGTGGAGACTCTAGAGCCCAACTGCCAGGTTCATATCCTGGCTCCAATTACCATCTATATGACTTTAAGCAATAATAATAATGTCTACAAAACTCACTTTTTTCTATAAAATATTAGACTAGACTGTTCTCATGAGGTAGTTACAAAATACATTAAGCATTGTCCCTGGCAAATAGTTGCTCTTATTTGATGTTATTCATCATTATTATTAGCTTAGATGCTTCAGTTATCAGAATTTATTAGACTCTATGAAAGCTTAGTGTTCATATACATGAAAGTCAGTGATCCTGTTGGACACCCTGCCATATTTTCACCCATCCTAGGAATCTAAAAGTAACTGACAAATCATTGAAAGCAAGGGGCTGAAAGAAGAGTGAGTGAGTGCAATGGACTTCCTCTCTGAAAGCTATGCTCCCAAATGTGCAGGTAGCATAATGAAGCTCGTGTGTTAACTTTTCTCTCAGCACCCATAGCATAATCTTCAAGGAAGCCAATTTCAATCTGACCAAAATATCTCTATAGATAGTGATATGGTTTTGCTGTGTCCTCACCAAAATCTCATCTTAAATTCCCATGTGTAATGGGAAGGATCCAGTGAGAGGTAACTGAATCATGGAGGCAGGTCTTTCCCATGCTATTCTTGTGATAGTGAGTAATTCTCGATATCTGATGGTCATTGTAAGGAGGAGTTTTTCCTGTATAAACTCTTTGCCTGCTGTTATCCATGTAAAACTTCACTTGCTTCTCCTTGCCTTCCAACATTATTGTGAGGCTACCCCAGCCACATGGAACTGTAAGTCCAGTTAAATCTCTTTCTTTTGTAAACTGCCTAGTCTCAGGTATGTCTTTATCAGCAGCGTGAAAATGGACAAATACAGTAAATTGGTAACAGTAGAGTGGGGTGCTGCTGAAAAGTTACCTGAAAATATGGAAGCAACTTTGGAACTAGGTAACAGGCAGAGATTGGAACAGTTTGGAGGCCGTAGAAGACAGGAAATGTGGGCAAGTTTGAAACTTCCTAGAGACTTGCTGAATGACTTCGACCAAAAGCCTGATTGTGATATGGACAATAAAATCCAGGCTGAAGGGGTCTCAGATGGAGATGAGAAGCTTTTTGGGAGCTGAAGCAAAGGTGACTCTTGTTATGTTTTAGCAAAGAGACTGGTGGCTTTTTGCCCCTGCCCTAGAGATTTGTGGAATTCTGGTGGAAGGAATTTCTAAGCAGCAAAGCATTCAAGAGGTGACTTGGGTGCTGTTAAAGGCATTCCATTTTGTAAGGGAAGCAGAGCATAAAAGTTCAGAAAATTTGCAACATGACAATGTGATAGAAAAGAAAAATACATTTTCTGAGGATAAATTGAAGCCAGCTGCAAAAATTTCCCTAAGTAACGAGGAGCAAAATGTTAATCCCTAAGACAATGGGGAAAATGAGTCCAGGGCATGTCAAAGGTCTTCACGGAAGCCCCTCCCATCACAGGCCTGTAGGCTTAGGAGAAAATGTTTTCTTGGGCCTGGCCCAGAATCCCTATGGTTTGTGTATTCTAGGGACTTGGTGCCCTGTGTCCCAACCACTCCAGCTGTGATTAAAAGGAGCCAAGGTACAGCTTGGGCTGTTGCTTCAGAGGGTGGAAGCCTCAAGCCTTGGCAGCTTCCATGTGGTGTTGACCCTTCAGGTGCACAGAAGTCCAGAATTGAGGTTTGGGAACCTCTGCCTTGTTTTCAGATGTATGGGAATCCCTGGATGGCCAGGCAGAAGTTTGCTGCAGGGGTGGGGCCCTCATGGAGACCCTCTGCTAGGGCAGTGCAGAAGGAAAATGTGGGGACAGAGCCCCCACACAGAGTCCCTACTGGGGTACTGCCTAGTGGAGCTATGAGAAAAGAACTACTGGCCTCCAGACTGCAGAAAGGTAGATCCACTGACAGCTTGCCCTTGCACTTGGAAAAGTCACTGGCACTCAATGCCAACCCACAAAAGCAGCCAGGAGGGACACTGTACCCTGCAAAGTCACAGGGGTAGAGCTGCCCAAGACCATGATACTTTGCCATTTCTAGCTTCTTCTATTTGATATTCAACTCCACTTACTTTTCTTTAAGATGTTTATCGTGTGTTTGATGGGATATTTCCTGGCTATTATGGCTCTCTGTAAATTTATTTTTCTGAGTCAATGTCTTATGTACTACAACTTCAAGGCTGCT
Organism: Macaca mulatta; assembly: GCF_049350105.2. Taxonomy (NCBI): domain Eukaryota; kingdom Metazoa; phylum Chordata; class Mammalia; order Primates; family Cercopithecidae; genus Macaca; species Macaca mulatta. Next base: position 91,263,218 of record NC_133419.1, read on the forward strand.
GCTGCCATTATTGCTCAAGCAATACTGAGTACTGGGGCAGTAGTCAGCAAAGGGCATGGCCTCCAGGAAAACATGAGCAAAAAATGTATAAAGTGGTAGGAAAAGATCTAGAGGAGGAACTGGGAACACACAGGCTATCGATTCAACTCTTAACTTTTTTGCAGTTCTCTTTCTACGATATTACATCATTCCCCAGCTCTAAAAAGTTGTCTTTTCTCCACTGCACTAGTTTTTTATATGCCAAATGGGAACAGATAGACCTAGTTATTTGGTAACAAAAATTTGGGGATAAATAAGATATATGCATTGTTTTAGAAAAGTTAAAAATGTAATATAACTGTTATGATTGTTCTAAACAGCATTTCTGTTATAGAATGATGGTTGAAATTGGAATCCTTGTATAACCGGTTGATGCAAATTTGGGTATTATCTTGTTGCAGTGATGCAACTACTTAAGTTACATAATAAATACAAGCATAAGAAACTATTACAAAGCTAAGAGACCTGGGTTTAAATTAGTGTATTTCTCATAACATATATAACCATCAACAAATGTCTTAATCACTTTAATATTCAGTTCCTCATTTAGTAAAAGGGGACATTAATAGATATCTCTCAGCATTATATTTTAGGTTAAATTAATTGATGCTTAATCCAATGCTTGGCATGTTGTGACTGCTCAAAATGGTAGTGGCATTCAAATTCAAATGATGGCATTTTATTCATTGGTGTTTCAGGTAAAGAGAATTAAAAATAATGTAGTTGATAGTATTTTGCTGTGTTCCCACCAAAATCTTATCTTGAATTCCCATGGGAGGGACCCAATGCGAAGTAATCGAATCATGGGGGCAGGTCTTTCCCGTGCTGTTCGAACGATAGTGAATAAGACTTAGGAGATCTGATGGTTTCATAAGGGGGAGTTTTCCTGCACAAGCTCTTCTCTTGTTTGTCACCATGTGAGATGTGCTTTTCACCTTCCACCATGATTGTGGGGCCTCCCCAGCCATGTTGAAATGTAAGTCCATTAAACCTCTTTCTTTGTAAATTGCCCAGTCTTGGGTATGTCTTTATGAGTAGGTTGAAAATGGTCTAATACATTAGGTTTCTTTTATTTCTATGGGTGCATGAGTATATTGAATCTCAGAGTCATGAATTCTATCAGTGAAAGAACCACAAGAAATCACCTAGCCCGATTTATGTTTAGGAACAGAAGGTATTATTATTATTTCCAGTTCCTGTATAAAGCAACTGAAGCCCAAAAGACGGTGCTACTTGGTCACAAAATTGTAGATACAGAGAAGGAGACCTAATCCCAAGTCACCTGTTTTTTTTACCATAATTTGTTTCTACTTCTTGATGTCATTTTTATTAGATAATGAAGTGTTATTTTGCTGATGAGAAATATTGGATTAAAAGTTACAAGGCTACTGAAATGGATTGTAAAATAGATACAAGCTTTCTAATGCAGCAGTCAAATATCACTTCTTCCTGTAAGTTTTGTTCTTCAAATGGAGTCAGAGAGGTGCCATCTGGTGATGCTGTTCTAGCATTTTTCATTCTTGTAGATTTCAGCTAATGCCTCCCCGATTACTTAATATGAACCCTCTAAGTAGTTTCAAATATCATTGTACCAATTCCTTTCCCCTCACTAAGGAAACTTAAAGAACTGTAAACATGGTATCAAAGATCATGTCTTTTGTTCATTTTACATTAAAACCAAGATTTTAACTATTAATTGGTTTTAAACATTGGCAATTTTATGTGTAGTGGGATTGCTAATTATTTTCCAGCTCAAATTCTAGTTTGAACAACACCCTCTGTCTCACTTACCTGAGCTTCCATGATTACTTGAGAAAAATAACTATGCTGTTGCAATGAACTGTTAAAATAGCCCCCATCATTTAACTTTAGTGAAAAAATAAGTGAAGGAATTACTATATTTACTTTGAGATTTGTAAAGTTGAATAGGATTGTTTCCTGAAAGTTTTCTTCCACAAGATGATAATATTAATTATAATTGCATACTATTTCACTACCTTGCAAAGGCCTTTATGTGCTGTTAGTAGAATGCATATTGATACTAAACTTAGATAATAATAGAGCCACTGGTTCAGTGAATAAGAATATTTTGAATATTATTAAGATTTTATTATTTAGAATTGCCTTTGTATGGCAAGCCAATAGCACAGAATGTTAAGGAATGTTTTCTTGGCATGAAATCATGTTAAAAAATATTTCTTAATTTCTTACTGGTCATTAAAATCCTTTCCTTCTACTTAATGCAAAATGAATGAATTTAGTTACTTTCTTTGTTTTTGTATTTGAAATATATCCTTTTCAACTATATAACCATCTTATCACTTTCACTTTCTTGGAAAGGTTTCAGCATAATAAAACATTTTGTGGTTATGTTTACTTACTGCTGACTTAACTTTGGACACTCTGATATAATTACTCTACACATATGCTTGGTTGATGATCTAAGTTATGTCTGGGAAGCTATGGCATATAAAAGTGACATCTGCCCCATTGCCATGCCTTTTATCAATAAGTCACTAAAATTACACTCAAATATTTCTACAATACACTTCAGATTCAGCTTTGCTTAGGGAATTTGCCTTTCTATGACAGAAAAAAATGAGCTTCACTTCTTCAACTAAACTTCATGCTGAATAACTCACATACCCCAATATGCTGTGTTTCCCTGCCTCTGATCCTGCATATGATTGCTCTCAGATATACATATTTTTTCCCTTCCTTTCCTTCCTTCCTTCCCTTTCCTTCCTTCCTTCCCTCCCTCCCTCTCCTTCCTTCCTTCCTTCCTTCCTTCCTTCCTTCCTTCCTTCCCTCCCTCCCTCCCTCCCTCCCTCCCTCCCTCCCTCCTTCCCTCCCTCCCTCCCTCCCTCCCTCCCTCCCTCCCTCCCTCCCTCCTTCCCTCCTTCCTTCCTTCCTTCCTTCCTTCCTTCCTTCCTTCCTTCCTTCCTTCCTTCCTCTCTCTTTTCTTGAGAGACAGGGTCTCACTCTGTCGCCCAGGCTGAAGTACAATGGCACAATCATTACTCACCGTTGCCTTGAACTCCTGGGCTCACTGGGATCCTCCTGTCTCCCTCCTGTCTCAGCTTCCCAAGCAGTTGGGACTACAGATACCTGTCACAATGCCCAGCTAATTTTTATTTTTATTTTTTATATAGATGAGGGTCTTATGTTGTCCAGGCTGCTCTTGAATTCCTGGCCTTAAGCAATCCCCCCAGCTGGGTCTCCCAAAGTACTGAGCCACCATGCCCAGCCTACTTGGTTTTCCCTTTCTACATCAAGCACCCATTTTTACTTGGACAAGTATTTCCGTTTTGGAAAGCTTATCGTAAACTGCTGACTGATCACAACACAACAGCAAAATAATACCATGAGTTTGGAGATTTATTTCCAAAGTATCATTATTTATAAAATGTTTCAGAAGTTTTAAATCAATAAGCTTACAGTTTAATACATATTAAAGATAAAATATGGTAACAATTTATAAAATAATAAAAATGTAAATTGATAAAATTCTATGTGCTAAACAATATCTTTGTAATAAAATTATATAAACAGAAAACTGAACACAAATCAATTGAACAGAATTTAAACTATCAGTGAAGTTGGTAGTTTAAATGACTTGAGATTTAAAAGGTACAATTTTAAACAGCAGCATGTGTCGATAAAGCATCATTCAATCTGCAGCATGTCTGTATAATAATTTTCAGCTGCTGAATAAACTTCTGATTTTACTCTAGTCAAGGGAATAGTTAAAAGATAGTTATTAGCTAACTTGAGATTTCCATTCACTTTAACAAGAAAATACCTTGTTTGATAACTTTCAGGCATTTTTGGATAAATATTTTCATATTGGTAATGAACTATCAATGATCTACCTTCAAAAGAATATTTCCAGTTCATCTTTGTCTCCTTTAATTCAATCATGGAAAGGTGGAGATTTTTGTGCAGATGTACATGTATCATTTTCAGTATTGTCATTTTTATATTTAACTTGTTCAGAAAATTTTTAATTTGGATTAGGCGTTAACATTTACAGGGTTAAAGAAAATATACATTGTCAATAGTCATTTTATTATTAGGTAGGGAAATATGAATCTTTTTCAAGTGAGTATTTGATTCAAATTATCATTGGCAAGTATATCTCTCTGAGTGTGACTGAAGATGCAAATGATTCAAGGTTCATATTTTCAAAAATATTAATAGGTGACATTAAGTTTAAAAAAATAGGACTTTAATACATATAAATAGCAAAATATATGCCAGAATACAAAATTTCTGAAACTTGGTATCCAAACTTTCCCCTTATTCAATTTATGTTCCTCTTTTACAACTTACAATTATATTTTGTTTTTATGTTCATTTTTTGGCAATTTTAACTCTTTTACTAGATTGTAAGCTCCATCAGGGAAAGTATTTATAGACTGTCCCCAGTATAGGATGGTACAACTTATTGTTTTTCAACTTTATGATGGTTCAAAAGTGATCTACATTCAGTTGAAACTGTGCTTCAAATTTTTGAGATATTCACCACTTTACTATGAAACATGTTATATGTGAGATGATTTTGCCAAATTCTAGACTAATGTAAATATTTTGACCATGTTTAAGGCTAAGCTATCATATTTGGTAGCTTAGGTTTATTAAATGCATTACAACTTTATTTTCAACTTACAATGTGTTTATTAGGATGTAACCCCATTGTAAGTTGAGAAGCATCTATATTATTTTCTTTTAACCATACATATACCCAAAATAGTATCTTTTCTATTTAAGAGAAGATGTAAATTATTCAGGGTTCGTGTGTTCAAATTGTTGAAGCAGCAGTTTAAACTAAACAAAAATGTTTTTATAATACATACTTTACTGAAAGAGCAAATTTATTCCACTGTACTTTTAATATTAAGCAGGGTAGTGGGTGCAAGGGTATTTATTATGTTGTATGAAACATTTTTGAATGTCTGCAATATTTGCTAATAAAAAAGAATAGATAAATAATAATTGCACTTAGTAAGTTTTAAAATCTTTTGTTCATTATGGTGTGATTTCAGCTAACAAGAATGGCTTTTGATTTTGATTCCCTATAAATGTAAAAATTACACAGTAGACACACATTTTATTTTCCACTGAATAGTCACCTGAAATCATTGGCCTGGAAGAGGCTTCAAAATGGTTGACGAGAAGCATATGGCACTCACCTCAACCACAAAGAACAATAAAATTTCTAGTAGATAATCACACTTCAAACAGAGGATCTAAGAGAGAACACTTGAATTTGGCAGAGAAGTGACAGGAAATACCCAAGGCACAGAAGGGGAAGAAAGCCAGTTTGGCCAGCATTGACTGGAACCCTAGAGAGGCTCTTCAGTGCAGGGAAAGCATAGGTAAGCAATCCCCAGTTGTCCCTGTTCTGGCTGTGAACTGTAACTCTAACCATGGGAGTTCTCTGGGACTAGCATAGGGAGGTGCTTGGAGCCTGAATGATGGTATTGCTTCATAGGGGTAGCACGTGCTGAGCTCCACACAACCCCTGAGTCCTAATCAGCTGCAGTATGGCACCATTTTATGAGCCAACTGCCAACAGACTGTATTTTGCATTGAGGCCCAACAGCCTCTACATAATCACATTCCTGGAGCCCCACTGACACTGCCATTCATCTATTAGGAGGACTGCAGGCGTACAATGCTGGTAAACACATAAAACACAGATAAACAATACAATACAATTAGAAAACAATTCAGGATACAAATGAGAAATTAACCAAAGAGACAGATATCATAAAGAGAATCAAATAGAAATTCTAAAACTGAAGCATTCAATGAGTGAAAAAAAAAATTGAGAGCTTCAACAATAGACTAATTTAAGCAGAAGAAAGAACTTAAAGACAAATCTTTGGAAATAACTCAGTCAGACAGTCAGACAAAAAGAAAAAAAAATACATAAAGCCTACATGACAGATGGAATACTTTAAGATGACCAAATATTCAAATTTTAGGTGTTCCAGAAGGTGAAGAAAAGCTCAAAGTCACAGAAAATTTATTTAACACCAAAAATAGCTTAAAACTTCCCAAGTCTAGAGGACATTTAGACATCCAGATTCAGGAAGCTCAGAGATCCCCAAGTAGATAGAACCCCAAAAGATCTTCTCCATGGCAAATTATAGTCAAACTGTCAAAAGCTAAAGATAGAATTCTAAAATGAGGTGGAGAAAAGTATGTAGTCACATATAAGGAAACCCTCATTAGACTAACACTGGATTTCTCAGCAGAAACCTTATAGACCAGGAGAGAATGGAATAATATACTAAAAGTACTGAAAGAAAAAAATTGCCCAGTATACCCAACAAAGTTATTTTCATAAATTAGGAAAAATGAACTATTTTTCAGATAAGCAAAAAGTGAAAGAATTTATCACCACTAGACTGGTCTTACAAGAAATGCTTAAAGGAACCCTATATCTGAAAGCAGAAGAATAATATTTACCATCATTAAAACACACAAAAGTATAAAATTTACTAGTAAATACACAAATGAGGAAGAGAAAGACTCTAATATTATGACTACAGAAAACTACCAAATCCCAGTAATAATAAGAGAAAGAAAGGAACAAACAATACACAAACAACCAGAGAATAATTCAAATGACAGGAGGAAGTCTTCACGTATTAGACAAAATCAGGCACATTTGGGGCTTTCACATATCACTATTAACCTTGAATGTGAACAGATTAAAATTTCCACTTAAAGTATAGAGACTGCCTGAATGGATTTTTAAAAAATGACCCAATTTTATGCTGCCTACCAGAAACTTGTTTAACCTGTAAAGACATGTATAGACTGAAGGTAAAGGGGTGGAAAAAGATATTCCATATAGATGGAACCAAAAGGCAAGCAAGAGGAGCTCTCTTTATATAATATGAAACAAATTTTAAGTCAAAAACATTAAAAAGACACAAAGAAGTTCATTATATAATGAAAAAGGGATAAATTCCAGCAGTAGGACATAACAATTCTAAATATATGTGCATTGAACACCAAAGCATCCAGATATACAGAGCAAATATTATTAAATCTGAAGGGAGAGCTAGATTATTTTTGTTGGTTGGTTTTTTAATTTTTATTATATTTTAATTTCTGGGGTACATGTGCACAATATGCTGGTCTGTTAGTTATATATGTGCCATATTGGTTTGCTGCATCCATCAACTTGTCATTTACATTAGATATTTCTCCTAATGATATCCCTACCCCAGCCCCCCACCCCCGAATAGGCCCCAGTGTGTGATGTTCCCCTCCCTGTGTCCATGTATTCTTATTGTTCTAACTCCCACTTAGGAGTAAGAACATGTGGTGTTTAGTTTTCTCTTCCTGTGTTACTTTGCTGAGAGTGATGGTTTCTAGTTCCATCCATGTCCCTGCAAAGGAGATGAACTCATCCTTTTATATGGCTGCATAGTATTCCATGGTGTATATGTGCCACATTTTCTTTATCCAGTCTATCATTGATGGGCATCTGGGTTGGTTCCAAGACTTTGCTATTGTGAACAGAGCTGCAATAGACATTTGTGGGCATGTGTCTTTACAGTAGAATGATTTATAATCCTTTAGGTATATACCCAGTGATGGCATTGCTGGGTCAAATGGTATTTCTAGTTCTAAATTCCTGAGGAGTCACCACACTGTCTTCTGCAATGGTTGAACTAATTTACACTCCCACCAACACTGTAAAAGCATTCCTGTTTTTCTACATCCTCTCCAGCATCTGTTGTTTCTTGACTTTTTAATGATTACCATTCTAACTGGCATGAGATGGTATCTCATTGTGGCTTTGATTTGCATTTCTCTAATGACCAATGATGATGAGCACTGTTTCATAAGTTGTTGACTGCATAAATGTCTTCTTTTGAGAAGTGTCTGTTCACATTCTTCACCCACTTTTTGATGGGGTTGTTTGTTTTTTTCTTGCAAATTTGTTTAAGGTCTTTGTACATTCTGGATATTAGTCCTTTGTCAGATGGATAGATGGCAAATATCTTCTCCCATTGGAGAGATTTATTCTAATACAAATACTTGAAAACTTCAAACTTCAACACCTCACTCTTGGCATAAATATATCATCTAGATAAGAAAATTAACAAACATTGGATTTAAATTGAACTTTAGACCAAACAGACCTAAGACATATCTACAGAACATTTCATCCAACAGTAATGGAATACACACTTGTCTTACCAGCACATGAAACATTCTTCAGAACAGACCATATATTAGGCCACACAACAACTCTCAAAAAATTGTAAAAGCAATTGAACTCATGTAAAGCATCACCCCTGACCACAATGTGATAAAACTAGAAATCATAAAGAGGAAGTTTGGGAACTGTTCAAATACGTGAAAATTAAACAACAAGCTCCTGTATGACCATTAGGTCAATGAAAAAAATTAAAAAGGAAATAAAAAACTTAAAAAATGAAAATAAAAATACAACATATCAAAACTTGTGAGATACCACAAAAGCAATGGTAAAAGGGAAATGTGTAGCAGTAAACACCCATGTGAAAAAGAAAGTTTTGGAATAAACAGTTTAATAATGCATCTCAAGGAACCAAAAAAAAAACCTCCAGAATAAACCAAACTTAATACTTAGTAAAAGAAAAGAAACAAAAATCAGCGCAGAACTAAATGAAATGACTAAAACCAAACCAAAACAAAAACAGACTTAATGAAATGACCTAAATAAGCAAAATTAGAAATGAAAAAGCAGACATAACAACTAATACCACAGATATACAAAATATTATCAGAGACTATTATAAACAACTATGTGCTAGAAAACTGGAAACACTAGAGGAAATAGATAAATTCCTGGATATACAAAGTACCAAGATTTAATCAGGAAGAAATAGAAGAAATAGAAACTTGAACAGACTTGTAACAACAAATAAGATTTGATCGATAATAAAATGTCTCACAGAAAAGAGAAGTCCAGGACAAGATGGCTTCACTGCTGAATTCTACCAAACTTATAAAGAAAAACTAACACCAATTGTACCAAAACTATTCCAAAAATATTGAAGAGGAGTGAATTCTCTGTTTTATTCTATGTGGCCAGTGTTACCCTAATATCAAAACCAGACAAAGATGCAACAAAATTGAAAACTATAGACCCATATTTCTGATGAACATAGATGCAAATATTTGCAACAAAATACTAGCGAACTAAATCCAACAGCACACCAAGATGATAATGCATTAAAATCAAATATAATTTATTCCAGGGATTCAAAGATGGTTCAACATATACAAATCAATAAATGTAATACATCATATCAACAGAATGAAGTGTAAAAACCATTTCAATTGATGCAGAAAATGTATTTGATAAAGTTTAACATACCTTCATGATAAAAACTCTCAAAAAAATATAAATAAATAAATAAACTAGGCAGTGAGCCCAGATCATGCCATTGCACTCCAACCTGGGCAACAGAGCGAGACTCCGTCTCAAAAAACCAAAACAAAAAACTAGGCACAGAAGAAACACAGCTCAATATAGTAAGATCATATACAACAAACCCAGAGCTAACATTATACCAAATGAGGAAAGGCTAAATCCTTCTCTATAGGAACTGGAACAATATAAGGATGCCCACTTTTACTGTTCCTCTTAAATATAGCATTGGAAGTCTTAGCCAGAGAAATCCGGCAAGAGAAAGGAAATAAAATGCATTGAAGTTAGAAAATAGGATGTCAAAGAAGAAAATTATTCTTCTTTGCAGATGACATGATTATATATATAGAAAAACTTAAAGATTATACCACAACTCTTAGATATAATAGATTCAGTAAAATTGCAGCATATGAAATCAACGTAAAACAATCAGTAATATTTCTGTGCATCAGTAATCAACTAGCTGATAAGTTAAAAAGGGAATCCCATTTGCAGCAGCTACAAAAGAAAAAAAAAAACCCAACTAGGAATAAAGTTAACCAAGGAGATAAAAGACCTCTATACAAAAAACTACAAAACATTGTTGAAAGAAATTGAAGAGGACCCAAACAAATGGAAAGACATTCCATGCTCATGAGTCAGAAGAATTAATATCATTAAAATTACTATACTCCTCAAAGCAATCTACAGATTCAATGAAATCTTTATTAAAATAACAATGTATTTTTTCATAGAAGTAGAAAAAATAATCCAACGTATTTGAATGGAACAATAACAAAATGGTGAAAGTAATCCTGAGCAAAAGGAACAAAGCTTGAGGCATCATATTACGTGACTTCAAAATATATTACACTGCTATAGTGACCAAAACAGCATAGTTCTGCTGTAAAAACAGACACATAGACCAGTAAAACAGACTAGAAAACCTGGAAATAAAGCCACATATTTATAGCCAACTGATTTTCTACAAGGGTGCCAAGAATGTACATTTGGGAATGGGGAGTCTCTTCAATAAATGTGTCTGGAAAAACTGTATCTATATATAGTAGAATAAAAACAGGGTCTATCTCTCACCACACATAAAACTCAACTCGAATTGGAATAAACACTTAAATGTGACACGTGAAACTATACAACTGCTAGAGGAATATATAAAGGAAGCACTCCAGGACAGGCAAAGGCCTATTTGACTAAGGCCTCAAAAGCATAGGCAATAAAACTAGAAATGGACAATTTGTGATACATCAAACTATGAAGCTTCTTCACAGCAATGGAAACAATCAACAGAGTAAAGAGTCAAACTGTAGAATGGGACAAAATATTTGCAGTATATTCATTTCACAAGAGAATAATATTCAGAATATATAGGGAACTCAATTAAACAGCAAAAAAAGCAAACAATACCACTAAAAAGTTGGTAAAGGACACGAATAGCTGTTTCTCAAGAGAAGACATACAAATGGCCATTTATTGGTATATGAAGAAATTATGCTCAATATCACTAATCATCAGAGAAATAGAATAAATCAAGGGTTTTAAAATAATGGTCCTTCTTACTGGGGTAATATCTCATTTTACCCCAATTTAATCTTTATTAAAAAAGATAGAAAATAGATTCTGTTAAGGATGGGAAGAAAAGGGATCTCTTATACATTATTTGTTGGAATGTAAATTAGTACAGCCATTATGGAAAATAGTATGGAGCTTTCCCCCGAAAGAAAAGAAAGAAAAAATCTTAAAATAGAACTACCATACTATCTAGCAATCTCACTATTAGATATTTATCTGAAGGAAATGAAATTAATGTATCAAAGGAATACCTACACCCTCAGATTTATTGCAGCACTGTTCACAGTAGCAAAGATATAGAATCAACCTAGGATTAATGGATAAAGAAACTGTGGTATATATATACAATAGAATACTACTCAACCATAAAAAGGGATGAAATTTTGTCATTTGCAACAATGTGCATGGAACTCTAGGTCATTATATTAAGTGAAATCAGTGAGCCATTGAAAGACAAATGTCACATTTTCTCTTTGGATATGAGACCAAAAAAATAGTTGATCTCATGTAGGTGGAGAGTAGAATGATAATTACCAGAGTTGGGGAAGAATATAGGAGCAATTGAGGTTGGAAGAGAAGTTGGTTAACAGGTACAAAATATAGTTAGATAGAAGAAATAATGTTCTATACAGAGTATGCTGACTATAGTTAGCAACAATGTATTGTATATTTCAAAATATCTAGAAGAAAGGACTTGAAATACTCCTAACACATAGAAATAACAAATACTGGAGGTGATGGATCTACTAAATACTCTGACTTGTTCATTATATATTCTATGCATGTAACAAAATATCACATGCACCCATGAGAATATGCAGACATTATGTATCGATATAAAATATTTTAAAAATAATTGGCCTGATGCACATTCTCTTCTATGGAACCCATCCTTTTGAGCTTACAAACTGTGACATGCCTTGAACAAGATGGTGGTACATGCTTCATATTTCCCTGGATCTGAATTTTGTAAACTTTCTTATATGAGGGTATAAAGTCAAGTGAGAGAGGATTTTGGCTACATTTTGCTTGTAAAGAAACAGTCTCAGAGAAGATGAGTTACTTGAAAAAATAAGTCTTAATTTTGAGCCTACCCCTATCTGATCCCAAATATTATTTGTTTTTACCATGCTTCTTTGTAAACAAAAATATGAAAAATTAAATCTATTTATAAAATACTAGTTAAAAAGAAAAGGAAGTAGTTGAAACTAGAGTTTACATGTGAGCTTAAAATTATAATGCTAACTAGAGATATTTTGTGCACGTGAAAATTTGTTTCCAATAAACACAACATTCTCTCATCAAACCCTGCCTTATCACTGGAATGAACTTCTGGTGATGTTTAAATTATTTATGTTGTTTGCAGAGTCTAAGACTTTATTTATGCTCCTATAGAAATAATTTGCCCCAAAATGATCCTTCTAATGCCCAAGTCATTCTAAATTCAGCCAAAAAGTTTAGTAACTGAAATCCCTTTATATGTTTCACAAATAATAGTTATAACATTCCTAAAACATCTGGAAGGGGTGGTAATAGAAATTAGATACCCAATACTTTACTGAAATAGTAGGAGTCTCAAATGAGATAGTCATTCTATATTTTATTTGTTTATATTTTGTACCTTGGTAAAAGGCTTTCGATTTTTACACTGTCTTGCACAAATATGTATTTTATTTCATGCTTTATGTACTAGGTTTTATGGACGTTGAAACCTTAATAATGTTTCTAAAACACCTTCTTTATCAAGGGAGAGGCATTAGACAACCACCTGAGTTGTATATATTTTTTGTTAACACTTTTCTTCTAGTCCTTGTTGTCTTTATTCCTTTCATAATCAAGTGACTCTCCATAACACCCCAGTCTGAGGTTTATTTATGAGAAACAACATTTTTGAATAATGGTAGCATAGTAATAGTTACATAGTAAGTAACCATGTCAGATTTATTCAGGTATAATTGAGAAATTAAAAATTGTATGTGTATTGACGGTATACAATGTGATAGTTTGATTTATATATATAGTGAAACAAATGTACATATCCATCATCTCATAAAGTTACCTTTTTTATTTTCTGTGTGGTACGAATACTTAATATCTACTTTTTTTGGAAAATTTCAAGTATACAATAATTATTTTTTAATTGACAGGTAAAAATTATATTTATCATGTACAATATTATGCTTTAGTATGTGTATACATTGTGAAACAGATTTACAAAACTAACACATGCATTATTTCACATACCAATTTTTGTGGTGAAAACACTTGAAATATTCTCTTATGGCAATTTTTAAGTATACAATATATTATTATCAACTATAGTCACCATAATGTATAATAGATCTCTTGATCTTATCCTTCATATCTAATAGGAATTTTAAGTCCTTTGACCAATGTTTCCCCAGTTCCTCCATTCTCCAGCCTCTGGTAATAACCATTTTACTCTCTGTTGCAGTGTTTTACTTTTTTAGAATTTCCCACGTAAGTGAGATCATGTAGTTTTTCTCTTTCTATGCCTAATTTCACGTAATATTATGTCCTCCATGTCGATATATAAAGATAACATTTTCTTCTTCTGTTCATCCATTGACAGACATTTAGGTTGATTCCATATCTTGACTCTTGTCATAATGCTGCAAATAAACATAAGAGCTCAGATTATTATTATTTTTTTGACTTACTGATTTTGTTATATCATTTGGATATATATCCAGTAGTGGGATTGCTGAATCACATGATACATCTACTTTTAACTTTTGGGGAATCTCCATATCATTTTCCATAGTAGCTGTACTAATTTACATTCCCACAAACAGTGTGCCAGGGTTCTGTTTTCTCCATATTCTTGCCAGCATTTATCCTTTGTCTTTTTTGATAATAGCCATTCTAACAGGTGTGAGGTGATATCCCATTTTGTTTTTAATTTGTATTTCCCTGATGATTCGTAGTGTTGAACATTTTTTCATATACCTGTTGGCAGTTTGTACTATTCGTTAAAAAATTTTCTATTCAGATTCACTACTTATTTTTGAATTTATTCTTCTTCTATTGGTTTGTTTTGTTTGCTTTTACTATTGAGTTATTTGAATTCCTTATGTATTGTGGATGTTAATTCCTTATCAGATATATGTTTTAAAAATATTTTCTTCCATTTTGTGGGTTGCCTTCTCATTATGTTGTTTGTTTCCTTTGGTGTGCAGAGACTTTTTTACTTGATATAGTCCCCCTTGATTATTTTTGCTTGTCTGGACTGTATTTTTGGTGTTATATCCAAAATGTAATGCCAAGACCAATGTCAGTATGTTTTCCTCCATGTTTTTTGCTGGGAGTTTTATAGGCTCAAGTCTTACATTTAAAATTTAATCCATTTAGGAGAGGATGTGGAGAAATAGGAACACTTTTACACTGTTGGTGGCATTGTAAACTAGTTCAACCATTATGGAAAACAGTATGGCGATTCCTCAAGGATCTAGAACTAGAAGTACCATATGACCCATTCATCCCATTACTGGGTATATATCCAAAGCATTATAAATCATGCTACTATAAAGACACATGCACACGTATGTTTATTGAGGCACTATTCACAATAGCAAAGACTTGGAATCAACCCAAATGTCCATCAGTGACAGACTGGATTAAGAAAATGTGGCACATTTCTTAAAGGAGTAGGCTCCTTTCATGCAGCCGCAATAAAGGATGAGTTTGTGTCCTTTGTAGGAGCATGGATGGAGCTGGAAACCATCATTCTCAGCAAACTATCACAAGAACAGAAAACCAAACACCACATGTTCTCACTCATAGGTGGGAACTGAAAAATAAGATCATTTGGACTCGGGAAGGGGGACATCACACACCGGGGCCTATTATGGGGAGGGGGGAGGGAGGAGGGATTGCATTGGGAGTTATACCTGATGTAAAGGATGAGTTGATGGGTGCTGACGAGTTGATGGGTGCAGCACACCAACATGGCACAAGTATACATATGTAACAAACCTGCACGTTATGCACATGTACCCTAGAACTTAAAGTATAATAATAATAAATAAAAATTTAATGCATTTAAAATTGATTTTTGTACACAGTGTAAGGATACATTTTCATTTTCTTGCATATGCATATCCAGTGTTTCCAGTACCATTACTTGAAGAAAAATCATTTCCCCTTTTGTATTTTTGGGCGTTTTGTTGATGATTGGCTGATTGTATTCACATGGGTTTATTTCCCAGCTTTCTATTCTGTTCCTTTGCTTTATATGTCTGTTATGACAATACCATGGTGTTTTAATTACTATAGCTTTATAATATAATTTAAAATCAGAAAGTGTGATGCTTCTAGCTTTGTTCTTTCAAAACATTGCTTTGGCTATTTGAGGTCTTTGGTGGTTTCATATGAGTTTTAGGATTGCTTTTTCTTTTCATTTCTGTAAACAACTTTATGAGAATTATAACAGGATCTGTACTCAATTTATAAATTGCTTTGGGTATTATGGACATTTTGATGTTATTTATTTGTTCAGTCCATGAACACAGGATATCTTATTTGTGCCTTTAAAAATTTATTTCACTAATATTTTATAGTTTTCAGTGTATAACTTTTTCACCTTTTGGGTTAATTCCTAAGTGGTCTTTTTAAATGCTACTGTAAATCAGATTGTTTTCTTGATTTTGGATAGTTTGGTCTTAGTGTATGTTAATTTTGTATGCTGCAAATTTACTGGATTTTTTATTAGTACTAACAGCTTATAGTGGAGTTTTTAGAATTTTCTATATGTATCTTCAGTTCATGTCACCTGCAAACAGGAAAAAAATATAACTTCTTTCTTTCTGATTTGGATGCCTTTTATTTCTCTCCCTTGCCCAATTGCTCTGGCTAGGACTTTATTACTATGTTGAATAGAAGTGAGGAAAGTAGGCATCCTTGTCTTCCTGATCTTAGAGAAAATGCTTTTAACTTTTTTGTTAACTATGGGTTTGGGATATATGGCTTTTATTGTGTTGAAATGTATTTCTTTTATACTTAACTTTTGATAGTTTTTGATATGAAACTGTTAAATTTTATAAATGCTTTTTCTGCATCTGTGGAGATGGTCTATGCATTTATCTTTTGTTCTGTTAATGTGATTTATCACATTTATTTATTTGCATGTGTTGATACATCCTTGCATCCAAGGGATGAATCATACTTGATCATGGTAAATAAATGATTAAATGTGCCGTTGAATTAGGTTTGCTACTATATTGTTGAGGATTTTTGCATCTATATTCATCAGAGATATTGATCTGGAATTTCTTTTTTGGAATATACTTGTCTGGCTGTGGTATCAGGGTGGTGCTGGCCTGGTAAAAGAAATTTGGAAGTATTCCTTTGTGTTCAACTTTTTGAAAGAGTTTGAGAAAGATTTTCATTAATTCTTAAATGGTAGAATTGTGCTGTGAAGACATCAGTCCTGGAATTTTCTTTAATGGGAGATTTTTGAATACTGATTCAATCTCTTAATTTGGTCTTTGCCAATTTCCTGCTTCGTCACAGTTTAGTCTTGGTAGGATGCACTTTTTGAGGAATTTATTCATTTATTTAGGTTATTTAGTTCGCTGGCATATAATTTTTATAATAGTCTGTCATAATCCTTTTGTATTTCTGTGGTATATGTTGTAATGTCTTCTCTTTCATCTCTGATTTTGAGTCTTCTCTTTTTTTCTTAGTCCATCTAAAAACTTATCAACTTTATCTTTTCAAAAAACCAACTGTAGGTTTTCTTAATCTTTTCTGTTATTTTTCTAGTCTCAATTTCATTTATTTCTGCTCTGGCCTTTTACACTTCTTTTTCCTGTTCTATTAACTTCAAGCTTAGTTTTTTCTTGTTCCTTGAAATGTAGCATTAGTTTAATTATTTGGGAGCTTTCTTCTATTTTAACATAGGCAATTATTACTATAAACCTCCTTCATATAACTGCTTTTTCTGTGTCCCTTAAGTTTTCGTATGTTGTGTTTTCATTTTCATTTATCTCAAGATTTTTTTTTTCATATCCATTTTAATTTCCTCTCTGGCCCATTTATTGTTTAGGAGCATATTGTTTAATTTCCCTGTATTTTTCAATTTAAAAAATTTCTTCTGTTACTGATTTCTAGTTTCATCTCACTGTAGTTAGTAAAGATAGTTAATATGGTTTCAATCTTAAATTCTAGCCTAACATGTGATCTATCCTGGAGAATGTTCCACAGGTGCTTGAGAAGAATGTATATTCTGCCACTATGGCTTAGAATCTTCTATGTATGTCTGTGAGGTCCATTTGAGCTTAAGTGTTGTTCAAGTCTACTGTTTTCCAAATTTTCTCTCTCAATGATTTGTCTGTTGTTGAGAATGGGATATTGAAATCCTGTAGTATTATTGTATTGCTAGTCTTTGTTCCTTTAGTTCTATTAATATGTTATTTGTATATTTAGATGCTTGAATATTGAATGCATATTTATAATTATTCTCTTGATGAACTGATTATCATTATATAATGACCTTTTCTTATATCTTGTGACAATTTTTGACTTAGCCTATTTTTTTCTGGTATTAGTATAGCTACCTCTGCTCTCTTTTGCTTTCTATTGAATGGAATACTTTTATTATCCTTTTATATTCAATCTGTGTATCTCACAAGTAAAGTTGAGTATCTTGTAGGTACCACATATTAATATCTGGGTTTGTTTTGTTTTCACTCTATTCAGCCACTGTATGTCTTTGCAGACATATAAATAAAATGAGAAATTTAATCCATTTACATATTTACATTTAAAGTAATTATTGATAGGTAAGAACTTACTATTGCCCTTTTCAATAAAATGGATACTTTAATTCATAAAATACCCACATAACATCAGATATTTTAATTAATTTACATTTTACTTAGTTATTAGTAATAACTGCCTACTATTGTTGTTTTCAAATTTGTTTTCTGATTGTATTTTAGGTTCCTTTAACCTTCCTTTATCTCTTGACATTTTCCTTTGTGATTCAATGATTTTCTTTATTGGTATTCTTTGATATCTTTCTCTCTGTTTTAAATATCTATTATAGGTTTTGGCTGTGTGTTTACCTTGTGACTTGTACATAAAATCTTATAGTTATAACAATCTGTTTTGAGGAGATAACTTCAACCAAAAAACTATACTTTTACTTCCTTTTTCCACATTTTAGGTTTTTGATGTCATAATTTTATACTTTTATATTGTGTAGCCATTAACAAATTATTGTAGCTATAGTTGTTTTTAATAGCTTTGTATTTTAACTTTTATACTGACATAAATAATTTACACACTACCATTATAGTATTACAGTGTTCTGAATTTGTCTGTATACTGATGTTTACTAATGAGTGTTCTTCTTTTTTGTTTTCGTGTCACTATTTTGTCAGATTTTCTCTTTTGGCTTGAAAAATACCCTTTAGCATTTCTTTAAGGCAGGACTAGAGGTGACAAATTCACTGAGCTATTATGGGGAGGGGGGAGGGGTGTGGGGAGAGGAGGGAAGGATGGCATTGGGAGTTATACCTGATGTAAATGACGAGTTGATGGGTGCTGACAAGTTGATGGGTGCAGCACACCATGGCACAAGTATACATATGTAACAAACCTGCACGTTGTGCACATGTACCCTAGAACTTAAAGTATAATAATAATAATAATAATAAAAAGGAAAGTCTCTATCCCTCTTTCAATTTTGAAGGACAGCTTTACTGGGAAAAGTATTCTTGATTGGCAGGTTTTTTTCTTAAACTAATTTCAGCACACTGATTATGTCATCCAGTTTTCTTCTGGTCTGTGATATTTCTGCTGAGAAATTTGTTGATAGGCTTATGGAGGTTCCTTTGTATGTTGTAAACCTCTTTTGCTGCTTTGAAGATTCTTTCTTTGTCTTTGAGTTTTGACAGTTTGATTTTTAAAGGTCTTGGTAAATTGTCTTTCAGTTGAAACTATCTGGAGACTTTTGAGTTTTATGTACCCAATGTTCATATCTTTCTGAAGATTTGGCAAGTTTCCAGGCATTGATTCTTTACATAGGCCTTCTGTCTTTGTAGATGTTACAGAAAAAGAAAAGGAAAGACAATGTGAAAATTAGCCCCTTGATGATATCCTATATATTTTATTCATTCCTTTTCATTATGTTTTCTCTTTTCTCCCCTGACTGGATATTCTCAAATGCCCTGGATTTCAGTTTACAGGGAGCCGGGGCCTAACTCCAACTCTGGCTCTGGTGGAACATGGGCATGCACAGAACAATAGTGGTTGCAGGTTTTTGGGTGTGGGTTAGCTTACTGTGGAGGTGGCTTTGGTGTTTAAGGTGCAAGTGGTGTAGGGAGGGTGACATCTCTGGTACTAGTACAGTAAAATAGTGGCCATTCTTGTGAATTAGGTGCAATAGCATCTTTGTTGCTGGAGAGTTTGTGGTGGTAATGGCTATGGGTGACTTTGGGGTCACAAGCTGCTCCTGTCCTATGTGGAGCAGGCCACTAGGGACTGCAGTGGCACTCATGTCATGGCTGATAATGATAGCCCCCACTCTTCGTCTTTGTTCCTAGCTGTCTCTGGATATCTCAGATATGCTAATATCTCTAGTGATCCTTTCTGTGTAGTTATTCATTTTTCATCCACTCTGTTGCTGCAGGTTTTTAATTGAAATCTTTGAGCTCCTTCTCCCCAAGGCTATTCTTGCGAATGGACAGCTGTCTCATTGTTGATCACTTATAGGGGGATGAAGGTTGATACCTCCTAATCCATCATCTTGCTGACTTCCATATCAGCTTTGGAAGATGGGAGTCATGTCACTTATTTTTCTGCTAACATCATCAATTAGAGTGCCTAATCTACAGGCCATCAGTTTTGCGGGAGAATGAGTTGTGATATAAGAGAACATAACTTCTGTTCAACAGAGGTTTTTAAAAGCCAGCAGTCTTAAATTCATTTATTCAATTACTTATGTCTTTAAGCATTTTTCACGATGTTGATTCTGACTATAAACTTGTCAGTTCCTTCACATACTTTTACTTTACTGTCATGATTTTCTATTCTCCCCCAACTGGTATTAACAATGAACATTTTAGGAACTGGAGAGGTAGTGAGTTCATAAATATTATTGCCTTTAAGAATTAAAATGTCTGAAGATAATGCTCCCTTTGTTAGTTTTGGGGGTAAAAGGAGATCTCCTGAAAGTGGTGTTAGGTAGAAGTTTTCATTTAACATTACTTGGCAAACTGGAGTAGACATTTGGAAGTGTTCTTGTTAAATGTATTCAGTTATGCCAGAGTGGTAGTGGCAGCCTCATTATCCCAAGTTGATCCTTGTATATAGCAGTGATCTCAAGCCAACTTTTACCATTTCATAAGTCAACTCTTAAGTTTTTAAGAATTTTTCAAACTGATTTTTTAAACTTCTAGTTTAGGTTTGAGGGTGCATTTGAAGGTTTGTTATGTAGGTAAACTTATGACACAGGGATTCATTGTACAGATTATTTTATCACTGAAGTATTAAGTCCAGTATCCAATAGTCATCTCTTCTGCTCCTCTCCCTCCTCGTGTCCTCCACTCTCAAATAGACCCCAGTATCTGTTGTTTCATTCTCTGTGTTCATAAGTTCTTATAATTTAACTCCCACTTATAAGTGAGAACATGGGGTATTTGATTTTCTGTTCCTGCATTAGTTTGCAGGAGCAGATAATAGCCTTCAGCTGCATCTGTGTTTCTGCAAAAGACATGATCTCATTCTTTTTTTAATGGCTGCATAGTATTCTATTGTATATATGTAGCACATTTTATTAATCCAATCTGTCATTCATGGGCATTTATTTTGATTCCATATCTTCACTATTGTGGATAGTGCTGCAGTGAATATTCACATGCATTTGTATTTATGGTAGAATGATTTATATTCATATGGGTATATCCCAGTAATGGGTTTGCTTGGTCAACTGACAGTTCTGCTGTTAGCTCTTTGAGGAATCACCATACTGCTTTCCACACTGGTTGAACTAATTTACACTTCTGCCCACAGTGTATAAGTGTTCCATTTTCTCTGTAATCTTACCAGCATCTGTTATTTTTTTTTTTACTTTTTTTTCTTTTTTGAGACAGAGTCTCACTCTGTCGCCCAGGCTGGAGTGCAGTGGTTCAACCTTGACTCACTACAACCTCTGCCTCCCAGGTTCAAGTGATTCTCCTGCCTCAGCCTCCTGAGTAGCTGGGATTACAGATGTAAGTGACCATGCCTGGTTAATTTTTGTATTTTTAGTACAGACAGTGTTTCATCCTTTTTGTTCAGACTAGTCTCGAACTCTTGAACTTATGATCCACCTGCCTCAGCCTCCCAAAGTGCTGGGATTACAGCCATGGGACCCACAGCGCCTAGTCCTTTTATTTTTTTATTTTTATTTTTTTATTTTTTGCTTTTTAACAATAGTCATTCTGCCTGATATGAAATGATATCTCATTGTGGTTTTGATTTCATTTCTCTAATGATCAGCTATATTGAACTTTTTCACATGTTTTTTGGCTGAATGTATGTCTTCTTTTGAAAAGTGTCTCTTCTTGTCCTTTGCCACTTTTTTAATTGAGTTGTTTGCTTCTCTCTTGTAAATATGTCTAAGTTCCTTATGGATACTGAATATTAGACTTTTGTCAGATGCATAGTTTGCAAGTATTTTCTCCACTCCGTAAGCTGTCTGTTGACTATGTTGATAGTTTCTTTTGCTGTTCATAATGTTCTTAACTGTAATTGGATCCTCCTTGTCAATTTTTGCTTTTGATATCTTTGTCATGAAATCTTTGTCTGTTACTATGTTTGATTTGGTATTGCCTAAGTTGTCTTTTAGGGTTTTTATAGTTTTGGGTTTCACACTTAATTATTTAATCCATCTTGAGTTGATCTTTGTATATTTTGTAAGGCAAAGGTCCAACTTGAATCTTCTGCATGTGGCTAGACAATTATCCCAGCACCATTTATTGAATAGGAAATCTTATTTCCATTGCTTGTTTTCATCTTTTTTTTTTTTTTTTTTTTTGAAGTTCAGATGGTCGTAATTGGGCAACCTTATTTCTTGGCTTTCTATTCTTTTCATTGGTTTACGTGCCTGTTCTTGTACCAATACTATGCTGTTCTGGTTATGGTAGCCATGTAGTATAGTTTGAAGTTGGATAACATGATACCTTCAGCTTTGTTCGGTTTGCTTTAAGATTGCCTTGGCCATTAGGGGCCTTTTTTGGTTCCACATGAATTTTTAAATAATTTTTCTCATTCTGGGCAGAATGTTGTTGGTAGTTTGGTAGGAATGTCATTGAATCTGTAAATTGCTTTGGAACTGTAGGCATTTTAGTGATACTGGTTATTTCTATCCATGAACATCAGATGTTTAACATTTGCTTGTGTCTTTTCTGATTGTGCTGAGCAGTGTTTTGTAATTTGCATTGTAGAGATCTTTAACCCCACTGGTTAGCTGTATTCCTAGGTATTTTATTACTTTTTGTGGCAATTCTGAATGGGATTGCCTTTCTGATTTGGCCCTCAATTTGGTTGTTGTTGGTGTATAGGAATGCTAGTGATATTTGTAAATGAATTGTGTATCCTGAAAGTTTGCTGAAGTTGTTTACTAGCTGAAAGAGCTTTTGGGCTGAGACTGTGGAGTTTTCTAGATATAGAATTGGGTTGTCTGCAAACAGGGATAGTTTGACTTCCTCTCTTCTTAGGTGAATGCCCTTTATTTCTTTCTCTTGCCTGATTGCTCTGACTAGGACTTCCAATACTATGTTGAATAGAAGTGATGAGGGAGGGCATCATTGTCTTGTGCCAGTTTTCAAGGGGAATGCTTCAGTATTTGCTCACTCAGTATAATGTCGGCTGTGTGTTTGTCAGAGATGACTCTTATTATTTTGATGTATGTTCTTTCAATACCTAGTTTATTGAGTTTTTAACATGAAGTGGTGTTGAATTGCATTGAAAACCCTTTCTGTGTCTATGAGATAATCAGGTGGTTTTTGCTTTAGTTCTGTTTATGTGATAAATCATGTTTACTGATTTGTGCATGTTGAACCAAACTTGTATCCCAGAGATGAAACCTACTTGACCATGGTGGATTAGCTTTTGGTGTGATACTGGATTCAATTTTTCAGTATTTTTTTTTTGAGGATTTTTGTGTCGATGTTCATCAAGGATGACCTGAAATTTCTTTTGTTGTTGTGTTTCTGCAAGGTTTTGATATCAAGATGATGCTGGCCTCACAGAATGAGTTGGGGAGGAGTCTTTCTCCTCAATTTTTTTTTTTTAATGGTTTCTGTAGGAATGGTACTAGTTCTTTGCACATCTAGTAGAATTTGGCTGTGAATTCATCAAGTCCTCAGCTTTTGGGTTGGGGGAGTTATAGGCTATTTCCTTACTAATTAAATTTTAGAGCTCATTATTGGTTTGTTCAGGGAATCAATTTCTTACTGGCTCAGTAGGAATGAGATAATCATGTGGTTTTTGCTTTAGTTCTGTGTATGTGATAAATCACATTTATTGATTGGGAGTGTGTATGTATTCAGGAATTTATCCATCTCTTCTAGGTTTTCTAGTTCATGTGCATAGAGGTATTCAGAGTAGTTTCTGATGTTTGTTTTTATTTTGGTGGGGTCAGTAGCAACATTTCTTTCATCATATATAATTGTGTTTGTTGGGATCTTCTTTCTTTTCCTTCTTTATTGGTCTAGCTAGTGGCCTAGCTATCTTATTAATGCTTTCAAAAAACCAACTCCTGGAATTGTTGATCTTTTGAATCCTTTTTAATATCCCAATTTCCTTCAGTTAATCTCTGATTCTGGTTATTTCTTTTCTTCTGCTAGCTTTGGGGTTGATTTGTTCTTGCTTCTCTAATTCTTTTAGTTGTATGTTAGGTTGTTAATTTGAGATTGTTATAACTATTTGAAGTGGGCAATTAGTGCTATGAATTTACCTCAACACTGCCTTGACTGTGTCCCATGGATTCTGGTTTGGTGTATCTTTTTTCTCATTATTTTCAAAGAATTTCTTGATTTCTGCCTTAACTTCATTATTTATCCAAAAGTCATTCAGGAGCATATTGTTTAATTTCCATGCAATTGCATTATTTTGAGTGATTTTCAGAGTCTTGGCTTCTATTTTTATTGAGCTGTGGTCTGAGAATGTATTTGGTATGATTTTTGTTCTTTTGCATTTGTTGAGAATTTTTTTATGTCCAGTTAGGTGGTTGATTCTAGAGTATGTGCCACGTGGTGATGAGAAGAATGTATCCTCTGTTGTTTTAGGGTGGAGAGTTTTGTAAAGGTCGGTCAGATCCATTTGATTCAATGTTGAGTTTAGGTCCTGTTAGAAGTACAGTCATCAGTTATGCTAGAGAAGAAACTTTATGATGTTCTTGATGTGCTTCTAGGACTCCTTAGCTTTGAGATTACACTGCTTGCTGTTTCAAACGTTTTGTAAACACTTTTTGTGTATTAAAGCTCATGCTGCTTAAAATGATGCCTATTTCTGGCACTAAGCCTGTACTAATACTGCTTCCTTAATTTTCTATTTGTTCTTGTTTCTTTATTTGCTTTAGAGTCTCTACACAGAGCTATAAGCTAAAAATTAGAATGATGAGTTCTGATAATAGTTATATTCTGGTTACTATTTCTATTTGACAGAAAAGAAATGCTTTAGAAATAGCATTTTGTCTTAATGAAAAGCTTTAACATATGGTCTACATATATCTCTCACTTTTTAAGTGGAGTTGACTAAACATAATTTACATTTTTAGTAACAACTTTTTTATGAACAGATGGCCATTAGAATTATGATGTGCTTAATTATTATAGTCATAGCTATTATGGGACTTGGACCTGAAAAATATTAATTGCAACAAGAAACTTGGAAATTGAATTCTTGGAAAAAGTGCCTATTTTTTATTTTGTGGAAAATTATTTGATAAAATCTAAAAATTTAATAAATATTAATCATGTTCAGGCTTTGTTAATATATCCTACTAATAATGTTCATATTATTTTTAAATGTTAATTGTACCTAGTAGATAAATCACTTCCTTGTGATTTATTATAAATGCTTATGATTATTAAAGGACAAGTTAGACAAATATTTATCAAGCCCTCATGATGTGCCAGACATTATTTTAGTCTCTTGCTGTCCAAAGGTGAGGAAACAGACTCAGTTTTTATTCTTATGTAAGTTAACTCTAACACAGAAGATAGAGAATATCCAAATAAATAGATGGAAATATGCTGTCTCAAGATGTGCAATATAAAAATAGTTAAATATATGAAGATGGAATGTGACAAGACATAGTCTTTATATGAAGGGATTAGCAAATATTTTCTTACAAAATATTATTTGAGGGAATTTTCTATGTAGATATGTAAGTCAAAACTTTTCTAGGTAGACAGCTTTGGAAATGGAGTTTGTTGATATGCATGAGAAACAGCAAAAGATCATTGAGGGTAGAGCAAATGAACAAGGAAGATAGATGAAAAGATCAGGTGGTGGCTGGGGGACTAGATCATTGTAGCACCTATAGCACAAGAAAACAATAACTATCAGACAAAGCTCCTAAGGATTTCATGTATTTTGACCCACTTAATCCTCACAATAGCATTATGAATTTGGTGCTTTAATTACTTTAATTTTACACATGTGAAAATTGAGATGTAGAAGATTTAAGTAACTTAGCCAAGGTCACAGGTTCAAGAAAGGGTACAACCAGGATGTAGACTCGCAAGTTAACTCCAGTATCTATTCTTTTAATCATTGAATTTGCCATGAGTAATATCAACTGTGTCACAGTCTTTTGATCTGAAAAGTAATAGATCTGACTTCTTTTTACGGGGATCATTTCATTATGGGTTCTGAGTGGAGAATAGACTCCAAAGAGGCAAAGAAGCTAAGAGTGTAGTTTAGGAGGTTATTGCAATACAGTTCTCCAGGATACAGAAGAAAGGTTTTTGTCTAGGACAGCCCTGATGGAGGTGGGCAGAAGTAGCATGAGTATGGATATAGTCTACAGGCAGTCATCAATTGTGAGGGACAAGTAAGAACTAATCAGGCAAAGAAGCATGCAAAGAATCTTCTAAGTAGATACCATTAAAGTATATATTAACTGTAATCCATATTTGCTTTGTAATAACTAATCTTGATGTTTTAATCAAATAGCAAATGCTTATTTACCACCTTTTATGTCTGGCCTCGAGCTGTAGTGAAGGAGGAAACCAAAGTTTGCCTTCATGGAGATTGCATTCCACGGAACAATAAAAATAAACACTCACACTACGATAGTGCTATTCTATGCAAGAAATAAGGTAGAAACAACAGACCAAGGTCATTTTTTGCTAGGATGATAAATAAAGGAAACATCCTCTGAGGAGTGGATGTTTGAGGTAAGACCTAAAAAATGAGACTAAGCCAAACCATCACAGAGGTGAATGAGGAACACTCAGGCAGAGAACATAGTGATTGCAAAGATACAAAGAGTTATGTGTTCAGAGAATATAGCTGGAGTACAGTGTGAGGTTTGTGAGCAGTTTATGGTTTCTTTTAAGTGCAAATAAAAGCCATTCAATATTTTTAATCAGGTTTGTGACACTTCTTGAAAGCAAAAGTATGGCTAGCTTCTTTCCTTTTCTCAACCCATGCCTACACCCACTGTGATGAAGGATATGATTCAGGCAGCAGCTTGTAGCAGTGGGTTGAGGTTCTCTTGGCTCCACTCACCTCATTCAATATATAACTTATATTAAAATCACTTTATATAACTTAAATGAACTTAATTGTCTTAGTCCTATATCCTGATTCTTAAATGAGTTATTCTTCTAGCCACATGTCGCACATAGGATTCTTAAGACATTTTATTTTATTAGGGATATAATATGTGTAAATATAAAGTCATTAATTGCCTCTCTGACTCCAGACATGTGGTGACTCCAGACCTCCCTATCTCAGTAAAACTACCATTATCCATCTGGTTGCTGGTTAATGATTTTTCAGTTCTACTTTTCTTTTCACTTGCCAACCTACTACCCATTGTCTAGGTGTGTGAATTTTTCTTCCAAAATATATCACAAGTTCCTGATATTTTTTCATCTTTTCTACTACTGTAGTCTAAACTACAACTATTATTTACACAAATCAGTGTACCAGTCTGCTTATGGTTCTCTCTGCTTCCATCCATGATCATCCCAATTTAGTTTCCACCAGCAGCCAAGGAGATTCCTTGGGAATCCAAATAAGAAAGCTATGCAAATCAGGAATACGTACGTTAATGTTGTCCTGCATCTAGAAGACTCTTTGTCTTCTTATTTGCCTGATTAACTCTTACTTGCCTCTCACAATTGAATGCAGATATTCCTTGTAGAATTTCATGACCACTGACATTTTCTTCCTTCTCCTCAGGCTGGACTGAATGTCCCTCTCTGTTTCTAAAGCGTTCTATGCTTTCCTCTACCAAAAGCACTTTATTTTCTTTGTTGTATTGTGTGTTGACTTGCTTACGTATTAGTTTTGTTCAATAGAATGTGGGTTGTTTGAGGACAAGGTCTATAATTTTTATTTATATATGTATTTTACTACCTGATATGTAATTAGTGCCCAGTAAATGGTGCAGATAAATGAGTAAATAAATGTGGATTGTGATAATTAGGAAAGGTTTTATTTTAAAAAAAGGTGATATTGGACTTGGAATGTGAAATATTGTCAATATGAAATATTAACAGGAACACTCCTTGTTAGGGAAAATAGGCCAACAATTATTAACTTACGGTAAAACCTTTATCTAAGTTTCCTCCTGGAATACTTTGCATGAGACAATGAAATACACTAATCAAGTAGTTTTGACTCCCAACACCACAAATTTTCTGGGTTATGTTTGGATCATAATCTGGCCAAATTTCTGTGCTGTAGGATTTCAGCATGTTAAAATTATTACTCTCAATACGTGTTCTACTGAGGGAATAAAATACTATTTAGAACAGCAACCAATGCTCAAGAAAGCCTATGGAAGGGTAGTTTAGCTTTTATCATGAATAACTGTTCATTTTAAGCTTTAATGATCTAAGATAAATTAATGAAGCTGTATGAAGTTGAACATACCAACGCATCCTAAGAGTCAAGAGGTTAACTTTGTGTGCAATATAGATTACAATTTTTTGGACCATAAGTGTTTATAATCCTTAAAAATCTGTTTCACCTTTGGGAAACATACTGGCATTGATAACTCAGGATTGGACACCTGAAGGTTTATAGATCTTGATTAAAAGACAGCCTTAGCTGTTTGAAACTAGGTATCTATATGAGTTCTACAAACTCAGAAAATATATATCTGAATGTATATGCATGATATCCATGTACATGCATGTTTCCATAAACATATATGTATGTATGTGCATATGTATATACATAGATTGACAAAAAGCCAGACACACATAGATGTATATGTGTATGTATATATATAATTTATGTAATTTTTGATACTCTTATGATATTATAGTAATAATACGTGTTCCTAGTTTAAAATATTCACAGTATAGAAGGGTATATGTAAAATAAAAGGCTTTCTGCTCCTCCCCCTCCGTGATACCCCATATCCTACAGTGGCTTACTACCCCACCATCTGTTATTCACATTTTCATTAAACCTACATATTTTCACACCTTTATTTATTAATATCATTTTATCAATTGGAAAACATGTACTGGCATCTCGTCACCACAGCTGGAATTTAGGACAGGTACACTGCCCACTACCTCTATTTTTCTGTCTTTTCCCTGCTTCATTTTTATTTTTATCTATTTTTTGTCTTTCTAGTAGTTATATTTGTTAACAAAAAAATCACACATGTCTTTACTTTTAGTTCATAATTGTTAAACAGTATATACTAATTCCTTCCTATGTAATAAGAGAAAATTAAGACTCATCCATAGCTTATCTCTGCCTCTTGCTAACTTCTGTCAGTTATAAGGTAGACATTTTCGAAGTTCTATGATTTCTAACATGGATGTTCCATAACTAAAGTAAACTTCATTGAATGTTTATCTGAATATTCATTCTATTAGAAAACTAATAACCGTAGCATGATTAAGTAAAGAATATTTTTAAATGAATAATACTAGAATTTGACCAAAGAAAAGAAATTCATTTTTTTAATCAAATCTGTATCACTCAAATAATAATTTTCTATATGCCTAGGTCAAATAAATTATCTGCTCCTATATTCAAGTATTTGCTCAAAATTATGTCTCATTTAAGTTTATTTTGTATAAAAATATGACCTTCTTGCACTTATAAAATTTAAAAAATTTTAAAGTTTTCCAGAGATTTTTGTAGTTGTTGTTTATAAAGGAGACAAGTGAAGGCCTTCACTTTCATAATCACAAAATCTATGGATAAAAATCACTTTCTTGAAGACAAACTTTATGAATTAGCTTTTCTTCTAGCTTTGATCTGTTGCTGTCTAGACAGGCTGTAGAGTGTCATCGTTGATTGTCACCATTTCTTCTCCTGGCTTAGTTCCACCAGTCTTGGATTTAGTATAATGTTATATCCTACATGTACGTATTCTTTTGCTTGAGTTTATCCTCAGGAAATCTTTCTGAAGGAAGCATGTATAAGACATAAAATATCTCAATCTGTCTAAAATTGTCTTTTAAAAAATTGATAGTTGAATTGGGTTTGGAATTACATGCTCAAGATCATTTTCCTCAGAACCTTGTTTCATTTTCATCAGGCATTTGGTGCTGATGGTGGGCCATGTGATGCCAGTCTTTGAGTTCTTATTTATTTGGAAGCAACCCGTTTATATTTTCATTTCTGAAATCGTATATAATTTCCCTTCAAATTCAGAAATTTTACCAAAGTATTTATAGGCTTAAAGCTTTTATTCTACCCAATTTGATGCACAATGAATTATTTAAATATAAGAAAAGATTACTTAAAATTATTGAAATTATATTCTACTATATTTTATCATTTTGTTTTCTAAATTTTATGTATTCTCTGATTTTGGAACTTCTATTAGTTGGATGCTACAATGCCTGTCTCATTCCATTGTGTTCCTTAATTTCTCTCCTTTTCTATCTTTTCTTCATATTCTGAGAGAATTCATTATTATTCCATCCACAGTGAATAATTTGATTTAAACCATATCCATTCAATTACTTAGTCATTTCATGCATTTAAAAAATGTTAAGAAAGCTATTTGAAATTTCTGAGAAACTTTCTTTTGTATGATTGCTTTTATTTCTCATTGTAGTGTTTATTTTTTAATGAAAAAATATTCTATGTTACCTTTCTAAGGGTAATAATTATACATTATAAAGTTCTCTTTTATTCCTTAAATTCTCTCTGGTATTTTTAGCATCAGCTGTTTTATTTGTTCATTTTTGTCTTTTCTCTTTCAACCTGTTGGGTTTCCTCAAATGTCTGATGAATCTTGCTTGTATGTTTGTATTTATGGACAAGGCACCCTGATAAACACAAGAGAGACTTAAAGGGGTTTCCTTTGTAGGTTTGTAGGTCTATTTCACCGAAGTCCTTTCCTGTATATTGGGAAGCTGACTACAGGTTTGTGGCACATCAGACTGTATGCATTGCTTAATGGTGAACTGGAATAGTGGCTAAGAGGACGAGGCTCTTGAACTAGACTGTATACAAATCCAACAATAGTACTTGGTATTTGTATAAACTTAAGCAGATTACTTAATATTTATGTGCCCCAGTTTCCTTCTGTCTTAAATGGTGGTAATAATGGTATTTATCACATAGGGGCTGTTGTAAGACCAAAATGAATTAATATATGTAACTAATTCAGAGTAGTGCTGACATATAATTATGAGGCATAGAATATCAAGTGTAGTCAGATAAACTGAGATACTTTTTCAAATGTGAAAGTTGTTCAACATATGTTTACCTTAGGCAGAACTGCCTTGCCTTTTATCTCCTGTTGGCTCCATCATATATTTTTTTATGGAAGTTTGAAGTTACTTTGATCTCTTTTGCTTCTCTCTTAGGCATAAAGACTCTTAGCAGCTTTTTCCTAGGAGAGGGGCATAGAAAATGAACTTTCTATAAAAAGCAGTTTTATGGATTTATTCTGGGGAAAAACACCATATACTTTTTCTCTGCTTGGGAATGCCTGTAGAGGAGTAGTGCCACCTGATCAAGTTATTCTATAGATAGTCACTAGTCACTAATTACCCTGTTTATTGCCAGTGTTTGTCATGAGCCTCATTGGTTATTGCCAATGTTTGAGCATGAGCCTCTTTCAAGTCCACTAGGGAGAAGAGCTCTTATGTTTTGCTGGTCAAATTCTAGGCTTTGACCTCTATTTTTAGGTTTCTAAGTCAGTATAATCCTATGAGATAATGGGTTTCTCTAGAGAACTTCTTTGATATGCACATAAGAACAATTTTCATTTTCAGGGTGTTTATGATTATTCATATTTATACATCCTTATTGTCACTTCATAGTTGGGAAGAGGAAGGGAAAATAAAAACATACATTCAATGTGCCATCTTTAACCAGAACTCCTGCAAAGATGTAACATGAGACAAAACAAATTGCTTCCCAAGAAGACAAATAACAATTTTATTTTATTAGATTTAATTTGCAGTTTATATAGTTATGTCCCTAAAACAAAATGTATTTACTTACTCCTTATGTTTTTTTTTATCATAAAGGTACTTAATTTTAAGACTTCTTTCTGCAGTCTTTGGGAAAAGGTGTGATAAATTATGATACCATCATACAATTTATAATTATGAAAATAATATCTAACTTAATAAAAATGCCTTTGAATATAATGGGAAATATGTGTAAATGATAAAGTTGTTATTTGTAATCCATCTTATCTTCTAGAAAAAGTACCTTCACTGTGAAAAGTTTATAAAGAATGATACCCCATAGGAGAGAAGCCATGATTTCTATGTAAGATAAAATTAATGTTTGACACTAACATAAATACATAATTGAGCTAACAATTGGTGATCGTGAAGATACAGAGGGTAGAGAGAGAGCCTAGTGTTAGCAAAGTAAATCTTGCATTTCTATTTTACCTGCATGGTTGGAAAATATAAATTATAATAGTTGAAACCATTGATTAAAAAAAGCCAAACTCTCTAAAATATTTGAAGAGGTTTTTTCTGAGCCAAACGTGAGTGATCATGGCCCAGGATACAGCCTCAAGAACACATTCCCAAGGTGGCTGTGTTACAGTTTGTTTTTATGCACTTTAGAGGGACAGAAGTTACAGGTAGATACATAAACCACTACATGTGAGGTACACATTGGTTTGACATGCAAAGGCAGGACTTCTTGAAGTAGAATGATGAGTCTCACAGGTCATGGGTGGATTCAAAGGTTTCCTGATTGGCCATTGGCTGAAAAAGTAAAGCCTTGCCTAAAGAGTTAAAGTCAGTAGAAAGAAAGACTTGAGTTAATATAAGGCGAGTAGGGAGGGTTGTGGAACCCAAGGTTCTTGTGATGTAGATGAAGCCCCCAGGTAGTAGGCTTCAGAGGGAATACATGGTAAATTTCTCTTACTGGATCTTAAAAGATGTCAGATTCTTAGATAAATCTTCCCTGGATCAAGAAGAGACCTGGAAAGGGAAGAAGATTCTCTAGAGAATGCAAATTCATCCACAAGGCATGACCCTTTCAAGATATATCAAATAAATATATTTTGGGGTAAAACACTTTCATGTGTCTGCTTTGTCAGTGTTATGATTTCTAGTTTAATTTTAGTGGTGGTCGGTTGTGCCTAAACTCCAAAGGGAGGGGTTGTAATGAGGTATGTCTGACCTCCCTTCACATCATGAACTGAACTCATTTCAGGCTGTCTTTGGGATCCTCTTGGCCAAGAGGTGGAGGGTCCATTCAGTCAGCTGGGGAGCTTAGAATTTCACTGTTGATTCACAAATCTGAATAGTGAGGCAGTAGTATCATGGTTCTATCTCCTTGCTATATTGAATCATTGTAAAAACGTGTTCAAGTGATTATATTTATCTTGAGGTTTGTTCTCATCTTAAGAATCAAATACAAAGATGACATGCATTACAGAATCAGATACAAAGATCTTAATAATCAAATATAAAGATGGCATATATATATATCTTATCACATTAATTTTGCTGTAGTGAATAATTCTATAGAAGGTAGCTTGACATATTACAAAGAAAAAACTATGAAATATCCAGGACATATGTTCTTTCAAGCACCCTTCTTCCTAGCACATACATATTGCCACTTAAAAACAAAAACATTCCTCTGAAAAATTCAAATGAGATTAATACTTTTTTGAAGATAATTTAATTGGATATTCCTTGATGCAAAGGATTACTGGTGCTGGCCAAGCATAATATAGACTCAGTCAGCTCTGAAAACTTTTTCAAACAGCCCTGCCAACATAGAGACTCAGCCACTGGAGCTTCTCCCTTCCCCCAGCCCTACCACAAGCATTGACCTTCAGAAATGAAGACTAAATAGAAGTTTGGTGCATAAGAGTACACAAGAT
Source organism: Macaca mulatta (assembly GCF_049350105.2). NCBI lineage: Eukaryota > Metazoa > Chordata > Mammalia > Primates > Cercopithecidae > Macaca > Macaca mulatta. Next base: position 91,296,811 of record NC_133419.1, read on the forward strand.
GAAGTCAACAAAAACATATCCAATTGTGCCAGGTAGTCAAATTTTCCTGTGTTCTATTCCATGGTTATGGCCAAGCAGTTTAAGTGAGATTTATGAAGATAATTAGGAACAAAACACAAATATCCCCACATTATCCAAATGGGGGAATAACTCCAGATGCTGCTAGTTATAGGAGGTATTTCAAGGTATTAAGGCATATAAAAGAGTTTAGGAAGCAAAATTATCAAATGAGTAAGCACATGAATTGGACAAAGATTTTCATATGGTCTATACACAAAATTGGATTTTAAAAACCCTATAGCCTGTATGTGTACAATCCAAAATAAAATGATGCTATTTGTGAGACTGTTTGTTCACTACTTAAGGCAAATTAAGTGCCTTCTAATTATGGTGGTGTTTGTTCTGTTCAAAGAAGTTGAAGTTCTCATTCCCTGATTCATTTGACGAAAACAAACTTCAGTGAGCAATGTGAAGTAAAGAAGGGAGAATAAGGTGAAGGAAGAGAGAAGAGTTCAATGAGGCATTTGACAGTTTTTTAAGGTATAGTTGAAGGTACCTCACTTTGCAGACACACATACACAGACACATACACATGCAAACATACACCCTACCAAACAATGTGGAGAAATAGGAACACTTTTACACTGTTGGTGGGATTGTAAGCTAGTTCAACCATTGTGGAAAACAGTATGGTGATTCCTCAAGGATCTAGAACTAGAAATACCATATGACCCAGCCATCCCATTACGGGGTATATACCCAAAGGATTATAAATCATGCTGCTATAAAGACACATGCACACGTATGTTTAGTGCGGCACTATTCACAATAGCAAAGACTTGGAATCAACCCAAATGTCCATCAGTGACAGACTGGATTAAGAAAATGTGGCACATATACACCATGGAATACTATGCAGCCATAAAAAAGGATGAGTTTGTGTCCTTTGTAGGGACATGGATGCAGCTGGAAACCATCATTCTCAGCAAAACTATCGCAAAGAACAGAAAACCAAACACTGCATATTCTCACTCATAGGTGGGAATTGAACAATGAGATCACTCGGACTAGGGAAGGGGAACATCACACACCGGGGCCTATTATGGGGAGGGAGGAGGGAGGAGGGATGGCATTGGGAGTTATACCTGATGTAAAGGACGAGTTGATGGGTGCTGACGAGTTGATGGGTGCAGCACACCAACATGGCACAGGTATACATATGTAACAAACCTGCACGTTGTACACATGTACCCTAGAACTTAAAGTGTAATAATAATAATAATAATAATAATAAAAGAATGTATGATCCTTTCTTACCCTTTTTCCCCTTTCTCTCTGTCCTCCCACAAAAATAAGATTATTATCTCTGACAGAGAAATGTTTTTTCAAGTCAACTAGGTCCTTTGTATACTATATTCAAGGAACCCCACAAGGAAGCCAGGAAAACTAGTTTTCCAAATGAATATCTCTATAAGGAATGTTACTTTGTGTGTATGTGTATTTTCAAATCACCCTTTTGATGCATACTTAAGGACTATATAAAAAGCAAAGCAAGCACTACATCTTTCTGCTTCTACTGACAAGCAGTGGTAACTAACTCTTAACAAATCAAGTGTTCTGCTGATGTCTAAGAAATCTAAAAGAGATTGACATTTTGCTCTGGACAAAAAGGGGGAGATGTGTATTATTTTTCTTATTTTGTGTCAACATGTCTTGGAGTCATCCACTTAGTATGAGATTAATGCCTTTAATTGCTTGAAATAGAACATCTGTGATTATCTATCATATTTGATCATACACGCCACTATCAATCACTCAGGAAAATAACACCCAGTAAAGGTTTATCTGTGGATAGACTGAGATAAAATCAGCATCCCATGTTTTGACATATGTTTTCTCAGAAGTCACTAAATCTACATATGCATGAGGTATTTTCTTATACAGAATTCCTCTAGAGTTATCTAGTTTTGCAGATAAAATTAAACAACAACAATAATACTAGCTAATGTTTTCTGACAGCTTACTTTATAGAAAGGATTGTTTAAGGTATTTTAAATGCATCCTCTCCTTTAGTCCTCAAATCCACCCTTTGGGGCAGGAATTACATTTCCCTTTCCTGATGAAGAAACAGATGTCAGATGGTCAGTAATTTGTGAGTAATTTTTTAGTAAGCTTAGGCAGCTAGTAACTGGCAGAGTCAGGGTTTGAACTTATGACCGTTTCCTTCTAGTGCCTGTAGTCTGAATCATTGCATAGTATAATTTCTAGTACATTTTGGATAGGTTATTTTATATGTGTCTCCAAAAGATGCCATATTTTTGTAGTTTGTTATAGGTGAGTTGTCTGCTCTGGGGATTTTGCTATCTCAGTAAAACCCAAAGCCATATTGAGTCATCACTATAGAAGGAAGACCTAAGATGTTCCAAGAAAGTGATGGATTTTGAAGAGCAATCTGAGAACAGGCAGAGTGACTATGCATCAAAAACAGGAGGCAAAGCTATTCTCTTTGTGTGAGGATTATAGAGAGAAAAGTTAGAGATCTCATATGGAGAGAATAAGAAATATGTGAAGAAAAATATCAGACAACTGTTTGACAAAGTACAGGCTTTCAAAATGGTAACAAAACCAATATTTATTGTATGAAAATGTTGATCTATTCTTTTATGAAATAGTTCTCATATATGAAATACCTTTTATGAAATATCTGATATATGTATATCAGATATATATATATATATATCAGATATATATGAATGAGAATCAACACATATGTTCTGGTATGGGTTTTTTGTAGGGTTGTATAAAAAGTCTGTGTTTATATATTTAATATGTTTTTATATATTATGATTGCAGATGGTACAGTTTGTGTTGCTGTATAGGGTTAATATTGGTGTATCTAGGATTAGTAGGTACAATTCTCTTAGTTGTACGTAGTATATATATGTGTGTGTGTATATATGTGTGTGTGTGGGGGGGTGTGTTTGTGTGTGTATATATATAGTCCCTAAGAATACTCTTTTTATAAATGGAATCAATGAATGTATTTGTTACATCAATGCATATAGATATATAGCACTAATATATTTATGAAGCGATTATCTGTTGCTCCAGCACTGTTAACAATTTAATCTTTTCTTTTGGCCCTGGTCCTTTCACACTGCATATGTTTGCACGCAGAATCTTTCAACCTCCAACAAAGCCACTAAATTATAATGCTAACCAGATCTTAGTGTCTCTGACAGTGTCTGCCTTTGCAGACAAATAGCTCAACTCAGAATAGCAGTAATTTGCTATCTCCCTGTGGCTGGTTCACAAATAGAATATTTGGCAGGGATGAGGAGAAGTGAGCAAGAGTAAGTATTGTTGTAGAGAAAGCCCAGAGGGAAGAGCCCTTCTTCTATTATGAAATTCATGATGTGAGAAATGGGACATCAAACTGTGTGCACAATGTGTATTTAGGCAGCACTATCCTTCTTTGAAAGAGAATCCCCTTTTCTGTGTTATTTAAGAGCATGAGATCACAGCTACTCTGTGTGTATTCCTGTTGCAGGGAATGCTGTGCATATGGCTCAATTCTATCATGTAGGCAAAAGAGGCACCAATAGAATCTCAAATATTGCCTGTGTTATCTGAGGAACCTGTGGTACAATGGAAATAACTTGAAACAGGAAAGCCTAACATTCTAGATTATGAATCAAAAGAAAAACTGAACTCTCTCAAGTGACAGAATGACTTTTTGGATATTTGTCACTACAAAGGTTAAAGTAATAGAAGTTTGTGTTCCTTTTACTGTTAATTCTAAAAACATAAATGCCTGGGCTACTTTGTTATTTCTATAAGCTATTTAATAGTATTGATTCTTTAGAATAATCCTGAGATTTATATATATTTTCTCCATTTTATAGATAAGTTAATTGAGACTCAGAGTGATGAACAATTTGCCCAAGGTCATGGAGTTATTAAAGTAGTGCAGGTGGGAGCCTTACTCAAATGTGTCAGATGCTAAAAACCTGCATGCCTTTTATTATGCCATATTATTTCATTGCAAGAAAGAGAAGGAGGCTCTTTATTAACTGGACTTGTTGCTTGATTTTCTATTAAGATTTCCCTTGTGCATTTCCGTCACCAGGTATTCTGCATGAGTACACTTTGCAAAAATGCTTTGCATTTCTGAGTAAACAGTTGCCATACTTTATAATTAAATAATCTGTTCTTATTTAAAAAATACATATAATAAATGCTAGGAAGTCCAATTCTCCTAGTTTGAAGCTTATAGGACTCAAACTTTGAACTAACTTTGTTTCTAATATTTAAGAAGGTAAAACTTTAGGGGAAAATTAGTTTTATATGTTAACTCACAATTTTGAACTAACTAGTATTACACGGGTACAATTTATGTTCCATCATATGGACGTTGATGTATTCTAACCTACCTTGTGCTGAGACCAGCTGGGTCGGGGAGACCCTAACCCAGCGGCACTAGAGGAATAAAAGACACACACACAGAAATATAGAGGTGTGCAGTGGGAAATCAGGGATCTCACAGCCTTCAGAGCTCAGAGCCTCGAACGGAGATTTACGCACGCATTTATTGACAGCAAGCCAGTGATAAGTATTGTTTCTATAGATTATAGATTAACTAAAAGTATTCCTTATGGGAAATAAAAGAATGGGCCAAGTAAAGGGATGGGTCTGGCTAGTTATCTGCAGCAGGAGCATGTCCTTAAGGCACAAATCCCTCATGCTATTTATTGTTTGTGGTTTAAGAATTCCTTTAAGCGGTTTTCCACCCTGGGTGGACAAGGTGTTCCTTGCTCTCATTCTGGTAAACCCACAACCTTCCAGCCTGGGCGTCATGGCCATCACAAACATGTCACAGTGTCACAGAGATTTTGTTTATGGCCAGTTTGGGGGCCAGTTTATGGCCAGATTTTGGGGGCCTATTCCCAACACCTTGTATTATGAACTAGTCTGGTTCCCAACACTAAGCGAGAAGGGACATACAGAAAGAACTTGAAGAGAAAAAATTCAACCCTGGGACTATATAATCAAAAGGAACATTGAGCATGAATTCACACATAAAAACATTCAAATGTTATCCTGATAGTGAAATTTGCCTCAAGTGAGATTTATTAGATACTGTTCTCTGCTCCTCAGACTTGATTTTTTTATTTCTCTCCATTTTTTTTTTCGTTTATTAAGACTCCTAGTTTCAGTGGGAGTTGAGACAGTCTGCTTTGTTACCACTCTTTCTTTTCTTAAGACAGGTAATCTATTATGCAGATCTCTGAGTTTCAGAAGAAGAAAAAACCAAGAGTGAGAATGTAGAGGAGGCATTAAGGAACTGTGAGAATTTTATGAACTAGGCAAATTATGACAGAAAAATAATCACAGGCAAAAGCACAGGGTTATTCTTTTTATATTGGTTCTTTGGTTTTTGAAATGTTCATTTCTAATTTTGCAAACTGCATAATTACAAAAGAGTGAGACTCCTGTGTTTCAGTGCAACAAGAGTTTAGGAAAACATTACCCCTTGAGAACTCTAAGTGAAATTATTAATAACAAAACATTTTCTGAATCTAAGTCTATGCTGTTTTTTAACGCCGAAATGCCACTCCTAACCTCCCTTCTAAATCTATATTGCAAGACTCAGCTATGCTACAACCGCCAATGTGAAGCTTCTCCAATTTCCATGCCACCTCCACCTCCTGTCTGCTTCCACCAGACAGAATTAATTACAACTTCTTTTTCCTTCTCACAATATGTAACTAGCCCTTCTATTTAGTTCTATTTAACTGTGACTTGTATTATAGACCGTTGTGAGTCTGCTTTCTGTGCTAAAGTGTAGCTTCCTTGAAAGCATCTTTCTATCCAACTCCACCCATCTGACTACAAGCACTGAGTGTCTGACATAGAGTGGGTGCACAATCTTTGCTACCTTTAAACTGAATTGAAAGTTAATTTCTAGCTAATTCTCAGGTCTAAGCAGAATGTGAAGTATAGGACTGAGATTATTTAGCAAATCTGGTTGTTAAAGTTCTATATTCTTGTATACCCAAAGCTACTCTACAAATTAGTGCTAAGACCACTTCAAAAGCTGCTGAAGAAGCTTTTCAGCAATACCTCAAATTCCAAAGCAGCTTCTGATGCCTGTATTTTCCATAACATTCCCTGGTGCTACTGATAAGCAGCCAAGTTTGGCAACCACTAGTTACAAATTACTTTGTATTTTGCAAGGCAAAATATTAATAAAGTAATAAAGATATACAAAGTATATTTATTCAAATAATGTACATTAATCTCCATTTTCACATAGTGCACAAAATAGTGTTGATTGTTGGCCTCTTCCATTAGAATGCAAGCTGTAGGAGAGCAAGAAACTTGTTTGTCTTATTTGCATTTAAAATTCAATGCCAAGTGCATGGATAATACAATCACCCCATAATTTGTGTCTCCTGATTCCAATTAGCAGCAAGAATTATTTTTCCAAATCAATAACTAAACATAGAATTTCCTGCTTGTAAACCTTTCTCTTATTCAAACATTAATATACATCAAAACAAATTATGGGATTTTAAATATATATTATTTTCTGGGTTTTCCCATAGAGATTCCTTCTTACTCGATCGTTTCTGGGGACAGGCAGCTCTGCAAATAATTCTTAATCACAACCAGTATCGAAAACATCTACTTTGATTATAAAAAGCCAAACTCTTTAATAGCACTCAGGATACTTCAAAATTGGACCACAGTTATTGCCCAAGGTTGTTTTTCATAAGACATTATACTCTAGCCATGAGTTGGTTTCGACTACTTGCAATCCTTCAAACAACTTTTATTCTTCTCAGGAATTATTCATACTTTCCCTTACCAGAATACTTTTCTCTCTCATTTGTATTCAGTGAAATTGTCGTTGTAGTTCAAAATGTAGTACTAAAGTTACTCATGCCATAAAGACACTTATTTGCCCTAGAACTTATTATTTTCTTCACTATGCTTCCATAAGAGAGTTTATACTTCTTATAATATCCATTTCATGAAATCATATTTTTTGTTGACCTCTTTCACTTAAAGATTGTGAAGCACATATACACATATATGTACACACATATGTTGAATTTTTATATTGTCATCTTGAATACAAGTGGGCACATAATGATGCTTTTAATACATATTTGTTGAATTTCATTAAAGATGTTTTACAATATGGTATATACACATACTGAACAAAATGGCTGACACATGTGCTAATTATAGTAGAGACTGTAATAATTAGCAATAAGTGTTTGAGTATCAAACAAATGGAATGCAATTACAATAGTATGCACATTTTAAAAATAATAGTTTGGTAATTTTTTGTATGTAGTTTTCCACGAATTAGGTTTACTTCTCTCTAACTGATTTCTTTACTTCTTATCAGTCAGCCAATAAATTTAGAAAAAGCACCCATTTATATAAGTCCTCTGTGGCCATGTATTTTCATAAAAATAAATCAAATTACAAACATGAGTCGAAGTTTAAATGTTTTAATTGCATGTTATAAATGTGTAGTTAACAACTGAATAAATTATATGTTGGAAACATGTAATATCTAAACTGGAAAAATCAGGTGGTTGAAAGATAAAATGTCAGTGAAATATTTTAAGCATTTAAAAAATTTCATGTAACTTTTTACTGTGTTTTGCAAAACTGTGATCTATGATGCTTGAGAATAACAGTCTTAACCCATTTTTGAATCTTTTCAAAGAAAAAGGAAAATTATTACAGCATAGCTTATTAACACTAATATAAATAAATAATACAAATTATTTTATGCTATTAGAAATCTCTTGTGGTAATATAACTTTAAATGTTTTATAGCCAATGACAAGGGCTTTGTTCTATATAGAGACATTATTTATAGTGCTAGTAGAATAGGATTTAAACTATATTTTATTGTTTAGTTTGTTTTTTCACTCATTTGGGATAAAATATCTTTTAAAGTTTTTCTTAAGATTGTTACTACTGAAAGCAATATTTCTAAAAATCCCAACAATATATGAAAGGTAAATCTAATATATCAATTTGAAATAATAAAATTTCTAAAATCTCTCAATCAGTAATGTTGAGAATTATTAATGCTGGTCATAATGATCACCCAGCCAAACCCACACATTTTATAAGAGAGAAACTTGAGATCTGTGATAAATAGGTGGTTACTGTTTCCATTAACCTATGCTGTCTTTTTTTACTATTTTCATTTACATGGTACATGCCATTATCTTTGCTGGTACTCAAACCTCATTCGTAGTGTAGTATCTTGCTATTCTGTGGCCTTAGCATTTGCCTTGAAACTAACTGCACTAGAATCAGTCTTTTGATTTATGTTGTTGTTTTCACTTCAAAGACTATGCATGGGAGGAGAGTTTGTCTGGAAACATAAACAAACTATGAGCTGTGACCTGATAGTATGGTTGGAAAAGACTTTCACTTTTTGTATTACACATATCAGTCTTTGTTGCATATTTGAAGTAAGCAACTACTATATTACCTTTGCAATAAAAAGGTTTAAAAGGAGTTTTAAAATAACAACAGAAAAGTTTATTTTTCAAGTGGGAAGGGAAGCAGTCAAATTATCCCTGTTTGTAGATGATACGATGTTATATTTGGAAAAAACTAAAAACTCTGCCAAAAAACTGTTAAAACTGATAAACAAATTTAGTACAGTTGCATAATACAAATTCAACATACAAAATAAATAGGATTTTTATATGCCAACAATGAGCAATGTAAAAAAAAAATTAATCCCATTTACAGTAGCCACACATAAAATTAAATACTAGGAATTAACTGAAGAAGTGAAAGATCTCTATGATGAAAACGATAAAACACCGATGAAAGAAATTGAAGTGGACACCAAAAATGGAAAATCATTCCATGTTCATGTTTTAGAAGAGTCAAGTTTGTTCAAATGTCTATACTATCCAAAGAAATCCACAGATTCTATGCAATTCCTATAGAAATATTAGTGATATTCTTTACAGAAACACAAACAAATGGAAGAACATACCATGCTCATGGATAGGAAGAATCAATATCGTGAAAATGGCCATACTGCCCAAGGTAATTTATAGATTCAATGCCATCCCCATCAAGCTACCAATGAGTTTCTTCACAGAATTGGAAAAAACTGCTTTAAAGTTCATATGGAACCAAAAAAGAGCCCGCATCTCCAAGACAATCCTAAGTCAAAAGAACAAAGCTGGAGGCATCACGCTACCTGACTTCAAACTATACTACAAGGCTAGGGTAACCAAAACAGCATGGTACCGGTACCAAAACAGAGATATAGACCAATGGAACAGAACAGAGTCCTCAGAAATAATACCACACATCTACAGCCATCTGATCTTTGACAAACCTGAGAGAAACAAGAAATGGGGAAAGGATTCCCTATTTAATAAATGGTGCTGGGAAAATTGGCCAGCCATAAGTAGAAAGCTGAAACTGGATCCTTTCCTTACTCCTTATACGAAAATTAATTCAAGATGGATTAGAGACTTAAATGTTAGACCTAATACCATAAAAATCCTAGAGGAAAACCTAGGTAGTACCATTCAGGACATAGGCATGGGCAAAGACTTCATGTCTAAAACACCAAAAGCAACGGCAGCAAAAGCCAAAATTGACAAATGGGATCTCATTAAACTAAAGAGCTTCTGCACAGCAAAAGAAACTACCATCAGAGTGAACAGGCAACCTACAGAATGGGAGAAAATGTTTGCAATCTACTCATCTGACAAAGGGCTAATATCCAGAACCTACAAAGAACTCAAACAAATTTACAAGAAAAAAACAAACAACCCCATCAAAAAGTGGGCAAAGGATATGAACAGACATTTCTCAAAAGAAGACATTCATGCAGCCAACAGACACATGAAAAAATGCTCATCATCACTGGCCATCAGAGAAATGCAAATCAAAACCACAATGAGATACCATCTCACACCAGTTAGAATGGCAATCATTAAAAAGTCAGGAAACAACAGATGCTGGAGAGGATGTGGAGAAATAGGAACACTTTTACACTGTTGGTGGGATTGTAAACTAGTTCAACCATTATGGAAAACAGTATGGCGATTCCTCAAGGATCTAGAACTAGATGTACCATATGACCCAGCCATCCCATTACTGGGTATATACCCAAAGGATTATAAATTATGCTGCTATAAAGACACATGCACACGTATGTTTATTGCAGCACTATTCACAATAGCAAAGACTTGGAATCAACCCAAATGTCCATCAGTGACAGATTGGATTAAGAAAATGTGGCACATATACACCATGGAATACTATGCAGCCATCAAAAAGGATGAGTTTGTGTCCTTTGTAGGGACATGGATGCAGCTGGAAACCATCATTCTTAGCAAACTATCACAAGAACAGAAAACGAAACACCGCATGTTCTCACTCATAGGTGGGAACTGAACAATGAGATCACTTGGACTCGGGAAGGGGAACATCACACACCGGGGCCTATCATGGGGAGGGGGGAGGGGGGAGGGGGCAGGGGGGAGGGGGGAGGGATTGCATTGGGAGTTATACCTGATGTAAATGACGAGTTGATGGGTGCAGCACACCAACATGGCACAAGTATACATATGTAACAAACCTGCACGTTATGCACATGTACTCTACAACTTAAAGTATAATAATAATAAATAAATTTTAAAAAAAAAAGAAAATGTGGCACATATACACCATGGAATACTATGCAGCCATCAAAAAGGATGAGTTTGTGTCCTTTGTAGGGACATGGATGCAGCTGGAAACCATCATTCTTAGCAAACTATCACAAGAACAGAAAACCAAACACCGCATGTTCTCACTCATAGGTGGGAACTGAACAATGAGATCACTTGGACTCAGGAAGGGGAACATCACACACCGGGGCCTATCAAGGGGAGGGGGGAGGGGGGAGGGATTGCATTGGGAGTTATACCTGATGTAATTGACGAGTTGATGGGTGCAGCACACCAACATGGCACAAGTATACATATGTAACAAACCTGCACGTTATGCACATGTACCCTACAACTTAAAGTATAATAATAATAAATAAATTTAAAAAAAAATAGAAAAAAAATCTAAAAATTATATGGAAGCATGAAAGACACAGAATAGCCAAAACTATCATCAGCAAAAGAACAAAATTAGAGGAATCACATTATCTGACTTCAAAATATACTACAGATTTATTGTAATTAAAGCAGCATGCTACTGGCGTAAAAACAGACACATAAACCAATGGAAGTGAACAGAGAACCCAGAAACAAATCCACACACCTGCAGTACTAATTTTTGACAAACGTGCCAAGAATATACACTGGGGAAAAGGCAGTCTCTTCAATAAATGGTTCTGGAAAAACTGGATATCCATAGGCATGTGAATAAAACTAGACCCTATCTCTTACTATATATAAAAATCAAATCAAAATGGATTAAATATCTATGTTTAAGACCTCAAACTCTGAAACTGCTACATGATATTGGTCTGGGCAAAAATTTATTGAGCAATACCCCAAAAGCGAAAAATGGACAAATGGGATCACATCAGGTTCAAAACCTTCTGCACAGCAAGGGATACAATCAGCAAAGTAAGAGACATCCCACAGAATGGGAGAAAATATTTGCAAACTACTCGTCTGACAAGGGATTAATAATCAGAATATATAAGGAGCCTAAACCCCCCAAAAGGAAAAAAATTAACCTAATTTAAAAATGGGCAAAAGATTTGAATAGACATTTCTCAAAAAAAGTCATACAAAGGCCTATGAAAAAGTGCTCAACGTCACTGATCATCAGAGAAATGGAAATCAAAACTACGATGAGGTATCAATTAACCCCAGTTAAAATGGCTGATATCCAAAAGACAGACAATAACAAATTCTGGTGAGGATGTGAAGAGAAGAGAACCCTCATACACTGTTAGTTGGGATGTAAATTAGTACAACCACTATGGATAACAGTTTGGAGGCTCCTCAAAAAACTTAAAATAGAGATACCATATGACCCAGCAATCTCACTGCTGGGTGTGTACCCCAAAAAGACAATCAGCATGTGGAAGAGATACCTGCACTCCTATGTTTGTTGCAGCACTGTTTACAATAGCTAAGATTTGGAAACAATCTAAGTGTCCATCAACAGATAAATGGATAAAGAAAATGTGATACATAGACACAGTGGAGTACTCTTCAGCCATAAAAAGAATGAGATTCTGTAATTTGCGATAACATGGATAGAACTGGAGATCATTATGTTAAGTGAAATAAATCAGGCACAGAAAGATAAACATCACATGTTCTCACTTATTTGTGGGATTTAATAGTCAAAAGAATAGAACTCATGGACATACAGAGTAGGATGGTTACCGGAAGTAGGTAAGGGTAGTGGGGGGCTGGCTGGCAGGTGGAGATGGTTATGGAAAGAATGAGTAAGACCTACTATTTGATAGCAGAATGAAGTGACTGTAGTTAATAATAACTGTATATTTTAAAATAACTCAGAGTATAATTGGATTGTTTGCAACTCAATGGATAAATTCTTGAGGGAATGGACACTGATTCTTTATGATGTGCTTATTTTACATTGCATGCCTGTATCAAAACATCTCATGTACCCTATAGTAGGTGGGTATACCTACTATGTACATAGAGAAATTAAAAATAAAAATAAGTAAAAAAAAAAGTTTATCTTTGATTAGCACCCCTATAATTCCTGGTGTTTCTGTAGGCAGGTTTTTATAGTATATTAGGAGGCTTGCTTCTCATAGGAATACATGGAGGAAAAAAAATTAGGAAGAATTCTTCTGCTTTAGACTGCATTTTGTTACACAAAATCACAAATACCCTTTTAACTATATAGCCTTTCTCTTACATTTTCAACATTTTCTCCTTTATTGTCTCTTTTCACTTAATCTGTAAATGTGATCAAGATTTTCTTGTTCTAGAGCATTTAAAACAAAATCAAGCACCCATTCTATCTCACTTCTACCCCTTTTCCCCTTTGATCCTGCATCATTCTTGTTATCACTCATTCTGTTACTATCTTATATATGTTTTCATCCTTACAGTGTACAATAATGCCTGGAGCATAATGGGCAAACGGAAGAAAGTTATTAAGTACTCTTACTGAACTTTAGGTTGATCTCTCTATGCTGTCCATTTCTGCTGTTTAACATGAACTTGCAAATAAAGGCAGTGATGCAATTAACCAACATTTCCCTTAAAATAAACAAAGATATCAGATGAGTTCTCTGAATCTGAAGTCACTTTGTATTTATTGAAATGGAAGGGAGCAATTTCAGGCATTTGGTTAGGCACCCTCATAGAACCATGTACTTTTCCTAATCAGAAATTATCAAACTGAAATTTAATATGTTTTACAAAATTGTTTGTGTCATATCAGTCTCTCCAGGCAGAGTGACAGCTTTATGAGGGCAAGAAAAGTGTCCGTGTTGTTTACTGCTCTTTCCACAATCTAACAGTGTCCCTGGCTCGACCAAAAACTCCCTGAGGACAAAGTCTTTGCCTGGCACACAGCAAGAGTTCTGCAGCCACTTGGTGGATGAATGAATAAATGAACGAATGGACACACTGAACAGTTTTCAGTAACTTATGAAAATGAAATTACAAATTGAACTTAGGAAGGGTAGTCAATATATTTAGCAATTAGCAGAATAAATGTTGCACACATAATTTAGAGAAGTTTGTCAAGTGTTCTGATAACTATTTAAGGTAAAGAGTATTATATTTCATCCTTGAAATCGATTTATTTATAAATATATTAATATATCCTAGTAAGTTTTGATGATTCATTAGCAGATGATTTCAAATATCCAATAGCTTTCATGTAGATGGCTTTTTAAGGCAATTGGGTAAGCTTTTATTTTTGCTTCATTCTTTAACGCTAAAAGCCGAACAGTGCTTTAAAGCTAAAAGCTGGAGTGCCAGAACCATTATTTTCTTATGTTTCAGAAAAAACCCATAAGTTATATCAGATGACATAGCATACTCCTTTCAAGGTGGTAAATACTTTTGTTCTTTTTCTTGGAGATACATCAAACCAGGTAAGAAAACGGCAAGATTTATTCTGAATCTATAAATTAGACGAGCAGATTTGCCATATTTTTGGCTATTTCATCACTTGGGATCTGTGAGCTTTTATTAGTGGAAGTACAAGAGCATTCTTCTTGCTATAAGGTGCTATTATTTTACTGCAATTCTCTTAGGATTTCTGTGAGGTTCCCTTATATAGAAAAATGCACAGAGCTATGATTTCATGTCTTTCAAGAGCTGTATCTTAGTGTATTAGATTGTCTTAATATCTTTAGCTCTGGAATTTTATTTCTTTATTTTCACATTTTAAAAACTTTTTTTTCTGTTTAGTATCTTATTTTAAAGAACATATACATGTATGTGAGTGTGGCTGGGCAATTTTCTTAATGTCCAAATATAATTATCTTTTAGTGATACTTCTTGGTACCTTTCTTATAATTTGACTAAGAAAATTTGTTACACAAATTACAATAATTTCCCTGATGTGCAACTGAGAGTGTTCTTTGGCATTTGTAGCTATGATTTTCTGAGCCTTGCAAGGTTTGTAAAAAAAAAAATTAGAGTAGTTGATTTATATCATAATTTTAGTCTTCATTCAAGTTCCCTTCTTGTGATGTCAAATTATTGAACACTAGCATTTTTTTTTAAAAGGTCCAGATTTTATTCATTATGTCAAAGTTTTTTATTGATTTTTTTTTTAAACCTGGGAAGTTACTGGCATATTGGGAATGTAAGGAATGTAGTTACCTCCAACAACCTGTAGAAAAGATTTAAAAAATTCCTCATGGTGTCAAATGATTAAAATACATCCCTAATAGGAGACAAATTTTCACTAGAATTCCTCGAATACATTCTTTTTCTTTTTCTTTTTTTCTTTCTTTTTCTTTTCTTTTTTTTTTTTTTTTTTTTTTTTTTTGACACGGAGTCTCACTCTGTTGCCCAGGCTGGAGTGCAGTGGCGCGATCTTGGCTCACTTCAAACTCCGCCTCCAAGTTCAAGCAAGTCTCCTGTCTCTGCCTCCTGAGTAGCTCTAATTATAGGCATGCACCACCATGCCCAGCTAATTTTTGTGTTTTTAGTAGAGAGGGGTTTCATGATGTTGGCCAGGTTGGTCTCAAACTCCTGACCTCAGGTGATCCACTTGCCTCGGCCTCCCAAACTGCTGGGATTACAAGCATGAGCCACCATGCCTGGCCCCTGGAATATATTCTTGAGTTATAGTTTCATCGATGATATTAACCAAGTTAAAGGATGAATTTATTAATGAAGGGAGTGTAGCTAACCTGGGAAAATATTTTGTTGTTGTTGTTTGTTTTTGAGTCAGAGTTTCCTCTGTCGCCCAGGCTGGAGAGCAGTGACACCATCTCGGCTCCCCACAATGTCTACCTCTCAGGCTCAAGCAATTCTCATGCCTCAGCCTCCCAAGTAGCTGGGATTACAGACATGTGCCACCATGCCCAGCTAATTTTTGAATATTTAATAGAGATAGGGTTTCACCATGTTGGCCAGGCTGGTCTCGAACTCCTGGCCTCAAGTGGTCCACCAGTCTTGGCCTCCCAAAATGCTGGGGATTACAGGCATGAGCCATTGTGCCCAGCCAAATATGTTTTAGAGTGATTCTCTCTCTCTCTCTCTCTCTCTCTCTCTCTCTCTCTCTCTCTGTGTGTGTGTGTGTTTATTGTAAAATTGTAGTCCAGAGAAATGCTGGGTCTGAGGGATACAGACAATCCTGCACCTATCGTCTTTCATAATAAGTTAACAAACTGCATCCTGCTTGGTACATCAGTCCCGTGTGAATTCAGTTGTTATAAGCACACCGTAAGCAATTAATCATTTGGAAATGTACTAGTAAGGTTTTGGTTTTGTATCTTCAAGTCTTGGACCACTTGTTGTGCTACTAACTTGTTACATACTTCTATTTATAATTTTAGCAGAATTCAAATATGATGTCTTTCTTCATGTATTACAAGCTTTTGATGTTTAGTAAGACCATTTAACCTAGATTATTCAAATATGTGTATTAATTTTTTGTTACATCAATCTTAGATATGAAGGCTGCTTCTTATGGAAATATTTTATGTTTAACTTACTCAAGGTGGGTATTTGTCCTGAATTACACAAATACCTAAGACAAGAACATATAGGAAGTGGAAATAGAGTCAAGTAAATTGTCACAACCAAGATTAGTAGATGTCCGTGAAAAGTAAAGATTTAAAAAACAAAAAACAAACAAAAAAAAAAACAGAAAAATGGCTTAGAATCACCACAACCTATACATAATTGGCGCCAAGTTGGTACTACTTTTTATCGAAGGCAGCAGTGTGAACTAAATACTATTTATAACCTACACCAATTCTCCTTGCCTCTTTTGGCTTTGACAGTGGCTGTTTCTGAAGGAATATCTTCAAGGTAAAATATATTTATTGTATTACTATTAGGAGAATTTCTTCAGTTATTTATTTAAAACTTTAGGTTATTTAAAAAGAAGGGTAGTTTTAGCCATGGCAAAAAAATAGGTGTTAGATTTCCTCTCCAGATGCCAATAACTACAAAATTAAATAAAATATCTAAAACAATGGTTTCTATTCATAAGAAAACAGACAGCAGAGAGATGTGTTTTTGATAGAAGGAAAACACATGAGCTAAACTTTAAATTCAACCTGATTTTCTTTTTAAGGACACTTTGCAAAACATGGTACAAAGCAGTGAACCTAAACAGTTACCAGTAGTCTATCTAGTTGGAGAGACTGGAGCTCAGGCATCCTAAGGTAGTCAGAATTCATTGGGGCAGGCTTTTAGAGAAGAAACTAAGGGAAAAGCCCTAAAATCTTCATTGAGTTCCCTTGAGACTTTATCAAAATGCTAAACTGAGTATACTTTGAAGCATAAGAGAGTAACTGCTAGGGGAATTTGAGATAAATAGATACTCTGGAATTCACATAGTACTTGGAGACACTGGATTTCTCAACAGGAAAGTAGAGAATCTCACTGAATATTATTGATCCTTCAAAATCACCATGCCTTAGCAAGAGGACTAGTCCATGTATGCTTTGTCAAAATCCTGAAAACAATCCTCAAAGTGTCATCTACCACCAACTTCTTTAAAATAGGATAAATAAATGCAATCATGCAACAATATGTCGTTCACAATATTCAGCATTCAAATAGACATGTAGATCCATAAATAGGAGAAATATCACAGTTGCTAAAATTAGTTGCAGAAGTAATAGGAATGTTAGGATTATCAGACAAGGGATTATAAAATAAGTATTATAAACATGTTTGAAGAGTTAAAGTAAAATATACCATGAGTAAAACACAGATACAGGGATATAAAATGTTTTATTATAAATTATGATTTTTTACATTTTTAATAATAATTAATGGAGACAGGCTTTCACTATGTTGCCCAGGCTGGTCTTGAACCCCTGGCCTTAAGCAATCCTTCTGCCTTGGCCTCTGAAAGTGCTGGGATTACAGGTGTAAGCCACTTTACCTGGGCTTAAAATTACTTTTAAAAACAGTTTCCTGGACATACTGGAACTGAGAAATTAAAACATCTGAAATAAAAATATTACTGAATTGAATTAAAAGAGCATTTTATTCTGTAGAAGGAAGATCTGGTGAACCTAAAGGCAAGATAATGGAAAGTAAGCTGAGTTAGAGAAGAAAAAAATGATTGCAGCTCAGTGACCTATGAGATAATCTTATACAGTCTAAATTATGTGTAATAGAAGCTCAAAAAAGGAGGATAGATAAATTAGAGTGGAAATATATTTCAAATATTAATAGTCATATTTTTTCCAAATTAGAGAAAAAATGTCAAAACAGAGATTCACGAAGTTCATGAGCCCCAATCAGGATGACAACATGAAAAGCACAACTTAATCAAATTACTGAAAACCAGAGATAAATAGAAAACATTTTAAATTGGTTAGAGAAAAAAAGACATTGTATGCAGAAGAAAATTGGAAAAAATGTACTGCTGAGTTTACGTTGGAATCAATACATGGCAGAAAATAATGAACTTATAACATTAAAAAACAGGAAAAAATTATCGTGAATTATATACCTAGCAAATATCCTTGCAAAAGTGATGGTAAAATAAAGATATCTTCAAATAAATAAAAGTTGGGAAATTTTGTCACCAGTAAGTCTGTATAGGAAATATTGACAAAATTTCTTCAGGCTGACAAAAAATAATATCAGACGGAAATGCAAATACATATGAAAAATATTGTGATAGAAATGGAAAGTATGTGGGTAAATATAAGATTTTATGTCTCATGTTTATAAAAGACAATTGTCTGAAAAGATAAAATGTGCTGGTGTGAAGTTTATAGTGTAAGGAGAAGTAAAGTGTCTAGCAATGT
This sequence comes from Macaca mulatta, assembly GCF_049350105.2. NCBI lineage: Eukaryota > Metazoa > Chordata > Mammalia > Primates > Cercopithecidae > Macaca > Macaca mulatta. The sequence goes on from NC_133419.1 coordinate 91,315,283, forward strand.
TACCATAAAGAATGATGGGTGTATCGCAGCACTTTGGGAGGTCGAGACGGGCGGATCACGAGGTCAGAAGATCAAGACCATCCTAGCTAACATGGTGAAACCCCGTCTCTACTAAAAAATACAAAAAACTAGCCAGGCGAGGTGGCGGGTGCCTGTAGTACCAGCTACCCGGGAGGCTGAGGCAGGAGAATGGTGTAAACCTGGGAGGCGGAGCTTGCAGTGAGCTGAGATCCGGCCACTGCACTCCAGCCTGGGCGACAGAGTGAGACTCTGTCTCAAAAAAAAAAAAAAAAAAAAAAAAAAAAAAAAAAATTATGGGTGTAAAGGGAAAGCACTCTGTTTTAAATTTTAAATTGTACATGAAATAATACAATATGCATTCAAGACGTATTTTGAAAAGTTGAGGACACCTGCAGTGAATCTTAGAACAACACTGAAAAACCAGAAAGTAAAACTAAAATCCAAAAGAAGGCAGAAATGAAAGCGTTGAGAAGAGTTGAAACAAACAATGAATAAAAAGTATAAAATAGATATCCACTCACCAGTGTCAAAAAGTAATTCTATTAAATGCATTAAATAAAATAATCACACAAATTAAACACCATAGATTTTCAGATTGATAATAGAAAAGCAAGACAACTACTTTTTTTTGTTTTTTTTAATTATACTTTAAGTTCTAGAGTACATGTGTACAACGTGCAGGTTTGTTACATATGTGTACTTGTGCCATGTTGGTGTGCTGCACCCATCAATTCGTCAGCACCCATCAACTCGTCACTTACATCAGTTATAACTCCCAATGCAATCCCTCCCCCCTCCCCTCACCCCCATCCTCCCTCCCCATAATAGGCCCCGGTGTGTGATGTTCCCCTTCCACAGTCCAAGTGATCTCATTGGACAACTACTTCTTAAACTACATTCTTTCTAATTATAAAAGTACAAAGAGATCAAAAGTAAAAAGATAAGAGCAAGGCACCTTGAAAACTCTTAATTTTAATAAATCTAAAATGTGAATGGAAACAAAGCCATGAAAAAGTGTTAATTAATTCGTGCAAAAGTGTACAAATTAAAATTTATGAGATACCCTACATCTGCCAGGAAGGCAAAAACAAATCAAACAAAATGAAATAAAATAAATCTAAGCTCTGGAATCATCAAATACCGGCTCATAAGTTTGTGATAAAAGTACAAGGGATGGATTATTTCATACTGATGGGTGAAAGTGCTGAATGGTAAATCAGTTTAGAAAAATATTGGTAGTTTCTTATAAAGTAATACATATCTCACAATCCGGGAATCCCTCTCATGAGATTTTTCTTTCTATAAATGAAAATATATGTCCTCAAAAAAGACTTAGATACAAATGTTCATACCAACTTATTCTAAATAGTAAGAAATTGAAAATAGCCCAAATGGCAATCCACAAAGGAATCAAGAACTCTTAGATGTGTATACATACAAAAGAATAGAATTCAGTAACAAAAAGGATGAACTGATATGCACAACATAGATTAATATCTCAAACAGCAATAAGCAAAATAATTCATACACAGAAGAGTACATATATTGTGATTTTACCCTTCTAAAGTTTTAGAACAGGTAAAATTAATCTATGGTGACAGATACATTCAGAGGGTTTGTCTCTAGAAGGGTCATGATTGACTGGGTGGAGGCATGAGGAAAGTTTATCTTGTGACATAAATGTTCTATAACTTGACATGATTGTATGCATTTTCAAATTTATTAAACTCATCAATTATAATCTATATTTAACTAAGTATAAATTATACTGAAGGAAACAAAAGACATTTTGTAACTGTTACATATTTTTCTATATTAAAAATGTAAATTGAGCTTTAAAAAACCTTAATGATGAGTGAGGAACCCAGATATCATATGCATATTCCTTAGTTCCAATTTAGCCTCATCAATAAGTCTGATTTGCGTGTAATCTTGTGATTCCTGATTAGAGACCCTCAGTTATTGGAAGTGTAAAAAACCATTAGAAAATTGATTAAAAAGTCCATAGTACTGGCATGTGTCAACACAAGAAACATCTTTTTCTTCAAATCAATTTGAAAAGCATTTGACTAAAGATCTTGAATATCTGTTTTGTTGCTGTTGTTCCTCAATTTATTTTTTATTGACGTAATAAGCAACATACACATATAAGAAGTCAAATAATTCTGAAATGTTTCTATGAAAAACAGCTCATTGTTTTTGCTCTGAAAAATAAATGTTCACTGCTACTTCTTGAACTTTTCACTCTGGATAAACTCTATTGTCTATCATGATCTTTTTGGTAGTTGAGAGGTTTTCTTTCTTGGATATATACACTATCCCCACTTACACAGTTCCAGTAATCCTAATTATTCTTCTTTATAAATTGTATGTAATGAAACAATAATGAGGACTTAAGATATTATAATTATCCTTGTATTTTATAACTACTAAATAACTTCTTTTAAAATTATGTTAGTTTATTCTACAGTTGGCATTATTTTTATTTGCTTAGTTTTGACACTGGAGCTGGTATTCCACCTGATATACTTCAAAATATCTTTCAACAGCTACTAGTTCATGATTTCCAATGCCCAGACACAGTCAATATCTTACATTCTACCCTTCCATCACATTTCACCCTCTCTCTTCCTCCAGTAGCTTCCATCTTACAGCAGCAAGTCTGGAAAGATTACTTTTGCTGTCTAGAGTACAGTTGCTATCCTGGGAAGTCCCTTTTATTCTCCTTTGCTGGGTCTCACATCGTGACACCATGTCTTTCTCTTTCATCCTCTGCCATCATCCTTCTATTCTGTTTGTCCTTAAAAGTTCACAATATCTTTTTTTCTCTTGCGATTTTGATTAGATATGGGAAAAAAGATAAATACATGTGATCATGATGCCATGTTTATGCCAACTTTCTGAGCATGTACTTTGTGTTATTTTCTGTCATTGTTCTTTTAAAAATTCAAATGCCACACCCGAGAACAAGTAGATGAAAGATTTTGCTGATATGTGAAAAATGTCAATCAATTAAGTTATTGATTCAAAGGAAACAGAATGTCCATCTATTTCCCAATCCAACCTGAATGCTGTCCTAAATCCACTTTTCCTTGTGCTCAATATTATAGTTAGCGCCTTATGTTAAGGTTAATAGCAATTACTTTTACGTAAATCATACAAGAAAGGACCTGTCATTATTATTACAAAGAAACATCTATAATTAAAAGTAAGTAGACATTTGCCAGCTACAAGAAAATAGGCATAGTCTCAATTTGTTATATATAAAATGGAATTTAAATTTCCTATTTTATGTTATTTTGAAGAACAATAAAATTTTGGTAGCATATGATTTTGAATTCTAAAGTATTATTAAAAATAGAGGTTAATTGATGCTTAATATCTGCATAAAAAGTTATATCATTAACTGGAATGGGTTGTCTATAGAAAATGGAAAGCAACATGGAAAAACTATTTCCTTTTTGGCAAAAGGAAAAGCATAAGGGGCAAGGTTTGGAAGGCAGATACATTTGCACTGCTGCACAGGGAAGGAGGAAGTGGTGTTGGTAAGTGCTTGATAATCTAAAAGAAATTAAAGCGGCAGTTCCCTGACTTAAGGAAGTTCTGAAGAGACCAGTGCCTACTTTTCTGCATGATGACAGTAATTAGGCTAATTATAACTACTATAATTGAAGGGAGTTTCAAATGTATTCTCATTCTATTTGTAAATACAATCGATTGATTTGCTGAACAAACGTAGTTTTGAGATATGCGATATTGTCTGATAATGTATGGATGTTTGGTCAACAGTCCTTCTCATAAATGTGTATGGAGCCAGATGCTGCTTAGTAATTTAATTGTTAAATAATAAAATCTATGAGTTGATGCTTTCTCATAGAATATTTAATAATTGTTACAAAGGAAGTATCATGTCTTTTTTTTTTTTTTTTTTTACATATTAGGATTGGAATTAATTTCCAGCTCAGACAGTTGAAAAAGAGGCAGCAGATATAATGTCATTCTGTGCTATTTAAAGTAGATATGCAGAAGAGAGAAGCAGTTGGCCAGTGTACTCATGGAAAGACAAGTAGTGGGTCAAAGCTCAACGGGAAGAAAGGCTACTTTCAGGAACACACAGCAAGTAAATAATGACATTCTGTGGAGCAGAATGAAAAGATAAATTATATCTGAAAATGACTCTAAATTAAAAGTAAAACATAAGCAATTGCCAAGGGTTAGTGCATTTTAAACAAATAGTCGTAAGTACCATGATGCAGAAATGTACAGAAGCATCGAATTTTATGACAAACATAGCAAACAAGGCACATGAAGCACAGGAAATAGGTAAAGACAATGTAAACAATTTAAAGAGAAGGTAAAACTGAACCAAATAAAAACTGCAAAAATTCTCTTATTCTGAGTCTCGTGTGTTCCTGGGAAAAAGAATTAGAAACTGGTATATAAAATTTCCTGATGTAATATTTATAACTGATCTGGATAATTTAGTATAAGTAGATTATGTAGAAAACTAGATATAATTATCTGGTCTTCTGCCTGGAGATCAGATATTCTCAACTAGTCTTAATGCTCATTTTCATATGTTTCTGAGATACTATTAGAGTTAAATATCCATTCTAGATGGATGACATGTCTATTTGCATATATAGATTCTGGTACCATAAGTCGATAAAACTAGATTCGTCTCCTATATAGGACCCTGTTGTGATAAAACTTACTTTTGACTGGTCATATTTTATATTGTACTTACCTAATTTGTATTTGTTTTTAGAGCCAGAGTTAACCTAGAAGACAGAAGGCTAGGGTGATGGCTAAAATCTTTTTGGGGATCTTCCACCGGTGGTATTATAGCCTAAATATTATTTTAAGGGAAAGCTAGAGATAACCAGAAATAAGTATTGAATTCACAGTGGAGGCAGTAGAAGTTGCTAAAGTCAGAGACAATGACAAAGCCAGAATATAAGGGCAAGTACTATAGCCAGGTCCTAAGAAAACTGAATAAAAATTTTATCTGGAGGAGCTAGATGTGACTTTGTGAAGGTCACATAGTCAAGAGATTAGAGATATCTGTCTGAGAAATGTCCCAACTTAGCAGGCATCCAATTTTTCTTAAATGGACTGACAAATATGGTTTACAGGATGTTTCAAACTGGCTATAAGAGATACCAGGTAACACCCATTAGGATAGCTATTATTTTTTTAAGAAGGAAAGTAACTGTTGGCAAGAATGCAGAGGAATTTGAATCTTTGTGCATTGCTGGTGGGAATGTGAAATAATAGAGTTGTGTAGAAAATGGTAGAGTATTTTCTCAAAAAATAAACAAAATTACCATATTATCCAGCAATTCCATTTCAGTGTATACACTCAAAAGAAAGAAAGCAGGGGCTTTAAAATGTATTTTATAACCACGTTCACAGCAGCATTTTTCACAATAGTCAAAACATGTAAGCAACCCAAATGTTCATCAATGGATAAATGGATAAACAAAACATGTTATATACATACAGTGGAGTATCATTCAGCCTTAAAAAAGAAGGAAATCTAGACAAATGATATATTATGAATGAGCCTTGAAGGCACTATGCTAAGCAAAATTAGCCAGTCATAATAGGATATAACAGGATAAATATCATAACTTATAGAAGGATAAAAATTCTAGGCTGGGCACAGTGGCTCACACCTGTAATCCCAGCGCTTTGGGAGGCTGAGGCAGGCGGATCACCTGGAGTCAGGAATTTGAGACCAACCTGGCCAACATGGTGAAACCCCATCTCTATTAAAAATACAAAAGTTAGCCAAGCATGGTGATAGGCACCTGTAATACCAGCTACCTGGGAGGCTGAGGCAGGAGGATCACTTGAACCTGGGAAGCAGAGATTGCAGTGAGCCGAGATTGTGCCATAGCCCTCCAACCTGGGCAACAAGAGTGAAACCTCGTCTGGAAAAAAAAAGGTATTAATGTACATATATGAGGTACCTACAGTGGTCAATTTTATAAAGACATAAAATGATGATTGTCAGGGAATGGGGATGGAATGGAGACTTTATGTTTAATGGGTATATAGTTTCAGGTTGAGAAGATGAAAAAGTTTTGGAGATAGATGGTGATGATGATGGCACAACACTATAAATGTTCTTAAAGTCATAGAACTAAACATTTAAAAATGATTAAAGTAGCCAAATTTTATGTTATGTTTTACCACAATTAGAAAAAATAAAACATTACCAGCATCACTTCCTGCCTACACATCAAAAAACCCCACCAAAATAAAAAAAAAAACAGTATGTATATCTAAGTTTATGAACATGAGGTTTTACACCATATATTTTTATATTTTAAGTTGTGGGACAACATTATGCCATGATTTTATTTATTGAAGAATATACCTATGTTATAGATGAATGCATGTTTGTGGGATAAATAAAAATGTAGTTATACATAGATACAAGTAATTTTTTAAAAATATTGCTATTAGTATTAAAAATCAAATTTAAAAGGTAATAAACAAAAGAAAAATAAACTCATATAAATCCCAGATAGGATACAAAAATTAGTACCAAGATGAAAATCCTCGACACTCCCATATTATCATTCTGTAACTACCTGGTAGCCGGGAACTGCCTAAATCAACTTTGGTGGGAAGCTGAATAGGGGACAAATCTCATTGTTTGGGGGCTCTGCACCAATTACTTTACATAATTACAGAGAAAAGTTTGGTTATGATAAAAATATCAAAGAAAATACTGATCAGAATATTAACGTTATGGACAGTGTTGGTAGACAGAAGAGCCAAACAGAGAAGAGTCATAGACAATTGCAATACCACACTGCGTGTTCAGTGCATTTGAGATCTGTTGATGTCTTCACTCAGAAAAAGCTACGTTGCTTTGTTTTTAAAAAGATAGGGTATGTTATTGCCTAACCGTTTAGGTTGTCCTCAGAAAAATGTAGAGTATCTCTAGTTCAACATTCTCACCTATCCTTGAAATCTAACCCTTCCAAAATGGCTATCTATGCCATTTTCCCTTATAAATAGCTCTCTTCTTTGTTGCAGTGATCACACTGAGAGTGGGTAGTGTGCGCAATAGAGTAGGAAATTTTGAAAAGCAAAATGACCAGTCTATAGTTAGAATTATTGTACCTCTTGGGGGCTGTACATACAATGCACCTAACCCTGTGTTCAGAAAGACAGATTCCAGAGATTGGCAATTGCATCAGAACCACACAAAGTTGCTGGAGAGCATTTGCATAGAAAAAGGGGTTTGCAGAAGTAAGGGAAAGAGAAAGGAAAGCTGAGAAGAAACAACTGATGTTCACTGCAAAATAGCTTAGCTTAGAGGGCAACAGAGTGCAGTTTTCCATCTCTATTTACTTTTGCTGCCAAAATACAAATGTCTGGTGGAGCCTAGTATATAACTAAGAGGGTTGGAAGATACTAAAATGAAAGGACCTGCTCAGAGTAGAGACCCAGGACTGGATCTCCAATCTAGCTGCATGGCAGGATGAAGCCAAAGTGGTGACCACTGATTGATACATTCATTTAGTAAATATGACTAAATTGGCGAATAGGGGGTGGAGCGAGAAGCATTCTCTTCCATTTACTGATAATTAGTATGTCCAGCTTTGAGATAACCTAAGCATGTGGTCCCCTCTAGGTAGCCAAAACACTTCACAGTTTTCACTCCCCATTACCATCTATGCATGCTCCTACCTTGAAACAGGAAAGGCCTTCAACTCCTCTATCTACACAAAAGGGAAATAAGGCATGGGGTGTTTAAAATGAGTTGTTCAAGGTTTTACAACAAGTAAGTGATAGCATCATGCTCTGATGTCTTCTGATTCCAAATTCAGTGATCTTTGTCTACCTGACTCTTTCAATTCTTATTTAAATTATAATAAAATTCTTTATTATCTCAGTTCTATAGATGAAAAAAACAGGCTTTTAGAGGTATAGTACTGTGTACCTCTATACCTTTTAAAGGTATAGTACTGCAAGTGAAATGTATAGGACTGGCAGTCCTTCAAATGCAACGTGTATATTCACAAACATATATTCTCTTTAAATATCCCTGAATATATTTATAAGTTAGACTAATTAAAAAATTATTTGATTTTGGAATAGATTCACTCCCCTCTGCCAGTAATATAGGTATGACTCAGGGTTTTGACCTCATGAATGCAGCGCTCAAATCAAATGACATGATCAATACACAACTGTGTTGATCATGACTGGTGTGAAGCTGATATCAGTTTATATTGAGCCAAAATCAGTCACAGAGGCTGCTTATTAGTAGGGTGACCATGTGATTTATTATATAAATCAGGATGCTTTTGAAAGTAAAAGTGGTGCTATTAATAGCCATGCTAGGACAGCAGTATTATCTGGGATTGTCCTAAGCAGACACACATGCATGCCTAGCCTTCAAATAGTCTATGAATATGACCACTGACTTACATGACCAGTGTTGCTTCCAGTAATGAAAATATATGGTCATTCAGGGACAAAACGAAAAAAACATGAAAGCGTTTTCACATTTTGGAGGCAGACACATCCTTGCAAGTTTCATCAAATGAGCTTTGTTTGCAAAAGAGTAGGGTTCATATTTTAATCATAAATACTTCTCATCAGGAATCCCCTGAAGGACTGGAAACTCTTAAAATGTATTTTAATAATAAATATTTTCATGTAGATTCAATCTCCTCACTGCCCCATTTATCTGGTTTGTGGAATCATAATGCTTGCCTTGTTGAGCTATGAATAGATTCTTCTATCCTGTGTCTAGCTATGTTCTTGCTAATTTCTCCTTGCCAGGTGGCCTGCAGAGCAGCGCCTTGATTTCAAATGCTATCTCCAAACAGAATGGCAGTGGGAGGCCAAAGGAATCTACCAAGAAAAGCATAATTGAAGAACGTTTACAAAGTTATAATGGCCTCTCTTGATTTTGATGCTAATCTCATATTAAATCCTATAGTGTTTCTTGAAAAGAATGGCACGGAAATGACTTAAAGGAATTTTGCTCTCCCTAGGACCTTCTCTTCCTCCTTAATGTATTTATTAATACTACATGTTTAGGATTTATTAAACAGTTTTAAAATATTAAGCTGAAAAGATTGGTCTGTCAATTAACTGAAAACTTGAACAGCAGGCAACTTTTATTCTCTTGTTTATACCACTCTTTCTTTTGTGCAAGTTTAGCCCTAGGCAAAGTAGTAGAGTCCGTAAGACTTCCCTTTTATACCCATCTAACCTTTTTTAGTTCCTGTCTCTTCCATTTTGTGTCTTCTAGGATTCTTACTATTATTTAGTACTCCAAGGCCTTGGTCTGTCTGCACTGTCAAGTCATAATTTTGTTAGATCTAGCTAATAGGGGCCTAATGTACTCCTCTTTCTAAGGTCTTCACTTTATCATTGCAGACTTTTAAAAATTCCTCTCCTATATAACGTTTCCAAGCACCAGTGAAACGAATCTGTAATAGTGAAATTTCAGACACTATCAACATGCAACACTGATAGTCTCTGGAAAACTCTGCCAGAAGATACAATTGTACAGCATGAAAATGATACTTGCTCATTAAACAGGTTTGTGTAACTTGTGAACACTGATTATTTGCAGAACAGAGGAGAAATTGTAGGGGAGACTGAGCTGGTTTTCAACTGAGGTACTAATATGTACCCCACCATCACCCCAGTATCCTTCAAAAGCAAACATGAGAGACATAAACCAGAGATAAACCACTAAACTGTGAGCCACTGGAGTAGGGGCTATATTTCTTACTTGCTTTCTATCTGTCTTTGCATCTGGCCCATGGTACATCTGACTCAGGTTTTTTATTTTATTATTTTGGTGGAAGGAAAGTAAAAAGAAGGAAGGGGGAGAAGGAACAATGGAGGCAGATGGAAAAACTGAAATTTGAACCAAAGCCTGTGTTTTTCATCATAAAATCTCCCTATATCTTGACTATAGTGTATTGATTGCTTCCGCTGTGTCTCTCTTCTTTGCCATGTCATTATGTATTTATGAAAGGTGCCAGGATCATGCCTGGTCCCTGAAAGGAGGCTATCTACTAAAAAGTAACATGTTCTTTTCATCCAGAGCTTTTCAGATAGATAACCTAAGGAGGTTCTATTTTGAATATTAGCTTAAGTTTTTGAGATCCTGAATTTTTGAATCTCATATCTGGTGAGTGAAGACTAAACTTAGAAAGAATGAATTTCTGATACACAAATGTTCCAATTTCATTCAGAACAAATGTAATTGGTTCTTAAATATGGGTTGAATGAATGAATAATGTATAACAGAGAGAGTTATCAAAAAGTGTTGTAGTCACTTGTTCTGTTCACTGATATTTGTGCTTCTGCTACATGAAGACATATGGTAGGATTCTCTTTCTCCACCTCCTTAAAGTAAAATGCAGCCAGGTGGCTTATTTTGGTTAATGAAATGTGTGCTGAGGTGATATGTGTCATTGTGACATAGGCGTCTTTAAGATATACCATGTCTTTCCCCATTACCACAGTGTAACAGAAAATGATGAGTTTCTGGTTGGTGGAGTTGAGTTTGTGTCCCTGAGTGAAGATTTTGTGAAACTATCAAACTGTAATTAAAATGTATTGTGAACAAGAAAGGTTTTTCTGGTTTAAACTATAGGGATCTGGAAGATATTTGTTACTATTACATGACCTAATCTATTTCAATAGTCACATATAAATTCAACAGAAGCCAGGGTTGATGCTGCACTTCATAGGACCACCAACCCATTTCTAGCTCAGCCTAAGAGGAAGAAGCATTCTTGACATGATGAAATGCCCTAGAAATTTAAATCCAATTTTCTTCAAGTGCCACCTATACCATATACCTATATGACAAGGAAGGAAGAAAGGAAGGGAGGGAGGGAGGGAGGGTGGAGGGGAGAAACATAGAAAAAAGAAAGGAAATTTCAATTTGAATTGTATCTTACATATTTACCACATTTACCTTATTTGATTTATGTAGCAACTCTAGACTATAACTTGCATAACTTTTTAAAATAAATCGTATATTTTAAAGCTGGACATAATGGCATAAACTTATAATCCCAGCTAATTGGGAGGCAGAGGCGGAAGGATGACTTGAGTCTAGGAATTTGATTCCAGCCTGGGCAACAGAGCAATACCTCATCCGTAATAATATATTAATAAATATTTCATTTTAGAAAAGTTTAGATTTACAGAAAACTTACAAAGATAGTAAAAAGAATTCCCCCTCACCCAGTTTCCCCTATGATTGCTCTCTTACATTAGTATGGTACATTTACTGTGATTAATGAACGAATACTGGTAAATTATTAAATAAGATTTATATTTTTTCAGACTTCCTTCATTTTTATTTATTTTCCCTTACTAGAATCCCATCGGGGGTATTCCCTTACATTTAGTTGTAGTGTCTCCTTTCAGTCCTCTTGGATGTCATGTTTTCTCATACTTTCTCTGTTTTTAATGATCTTGACAGTTTTGGGGAGTACTGTTTACATATTTTGTAGAATGTCCCTCAATTAGACTTACTCATGATTTGACTGGAGTTACATGTTTCTGAAAGACGATCATAGAAGTAACGTGACATTTTTAAATACATCATATTAAGGTTCCCTACTGTAACATGCCTTAGCATCACTGATGTTGACCTTCACCACTCAGCTGAGGTAATGTTTGTCAGATTTCTCCATTATAATTACTTTTTTTCTCTTCCCTGTCTGTATTCTTCACTTGGGAACTAGTCCCAGTCACTGCTCATGATTAAGAGGATATACTTTATCTCCTAGTGGATATCTACATACTTTATTTGGAAATTTTCATCTTCCATGCTTATTTTCCCCAAATTATTTAGTTAATCATTTTTACCAGTATAATAAAAGGGTAATACCAGAGTAACATTACATTTTACCTGTTTGTTTTGGTGAAACTATTCCAGCTTTTGTCACTGGGAGGTCCTTCAGTTGGCTCCCATGCCTATTTACATATAGTGTGTGTGTGTGGTGGGGGGCGGGGCCACTTTCTAGCATCTGCAAGATGATCTAGATTCTAGATTCAGCTTAGACATTTCTTATCTCAGTCCCAGAATCAGTTATTTCTCCAAGGATCCCTGGATATCTGGTTGTTTTTATGGGGAATAAATATTAGAAATCAAGATCTGAGTCCTAGGTGGGCTTATAGCTACTGCAGTGTCATTGATTCTAGTCATCGCAATGGACAGAGCAAGAAAATATGCTTGTATACCAATTCACATGTATACACATAACTATAAATACTTCTATAAGCACCTTGATCTACATTAAGCTAAACATGAGTTTATACTAATGTCGCCAACTCTAATTCATTACCACATGGACCATTGTACACATTTCCACTTTGTTATCTGTAAACTCCAACAGTGAGAAACCTGGTTCACAACCTGATGCATATTTTTAGTTTCATATTATAGGTATGAACTTTGAAATTCAGACAAGCATTATGGTCTACCTAAGGTCTATAACTAGATATCAGCACCCAACCCAGACCACAGCTAAACTTTTGAGTTCAATTCAGTGCTCTGAACCTTGTTATCCTATGGCATGCTCTACAGGATTTGTCAATATTCTATGGGTGAGTTGGGGCATGCCTTTGCTATCACTGTCGAATATTTGAAGTGAAAAAATCTTTAATCTTTTAAGAGATATGTAAAAGACCGTGACATTTATGTATTGGGGGTACTCCACTATATCAGAAATACTCATTGAGAGCTGCACCATTACCACTTCCAGACACTTTGGATGAATTTAAACAAAACACACACACAAAAAGCCATGCCCTCATGCTCAGTTCTACAACATGCTCTAAGGTGACATGTGTCAAAAAGCAAACAGAACAGGATGGATTTAGTATAGATTTTATTATGCTACTTTCTGTTCAGCATTTTGAGCTAGCTGGAAAAGAATGCTACCTTGTTAGCATTTTTTTTTCTCTTTTAGTTGCCAATTAGTAATAACATGAATGATATCGTACCCTTTCTTAATTTTTATGCACTGAGAATTTTTATACACCATGTGTTTTTTAAAGGCTGACATATGCTATTTACACCTTTCTATCTGTATGATGAACGGATATTTTAGTTTCTTTTTTTTTCTAGAAGATTGTGAAAGCTCTTTGTTTCTAGGTAGAAATAAGTTTTCCTGTGATTTCAGTATCCTCATTCTAGTGACATTTTTGTATAAATTTTCAGATCATCTTTAAATTGTTATATATACAGCGATCTGTCTGGCATGGCTTGAAATAAATTCTAGCAAGAGGTAGGGAAACAAACCTTTGGAAATCACTTTAAACTCTGGGTTAATATTCAGAAAAAAAATATGTTCTAGTAGAATATTTTTAGGTGGCAGTAAATTCCCTGTCTTAAAATTTATCAAGAACAGTCTATGAATTTAAACATCAACTCTGACTTAATGATACATGGAGATGAAAAAATGTTCCATTAAACAATAATTATTCTATTTTCAGTTAGTCTGTGGGCATGCCCAAGTGTAATCATCCTCCCAATCCTGGCTTGTTCTCATATTCCCATAGCCAGTTTATTCCAACAATCTCTTTGTTGGTCTCTTGGTTTCTCATCTCACTACCTTACATGTCTTCATATCAACTTAGTTTCCTTAAAACATGGCTTTCATCATGCTATACTCCCTTATTGAAAAGCCCTATGAATTTTCATTTCCAAAATCTTAATATCACTTCAATTCAGAGTAGGATTTTTGTTCTCCACTCTATAACTTAGTATGTGAATTTTTGAAGTTGTTAAATGGTCTCCTCACTGTCCTCAAACTTCCTATGCTTTTAATCATGCTGTTAGCTTCACCTAGGATTATTTCATCTCTTTTTCTGCTTACCTAAATTTTACCCCTTCAAAGGATAGTTCTCTTTCTCCTTAAAGACTTTCCTTACTGGTTTAGCCCCACTGATTTCTCTTTCATTCATATACATACATATTTGATTAGTTTGTATGTTTATATAGTTTCCATATACATTCTGTCATGTAGTGTTAACTGTTATTCTATATACACCAATATTCTCCTCCCAGTCATTGTAAATTTGTTCCCAGTCCCATGCCTTCTAATTCTTGATCTTTATGTTGCCTTACGACGGGTTAAGAGCATGATGAACACTCAACATAGATAATTCCTAATTAAAAAGCATTTAACTTACAAATGGTATTGACATATTAGCAAATGTCATTCCTTTTGCCTTCACTTGCCATAATCTGCCCATTTGTTTTCATGTCTGAGAAAGCTAGTGTGGAAAAAAATTCAATTTATAATTTTAGAAAATATCTGGATCAGAGATTTAGGAAATAAATTATTCTACATTGTTGAGAATAATAATAAAGATAACAATAATAGAGGTCTGGATTACCTATGTAGTCTTTTCAGACTTCCTGTTTTCATTTTACTTGGTAAAATAATAGGAATTTTGGAGTCTAACAGACTTACAGGTAAATTCCAGACCTACCCTTTGACAGTTGTATGGTTTCAGCTAAATGTTCTGTACAGAAGGGATAATAATATTGTGTACTCCAGAACCACAGGGTCATAATGCCCATACATTGTTTCTAATGATCATATATAGTACATATTCTCTCTGTTGTAAGTATTTATATCTCATTATGAATACTGGAAAATTCTGACAGATACTAAAAATTTAGTAATGACTATCGAATCTAGCCTTTGTATTTTAGAAATAAGCATCTGAATCCAAGAGAGATCAAATGAATTGTTCAAGTTTAGAAAACTGGATAGCAGTGCCATTCAGAGTACAGCCCAGGTGCCTGGGGTCCAGGAGCACCTTCTCCTGCTGTGCTGTGTCCTCCCCATCACACGCCTCATTATGATTCTCTTCGTGACTCCCTATGTGCCGCTTATTCCACTCTACCTTCCCATAGTGTTGGTGATCAATATCTTCCCATACTTTAGTGGTGTTTAGAGTAAGGATCCACATCACTATTGCTTTTTATGCTATTGACTCTGGCTTTGATGTTGTTTCAGAGCAGTTTCAATTATTGAATACAGGAATCTCATTTAAATAATTGAATAACTACTGGATTGCATTAGGAACAAGATGAAATATTTGAGTTAATAAAAGGGCTATTGATACAATTGTCTCACAGCATTCTATCTCACAGATAAGTTTTAGAATAAAACCCATAACTACAAAAAGAGATATTTTCTTGATTTTGCTTTCTGCAGTTGATAAAATCCAGAATGACATTGTGCTTGGCACAAACCTAAGGTATATCAATCTTTTGTCAATTAACTATCTTTTTTGTAAACATATTTAAAGAAGGTTTTGGAAACAGTTTCTTGATAGAAAGGAAAGCTATTTCAAAAAAGTAGCAGAATTATGAACTAAATCATGGACTTTTTTTTTTTTTTTTTTTTTTTTTTTTAAGTACACCTAAGTTTACTATAATGGAAGCCAGAGAAGCCATGGACACGAGGATCAGAGCTATACTGACTGCTGTTCTTTAACTTCCCATAAATCTCTCTCTGACAGATCCCTCTCTGTGTATGATGGTAAAAGCAGAGCCCATGTTTTAATATTTATTGGTATTCTAGCTTTATGATTAGTACCTTCTTATCTGCTGTAGCGCTTTCTACTGCCCTGTGTGTTCTTGCTCTTTATGTGTAGCAAACCACACTACCATACATGTTTGTCTCTTTTTCTATACTCACTTTTGGTAATTCTTTTTTTTTTTTTTTAATTTCAACTTTCATTTTAGATCCAAGGAGTATATGTACAGGTTTGTTACATTGCTATATTGTATGATGCTAAGGTTTGGGGTATGATTGATCCTGTCACTCAGATGCTGTACTCAATAGGTAGTTTTCCAGCCCCTGTCATCCTCTCTCCTTTGCCTCTTTGGGAGCTTGTGTCTGTTGTTCCCACTTTTGTTTCCATGTTTACCCAACATTTAACTACCATTTACAAGTAACAACAAGTGATATTTTGTTTTCTGTTTCTGTGTTAGTTTGCTTAGTATAATGACCTGAAGCTGCATCCATGTTGCTGCAAAGGACGTTATTACATTCAATTTTATGACTGTGTAGTCTTCTATAGTGCGTATGTACCACAATTTCTTTATGCAGTCCCCTGTTTATGGGCTCCTAGGTTGATTGCATGTCTTTGCTATTATGAATAGTGCTGAAATTTCCCATTTATTCATGGCTGTGACTAAGGAAATGTAATGCAAAGTTCATATTTGCTTTAATAAAGTATTATTTTAATTCAAAAATGGTTATTGCAAGCCAATCTATAAAGTGGATGATCCTTTTATTCTCCTTAAATGTGAATAGAGTTTACACACATGTTAGTTTAATTCTCAGTATCCCATTTATCTTTAGAGGAAGTATATGTTATCCAAGTACTTTAGAGAGACAAAGGCTAATAAAATAACTACCACTGTTTTATTCCTTTTCAATTTTTCTTTGAGTATTTCTTACTTAATGTACTAATTAAGATTTGACAATGTTGAAGATTTTTGGTGATAGCTGGAAACCTTGTCTTATTCCTCATCTCAGAGGAAATCTTTCAACATTTCCTCATTAAGTATAATTTCTGCAGATATATGCTTACATATATAGTAGATATGTATTATTTGTGGATTTTGATTTTTTTGCAAATTATCCTACTAACAAAAAATTTATTTGTAACCCCCAAATCAATACTCTGTGCACTTTTGTGGTCATTCAGAGACATACTCAGTGTTATGAGAAACTTAAGTCATCCAATACCCATCTTCCCAGCTAAGATTGAACAAGGTGATTCTCTGACTTGTTTTCAGCTCTCATACTGTAAAGAGTACCCTTTCTTGCAGTCTGTTTAGTGCCATGTTTTCCAAATTTTTATGTTTTTTTGTTGGGTGAGATCACATTTAGTGTGGCCACCAAGTATAGTGAAATGCTATCTAGTGTTACTAAACACAGGAAGACTGTAATATGGCTTACAGAAAAAGAAAATACTTGCATAGGCTTCATTTAAGCCTGAGTTGTAGTGCTATTATCTATTACTTCAATGGTAGCTATAATATATCCTATTTATATCATGGGAGTGCTGAGTTCAGGTTATATACATTCCCTCCTGCTAATTTTCAGGAGGGATAATGCTGTGTCTTCTGTTTCTGTGTCTTCTTGCAGTGTCTTTGTAGAATTTTAAGACCAAAGCTATGCTAGTCATCAAAAATAGTTGATGGCCAGGTATGGTGGCTCATGCATATAATCCTGGCACTGTGGGAGGACAAGATGGGAGGATTTCTTGAGGCCAGGAGTTCAAGACCAGCCTTGACAACATAATAAAACCCTGTTCTTATTTTTAAAAATAAAATAAAAATTAGCTGGGCATAGTGGTACACATCTGTAGTCCCAGCTACTTGGGAGGCTGAGTTAGGAGGATTGCTTGAGCCCAGAAATTAGAGACTGGAATGATCTATAATTGTGGCATTGCACATTAGCCTGGGTGACAGAATGCAACCCTATTTCTTAAAAATAAAAATGTTGGTAGGTATTCTTTTTTCCAGTTCCCTGGATTAATCAGGATTGACCAGACTATTCTCCATTAAACATTTTCAGAATCTCATAGATTACACACACACACACACACACACACACACACACACACACACACAGGCAAACACAGACATACTATTTCTCTTTAATAAAAAATCTTCTGGCCTGCAATCCCTATCCTGTATACAGAAAAGTCAGCTCAATTGTAGAGATTTGCCTTTCAGAAATTCAAGCTTTGTTGGTTCTTTCTTTGTTAATCTATTATTTGTGTGATTTTAAAAAATTAATTTCTCTTCTTCTTTTATAACACAGACTTTACATTATTATGTTTTCCTTTAAGTACTGATATAGTTGCATCCCACAAGTTTTCATATACATTTCCATTATTATTTACTCAAAATATTATCTCAATTTTATTATACTTCCTTTTTTGGTCGAGTGATTATTTAGAAATGTACTTATTAGTGCCTGAATACCTGAGGATTTCCTACTTGTATTTTTGTTGTTGATTTGCAGCATAATTATATTATCATCAGAGGACATACTCATGATTTCAGGCCCAGGAATTTGGGAGTTTTACTCTTTCTTAATACATTATCTTTAAGAACTGGGAGAGTGGAGAAATTTAAACTAGTAATTCAAGGACTCCTTCAGAATCAAACTCTTAATCTGGTTGTTGACTCTGTTAGTCTACAGATACAAGAGATGAGAGATTTACCCTATCATTGATAAAAACTGACTATTTCCTGGGGTAGACTCCTGGGTCACTATAGCATTCGGATCTGGTTTGCCTACATTGAAGAAGATAAAGATGACTTCAAAAGGCTGGCTTGAAAGGAGATATCCATGCATGCCTCCAGATCCATAAATGGAGTAGATTCTGTCAGACTCAAGCAGAGGCAGATTAAAAAGTCAAAATAGAGTGAGCATGCTTTGTATTTATGTGAATATGTCTTAATTATATTAAGTGGAAACATTCTATTGTGTCAATATTGTTCTTTCTCCTGTATTTTTCCCTTTAGCATGCAAGCGAGTAGTTATTTTTCTCATATCTTTATCCTACTCTGCCTCCACTTCATTTTTCTACTGTCATTTTTTTCTCATTTTAATGCTCAATAGAGTTGCGTTTACTGAGTCTCTAGTTATCTCTATTCTCATTTAAGTGCACCTATTCAGGCTTACATGCTGCTGCCCACCACCACATGAAACTGTCCAGGGTTCAGTGCCCTCCATGTGGCTATTAATAGTGATCAGATATCACCATTTATCAATTTTGTATTACCAACATTATCTGCAACCTCCTTACATAATTTTTACTTGAGGTATTGGATTGAATAGTGCCCTCCGAAAACTTAGGTCCACCTGGAATTTCAGCATGTGACCTTATTTGCAAATAGGATATTTTTAGGTGTCATTATCTAAAATTAGATCATCCTGGATTAGTATGGTCTCTAACCAATAACTGGTGTCCTCATAAGAAGAGAAAACATATACAGGGTCACACTTAGAGACAAGATGGCCATGTAAATACATAGGCAGAAATAGGAGTGATAGAGACTAAGAAACTCACGAATTTCTGGCAATCACCAGAACTAGGAAAAGACATGAAGGAATCCTCTCTCAGAGCCTTTAGAGCAAACATACCTCTGCTGACAACTTGATTTTAGACTTCTTGCCTCCAGAACTGTGAGAAAATAAACTTTTGGGTTTTTTTTCAGGCCACCAAGTTTGTGGTGCTTTCTTAGGGAAGCCCTAGGAAACCAACATGCTTGCATCTAGGACCTCATAGCCTCTGGTGTTTGTTCATAGCCCATTGGCCTTTCCTAAGTTTCTTTGGTTGGTCCTCCTTCTTACCCCTGATCTCTTAACATGGTGCTCCAGGCCTGCTCCGTGACCATTTTTAGCAATCTACACTCATGTCTTTTGTGACTTTACCAGTCCCATGACTTCCAAAAAGATGTGTTCCCTAAAAACTCCCAAATGTGCATTTGTCACATGGAACACCCTAATCTCAAGTCTCACATTGACACTGATCAGCTTGCCAATTGACATCTCCACTTGTATTTCTAGTAGACATCTCATATTTAGTGTGACTCACCAAACAACAAATAATAACAAATACCTTTGCTCCCCTTCACGACCTGAGATTTATCTTCACTTTTTATCATCTCCATTAGTAGCAAGTCCATCCTTTTACTTGCTCATTCAAAAAGTTTGGAATCTTCCTGTATGCCTCACTTGTTTTTCATCAGAAAATCCTTTGTGCTTTATGTTCAAAATGTATTGAGGACTGCATTTACTGCTCATCACCTCCCTTGGTAGCACAGCACCATCATCATCAAGTAGGGTTATTGCTAGAGCCTCCTAACTGCCCTCCTTCATCTGTTCTTGCTCCTCCCCTTCAGTCCATTCTGAATGCATTAGACAAAGGGATCCTGTTCAAACACAGGTTCCATTGTATCAATCTGAAGGCCTAACTATGCCATGGATATTCATCTTGTTCAGAGTAAAAATTAAAGTCCCCATTAAAGCCTATAGGCTCTGTATGGTCTGACTTCCACTATCTTGCTCTTCTCCTCTCCTACTACCCAGAACCCCTGACCCACTCACTCCAACCATGTGAAGCTCCTCATTTTTCCTTCAATACTAAACACAGTCTTTACTTCCAGGATTTTACATTGTCTATATTTTGGGCCTAAAATGCTTTTCATATAAATATTTTCATGGCTTGCTTCTCGCCTTTTTAATTCTTTGCTCAAATGTCTCTCTTTCAATAAATTTTACTCGATGCTTTTAAAATTACAATCTCCATCATCTGGCACTCACTGTCATCATTTCTTGCTTATTTTTTTTTCCCAAAGAATTTATCATATTAAAGTTCTAATATGGTACCTAACCTATTTATGCACTTTTTAATGTGTGTCTTCTTTGACCAGGAATGTAAACTCCATGAAGTCTTTATCCACAACACCAAACATATGACTGGCACACAATAAGTTATTTGACAGATCAATTAATGAAGAAGTGATTAAATAAATTAGGTTCTACCAGTCAGATGCACTTGTGGAGGACTTTAATTTGGAACTGAAGAAAACGAGATGAGAGATGTACTGTGGGGCATCCATTTTAAATGTTATTCTTAAATCAGCTTCAATATTTTCCATTATTTGGAACTGAAACCTGATAGATATGCATGTACATTTATAAGAAAGGACTACTTTATAGGCATATTCTATGCATTGAGTATTATACACTCATTTTCTTTCATTTTAATTTTTAAAATAAAAAATTAATTTTCATTTTCATTTTTATTTCAAGTATAGGAATTATTTTTATAAGTAGTTATTAGGTGCCTATTTTATTTCAGGCACTCTGCAAAATAAATAATATAATGGTGTAGTAAAAAGAGCCATAAGCATCAATTGAGCAATAACTACCATACTTTGATAATTACCCACACATACATACAAACATGCATAGACACACACACATACACACACACACACACACACACACAATCTCATTTAATCTTTACAGCAACTCTGTAAAATATGTATTATTGTTCTCAATATATAGAATAGGAATTGAGGCTCAAGAGCTTAATTAACTTTTTGAAGTTCTCACAAGTAATCACAAGAAGATTTGAACCACCGTTTGTCTAAATCCAATACCTTCTCTAATTAGATAATGCTGCCTCAAAGAGTTTATAAATAGAAAGAAAGACATAACTAAACCAATAATTGTTATTAATCGTTAAAATATTGTAGTATTTACATTCATTATACTAGAATAGCAAAAATATTTTCTATGTTTTGTGGTAATTTCCCAGGCATTTATGAAGTAGGGACCTGGAATTGAATAGACTCCTAAAGGAAAGACAGAAGTTTGAAAGAGCAAGAAGAGTGGATGTGAATCCAGACAGAAGAAGAAAACAGCAAATATATGAAAGAGCTTAAGACGTACTCCTCAAGGTGAAACACTCTATTTTATACATATAGCATAATGTTATATCTATTATGTACACGTCAGTGATGAAAAAAATTGCTGAGTATGAAAATAGGAAATTACAATATAAATAACACCTAACATTGAAGACTGACTTACAGTGTAATAAATACTTTACATGGATGATGCCGTTTAATCCCCACAATAATCAAAGAAAGCAGAAATCTTTATGAAGCCCATTTTTAAGATGAGAAAATTGAAACACAGAAACATTACAAATCTTGACTAAAATTGTAAAACTTGCTAAAGCTACAAAGCTATTGGCACGAGGAACTCGTACTTAAACCTAGTAATATCGCCCTAAAACTCAGACACTTAACCGCTGTGTAATTATCTATCTGTCACTTTCCCTTCCTGTCTGTCTCCCCAGTCGTACAGGTCTCACAGACAATTTAATCGTAATTGAAAGTTATTTCTTTTTATTTTTACTTCCTGGGTAATGAAATTTCCTTATGTGTTTGAAATTCTGCGTTCTATGGGTGAGATACTTGCTTTTGCAGAACTTTGGAAGTTAAGTTGTAAAGAGATGTCTGACATTCAGCCAATCAGAGGTTTCGCACATATTTTTTGCACTTCAGTGGGTGATCTGAAGACTAAACTACAGTTTAGGTTTGTATTTGTGTCATCATTATGGAAAGTTGCAGTTTGCATGGTGCACTGAGTGGTGCTGGCAGTGACATCAGGATCCTGGAGCTGTGCTGGAAGTGGAGTGACAGGCAGTGTCAAGGGTAAGCATTGGTGGTGGCTTGCAACAACCAATGTCCAGCAATAACCATGCCTCTGGTCTATTTGTTTGCTTTACTTGATTGTGGTTCTGATGCTGAGCTCACCTAACTGTTTTTCCTTTTTTTTTTCTTTCTTTGCTTTTTGGTGTATTTCTCTTTTCCCTTTCCTTTTCCTTTCGAGATGGAGTTTTGCTCTTATCACCCAGGCTGGAGTGCAGTGGTGCGATATCTTCTCACTGCAACCTCCACCTCCCAGGTTCAAACAATTCTCCTGCCTCAGCCTCCTGAGTAGCCAGAATTACAAGCATGTGTCACCACGTCCAGCTAAATTTTGTAGTTTTAGTAGTGACAGGGTTTCACCATGTTGGTCAGGCTGGTCTCGAACTCCTGACCTCAGGTGATCCACCACCCACTTGGCCTCCCAAAGTGCTGGGATTACCAGCATGAGCAACCTCACCTAGCCATTTTTTTTAAAGCCACTTCTGACTTCTGGGCTTTGTTTTCTGGCATTTCTACTTCCTTATATCCATTTATCAAATATTATTATTATTATTTTGCTTAAATTAGCTAAATCCTTGCACATTTGAGCATGAAAATACATTCTGTAGGCAGAAAATTCTCATCCAAATTCCTTGAACGTTATATAAACCTTACATACATTTTCTCCACATCATCTTTCAGCAGGAATAAATTGGATAGAACTTGGTTTTATCCATAAATATGTAGAAGTGATTTTTCTAAAAGTGCTAAAAATAGGAATGATTTTGTTGATGTTTTACTCCTGGTTTTCATAAGCTAACACTGAGAGCACAAAAGAATTTTATTTAGGTAAGATTGGTCAATGATTTGAGGCCTGAGACATTAAATATTAATAATTCAGAAATTTATTCTACTTCTGAGCAAGCATCTTTATTGATCATAAGCATTACAATAAGAGTTAGGGTATAAAAAATGCATGTAGTCAGAGAAATAGTGTGCTTAGGGATGCTTAAATTATTGTAGACCTTTTCAGAAGTCATGTGGTTTTGTATTAAATAGGAATGCAGTGATAAAATAGTGTGATAAAAAGTTTAGCCCAGCAATGCTATAGAAAGTGTACAACAAACGAAGAAGAAAACAAAATTGGTTGCAAAATCTTTTAAGGATGAAAGAGTGCAAATTAGAAACAACTATTCAGCTAGAGAATCCTTATCATGCTTTTGAAAGAATATAGCATGTTGAAGTGTGGGACCTAGCTATTATTTCTATGGACTAAAAGTGGCTATACTAAGTTTTTTATCTCTTATCTGTATTCTGAGGGTATACACTCTGTATTTTTTTTAAACATATAAATTGTTGAATTTGCAGCTGGCTTGCTAATTTAGTTCCAGTTTTAGTTTTTTTGCAAGATCAAATTACCTTGGTGTTTGTAGAACAGTAATTAAAAATTATGTTTTATGATTTACATAAGACTGAATAAACTCATTTTACTGACCTGTCCTAATCGGCTCCAATTTTTCTTTCTGCTAGTAAAGGGGTTGGTAGTATGTTTATTGCTCTACTATAATTTCAACAACCTAATCTTATTTAAAGAGACAAATAATTAATGTTTGTATGCACCTATGTATTGATTCTTAATGGGCTATATTCAGTAGGGTTAAAGCAAGAAACAGGTTAATTCTTTCTATGTTCAAATCTGGTTTCTTTCATTTGAAATGACAATATCTACTTTGGGCATTATAAAGTCTATTTTAGTTTAAACTAAGATTTTGAACTTGTTTTTTTTTTTTTTTTTTCTCTTCTCTCTACGTAATTTCTAATTTGAAGTTCAGGAGAAAGAAGAGTCGTTTGGTTTGTTCTTTTTTTTACTTTTGTTCTTCTTAGTTCTTTGCTTTATAACTTAAGTAAAATATGGAGTTGTGAAGGGGAGGAAAAGTGATAAAGAGAAACAAAAAAAGAAGGCCCGCTTCCTCAGTGGTTCAAGCATCACAATTTATCTTTGGTGATTTATTTGGAAATCTTCTTGCAGGGACCTTGTCCCTTAAAAGCTTCATGACCTTGCTTTCTAACAAGCTTCATGAACAACTTTCCAGATACCTTCATGCTCCTTGTTAATTCCTTTCTCCTCAGCAGTGTCCTATGGCCTCTTTCTATTGGGAAACCCATGGCAAGAGGACAAACCTACAGTGCCACTTAGCCCACGGGGAAACTCACGCACCTGAGGCACAGCTTGTCCATCGAGTGCCAATGAGGTCTCCTCCAGCAAACCTCCAGCTCTGCTCTGTAACTTAACTTACATTCAAAAGATCTTGGAGATATATGTGAGATTCTCTCAAGAACTCACTCATGCTTATTCAGATTGATGCAAACAAATAGCAGCTCAGCAAGTAGGCAGCCAGGAGTGAAATGCCCATCTTCCTTCTTGCAAACAGTCTCCATATTTATGATCTGATTTCTTGGAGCCTCTCTACTTAGCTGGCATTAGAAAGAAGTACTATACTTTTCTCCTACAAGGATTGCACTAGTTTTTTAGTAACTGTTCTAAGCATGTGACATGTATGTTGGGATTTTGCAGAGATCCGATAATAATTTATCTCTGTTCCTTGTGTGAGATAGGAACCAATTGAGAAATATGACCAAGAAACAGAAAGATGAGAGTCTAAATTAAACCTTTTTAAATTACAGAACCAAGGTTGATGTGAGAAGCAAATGGGTCATTCTAATACCTATTTTTGAACCCTAGAATAAGACCAATGTACTAATATGGTTATGGAACTTTGGACTGGATTACTCCACAGGTGATGCTGTTACCTAGAGAAGCAAAAGAGGGCGTGTGCTCTCAGAGGGTATTCACTTCTCCAAAAGGAACAAGGTGGGATCTGAGCTCAGTATATTGAATTGAGTAAATGGGCAAAGAGAGACCAGGAGTGAGCAAGAACTAAGTATCCTCTTGGAAGAAATCATCAGAGGAGGAAAGAAGTGTTCTTCTTAGTGATGAATTAATTATTTTGTCTCCAAAAATGACAAGAAAAGCTTAGCAATTTATATATGGTAAAAAGTGATATTGTAGGAATATGCATGGGATATGTTACTATAGAGCATCTAGTCTAGACCAAGAATGAAGGTAGTAAGATTATAATGACATAATATTTAACTGTATTATAATTGTCTAAAAATAAAAACGTTATAATTATCCTAAAAATTAAAGTATTTTATGCAAGACATATTTTATAGCTGAAGAAACCAAAACTTAGGTTAACTTTGCCAAGTCTCAACATTGAATTCGAACCGGGCTTCAAATTCAGATTGGTCTGATTCCAAAACCTATTATTTTGGGTTTTCTGAAATGATGCTTCTACTGAATTTTAAAGGGCAAGTAGGCGTAGTTAACTAGACTGCAAAGGTGAGAGAGGAAACTACAGTAAAAATAGTGTATCTTTTAGCTTTTGTTATGTAACAAGGCATGTGATAACTTACTAGTTTGAAACAAAGATCAGTAAACTATGGCAACAGTATTTTTACTGGAACTATAAATCATGTTTCAGTAAAGTTTTATTGGCATACAGTCATATCCATACATTATCGTCTATGGCTGTTTTCTTGCTGCAATTACAAAGCTGAATGCTTGAGAGAGAGATCATATGATTCACAAAGTCAAAATATTGTTATATGGCACTTTCCAGAAGCCTAGATTTAAAAAAACAAAAAACAAAAAACACATATCTTTGTTATTTCTCAGAGATCTTTGGGTTGGATGTTTCTTTTGGTCTGAGTCAGCTCATCTAGGGCTGCATAGACAAAGATAATCCCCTGTATAGTGCTTAGCAGTAGACAGAATGGCTGTTCCTAGTAAATCTTCAGCCAAGGAGTCTGGTCTTTGTTCCATGTGGTATCATCCTCTAGTAGATATACCTTGGTTTTTTCCCATGCAACAACCTCATGGCTCCAAACAGCAGATATCCCAATGTACAAGCATATTTCAAGTCTCAGCCCATTTAGTAACACCCATTAACCAACGCAATGGCTTACAAGGCACAGAATGAGCACTCTGATAAACCACAGTCAGACTCTATGGAGAATGGGAACACATGGCCTTTCATGAGTCAACAGCAGCTCTTGTGGTCTGAGAGCAGTTCTAGTCATTCAATAGCACAGCTTACTCCCTTCTCAAGAAAATATTACCTCTTTGACTTAGCTTGCCATTTAGTGATTCTTTTCTACCCATTTGTGTTTTCTGCTCACCTTTTGCCATTTTTTCCCCTATTTCTCTCATGGCTTATATTTACCCATTCTTTTTTTTTTTAATCCCTTATAACTTGTACTGCTTTTATCTTTAAAACCCTCCATTTTTATTTTTTACTCTATTTTATATATCTTCTGGAAATCACACTTAAGCCTTCTTAAGAGGGTTTAAGATTTAGTTAGCCAGATGCAGTTTGGTTAAGATTTATTTTATTTTTATTTTTTTTGCGGTGGGGGTGAGATTTCTTACATAAGGACACTTCATAGCTACCAAACGGCCTCTAGATTGCTACCCTGGGCCAGATAATGGAATTCTATAGTTAAAGAAGTTAAATTTAAAAAAAAAAAAAAAAGACAAAACATCCTGCCCCCACAACAATTTACCTATTAATCTTTTTAGGAGTAATGTCTCAGAAAGATCTTGTTCCATAAATGAGCAATTTCCAACAAATATATCATAAATACCTTTTAAGTATGCCAAGATATTGAAACCCTCAGACTGGAGTGCACCAAGGCAGGCCCTGGGAAAATTAGAATTCTCGGTTGGTTGTGTCTGTCCCACTGACAGTTTCTCCATTTACCCTAATGAGTTTACAAGTATTGCCATATTTATATGTGCTATTTCATGAAAAATAATAGCAAACACAGATTTTGTGCTTTGCTCTGCTTTCTCTGCTCAACCAGGGTATCCAAAGCTGCATAGCTTTCAAGAACAGATTCTTTATAGTTTCCACAACAGTTTTTTTTTTCCTTTTGACTTTTTGTAGCATTTCTAATATTTGCCATCCCATTTAAATCTTTTTTTTTTTTTTTTTGGTTATGTTTCTCCATTGTCTCACTGAATTATATATGTCATTGCTATATTTCAATCAAAATATTTTATTTCTGCAAGGGAAATGCAAGTATGGAGAAATGAAGAACATTTGTTCTATTTATTTTTGTCTTTGTCATGGTACTTATTATAGTATTGAGCACAGGTTAAATATTTACTATTTTTTTAAATGATAGAATTAAGCTTGAAAAAGGATGGAGTACTACACATTTTGCAGATAATAAGGAACTTTCTGTAAATACAACATTATATACTGGCAATATTTGACTAACTGCAATCTGAAAAATTGTAAGTCATATAGGAAAATGAATAAATGTCTAAAAGGAAACAAATAAGAATTTCTACATGTCTTCATTCTAGGATACAGTAGCTATCAAATTCTCATAGCACTTCTTGGATTTTAGTTTAAGAAGGTGGTACCCAATGACAAAATGATTCTAGTAGCATATTTCTTCACATGATTAGTTCTTAGGTTGATTTCTACTTCATTATGGAAAGACTTGTTTAGAGGTGACACTGTGACATGGAAGGCATTGCATCTAATCACAATCAAATTAACATTGGATCATTTACTGCTGATAATCTCACTTGGGCAACCACTATCAATCAAGTTTCTCTGAGGTTTGTTCATGCTTTAACAATTCATATTTCACAGTTGTGATTTTATGGCTATAAAATGTAATTCCCAAATGCCCAGACTACATGATCTTGAAACTAAATAGGATATGAAAAATCACTCAATTCTGTGGCTAGAGCTACAATATTTAGTTTGAAAAAAAAAATATGCATGTAGGCCGATTTTGAAATATGAAGAAGACAAAGGAAGTCTACCCTCAGGAGTCTGACTTGAAGTTAGGCAGACACTATAAATGTAAGTATTTCTTTTACACTGAGCCAAGTACTTGGTAGGAGAAAAACAATTGGTACAGAAGCCAAGATCATTGTAGGAAATGTCAGAACACTTAAATCTTTTACTTTTCTGTTGTTGTGTGTCCCAGCCTGGAAGCCCGATGAAAACCCCAGGACAGATGTTTTCTCTTCTCTATACTCGGAAATAGCATGGCTGCTATGATGATGATAACCTTTCTGTGATAGGAATTCTTAACTTAGGCCCACAGACAGGTTCAATATATCAAAGAAATCCATAGAGTTATTTACATAAATTTGTCTGTGGGGAAAATTATGCATTTTTACTGAGAAAAAGTTCATATATTATGCAGAAGTCACTGAATTAAGCAGGTTAAAAACAACACTTTATGTAAGTACTGTCCGATATGAATATAATGTGAGTTACAAATGCAAATTTTGCATTTTCTAGTTGCCATGCTATAAAAGTGTAAAGACTGGTAAAATTAATTTCAATAGTTATTTAATTTACCCCAATATGTCCAAAACATAATTTCAATATATGTCATACATCACTTAATGACAGGGATACCTTCTGAGAAACGCATTGTTAGGTAATTTCATTGTTGTGCAAACATCAGAGAGTGTCCAGAGAGAAAGGAATGCTACAAAGAGCAGGAACTCTAGAGATCAATGGAGGATTCTCCTCAAGTATTCAGCTGAGTGTTGACAAGCTCATGCATGCACAGTAATTGTATCAGCCCTGAGAAGGAAACACATCAGACTGGATTAGTAGAGGAAACAGTGACTAGAGCTTAAACAGGACTGGGACAAGTGCCTGTTCCAAAGAGAATCAAGAAATTCATGATTCCTGTAGGTAGAGAACACAGGTGCCTGCCTTAGTAAGAAGGAGAATGTAACCTTAGACTAAATGCTACACTGTTCTTGACTTCTAAAAATTAGCAAGACATATAAGAATCAAACTCTAACTCATTGACTTGAGTTCCAAAATGAAACTTTTGAATACTTTTTAAAAAGAATATTAAATATCTGTCCCCTAAATTACAAAATCCTTAATATTTAGTATTTATTTAAAAACTACTCTGCAAGCTGAAAAGCAAGAAAATGAAAACACTATTCAGGGGAAAATTTAGACAAAACTAATTCAAAACTGACACGGATTTTAAAAGATGAGGATATTACCATAGTTGTAACATGGAATAGTTATTATGACAGGGAAGACACCAAAAAATATACAAATCAAATTCCAGAGATAAATTCTAAAATTTCCGTAGTGAAAAATGCAGGGGTGGTTGTTGTTGTTTGTTTGTTTGTTTTGAGACAGAGTCTTGCTGTGTTGCCCAGGCTGTAGTGCAGTGGCGCGATCTCGGCTCACTGCAAGCTCTGCCTCCCGGATTCACGCCATTCTCCTGCCTCAGCCTCCTGAGTAGCTGGGATGAGGCGCCTGCCACCTGCTAATTTTTTTATTTTTATTTTTATTTTTTGTATTTTTCGTAGAGATGGGGCTTCACCGTCTTAGCCAGGATAGACTCAATCTCCTGACCTTGTGATCCGCCGGCCTCGCCCTCCCAAAGTGTTGGGATTAGAGGCGTGAGCCACCGCCCCCGGCCTTTTTTCCAAGATGGCAGATTACAGGCTTTTAGTGTGCCCCGGCCACTTGGAAGTAGCAAAATAGTGCATAAAAATCAACTCTGTGACCTTTAATTCAAGAAGACAGACAGGAAATCACTGCAATTGTGAAAGACATCCCAGATCCTGGGAAAAAGAAGGTGGGCAGACTGTCGCAGTGATGGTGTCTGGCTGATAAAAGTGAGTGAAGTTCCAGTAGGTGAGACTGGCAGAGAGCTTACCTCTGTGACTCACTTTTGCACTGAGCAACCCAGGACAAGGGAGAGGCCTCTGTTTCTCCAAAGCCCTGGAGCTAACCTGGGGAAAAAGTTGGAGAGAAAGAGAGAGAGAGACACTGGGAAAAGTTGCAGGCATCTTCCCAGACCCGGGACCGAGAGCAAGATACCGTTTTTAATTCAGATACGTAAAATGTCAGTCACTCTTTAGTAACCCAGCAGTGTGGCTACGCAGGTATTTTAATCCTGAACCAGAGGTTGGAGTGCTTGCTGTTGAGTGGAATGGGGGCCTCCACAGACCGAACTGTGGGAAATTCCTCAGTAGTAGGTGCTGGATTTGTGCCTTCCCTCATCACAAGCCTGGGGCTGGAGAAGAGCTGCTACTGCTGCAGTTTCTTCTAGCTTGGTGACATGAAGACACGGCCAGCTTGGTGGCTTGTGTCACTGCTGGGTATCCCAGCCACGCAGTTCATCTCAGCGTGAACGCCTGAGATCATGGTATGTTAAGGCCCTATCTGCTCCATGCCCAGGCAAATCTCCAGACATTTGGAGCATCTGCTCATCTGGTATGTCAGCAGACTTACCCGCCCCTCTGTACCTGTGCATAGACCATGGTGCAGTAGAGCTTTCTGTACTCTATCCCAGGCAGATCTCCAGGCATTTAGAGCACCCACTCACTTAAAACCACAGCCTGAGACACTCTAGCCTTCCTGTACCGAGACTGTGGTGAAGCAAAGCCTTCTACACTTCACACCTAGGCAGATCTTCAGGCATCTGGGGAACTCACTCTCCTGGATTAGGTGTTTAGATGACCCCCATACTCATGCAGAAAACTTGGAGCCAAGGAGGTTTCTTAGTGCCTCAGTTAGGCATATGTCTTGGCACTTTGTGACTGACACTGGATTTTCCCCTTGTGCTGGTGCTTGTGCCTGCCACTGGGGGACTTGTAGGTGGGCCCGCCCAGAGAAGCCCCACCCAACTTGGCTCCCTCCCCTGAGGTTGAGCATGGAGCTCAGCCCACTTTGCAACCCAATGATTAGCCCATTGCCTCACGAAATGAGAGCTTCTCCTAGTAAACAAGGATCAAGTATATACTCAGCCATGTTGGCCACAGCTAGCTCTTACTCATAAACGTCTATGGGCTTGTTAGTTGAACAGCAAAGCCCAATAAAAATCCTGCTGACAGAATTGCATAGGGCTACAGAAGCAAAATCCGAAGACCCTGCCCAACATTCTCTATAATCACACCCTCTGTTGGGGATGGGGTATGGAGGGAAAGGGAACGAAAGTAAAAGAGAAAATGATGATAATACAGAAAAGGAAAGAAACGGTCAGGTGCAGTGGCTCACGCCTATAATCCCAACACCTTGGGAGGCCAAGGCAGGCAGATCACCTGAAGTCGGGAGTTCGAGACCAGCCTGACCAACATGAAGAAAACTTGTCACTACTGAAAACACAAAATTAGCCGGCATGGTGGCACATGCCTGTAATCCCAGCTACTCAGGAAGGCTGAGGCAGGAGAATCGTTTGAACCTGGGAGACAGAGGTTGCAGTGAGCCGAGATCGTGCCATTGCATTCCAGCCTGGGCAACAAGAGCAAAACTCCGTCTCAAAAAAAAAAAAAAAAAAATTATCTGCTTCAAAATAATTACAAAAATTAGAAGTGTTAGCATCTCCCAATGAAAGGCACCAATGCAAGAATTCTGGCACCATGTAAAACATAAATGTAGTGACACCACTAAAGGATTTCATGAGCTCTCCAGCGATGATCCCTAACAAAAATGGAAACTTAGAAGTGACAAATAAGGAATTCAATGCATGGATTGCAAGGAAGATCAATGAGATTCCTTAAAAATAAATTAGAGCTCTGGAATTGAAAAACTCAAAGAATTTTAAAATATACTCAAAAGCTTTATCAATATACTAGATCAAGTAGAAGAAAGATGTTCAGACCTTGAAGACCAGTGTTTTGAAGTAATCCAGTCAGACAAAAATAAAATTTTTAAAAAATAAATAGTCTTCACAAAATATGGGATTATGTAAAGTGACCAAAGCTACATATTACAGGCATTCCTGAGCAAGAAGGAAAAAAATAAACAACCTGGAAAACATATTTGAATGAATAATTCAGAAAATTTCCCTAATCGTAGAAAGGTGTAGATATCGAGCTAAAAGAAATCCAGGGAACACTTAAAAGATGCTTTATAAAGTTAACATCACCAAGAGCGATAGTTACCAAACTTTCCAAAATCAATGCTAAAGAAAAATTCTTAAAGGCAGTTAGAGAAAAGAAAGTCCGATCTTCTCATTAGAAGCCTTACAAACCAGGAGAGATTGGAGGCCTGTTCCGCATTCTGAAAGAAAAGAAATCCAACTGAGCTTTATATCCTGCTAAACTAAGCTTCATAAGTGAAGAAGAAAAAAAAAAAATTAAAAATAAGTAAGCGCTATGGAAATTTGTTAAAACTAGACCAAACTTACAAGAGCTTCTTAAGGGAATTCTTAACATGGAAAAAAAAAAAGAAAAGTATCTGCTACCACAAAAGCACACTTAAGTATATAACCCATAGCCCCATAAAGCAACCGCACAATAGAAACTACAAAGCAATCTGTTAAAAGCTTCAAGACAGAATCAAAACCTCACATATCAATATTAGCCATTAATATAAATGTTCTAAATGCCCCACTTAAAAGGCACAGAGTGGAAAGTTGGATAAAAATAAGAACCATCCATCTGTTGTCTTCAGCAGACCCATCTCACATGTAATGACACCCATAGGCTCAAAGTAAAGGATTGGAGAAAGACCTATCACACAAATGAAAGACAAAAAAAGAGCAGAGGGTCCTATTCTTATATCAGATAAAACAGACTAAAAACCAACAACAGTAAATAGGACAAAGGAGAGCATCATATAATGATAATGGGTTTAATTCAACAGGAAGACTTGACTATCTTAAATATATGGAAACCCAACACTGGAGCACATAGATTCATAAAACAAGTACTTGACCTATGAAAAGACAGCCACACAATAATAGTGGGGGATGTCAACACCCCACTGACAGCATTAGCCATATTATTGAGGCAGAATACTAACAAAAAACTCTCAAGTTCAACCCTTGACCAATTAGACATAATAGACATCTACAGAATACTCCACCCATCAGTCACATAATGTACATTCTTTTCATCTACACATAAGACATACTCTAAGATCAACCACATGCTCAGTTGTAAAGTTTCAACAAGTTCCAAAAAATTGAAATCATACGAAACATACTCTCATATTATTACAGTGGAAGAAAAATATAAATCAATATCAAGACGATCTCTCAAAACCACAGAATTATATGGAAATTAAGCAACTTGCTGCTGAGTGACTTTTGGGTAAAAGAAATTAAGGCAGAAATCAAAACATCATTTGAAATTAATGAAAATAGAGATACAATATATCAAAATCTCTGGGATGCAGCTAAAACAGTGTAAAGGGGAAGGTTTACAGTGTTAAAGCCTACATCAAAGTGTTAGAAAGATCTTGTATTAGCAATTTACTCTCACACCTCTAGGAACTAGAAATACAAAAACAAACTAACACAAAAGCTAGCAGAAAAATATTAACTAAAATCGGAGCAGAACTAAATGAAATTGATACTCCAAAATCCATACAAAAAATCTACACAATCAAAAATTGGTTTTTGAAAGGATAAACAAGATCAATAGACTACTAATCAGATAACAAAGAAAACAGGAAAAGATCCAAATAAGCACAATCAGAAACAAAGGTGACATTACAACCAATACTGTAGAAATACAGAAGATCTTGAGAGACTATTACAAACAAGTCTCTGCAGACAAACCAGAAAATCTAGAGGAAATACATAAATTCCTGGAAACATACAGGAAGATTGAATCAGGAGAATTTGAAACCCTGAACAGACAAATATCAAGTTCTGAAATTGAATCAATAATTTTAAAAACCCTACCATCCGAAAAAAGCCCCCTACCATACAGATTTATAACCAAATTCTACCAGATGTACAATGCAGATTGGTGCCATTCTACTGAAACTATTCCCAAAAATCAAGGAGGAGAGACTTCTTTCTGATTCATTCTACAAAGCCAGCATCACCCTGATACAAAACCTGGCAAAGACATGATGAAAAAGAAAACTACAAGCCAATATTCCTGATGGCAATAGACACAAAAATCCTTAATAAAATACTAGCAAACCAAATCCAGAAGCACATGAAAAGTTGATTCACCAGGATCAAGTAGGCTTCATTCCTTTGACACAAGGTTGGTTCAACAAACCAAAATCTATAAACGTAATTTACCACGTAAACAACTAGAAACAAAAATCATATCATTTCAATAGATGTGAAAAATGCTTTTGATGAAATCCAACATCCTTTCATGGTAAAACCCGTCAACAATCTAGGCATCAAGAAATAAACCTTAATATAATAAGAACCATCTACGACAAACCCACAGCCAACATCATACTAAAAGGGGAAAACCTGGAGGCATTCTCCTTAAAATCAGAAGCAAGAGAAGCATGCTTACTCTCACCACTCCTATTCAACATATTATTGGAAGTCCTAGACAGAGCAATTAAGCAAGAGAAAGAAAGAAAAAGAAATAAAAGGCACTAAAATAGGAAAAGAAGTCAAATTTTCTCCCTCCACCAATGATATAATTCTGAAGTATCTGCCAAAAGGCTCCTAGACCTGATAAAATACTTCAGTAAAGTTTCAGGATACAAAATCAGTGGACAAAAATTAGTAGCATTTCCACACATTCAAGCTGAAAGCCACATCAAGAACATAAACCTGTTTACAACTGTCACACACACAAAATAAAATACCTGGGAATATATCTAACCAATGAGTTGAAAAGTCTCTACAAGGAGAGCTACAAAACACTGCTGACAAAGAAATAATAGATGACACAAACAAATGATGGGTACATTGTGTCCCTGTACCACATTTTCTTCATGCAATCCATGGCTGATGTGCACCTGTGTTGATTCCGTATCTTTTCTATTGTGAATAGTGCAGCGATAAACATATTAGTGTGTGTGTCTTTGTAATACAACAGTTTGCCAGAAGCAATGCAATCAGACAGACAGTAGAGTAGTTTTTTAAAACACTAAAAGAAACACAAGAAAACCGAAACTGTTAACCTAGAATTTTTTACTCAGTGTAAATATCTTCTAAAAACTAAGAAGATACAACTACCTTATTTTTTTCCCTCTACATGCATTGAGACATACATTAGGCAGTGGTATAATTTTTGGTTTAATAATGAAATATAACCTAGAAAACTAATGAGAATAAAATTATATTTACTCATTTTAAAACTATTTTCATTGTTTTAAATGAAAATAGTGTTCCTGATGTTCCAAGATCCCCTTTTTAAATCATCTTCATTTAGGGAACTTCATTTAGCAGGTTAGATGCATTAGTGATGATGTATATTATTTTTCTTCATCTGAGAATATGCTGATTTCCACTGAAAAACACTTTTCTGGATATAAATTGAGGTTAAGAGTGCTTGAAAAGTGTTGTGTCACATTGTAGGCTAAACTTGCTATTCTTTCACTACCTTCCTAATTTGGCAGTTTAGATTATTGGTTTTACACATTTCTTTTTCTTAAGTAACCTGGGCATTTAACGTTATAAATTTCATTCTAAAACTTCAATAGCTCCTAACTCTAGAGCTTAATACTTTGTGTTTTCTGTACCTTTTAATTTAAAATGTCTTAGTATTTCCCCTGTGATTGTATTTTTTATTTACAAGTTGTATAGAGTTCTGAGGCTTAATTTTCATATATTTTGAGATTTTCTAAATATTCCGGGGTTACTAATTATCAGTCTAACACCACTGCGATCAGAAAACAAAACACATTCTGTATTATCTTTATCATTTGGAAATTTTGGTACATATTGTATCATCCAATATATGGTCTATCTGGTGGTGGTTCTGAAGTATAATTGAAAGCAATGTGCATCAGCTGAATTTTTCTGAATTCTCAGGCTTCCAGAGACACTTTCTTATACCCATCAAGACCTGGAATACTTGAAAGTCATTCTCTGAGGTTCTCTGTCTTGCTCCCAGTTTTCAGTTGACATCAGCCTAGTACTTGAGAATGTCCCTGTCTGCCTAAGGAGCTTCCTCAGCTCTTGCTTTATCTGGTCCTCACTTTACTACTTACGTGCTCTCAGTAAAGGCCTATGGAAAACAATTGAGTGAGTGCAGATTTGCATGATGCATTGGACTCACTGAGTTCCTATGATTTCATTTCTTATTCTACTTGTTCTCTTTATTTGTGAGGGAGGGACATACTTTTGCAACTTAAAAAAATTAGAAGTGAAAGTTCTCTCCTGGAATATCTTTTATGATTTCACTGTAATGCATGTCTTCTAAGAAGCCATATGCTTTTGCCTGCAGGCATAGTCATTCATAGTTATACCTCTAAGTATACTAGGAAAGATACGATTTAACGATTTATTTACCCTTGTCTCCTTTACTTAACTGTATGCCCATCTAGGTTAGGCTCAGTGTTTATTTCTCTTTTAAATCGCAGTATCCAACACAGTGTGTGAAGCATCTGTTATGTTTTCTTATTTTATTCTTTTGCCAAATTGCTATTTAAAAATAGTAGTGTGACTATGACTGCCAGTCTCCTAAAAAATGGCACTGCTGAAATTGAACTTAGAAGAGTCCGACAGATCTAATGCTTTTACTCTGCTTATTAGAGAAATAATTAACTAATTTATGCTAATGTTGGACTATTAGGTAACAGACTCCTTAATGAGCTCAAGTTTTTAAAAACGTTATTACTTTTTTTTTTTTTTTTAAAAGCATACTTAGGCCAGGTGTGGTGACTCACGCCTATAATCCCAGCACTTTGGGAGGCCGAGGCAGGCGAATCTTGAGGTCAGGTGTTTGAGACCTGTAGTCCCAGCTACTCAGGAGGCTGAGGCAGGAGAATCACTTAAACCTGGGAGGTGGAGGTTGCAGTGAGCCGAGAATGTGCTACTGCACTCCAGTCTGTCCAACAGAGCAAGACTCCATCTTGGGGGAAAAAGAAACAAAAAAACAAAAAAACGATACGAGATTTGAAAGACTTGATACAAGATCTTTTAGTGACTTGCTATGTTGCATCTGGCTGGCCAACTAACTTCCAACTCTTCAATAATAGACTGAAGATAATGAAACATACTCTTGGTAATTTTTTGAAAGCATCTCAGGGCCTATAAAATTAAAGGACTTTGATGACATAGAAAATGTCATAGGAGTGTAAAATACTTTTTGCTCTCCTTAACTTCTTCCATACACTTTTTTTTTTTTTTTAATGAAAGATCAAGTGCTTTATTCTTTACTTCTTTACTTCTAGTGACAATGTGATAAAACACTAGAACATTTTGAGTGATTCTCAGGTTTTTCCTTGCGAGTCCGACTTGCTGTTCAGGATGGCCATCAAAATGTTAACTTATTACTTGAGGCCTTATTGCAAAGGTAGTTACTTGTGGTAGTAATTTATTGTCAACTTTTTTTCTTGTTTTTGTATTATAGAACAACTGATCCTGTGTATGAGTAGGAAATTTGCCAACCATATTCAGTCTTATTTTTTACCTCGGTTTTACTCACTGTAAGTCTTTCCAGTTCATGTGACCAATTGTCAACTTTGTTCTCATGTTACAGGAACTCTCCTTCTGCCCTATTCTTCTGTTTTTTGATATATTATTATTCTGAGTAGTGGTTATTCCCAAAATAAATCCAATAATTTTTGACACTATACCTCAAGAATGGAAGTTTTACCCCTCCCTTAGTTCTCTCAACTAGTATGTACTTGTAAAGAGACTGCCAATTTATTTATTTATTTATTTATTTATTTATTTATAGTTTTTTAACTTAAAAATAAAAGCAAAGAAAATCTGGAAAATAATAATAAAAGCTTAGTTAGGCTTAATATTTGAGTGATGAAATAAACTGTACAACAGACCCCCCGTGACACAACTTACCCGTGTAACAAACCTACACATATACCCCTGAAATTAAAATAAAAGTTTAGAAAACAAAATGTATATAAACAAAACAAAGCACAGTGACAAAATGTAGTCCTACAAGAGAAATTGAAAGTGTGCAAAATTTGTGATGATGTGGAAGACCACGTTTGTGAGATAGGCTTATTTTTCATACATTGCATGTTAACTTTGATAAAGAGGAAATGCTAACTTTTCTACTTGATGTCAGGTCCTCAGACACTATAAACTACTATAGTCCTATTGAAAAACTCTTTCCAGCAAACCTCAACATTTTCTAATTCTCTAAAAATAATACACTACTTACATTTCCTCTAAGAGAAATATTGGCAATAACACAGATAAAATAGGGTTTTCTGACAAAATATTGTGTAAATGAGGCATAAAGTTCACCAGATCTTATTTTCGGTCATTCTTAGTTGCCACCTACATAATTCAGACATGAACACACATTTTATAATTGCATATAACATTCAAATAGTAATTTACAATTTACAGATTACTTTTATCTATTTGTTAGCCATTTAAGTTCTATTCTGTGAGTGAGAATATAGTTAGAGATTTTAAATTACTTTTTAAAAATCCAGTCAGTAGCAACAATCCTAATTTTGAGTGGGCAAACAGGCTAACAAATTAAAATAAATTGCTGATCTAAAGACAAAAAACAATGAAAATATAATATTTGTAATATTGTTAGTCATCTTCCCTTTGACGCTCAAAGAGAACCACATACTGGGAGGTGTCTTTTGTTTTTTCACTGGAATAAATTAGATTGTTCAAGTTCAAAATATTTAATAAAAAAATTTCATGTGATATTAGAGATCTATATGATACAATGAAATGATAAGAAGCATAACAAAATAGCACCTATAGAGACAATAAAATTCTCTGAAACAAGATTGAGGAAAAATATAATTAAAATCAATAATATAAGTTTTAAAGTATATATTTCACTGGAAATTCAGTTAAATTCAGTACAGATCCTCATATGTAGTTTTAGAGGGCACCAAAGACAATAGTATCAATCTTTGTGTTCTTAGATCAAGCAGACTATCTTCATATAAACAAAGTTATTTTTCTCTCTGAAACATGGCAATTTTAGACTGCTGGGAATAATAGATCCAATATCCTGAATATTCTAATAGTTACATAATTCATATTATAATAATGTATAATTAACTCCTATTGAAATTTAGATCCTTTCCTTGTTCCATTGTGTTTGGGGGTGTGTATGTGTGTGTGTGTGTGTGTGTGTGTGTTTTAGAGCTGGAAACAAAAGTTGAAATTCAGTTTTCTGGGAAACAGTCAAAATCTAAATTTTGGTTTTGACCCACATGGAATAGTATAATAGTTTAAAAATAATACTGTCTTACAATGTAAGCATTCTATTTTCTTTCTGCTAGGCAATTTAAAAATATTTAAATTCATTTAAGTGATTTTCTTTATGATAACTACATAGATAGAATAAACCTAAGAATTTTCAGAAAATGTTAAGAATGTCATTTAACATACAGTTTAAACTATATCTTGTCTCTAACTAGGACAATCTGAATTAAATTGCAAGAAGATCCTAACACTCTAAACTTTTTAAGTAAATGAAAAAAAAAATGCTGTTGAGATAAGCAGAATAATCTGCCACAGGCCCTTCTAAACTCCCCAACATACGGGTCTCCTAATCCTTAGAATCTGTGGATGTATTAGGTTACATGGCAAAGGTGAATTAAGGTCCTAACCAGCTAGCCTTGAAATGGAAATATTATCTTCAATTATTTCAGTGGGGCCAGTGGATCACAAGGGTCCTTATGAAGTGGAAGAAGGAGACTATAGAGAGAGAGAAAGAAAATCATGTGAAAAGGAATTGGCCTGGCATTGCTAACTTAAAGATGGAAGAAGGGGCCATGAGTGAAGGAATATGAGCAATTTCCAGAAGTTGGAAAAAAGCAAGGAAGTCCCCCTAACACCTGCAGAAAGTTACAGCCCTGCCTGCCAACACCTTGATTTTAGTCAAAGGAAAACCATTTCTCACTTCTAGAATTGTAAGATGATAAATTTGTATCATTTGAAGCCACTAAATTTGTGGTTATTTGTTGTGGCAGTATAGGAAATGTTTATGAAATTTAAACTATAACTTGTCTCTGACAGGTTTACTTGAATTATGAGAAAATCCTGACTGATGTCTGAAAATTTTGGGGTTAAAAAATTGGTGTAATAAATTAAAATGTAGCTCTAACTTGGCAATTAATTGAGCAATTAAGTTTCAATGACTCTACAGCCTTAAAATTGTTTCAAAAACATTAAGGAGATAAATACATTCAATAAGTTACCAATATCTCTGGCCATTGATTGCTTCTCATAATGGTGTTTTGTTCTTTTCTCAAACTTGGCTTAAATATTAAGCAGATAAATATATTCAATAAGTTACCAATATCTCTGTTAAATTGACTGCTTCTCCTAATGGTGTCTTGTTCTTTTCTCAAACTTGGTTCTATGTTATTAATCCATGGGGATACAGTAACGCCTATCTGGCCTCTTTTGAAGTTCAGAATTCTTGATTTTCTCAACTGGCTTAATACTACTAACTGTCTAGGATAACTTTTGGAAATTTTAAGGGGCATTTCTGATTGTCTCAATGGGACATTACTGACATTTAGTGACCAAAGCTCAAGTATGTTAAACATCTTATAAAGTTCTAGACAATTTTGTACATTCTGGAACTGTTCCAGTCAAAACACCAATAGCATCCTTGTTGAGAAACTCTGAAATAATTCTTTCTTTTTTTTGTACTTCTGCCTCATGTATTTGGAAGAGAATTGGTTCAATATTGATATTATTGCAGTCTATGCTCTTAACTTTCCTCTGTAGTAGGGAAGTCCTGTGCCTGCTGAGACTGTGAGGAAGTAAAGATTCCTTTGACTCTAAATAAAGTCTTTGTTGGGTGTTCTGTGGGCTCCCTACTCATGATCTTGGTAAACATATTTTCAATTCAGTGAATTTTATTGAATATTTTAGGACTGTGAACACATATATTCTTTCTTTTATAATGCTTCTGTGTAGATGAGTAGGGAGAATTGAGCCTTCTAAACCTTCTACTCCTTTACAAAGCTGCTGTTTTATGCCAATTTCTTTGGCAAAAAAAAAAAAAAAAAAAAAAAAAAGTTGCTTATGTTTTTTCTGGCCAAAGATTGAGTACGTTTTTTTGTTTTTTCTTTCTTTTTACTGTTTCTTTGGAAAGGAAATTTCAGTAATCCTGACTACTTCTTTCTTCGTTAGGTGGAATAG
The DNA here is from genome assembly GCF_049350105.2 of Macaca mulatta. Classification (NCBI taxonomy): domain Eukaryota; kingdom Metazoa; phylum Chordata; class Mammalia; order Primates; family Cercopithecidae; genus Macaca; species Macaca mulatta. The sequence goes on from NC_133419.1 coordinate 91,356,687, forward strand.
TGCTGCCCAATGTAACTTAATGTTTTAGTGATGAAAATGTTTTATATTCTTCACTTTCCAATACAGCAGCAAATAAATGCACTTAAAAAACACGTTACTACTAAAATGACAGAGGAACTAAAGTTTTGTTTCTTTTTTTTTTTTTTTCCCAACTTTTATATTAGGTTCAGGCAGTATGTGTGCAGGTGTGTTACATGGATCAATACTGTGTGGCTTGGGATTTGTGAACAAATGATTTGACCTCACCCTGGTAGTGACCATAGTACCCGATAGGCAGTTTTTAAATCCTCACCTGCCTCCTATCCTCCACCCTCAGTAGGCCCCAGTGTCTATTGTTCCCCACTTTGTGTCTATGTATACTCAAAGTTTAGCACCCATTTATAAGTATGAACATGCAATTTGATTTTTCTGTTCCTCTGTCAATTTTCCTAAGATAGTGGCCTTCAGATTCATCCATATTGTTGCAAAGGACATGATTTCATTCTTTCTTATGGTTGCATAGTACTCCATCGTATATATGTACCACATTTTCTTTCTTCCACTGTTGATGGGCATCTAGGTTGATTCCATGTTTTTGCTATTGTGAACAGTGCTTCAGTGAACATATGTATGCATGTGTCTTTATGGTAGAATGATTTCTTTTCTTTTCTTTTTTTTTTTTTTTTTTTTTTTGAGACGTAGTCTCACTCTGTCACCCAGGCTGGAGTTCAGTGGCACAATCTTGGCTCACTGCAACCTCCACTTCCCAGGTTCGAGCAGTTCTTCTGCCTCAGCCTCCTGGAATGATTTATATTATTTTGAGTATATGCCCAGTAATGGGATTGATAAGTTGAACGGTAGTTCTGTTTTAAGTTCTTTGAGAAATCTCCAAACTGCTTTCTACAGTGATTGAACTAATTTACATCCCCGTCAGCAATGTATAAGAATTTCCTTTCTTCCACAACCCTCCGACAACTGTTATTTTCTGAATATTTAATAATACTGTTCTGATTGGTGTGAGATAGTATCTCATTGTGGTTTTGATTTACATTTCTCTGTCGATCAACAATATTCATCATTTTTTTCATATGCTTACTGGTCATGTATATGTCTTCTTTTGAGATGTGTCTGTTCATATCCTTTGCTGATTTTTAATGGGATTGTTTGGTTTTTGCTTGTTGATTTGTTTTAGTTCCTTATAGATTGTGGATATTTGATCTTTGTCACATGCATAGTTTGCAAATATTTTCTCATTCTGTAGATTGCCTGTTTATTGATAGTTTCTTTCACTGTACAGACGCTCTTTAGTTTACTTAGGTCCCATTTGTCAATTTTTGGTTCTGTTACAATTGCTTTTGGAGTCTTTGTCACAAAATCTTTGCCAAGGTCTATGTCCAGAATGGTATCACCTAGGCTATATTCAATGGTTTTTATAGCTTTAGGTTTTATGTTTAAGTCTTTAATAAATCTTGAATTAAGTTATGTAGTAAAAGAACAGGGTCAGTTTTATTCTGCATATGGCTAGCTGGTTATCCCAGCAGCATTTATTGAATAGGAAGTCCTTTCCTCATTGCTTATTTTTGTAGAATTTATTGAGGATCTGATAGCTGTAGGTTTGTTACTTTATTTAGGGATTCTCTAGCCTGTTTCATTTGTCTTTGTCTCTGTTTTTGTACCGGTACCATGCCCTTTGATTACTGTAGCTTTCTAATATAATTTAAAGTCAGGTAATGTGATGTTGCTGGGTTAAGGCTTTGGTATCAGAATGATGCTAGCCTCATAGAATGAGTTAGGGAGGAGGCTCTCCTCCTGGAATTTTGTGAATAGTTTCAGTAGTATTGGTACTAGCTTTTCTTTATAAATCTAATGTAATTCAGATGTGACTCCATTTGGTCCAGGGTTTTTACTAATTGGTAGGTTTTTTGAAATTACTTACTCAATTTTGTGACTCTTTATTGATTTCTTCAGGTATTCATTTTATTCCTGGTTCAGTCTTGGAAAATTGCACATATCCAGGAATTTATTCAGTTCTTATAGGTTTTCTAATTTGTGTGCATGGGCCTTTTCATAACAGTTTCTTAAGGTTTTCTGTTTTTCTGTGCGGTTGGTATTAGATCAACTGTATTAGACCATTCTTGCATTGCCATAAAGAACAACCTGAGACTGGGTAATTTATTTTAAAAAAGAGATTTAATTGGCTCATGACTGCAGGCTTTATACAACGCATGGTGCTGACATATCCTTGTCTTCTGGTGAAGAGTCTGGGAACTTTCAGTCATGGCAGATGGTGAAATGGGAGCAGGTACTTCACAGGGCAAAAGCAGGAGCAAGCAAGAGATATAGATGGGGAGAGGTGTGACGTACTTTTAAATGACCAGATTTCACTAGAACTCACTATCACAAAAGAGCGTGCCACCCCCATGCTCCAAGCACCTTCCACTATGTCTCTCCTCCAGTATTGGGGATTACAATTCAAAATAAGATTTTGGTGGGAACAAATACTCAAGCTATATCAGTCACCTTTGTCAATTCTGATTGTGTTTATTTAGGTTTTCTCTCTTTTTTTTTCCTTTATTAGTCTAGCCAGCAATCTATTTATCTTATTTATTTTTTTAGAAATAAACTTTTAGTTTTGTTAATCTTTTGTATTGATTTTTGCATCTCAGAGTCATTCAGTTCAGCTCCGACTTTGGTTATTTCTTTTCTTCTGCTAACTTTGATATTCATTTGCTCTTGTTTTTCTAGTTTGTCCAGATGTAATGTTAGTTTATTAATTTAAGATCTTTCTGATTTTTGATGAAAGGTAAATTTTCCTCTTAACACTGTTTTAGCTGTGTCCCGGAGATATTGGTATGTTGTATCCTTGTTTTCATGAGTTTAAAATAGTTTCTTGATTTTTGCCTTAATTTCTTTCTTTTTTTTTTTTTTTTTGGCCTTGTTATGTTGATCTTTTTTTTTTTTTTTTTTTTTTTTTTTTGAGACGGAGTCTCGCTCTGTCACCCAGGCTAGAGTGCAGTGACGTGATCTTGGCTCACTGTCAGCTCTGTCAGCTCTGCTTCCCGGGTTCACGCCATTCTCCTGCCTCAGCCTCCCAAGTAGCTGGGACTACAGGTGCCCACCACCACGCCTGGCTAATTTTTTTTTTTTTTTTTAAGTAGAGACAGGGTTTCACCGTGTTAGCCAGGATGGTCTCAATCTCCTGACCTCGTGATCCGCCCGCCTTGGCCTCCCAAAGTGCTGAGATTACAGGCGTGAGCCACTGCACCCATCCTTGATCTTTTCTTTTTTTAATGATTATATTTTAATTTCTGGGGTACATGTGCAGAACATACAGGTTTGTTACATAAGTATACACGTACCATGGTGGTTTGCTGCACCCATCAACCCATCTATATTAGGTGTTTCTCCTAATGATATCCCTCCCCTAGCCTCCAACCCCTTGACAGGCCCTGGCGTGTGATGTTCCCCTCCCTGTGTCCATGTGTTCTCATTGTTCAACTCCCACTTATGAATGAGAACATGTGGTTTGGTTTTCTGTTCTTGTGATAGTTTGCTGAGAATGATACTTTTGAACCATGTTCTTGCTTGCAAAGGACGTGAACTCATCCATTTATGGTTGCATAGTATTCCATGGTGTATATGTGCCACATTTTCTTTATCCAGTCTATCATTGATGTACATTTGGGTTGGTTCTAAGTCTTTGCTATTGTGAATAGTGCCACAATAATCACACGTGTGCATGTATCTTTATAGTAAAATGACTTATAATCACTGGCATTAGAGAAATGTAAATCAAAACCACAATGAGATACCATCTCATGCCAGTTAGAATGACAATCATTAGAAAGCCAGGAAACAACTGATGCTGGAGAGGATGTGGAGAAATAGGAACACTTTTGCACTGTTGGTGGGAGTAGTAATTAGTCCAACCATTGTGGAAGACAGTGTGGTGATTCCTGAAGGATCTAGAACTACAAATACCGTTTAACTTAATTTCATTATTTACTCAAAAGTAACTCTGGAACAGATTGTTTAATTTCCTTGTAATTCTATGGTTTTGAGAGATCTTTTTGGTATTGATTTCTCGAATTAGTGTGCTGTGATCCAATAGTGTGGTTGTTATAATATCTGGGGTATTTTTGAATTTGTTAAAAATTCATTTCTGTGTGAGCATGTATTCAATCTTAGAGCATATACTATGTGCAGAGGAGAAAAATTTGTATTCTGTTTTTATAGGGTGGAATGCTCTGCAGATGGCTGTTTGGTCTATTCAGTCAAGTGCTGAATTTAGTTTTCACATATCTGTGTTAGCTTTCTGACTTGATGATCAGTCTAATATGTCTGTGAGAAGTTGAAGTCTCCAACTATTATTTTGTGGTTATCTAAGTCTCTTCATACATCTCAAAGAACTTGTTTTATGGAACTGTGTGCTCCAGTGTTGAGTGCATATATGTTTAGGACAGTTAATCTTCTTGTTGAAATAACCTCCCTGACCCTCCTTTTTTGAGACAGAGTCTCACTTTCTCACCCAGGCTGGAGTGTAGTGGTACAATCATGGATCAATGTAGCCTCATCCTCCTGGACTCAGATGATCCTCCCATCTCAGCCTCCTAGATGAACCCCTTATCATTATGTAATGCCCTTCTTTGTCCTTTTTGAATATTGTTGGCTTAATGTCTATTTTGTCTGAAATAAGAATAGTAACCTCTCCTCTCTTTTGTTTTCCATTAGATCTTTCTTTATCACTTTATTTTGATCCTGCGGTTCTCATTGTATGTGAAATGGGTCTCTTGAAGACAGTAGTTAGATGGTTCTTGCTTTTCATCCAACTTGCCATTCTGTGTCTTTTCAGTATGGATTTAGCCTGTTTACATTCAAGGTTAATACTGACATGTGAGGACTTGATCCTGTCGTCGTGTTGGGAGCTGGTTGTTATGTAGACTTGATTGCATAGTTGTTTTATAGTGTCAATAGTCTATGTACTTAAGTATGTTTTTGTGATGACATGTAATAGTCTTTTGTTTCCATGTTTAGCACTTTCTTAAGAACCTGTTGTAAGGTAGGCCTGACGGTAGCAAATCCCTTAGTGTTTGCTTGTCTGAAAATAATTTTATTTCTCCTTTGCTTATGAAGCTTAACTTGACTGGATATAAAATTACTGATTGGAATTTATTTTCTTTAAATATGCTTAAATATAGGCCCCCAATCTCTTCTGGCTGGTAAAGTTTCTGCTGTAAGGTCTACTGTTATCTTAGTGGGGTTCGCTTTGTAGATGGTCTGCCCCTTCTCTCTAGTTACCTTTAATATTACTTTTTAAATTTTGATTTTGGAGAATCTGACAACTATGTGTCTTGAGATGGTCATCTTGCTGGTTCTCTGAATTTCCTGAATTTTCACACTGACTTCTCTAGCAAGGTTGGGGGAAATTTTCATGAAAAACATCCTCAAATATGTTTTCCAATTTGCTTGCTCTCTTTCTCTTTCTAGGATGCTGATCGTTCATAGGTTTTGTCTCTTTATGTAACCCCATATTTCTCATATTTTTTGTTAATTTTTAAAAATATGTCTTTCTTCATTTTTGTCTGACTTAGTTGATTTGAATAACTGCTCTTTGAGCTCTGAGATTCTTTCCTCAGCTTTGTCTATTCTGATACTAAAACTTCTGGTCGTATTATGAAATTCTTGTAGTGAGTATTCAACTCTAAAAAGATCAGTTTGATTCCTTCTTAAAAAGGCTATTTTGTCTTTTAGCCCTTGTATTGTTTTATGGGATTCCTTAGATTTCGTGGATTGGATTTCAAGTTTTGTCTGAATCTTGATCTCCATTGCCATCCAGATTCTGAATTCTGTGTCTTTCACTTCAACCATTTTAGTCTGGTTAAGAGGCATTGCTCAGGAGCTGGTGTGGTTGTTTGAAGGTAAGGTGACATTCTGGCTTTTAGAGTTGCCAGAGTTCTTTCACTGTTTTGTTTTTTTTTTTCCTAATCTGTGTGGCCTGATGTTCCTTTAATCTTTGAAGTTTCTGTCCTTCAGATGAAGCTTTTTACTTTCATATTTTTGGATGCTTTCATATTTTTGGATACCCTTGAGTATTTGATCATGGTATATGTTGGGTTAAGTCAACTGGATTTGTTTCTGGATGATTTCTGAGGGTTAAGGCTCAGCTCAGTACACCTGGACTTTGCGTTGTAACCCTGGATTGCTGGAAGCAGGCCCATGACGTTTTTCTCTGGCTCCTCAATGTTAAGCACCTGCTATGCTGAAGGGGCTGAGGTGTTTCCAATCCACTGGCAACTACATTCCAAAGAGGAGTACCAGCAAAAATGCTTTGATGGAGAGGCGGCAGTAGGCAGTGATGAGTCTTGCATGAATTTTAAATTTTAATTGGTTTAAATCAATATGTATTTAAAAAGCTACACCAGGATAATGGCCACAATATTGGACAAGGCAAACTTGAGATCAGAATTCTTCTCAACAGAAATCTTCAGATAATTACTGTAAATCAAGTGGAGTTTGCACATGAGATAAAAGTTAGCTGCCATTTTGTCTTAGTCTGCTCTGGCTCATATAACAAAATACCATATATTAGATGATGTAAACAACAGAAATTTATTCCTCATAGTTCTGGACGCTAAGAAGTCCACGATCAAGGTGCTTCTCCTATTAGATTTCTGGTAAGGGCTCTCTTCTTGACTTGCAAACAGCAGTCTTCTCACTATGTCCTCAGAAGGCACAGAAAGAGGGAGGGAGGGAGGGAGGGAGGGGGAGAGAGAGAGAGAGAGAATGCACTAGCTCCCTGGAGGGAGGGAGGGAAGGAGGGAGAGAGGGAGGGAAGAGGGGGGAGGGAGGGAGAGAGAGAGAGAGAGATAGAAAGAAAAAGGGAGAAAGCACTAGCTCCCTGGTGTCTGTTCTCAAGAGGGCAGTAATCCTATCAGACCAGGGCTCAGGTTCTCATCTAATTTTAACAACTTTATTATGTCAAATGCAGTCACAAGTAGCTGGGATTACAGGTGCCCGCCACCACACCTGACTAATTTTTTTTGTATTTTTAGTAGATACAGAGTTTCACTGTATTAGCCAGGATGGTCTCTATCTCCTGACCTCATGATCCACCCACCTGGTCTCCCAAAGTGCTGTATTGTTTTTAAATGAATGAATCTACATGTAATGGCCAATTGGAATTTTAACCAAACACTCATGAAAAGCTTTATAAAAATCTGAATTCTATGAAAAAGCAGCTTACTTTATTTTTCATTGCTTGTAAGTCTTAAAGATTGTTGGAGTCTCTTTATTTATTTTTTCTTTTCTCCCTTCTTCCCAGTTTCTTCTTTCACCTGTTGGAGCTAATGGAAAAAGTATTAGAGATCTAAATTCATAGTTCTCAAGGTAAAGTCCGAAGAACAAAAGTGTAAACTTGAGCAGGAATTTTTCAGACATGAAAATTTTCAAATCAGACCCCAGGACAACTGAATCATAATTGTGAGGCATGAGGCCCAGCAGTCTTTGTTTTAACCAGTCCTACAAGTGATCCTCTGTTATATACCGTTGACCCAACTATTTCTCTGGTCTAGGAAAAAAAAAAAAGAAAAATTGAATCATATACGATCAATTTGAGGCAATGTATTTTATAACAAATAATTTCCCAATTTTCTCTTAATTTAGCAAATATTCATGGAAGACTGTGTTCTAGGAGGCTCTAGGCTAAGTAGTTACAAAACTCTAAATAGCTAATGAAAACCTGTCTTGCTACTTCAGAGCAAATGCTTTTAGTCTCATAGCATGATTCTGGGAATAATTTATTGCTAAATTAATCTACATCGTTTTTAAAGTGTGGAAACATAATTTTTCAAGTTCCTCTCATCTTTACATAATAATGATGTGATCATACCTTATATCTCAATTTGGATGAGTAGTAGAATTCTCATGATTCTAAAGACCATTTCCATCCAGAATATAGAACATAGACACATGTGAGAGTGCCTACCTAGTGATTTATCTTGAGACTAAATTTTACTTTAAACCATTTACAAAATCATACTTTTGTTTTCATATTTTATTCTCTCATTCTTACTCATTCTTAATCTTTCTTTTCTCATTCTTTCTTTCTTACGTCATCCAGTTTTCAGAGAGGGGAATGTTGCATGAGCTCTCTTAGTTTTGCTTTTCTTTCACTAGGACCTATGAATTTTCAGATAAAAATATCTCTTTCTTCAGTTCTTAGTAATTCATCTCTCATTTTTTTCCTTTTGCATCATTGAAATCTACATTGTTGATTCTCTTTATCCTTTCTAGTTATTTCAAGGCTAAAAACACCAGTCTGCAAATTAAGAGATTTCAAGTAATGGAAGAAAGATAGATCAGAGTTAAAAAATAAATAAATAAATAAACTCTATATTGAGATAAATACCTTAACCATCTAGTATAGTTTTAGGTATACATTCAACCTTCAATAAATGTCAATTTTGTTCCTTTCTCTGACCTTAAACAGAAAACATTTTGTAGAGAATTCTGTGATAAAATGCATTTGTATCCAAGGAGAGTAATACCTCTTCAGTTTCCTGCATTAGTAAAGGTTTGTTCAATAGCAATTAGTCTCAGAAATAAATAAGGCACTAGAAATATACTTGATGAGCTATTGTGGTTAAGTCAGAAAATTTGATACTTTACACACTGAACTTTGAGTCGTTCTAGACAGTAAAACTCAGACTTTGCCACAAAAGAAATTAGGGCAAAATGCATTTAGTACAGGACAAAGGATGCCAGAGAAGGGAAGAGGACTGAATGAAACAGTGGAGCTTCTCTGTAAGCAGCCAATTGTCCATATAACCAACCAAACAGGAAACATCACATTAAAAGGAAACAAATTAAGGAAAAGCAGTACACAATAGTAGGATTTCTAGGTGGCAGTTTTTCTCAGCCTTAGTTGAATGGTTTTGTTTTAGATTAAGTAGATGCATCCCAGTCAATTCCAGGAACACCAAACATAGGAGAAAGTTTTAGAGGAGCGATATTTCATGAACTACTCTTGTTTCAGCTGGAAAATAATCTGGAACAATGAATCAGGCAAAATATTACTAAGGAAAACTCATCCCACCCACAGTGAATCACAACTAAGAAACTTAAATTCAGTCACCAGTCATTTCAGACTCCTTTTCATTTCAGACACCTTTTACTGAAACAAGAATTATGCAACTTTTACCATCATTTATTTTCATCATTATTTTTAATTGAGGCACTTGACAAGCATAAGTCTACTGGTATCTTGTGAAAGAAGGACCAGATTGGGGACAGCTTCAAGACTGCTCACTGAAAGATTCATAATACCCTGGGGCAGTGGGTCTCATGCATGAGAGCACATCAGAATCACCTACAGGCACTGTTAAAACACAAACTGCTGAACTCCTATCCTAAAATATCTGACTCAGTAAGTTTGTGGAATTACTTCTGAATCTGCATGTTTATCAAGTTCTCAGCTATTGTTACCAGGGATAGCAAATAAAATGCAGTTAAATTTTAATTTCAGGCAAATAACAAAAAAACATTTTTACAGAAGTATATGATATTTCAGACACTCTCATGTTAAATAATTAGTCGCTACTTATCTGAATTTTAGTTGGGTAGCTTACATTTTATTTGGCAAACCTGTGTCCCATGACATATTGTTGCCACTGGTCTTAGGAAGACACTTTGAGAACCGTTGTTCCACTAAATAAGTGTCAGTATTTCCATCTAGAACCCACTGTAAGTTTATTTTTGTAAGTTGTTTATAAAGTATTAGTATGTAAATTGTTTATATTCAAATCAGTGTGAACCTTACTAATATATAATGTTAATAAAATAAACTAGGAGCTGAATATATGGAAACTTTCTGTAGTATGTATGCAATTTGGGGGTAAATCTAAAACTCTTCTAACGATAGTGTTAAAAGACCAAAGATGCTGAAGGTGAGTCTGATAAATCACAGAAAACAGCAGATCTAGAACGTTTTCTCTTTTTAACAACCCTTAAAGGAGTTAATTTGGCTCAAGATTTGTTAACGACTACAGAAAATAAATTGGGAATATCCTTATACAGTTATGTAATTAACTATGTCAGCCGAATCCATAGCCCTGGTATATACCCTTTATATATGAGTTAAAGTATGAAAACACAAACAAAACTAATCCATAGAACCATTGCATTGAACGATAAGGATGCTTATCATTCTCACACACACAATAGAATCTGAAAATGGAAGCTTTGGTTGAGATATTGATAAACAATTAGTAGCACATTTCAAAAGAGGCACTGCATCATTCTGAAGTAATTACAAAGGAAATTCTGAAAATGTAGTTTCTTGTCATTTACTACTGTCTACTCCTCAATTATATGCCGTATACAAAGGGACTGAGAGTTAAAAATTGGGAGATGATGTTTCTTTAAGGTTTCATTAGAGCTTTTCATGAATCTAATTGAACACTCCTAAAGGAAAAGGTGAAGCATTCTACCAGAAACACAGGATGGAATAAGAAGTGTTTCAAGAAAAAAAGGACTCAAAGAGTATATTTAGGTAGAAATTTTGGTATGATTTGATTTGAATTAAAACTTCATCACAAGAGGGAATGGTGGGGTTACTTCTCTTTTGAAGGCAGTTTTGTAGAGAAAAGTATACTTTTCAAATAAAGAGAAAGAGTGGCTATTTTAGCCTATTTTCATGCTGCTATGAAGAAATACTTGAGACTGAGAAATTTATAAAGAGAAGAGATTTAATTGACTCACAGTTCCACATGGCTGGGGAGGACTCAAGAAACTTACAATCATGGTGGAAGGCACCTCTTCACGGGTGGCAGTGGAGAGAAGAATAAGAACTTGGCAAAAGGGGGAGTCCCTTGTAAAACCATCAGATCTCATGAGAACTTACTATTATGAGAATAGCATGGGGAAACTGCCCCCATGATTCAATTACCTCCCACTGGATTCCTCCCAATTCACGTGGGGATTAAGGAAAATACAATTCAAGATGAGATTTGAATGGGGACACAGCCAAACCATATCAGTGCATGGCTTATTGTCTCTTGTCTGGAAATTACTAAGGACCAGAGGTAGGCTCGTGAACTTGCTTGATGTTCAGCAGAGTTTGTCAGAGCAAGGGATGCGCCAAAGTATTTCATCATATACATATAGGTTGTACATCCAATACAGTTGGCATGAGATTAATTTGATTTAATCCAAGAGGATCACTTGGAGAATGAAATAAAACTTATCAATAATAAGCTAAATAACACCAGATGCCGTGGGCTGCAGACAGGAATAACTAACTGGGTAAAACAAAACAAAACAAAACAAAACAAAACAAAAAAAACACTACATTTACTCTAAACCCAGAAATGAAAGGTACCTTAAGAACCAATAATGTTACAACACCTTCCAGACTCAAGAAGCTTCAATCTAAGATGTGATGCTAGGATCCATTAAGTAAAAACTTTCTTACTACTCTTATTACCCTTTAATTTTGCTCCAGCTCTAGAGGAGTGGAAATCACTGAGCAAATTGAGAAATGAGGCTAAATTCAGAAGTGTCCGTTGGGGAAGGAGGAAGACATATCACACTTCACTTCCGTAATTTGAGCAAGGCTAAGCTGGGAGAACAGAGAAGTTGCCACTTATAGGCGAGAATGAAATTTGGCATATTACTTGCATACTATGAGTAACAAATTGAAATTGTGACTAGAAATAATCATAGTATACTTCATTTCATAAAATGAATCAGACAAATCATGGGGCTACCAAAATTTTTATCTGGAGTCAATGAAATAAATTGTTATACTAAGAAATATATTTAAAGTAAGAGTGAAAGATAAACTAAAGTGCATTTCAATGTTAAATCTTAAGCATGCTTATCATTCAGTGCAATGGTTCTGAGGATTAGTTTTGTTTGTGTTTGCATAATTTAACTCATATATAAAGGGGTATATACCAGGGCTATGGATTCAGCTGATACAGTTAATTGTATAATCTATATAAGGATATTCTCAGTTTATTTTCCGTAGTCATTAAGAAATCTTGAGCCAAATTAACTCTTTAAGCATTGTTAAGAAGAGAAAACATTCTAGATCTGCTGTTTCCTGTGAGTCATCAGACTTACCTTCAGCATCTTTGGTCTTTGTATGGTGTTTTGAACATTAACTATTGTTAGAAGAGTTTTAGATTTACCCCCAAATTGCATATATACTACAGAAAGTTTCCATATATTCAGCATCTATTTTATTATTAACATATTAGTATGGTTCATTGACCATAATTAATAAGGCAGTGTTTGTATATTATTAAAGTGCATTCATTATTCAGTTTTTCTTAATTTTTGTCTAATGTCCTTTTTCTGATCCAGGATTCCACTAGGATATCATATTACATTGTATTATCCTGTCTGTAGGCTACTATTGGGTGTGATGATTTCTTAGACTTTCCTTGCTTTTGTTGTTCTTGACAGTTTTGAGAATTATTGCTTAGATATTTTGTAAAGCATCCCTCACTTGGGACTTATCTGATGGTTTTTTATCACAATTATTTTGGGGTTCTGGTTTCTGAGGAGGAAAATCACAGAAGCAAAGTGCGATTTTTATCACATCATATCAAGGATATATACTATTAACAGGAGTTACCACATTTAATGTTGACCTTCATCAACTCTCGGAGGTGGTGTTTCCCAGGGTTCTGCTCTCTAAAATTACTCTTCCCCATCTATTTCATAGTGTATAATTCTTATCTTGGCCAGTAGTTTGTATATAGGCTTTCAGCTGAAAATACAGATTAGGGTGCATGGCAGCTGAGTGGTTCTTTTACAAACTCGACTGCATGTGAAGTGATTGATTCTGGCATAAGTATTGAATGATTCATTGATTTAAATACATCATGATCTCAAATGATCCTTTTAAAAGCCTGGTGTACTAAGGATGGAATCTTACAAGGTGAAGAGTCTTTCTCTGTTATGTGAGAGAAGCATTTCCATTATAATCTGTGAAAATACACTCTAGACCGTATCTTAAGAACCAATTAATAATATACAAATTGAGGATTTTAATAGTGGTTTTACTTATACAGTAGTTTTATATATACTTTCTCAATAGTTTTAAAAACTAAAATATTTCAAAGTAAAATTGATCTTCTGATATTAATTGCTACCTTCAAGCGTGTTTAATAATTAGCATTGCTTTTAGCAACTCATGCCCCTGGCCCGCTGTTCATGTGTTCTTCATTCTTACTTCTAAATAATTTAAACACTAAGCAAAATGCTGAGTGTTAGAACACATTAGCTTTTGTTATTAATGAGTAACCTTAAGGACACTTCAAACTACTAAAAATGCTCTCTTATATTTCTTGAGTAATCAATAACAGTTGGTTTATTTCACTTTTAATAATTTCTAATATTTTTTATGACATCTCTCCCTGAAAACAGGTAGAGATCTTATAATATATTGGAGTAGTCAATAAGCTCCAGAGGCAAAGCACTAACTGGTAATGGAGGTGAAACAGCAAGGTCTGATGCATAGGTGTCTAAGGCTCAACATATATTCAAAAAATAGAAACCCACAGCAGATCAATTTTTGAATAGACTGAGCTGCATTCTAAGACTAGTTTATGTCTAGATATTTGTTATAGTGACCTTTATACTAATAGCAGATTTATGAAATGATTTTCTTATTAATTTAAGATTTAGACTGTTTAGATTCTTTGTAAAGGTAATTTAACATTGAAAAAAGGCATTCTATGGATTACCTACAAGGCAAGTGCTTATCAAGTTTGCCTGCCAATTTCTTACCAAGTTTAGCTATTTTAGGTTTGAGGGTTATCTTCAAGAGTAGAAGAGCAAGTCATTATAGCACTATTAGATTTGGTGTTATTTGCATGCAGCCAAGATGTTTTATAGTCATCTCTAATTAGAAGAGGTGCAGATGCTGGAATAGATTAAGCCAAATTTTGAAATCCAAACTAAAATGTTATCTCATTTCTTTCTTACACTACATTAAATATTATAATTTGTTGTTTGTTTTAGGAAAAGAAGATAATAGAATAGAAAAGGAAAATGTGATGTAAATCATGAACGTAAAATATGATCTAGATTACAATGGAAAAAAATATAGGTCTTCACTAAATAGACTTATCTAATAGGCAACTCATAGAAATTACAATATAATGATTTTCCTTTCTTATTTATCCTCTAGGTGATGCTTTCATGTCTGTAATTGCACATTTCCACATTACTGAAGGCTGAAAGGATTATCTACCTGAAAATTTATACTCTTAATCCTTTCCTGTGTGTGTTTTTGTGTATAATTGTGTGTATACATGTGCACTAGAGAGAAGGGAAGAGTGAGACACAGAGACAGAGAGACAGAGACCGGGGGTAGAGGGAGAGAGGGGGGAGGAGAGGAACAGAGAGAAAGAGAGAGAGAGAGAGAGAGAGAGAGAGAGAGAGAGAGAGAGATTAACTGATTTTTATGGCTAAAAAATTCATGTGACTTAAAAAAATCCCGAGAATGTGTGTTTAATCGCAAAGTACTTAACTTGCAATTATGATTGTAACTGTGCCTTAGATTATTTAGCATAGATCCTTTAACTATTATCAAATACTAGATAAAATATTGATTTTAAGTATTTTAAAATAGCATTGATGATCCTAGAATTTGATTTTATATGTATAAAATATTCAACATCCATAAATGCCCAATAATTTATTGGACCAACCTGTGTAGCATGCATCACACTAGATGTGTAGGTATAAAGGGGAGTATTCTCAACAGCCTCTCTAGAAGTATGCAATGATGGGTGAGGTGACATTAAATTAAAATCACAAACATAATTCAATTATAAGTGCCCACTACCTTTGGATGAATAAATGAAAATGTTTCAGTATAGATAATAAAACACAGTGTACTGTGAGAGCTGTGACAGGTAAATTAAACTTATCTAGATGGCAAGGTGGGTGATCAGAGAAATGATCCTTGAGGAAATAACATTTACATAGGGAAAGTAAAAATGCAAGCTAATTAGCCAGGAAAAGGGAGGGCTGGCATGAGTTGGGGGTTTAGATCAAGGGAGAAAAAGTTATTCCCCCAAGGAAGAAGATACACTTATGATCCAAAAATAAAAAATAAAAAGCAATGATTTTTGAAATTAGAAACATACACAAAGGGATAGTCCACCAAAGTTATAAAATCTTATAAAACTACTACAATCTCTAAAACAAACAAAAAGACTAAAAAGACAAAGATAAGTCGATTTATCAAAAGTATCATTTGTGCTCTGTAAGGTGCTTTATACATGATGTGATGTTAAAAGTTTAGTCATCAAATACATTCTTAGTATGTTAATATTAGACCCATTTTTTTCTTCAGAAAGGAAATCTGAACCTAGAAGAGTTAAATTTGTGAGAATCTCTCAGATCATAGGTGGCCAAATGGACGTTTACACCTAGATCCATCTGACCTCGTTAGCTATTTTCTTTTAACTTGATCACTCTTCATTTTCCCTTTTTCACTTCTTAAGTTGGTAATATTAATATTATTTTCTAATTTTTGGCTCAGAAATTTAACACTCCTTACCCTCTAGATTATTTAGTCAATATCTTCTTTCTTCCTACCTGGGACTCCACCTACCTGTAATAATTAGGAGAGGATGATGTAATAAGTCTCCTAGACACTCATTTAAACTGATGTGATTTAAAATTGATAAATATTGTATGATTATGGAGAAGCAGGAAAAGCTTTACAATCATTTAATAGATGAAGACTATATGACTTTTCCTAGATGCCCATCTTTCTGAGATCATTTCATTTGTTCCAGCGAAGAGTGGTAGTTCTAGAATAGAACATACCATGCTCATGGATAGGAAGAATCAATATCGTGAAAATGGCCATACTGCCCAAGGTAATTTATAGATTCAATGCCATCCCCATCAAGCTACCAATGAGTTTCTTCACAGAATTGGAAAAAACTGCTTTAAAGTTCATATGGAACCAAAAAAGAGCCCACATCTCCAAGACAATCCTAAGTCAAAAGAACAAAGCTGGAGGCATCACGCTACCTGACTTCAAACTATACTACAAGGCTACAGTAACCAAAACAGCATGGTACTGGTACCAAAACAGAGATATAGACCAATGGAACAGAACAGAGTCCTCAGAAATCATACCACACATCTACAGCCATCTGATCTTTGACAAACCTGAGAGAAACAAGAAATGGGGAAAGGATTCCCTATTTAATAAATGGTGCTGGGAAAATTGGCTAGCCATAAGTAGAAAGCTGAAACTGGATCCTTTCCTTACTCCTTATACGAAAATTAATTCAAGATGGATTAGAGACTTAAATGTTAGACCTAATACCATAAAAATCCTAGAGGAAAACCTAGGTAGTACCATTCAGGACATAGGCATGGGCAAAGACTTCATGTCTAAAACACCAAAAGCAACGGCAGCAAAAGCCAAAATTGACAAATGGGATCTCATTAAACTAAAGAGCTTCTGCACAGCAAAAGAAACTACCATCAGAGTGAACAGGCAACCTACAGAATGGGAGAATATTTTTGCAATCTACTCATCTGACAAAGGGCTAATATCCAGAACCTACAAAGAACTCAAACAAATTTACAAGAAAAAAACAAACAACCCCATCAAAAAGTGGGCAAAGGATATGAACAGACATTTCTCAAAAGAAGACATTCATACAGCCAACAGACACATGAAAAAATGCTCATCATCACTGGCCATCAGAGAAATGCAAATCAAAACCACAATGAGATACCATCTCACACCAGTTAGAATGGCGATCATTAAAAAGTCAGGAAACAACAGGTGCTGGAGAGGATGTGGAGAAATAGGAACACTTTTACACTGTTGGTGGGATTGTAAACTAGTTCAACCATTATGGAAAACAGTATGGCGATTCCTCAAGGATCTAGAACTAGATGTACCATATGACCCAGCCATCCCATTACTGGGTATATACCCAAAGGATTATAAATCATGCTGCTATAAAGACACATGCACACGTATGTTTATTGCAGCACTATTCACAATAGCAAAGACTTGGAATCAACCCAAAAGTCCATCAGTGACAGATTGGATTAAGAAAATGTGGCATATATACACCATGGAATACTATGCAGCCATCAAAAAGGATGAGTTTGTGTCCTTTGTAGGGACATGGATGCAGCTGGAAACCATCATTCTTAGCAAACTATCACAAGAACAGAAAACCAAACACCGCATGTTCTCACTCATAGGTGGGAATTGAACAATGAGATCACTTGGACTCAGGAAGGGGAACATCACACACCGGGGCCTATTATGGGGAGGTGGGAGGGGGGAGGGATTGCATTGGGAGTTATACCTGATGTAAATGACGAGTTGATGGGTGCAGCACACCAACATGGCACAAGTATACATATGTAACAAACCTGCACGTTATGCACATGTACCCTACAACTTAAAGTATAATAATAATAAATAAATTAAAAAAAAAGAGAATCTTAAGGGTCAAAGATTCATCTCAAGCTTTCTATTTGCCACATACTCATCTCAATTTCCTTAAGAAAATTTTTAAAAATTTTTAAAAAGAAAATTTTTAAAAATCACAGATAAGGTGATACACAACTTCTTGTGTGTTTTTTAGCTTTCCAGGGTGTTGAATGATACGTTCTTTAGTTGAGAAAAGTGAGAAATCCTTCTTTATCTCTGAGATTATTCCACCAAAATAATCAGTTATGGTTGTAACTGCTACCTGCCCATTAAAGTGAGTTTTATTGTCACATTTATCGATCAGAATGATTACTAGTGAGAATGATTAGATAATTGTACCTTTCTATGATTCAGATTTATTTTAAAAATCAAGCCTTATGCTTTTCATTACATGATTTAGAAGCAATAGATATTGTACAGACTCCAAACTAAGCAACATGCAATTAAAAAACTAATTATAAATTGTTTTATTCCATGTGAATTGTTACCCACCTTGTTTGTGAGAATATAGAAACTGTTTATTCTTTAGAGGCAATTTAACACTCCATATGCTGTTTGTTATTGAATTTTCTTTATTCAGAACTGTAAAAAAAACATGTCAAATCATGTTAGAGGAGAAAATTAGGAGGATGAAATGGAGAAAAATTCTTGTGCATTCAGTTTTTCTCAACTTGTATTTCTAAAGAAAGTTCTGGGTTTCCAATAGCACATAAGACTCAGGATTCGCAATTTAACTCTTTTAAGAATATTTCCATACGAAAGTGGAAATGGAGATACCTTCCTCTACAGTAGCCTGATTTCAGTCTACACCTCAGACATAAGTTAATTCTCCAAGTCCGTTTAATAATCTATGACCATGAAACAATAAAAAATTGAAAATAATTTTCTCAAGCAGAAACATCACATTAAAATGATAAAAGCATGCAAGTTTCCAAGCAGCATAAACAACACACATTTTGACATCTTATCACTGGACTTAACTGAAATGACATGACATAATTTTCTTTCTATTTTCTGACTAAGTAGAAAATCAAATAATTGAATATAAATAGGTTCTATCATTGTGCTAGCTAGTTTTCTATATACCTTGACAATATTATAATCTTAAAATCAGGATATGTGATCAGATAATTCATTCATAAATTATGAATGAATTTATATATATATGGTGTCATAAATGTATAGAATTTAAATAACCTTATGCATTTAATAGAGTGGCTTAAATGAAAAGAATAAAATTCTAGAAATTTAAGACTTCAATGAAAGACAATACCTATGCTTGTCATTGTTTTTGTAGAATGATCCTCCAATGAATAAGTTGCAGCCTTTTGTTCAGTCTTATTTTAATTTTGTTAGGCAATGGGCCTTGAACCACTTCCCTTGGGAGACACAGCTTAAATATATTCTTGCCATTAGAAGGTTTTCTTTAATGTATTTCCTGCTGGCAAGTGGGCTCCCACTATATTCTTAATCTGGGTCTCACTCACTGATGCCTAATAGTTAAAGGTGATTTTAAGAAAAGATAATTTAGTTGTGGTTAGAGGACAAAAGAAAAACTGCCAAATAGCACATTCAAAAGTAGTTCTCATGAAATTTTTAGAGCAGACAATTCCAGCCACCAGGCTCCATCAGGTTAATGGAAATGAGGCCCTGATGCATGGAGCAATGTTTTGAAACATGCACCGTGGAGGTATTGAAAATCTTTTCTTCAGCTATGACAGTAGGTCCAGCTACATTGTTATTTACATAATGCTGCTGATTGACACTCTATAATTATTTCTATATATAGGCCTTGCTTTTTAAAATATTAATGGGATCCATTTCTACTAGACTAATTTCTGTCTATAAAACCAGCCAGCCAGTCTGTCTCAAGCATTCATGCTCTTCCTGGAAGGTTCTTTATTTCTTTGAGGATCTCACATAAATTGGAGCCATCCTTAGAACAAAAGGACAAATAAATGCCATGATTAAAATTTCAAAGTAGCTGAGCACTTTCTGTAGGATAAACACATTTTTAATTGAGCTCAAATTTTTCTAACAATGATCTGAGAAACATATGAATCAGTTTTTCTCCTTAAGGAAACAGATTCTCAGCACATTTAACAAGCATGCTCAGGAAAATACAGCCAGAGCGTGGCAAAGCTGAGATATGGTTCTAAAGTCTGTATTTTTTCCATTAGTCACAGGATGTCTTTTTAATAATAAATTCTTATCTGGGGGCAGCAGAAAACAGATAGATGACAACTAGTTCTTCAATTATATTCTATATCAGGAAACAACCGTCATAAAATAATCATTTTCTTTAAGAATATAATAGGAAGAATATCAGACACTGAAATTCTGTCAAGCTACTGGAATTTTGGGCTTTCTTTTCTAATCTCCGGTTTCTCATCTATAAGATAGAGACAAATGCATACTTCCCAAAGTTAATATGAATTAGATATGTGTACTTGTTTATCCAGTGCTTGCCACACAAAATGACCCATAAATTTGAGATGTGGTCTGTTCTAGTGATTATTAAGTGTAGCACTACTTGGATGTGAATCCTAGTTCTACTACGTGTTAGCTGAATAATCTGTATGCACCTTACTTGGTCTGTGGTAAGAAACAATGTGTTTGTAAATGTAAAGTTCATAACAGAGCTCCTGGCCCATTTAAAGGGCTCAAATGGTTAGCTATTAGTAAATGATCACTGTTATTAAGTCTAAATGTTTTAAACCTACTCTTTCTCTCTGCTAAACATTTATATTTGTAATGGAGCTTTATATATTTTTAATATGGCTTAGGTATTTGTTTCACTTCTCTTTCCTCTGTCTATTTCCTTTCAAAAGCTCGTCTGTTTTCTCACAGTAATCTGTTGTGTTTATCATCTGTGCAGACAGATTTTGAAGATCTTCGCTAACAGATCAAAGATAAAGAACTGGTCTTGCTGTGCAGACAGCCTCAGTGGATAGACAGCATAAAACTTTAAGAACAGCGATGGAGTCTGTATTGTTTCATTTCTTCTCTCTCTTCTCAGCTAATTTCAGATGAGTTTTTTGCTCTCCAAAAAGTACATAATCTGCACTTGACAAATTCTCAAAAAGAGGAACCCGTCCACTATATAATGTAAATTTCATATAAACTTGCTTCTGTTTATTTTTTTTAAATGGAAGGAGAGGCAGAAAAAAGGCTTTCTTTTTATCACCCCTCAAACTTCTCAACAGCATAAAAAAACCCTCAAGACATTTTTCATCATTTGGCATGCTTCTACTTTCCTTTTCATTTCTTTGTATTGGCAGTTTCATCTATGATACTTTGGCGAGTTTTTGCAAAATAAAATATATTTTACCACCTTCATGTGAGACTGACAGAAATTTTAATACTTGCTTCTAGAGAGGAAAAATGTTTTTCTCTCTTTTTTTCTCATAATAACAGGAATAATTGGAAATTATTTTAATGTAACACATAAACCTCAATGTTAGCAAAGTCTAATTTTCTATAACACAATACAAGCTCTCAATGTTGAGATCCTAATGGAAGCTACTGGCACAAATGTAGGGATCCTCTCCAAATTTATTGCTCCACTAAAGCCCTTGGAATTAGATTCCTACACTAATTAGAAGAAGCATCTGGGCCGGGTGTGGTGGCTCATGCCTGTAATCCCAGCACTTTGGGAGTCCAAGGCGGGTGGATCACTTGAGGTCAGGAGTTCCAGACCAGCCTGGCCAACATGGCAAAACCTTGTCTCTAGTAAAAAAAAAAAAAAAAAATTAGCCAGATGTGGTGGCAGGTGCCTGCAATCCCAGCTGTTCAGGAGGCTGAGGCAGGAATGCACGAACCCAAGAGTTGGAGGTTGCAGTGAGCCAATATCACACCACCTCACTCAAGCCTGCCAGCCTGGGCAACAACAGAACTAGACTCCGTCTCAAAAAAAAAAAAAAAAAAAAAAAAAAAAGCATCTGCAGTAACGCAAAATCTAAACCAAGGAAAAGGCACAGTCTGGAGGCAATTTATATGAATCAAATTCTTATACTGTTTGAAGAAAGAAATTAAACAGTTTTGCCACATTTATATTATATTGTGGAAAAAAATTCTTAGAATATTTAAAAATATCTGTCCATCTATAGTCAGGAAAATGATTTTTTCACATAAAATTATAAATTTAAGTTTGCAATTCTGATTTTATCATATTTCTCTAAAGTAAAATATCAAACTTGTTTATTTCCAGGCCATGTGGGTGAAATAAATTACATTTCAGAAGCAGCTAGTTAACTATGCTAACAGAAAAGCATCTTTTATTTTTTAACATGCACCATGTTAAAGGTAATCTGCAATGCACATAGATTCAATAATACAACAACAGCTGTTGTAAAAATACAGCTTAACATCAAAGTCATTCATTGCACTCTTATTTGAATGTTTAAAACAAGTTGTAGTTTGGGAGGCAGAAATCAAATATGATTTATTTCATTTACTTTATGAAAGATGCTTATTTAAGGAACTATTTGATAAAATTATACTTGTCACCTTGAGAAAAGGCTGGGATCCTTGAATTAATTACATTTTATGCATTTATAGGACTCTCATATAAGATTCATCATGTTGAATATGTTTACTGCTAGATGTCACTATAGTTTCAATGTTACTCAACCACAGAATAGTTTATTTGACTGTAAGATGGGAGTTATTGAGTTGATCGTCCATGTTGTCCAGTATATGATTCACAATGGAAAAATCTTGAATACTATTTCTATTAAGAAAAAATCATAATACATGCTTTGAGTACACATTAGAGATGTAATTTCACTGAAGATTTCCTAATGGCATGCTTTGTGGTGTCGATTATCAGCATGACAGAAGGTAGTGGTGGTAATAGTGGGGGAAAAGCTCTACAGTTTTTTCTATATTTAGACTAGGTAAGAATCTCTCAAAATAATAAAAACAAATGTGTTTACCACTAGACATACTTGTTTGGTTTTTAAAATACCACAATATGTTTGTTTATTTTATGTATTTCATTTACTTTCCTATGTATATAAAATGAAATATCTTTTTCACCCAAACTATGTACCATTCCCTGTGGAACTTTCATAAGGTGATTACATTTGTTGTTCTGACATTGTTTCTAAAAGCTTTACCAGCTCCTTCCTATTGGAAGCCAGCTATATTTCCACTCCTTAACTGAATATCATGTGTTTAGCACTCTAGTGGATAAAAACAGAAATATTGGTGCAGTTGCCGATATTTATGAGGAAAAATTGGTTCTACAAAATAAAAGTCACACATGTTTCAATACTGCCCAGTGACTTTTACCCAGTATCACTGGACTTCATTATCATGTTAAAGAATATATTACTTACTTATAGGGTAATGAGAAGAGTCATTTTGAGTTCATAGCATTGTCTTATAAAAATGTAACACATCATTAAACCAAAATAGAGTTTTTATTTAAAGAAAACAATTGCGAATATCCATTGATGGCCTCCTGTGTGAACAAAAGGGAACATTGCATCATGTTTCAAGAAAATATTGCAATTTAAGATAAAATGGTCATGATGACTCATAATTTTCTTGATGAGATCAAAAGCTCTCATTTATTTTAATTTATAGTACGGACACTGTCAGGATTTTCTTTGATCTGTCACATGAAATACGTTATTAAGTATTTCATTCATGTAAAATAATGCAGAAATGGCATCTTCACAATTAGATGAGGTAATATGACACAGTAATAACCTAAAACGACAGCACAGTATAATGTGAGTTGCTGTGTGGCTAGTTTCAGGGTGTGAAGAGCTTCACAGGAAACACAACCCATGAATTGTAAGGGGATAAAATCCTAATATGTTAGAGAATTTGAATGTATGGAGCGGAATATTCATTTTAAGTTTACTGGTTATAAGAGAGAGGTCTAGGGCTACTAGAAATCCTAGAGCAGTCACGTATAGGGCTGAGAGTTTTAGGTGGGGTGATATTGTTATTTGGGGAAGTAAAGTGGGAGAGATGCTATCGGTGATGAGGAATCCTGCGAGTAGGCTGCCGGTTGTGAGTAGGAAGGGTTATATCATTTTACTAAATTAAGCAGTTGTGAATTTGTAGGTGTTATTTCATTTTTAATGAATTAGTTCTCTGAAAGCAACTGAATGAAATAGGTGAAATTACTTCGGTATTTTCATTTTTAATTGAAGGTTTGACTTTCAAAACATATTTTCTAAGCCATTATGTTTAACAACACAAATACATAGATCACAAGGAAGCAAACTTACCTTCATACCTAATTACTTTAATAGTTATACATTAGAAATATTAAACAAGAAAGAATTTCCTTATTTTCTAAGGCCTAGGAAGATGTGTTCACAACACTTGTCTAAGGGATACAGAAATGCTTTTCAATCCTGCTCTGTGGAATAAGGGGGCTGACCAGAGAAAAAGGCTTAAGATTTGGATCTGGTTCACATGCTACAGAAAGGCAGTATGTGCGTGTCAATGCAAGTCCTCAGAAGACTCCATCCACTTGTACATGCAGTCCAGTGAATGACCTGAAATGTGAAAGGTCAGTGTGTCTACCTCTTGGTTTTCCGGAAGCTAGAAAAGCTCTGCATTTGTGTTAACATAAAAATGAACTCATGAGACATAATGTATGGAATCACACTGTTAGCCTGGCCCATTCACAACTTCTACTTTGATAGTGATTTTCAAAGATATTTTATTTTAAAAGACCATTTTTCTTAATATACTATAAAACACATAGATTTTAACCATATTCTAAAATAGACTTACAATATTCATATATTTATTTTCTCCTGAGAAGAGTTTTGCCTTGTATACATTCACTGTAAAAATAAGTTAAAAAGTAGCTATTTAAAAAATTATTCCAGAATGACACTGAGATACATTATTGCCTCTACTTTTAAGCTATCAAAAAGTAAATGGTGTTTATTGAGTTTAATATTATAACAAGTTATTTAAAACAATAATTACTTTTGAAATTGAACAAAACAAATGTGATGAATAACACATCAGTCATTCCATATTTTCAAACATTTTTAAAAACTACTTTAAAGTTCATATGGAACCAAAAATGAGCCTTCATTGCCAAGACAATCCTAAGCCAAAACAACAAAGCTGGAGGCATCACACTACCTGATTTCAAACTATACTACAAGGCTACAGTAAGCAAAACAGCATGGTAGTGGTACCAAAGCAGAGATATAGACCAATGAAACAGAACAGAACCCTCAGAAATAATACCACACATCTACAATCATCTGATCTTTGACAAACCTCACAAAAACGAGAAATGGGGAAAGGATTCCCTATTTAATAAATGGTTCTGGGAGAACTCGGTAGCCATATGTAGAAAACTGAAACTGGATCCCTTCCTTACACCTTATACAAAAATTAATTCAAGCTGGATTAAAGACTTAAATTTTAGACCTAAAACCATAAAAATCCTAGAAGAAAACCTGGGCAATACCATTCAGGACATAGGCATGGGCAAGGACTCATGACTAAATAACAAAAGCCAAAATAGACAAATGTGATCTAATTAAACTGAAGAGCTTCTGCACAGCAAACGAAACCACCATCAGAGTGAACAGGCAACCTACAGAATGAGAGAAAATTTTTACAATCTATCCATCTGACAAAGGGCTAATATCAAGAACATACAAATAACTTAAACAAATTTACAAGAAAAAATCAACCCCATCAAAAAGTGGGCAAAGGACAGGAACAGACACTTCTCAAAAGAAGACATTTATTCAGCCAACGGACACATCAAAAAATGCTCATCATCACTCGCTATCAGAGAAATGCAAATCAAAACCACAATGAGATACCATCTCATGCCAGTTAGAATGGCTATCATTAAAAAGTCAGGAAACAACAGGTGCTGGAGAGTGAAGAAATAGGAATACTTTCACACTATTGGTGGGACTGTAAACTAGTTAAACCATTGTGGAACACAGTGTGGCGATTTCTCAAAGATCTAGAACTAGAAATACTATTTGACTCAGCCATCCCATTACTGGGTGTATACTGAAAGGATTATAAATCATGCTGCTATAAAGACACATGCACATGTATGTTTATTGCGGCACTATTCACAATAGCAAAGACCTGGAACCAACCCAAATGTTCATCAATGATAGACTGGATTAAGAAAATGTGGCAAATATACATGTATGGAATACTGTGCAGCCATAAAAAAGGATGAGTTTGTGTCCTTTGTAGAGACATGGATGAAGCTGGAAACCATCATTCTGAGCAAACTATCACAAGGACAGAAAACCAAACACCACATGTTCTCACTCATAGGTGGGAATTGAACACTGAGAACACTTGGACACAGGGTGGGGAACATCATACACTGGGGCCTGTTGTGGGGTGGGGAGAGGGGGGAGGAATAGCTTAGGAGATATACTTAATGTAAATGATGAGTTAATGGGTGCAGCACACCAACATGGCACAGGTATACATATGTAACAAACCTGCACGTTGTGCACATGTACCCTAGAACTTAAAGTATAATAGTAATAATAATAATAAATTAGGCAGGGTGCAGTGGCTCACACCTATAATCCCAACACTTTGGGAGACTGAGGTGGGCGGATCATGAGGTCAGGAGTTCAAGACCAACCGGAACAGCATGGTGAAACCACGTCTCCACTAAAAAATACAAAAATTAGCGGAGCATGGTGACATGTGCCTGTAATCCCAGCTACTCAGGAGGCTGAGGCAGGAGAATCACTTGACCCCGGGACAGGAGGTCGCAGTGAGCCTGGTTTGCACCACTGCACTCCGGCCTGGACTATAGAGCGAGACTCCACCTCAAAAAAAATAAATAAATAAAAAGAATTATCAGACAGAAAATTGGTAAACTGAGTTTCTATAACAATTATTTTTCTCTCCATTCCCATTTCCTCCCATCTTATTTCAAATAAAAGACTATTTTTTAATAAGAACATTCATGTAAAGATTTATATGATTCTATATGTTTATATTGTTAAGTCTAGTGATCAAGAATAATCTTGGTTGGAGAAAATATATCTCTGGCTGAACCACATTAGAGGAAGAATTACTTTGACTTAGATTAGCTACTAATACAGCTATTCAAAATGCTTCTTTTTTAAGAATCTTCAGCTGTCTTAAGATGATTTCTTTCTGGGTGTTAACATGGCAACTAAACTTGGTAGTTAAGGCGAGGACTCTGGAATATGGCAAACCTTTCTGGTTTTGACTCTATATGAACTGGAGCAAATTGTTTAACCTTTTGGGCTTTATTTTCTCTGATGTGGAATAGAGTGGGATATTAGGGTAATTAGAGATCTACAAGACACGGAGGCTAGAGAAGGTAAGTGGATGGGGAAGTAGGTTGTTGAACTCTGAGAGCAAAATTTGGCAGTGAATCGTTGTTCAAAAAAAGGAAACAGAATTGAATAAGTTTCAATGTGGTCCTATACAGGTTGACAAAAAAAAAAAAAAAAAAAATCCATTTGCCAAAGCATTGATATCACTGATAATGCACAAAGTGCATAATGGGAATTCTTGGTCAAAAAAAAAAAAAAAAATCTAGAACAGCAGCAAAAAAATTTGACCTCAAATTGCATTCCTTTTAGAGATGTGCTATATCAAACAAATGTGTCCTTAATCATACAAGTAACAAGCTATAATTACATTAATCAGATTCTATTGTTGAGTCTTTTGATGCCAGCACAACTCAGAAAGCTTTAATTAAGTGATATGGATATACTGCATAATCTTTTCAAGAGAAATTTCATGTCTCAAATAAAACTTCAAGGTAATCCTATGTCAATAGTGAATATTCCAGTACTTATGATCCCCTGGATGTGATACTTTCTGATGCATCTGAACCTATTACACACTGTTACTTCACAGATGACTTCTTAGTCTTCTTTTCTTGAAGTCTTTCTTTAAGATCATCCCTGAAGTTATTTCTTCCAAGGTCCTTACTTTATCCCATTTCCTTGCCCTTGAGGCTAGACAGGGTGCTCAAAATTAGTCAGAAATTGTAAATAGAGACATTTAGAAACATTCTAGAGAGTTGTGATTTTTAATGTTTTGATTTTTTTCATTTTGTCTTGAGGGCTCTCTGTTGTGAGGCACCATAAGCCAAGAGAGCCCCTCTCTAGGAGAACCCTGACAGAGGGAAAGTTAGGTTCAGGCGTGTCAGTTAGGTGAGACACAATGAGGAGGTGAAACCAAAATGCATGAACCAGAAAGCAATTTATTATTTTCAGATCTCAGAGAGGTTAGTGCTGTCAATGGAGAGGTGAGGCATGAAAAGTCTGGAGGCAGCAGGCAGCTCAACCAGCAGACAGGGAGCAAGAGAGAGAGAAAGGACCTGTGGGACTATTCCTTTATTAAAGTCCATGAGCATTATTTTTTAGGCTTTCCCATAAGAGGTGAGGGCTGGGTAGTTTAAAAAACACATGTGGAAGAGGAAACATTTTCACGACTCTGGTTTTATCATGGTCAGCAGCTGGGGAGTGTGCTGGATTTCAGGTCAGTGGGACAAGGAATAATGCTATCCCACAAACACACCCACGTGGTAGGTAAGTTTTTACTAAGCTAAACGTGACAGGATATGATTGTTTTAAACAGTTTATGTCAGGACTAAAAATGGATGCTGAGGCAGCAACTGTATTAAGCAAATTTATAACAATAGTTTAAGCAGAAAAGAATTTATTAAGTGTTATCAACAGCTTACAGTATTTTTAGGAAGAGCTC
Organism: Macaca mulatta; assembly: GCF_049350105.2. Lineage (NCBI taxonomy): Eukaryota > Metazoa > Chordata > Mammalia > Primates > Cercopithecidae > Macaca > Macaca mulatta. The sequence continues at coordinate 91,384,897 of NC_133419.1, forward strand.
ACAGTGTTTTCAAGGAAGACTGGCAAAAAGGACTCTTAGCTAAACTTCCAGGAAAACGACCCAAATTGCAACTCAACAAAGCCAAGGGAACTGCTACCTCTACCAGTATCTGCAGACCCAAGAAACTGCTGCTGTGGCCACTAGCTCTAGAACAAGCCACCTCTGCCATAATTGGGTGGCTGCCAAATCAGGGTCAAGTGCTTTATTTAGAAGTGGTCACTCTGGAACTACACAGCTTGTTGATATATATCATCAAAATAGAAATTTTCTGCAGTCTGCCTCTCTCTCCAAATAATTTAGTACTTTTTGAAGCTTATACAAGCAATATTATTGGTGGATCCTAAATCATATATGGGATGCCAGTTATACAGTGGAGCAGAAAACTCAGCTTTTTAAAGTACGCTAATCTCTGTGTCTTTTCCACTGAGAACGGCATGCCAAAAAGTGGTGAACACAGAATCTGACATATGCCCCTTCATTGTGCCCACTAGGAATTTATGTGTAGCACTCACCGCCTGCAGAAGATAAGGATTATAGTATTACTGCAGCATGTCTGTGATTTTTAATCAGCTTATATCAACAGGGCCTACCTCACAGTACTGTTATAAGCTCAAATAAATAAATACATAAAAATACTTCAGCACAGTGTAATCCACACTTTAAAAACTCTCAAATAACTGTTATCATAGCTTTACTTTCTTGGTTGTATATCTACCTAGATTGCAGATTCCTTCAGAATAGTCACTATATCCTTATTTCATAACCTAGTGCCTATGAGAGCATCCGGCACATATTAGGTGAAAAATAAGTCTTGGTTAAAATATTATAGGAGTATAAATAATCTTTTGTTGTATTTTCCTTAGAGACTGAGGCTGTGGAATACTAAGGGTGTGCATTGGTATTTATTAAAGATCCTTGACTTTTAAAAAATGAGGACAGTTTGCATAATGAAATCAAATTATTCATTTTTTATTTGCAAATCAAGTAAAAATAAAATGGTTAGTAAGTATGCTTTTTAAAAAACATTAGATATATATTCACAATTATGATAGACTCTTCTGTTAACTCACATATAATTTAATCAGCAATGTTAAAAAAATTTAAACATATTCATCAGTACATTTATCTCTACATATTATGGAGGATATTATTTCTTACAATAAGTGTAACATACTAGACATTGTGTTATTTATCACTCATAAACCAAATGAAACATAGATTGGCTGGTAAGAGATGATACTACAGGTATTTAATTTATGGGATTCAGTGGCAAAAACTTTCAGATCTGAAGTTTGAAAATAAGCAAAACAATGTGTTCTTTTAAATATTTATTTTTACCAAGTATTTTAAAGTTTTCGGAGTCACTACTTTTGTTCTGGGTTTTATCCTTTTGTAAATGATTTTGTTTGGGTAACTAAAATCACTCTAGCTTTTTCAAGTTGAAAGGGATGTTTGACCATCTACTGATTTCTCAACTCTGGGTGGCAGCTCCCTTTGTGCAGTTCTTGCAAGGTGGTTGCCCAATTTCTGCTGGACTATCTGAAAACATTCAGGATGGGAAACTTTTCACCTCACAGGGTAGTCTTGTTTCCTGCATTATAATCTCTATAAAACCATTTCTTAAAAAAAGGGAAATCTGTTTTTCTCTGCCTCATACTTCTTGGTTTTATTTAAGTAAAAATAAAGGCTTTAAAATACGTTACTGATCTTGCAAATAGAACGTTTATTTATTTTACATTTTTGAAAAAGTCCTCAATTCCACCCAAATAGTTTTCCACCTTATGTTGATCAATTGTACACTAAATGCCTATTGAAAATTTATTCTTCACCTGATCCACTTCTTCCTGATCCAAGATTTCTATTCTCATATTTCAGGCAAGGGAATCATTTTCTTTCACTAAGAAGTTTTCCCCTTCAGTGCCTCTATCTGTGAGGTCTCTTTTAGGCCTACCACAAATCTACAGATGAGCTCTCAACTGCACTATGGCTATACTTGTAAGAATTACATGTTCTACTCTTAAACTACCTTGTGAAAAAAGAGCATTTTTTTTTTTAAATGAGCCAGCACCCCTTTGTCTCTGACTTAGTGGAGGCTACCTCACAGGGCAGAGTCTTTTTTCACTTTCCACACCATACACAAGGCAGAGGTGGTAGCAGTGATCAAACATCAGAAGTGGTCTTCTAGGCAGATCGACATAAATTGTCCAACCTAAGTAACAGAGAGGGTAAAAACTGTGAAAGATACAAACACAGCCTCAGGCAACTATCAAACAGTATCAAAAAGTCTTACCTTGGTGTCGGACTGTCAGAAGAGAGAAAAAGAGATAAGTGTGCAAAAAATATGTGAGGAAATAATGATCCGAAACTGCAAATTTGAGGAAAAACAAGTTGGAAAATCCAACAAAGTCAGTGAACTTAACAGGATAAATTCAAAAAGTTTACACTCAGACACACTAAGTCAGATTATTGGAAACCAAAGATAAAAAAAAATGCATCTTTATGAAGCATCCAACATAAAAGTGGTACATATCATACAAAGAAACAAAGATTCAAATTACTTCAGATTATCCACCAGAAACCATGAGGCTTGAAGACAGTTGAACAACATTTGAATCACTGACAGAAAAGAAACGTTATCTTATTCCTACATCTAACAAAAATATCTTTCTGGAATATAGCCAAAATAAAGATACTGTCAGATAAAATAACAGAACCAAACCTGATTAGTAAAATAGGTCATTTTTTGCCACTTAAGTTTATTAAATTATATATGGCTGTTGAAAGCTAAAATTATAACACTTTCTGATGGGAGTTTCAATGTAAGCAGATGGCACATCAAAAAGGTAAGAGGGTAAGGAACTGTTTTTAGTCATAAGAAGTGGTTTTGTATGTGTGTTGTAACCTCTAAAGCGGCAACTATATTTAAATACAATTGACAAAATGGAATTCTAAAAAACATTAAAATACAAGCAAAATTTAAAAAGGGAACACAGAGGAACAGAAATAAAAAGGAAGGGTCTATGAGAAAACCAATAATAAAATGGTAGACTTTAATCCATCAATAATAGCAGAGGTAAGTCTAAGCATACCAAATATAAAGAAAAGCCATTTTAATTTTATGTTTTAAAATATCCTTTTTTCTACTATTTATAAGCAATATACTTGAAACATATTGATTTAAAATAGTATGGTAAAGAAAATATGTCATTAGCCATTTAAAAAAAAACTCAAGTGTCTTTAGTAATATCAAGCAAAGCAAGTTTTAGAATGAAGAAATTATTAGGAACAAAGAGGAATATTACAAAGTGATTATGTCAATTCACTAAGAAAATATAATAATTCTATATTTATATACATCTAAACACAGTTCTGAAATACGTAAAGCAAAAGCTGATAGACTGGAAAGATGAATAGATAAATTTACAATTATATTTGAAGACTTCAATACTCACATATCTGTAATCTATAGAATGAACAGAAAAAAAAATAGCAAGGATGAATTAACTGACATTTCTGAAATACTCCACTCAGCAAAACAGAATACACATTAACACAAAGTGCACATAAAACATTCAGCAGTATAGACCACATTCTAGGTCATAAAATACACACTAATAAATATAAAATAATTGGATTTATTCCAAATGTACTCTTTGATCATATGGAAATTAAACTAAAAATCAATAACAGGATGTCTGGAAAGTCCACACCTACTTGGAAATTAACACAGAACTAAATCTATATGTCAAAGAATATGTCTCAAAGGAAACTAGAAAATATTTTGAAAATAGAAGAATATATCAAAACTTATGAGATGCAGCTAAAATATTACAGGGATGGAAATGTATAGCAATACATGCTTATATTAGAAAAACAGGATATTAAATCAACAATTTAAGACACCACCTAAGGCACAAGAAGAGAAAGCTAGTGCCAAATCAAGCAGGAAGAAGGACATGAGAGAGATGAAAGTAGGAATCACTAAAATTAATAACAGAAAATCAAAAGAATAATTTATTAAGCCAAAAATATTTTTAAAGCATCAGTAAAACTGATAAACCTCTTGACAGTTTCTCCAACAAGAAAAGAAAGAAGACACATGGCCAACAAGAAGAATAATATTAATATAGATGGTAAAGGGATAATAACAAAATAGCTTGAATGACTCTATGCACATTGACTCCACTACCCAGATGAAATGAGCCAATTCCTTGAAAGACAGAGACCACTGAAATTCAATAAAAAATAGGTTAATATCTAAATCATTCTATATTTTTAACATAAAGTTTTTAGTTAAAAACACTTCAAACAAAAGAAAACACTTCAAAAGAAAATGAATTTGCTGGAGAATTTTATCAAACATTTAAGGAATAATGTCAGTTCTATATCATCTTTTATGATAGCAGAAGAAATACTTCCCTACTCATTTTATGAGGCCAACATTATTCTGCTACCAAGACCACAAAACAACAATGAATGAAAAAGAAAACTACAGGCCAGTATCCCTCATATGTTAAACGAGTGTGAGCAACTTCAACACATATTATAAAATGGAATACTGCAATATATAAAGAGTATGATACACCATGGCCAAATAGTTTTACACCAGAATTCAATACTAATTCAACATTTGAAAACCAATCATTGGTTTCCACTATATCCTTTCCTAAATAAGGAAAAACATGATCATATCAATAGCTGCAGAAAAAGCATTTGACAAAATTCAGAATCCATTTATAATCTTAAAAATTGAAGAACCTATGAATAGAAGAATATCTTTTTTTTTTTTTTTTTCAGATACTGTCATGCAGTGAAAGACCGAGCACTTTCCCCTGTGATCCAGGTATGTATAACTACTCTTGATCTCTCCTATTTATTATTGTGCTGCAAGTTCAAGAAAGTACACTAAAGTAAAAAATAAATAAATAAAATGTATTCTAATTGTTAAGGGAAATAAACTGACCTAATTTGCAAATACAATGATTTTATAAGTAAAATACACCAATGAATACACTAAATAGCTTTAAGAGATCATAAGTAAATTTAGAAAGGCCAAAAAACAAAAATCAATCATACACCAAAATTAAAAATTAGAAACCGGGACTTAGAAAAAAAGAAAAAAGGAATGCCTTTCACAATATGCTTCCCATCCTAATAAAATAGTTAGGTACCAATCTAGCAAAATATTTGCAAAATATATATGGTGAAATCTACAAACACTGATGACAGAAACCAGAGAGAATGTAAATAAATGGAGAAATGTTTTACTTTGTTAAAAGACTGAAAGATACAGTAAGATCACTTCTCTCCAAAGTGATGTATGGAGTTAATGGAATCCCAGTCAAAATCTTAGCAGAATTCCTGGTAGATACATAAACTTTATTCCAAAAATTTGTATGTAAATCTCAAAAACTCAAATTGTCAAAACAATTGTTTAAATTAGAATAAAGTTAGAGTTATGTGATATTAAGTTATATTATGAAGCTACAGTAATGAAGACAGTGTAGTATTGACAAAATAAAACATATAGACCTATTGAACAGTATACAGATCTTCAAATATGGTGGCCAACTGTTTTTGACAAATGTGCAAAGACACTTCAGTGGAGAAGAGCAAAATTTTCAACAAATGGTGCTGGAACAGTTGGACGTTAACATACAAAAATAATGAACCTGTAAAAGCATATGCAAAAATTAAATGGTTCATGGATTTAACTGTATATGTAAAACACCAAAGAAAATATAGAAAAAGTTCTTTATGACATTGGTTAAGCAGATTATAAATGCAAACTCAAAGCGTCACCCAAAAAATAAAAAAAGAAGACAAATTAGACTTTATCAAAATTAAAAAAAAAAAAAGTTCTCTAAAGGACGTTATACAGAAAATAAGAAGTAAATCAAAAGTAGGCTGGGCACGATGGCTCATGCCTGTAATCCCAGTACTTTGGGAGGTCGAGGCTGATGGATCACCCGAGGTCAAGAGTTCATGACCAGGGTGGCCAACATGGTGAAACCCCGTGTCTACTAAAAACATAAAAATTAGCTGGGCATGGTGGCACAGGCCTGTAATACCAGCTACTCAGGAGGCTGAGGCTGAAGAATCCCTTGAACCTGGGAGACGGGGGTTGCAGTGAGCCAAGATTGCACCCCTACACCCTAGCCCTGGTAACCACTTATTCAAGTGGTTACTATAAAAATATTGGCATTTGTCACATATGGATAACAGAGAAAACAACAACAACAAAAAAAGAGTTCTGACAACAAGGACTGTAAGAACGAAGGATAACTGAATAGCTCCTGCATTGCTTTACTAGAGGAATACAAATGCTACAGACACTAGAAAACAGTCTGACAGTTAATTACAAAGTTAAAAATAGAATTATCATATGTCTCAATAATGACATTTATAACTATTTATTCTGGAGAATGCAAAACATATGTTCACACAAAACCCGAACATCTGGGGGTAATTTTCACCCAATGAGAGATTGTCTGGAAACATTTTTGGCTATCCCAGCTGGAGAGGAGGATGCTACCGGCATCTAGTGTGTACAAGACAGGGATCCTACTAAACATCCTATAGTGCACAAAACCTTTCCCCATAGCAAAGAGTTATCCAGCCCAAATTATCAATAATGCTGACTTTGAGAAACCCTGCTGTACATGCAAGCTTATAGCTGCATTAATTCTAACCACGAAAAACTAGAAACAACATAAATGTCCCTTAATGACTAAATTGATAAATTTTGACATATACATATAATGAAATACTCTCTGAAATAAGAAGGAACAAACTGTTCCTACATGTGCAATAACTTGGATAAATATCAAATGTTTTATGCTAAGTGAAAGATGACAGACTCAAAATGTTATATACTGTATAATTCCATTCACATGATATACTGAAAAATGTAAAGCTTTAATGATAGTGAAACTTTTTGTGGTTTCCAGGGATTAGGGCTTGAGGTTGAGTCTATCATGAAGAAATCCTTAGGGGTGCTAGACTTATTCTGCCTTATGTTAGTGGTAGTGGTTACATGAATCTGTAAGTGTTAAAACTCATGGGATTCTATACCAAAACAGAGACTTTTACTACAGATAACTTAAAAAAAAAAAAAAAGTCAGTTTATAAATGCAATTCCTGTAATTCTGTTTTATTCTTAGAAATATTATACTAGCAGTTTCCAATAAGCCTCCCATAGCTTCACAAAAGCTTTCATTCATTGTGATAGGATTGTTATATGCTAGATACTTAACATACATTATCTAATTCCATCCCTGCGACACTGTAAGGAATATATAATTCTGATTTTACAAATGGACCAATAGTTATTTGTACACTACTAACTGGGGGTGGTAGAATCTAAATCATGCCAGTGAATTATAATTTTAGTGTTATTTTCAGTTATTTTTCTGAGATATTAAATTTTAATTCTCAAAGGCTATATATCTACCTTTCTTTGAACTAAAAAGCACATGGAAAGAGAATAATGGTGAACATAGCATTTGCATTTTCTTCATTCTTCTGATTTTGATTCTATACTTGGTATTGTTTAAAATTTTTTCAAGTGTTCATCTTTTTATTTAAAAAACTCATATTATTATGACTATTGGGAAAAGCCTTAATTGATTAATAAATCATTGTTAACACATGATATGGTTTGGCTGTGTCCTCACTCAAATCTCAACTTGAAGTGTTATCTCCCAGAATTCCCATGTGTTGTGGGAGGGACCCAGGGGGAGGTAATTGAATCATGGGGGCTGGATTTTCCTGTGCTGTTCTCATGAGAGTCAATAAGTCTCATGAGATCTGATGGATTTATCGGAGGTTTCTCCTTTTTCTTCTTCCTCATTTCTCTTGCTGCCACCATGTAAGAAGTGCCCTTTGCCTCCTGCCATCATTCTGAGGCCTCTGCAGCCATGTGGAACTGTAAGTCCAATATAACCTCTTTTTGTGCCCAGTTTTTGGTATGTCTTTATCAGAAGTGTGGAAACAAACTAATACAGTAAATTGGTACCAGTAGTGTGGAGCATTGCTGAAAAGATACCTGAAATTTGGAAGTGACTTTGGAACTGTGTAATAGGCAGAGTTTGGTATAGTTTGGAGGGCTCAGAAGAAGACAGGAAAATGTGGTAAAGTTTGGAACCTCCTAGAGACTTGTTAGAGACTTGTTGAATGCCTTTGTCAAAAATGCTGATAGTGATATGAACAATAAGCTCCAGGCTGAGGTGGTGTCAGATGGACCCTAGAGATCTGTGGAACTTTGAACTTGAGAGAGGTGATTTAGGGTATCTGGTGGAAGAAATTTCTAAGCAGCAAACCATTCAAAAGGTGACTTGGGTGCTGTTAAAAGCATTCCATTTTAAAAGGGAAACAGATCATAAAAGTTCAGAAACTTTGCAGCCTGATGTAGTAGTAGAAAAGAAAAACCTATTTTTTATTTTAGGAGAAATTCATGCCAGCTGCAGAAATTTGCATAAGTAGCAATGAGCCTGATGTTAATGCTCAAGACCATGGGGAAAATGTCTCCAGGCTGTGTCAGAGACCTTCATGGCAGCCCCAGCCATCAAAGGCCTGGAGGCCCAGGAGGAAAAAGTGGTTTCGTAGGCTGAGCCCAGGGTTCCAAGTGATGTGCAGCCTAGGGACTTGGTGCCCTGTGTCCGAGCCACTCCAACCATGGCTGAAAGGGGCCAACATAGAGCTCAGGCTGTGGCTACAGAGGGTGGATGCCCCAAGCCTTGGCAGCTTCCATGTGGTGTTGAGCCTGTGGGTGGACATAAGTCAAGAATTGAGATGTGGAGGGGCCAGGGGCAGAATGATATTGTTTAGCTCTGTCCCCACCCAAATGTCAACTTGAATTGTATCTTCCACATTTCTCACATGTTGTGGGAGGGACCCAGGGGGAAGTAATTGAATCATGGGGGCTGGATTTTCCTGTGGTATTTTCTTGATAGTGAATAATCCTCATGAGATCTGATGGGTTTATCAGGTGTTTCTGCTTTTGCTTTGTCCTCAAATTTCTCTTGCTGCCACCACATAAAAAGTGCCTTTTGCCTCTGCCTCCCCAAACAGGTGGAACTGTAAATCCAACTAAACCTATTTTTGTTTCCAGTTTGGGGTATGTCTTTATCAGTACCATGAAAGCAAACTAATACAACACATAATTTTTTTTTTCACTCTAATGAGGAATACTTCATTTTTTTACTCACATTCTAGAGTTTCTTTCTGTGTATGCCACAAGTTTCATCCCAAGTTTTCTTGGTTTTGAACAATCTCTGACCAATGAAGTGTTTATGACCTATAATATGAAATATTTCACTTACATCTCTCTTTATCATTGTATTTATAGATAGTATCTTTTATTTCTCAATAATAACAGACAGATTTTGAAGGAAAAACTGTGGCATTCTAAGCATCCTGACTGACTGTACTGCTACTCTCGGTATATAATGTAGCATATCTAGATCTCAGTGTCGTTATGCAAGACGTTGCTACTTTGGCATTTTGCAAAAACTGTCTTTGCAATGATTTCACTGAAGCATTTCTTCATCTAATCCCATTTGATACCACATGTATTAAATGTGCAGTATTTTGTAGGGATAATGAAAGAATACTTTAGAATGATGATTTTTTTGCATTTAGATGCAAAACTTTTGCAATTAGATCTTATTTTTAAGAATGATACCGACAAGCACATAGCATGATTCATATATGTATTTTTTAATTGAAGATAGCTGTTTTTTCAAATAGAGATGTTAATGCTCTTGGGTATTATTATTAAGCATTCTTTCAAACAAAAATTTAAAAATGCACAATTTGCCTAGATGCTCTGAATTATGCATTTTTGACATAACAGTAATAAGCCATTTTTATAAGTACAAGTCCTCTGATGATAAATTTCTCACACTGGGAGAAGTTCTCAGTGGATAGTATTCAAACTTTGGTCCCCTTCTGTGGAGGGAAGACCTTCAATAATCACAAAGTATACTTTAGAAAGTATATAGTCTAGGGTAAATTAAGGTTAATTATATCAGAATATTAATTCTAAATGAATCCTATGAACTTATTTCTCTAAAGTCTCTGATAGATGTAAGAATCCTGTGATAAGGAAAAGACACTAAATTGACTCTAGAGGTGGCATTACTTTTGTAGCAGCATAACAGAATGTTTAAAAGCATGGTTAGAATTGTGGCAGTCCTAGTTCAAACCTGGCTCTTGTGGCAAATTACCTGGGTTACTGTAAACTGTGAACCTTTTGTCTCATCAATTCACGTACTTCTTTTTATGTAGCCTATGGTGTCATTCGTTTTTATGGCAGCTGTGACATACATAAAACCCATTAATTTACCATAGCCTGTAAGATTGCAGGCCCTGGAGAAAAACTATGTGCATTAGAATCCCAGATCCTTAGAAGTGTAAACTTCAGCAGATACGCTTAGCTTCTATTTCCTAATCTGTAAGATAAACATAACAGATCTACCACATATAGTACAGACATATTCAGTACCAGGCGCATAGAAATTATTCAAGAAATATGATAGTGAAAGTGATGATGATAACATTTATACTATGCTACATAAATGCCATCCTCTCTCTGTGAGAATTTGCTTCTGTACCTGAGGGAACAAGATTACATTTGTGCCCACAAATATCATCTTGTGTATTTGAGCTTATTATTCAGCATTTTTTTGATATTTTGAGGTCTTGATTCTGTCCCTTGGTTGTATCATATCTACCACATACGTGATGAATAGTGCCTTCATTAAGGGTAATATTAATACCATGTAACAATACATGTCTGAGTACTGAACTCTAGGGGCAAGCTGGAAAAATTCACCATTTAAGAAAATATTGGTTTATTAGAGATATTGTATCAAGGGAGATTTTTCTAAATATTGGAGAGTCACACACATGCAAAATTAAGTTCTCAAGCTGGGCACGGTATTGCATGCCTTTAATTCCAGCTACTTGGGGTGAGAAGGTGAGGAGTTGAGGCAGGAGGATTGCTTGACTTCAGGAGTTTGAGGCTAGCCTGGGCAACATATCAAGACCTTCATCTCAAATAGAATGAAATAAAATGAGATAAAATAAAATGCAGTTCTTCCTGCAGAGCGTAGAATATAAACAGTATAATCAAATGCCTTATTTAATTTAATTTAATTTTTTTTGAGACAAACTCTATCTCTGTCACCCAGACTGGAGTGCAGTGGCGCGATCTCGGCTAACTGCAAGCTCCGCCTCCCAGATTCAAGCCATTCTCCTGCCTCAGCCTCACGAGTAGCTGGGACTAAGGGCACCCACCACCACGCCCAGCTAATTTTTTGTATTTTTAGTAGAGACGGGGTTTCACCGTGTTAGCTAGGATGGTCTCGATCTCCTGACGTCGTGATTCACCTGCCTCAGCCTTCCAAAGTGCTGGGATTACAGGCGTGAGCCACTGCGCCCGGCCTATATTTTTAATGTTTAATTTTTGTGGGTACGTAGTAGGCATAGTAGGTATATGTATTTATGCAGTACATGAGATATTTTGATACAAGAATGAAATGTGCAATAATCACATCATGGAAAATGGAATATCCATTTCTTCTAACATTTATCCTTTGTGTTACAAACAATCCAGTTACACTCTTTTAGTTATTTTTAAATGTACACATAAATTATTTTTACTATAATCACCTCGTTTTGCTATCAAATACTTGGTCTTATTCATTCTTTCTAATTTTTCTTTTTTCTTTTTTTTTTAACCCATTAACCATACCCACCAGTCCCCCACCCCAGCACTACCATTCTCAGACTCTGGTTACTATCTTTCTACTCTCTATCTCCATGAGTTTAATTGTTTTGATTTTTCGATCACACAAAGAAGTGAGAACATGTGATGTTTTTCTTTCTGTGTCTGACTTATTTCACTTAACATAATGACTTCCAGTTCCATCCCTATTGCTGCAAATGACAGGATCTCATTATCCTTTATGGGTGAATAGTATTCCATCATGTATATGTACCACATTTTCTTTATCCATTCATCAGTTGACAGACACTTAGGCTGCTTCCAAATCTTGGCTATTGTGAAGAATGCTGCACGAAACATAGGAATGGAGATATGTCTTCAACATACTGATTTCCTTTTTTGGGTATATACCCAGTAGTGGTCTTGCTGGGTCATATGGTAGCTCTAGTTTTAGTTTTTGTGAGGAGCCTCCAAACTGTTCTCCATAATAGTTGTACTAATTGACATTCCCACCAACAGTGTATGAGGATTCCCTTTTCTCCCTATCCTTGCAAGTTATTGCCTGTCTTTTGGATATAAGCCATTTTAATTGGGATGAGATGATATCGTATTGTAGTTTTGATTTTCATTTATGTGGTGATCAGTGATGTTGAGCACATTTTCATCTAACTGTTTTTCATTTGTATGTCTTCTTTCCTTTTCAGATCTTTTGTCCATTTTTAATCAGATTATTAGGTTTTTCCCCTATATTAGGTTTTTTTCTCCTTATATATTCTGGTTACTAAACCCTTGTCAGATGGGTAGTTTGCAATGATTTTCTTCCATTCTGTGGGTTATCTGTTTGCTTTGCTGATTGTTTCTTTTGCTGTGCAGAAAAACCTTTTAACTTGATGTGATTCCATTTATCCATTTTTGCTTCGATTGCCTGTTCTTGTAGGTGCTTGTAGGGTATTTTCCTCAGGAAATTTTTGCCCAGACAAATGTCCTAGAGATTTTCCCCAATGTTTTCTTCTAGTAGTTTCATAGTTTCAGGTCTTAAATGTAAGTCAAAGTCCTGGCTTCCTCTGATCAAGCAAGTGGCTAAAACCACTGGCACACTGTTTCGAACTAGGGAATAGTAAAAATGAGGGTACATTTCCTTGTATTCTTGGTCTTATATACATTATTTGCATTCCTTGTACACTGTTTAACTAGTAAAACGACAAGAAAACAAGCTGAAACCTTGCCTAACTGATCATTCTTGCTAAAGCTTTAACCCAGACCCACCTCTGTGGTCTTGCCTACCTCTTCGTGATATTTGAAATTACGACTCTTGAAGGAAATTATGTAGAATCTGAAAACAATAAGCTTAAGAAAAAAAACTATATATTGCATGATATTATTAATTTTAGAACTTGGATATTAATGTATTTATTGAGACCTTTGGTAGGCCTTGATATGTCATCTGTATTTCCTCTAAGATACCTGTAAGAGAACTTTTGTGTGAATTAAACAACATAAAATATGTCAAGGCCCATAATAACTACCAATTAGTTCTTGAAACTTTACCTGGGCCTCTTATTTTACTTTATTCTCATAATACTCTGTAGCTAAGTAGGCTTTGAAATGTCGTTTCTTTGAAAATCCAAAAAGGTAGATGCAGGTCTGGAACCCGAGACTACAAAACTTTGCTTGAGCCAGTAGATCTTACAAGATCTAAGGCAAACATATGTGAACTTTGGCTTTATCTTTACTGCAAGTCAGTGCTGGAAAAGACAGGGCAATTTTCCACAAAGAGCACATCCTAAAAATATCAGATTAGTACAAAATAGAGGCGTCTTAGTGAACCTTGTGTTTTTCCTTTTTACCGCAGTTGTTGCTAGAAAACATAATCGGAAGGTAGCTATTCTTTTACCATTATTGATTTTTCTGCACTTTCATTATTTGAGATCAGGTAAATGCTGGTTTCTTTTGTGGGTTCACAGAAAGAACATATCAAACAGAGATTTAAGGCTCCCAAAGAGACCAGCTGTAAAGAGAATACCTCAGTGGTGATGAATAAACAGATAAATATCTAATGGGGTAACATCATACCCATTTGTTTCATTTGATCACTTGTTCTTTGTTTTAACAGATATTTGATGCATTTTTTTTTTTTTTTTTTGGAAAGCCCGAACCTGGCTGACGTGCTTTGTTTGTGGTAGAATGATACAGTAAAAAGACAAAATGCTTTGAAATTACAGTCATTTAGGTTTAAATGTATGCTATACCATTTTTCCCCCTATGGGGTTATTGGTATTTTTAAACGCCACGAGTGTCAGTTATTTTCTCTTCTTAATAAAAATACATGATCATAGTGCCTACTTCACAGAGTTGATATATAGATTAAATGAGATAATTATGCAAAATATCAAATACTCTTCCAGATGCCTTACAAACACTTAAGCAAGTTCTTACTAATGAACTATTATTCTGTTAAACAAATCTATTTATTCACTCTCTCCATTAAATATTTGTTGATTATTCCTGTGTGTCAGATGATACTCTAGATGCCAGTAGTCCAGTGGTGAACACCAAAAAATGTTCTTGTTCACAAATAAATACATGACAACATGTGATAAAAAAATTAAGCAGCTTAAGTGGTTAGAGATTGCAAAGTAGTATTTTACATAGGGTAGTCAGGCAAATGTCTCTGAAGATGTGACATTTGAACCACGAACTAAAAGCCACAAGGGAGCAAGCCAAGCATATAGTAAGAGAAGGAGTGTAAGAATAGAGAAAAAAGCAAGGCAAAGCCTAAAGATCATAGTGTGCTGCAAATGATTGAAAACCAGAATGTGGAGAAAGTAAGCAGAGTAGTAGGAAATGCCGTGGAAGAGGTAGTGCGGGGAGGAGAACTGAGAGCCATATTAAGGAACATAGTCCAAATGAGAGGCCCTTGGGGAATTGTGAGCAGAGGGCTACCAAACCGGCCTTACATTTTCAAACTCTTGGTTTGAGAACAGCCTATAGAAAGGTGAGAGTAAAAGCAGGGAGGCGAGGTGAGGGCCTGGAAGTTTCAAGGAAACTTTGAAATGCTGTTTCAAAGTTTTCAAAGAGATAACGAAACTTTGGTCTAGTGACGCTAATAAACCTTGGTAAAAATGATGAGATTCTGAACAATTTTGGAAGTAAAGTGGAGAAAATTATCTGACAGATCGAATGTGTGTTTTGAAATAAAATTAACCCTGAATCTTGTGTTTATCTCTTGAACTTATCTTGTATTTATTTTTTTTGCATAAATACATGCAACTGTTGAAAAGACAACACAATGATTTATGCACCATTCACCTCCATAACTTGAAAACATAGCCAAGCTTGTTCCAGATACCCCTTGGCTCTTCCTTTGAATTGCTGTGATGCAAATTCCAGTTATCTCATTACTGATCTATAAATACTTCAATGTATATTTCTAAAATGTAAGAACTCCTTAAATGTTTTAATTGCAATATCATTATCTCACTAAATTAACAATAGCAAAATCAAAATTCAGTTAGTGTTTATATTTCTCTAAATGACTTACAATGTGGTTTTACTTATGTGTATTTGAATAAAAATCCAGGAAAATCTATACATTGTAATTTATTGATGTGCCTGATAAGTTTCTTTTGATTTGAGACTACTCTTCTCTTTCTTTCTCCCAATCTTTTTTTTTCTTTTCTTTTTCTGTTTGAAATTCATATCTACATATCCTGTAAATTGATAATACTAATTGATTTTTTGTTTTTTGGGGGCTAGGGTACTATAGAGATTGTGTGATGTATCACTATCATGTGATAACCGATGTCTTGTTCTCTTTGATTTTGTAAGGGTTATAATTATTAGTTGCTAATTATAACTTTATGATTCACTAATTTGAAAATTCAAATTTCTTCTTCATTTTTGGCTGAAATACTACTGTAAAGAGATCCTTTCTCTTATCAACATTTTGATTACACAAGGGGACAGATAAGTATTACAGTCTTTCCTTTTATTAAATGTTCTCTGAAAGTGACCAAGGACACATATATTTGTTCGTTTGCTTGAATCTTTATGAACTTATGAATTTAAATATATTTGATATTTAAATTGTCCTGACTTTGACCAGTGAGAGTTTATTTGGTTTGACTTTTGAGCCATTGATTAGATGATGCTCATCTACACTGGGGAGAGCAAACCACTTTACTGAGTTCACCTATTCAGATGCTAATCTCATCCAGAAACATCCTCATAGACAAACCCAGAAATAATGTTTAACTGGATACTTGGGCATTCTCTGATTCTGTTTAATTGAAACATAAAATTAGCTATCACAATATATTTTTTTACTTTCTCTCTTTTTGACCACTCTGAAACACTCAATTCTTAAACATAAATGTCATTTCTTCACTGATATTTCCATAGTGTGTGTACCTAGGCATGTGTGCGCATGTGGATGCACAAATGAAATAATTGTCTTAGAATAAAAGTATAAACATCACTCCACCATAGATATAATTACCTAGAGCAGTTTAAGATATTTTAGCTTTTCTCTTGTGCTTAAGGAAGATAGAGTTAATTTTTTTTTTCTTTTTTTTTGAGATGGAGTCTCGCTCTGTCGCCCAGGCTGGAGTGCAGTGGCTCAATCTCAGCTCACTGCAACCTCCGCCTCCCAGGTTCAAGTGATTCTCCTGCCTCAGCCTCCTGAGTAGCTGGGATTACAGGCACCCGGCACCATGCCCGGCTAATTTTTTGTATTTTTAGTAGAGATGGCATTTCACTATGTTGGCTAGGCTGGTCTTGAACGCCTGACCTTGTGATCTGCCTCCTCAGCTTCCCAAAGTACTGGGATTACAGGCATGAGACACCGTGCCCAACCAAATAATAGTTTTTAATGATCACTTGAAATATTTATCTATGTATATTTATGCTACCAAATGAACACAAATTAAGTTCATTGTTTAATTTCCCTTTTTAAAATATATATTTAAATATATATATATATATATTTATTTATTTATTATTATTTTTTTTTGAAATGGAGTCTCACCCTGTTACCCAGCCTGGAGTGCAGTGGCTTGATCTTGGCTCACTGCCTCCTCTGCTTCCCAGGTTCAGGTGATTTTCCTGCCTCAGCCTCCTGAGTAGCTGGAACTACAAGCACACGCCACCATGCCCGGCTAATTTTTGTATTTTTAGCAGAGATGAGGTTTCACCTTGTTGGCCATGCTGGTCTCGAACTTCCGACCTCAGGTGATCTACCCGCCTTAGCCTCCCAAAATGCTGGAATTACAGGTGTGAGCTCCTGTGTCTGGCCAATTTCTCTTTTTATTTTTATTAATTGTTTTATAGTAATTTAATTTTCATAACATTGTAAAGTATACATAGTCTATTCCTTACTGCTATAACAAAATACCTTTGATTTATAAATAATAGAGATGTATTCATCATAGTCCTAGAGACAGGGAAGTCCAAGATGAAGGTGGTGGCACATTTGGTGGCTGGTAAAGGCTCACTGTCAGCTTCATAGGTGCCATTTTGTTGCTGTGTCCTCACGAACAGCAGGGCAATAAGGACAGAAAAGATCCCTCAGGCCTTGTTATAAAGATGCTAATTCCATTCAGGAGGGGAGAGCCTTCATGACCTGATCAACTGTTTGTCCAGGCTACTTAACAAATTTGCCTTTGTTATTTATCCCCTCTCTTTATAAAGACATTTATTTAATTAAAATTAGACAATTCCCTCCATTTTATAAAAGTTATCCAGTTAAGAAAACTTTATTCCTACTATTATCTTTTACTACAGAAACTTTTTTTTTTTTTTGCCAAGGTCACCAATAATTGTCATCAATAATTTCTGTGTTGCCAAATTGAATAATCTCGAATAGGCCTCAGCTAATTCAGGTTTTCTGCAGCATTTGACAATTTTTAAAAAATATTTTCTACATTTGGCATCTGTCAAAACTGGAGAGCAGATAAATAACAGAAGCAAATTTTCTACGTAGCCTGTAGGTGCTGGGATTCAGTTTTTTTAAGGAAGAATTGACCTCAAAAAGGAACACAAACTTGTATCTATGGAAGGAAGAAAGATTATATAGGTATAAATACAAATAGGTTTACATGTGTTGTAGTTGAAGTGGTTTGAAACTGCCTTCTTATTGTACCTACTTTCTAGTGAAATATGAAGATTATATTGTCATAAGAAGTAAGAAGTCTGACTGTAAGAAAGCATTATGAGAGGTTAGAGAGGATAAAAGGAGGTATAACATACACAATCACATGAGTGGGTAAGTAGATCGACCAGCAGACTATATAGAGAAATACATGTTTGGTGTTTGTAGCCATATGTTGGAAGTGAGACTGGTTACTACTCTTTATGGTTATATATTGTCTTTAGAAAGTTTAAGCCATTTGAGGACTGGCAAAGACTAAGTGGATAGTTAGAATTATACAAAAGTTAAGTTTTGTGAGGTAAGTAGAAGCAAGAGAGAGAGCATGCCAACATAGTGAAGCTATGGGCAAGTAAATGACTATAACACTGGTAATTGAAATTAAGCTAAGTAAGAAAGAATGTGAAGACATGTGGAGAAATAAATGGCTAAAATTTTCAAGACTGAAGATTCTGTTGTTTAACACTGCATCACTTGGACCAATAGGATTTTGCAGTTAGAAAGTAGGATTCCTTACATTATGATTTTACTGGTGATGTAGTTATTAATAACAAAGTCTATGATAGTAGTTAACGAACTTTTTGGCTTGTTATCCGAGATTAGAAATAATGGATAGTTTGCAAATATTTTCTCCCATTCTGTGGGTTGTCCTTTTACTGTGTTGATTGTTTCCTTGGATATGCAGAAGCTTTTTAGCTTGATGTGATTCCATTTGTCCATGCTTGCTTTCTTTGAGTGTGCTTTTGAGGTCTTACTCAAGAAATATTTGCACAGACCAAAACATGTAGTTTGAAAAATAGTGGCCTAGGATGTGACCATGGGAACTGGTGACCAAGACAGGTGTATATGAGTTAGAGGAGCTCCGGATTCTGCAAAGACAAATGACAAGATTATAAATGGAGGGAGAAAAAGATAGATGCAAACAATGAATGACAGGCCTGAAAGTAGGATTCAGATAACTGAAGCAAGGAGAGGAAGTGCATCACCAGCAGGTGACCATTCCTTTTAAAAAGGTATTTTATCAAATTACTAGGGAAAAAAGGAGATTATTTTATTACTGTATATATATATATACACACACATATATATTTATTTCTATACTTTTTGCATTAATATATATCATTGTTCTCTTAAGTAATATCCACATTCTCACAGTAAGTGCATATGGAAATACCTAAGCAAAATGCTTTTCCAGGAGGCAATCTCATGGATAAAAGTGTGTCTCTAAGATAGGATTCTGGATGTGGTTGGGTGGTTCTTATTTATAGCGAGTGTATGAATTTCTTGCTCTGTGTTTTACAGAGACATGATTTCTAAAAGTATACTTTAAGAATAGGGTGTTACAATGTTTTTGCTCATGAAAGAAATGTACTAGAACTTGAAATGATATTTCAAAATGAGAGGAAATGTTAAATTTTAAAAATTCCAGTCTATAAGCACAATTGTGTTCATTACTAGTATGTTTTGGATTCATTTTTATTTGATTATTCTCTAGTATTTTACTGAATTAAAAAAATACAGCCAGTCTCAATTTTTCTGAAGGAGATTATCTGAAAGACATTTATTTTATTACATGTTAGGTTCAGAGAGGGCAAGAGGGAGCAGCAGTGCCTTTTAAATCTGATTTCGATGATGATACCAAAGTCAAGAAAACCTGAAAGAGAGTTAAAGAAACACAAGGAAATACTTTAACTGATTTTTCTCAACTGATTTCCTGTACTAATTTAGCTATTCTGGATTTTATTTAAGAAACAGAGCTTTTGCTAACACCGATGAGTCTAAAGCCTGTAATGATAAAATATTTATTTGGAATACATTTCATAGACAAATGGAAGAAATCAGTGAAATCACTTAATTAATACCTTTTTATTAGGAAGATTTTATGTGTCATGCATTATGCAAGGTACCCTTAGAATAGACATTTAAGATAAAAAAATATACAACTT
The DNA here is from genome assembly GCF_049350105.2 of Macaca mulatta. Lineage (NCBI taxonomy): Eukaryota > Metazoa > Chordata > Mammalia > Primates > Cercopithecidae > Macaca > Macaca mulatta. The sequence goes on from NC_133419.1 coordinate 91,404,719, forward strand.
TCTTACAATTAAAAACTCTTAAAGACTCATCGAGATAAATAAGCATTATTTATAAAATAAAGCGATGCATATATTTCTACTCCTGTTAGTGATGCCTCCCCTAAATTAGATTCATAAATGAATGCTTGTGGGAGTGACTTAAGTGTTAAAGTTACTTAGAGGATGCTGCTTTATTAACCAAATAATACTCCATTTCATTAATAATTAAATAAATGTTTTTCTCTCTTCATAGTGGCACCATTTCTAAAGCAGGAAAACTTTAATCTGAAAAACTGATAACAATAGAGAAATGTAGCTTACATATAAATATATGAGATAAAGAATATATCTCACAAATATATGAGATAAAGAAAATTAATCAACTTTGAAAAGTGAGATATAAAAATAAGATTTTTTAAAAAGTAGAAAGTAAGTCATGGGGTTGTTAGCCACTATAGGTCTATTTTATTCACTGACACTTGGCACCTTCCCTCTGTTGTAGATGAATGCAGTTGCAGCTCTCTGCCAACTATAATTTGGTTGGCAGTAATTCTACCCTAGCAGAGGGTACATGATTGCTACTTCTCCAGCAGAAACAAAGACATTGTGAAGTGTAATTCCATGTTCATGCTGCTGCTTCATTACTGTACTTTATAAATAATTCATTCATTTTGCTTTATTTTAAACCCTAGGTATGTGAGTATAGCATGACATGTTTTACTCTAAACTACCAAAAAGTACTCATAATAGACACACCAACCAAAAATAATTATGATAATAATAATAAATTTAAAAGGCAGTGTTTACTGGGTGATTATTACTGTGTGCGAGACACAGCATTTTGATGTACTACTTATGTAATACAGTAACCTATAAAATGTCCATTATTTTTACCATTTGATGGGCAAAGAAATTCAGACTTAGATAAATTAAGTACCATGCCAAAAATTACATACTAGTGTATTGTAGGTTAAATACAGGTTTTCTATCATTGTATTAAGGGATAAAGGATATTGTGATGTTATAATTTATTTTTCTCCAAGGAAAGAAGAAGGTTGATGAAAAGGCTGAAAAGCACAGGATATGTTTCTCTATTTATCCAAGTATTTGAATCTCAATAAGGATAACTTATGATGCAAATAATTTAAAGAAAAAACTGTGACCAATCACTGATAAACTCTCCATGTTGTTTTTGCTTTTCAGCCAGGCGGTAGTATCTTAAAGTATCAAGAAATCTGGATCAAAGCTTTCAGATGCTTTAGAGGCAAGCATAAAAAAATTAACTAGTAAACTACGAAAAGATTTCTGGAAGATCTCAAATCTTGAAAGAATATCTCAAGAAATCTTTAAATATGATAACATGCCTAACAATTGGAAATATCAATCGAATTGTCTTTGAAGGCTGATATTATATGGGTATTTTCTACTCAGTACATAAAACAGACATCACATATTACAATTACTGTATTTGTGTAGGGAAATGAAAACATAAATTTAAGCTCTACATTGAAATTCTATTTTATAATGCCATGGCAAAGTTGTAGTTTATTTGGTGTAATTTTACATCAGCTTTGTTTATGAAGGGGCTTTTCTTCTTATTTCTTCCTACCCAGGCAGATATATTTTTCTTCTATTCTCAACCTCATGTTCTGAGACCAAGACTTTATAGAGATAGATACATACACACACACACACACACACACACACACACACACACACACACACACACGTACATTTATGTGTTCTCCACATTCAATAACAGTTTTGGGTTCAAAATAGAGATAATATCCTTGAAATTACCTCATTTTATTTCTCTAGGGAATATCCTAGATGAAGTATCATAAAATAGAATGGTTTTGGTGGTAGCTGGATGATACAGGAAAGCAAGAAAAATATAACATGAGAGACATATGAACAAATTTTCAGTAAGTCCGCTGAATCAGGTTACATAGGATTTTCCAACAATTTGTTTTGTTTAGCAAAGTAGTCAAGAAGTTTCTATATATCCATGAGAGATTCAAGGTCAAGATCCATGCTTTGGTTTACAAATCTCTCTGTTGACTCTGTCTAAGAGCACTTATAATGCATTAGAATTTAGTTGCCTGACTTCACCCATAGACTGAATGTCTAGAAAACAGGCATATCTTTGAATCTTGAACACTTACTTCATGACTGGCATATGGTGGGTGATAAATAAATTTTGTTCTCAGTTGATGATTGTACAATATAAAATAATGTAACTTGGTCTGGGATTTGATACCCTTTGAGCCATTTTTTGTCCCACACAAAACCATACTGCTGTTCTTGCTGATGATAGTTTTTTTTTTTATGTTATGCACAATAACTGATAACATTAATCTACAATATTAAAAAATATAATATTTTTAATTATTTAAAGGATAAAATATTTTAATTACTAAAATTTGAAAATACAATGAAAGCATAAAATAATTTAAACATTGATAACTACTCCCAATATTTTGAGGTATATATTTTCAAATATACATAAACATATATACACACATATTTGTGTGTGCATATATACATATATATACTGCATGTACATGCATATACATTATATTGGATATTCACCTACATGACTTTTTCATTAACTATTTATTTGAGATTAGTTGAAGGGAATAATCACAAAGATGATGCAGACAGTTTCCACATTTCTCACCCCCAATTTTCCCTATATTTACATTTTAAATGAGTATGGTATATATGTAATAATTACTGAATCACTATTGACACAGTATTCTTAAAGTCCATATATTATAAAAATTCCCTTTGTTTTTACCTAACGTCCCTTTTTCTGTTACAGGATCCCATCCAGGATGCCACATTATGATTAGTTAACATGTCTCCTTAGGCTCTTCTTGATGTGATACTCATTAGATATTTTGTAGCATGTCCCTCATTTCATACTTACATAATTTTTAATCATTATTAGATTGGGATTAGGGGTTTGGGGTAGAAAGATCACAGGGGCTAAGTGTCATTATTATCATAACACATCAAAGGCATATACTGTCAATATTACTTTTCACTACTGATATCATGCTTGTTCACATGGCTAAATGTTTATCAGGTTTCTTCACTATAATGTTACTCTTCCCCACACTTTCCATATCGAGCTCTTTGGAAGACAGTCTTTATGCACAGCTCAGTCTTAAGAAGTGGAGAGTTTTGCTCCACTCTTCGAGGGCAGAAAATCTACATAATTTTTTGGCATCCTTTTACACTGGAGATTGGTTTATCCTCCCTCATTTATTTATTGATACATGCAATTATTTGTATCCGAATAGGCCTGTGGATGTTTCTTTTATAGTTTTGGTTGTAATCCAGTAACTTTTTTTGGTGCTGCTTAAATTGTCTCAGTTTTGGCCATTGAATGATTTTCAGTTTTTGTTGTTGTTGTTTTTTTTTCCAGTTTGTTCCCTGGTATACCTCCATCACTGTGATTATGTTTTTTTTTTCCAGTTTGTTCCCTGGTATACCTCCATCACTGTGACTTACTTGTTTTATGGCACTACAAGATGCTTGAGGCCTATCTTATATATGTCCTTCCCCAGTATTATGATCAGTCATTTTTCCCTGGAATCTTGAATTCTATTATTGGGAGTCAATAATCCTATTATTTAGGATTCAACCAATCCTGTTATTGGAATGGTATTAGAAACCAAGATTCGGGCACTATTTGTTTGTTGCTATTGAGATAGTGTAGCTTCTAGACCCTTTCAGTTAAGAGATCAAGGAAATATATGTGTGGATATCATACACACACTCTCACACATATATATGTACACATATCTGTATAAATATTTGCATAGTCATCCGTCTGAATATAAATTAAACTAAGCATAATTCATACTAATGTCTCTATCCTTATTCCAATATCAGATGAACAAATCTAGCTTTCTCTGCTTCCTTGTCGGTAATTTCACATTCAGCATCTTTTCCCCTAACCCCTTCAGTGAGGATGTTTTATACATCAGCAATAAAATTAGATACATCTGTCACAGTATGTATTCCATCCTGAGATTTCCCTAACCCCTGAATTTATTTTTGTTTTAATTTGCATACATTAAGATTCACTTTTATGCTGTAAAGTTCTATAGATTCTGAGAAATGCAGATTGCCCTGTATATATCATTGAAGTACTATGCAGAATACTTTCACTCTTACAAAGACTATATGTGCTTCACCTGTTCAACTCCCTACACCCCAACTTCTGGCAATTACTGTTCTTTTTATTATTCTATAGCTTTGCCTTTTCCAGACTGTCTCATAAAGGAAATACAATATCTTGCGTTTTCACACCACTTTACTTATAAGTATTTATGATTCGTGTATACTTTTGCAGTGACTTGACAGCTCATTCTTTTTCATTGCTGAATAATTATCCATTGTAAGAATGTACCACAATTTGTTCACCTAGTTACCTATTGAAGCATTATCCTGATTGTTTTCAGTTTTGGGCAATTATGAATAAAGCTGCTATAAATATTTATAGGAAAGCTTTTTGGCTGACTTACATTTTCAAATAAGTTGGATAAATATCTAAGGACTTCATTGCTGGATTGTATGGTAAGATTATGTCTAGCTTTATACGAAATTGTAAAAATGTCTTCCAAAGTGATTTTACCATTCTGCATTGCCACTAGTAATGAACAAGTGTTTCTACTACTCTGCATCCTTGCCAGCAATTAATATTGTGTGTCTTGGATTTCTGCTATTCTAATAGATATGTAGTGGTGTCTTGCTGTAGTTTTACTTTACACAAGATAACCTTGATGTTTGTATAATATTCCCTTTTGTTGATATGAAATAAGACTAAAGTATTTAACTTGGTTTTATAGGTTGTTTATAATTTTATTTTTTAAAATTTTAAGTAATATTATGGTAAACGTTCTTCATATAAATCTGTGTGTATAATCCTGATGATGTCCTTAGAAATCATTTTCCTATTGTTTTTTAAAGAGTCTTTCATATATTTTGGGTGCCAGTCCTTTAGCCCAAATATATATTTTTTGCAAATATTTTGTCAGTCTAAGGTTTCCTTTTCAATCTCTTAAGCATATATTTTGCTGAAAAGTTTTTAATTTAATGAAGTCCAATTTATCAAAATTTTTCATGGATTATGCTTTTGGTGTTGTATTAGCCATCATATTTTACTCACCCAGTCACCTGTCATTGGCATTTGAGTGGGGTTGGTTGGTTTCATATATTGCCATCATAAACAATTATACAAAAAAAAAAATCTGTATGCATACTTTATTTCTCATGTGTGTAAGTATATCTATAGGATAAACTTTCAAAAGCTGTTGATTTAATAGCTGATTAAAAAATATTTTAACTTTTGATATACATTACCAAATTTTCCTTTCTAATATTTGAACCAACTCAAATTTTATCAAAATCATATAGGATTGTCTGTTTTCCCACAGACATTGTCAAACTTTTAGATTTTATAGATAGTCAAAAACAAATGACCAAAACCATACTTTAGAGTTTATGAATAAATATGTGAATCTTGAGTTTCTCACCTAAAGAGAGTTTTTGATGTATTTTTATTCAATTGCTTCCATATGCATAAGAGAAAAGTCTTCTTATTTGAGCCAGATGTTTCACTGCAAACATCTGCACTGTTTCAGGAATGCAGACCAAGTAAAAGTTAAAGAAATATCCAAGTCTGGGGGAAAGGTATTATGCTGTAAACATTGCTAAATGTGGGGGGAAAAAGGGGGAAATTTAATTTACAAATTAATTAAGCAAATTATTATTTTTTAAAAGCATCAGCAATATCAGACTTTACAAAAAAATTACCAAAGATACTGAAAGGTATGCAACTGACCAGAAATAAGATTACTATCATTTTCCCAAAAAGTCCACATAACCAACAGATGATATTCACATTACAAGGCAGTTCTCAGAGATCATATTCTTTATCTATAAAATGTGGAAAATAACATAATAACATAACTGCTACCTAAGGTAATAACTTACAAACCCACCTTATAAACTGTTAAACACCACAAAATGTGAGTTACTATGAGGAAACTATGAAGGAGGTGGCAGAGCTACTAAAGAAAAATTCTGATTAAGTCTAGATGCTTTTCAAATTAGAACACAATTGAATAAAATGAAATAGGCAGCTATTTTGTAATGTTGTGTAAGAGGAAAGTAGATAAAGAAAATAGAAATTTATTGAATACCTACCATATACAAGACAGAGTGTTGATGACTTACATAGATTTTATTTAAACTTAAAAATAAACTGATACTTAGATAACACCTACATTAAACATATTTTTTAATGAAGGCTTAGCATTATGAGCAGTAAAACACATATTATATATTATGTAATCATGAGTTTTATAAGGAACTTAGGTTCACAACACAGATCCTGCTGCTACCACCCTGTCAAATGCTTTAGCTGACACCGCCTGTTGGAATGTACAGACCTGCAGTCTGGGAGCACCTCAACTCACCAGCACAGTGGGTTCCTAATCTTGAGAAGCCAGAAAACAAATTCAAGGCCTGATACAAGTTACCCAGAGTTAGAGCATGCAGTCCAAGAATTGGGAGCGGAGTCTTGACTCTAAAATCTTACACAAGTGAAGCCAGTTGACTGAATCCACCTTATATCACAATCAAATCCTCCAGAGCATAAATTGAATAAAAAATACCAAAAAATCCGAAGGGCAGCCACTTTAAAGATTGAAGGAACATCAGCTCCTAAAGACGAGAAAAAAGAAGCACAAGAACCCTTACAACACAAATGTCAGAATGCTTCCATTCTTCCAAATGATGATACTACCTCTCCAGCAAGGGTTCTGAACTGGGCTGAGATGGCTGAAATGACAGAAATATAATTCAGAATATGGAAGGAATGAAGATCATTGAGATGCAGGAATACATTGAAACCTAATCCAAGAAAGCTAAGAATTATATTAAAATGATACAGGAGATAAAAGACAAAATAGCCAGTATAGACAAGAACATAACCAACATGATAGAGCTAAAAAACACACTACAATAATTTGATAATACAACTGCAATTATTAATAGCAGAATAGACCAAGAAGAAGAAAGAATTTCAAAACTTGAACACTGACCTTCTGAAATCAGGCATTCAGACAAAAATAGAGAAAAATGAATGAAATGGAATGAACAAAACTTCTGAGAAATACGGGATTATGGAAAGAGTCCAAATCTATAACTCACTGGTGTGTCCCTGAAAGAGATGGGGAGAATGTAAGCAACTTGGAAAACATATCTTAGCATATCATACATGAGAATTTCCCCAACCTAAGTAGAGAGGCCAACATTCAAATTCATGAAATGCAGAGATCCCCACAAAAAGGTCATTCCCGAGACATGTAATCATCAGATTATTCAAGGTCAAAATGAAAAAAAATAAATGTTATAGATAGAAAGATCTGGTCACCTACAAAGGGGAGCTCATTAGCCTAAGAGTGGACCTCTCAGCAGAAACCATACAAGCCAGAAAAGACTGGGGACCAATATTCAACATTCTTAAAGAAAAGAAATTTCAACCAAAAATTTCATATTTGGCCAAACTAAGCTTCACAAGCAAAGGAGAAATATGATCTTTTTTAGATGAGCAAATGCTGAGAGAATTCATCACCACTTCACCTGCCTTATAAGAGCTCCTGAAAGCACTTAGTATGGAAAGGAAACACCATTATCAGGCACTACAAAACACATATAAGTATACAGACTAGTGACACTATAAAGCAAGCACACAAACAAGTCTGCATAGTAACCAGTTAACATGATGACAGAACCTTGAATGTAAGTGGTCTAAATTCCCCTATTAAAAGGCACAGAGTGACAAGCTGGATAAAGAACCAACGCCAATTGGTATGGTGTCTTCAAGAGAACCATCTTGAATGCAATGCCACCCATAGGCTCAAAATAAAAGGATGGAGAAAAACCTACCAAGCAAATGGAAAACAGAATAAAGCAGGAATTGTGGTACTAATTCTAGCAAAATACACATTAAACCAACAAAGATCAAAAAAGACAAAGAAGGTCATTACATGATGGTAAAGGGTTCAGTTCCATAAGAAGACTTAACTATCCTAAATATATATACACCCAACACAGGAGCACACAAATTCATAAAGCAAGTTTTTGGAGACCTCCAAAGAGACTTAAACTCCTGCACAATAATAGTGATAGACTTCAACACCCCACTGACAGTATTAGGCAGATCATTGAGGCAAAAAAATTAACAAAGACATTTAGGTTCCAAACTCAGCATGGGATCATGTGGACCTGACAGACATCTACAGAACTCTCCACCCCAAAACAGCAGAATATACATTCTTCTCATCGCCATAAGACATATTCTAAAATTGATCACCTAATTGGAAGTAAAACACTCCTCAACAAATGCAAAATAACTGAAATTATAGCAAGCACTCTCTCAGAACACAACACAATTAAAATAGAATTCAAGACTAAGGGAACAGCTCAAAATTATAAAATTACATGGAAATGGAATAACCTGCTCCCTGAATGACTTTTAAAATTAAGGCAGAAATTCTTTGAAACTAATGAGAACTAAGATACAACATGGAAGATTCTTTGAGACACACCTAAGGAAGCATTAAGAGGGAAATTTATAGCACTAAACATTCAGTAATCCCAATGAAAGCTGAAATGAAGGACTTTGAGAAAAAAAATAACATTCCAAAGATGAATCAATCCAGGAGTTGCTTTTTTGAAAAAAATTAATAAAACAGATTGACTGCTAGCTAGACTATGAAGGAAGAAAAGAGAGAAGATTCAAATAAACACAATTAAAACACAAAAGGGATGTTATACCACTGACCCCACAGAAATACAACTATCAGATAATATGATGAACACCTCTATGTACCAAAGCAAAAAATCTAGAAAAAATGAATAATTTTTGCACACATACACCCTCCCAAGATGGAATCAGAAATAAATTGGATCCCTGAACAGAATAATAATGAGTTCCAAAATTAAATCAACAATTACTAGCCTACCAAACAAAAAGAGCCCAGAACAAGGTGGAATCCCAGACAACTTCTAACAGATATACAAAGAAGAGCTGGTACCATTCCTACTGAAACTATTCCAAAAAGCTGGGGAGTAGGGACTCCTTCCCAACTTGTTCTGTGAGGCCAGCATCATCCTGATACCAAATCCTGGCAGAGATATAAGAGAAAATGGAAAACTTCAGGCCAATATCCTTGATGAACACATCAATACAAAAATTCTCAACAAATACTTGCAAACAGAATCCATCAACACATCAAAAAGCTTATCCACCATGATCAAGTAGGTTTTATCCCTGGGATGCAAGATTGGTTCAACATATGCAAATCAATAAATGTGATTTATCAGATAAACAGAACTAAAGACAAAAACCACATGATTATCTCAATAGATGCAGGAAGTCTTCCAATAAAATTCAACACTACTGCATGTTAAAAACTCTCAATAAACTAGGTATGAAGAAACATACCTAAAAACATTGAGTAATCTATGGCAAACCCATAGCCAACATCATGCTGAATGAGCACAAGCTGGAAGCATTCACTTTGAAAACTGGCACAAGAGAAAGATGCCCTTTCTCACCACTCCTATTCAACATAGTATTGGAAGTCTTGCCAGAGGAGTCAAGCAAGATAAATAAAGGACATCCATATAGAAAGAGAGGAAGTCAAACTATTTCTTTTTTTTTTTTAATTTTTTTTTAATTATTATTATACTTTAAGTTCTAGGGTACATGTGCATAACGTGCAGGTTTGTTACATATGTATACTTGTGCCATGTTGCTGTGCTGCACCCATCAACTCGTCAGCACCCATGAACTCGTCATTTACATCAGTTATAACTCCCAATGCAATCCCTCCCCCCTCGCCCCTCCCCATGATAGGCCCTGGTGTGTGATGTTCCCCTTCCCGAGTCCAAGTGATCTCATTGTTCAGTTCCCACCTATGAGTGAGAACATGCAGTGTTTGGTTTTCTGTTCTTGTGATAGTTTGCTAAGAATGATGGTTTCCAGCTGCATCCATGTCCCTACAAAGGACACAAACTCATCCTTTTTGATGGCTGCATAGTATTCCATGGAGTATATGTGCCACATTTTCTTAATCCAGTCTGTCACTGATGGACATTTGGGTTGATTCCAAGTCTTTGCTATTGTGAATAGTGCCGCAATAAACATACGTGTGCATGTGTCTTTATAGCAGCATGATTTATAATCCTTTGGGTATATACCCAGTAATGGGATGGCTGGGTCATATGGTACATCTAGTTCTAGATCCTTGAGGAATCACCATACTGTTTTCCATAATGGTTGAATTAGTTTACAATCCCACCAACAGTGTAAAAGTGTTCCTATTTCTCCACATCCTCTCCAGCACCTGTTGTTTCCTGACTTTTTAATGATCGCCATTCTAACTGGTGTGAGATGGTATCTCATTGTGGTTTTGATTTGCATTTCTCTGATGGCCAGTGATGATGAGCATTTTTTCATGTGTCTGTTGGAAAGGATTCCCTATTTAATAAATGGTGCTGGGAAAATTGGCTAGCCATAAGTAGAAAGCTGAAACTGGATCCTTTCCCTACTCCTTATACGAAAATTAATTCAAGATGGATTAGAGACTTAAATGTTAGACCTAATACCATAAAAACCCTAGAGGAAAACCTAGGTAGTACCATTCAGGACATAGGCATGGGCAAAGACTTCATGTCTAAAACACCAAAAGCAACGGCAGCAAAAGCCAAAATTGACAAATGGGATCTCATTAAACTAAAGAGCTTCTGCACAGCAAAAGAAACTACCATCAGAGTGAACAGGCAACCTACAGAATGGGAGAAAATTTTTGCAATCTACTCATCTGACAAAGGGCTAATATCCAGAACCTACAAAGAACTCAAACAAATTTACAAGAAAAAAACAAACAACCCCATCAAAAAGTGGGCAAAGGATATGAACAGACATTTCTCAAAAGAAGGCATTCATACAGCCAACAGAAGTCAAACTATTTCTATTTGCAGGTGACAAAATTCTATATCTGGAGAAACCCATAGTCTCGGCTTCAAAGGTCCTTAGGCTGAACTTTAGCAATGTCTAAAGATACAAAATTAACATACAAAAATCACTAACATTCCTATACCCCAACAACAGTCAAACTGAGAGCCAAATCAGTGATGCAATCCCACTCACAATTGCAAAAAAAAAGAAGAAGAAAATACCTAGATATACCACTCACTAGAGAGGTGAAAGATCTTTGCAATTATTGCTACAAACTACTGCTCAAAGAAATGACATACACAAATGGAAAAACATTCCAAACTCATGGGTAGGAAGAATCAACTTCATTAAAATGACCAAACTGCCCAAAGCAATTTACGGATTTAATGCTATTCCTATCAAAGTAGCAATGACCTTCTTCATAGAACCAGAAAAAAACTATATTGAAATTTATATGGAATCAAAAAAGAGCCTGAATAGCCAAGGCAATACTAAGCAAAAAGAACAAAGCTGGAGGTGTCACATTACCTGATTTCAAACTGCACTGCAAGGCTACAGTAACCAAAGCAACGTGGTACTGGTACAAAATCAGACACATAAACTAATGGAACATAATAAAGAACCCAGAAATAAGGTTAGACAGCTGCAACCATCTGACCTTCAACAAAGTTGACACAACTCATGGGGGAATAGCTGCCTATTCAATAAATGGTGCTGGAATAACTGGCTAGTCACATGAAGAAGATTGAATCTGGACCCTTCCTTACACCATATACCAAAATCAACTCAGTGGATTAAAGACTTCAATGTAAAACCCAACACTATGAAAACCTCAGAAGATAACGTAGGCAATACCAATATGGACATAGGAACATGCCAAGATTTCATGATGGAGATGCCAAAGGCAATGGGAACAAAAGCAAAAATTGACAAATGGGATGTAATTAAACTAAAGAGCTTCTGCATAGCAAAAGAAACTGTCAACAGAGTAAACAGACAACCTACAGAATGGGAGAAAAATTTTGCAAATTATGAATCTGACAAAGGTGTAATACCAAGAATCTATAATGAATTTAAACAAGAAAAGAAAATTTACAAAAAATAATAGACAAAGGACACTGAATAGACACTTTACAGAAGAAGACATACATGTGGCCAACAAGCATATGAAAAAATCCTCATTATCACTGATCATTAGAGAAATGCAAATCAAAACCACAATGAGATACCATCTCGCACCAGTCAGAATTACGATTATTAAAAAGTTAAAAACTAAGAGATACTAGTGAGGTAGTGGAGAAAAGGGAATGCTTATACAATGGTGGTGGAAATGTAAATTAGTTCAACCATTGTGGAAAGCAGCGTGACAATTCTTCAAAGTTCGAAAAACAGAACTACCATTCAACACAGCAATCCCATTACTGGGTATGTACCCAAAGGAACATAAATCATTCTATCATAAAGACACATGTACGTGTATGTTCATTGCAGCACTATTCACAATAGCTAAGACATGGAATAAACCTAACTGCCCATGCCATTGGTAGGCTGGATGAAGAAAATGTGGTACATATTGTGTATTGTGCAGCCATAAAAAAAGAATGAGATCATGTCCTTGCAGGAGCATGGATTGAACTAGAAGCCATTATCCTTATCAAATTAATGTAGGAACAGAAAACCAAACACTGCATGTTCTTATTATAAATGGTAACTAAATGATGAGAACACAAGAACACAGAGACGGGAACAGGAAACACTGGGGTCTACCAGAGAGTGGAGAGTAGGAAGAGGGAGAGGATCAGGAAAAATAACTAATTGGTAGTAGGCTTAATATTGGTAGTAGTGACTAAATCATCTACACAACAAACCCCCATGTCATGGGTTTACCTATATAACAGAATTGCCATTGTACCACTGACCTTAAAATAAAGGTTAAAAAAAAAAACCCCTGAGGTTCAGATGTATTCAACTTATTCCACTTTTTCCATCTAGTGGATAGTGGAGGTAGAATGAGTACAGAACTGTCTCATTCTAAACTATATAGTCTTCTCAATACACTTAGCAAGAGTCGTTTGATATCTCCAAACGTGTTTCCTATTGGCATCACACCAAGTTTGAATGGTTGCAACTAATTATCTTTTAGGCTAAGCACTTAAAATTTTCTGTCAAAATTTATTCTTATTAAAATATGTTCAATTATTAATGCTTTTAATAATACAGTTATATTGAAGAAATTCATAGGTGGCTTACAACATGCTAGGTACTGAAGATTAAAGAATGGGGGCTCTTTTTCCTCAAATAATAAGTCTAGGTATTAAGTAGGAAAGATGCACCAAGAAACAAACAAACAAACAAAAAAACATAGAGTTTGGACACATATCAAAGGTTGGATGAAAATCTAAGAAGTTTGGCTTTAGACTGCAGTGCAACACAAAGCTGCTGGAATTAGAAGCATTTGAGACAAGAGTCCTTTCTGTTGCTTTTTATGTTCACCATATAGATGATTTTCTGTCTCCTATATGTAGAGCTTACCCCCTTACAAGCACCAGTTATTGGTTCAGTGTTATTTCCTAGGACTGGGGAAAACCTATGAGATTAATCTTTCATGTTCCACCTTCTTCTAGGAATGATTCTTGCCTGGTGCTTTTTTAACCCTGTTATTTTGCTCAATGTTCAAACTTTCAATTAGAAAAAGTTATAATAAATTCCCTTCTGCTTAAGGCTTAACATTTTACTTTCCCCAGAAATATTTTATTTTCAGAAAGACCTGAAAAGACTTGGATCAGAAGGTATTAATTTGTCACTGTACAGTGTAAGATGTGCTGAATCAGGTGCGGAAACAAGGTATTCGGGACTATCTCTGCCTCCCTTTCCATTTCTAGTCTCTGTTTTCTTCGATGTTAGATTCTTTCTTTCACAGATTCTCCTGTGAAAGATCTCTCACCACAAGTCCAGTCTTATCTACTTCCTAAATTTTACTGTCTCCAAAAGAGAGAGACTGTCTCCCAATAATCATGTTAATCCCTGCAGAAGGACCCACATTGGATTTTCTTGAGTCACCTACCTGCCCATGTCTTTGTGGTAGAGGTAGAGCCTCTTAAAGAGGATTTAAAAAGATATCAAGAGTAGCATACTCAAAACAATGTCTCAAAAGTGATCTGTTCAGGAAATGTTAATTCTCAGTATTAATTATATTTTGGATGAGAACCTCTATGGGTCACTTAGAGATAATCATAAAACTTTAGAATAAGCAGAATCCAGAATCCACATAAGAGAGCAAGAAGTATAAATGATTACTAATTTTTGCTTCTTTTTTAATAAACAAAGCCCTCTTTTACCTAAAAAGCTTTAACATATTGATGGAAATAACTAAATAACAAAAACTAATAAGAAATTAGCAAAAATGTTAAGAATGTATTAACCAAAAAAAAATTTAAAAGGGTAGAAAATATACAATGTAAGGCAGGCTTAATTTACTCGTAGTAAATATTAGGGTTTGCAGACTATATTGGTCTCTTTCAAAACTATTCAGCTGTCATTGTAGTGTGAAAGCAAGCATAGGCAATGCATACACAAATGACTGTGATTATGTTGTAATACACTATTTATAAAACAAGCAATAGGCTGGATATTGTCCTTGAGCCATAATTTGCTGACCCCTACTATAGACAGTGATGTTTCATATAAATATGGAGTTGTAGATTACTGAAAATGCTTCCACAGAACCTCAGTGTAGTGTTCATTTTTGCTTTTTGCAAATTATTCTATTTCCTTTGGGCCCCATGTTAGGTTTTATTTCTTTATTCCATTTGAAATAAGGCATGACCACTGTGTTTTTCTTTTGTTAATAACATGTGAACAAAAGTGTCATGTGTTCCTTCTGGGTCGAAACAGTAGAAGTCAGGGCGTTACTTGCCATGCCCTATTCACACTGCCTCAGTAAGTTTAGATGCATGTGCTGAGATTGGTCTTCAGAAACATATGTGATGAGTGGAGTCTCCTGATGTCCTACTATGGGCACATATTATGTATTGGAAATATAATTTTATTTTATTATTCCACTAGAATTATGATGTTGCTTCTTTTTGCAGCATAATCTAGCCTCTTCTGAATGATACCTCCAGTTCCGTTGGCTCACAGGTTGAGAATCCCTGGTTTTACCTCAGTAAATGATTTCTTAATAGATTTTTTAGAGGGAAAGAAATGGATCTATATAATTAAAATTTTTTAGAGGACTGATCTAAACTGTTGCATGCAACAATTTGAACCAATTGGAACTAACTTTTGTAGGAATTTTTCAATGATACTGAGATACCATGTATCAGTCATTTCTTCCCTCATTTTTTTCAAGAAATATTCATTGAGTGTATATTATGCCAGGCACTGCTCTAGGCACTAGGTATACACTAGTGAAAAAAAATGTTTACTACAGTATTAGAGAGTAAAAGTTGTTAAGAAGAAATGAACATGCATTAGAAAATGGAAATTTATGGAAAGGGAATAATGTGAAGAATATTAAACCACCCAACTAAAGAGAAAACAGCAATGTGGCTGGGCCTCCAGATGCTTGCAACCAGGAGCTCAAATGCTTAGGAAAAGGTCTCTCTCTTTTTTCTCTCTCTCTCTTTGTTTCTCTCTTCTCCACCCGCTTTGCTCCATGTCTCTCTCTTGCTCTCATTTCTTGTTTCCTTTTGTGTCAGCTACATGTTCTTTCATTACAGGCCAGCTGCTTCACATGGAAGGCAATAGCTTCCAATAATTGCCAAGTCTTACTTCACTAAAGTTTGTGCCATCAGACAACGACACAATTTTTATTCTCAATTTCAGTTTCAAAAACTCTGAGGAAAGATTTGATTGGTCCAACTTGGGTTTGTTGACCATCTTTAAATTGACTGTGATTAATGGCTCAGATAAATAAGAACATGCCAGTCCTGACTCTGAAGCAGTGTACTGAGAGAGTCAGAGGTGAATTTCCTACAGACGAAGGTCAATATCATAAGTATCCACTAACATACTTTAATACATGCTGATATACTAACACATATTAAACTGAATACGTCATTCATTACACAGTGAAGTTTTGTCTTAACTATAATTTTCCTAATAGTTAAAAAATTCTCATTAGATGATTTTCACATTTATGTCCTCAACATTTATGTCCTCACATTATGTGCTCCCTACTTGACAAGAGTGAAGATTCTGTTAACCTAAATGGGAAAAACCAGGCAAGCATTCTGCTCACAAAATTGTGCTTTAACAAAATATATTTCTAAATGGCTATGAGAATATTAGATTATGTGAGGGAGAACACTTCTCAGTTTCTTAAATCACACTTGCATAAGGAGTAGTGTCTATCTACAGGACTGTCCTGCCTGCACCTTGGGGTAATTTATCAACATAGAATTCAGTGTCTAATACTTTCTGGCATAGACACAATAATTTAAAAGCATGTATTGATGAAACTACTCATACAAGAAAACATTAATAACAAATCTCACAAATTATAACTGCTATTCAAGAAAATATAATCATTGACAAAAATAATTGTAAAGCATTGTTCATTTTCATTGCTAGGTCTTGGGATTATTAGTGAAATGAAAGAAGTTCAAACAAAAGCAACTCTTGAAAAGTAACTTCTGACTCAATCTCAGACTTATGCTTGAATGCGTGAGTGGAAGAAAAAACCGGTGAGCAATCATTGTGCAAATGTGGTGCTGCCTGCAGAAATGCTATATATACAAACCATGTCCCATGCTATGTATATTTGGGAGGGTGAAGGCAAAAGCCTAAGGAAATATTCCTTGGGAAGTTATATCAAGCCCAAGAGCAGACATCTGTCTGTTCTTTAAATCCTCACAAAAAGAAGGGAGTTTAGGCCTATATATGGAAATGGAATTCTCGATGGAGCTGGGTAAGTACAATCAATACTCATAATTAAGGGAGAGCATTTCAGACAGCTGCATCTAGTGTGACACAGTTCCTCGTGATCACAGAGCACTAAGGCAGCTGCCAAAGCTTCCTATTCCTTGAGGACAGGCAAATTTAGAAGCAGGCTATTATTGAACACGAGAGTAAGCTATATTTCTGAAATTCTTAAAAGCTTGAGGATGCTTTCACGAGGAAAAGACAATCCTTTGGAGAAGTTTTTGATAGTTGGGTAAAATAAATAGATAATTTTTGCTTGTTCACGTATATCGTAGCTTTTCTTAGTTGTAAACATCTTGGGAACGTCATTAAGTGGTTGTATTAAGAAAGATAGTTATGTGTTAATTTTAAAAAGGAAAAGAAGAGCAATAAGATGGGATTTTGGAGAGTCATAAGGCTGAAAGACACATCAGCAGCTGGGAAATGGAGGCTCCTAGGTTAGAACAGACACAATTTTTGTTTATTGTAGTGGTGATTAAAGAGACACACTAAATTTGAGACCTGCTTGGGCAACAACAAGCCGAAACCCCATCTCTACTAAAAATACAAAAATTAGCAGGGCATGGTGGTATACACCTGTAATCCCAGCTACTATGGAAGCTGAGGCAGGAGAATGGCTTGAACTCGGGAAGTGGAGGTTGCAGTGAGCCGAGATTGTGCCACTGCACTCCAGCCAGGGTGATAGAGCAAGACTCTGTCTCAAAAAATAAATAAATAGATAAATAAATAAATAAATAAATAAATAAATAAATAAAATATTTTAAAAAGAGAGACACTGAGTAATAGGGGATTGTAATTTGACAATAGAACCTGAGAAACTGCAAAATATCTCCTCTGACCCTCCCACATGTAAACTTGTTTCCCAACCAACTGAATAAGTAACAGTCTATTTGAGATGTCTTATAGATTCTGGGCATTCTGAAATACATGATCCAGTAGATGGAAAAGGAATGGACCATCACACAAATTATTTTTGACTAAGATTTTCTGTTGTTTCTTATTTAGAAGTATCTTTACAATCCTTTTCAAAGCAATGTTGTTTCTCCTTGTTCATTTTTACCTCTTACTCATCTTATTTTTTGTTTTAAATTGGCCATGCAATGTGAAGGGAAAGAAGAGATAGGAAACTTTGATTTGCATCTCAACTCCCTTACACATTTATTTACTTGAATGTGGAAAACTCAATTTACTTTCTGGATCCATTTTCCTATCAAAAGAAAGGAGGATTTAGATGATGAATAATAACATGTCATATAGTACTAAGATTATGATATAATTGGGGTTAAAAAGAAAAACAAAGCTGTATGTTCTGAGTTTCATTAGGATACTAATATATGTATAGATGAACAAAAAATGCTTTAGTTTGTTAACTAGGTAATATAAATTCAGCATTTTGTCAAAGATAAAATTAAAAGTCTACCACCAAGGTAGTACAGGGATAAGAATAGCCTCCTGCCATAAACAGCTATAAAAATAAGCATAATGTAGAAAATAGTTTCATAACTTAGACACAGGATATATGACTCTGTAATTTCCAAAAAAAGTGAAATAAATGGCATGTGCCACTCCATTTCCCTAGCTTTATTCCCAGTGACAATTTCTTGCCATTGGTACAGGGAAGTGGTGCCCATAAAAAGCACAATAGCCTGAAGATTACAGGAGAAAGGGAGTGGAATTTGGACCTGCTTAGTTGGTAGTTTTGGTGTTTCAAGAAATTGGTCCATTTCATTTAAGTTGTCAAATGTTTTGGGCATGCAGTTGTTCATATTCTTTTATTATTATTTTGATGTCCATGAGTATAATAGTAATAAACTTTTTAAAAATTTTTCTGATATTGCTAATTTGTGTTGTTGGTCTTTTTATCAAAGTTAGTTTGGCTAGAATTTTATCAATTTTATTGATCTTTTCAAATAATCAGATTTTCTTTTGTTTTTTATTTTCAATTTTATTGATTTCTACTCAAATTTTTATTATTTATTTTTGCTGCTGCTTTTCTCTCTCTCTCTCTCTTTTTTTTTTTTTTTTTTGAGATGGCGTCTCGCTCTATCACCCAGGCTGGAGTGCAGTAGCTGGATCTTGGCTCACTGCAACCTCTGCCTCCTGGGTTCAAGCGATTCTTCTGTCTCAGCCTCCCAAGTAGCTGGGATTACTGGCTCCTTTCTAGATTTTCTATTTTTCCTTGTTTTACTGCAGTTTGAATATAATATGTGTAAATGTAAAATTTTTGGTATTTTATGCTGGTTCTCTGACCTTTCTAGATTTGAGTTTCATATCCATCATTTATTTATGGAAAATTATCAATTGTTACTAATTTAATATTTTTTCAGCACTGTTCTTGTTTCTGTTACTACTAATCCAATTTTGCATATTTTACACCTTTTGAAATTGACCAACAGGTCTCAGTTATTCTGTTTTGTTTCAAGTGCACTGATTCTTTCCTTTGGCCTGCTCATCTACTGTTGAGCTTAAGGAGTAAATTCTTCAGTTCTGTCACAATGTTTTTTATTTATTCTTAGAATTTCCATCTTCCTGTTGATATCACCCATCTGTTGTTGCACACTGTCTACTTTTTCCATTAAAATCTTTAACATGTTAATCATCATTATTATTTTACATGCCCTGTCTGATAACTCCAAATCTGTGTCATATCTCAGTCAAGTTCCTATGCTGACTTTGTCTCCTCAGACTGTCTTTTTCTTGCCTTTCAGCATGCCTTGTCATTCTTGATTGAGATCTGCGCATGCCGTATTAGGGTAAGGAACTGAGGTGGAGTCTTTTACTGTGAGTCTTTTGATTAATTTGGTTAGAAGATGGTCTGTGTTTAATGTTTGCTATAGCTGTGACAGAGGCTTCAAATTATTAGAGTTCTTCAAATTGTTTTTGTGTTTATATGTCTTGTCATCTTGAGAATTCCTAAGTCGAGTTTGCATCTTAGAGTTCTTTCAGTTGTACTCCCTTTTATTATACTAGAGCCCTGTTGAGGTGGTGATTAGATATGGAAGCGGAAATATGCTATAATCACATAATTAAATCTCAGGCTTTTAGTAGGCCTGTGTGTCTGGGTTATAATCTTCACAAACAAGTTTTTTTTAATAAAATTTTATTATGTATTTATTTTAGTAAAATACACATAACATAGAACTTACCATCTTACCCATTTTATATGTATAGTTCAGTAGCATTAAAATATTAATAATGTTCTCTAACCATCATCACCATCTATCTTCATAATTCTTTCTTCTTCTAAAACTGAAACTTTGTACCCATTAAACAGTAAATCCCCCCCTACCCTGCCATTCTCCTGGCCCTTAGAACCAACATTCTACTTTCTGTCTTTATGGTTTTGATTAATTGTATCATATAAGTAGAATAATACAGTATTTGTGTGTGTCTGTGTGTGTGTGTCTGGCTTATTTCATTTAATGTAATATCTGTAGGGTTCATCCAGGTTGTAGCATATTTCAGAATTTCCTTCCTTTTAAAATCTAAGTAATATTTCATCGTATGTATATCTGACATTTTACTTATCTGTTCATCTGTTGACAGGCACTTGGGCTGCTTCCACATTTTAGTTATCGTGAATAATGTTGCTATGAAATGGGTATACAGTCATCTCTTTGAGATTTTGTTTTCCCTTCTTCTGTGATATATCTAGAAATGGAATTTCTGCATCATATAATAGTTTTTGAGGAGCTATCACACTGTTTTCCACCGTAGTTTTATCATTTTACTTTCCTACCTACATTGCACAAGGGTTCCAGTTTCCAAGCATTCTGACCAACGTTTGTTATCCTCTATTTGTTTTCTTGGTTTTTTTTTTTTTTTTTTTTAACAGCCATTCTGATGGGTATGAGGTGGTATCTCTTGTAGTTTGATTTGAATTTCCATAACTATTAGTGATGCTGAGCATTTTTTCATGTACTTATTAGCCATTTATATATCTTCGTTGGAGAAATGCCTATTCAGGTCTTTTGACCATTTTTTGAATCATATTTTTTTGTACTTGAGTTTAAGGAATTTCATGTATTTTCTAGACATCAATCTCTTATCAGATATATGATTTGCAAATATTTCTCTCATTTTGTGGATTACTTTTTTATTCTGTTAGTACTGTCTTTTGATGCATAAAGGTCTGTGGGTGTGATGGAGGAGAAGGAAAGCACTCTATAATACTTTGATTAAGTCTCAGTCTTTCAGTGGGCCAAAGTCCCTGAATTATAATCTTCACAGATGTTTCTTAGCATATTACCCACCCCCCGACCACCCCCATTTTCATGCTGCTATTAAAGACATACCCAAGATTGGGTAATTTATAAAGCAAAGATGTTTCATTGACTCAGTTCAGCATAGCTGGGAAGGCCTCAGGAAGCTTACAATCATGGTGGAAGATGAACCAAAGAGGTCCTTCTTCACATGGTGGCAGGAAGAGAAGTGATAGCAAAGTGGGGGAAAATCCCCTTAACACCATCAGATCTGGTGATAACTCACTATCATGAGAACAGCATGGAGGAAACTGCCCATATAATTCAATTACCTCCCAATGGGTCCCTCCCACCTCAAGTGGGGATTATGAGAACTACAATTCACGATAACATTTGGGTGGATACCCAGCCAAACCATCTCATTCTGACCCTGACCCATCCCAAATCTCATGTCCTCACATTTCAAAACACATTCATGTCTTCACAAAAGTCCCCTAAGGATTTAACTTATTCCAGCATTAACTCAAAAGTCCACAGTCCAAAGTCTCATCTGAGACAAGGCAAATCCCTTCTGCCTATGAGCCTGTAAAATCAAAAGCAAGTTAGTTACTTCGTAGGTAAAATGGGGATATAGAAGTTGGGTAAATACCCTCATTTAAAATGGGAGAAAATGGCCAATATGAAGAGGCTATAGACCCCATGCAAGTCTGAAATCCAATAGGGGAGTCATTAAAACTTAAAGTTCCAAATGATCTTCTTTGACTCCAGGTCTCACATCCAGGTCACATTGATGTGAGAGGTAGGCTCCCATGATCTTGTGCAGCTATGTCTCTGTGGCTTTGCAGGGTACAGCCCCGCTCCTGGCTGTTTTATGGGCCGGTGTCTGCCATTTTTCCAGGCACATGCACACAGGGCAAGCTGTTGGTGGATCTACCATTCTGAGGTCTGGAGGACAGTGGCCCTCTTCTCACAGCTCCACAAGGCAGCGCCCCAGTGGGGACTCTGTGTGGGGGCTCCTATCCCACAATTACCTTCTGCACTGCCCTAGCAGAGGTTCTCCATGAGCGACTCGCCCCTACAGCACACCTCTGCCTGGACCTTCAGGCATTTCCATACATCCTCAGAAATCTAGGCAGAGGTTCCAAACCTCAATTCTTAACTTCTGTGCACCTGCAGGCTCAATATCACATAGATACTGCCAAGGCTTAGGCCTTACACCCTCTGAAGGCCTGGTCTGAGCTGTATGTTGGCCCCTTTTAGCCATGACGGGAGTGGTTGGGATGCAGGGCACGAAGTCCTAAGACTACACAGCAGGGGGCCCTGGTCCCAACTCAGGAAACCATGTATTCCTCCTATGCCTTTGGGCCTGTGGTGGGAGGGACTGCCATGAGAATCTCTGACATGCCCTGAAGACATTTTCCCCATTGTCTTTGTGATTAACATTTGACCACTTGTTATGCAAATTTATGCAACTGGCTTGAATTTCTCCCCAGAAAATGGGTTTTTCTATTCTATCACATTGTCAGACTACAAATTTTCCAAACTTTTATGCTCTGCTTCCTCTTGAATGCTTTGCTGCTTAGAAATTTCTTCTGCCATATACCTTAAATCATCACTCTCAAGTTCAAAGTTCCACAGATTTCTAGGGTAGGGGCAAAATACGACCAGTCTCTTTGCTCAAACATAGCAAGAATCACCTTTATTTCAGTTCCCAATAAGTTTCTCATCTCCATCTGAGACCAGCTCAGCCTGGACTTCATTGTCCATATCACTATCAGCATTTTGATCAAAGCCATTCAATAAGTCTCTAGAAAGTTCCAAACTTTCTCACATCTTTATGTCTTCTTCTGTGACCTCTAAACTGTCCCAACCTCTGCCTGTTGCCCAGCTCCAAAGTCAATTCCACATTTCAGGTATCTTTACAGCAGCACCCCACTCCTACTACCCAGTATCAATGTTCTGTATTAGTCTGTTTTCATGAAAATAGCATAACTGCTATTATGCATAGGAGCATAACTGCTCCTATGATTCAATTACCTCCCACTGGGCCCCTCCCACAACACATGGGGATTATGGGAACTACACTTCAAGATGAAATTTGGGTGGGGACACAGCCAAACCATATCAGATGAGAAAGACTGCTGATGTCTTATTGGAAACAATCCAATATAGAGGATAGTGGAACAATATCTTCAAAGTAATAAAAAGAAAATCAATCTGAAATTGAGTATTGGTAATATGTCTTTCAAAAATGAAGGTCAAAAATACAAAACAGAAAAACATTACCACCTGCATACGTTCACTACAAGTAACAGTAAAGTAAATTTTTTAGGCAGAATGAAAATTATAGCAGAAATCTGAGTCTATACCGAGGAATGAAGAGGACCAAAAATGGTATGTCAGAAAATATAAAATAACATTCTTCCTAATTTTAATCTTTAAAAGATATTTTATAATTTAATAGACAATTTATTGAGGATTTTACACATATGTAAAAATAAAATTTATGAAAAGTGTAAGGCAAAGGTTGGGCAGAATGGATGAAAGTACACTGTTTGCCAGTTTCTATACTCTATGTAAAGTGGTGTAATGTCATTTGAAGGTAGACTATAATGAGTTAAAGTTTTTAACAATAAACTTCAAATCAATAACATAAATAACAAAAGAAAGTTATATCTAATAAGCCAATAACAACAATAAAATGAAATTATAAAAAATTCACCACAGTTTGCACTTTGGGAGGCTGAGGAGGGCAGATCATGAGGTCAGAAGATTGAGATCATCTTGGGTAACATGGTGAAACCCTGTCTCTACTAAAAATACAAAAAAAATATCTGGGCGTGGTAGCAGGCACCTGTAGTCCCAGCTACTCAGGAGGCTGAGGCAGGAGAATGGCATTAACCCAAGAGGCGGAGCTTGCAGTGAGCTGAGATCGCACCACTGCACTCCAGCCTGGGTGACAGAGAGAGACTCTGTTTAAAAAAAAAAAAAAAAAAATCACAGTTTTCTCGAAGAGGACAAAGAATATGAAGAGAATGAAGTAAACTTGTCTTTATTTTCAGATAACATTATTTTCTATGTAGAACACTCTGTAGAATCTACAAAATAAAACTTCTAGAATTAATAAGTAAATGCAGCATAGTTGCAGTGTACAAGGTCATTATTAAAAATTAACAGTACATTTTTATTTTAAAAAGAAGCAATATAGGTGATATTTAAAATTTTTAAATTCTTTAAAAACATAATATACTTAGGCATAAATTTAACAAAAAATATTAAATATTTATATAGAGACAAATGTAAAACATTGATTAAAAAATTAAAGAAAAGATAAATAAGCAGAGAGATACTTGATAATCATGGACTGGAAAGGTTAATATTTTAACATGCAAATTCTCTCAAGACTGATCTATACACTCAAGGCAATCCTAATAAAAATCTCAGATGGAGTTTTTGTAGAAATTGACAAGCTGGCTCTAAATTTTATATCAAAATGCAGAGACCTAGGTTAATCTAACCCAATTTGCAAAGAAGAACAAAGTAGGAAAACTCACACTCCTTGATTTAAAAACTACTAATGAAGCTATAGTAATCAAAAACGTGTGGTGTTGGTATAAACGTAGAAAATTTGATCAATGAAGCACAATAGAGAATCCAGTAAGAGGCTCACACACACATGTTAAATTGATGTTCATTGATGTTCATTGATGTCCCATGCAATCCAATAGGCAAAGTATAATCTATCCATCCTCCGTCCCGAACTTCATTCTTTACCTCAAATCATATATATAGATAAACTGGAGATGGCCCTAAATGCAAGACCTAAAATAATAAAACTTTTAGAAGAAAATATAAATTATTTTGGATTCAATGAAGATTATAAAGTGTGATTAAAAAACACAAACTATGCAAAAATCCAAATGTCTTAATATCTGAATATTTTCCAGTGATGGAAAAAGTTGGAATTATTTATTTAAGCATTAGAACATAGGCTGGGCACAGTGGTTCATGCCTGTAATCCCAGCACTTTGGGAGGTTGAGGCAGACAGATAGCCTGAAGTCAGGAGATTGAGAACAACCTGGTCAACATTGTGAAACCCCATCTCTACTAAAAATACAGTAATTATCCAGATGTTGAGGTACACACCTGTAGTCCCAGCTAATCAGAAGGCTGAGGCAGGAGAATTGCTTGAACCTGGGAGGTGGAGGTTGCACTGAGCTGAGGTTGTACCACTGCACTCCAGCCTGGTCAATGGAGTGAGACTCCATCTAAATAAATAAATAAATAAACAAACAAACAAACATACATGAACAAATAAATTGGACATCATCAAAATTAAAATTTTTAGACCTTCAAAATAAAACACCTGACTTCAAAAGAATATTTTCAAATCATATATCTGACAAAAGATTCATATCTGAAATAAATAAACTCTCATAATTTATTAATAACAATTAAAAAGATGCCAGTTTTTAAAATGGGCACAATATGTAAGAAGCTATAAGAATGAGAAATAAATGCAAGGAAATTTGCTCAATCTCATTAGTCATGAGAGAAATGCAAATTTAACTGCAAGGATATCTTAACCCCACTTGAATGACAAAATTGGCCAACAAACAAAAAACTGTCTGCATTAGCATTGGTAAATATATGGAGGAACTGGGATTTTCTCATCCTTCTGGTGGAAATGTAAAATAATGTAGTAAGCTTGAAAAAATTAGAAATATTTATTAACTCTCAACCTTTTATAAAAATGTTGATAGCAAATCAAAACCACAATGAGATACCATCTCACACCAGTTAGAATGGCGATCATTCAAAAGTCAGGAAACAACAGGTGCTGGAGAGGATGTGGAGAAATAGGAACACTTTTACACTGTTGGTGGGATTGTAAACTAGTTCAACCATTATGGAAAACAGTATGGCGATTCCTCAAGGATCTAGAACTAGATGTACCATATGACCCAGCCATCCCATTACTGGGTATATACCCAAAGGATTATAAATCATGCTGCTATAAAGACACATGCACACGTATGTTTAGTGCGGCACTATTCACAATAGCAAAGACTTGGAATCAACCCAGATGTCCATCAGTGACAGACTGGATTAAGAAAATGTGGCACATATACACCATGGAATACTATGCAGCCATCAAAAAGGATGAGTTTGTGTCCTTTGTAGGGACATGGATGCAGCTGGAAACCATCATTCTTAGCAAACTATCACAAGAACAGAAAACCAAACACCGCATGTTCTCACTCATAGGTGGGAACTGAACAATGAGATCACTTGGACTCGGGAAGGGGAACATCACACACCGGGGCCTATCATGGGGTGGGGAGGGGGGAGGGATTGCATTGGGAGTTATACCTGATGTAAATGACGAGTTGATGGGTGCTGACGAGTTGATGGGTGCAGCACACTAACATGGCACAAGTATACATATGTAACAAACTTGCACATTATGCACATGTACCCTAGAACTCAAAGTATAATAATAATAAAAAAAAAAATGTTGATAGCAGCTTTATTTGCAAACAACACAGATATCCACCAATAGGTAAACAGATTTCACAGTGATCACCACTAACTATGAAACTGCATTATAATTCAAAAGTTTTGGCTAAAAATATTTCACTAAGATTAATTTTATCAATGAAAAGAGACGTGCTAGGAAATACTGGATACCATTCTTTTCCACACTGTAGTGTTTCTTACCAATGGGAAGGGTTTAGAAGTTTAGCTGACTTGTAAATATTCTCTTAAAATGTGAAAATGATTCCAAGGTATTAAATATGTAATTAGACTTCATATGTGCTGCGTGAATTTATATGGGCAGATTTTTTCTCTTTATTATTCAAAGGTGTATTTTACCGTTTTCGGTTTTCTCAAATCTTTTCAGTCACTTATATGAGGTCTAATGTGTGTGTGTGTGTGCGTGCATATGTGTCTGTGTCTATGTGTGTGTACATATGTGTGCATACATATAATATTTTTTATATATTAGAATACTTTTAAAATATTAAGAGGAGAATATATTTGAATGCAGTAGAATTTATTCTGTAAAAATATATTTGTAAATTACTTTGGAAAACAAAAAAGCCTACATTAAAAAGAGTAAAGTATAACGTCCTCACCCTTACCACTTAGAAGAGAAGGAAATAGGGAGATTATGGTAAAATACTTCAGTATAACATACATACATAGAAACATACACACATATACACATGCACAGGACTAGTTTAATGAAGGCAATTCTCAGTGATAACCATCCACAGAAAGTGAGCCAAGGTTGATTAATAATATTTGAATTGGTCACAGAAAAAGATTTGGCCATATTTTCATAGGCCACACTGTTTTGTAAGATATTATACTGTAGTTACAGGAAATGTTAAAAGACTGCATCAAAGAATATCGAATTTTTAAAAATTCTCTCGAGGGAAGAAGTTCTAAAAATGTCATAACTTCTGAAAATTACTAAAAGTTGTTGTAATTGCTACAGAATTTTTGTGACTTCCTACCTTCCCCTGATCTTAAACAGATATTTTTTAGTATTTTAAAATGTGTATCAACTGAGAAGAAAGGATCCTGTTCTGTCCTTCTTTCCAAGAGGCCAGGTCATAAGTGGCAAAAAAACCTTTAGTTTGGAAGTCAATATTTACAAAACGTAGTCTTCATTATTTTCCCTTTCCTCAGATAGGAGTCTCTCATGGAGTTTTGACTGGAAACAGAAATAAACAAACAGGGTTGGAAGGTTATGTTTTCTTCTGATATCAGGTCTTACTCTGGATATAAGACTGGCCTTGGAGCCTAAGTTAAAATCACATTTGTTTTTCAAATGAGGAATTGATGTTAAATTATTGCATCTTGAGTAACAGAGAAGAATACATAAACACAAATATACACACAAATACATAATTTATTTGCTTGATTTTTGTCTAAAATGACTCACAAGTTGAGGATGAAAGATGATGCAAGGCTGAGGTAGATTGTTTGGGAAGGCACATGTTTAAACCAATGAGCTACTTGCTAAATAACACTGGGAAAACAGCCATGTTTGGGAGATTTCAGAGGAGACTTGGTCTTCACTCATTGTGGTTTATTAGGTAGGGTGACCATATACTTTATTTTTCATTGAGACAGTTAAGTGTTCCAAAGAAACAGGAGGTGTGGTAACTCTATTAGTGGAGTCAATCCAAGGAACTATGAGATAACACTTTTAAAAACCAAGAATTTAAAGTTTATTATAAATTTATCTCAGATTTAAATTCTGGCCCTACCTCATAAAACAATATGGCTTTAGACAAATGTACTTAGCTTATCTGAACCTCTGCTTTTCATTTGTTAAATGGTGATGATAGTCTTATCTTCAAGCATGACTGTAAGAATTAAATAAATGAAGAATGTAAGGCTCTTAGCAGAGAACCAGGAGCATAGCAAGCATACAATAAAAGTTGCTTTTTGTCATTTGTGTTTCAAAGTAAGCCAGCTCAAACAGATGCTATTCTTTGAAGCTTTACATTCTGAAGTTTTCTTTTATTGAGAATTAATACTGTGCTTCCTTCCTCTGAGTCTTTAGAATATATTGCTTATACCTCTGTGCTAGCCAAAAATATATTATATTTTGTCTCAGGCTGCCACTGATTTTGTAATTGTCTATTTTGTCCAGAATGTTGAGCCCTAAGGTCATATTATATCTATCTTTTTACCCCACACAGGGTTCATCCCTGTGCCTTGCATCGAGTAAGTATTCAATGATTGCTGAAAGCATTGCATTTAATTTATCATATTCCCATGGATTTAACAGCCCTTTATGTTTTTCCCCTAATTTCTAGGCAGTCATTGGCTTTCCAAAAGAACTTGTATTCTCTTGATGATTAATTCAGTATTTTTTAAAGCATGGTGATTTCAAAAAAATATTCTAAAAGCAAATGTGCATTTTATGACTAAACACAATTGACCTTGATATAAAAATAAATACACTGAAGCAGAGATGTGAATGTCCAAAGGAAAACTCAGAATTGAAGCTAATTAAACATTCTGCCCTGTAGCCATAAACACTAATAAGTGAGCATTGCTCAGCTTCTTAAATCCTGAAGCTGACCATTCATCCCTCTTGGGTAGTATGAGTCTAGGATTTGGTATTGCTGCCAAGCGATGGTATACTCAGGAAAAATGGTATACTCAGGAATGTTATTCTTCCAAGCAGACTGGGCTTTTTCATTTATTTATTCACTCAATCAGTAAACAGTTATTGGGAACTCACTATGTGCCAAGGATACAAAGGGATACAAAAATGAATAAGATACAGTTCTTCATCTCAAAGCCTAAAGGAGAAAGATAGTAATGAATAAGCAGTTACAACATGGTATGGTGAGTCCTGAGATAGAGCTCCATATAGAGTGAACAGCTAAGGATGGTTCCTAACTCAGAGATGTAGGATAGATCTGTGTTTCAGAAGGGCTAGATGTAAGGTGAATTATGAAAATGATTCATTAAAAAATTCTAGAAGCAAAGCAGGTTTTTTTTTTTTCCATTCTGATGAAAATGATACAAAGTATTAAAATGATTAAATAACATACCCAATCAACTGGTTAGTAGGGCTACGATTTAGTTTTATGTACTCTGATTTTAAATTTCAGATTTTTACATGTTATGTGTTTTCTATTAATTAAAGTTAATACACATTTGCAGTTAAAGAATACTTTAAGTTAGGTTAGTTCAGCAATCTGAGACTGTATAAAAACTGTGGTACTCAATGGGATACTATTCATTCATATTGAAGAATCAAGTTCTGAAACGTGCAACAGCATGGATGGAGCTTAACACATTACATGCAGTAAAAAAAGCCAAATGCAAAAGATCACCTGTTTCACGATCACATGATTAGTTTCCTAGGGCTACCATAACTAAGTTTACAAACTGAGTGGCTTGAAACAATAATTTATTATCTCATGGTTCTGGAGCCTAGAAGTCTGAGATCAGTGTTCCGTCTGAAACCCTAGAGGAGAATCTTTCCTTGTGTCTTCCTAGCTTCTGGCAATTTGCCAGCAATTCTTGGCAGCCCTTGGCTTGCAGCTGCGACACTTTGATCTGCTCCCATTGTCACATGGCATTCTGTCCATATATATGTCTCTTCTCTTCTTGATAAGGACAAAAGTTATATTGGATCAAGAGTCATATTCCACTATGACCTCATCTTAACTAGTTATATCTGCAAGAGCCCTATTTCCAAAGAAGTGTACATTATTGGGGATTAGAACTTCAATATATCTTTTTGTGGGGACACAATTCAAGCCAAGGCATTCATTTATATGAAATATCCGGGATAGGTAAATACAGCATAGAAGCAGAAAATGGATTAGTGGTGACCAAGGCTCAGGGCTAGAGGGAATGGAGAGCAACTGCTTAATGGATATGAGGTTTTCTTCTGAGATGATGAAACAGCTTTGGAGACAATTTGTAATGCTTGTGCAACATTTTCAATATACTAAATGTCATTTAATTGTACATAGTAAAATGGTTAAAATAATATTTTGTAACGTGTAATTTACCACAATGGAAAATTAAAAAAAAAAAAAAGATGTTAGATCAAGTTATTCTGTTCTTTGATAACATTTTTATTCATTTATTTTTATTTTATTTTATTTTATTTTAGACAGAGTCTCACTCTGTCACCCAGGCTGGAGTGCAGTGGTGTGATCTTGGCTCACTGTAACCTCTGCCTCCTGGGTTCAAGCGATTCTCCTGCCTCCCCTTCTGAGTAGCTGGGACTGCAAGTGCCCGCTACCATGGCTGGCTAATTTTTGTATTTTAATAGAGACAGAGTTTCACGGTGTTGGCCAGACTGGTCTGGAACTCCTGACCTCAAGTGATCATCTCGCCTCGACTTCCCAAAGTGCTGGGATGACAGGCATAAGCCACCACACCTGGCCTCATTTTAAACATATTTACCTTCCATTTTTATTACTCCACTCAATTTTAGCACCTCCATCCCTGCTACTAGTCAGCACGTTGCCTTTTGCTGTAGTGCTCTTATCTTTTGTCCTTGAAGTCTTCTCCACTCCAGATGTTAATTTTTCTCATTTAACACAAATTAGTCTAAAATCTTTGTTCCTTTAAATTTCTACTCTCAAGTTTTATTCTGCGTGCTCATGGCTGAAAAGGGCAGTGCTGTTTATCTTCCAGCTACCGGCAACTCTCCCCTGTTCTTCTCCTCTTGTAGTTGGAGAATTTAACACTTTCACATAAAAGGTAGTCATTGGCAAGAATTTCTTATCCCTGAAATGAAAGCACATGGCTATTTTTCTACATATTGACTTTTGGTTCTCCCTACTCTGTTTTACTTCCTTTTGCTCTGGAAACTCACACTGGTAGAGGCCAATCCTGCTGGACCATGAATCGTGGCAGCTGGAGAATAAATTAGAAAGGAGGAGCCAGGCCGGAGTTTGTTTGAAAACAACTCTAGTGTGAAAAATGACCTTAATGCGATAATGTATGTAATAGGAGTTAAATCCTCCTTGCTTTCAAGGACAGCTTCTGCTAAACTCCTTTAATTCAGGTATTTTGCTTTTCTTATTTCTAAATCTTTAGCTGAGCAATCAAGTAATGGACACACAGTACATTTATAGTAATAGTAGTAGTAGGTTGGTGCAAAAGTAATTGCAATTACCAACATAGTAGTAGTAGTAGTAGTAATAGTTAAAGTTGGGGAGTGTAACTTATTTCTCTCTAGTCTGATACATCTATGTGAAAGAATTTTGACTTGCAATATACTCCCAGGGATTTGTTGAGTGAAATTCATTGGTACGCATTTCTGAGGTATTTTATTAAACTGTGGAAATCATTGAGAATTCATTATCTTTGTTCTTTCCTATCTTCCCTAGATTAGTATGAGACTGCATTGCCAGGTAAGCGGATAGGCTCTGTAGACTGAGACTTTCCATGATTGTGCTTTCAAGTTACATACTTGCAGGGGCTGGGGAATAATGCTAGTAAGCCTTTTTGTCTGCAGGTCAAAGATACATTTTCTTTTTCTAGCCTATCAAAACTAAAGCTAACATTTTCTTCCTACTTATTTTGTTTACACTGATTCCAAAGTAGAGAGGTGCCAAGGGAGGAAGGGATAAGAATTAACATTCTATTACTCCAGTTAGTGTTTATTGCACCTTTGTTACCTGTCAGTCGTTGTGCTGATTTCTTTATTTGAAACATCTCATTCAATTTTCACAACCCTAAACTTAACCTAGAGACAAAGTGAAAAGAATTTCCTCTTTCTTCTTTAACAATTCCTTTCAGCCCTCAACTTAGGTTTTTATAGTTCCTTTCCTGTATCAAAGATACTAATTAATATGACCCTACTTCACCTGGAGACACATAGGATGGTAGAATAAAATCACCTCAGGATCACACCAATCTCAATATTTCTCAGACAAGAAAAGCCTTAAAGAACTAGATTACACAGGACACCTCAGAGGAAAGTCCAGGCTTACTAAAAACACAGATGGTCACCAAGAATATGAATTCACGCTTATTATCCCACTAACTTCCCCGTGAAGAGATTCATGCTGACTAAATATAAGTTATTTGCTAATTTTAATTATTCAAAGTAATTCTTTTTCAAGCCACACTTATTCCAAAACCTCTCTTGACCTGCTTTCTGTAAGACGGGTAAGTTTTATTTGCCTTGATATTATGAGTGCCCACTACAACATTGTTCCTGAATAAGTAATAACATGTACGTATATTCTTATACAGTAGAGCAGCTTCAGAATTGTCTAAAGATTTTTAAAATGCCTTTATATAAAAAGCAGGCGAAACAGCACTTTCACTACTACACAAATATCCAAGTTCTTTCTTTTTTTTTTTTTTTTTTTTCTTTTGAGACAGAGTCTCACTCTCACCCAGGCTGGAGTGCAGTGGTGGGATCTCAGCTCACTGCAAGCTCTGCCTCTCGAGTTCACGCCATTCTCCTGCCTCAGCCTCCCGAGTAGCTGGGAGTACAGGCGCCCGCCACCATGCCTGGCTAATTTTTTTGTATTTTTAGTAGAAACGGGGTTTTACCATGTTAGCCAGGATGGTCTCAATCTCCTGACCTCGTGATCCACCTGCCTTGGCCTCCCAAAGTGCTGGGATTACAGGCGTGAGCCACCGCGCTCAGCCCCAAGTTCTTAAAACACGTGCTTCAGAAAGAAAGGATCACTACAACTCCAGCTGAAATGTCTGTATCCAGTGCCATGATATCATGCTTGTGTTAAGAACACAGACATGTGAAAATTCACATCTCCTTACAGGGAAACAAAGGAACAACTGTGGGAGAAAAATCAGGGAGATGCCCCTGATAATGAACCACAGCCAAAAACCTGCTGGGGACTAGTTGATCAGTATCATTTACCTTCATATAGCCCCCACTTTGTCCACCCATCAAACAATTCACACTGAACTCCTAGGGAACCCTGAAGGAGCATTTGGCTCAAGGTGAATACATCTGTGTAGATTGCCTTGTGGGTGATTTTTATTGATTTGTCTTCCTTGTCTCCCCTCATACTGAGAACTGACAAATCACAACATCACTTTGACTTTGACAGACAGACAAGTCTAAATTGGAGTTTTCTTAAAATAAAGAAAAGAGAAAGGAGAGTGGCACTACCTTGAGAACAGGTTTAACAAAGCAGTAAAGAGACAAAAGGAGAGTGGGGGTGGTGGTGTTCCTCTGACTCGGGAGTCATTGGTATGTGTGGGGGTCATTATAAGCTTACATGCTCATTATACAATTGTTAACATGTGAAATCAGCTGTGTTTTGATGAATAACATATGCTACCAGGGAATTCAAAGTCTCAAGAAGGAAGGTAATTCCTGCCAGCTGCATAGCATTAGTGCTTACTCTTTGGAATAGCACCAATATGCTCTTTTCCATTTGCATCAAAATGCACAAAGAGAAGGGCAGTTGTTTCCAAGAGCCAAAATTGGCATTTTGGTGATCTTGGCTCAAGGTCATAAGAGAGCCATTTTGGTAGCCTCCTAGTCTATCAGTAATTGCCAAGGCCTCCCAATATACTTGTGATACAGAGCCAAATAGGGCAACAAGCTAGTTGTCTGGTCAGAAGGAAAGGGAACATTCCTATGCTGTTTCTTTTATGTTTTATTTTTTTCCATAGTGGTGCAGAGCAACTTGGAACACTAGAGGGAGTTCTGATTTTGTTCAAAGTCCTGTTCTCATTTTTAAATTAAGTCATTGCATATTTTTTAAAGTCAACTTTATTTCATTTTATTTGTATTCATTTATTTATTACAGAGATGGGGCTCATGCTACATTGCCCAGGCAGGTCTCAAACTCTTGGCCTCAAGCGCTTCTCCCACCTTAGCCTTCCAAAGTGTTGGGATTACAGGTGTGAGCCACCATGACCAGCCTCTACTTACCTTAAATGACACAACGTTTTTCATTGCAGGTTACTAATTCTTAGGGAAATTGATTTTTTTCCATTGAGAAAATGAGTAAAGCTTTCACTTTCATTTTGTGGAATAAGTCAAACTACAGACTTCAAGCTTTAAAAACACTGATTGAGATGGATGTATATTGAGCCCTTTTGTCTACTCAGCTTGGAACATTCTCAGCCTCTTGATATACACAATTATTCCAAGTTCAATGTACTTATGTGTGTGCATGTATACATATGTATATATATGAATAATAAGTCTATACCAAGTACTTGAATTTTTTCATATTTCCAGAATTGGAGCAGCAAGTGAAAAGGTTGGAAATATGCCAGAAGTCTAGAACTGTTATTTCATCCAGAAAAGAAGAAAACATGAATTATATGCTTTTCTCTCTAAAGGTGTTGAGCGAAACCACATTGTGAATTATCCAAGTAATAGTAATCCCACAAAAATGAGTTTAATTGTTTAAATAGCATTTTACTTAGCTCTTGGTTATGCATATACACATATGGAAATGTAAGCTGGGTTTTGATAGCATACTGTGAAGTCCAAACTTGTTTTAATTGACTAATGGCCAATAATGGATGAGTAAAAAGGACAGACATTCTTAAATAACATGTTAGTACTGTTATATGTTTATTTGCCCTAACTAAACAATTTCAAGGGAAGCATCTTTATGGAAAAAAAAAAAAAGCTATAGTATTTTTTTCGGTTTATACTCATCTTTAAAATACAGTTATTAATTGCTTTCAATTATTTTCATTTATTTTAGTTCTAGAACAGATATGGAACTCTGAATGTTAAGATTTAGTTTTGTTCTGTGTGAATTTAGAGTATATAAGTTTTAGTCCGCAAATGCAAACATGCAAGAAATGTCATATTATTTTATGTTAATTAAATTGAATCTAACTCCAAGCCCTATTTCTAGATAATAAGAAATTCCAACACAATTATTATTACAACCATTCCCTTACCACAAGCTGTGTGAAAGATTCTGTGGTGTTTGGTATACAACTCCACAGAAGTCGTATTTACTCCAGGTAGGAGTAAAACATTTGGCATAAAACATTTGGGAAGCTCTCTGGTCTCAGACCCACACTGTTCTGATAAGATGTCAATTGCATGCAGCTGTATGATCTGTTGAACTAAGAGAGCTCTGTATTTTTCTGTGGTTGAAGAATATTTTTAAGCTGTGGTACCTCCCAATTACATCTTTCAATCCCCTAGAGCTGCCACCTTTTCCTAAAGTACTGCAGATAATTGAGTCACGTGGCCCAATCCCTTTCAAACCCAAGATCTTGCATTTATTTTACCATCTTTCAGCCTTAGGCCCATTGCAGCCACTATTTCTTCTTTAAAGTACTCATCCATCTTGTTTCCCAAGAGAAACTTCTTGCCCCAGGAGCTCAGACTTTCTGAAAACTAAATCCAGGAAATAAAGTTGTCTGCAAACAACTTCAGCTTTCAGTTTTGTAACAGAAATCTTTCCTGAGTGAGGAAGAACAAAGACTTCTAGCTTCTCTCTTGAAATAAGGATTGGGGTCAGGCACGATAGCTCACGCCTGTAATCCCAGCACTTTGGGAGGCCGAGGCAGGTGGATCACGAGGTCAGGAGTTCAAGACCAGCCTGGCCAGCATGGTGAAACCTCATCTCTAAAAATATTGGCCAGGCAAGGTGGTGGTGGGTGCCTGTAATCTCAGCTACTTGGGAGGCTGACACAGAGAATTGCTTGAACCTGGGAGGCGGAGGTTGCAGTGAGTCGAGATCATGCCACTGCACTCCAGCCTGGGTGACAAACCGAGACTCTGTCACAAAAAAGAAAAAAAGAAAAGAAATAAGGATTATAAGAATATTTTTAAAATAATATGCAAATTAACATCTTAATATATGACCCTGCCACATCTGTCTTTGTGTTTTCTGAAATTTCCACAATAAACATGCATTATTTTCTTAATTAGGAAAATATTTTTATGAAGTATACTTACATTCAAATTATTGTAACTAGATGTGTTTAAGCAAATAATGTAATGAAAAGGATTTTTTTTTCCAGAGGAGGGACTAATGAACTACATGATCTTTGCACTTTTTAAACCCTGCGTGATGCTGTTTTCCAATCCCACTAAGTTTTAATAATATTAGTTGCTTATATATTATTAGAAATAGGCAATCATTTGTATCTCATTTTGTAAAAGTTTCAAGTCTTGAAAGCATATAAAATTTCTTCATTTTTTTAAGTATCAAATTTGATTTCCACCTGTCAGGATACTTTTGAAATAAAAGCGACCAATCAGCATTGTAACATCCAGGTATCTAGTAAAAGTAGGAGTTCATTTGCAGTTCTTGAAGTCGACTCTGATCTTTAATGGCCTGTATGGCTAAAACACCAACCATGCAGAGATGTGTGCCATAATTCCTTAAGATACAAATAACTACCCTGATTCTGGGGTGCAAATCCAAATTTCCCCAGGTTGAATGGGATGATCATTAGATATGTTTCTCCATCCAAATTTATATTTAATAGATGGGTCAAGGAGAACATATTTTTCCGGTTTACTAATGGATTTGTTGAATTGGTTACCACCTCTTCTTATCACTAATAACTCAGCCAATTTTTAGAGCAATGAAATGCCAACAAAAAGAGACCCTTTTGATGCAAATTATAAGTTTCCAGATACAGTTGGTCCTCCATCTCTATAGATACCACATCTATGGATTCAACCCACTGTGGATTAAAAATATTTTAAAGAATTTTGTCTCCACTGAACATGTGCAGACTTTTTTTTGGTCATTATTCACTAAACAATACAGAAGAACTATTGATGTAGCATTTACATTTTGTTAAGTATTATAAGCAATCTAGAGATGATTCAGAGATTTTAAGTATATGATTTAAAGAGGGGGGGCATAGCTTATATATAAATACTACACCATTTTATATCAAGGACGTGAACATTCATGGATTTTGGTATCCGTGGCAGGTCCTGAAACCAATCCCCCTTGAATATTGAGGAACAAGTATATAGTCCATCTCTTTTCAAGGTCTTTAATTTGTTTTAAGAAGTTTGCTGACCCAAATAAGTGCAAGATGCTCATAATATGGAAGCACTGTTCCATATTAAGAAGAACAATTCTAACAGAGAATTGTTCAATTGTTTGAACTGAATGAGTGTCCTAGAAATAAAGCTTACTGAAATATTTGAAGAATGGGCACTTGGTGTTTCTTCTGGCTGCTAGGTTACAAATATCTTTAAGACCAGCTTCTTTTGCGTTTGGACCATATCTCTTTTGTATTTTGACTTTTGATGTCTCTACCTTAGTTAGGTTAGGATAAAATATTGGTCACTTTTTGGTAGATCAGCAATATCCGAGAGAACTGTCTGTGGGGAAAGAACCATGCTATTTTATATAGTAGCCACTACCCACATATGTTTAGTAGACACTTGAATTTTGGCTAGTGTGAGTGCTGGAGGGTCTGAATTTAAACTTAAATAGAAATAGCTATATGCAGCTACAATATTGGATAACACCGTGCTAGACTCATTAAATCTGTCTTTGCAGAGGTTTAATTAAACAGTTTATTCTTTATTAAATTAAATAAAGACCTTGAAAAGAGATTCTATACTGATGAGGTCTGAAACTCCAAGAAGACGTTCAAAACATATTTTTTGATTGAATATGCTTACCTGACAAGGATGAAAACTCAAAAATAGATATGTATTTCAGTCATTGGTAACCTTAATCATTAAATTATATCTAAAGACCTGTATTGTTTCCCTGTTTCTCATGTAGGTAAAAACTAGATATTGTCTACCCTTTCCCTCTCAAACAAAAGAGATTTAAGTAGAACTATGAATAGAATTCCTACCAAGTCTAAGTCAGAATTACATAGGAGGAGGCATCTACATGACCGAAAGGCAGGATAGGTGTGGATCTATGCTCAGATAAGACTGCATGGAAAGCATCGGTGGAGACGATGCCAAAATAAATGATGCAAAGACCAGGATTGTGGTACATGGACAGGAAAAGTACTACTGAGATAAAAATAATACTAGTGGTAGCAAATATTTATTTGCAGAAATTACGGTGGCAGGGCCCTGTGCTTAACATTCAAGTACTTAACATGAATAATTATAGTTTCTCTGTCTCTCTCTCTCTCTCTCTCACACACACACACACACACACAGACACACACAAATAAAGCAAGTGCCAATAAAATCACCGTTCTGTAGAGATTAAATGTCCTATGCCAGGGGTCTCCAGCCCCTGGTCAGTGGACCAGTGCCGGTCAGTGTCCTGTTAGGAACTGGGCCACACAGCAGGAGGTGAACAGGAGGTAAGTAGGCACTACCACCAGAGCTGCACCTCCTGTCAGATCAGCAGTAGCATTAGATTCTCATAGGAGCGCAAACACTATTGTGAACTGTGCATGGGAAAGATCGAGGTTAAGCCCTCCTTATGAGAATCTAACTAATACCTGATAATCTCAGGTGGAACAGTTTCATCCTGAAGTGAAACAGTTTCATCCCAAAACCATCCCCCTCACCCACCTGGCCCGCTGTGCCAAAATGGTTGGGGACTGCTGTCCTACACTATTCAATGAATAGACAAAAAACAGACTGGATAGAGGTGGGATTAAGGGAGCTACAGTAATAAATGGAAGGTGTGTAAAAAACCATCAGCAAATGAGCACAGAGAGATTTGAAGTAAAAACCAGAGTAGTAGGTGTAGCAAAGGAATGCCCTATTGATGCAAGTCATAATTTCAGAGTGTACCAGCAACTCCATCTTGACAAGATATCCAATGAAA
Source organism: Macaca mulatta (assembly GCF_049350105.2). Taxonomy (NCBI): domain Eukaryota; kingdom Metazoa; phylum Chordata; class Mammalia; order Primates; family Cercopithecidae; genus Macaca; species Macaca mulatta. The sequence goes on from NC_133419.1 coordinate 91,444,121, forward strand.
AAGATCGTTCTTCTGGTACCAGCCAATCCACAAGGAGGTACTCTGTCAATTTCTACAACCCCCAAACTTCCTTCTATACCAGGAAGACAGTCTTGACTTACCGAGGCTTTATATGAAGTATTACTGACTGTTTAAACCAGCTACTCAGTTTGTTCAGAAAAGTAGTGGAAGAGCTGTCATTTGAATCATTAGTTTGTAAGTTGCCTTGAGATGATCTAATATTTAACTTTTTAAAAACTAATGTGTGTTTAAAGGTTTAATGCCAGTTAAATTAATTCTCTTTCTACTAACTCTGTCCTTAATATATTATATAACAACCAGATAGTCTATTAACTTCAAATGAAAGAATTGGAAACAAATATTTTAAGAGAAAAATCACCAAAGCAAGTTTTGATCGGCGGTTATATAATCTGAAGCAGTGATTATTAAAATACAGTGGGGCTGGCAGAGCAAGACAGAGGAGATGTTACTTCCCTCCTATCTCCCCAACATACATGTACAGATTTTGTTACACCTTCCATTGACAACCCTGAATTAAGAATTGTCAGAAAACCACTAACAGGGTACTTCGTGCTTATGCAGAATTCCAAAGATTTGAATTCCTCCATTCCTCAGTCTATGGAAATGTGTATTCTGTAATATCTCCAATCACTGGTATGTCAAAGTACACTGATTTCAGTGCTTATTTTTAAAATAAAAATGTAAAAAACAAAAGAAAAAAACCTTCTAGTTCAGATTCAGAACTCTTGAAAACAGGTTATTTTGAAAGAGAACTCCGTGGGTGGCTTTAAGTTCTTATTTTTGCACTCAGAACACAGCTGTCACTCGTAACAAAATTAAAGAGAGTAAAGTCCTGCTGTAGTTGGCTATTTAGTTCACAGTCAGGAGGCAGCTTTTCACAGTGTATTCCCCAGTGACTTGTCTAATCTAGTTTAAAATGACTGAAATGATAAAGGCAGAACACTTTTACTAAGAAGCTATTAAATAACCTAAAATAACTTAATTGTTCCAATAATATCACCAGATTCATCATTTGATGCAAAGAAAGGGTGTATATTTAGTTTGTAAATGTACTTTTAAAAAGCATATAGTACTTTGGTAATCCCAAGAGTCAACACAGAAATTATTACTCTAGGTGAAATAGAACTAATTTGGGGATTTAGCATTAGAAATTTAAAAAAAAAAAAAAAAACCGCTTAAGACAGAAAATGTTTTGACAATGAGAAGAGACAATTCTTATCATAGGAAGAATTACTGGCTGCTTAATTCCAGCCTTCATATTTGTTTAATGCCAGTCTTCACAGTCTTCGTAGACTAGTTATACATTAGCAAGGGTGACTCCAGACAAAATATCTAAGCAGATGAAAGTATTCTCCACAAAGATTCTTTAATTTTCTCTTCTTTATCCTCTTCCTTCTGTTGGCCCAGTGATTTCTTCTACAACTGTGCCACATGTAACACCACGTTTGTAAACCCTACCCCATGTCAGAATCCCTTGGATTCCAGAAATTTATTGCTTTTTCTTCAACAGCCCTTTTCCCTGATTCTTTAAATCTCAGCTCTCCCTTTAGTCACACCATCAGATATTTGCTCCCTATCAGATGACTAATGAGTAATCTCATAAACAAATTAATGTTTTAAATAAAATTAATCTCAACATATATGTTTTCTCCCTTTTATAAGATACCCACAATTTAACAAGCTCTTTATGATAAAAGGGAGTGGCAGTACCATGTCAGTACAGCAGATTCCACCAGGAAAATGTATAATATTATAATAATTCACTTGAAAATAAAGGTTTTAAATCAATATATTTTACCCATGAAATCAATTTTATAAATTTTAGTTAGGTGACCAGTTTGCCTATATAAGCCTAATTAACCAATAGTACTTTTGTATATCATTATATTGTGTTCCTTTGTTGCCAAGAGAAGACATTTTCACTTTCAAATGAGATTCCATGAGTACTGAAGTGAGCAAGTGAATCATTTTCTCAGCTTATGATCTAGTCTTGAGAAGAGAACCTATCTTATGCAAGGAAAACTTTTATGACCTCTCCACGTTTGTGGTTATATTATTAAGAAGAGTGGTAAGGGAATTTTAGTGCCAAATAAGATAAAATGGACTGGGGTAGAAGGTGGCGAAAAGGTATTGTAGTTGAGAGAATAGTGAAGCACCAGTTCTAATGAATATACATAATATAATAATAATAATGAGATTTCTGTTTATATAGTGTTTGAAAATTTTACAGTGTTCATTCTGTTCACCCAGAGAAAATCTAAATTTATCTTCAACTAAATATTTTCTGCATGTTCCAATTTCAAATAGTTGCCCAGGTGTCACTTATATATAAAGTAGGTTAATAGTTTCCGTATGCACTTCTGCTGTTACAAATAACAGGAGACAGACTAAAATACCTTTCTCTCTCTTTCACACCCTCACTCTTTCTCTCTACCTTTCTTCTCTTTTTCTCTCCTCTCTCTTTTTTTTCCCCTATGATCAGCTTTATTTGGCTTATTCTGCACAAAAGCAGGCTGATGTAATTTGAAATTAAGGTCTAAAATTTGATGAATATTCTAAATGAAACAAGTTTTAATTTCTTAATAAGTGATAAAATATACTTTAGAAAGTTGATTATAGACTTTTAAATAAACACATGCTTCTTAAGGATGAATGTCGTTCTCTTATATTTTATTTATATTTGGTCTTTGAATTATACAAATGTAGAAAAATGTAAATTTTGGTCGGTAATATATGGAATTTGCTTTGTACTATGTATTTTCTTTGGATTGGCTTATTAAAATATTAAAATGAAAAAATGTGTAGACAAAATACAGTTGAAAATGATTATTCTAAATAGTTTAGAGTGGTCCTGCAATGCTTTTACTGGTTATTGTCAGTAAAGAGACTCTCCTACTGTTAAAACTTTATGAATTATTGATGCTTTTATTAGTTGAAAAATTCTAATTGGCTACATAAAAAGTAAATAACATTGTCCTAGTGGATGTGTCAGTCTAGAGATAGGCATCTGAGAGAGGCTTATCTATGAATAAAGTTATCAAGAGTGATGTGGGAGCCCTTCATTTAACATGATACAAGGTAATATATACCAGATTAAGATGCAAATTACTTTCTTTAAATGATTAGTTAGTTAGTAATAATTATAGGCTATGAAACCTGTAACAGTGTTTTCAGTTAGCAACATTTTGGTAGAGATTTTGATTTATAGAGTTCAGAAGTCTCATTTACAGTAGTTCACATTCCCTGCTTATTTTATGTATGGCTTTTCCAACTCATTACAGAGAGACAATAGAGAAGAAATAAGGGCATCATTTAATTTTTAAAACATTTCTTCTTAACAGTGCTTTAGCTGCATCCCAGAGATTCTGGTACCCTGTATCTTTGTTCTCATTAGTTTCAAATAACTTCTTGATTTTTGCCTTAGTTTCATTATTTACCCAAGAGTTATTCAGGAGTAGATTGTTCAAATTCCATGTAGTTGAATGGTTTTGACTAAATTTCTTAGTCTTGGGTTCTAATTTGATTGTGTAGTGGACCAAGAGACTCTTATGATTTCAGTTCTTTTGCATTTACTGTGGAGTGTTTTACTTCCAATTATGTGATCAATTTTAGAATAAGTGCCGTATGGTGATGAGAAGAATGTATATACTGTTGTTTTTGGGTGGAGAGTTCTGTAGATATCTATCAGGTCCACTTGATCCACAGCTGAGCTCAAGTCCTGAATGTCTTTGTTAGTTTTCTGTCTTGATGATATGTTTGATATCTTTAGTGGGGAACATACCTCAAAATAATAAGAGCCGTATATGACAAACCCACAGCCAATAAATAAAGGAAGATCAAAGAGACCATTTAAAGCAGAAACAATAACAATTTAAGAAATCTTCTTTTTTATTTCCAACTTTTATTTTACATTCTGAGGTATGTGTGCAGGATGTGCATAGGTAAGTGTGCCATGTGGTTGGCTATACAGATCAACCCATCACCTAGGTATTAAGTCCAGCATCCACTAGCTCTTCTTCCTCTTCCCCCCTCTCCTCCCACCCTCTGCCCTCTGACAGGTCCCAGAGTGTGTTGTTCCCCTCTATGTGTCCCTGTGTTCTCAAAATTTAGCTCCCACTTACAAGTTAGAGCATGCGGTCTTTGGTTTTCTGTCCCTGCATTAGTTTGCTAAGGATGATGGCTTCCAGCTCCAGCCATCCCTGCAAAGCACATTATCTCATTCCTTGTTATGGATGCATGGTATTTCACGGTGCATATGCACATTTTCTTTATCCAGTCTATCATTGATAGGTATTTAGATTGATTCCATGTCTTTGCTGTTGTGAGTAGTGCTGCAATGAACATACGCGGGAATGTGCCTTTAAAATAGACTGATTCATATTCCTTTGGGGATATACCCACTAATGGAATTATTGTGTCAAATGCTATTTTTAAGTCTTTAAGGAGTCACCACACTGTCTTCCAGAATGGTTAAACTAATTTACACTCCCACCAACAGTATACACACATTTTTTTTTCTATACAACTTCACCAGCATCTGTTGTTTTTTTGACTTTTTAATAATTGTCATTCTGACTGGCGTGAGATGGTATGTCTTGTGGTTTTGATTTGCATTTCTCTAATCATCAGTGATGTGAAGATTTTTTCATGTTTGTTGGCTGCATGTATGTCCTCTTTTGAGAAGTATCTGTTCATGTTCTTTGCCCACTTTTTAATGAGGTCATTTTTCTTTTCTTGTAAATTTGTTTAAGTTCCTTATAGATGCTGGATATTACATCTTTGCTAGATGCATAGATTGCAAAACTTTTATCCCATTCTGTAGGTTGTCTGCATATTCTGTTGATAGTTTCTTTTGCTGTGCAGAAGCTCTTTAGTTTAGTTAGATCCCATTTGTCAATCTTTGCTTTGCTGCAATTTTTGTGTGTGTGTGTGTGTGTTTGTCATGAAATATTTGCCTGCACCTATATCCTGAATGGTATTGCCTAGGTTTTCTTCTTCTTCTTTTTTTTTTTTTTTTTTTGGAGTCTGAATTTCCTTTCCTTTATTTCAAAAAAAGTAAAGAATTATCCCAGGTTCTTGGGCATCTCCACAATTTTTTCCAAACAAATGCCTCAAAGAGAGAGAAATAGTGAGAGTGAGAGTGAGAGTGAGCAAGCGAGAGACAGAAAGAGAGAGAGAGAGACAGAGAGAGAGAGAGAGAGAGAGAGAGAGAGAGCACCTAGGTTTTCTTCTAAGGTTATTATAGTTTTGGGTCTTACATTTAAGTCTTGAAGCCTTTCTCACCCCCTCACTACTTTTATGACTTCAAGAGACTTCCTCTCTTCCTATTTGAATGCTCTTTCTTTCTTTCTCCTGCCCGATTGTCATGGCCAGACTTCCGATACTACGTTGAGTGGGATCGCTGAGTGAGGGCAACCTTGTCTAATGCTGGTTTTCAAGGGGAATGTTTCCAGCTTTTGCCTTTTGACTTCGACTCCTATAACTCTCTCCCTGACACCTGTGTGCCAGCCACATCTCCATGCCTCGCTCTTGTATTCCCCTCAAATTTCTGATCAAATACCTTGTTACTAGGGAAAACTTTTCAAATCACTTTATGTAAAATAACACACCATCCATCTCTCTTAATCCCCCTTAACCTCTCTTTATTTGTTATTAAAGTTTGGAGTCAGTTTCCTTGGACTGGAAGATTTGTCACTTAATAATTCCCAACTTTATCAAGTTACTTAATCTTTCTGTGCCTTACTTTCCTCATCTCTAAAATGAAAATACTAATAGTACCTTTCCTATAGATGAATTAAAAATAATAGTATTTTAAAAATATTAATTATATTTGGCATATAGTATTACTATTATTTTTATTACTATAATCATTATTGTTCATAGCATTTACTTCAAACTGACATATATATTTTTGTTTGTATAGTTCACCCATTAGAAATATAAGTCCATGGGACTATTTGGATTTGCTCATTGAACAATTCCCTGTGTCTCTAATAGTATCTTGTATTTAGTGGGCACTCTGTTGGATCAAATCTGTTGGGTTAATATCTGTTGGATAAATATCTGTTGGATTAAAAAAAAATGGAGGCGACTGTATTGGATACATTTTGCTTCGTTTATAGGTTAGTCCCAGAACTAGTGTTATACTCGATAAAAGTAAGTTTTCTGCTTGATTATAACAACGACCACAAAAAGAGACATTTTTATGACATTTGCTATTCACCAGGAAAATTTCTTCAAAGTACACTGGAAGTGAATACACAAAATTCATGAGTGCAGCAAAACACTTTCATAAAACCATACAGAAGGTTCTGATGTGGAATGTAACATTTTGAATAGCTGATTGTAAAGAATCTTCTCCAAGTGTCAATGTTACCCTGAAAGTTCCAGGGCAGAGCTGACTTTATTATAGTAACTTTGAGCTTTCTACCTGTAGCGAGTCCCTGAGTTACAGGCCAACCTGGAAATACAGAAGGAATCCCATAATAAAAATAAGCTTGCTAGTGTTCAATGCTTTTCTTATGATTTTTGTCTGAATCCATTATGGACTAAAGGAAGTGAAGGAATGTCAAAGCTAGCAAGGTCCAGGCTACAGCAGCCAATAACTGATTAAATAGTTGTATTCTTCCTGCGTTCCACTTATTCTTCCCTGAGGTAGCTTTATGACACACCCTAGCCCATCACTCCTGTGTTCACCCACAGTAGTCACTTTGTTTTTCTATCTCTATACAGGCAAAGGGGTATTTTAGTTTGTTTGTCTATATTATCAGCAGACTATAAAGTTTTATGTAAGTTTTCTGAATGTGTTATGTTGTTGTTGTGCTGTCATTGCCACAATCTCCCTCTGCCTCAAATACATCTGTAACTACACTGTATCTTCCTAGCCCTTTTCCTGTGACCTATTTTCTTTTTCATAGTAGCTGATAGTTTTAAATAATAATTTGAACCTCCTGCCAATTTGGGCACAATATTAGTACTGATGAAGGCGGAGTCAACTGCACATACTGAGATGTCTGCATCCCAGGGGGACCAGAGACTCAAAACCATCCATGCACCCTTTTGTAACCATGCACAGATTCCAGTAAACAGTGCTCCCAGAGTGAGAAACTCTCATTTGATCTGGGTTTCTCCATCTTACTAAATTTGTTTCCTCAGCATAATCATTGGAAAAAGAGGAGAATTAATTGAATTTCAGTAGGATTCTCTCTTATGCAAGCTTCTGCACCCTTATCTCAAAAGTCAAGGAACTGATTTTCATGTGCTGTTTCTAGTTTTGAATACATGATAATAATACCCTATGGAACTATACCATCCAGTTAAATGCAATGGCATTTAACACCTAATGAATTCATGAAGAGAAGTTACAAATCAAATTACTGTTCATTAGGTTTTTTCTTTCTCAAAGGGAACTTTAATGATTTCCATCTGTATCTTTGAAAGGACTTAAAATCTAATTTATAGCTGTGCACATTAGAATTAAAGTTATATGGATATCTTTTATTTTCTAAAATGACATTAAATATTTAGAAAAGTATGTGTGTCTCAGGTGCCTGTAGTGTCCCTAAAGATAGCCCACAATTTACCTTCTTTCTAGTAGGAAATAAGTTTTACTTGATCTCTGAAGAAGCTGAACACTGCCAGAAAAAAAGAACCTTCTCTGTAAATCAGAAACATTAAAAAATGTCAGAGCATAAACACAGAGAATCCTATTACTTCTGAATATTTGTAGAGATCTATCCTAACCATGTCACCCATCATGAAGTCAAAAGTCACTTTCTAAATCACTTGGCCTTCTCACTGTAAAAAAGGTAAATGAGGAAACAGTCTTTTGGAGCCACTTTGAAAACCCTTTCTGATGAAGCCCACAAAAATTTAAATTTTGGACTGAGTAGGCAGGGAGTGGTACATATAACTCTTCATTCATTTTTATTCAATAATAATTCAAACACTATATTCTTAAGTTTCATCTGATATCAATGTAGATGTGGCATATTTTTAACAAAAAATAGCACTGTCGTTTACTGACACTACCATGAGCAAACACTTCAAGGCATCCTATCCTTACCCTCAATTTATAGGTGAGAAAACTGAGGTTCATAAAGTTTAAGTAATTTGTACAAGATTAAATAAACTAGATAGTAAAGGCTGAGACTGGCTTTAAAAACAGTGTGGTGATTCCTCAAAGACCTAAAGAGAGAAATACCATTTGACCCAGCAATCCCATTACTGAGTATATACCAAAAGAAATAAAGATTGTTCTGTTATAAAGACACATGCCCCCATATGTCCACTACAGCACTATTCACAATAGCAAAGACATGGCATCAGCCTAAATGCCCATCAGTGATAGACTGGATAAAGAAAAGTTGGTACATATACACCATGGGATACTATGCAGCCATAAAAAGGAATGAGATCATGTCTTATGCAGAGACATGAATGGAACTGGAGGCCATTATCCTTAGCAAACTAACACAGGAACAGAAAACCAAATAATGCATGCTCTCACTTATAAGTGGGAGCTAAATGATGGACAAATGGACACATAGAGGGGAATGACACACATTGGAGCCTTTTGGAGAATGGAGGTTGGGAGGAGGGAGATGATCAGGAAAAATAACTAATGGGTAATAGGCTTAATACCTGGTTGATGAAATAATCTGTACAACAAACCTTTCTGACACGTTTACCTATATAACAAATCTGCACATGTACCCCTAAACTTAATGTTAAAAAAGTCATACAATTCCAGAAGTTAGTTCTTTCATAAATTATAGTACTTCTCTCTATAAAATACAGTCATGAAAATATCCATGTAGTAATTATTTTTTTTCATTAAAACAAGCAACTATCAGTTTATTAAATTGGAATAATTGTTGGAAAAACATTTTAACATCAAGACTATGATTAACATAATGCTGTGATTTATATTTTAAGTCACAAGCTTCATAAAATGATTTCAAATAAAAAAGTGTTTAAGCTCTTAGGCACAATATAAATAAAATTCTAAAGTTAAATTTATTTCAAACGATTAAGGAATGTAAAATATATATAAATAAATATGTGTGTACATATATTTATACACATATGTATAAAGATATATAAATATATGTATACACACATAGACATAAGTGAGTTTAACATTTAAATGTGAGTTTGACATTTAAATATATTTATATACCAGTATACAAAGGTTAGTTTACCTATGTGACACACCTGCACAAATATACGTACATATTTATTGACATATATGTATATTTTATATTATGTATACATATATTTATATGTAATATATGTGTATATATACATATCTTTATACATATATGTAAACAAATGTATGTATATATGTTTATTATATATTCCCTAATAATTATGTATTTTAAACATGTATTTATATATTAAATTTTTTATATAAATGTATATTTTATTTATAATAATTACATATTTTAAACATTTATTTGAAAGCAATTATACACTCACATGTAATTGTAAGAAATAATACAGAGAAATCTTATGCACCCTTTACCTAGTTTTCCCCAATAGTACTTCTTCCAGCACTTCCAAAACATTCAAGATATGGAATATTCCCTTCCCTACCAAGATCTTTCTGTAATTCTATCCTATAGCTGCTTTAAAAAAATTACCACAACTTAATGGATTAAAATGCAAATCTACTATCTATGGTTCTAGCAGTCAGATATCTGAGATGGGTCTCATTGGGCTAAAGTAAAGGTGTTAATGAGGTCATGTTTTTTTCCAGAGTCTCTAGAGAAGATTCCATGTTGTGAAGTTTTCTAGCTTCTCCAGGCTGCCTACATTCCTTAGCTCTTGAGCACCTTCCACATTCAAAGCCAGCAGTGTCCTGTTGAGTCTTTCTCATACTCTATCACTGTGATGCTGGTTGTTCTACATTCATCTTCCACACTCTTTAAAAGACCCTCATGACTACACTGGACCCAGTCAGACAATACAAGATTATCTCTTTCATTTAAGGTCAGTCGGTTAGCAACTTTAATTTTATTTGCAATATTAATTATTTCTTATTTCTTACGAAGTAACATAATATATTTACAATTTTAGAAGATTAGATCGCGTATATTTTTTGGAGGGGGTTGGGGGAGAGGTGGGCATTACTCTGCCTTCACACATATTGCCCTGTGATAGCCACACCCACTTCCTTAATTTCTGTATACTCACTTGTTCTCATTTCTGACCTTTGGAAAATAGTAATCTTGAATCCATTTCTGTAACTTTGTCATTTCAAGACTGTAATATAAATGGAATGATACAGTAGGTAACCTTTGGGATTGGCTTTTTCACTCAGCATAATTCTCAAGATAGTCATTCAAGTTGTTTTGTATACCAATAATTCATTCCTTTTTATTGTAAGTAGTATTCTGTGACACAAATGTACAACAGTTTTTTAACCATTCACTTGAGAAAGGAAATTTAGTTTTTTTTTTTTTCATTTTTGACTATTTCAAATAAAGCAGCAGTGAACATGAATATATAGGTTTTTATATGAACAAAAATGTTAATTTTTCTGGGATAAATGCCTAGTAATACAACTACTGGGCTGTATGTTAGATGCATGTTTTAGTTAGTTTAAGAAACTATCAAACCATTTATCCAGAGTTGTAATCCCAGCAGCAACTAATGAATGATGTGCATCGTTGCCAACATTTGGTGTTGTCATTATTTTAATTCAGCCATTTTGATATGTATATGGTGATATCTCACTGTCATTTTAATTTGCACTCTCCTAATGGCTCAGAGTGCTTAACATCTGTTTATGTGCTTGTTATACACTATCATCTTTGGTGAAATGACTGTCCATATCTTTGAACATTTTCTAACTGGGTTTATTATTATTATTATTATTATTTACTGTTGAGATTTGAGAGTCCTTTATAAATTCTATGAATTAGTTCATTATCAGATGTGGTTTGCAAATATTTTCTCCCACTCTGTGGCTTGTCTTTTTAATCCTCTTTACAGGGTCTTTTTTCAGGGTCCAAGTCTTTCTTTTTTATTTTGATCAGTCCAGTGTATTGGATTATTTTTCTTTGATGAATCATTCATTTGGTGTCAAGTTTAGAACTCTTCCCTTAGTTCTAGATTCTGAAAATTTTTGTCTATATTTTTAAAATTATAGCTTTACAATGTACATTTAAATCTGTGTTTTATTTAGAGTTAATTTTTATATAAGATGTGAAAGTTAGGTTGAGGTTTTTCTACCCCCGCAACCCCTCCAAAGGACATCTAATTGCTTCAGCACTACTGGTTGAAAAGGCTATTCTTTCTCCATTGAATTGCTTCTGCAGCTTTATCCAAAACAAATTTGGGGCAAATTTTTGTGGTTCCTTTTCTAGGTTGTTTATTTTGTTCCATGGATTTACGTTCTATTCCTACACCAACAACATATAGTCTTAATTGGTCAAATGCATATGGGTATAGTTGTTCATAGCATTTATTATTCTTTCAAATTCTTCAGCATTTGTAGTGATAGCCCCTATTTCATGTTTGATATCAGTAATTTGTGTCTTCTGTCTTCTCTCATTTGTCAGACTTGGTGGAAGTTCGTCAATTTTATTGATCTTTTCAAAGAACAAGCTCTATGGTTCTTTGATTTTTCTATTAAAATTTTCTCTATTGTTTCTGTTTTTAATTTTATTGGTTTCTGCCTTTCTACTTACTATTTTCTTCTTTCTGCTACTTTGTATTTTTTCTCTTCTTTTTTTCTAGATTCTAGATAAAAATCATAATTAGAGAATTAATAATATCCTAAAATGAAACATCCATATTATCAGCCTCTTTAGGTTGCAAAGAACCTAAGTTTATGCCTCCTCCTAGATTGATCTCCATCCACTGACTGTTGGTACAAACTTGGACATCACAACTCAAATTATGAAAACTCAAAAGGGCTTTTCTAGTTCCAGAGCTCCCCATAGGGTTAGCCAGAGCTGTCATTAACCCTGAATTGAAAGAAACACTTTGCTGCACCCAGTCTTGCTTCTTCTTTCCCTTCTAGTGTTCTTGTACCCAAGGACTGCCCATAATAAAAATCCTTCATGATAAACTCTGTATCAGGGTTTTTTCTTGTGAAACTTACCTTCCACAGTTTAATAATTGTTTTCTTTTAACTAGAGTGGTTAGTTTAATTTTTACTTTTTTATTTTATTTTATTAATTTATTTTTTTGAGACAGAGTCTAGCTCTGTCACCCAGGCTGGAGTGCAGTGGCGTGTTCTGGGCTCACTGCAACCTCTGCCTCCCAGGTTCAAATGATTCTCCTGCCTCAGTCTCCTGAGTAGCTGGGTTTACAGGCATGCATGACCACAGCTTTCTAATTTTTGTATTTTTGTAAATTTTGTATTCTAATTTTTGTATATCTGGGGTTTCACAGGTTGGTCAGGCTGGTCTTGAACCCCTGACCTCGTGATCTGCCCACTTCAGCCTCCCAAAGTGCTGAGATTACAGGCGTGAGCCACCGTGCCTGGCCTGATTTTTACTTTTTAATACTGATATACTTTGATTTTTTTTTTTTTACCACTTTAGTTTTCACTTTCAATCTATTCATTTTCCCATTTTTATTTTGTCTTGTTTTGCCATCTTTTGGATGATGAATATTTTTTTCTTTTTCTTGGACAGACAGGCAGCCTTTTAAAATTATTTCCCCACTTACAATCTGAAATTTACATTATTACATTATTTTTTCTATTGAATTGTTAGTTATGCCAGATGTTTCATTTTGTATGATTAAAAATTCTAAAGTTATTTAAATTACTTTTATACAATTTATTATATGGAAATCAGCACTTTCACTCTGATCTCTACATTAACCAAAATTATCCAGTATTTTAACTTTGTCATTAAATATCAAAAAATAATTATTATTATCTTTTTATACAGGCAGTATTTATTTATATTTACTTACACGTTTAACAATTTTTGTTTTTGTTTCTTAGCAATCATTTCGCTTCTTAGAATGTCTGTCTTTGGTCCTCATCCTTTTTGATGAATACATTTTTTAGACACTCCCTTAGGGAAGATTGATTGATTACATACACTCAACTTTTTACTAGCTGAAAAGTCTTTATTTTGTGTACTTCTTAAAACTTAGCTTTGCTTGTTATACAATTTTAAGTTAACACATTTACTTTTAGTACTATGAGAATATTATTCTCTCTTTTTAGTTTTCATTGTTACATTTGAGAATTCAGCTTGTTAAATTATCGTTTTTATTAACTGATTTAAGTCCTTACTGTTGTTATTGTTATGCTACAGCTTAGTTCACAAACATACAAACACCATACACACATGCACATACACTCTTTATCAATTATAGACTTAAAATTTGTTAGATTATTTGATTTTCGTTATTAATGTTTTACGATTTCTAGCAAATTATCACCCTTTGCTTTTTAAAATATTGTGCATCTTCCTCTCTCTTTTATTCCAGTTGGCTCTCCAGTTGGATATACATGGATCTTCTGCACTCGTTTTCCCATGTATCCTACTTCCACTTTTATGTTTTTTATTTTTTATTTTTTGGAGATGGAATCTCACTCTGTCACCCAGGCTGGAGTGTGGTGGTGTGACCTTAGCTCACTGCAAGCTCCGCCTCCCGGGTTCACGCCATTCTCCTGCCTCAGCCTCCTGAGTAGCTGGAACTACAGGCACCCGCCACCGTGCCCGGCTAGTTTTTTTTTTTTTTTTTTTTTTTTTTTTTTTTGTATTTTTAGTAGAGATGGGGTTTCACCGTGTTAGCCAGGATGGTCTCAATCTCCTGACCTCGTGATACGCCTGCCGCAGCCTCCCAAAGTACTGGGATTACAGGCGTGAGCCCCCACGCCCGGTCTCCACTTTTATTTTGAAACGGTTTTAAACACTTCATTTTTCTGTGATATATTCCAATAAATTTATTATGCTATCTTTTCTAGATAAATATTTCATCCTTCAGAGAAATCAAATTGGTTTTTAAACTGTCCATATCATTTAAATTTTTTTTTTTTTCATTTATTTTACTTGCCTTGGAAATTTTTGAATCTGCTCATTTTGGTAGTTTCTTGGATCATATTTATGTCTTTTATTACTTTTGTAATTTTTTTAAATATCTAGACATAGTAAACTTCATTAGTCAAGGTTCTCTAGAGGGGCAGAATTAATAGGATAGATGTATATATAGAGGGGAGCTTATTAAGAAGTATTGACTCACATGATCACAAGGTGAGGTCCCCTAATTGGCTGTCTGCAAGTTGAAAAGCAAGGAAGCTGGTACAAGTCCCAAAGCTGAAGAACTTGGAGTCCAGTGTTCAAGGGCAGGAAGGATCCAGCCCAGAAGGAAGATGTAGGCTGGGAGGTTAACCCAGTCTAGTCTTTTCAGGTTATTCTGCCTGCTTTTATTCTGGCAGCTTTGGTAGTTGATTGGATTGTGCTCACCCAGCCTGAGGGTGGGTCTGTCTTTCCCATTCTGCTGACTCAAATGTTAATCTGCTTTGGCAACACCCTCACAGACACAACCAGGAATAATACTTTGCATCCCACAGTCCAACCAGGTTGACACTCAATATTAACCATCACAGGTCCACCCCTTGTCAACTTGAACCCATACACATCTCTTGAAATCTTACATAATCTTCAAATAACAACAATAATAAGGCCATAATTATACCTAACATAATACAACTGTCCTTTGTACAACCAGAAACGCACCAATCCCCAACCCAAATACTATTACATAATGTTAACACACTTATGAAGTCAATAAATCTTATGTCACATGATAAAGAAAAATGGAAATAAAATGAAAACTTTTTAAGACAAGTGTATACGTGCACAAATATGTTCTTAACAAAATGAGGAAATATGGCAATAACAGTCCCCATTTCTGCAATAGGTAATGTGGTTGTAGCTGGTATTGATGACTACCTTCTATTACTACCCATTCTGTATTCCCTTGGCCTTCAGCAAGCACCTCAGCACATTGTGGTTTTTTACCTGGTAGTGTGACCCAAACTTTCATTCCTGAAGGGTCTGGGCCATCTGTAGTCCTGCCTGGATTAGGGTATTGTAGTTTCCTATTGACCTTAATCACAGGGCGTGGTAATACTAAGAGAGGCCCTAAGAGATCTCCTGTATTCCAATGCATACTCTTCCTTACCTCCATCGTGGAGTAGTAGACTGATTTCATCTTGCTAGTCCAGGTCAATTACCTAAGCCAACACTGTAACTCCCTTCTTAGCTGTCTGACTTAAAGGTAGAGGACCCCAAAGTGTCCAGGTGACAATCCTAACTTCCAGTTTAATGGAATCATTGTTGTGTCTCCTGGTGGCAGCATTCCTCCTTCTGGAACTAAGACCTCTAGGCCAGAGGAACGTAATGTTACAGGAACAGAAAGCAAAACTTTGCTAGTGGGTCATTGGGGGTGATGGTGAGTGGTGCCACTTCCACTTCCATTCCTTGATTCCTAGACCCATAAACCCTTGCTGTGGGAGTAACAGTACAACAGAAATATATTGGATGCTGATTCAGAGCATACACAGCCTTCTGGAGAACTTTGCTCCAGCCCTGCAAAGTATTGTCACCTAGTTGGCATTGTAATTATGCCTTCAAAAGGCCATTCCATCATTCTATCAATACAGCTCTTTCAGGATGATGGGGAACAAGGTAAGACCAATGAATTCCATAAGCATGAACCCACTGCCAGATTTCTTTAGCTATAAAGTGAGTGCCTTGGTCAGAGGCAATGCTGTGTGGAGTAACATGATAGTAGACAAGACAGTCCATGAGTCCATGAATGGTAGTCTTGGCAGAAGCATTGTATGCGGGACAGCCAAACCCATTGCCAGAGTAAGTGTCTATTCCATTGTGGACAAATCACTGCCCTTTCCATGATGGAAGAGGTCTAATGTAATAAACCTGCCACCAAGTAGCTGGCTGGTCATTCCGAGGAATGATGCCATATTGAAGGCTCAGAATTGGTCTTTGCTGCTGGTAAGCTGGTCACTCAGCGTGACCGTAGCCAGGTCAGCCTTGGTGAGTAGAGTTCCATGTTGCTGAACCCATGCATAACTCCATCTCTGCCACATGGCCTATTTGTTCATGGGCCAATTGGGTGATGACAAGGGTGACTGAAAAAAGGCTGAGTGGTGTCCATAGAATGAGTCATTCTATCCATTTGAATATTAAAATCCTTCTCTGCTGATGTCAGCTGTTGGTTAGCACTTACCTGGGATACAAATATCTTCAGTTTTTGACGACTCAGAGAGGTCCATTCACAAACCTCTTCCCTAAATTTCTTTGTCACCAACTTTCCAATCATGCTTCTTCCAAGTCTCTGACCATCCATCCAAACCATTGGCTACAGCACATGAATCAGTATATAATTGCACATCTGACCATTTCTCCTTCCATGCAAGTACACAACCAGTTCTCGAAGTTCTGCCCACTAGCAAGATTTCCCTTCACCAGTCTCCTTCAGGGATGTCCTAAAAAGTGTTTGTAGTGCTGCAGCTGTGCACTTGTGGGGGGTGCCTGCATATCATGCAGAACCATCTGTGAACCAGGCCCTAGTCTTCTGTCAACCGGTCATAGGGAACTCCCCATGAGGCCATTGGTGCAAGCTTGGGGAGAGAAGGCAGGGCAGCAAGAGTGGATATCATGGGTATTTGAGCCACTTCCTCATGTAACTTACTTGTTCATGACTTGCTTCCTCATGACCTGCTAAGCCAATTCCTCATGTAACTTACTTGTTCATGACTTACTTCCTCATGACCTGCTAAGGCCTGATCACATATATACCACTTCCACTTGATGATGGAATGCTGCTGTGCACCCCCAACTTTATGGCTAGATGAGTCAGAAAGTACCCAGTTCATAATAGGCAGTTCAGGTTGCATGGTGACTTGATGACCCATAGTTAAATGTTCAGTTTCCACCAAAGCCCAGTTACAGGCCAAGAGCTGTCTCTCAAAAGGAGAGTAGTTACCTGCAGAAGAGGACAAGGCCTTCCTCCAAAACCCTAGAGGCTTCTGCTGTGATTCACCGAGGGGGGTCTGCCAAAGGCTCCAAACAGCATTGCTGTCTGCCACTGACACCTCAAGCACCATTGGATCTGCTGGGTTATATGGCCCAAGTGACAGAGCAGCTTGCACAGCAGCATGCACCTGTTGCAGAGCCTTCTCCTATTCTGGACCCCACTCAAAACTGACAGCCTTTTGAATGACTTGGGTGGAGTGACATTCCCAAATGAGGAATGTGTTGCCTCCAAAATCCAAATAGGCCCACTAGACAGTGTGCCTCTTGCTTGATTGTCGGAGGGGCCAAGTGCAGCAAATTATCCTTCACCTTAGCAGGAATATCACGACAGGCCCCACACCACTGGACCCCCCAGAAATTTTACTGAGGTAGAATGTGTCTGCATTTTCGTCATATTTATTTCCCATTATTTGGAACACAAATGTCTCACCAATAGGTCCAGTGTGTTTGCTACTTCTCTCTCACTGGATCCATTCAGCATAATGTCATCAATGTAATGGACCAGTGTGGCATCTTGTGGAAGCAAAAAGCGGTCAAGTTCTCTCTGAACTAGATTATGACACAAAGCCAGAGAGTTGATATGTCCCTGAGGTAGGACAGTAAAGGTATATTTTGGCCTTGCCAGCTGAAGGCAAATTGCTTCTGGTAAGCCTTAAACACAAAAATGGAGAAAAAGGCATTTGCCAAATCAATGGCTGCATGCCAGGTACAAGGAGGTGTGTTAATTTTCTCAAGCAATGAAACCACATCTGGTACAGCAGCTGCAACTGGAGTCACCACTTGGTTAAGCTTACGATAATCCACTGTCATTCTCCAAGATCCATATGTCTTTTGCACAGGCAAAATAGGAGAGTTGAATGGGAATGTGGTGGGAATCACCACCCCTGTGTCTTTCAAGTCCTTGATGGTGGCTCTGATCTTTGCAGTCCCTGCAGGGATGAAATATTGGTTTTGATTTACTATTTTTCTAGGTAGAGGCAGCTCTAATGGCTTCCATTCGGCCTTTCTCACCACAGTAGCCCTCACCCTACCAGTCACAGAGCCAATGTAGGGGCTTTGCCAGCTGCAAAATATGTGTATGCCAATTAGCATTCTGGCACTGGGAAAATGACCACAGGATGAGTCTAGGAACCCACAGGACCCACTGTAATTCAGAACTGAGCTAAAACTCCATTAATTACCTGACCTCCATAAGCCCCTACTTTAACTGGAGGACCACAGTTACCTTTTGGGTCCCCTTAAATCATTAGCTCAGAGCCAGTGTCCAGTAGTCCCCAAAAATATCTGATCATTTTTCTTTCCCCAATGCACAGTTACCCTGGTAAAAGGCCAGAGGTCTCCTTGAGAGAGGATGGGAGAAAGATTAACAGCACACATTTTTGGTAGTGTAGTGGGGTCGTTCCTCAAGGGGACCTAGCCTCCTCTTCATTCTAGGGATTCTGGGTCTGTAAACTGGCTTAAGTCTGGAAGTTGATTGAGGGACCCTGATTCTCTGTTTTTACAATTCAAATTTGTCTTTTGTTCACTTGACCTTGAAGTTTTCTGCTTATGTAAATTAAGTAAGAATGGAGTAGGCTTCCTATCAATTTCACTTCTAGGAACACCGAGATTAATTAGCCAATGCCAGAGCTCTACAGGATTCAGACTATTCTGATTGCTGCTTTGCCTTGGCTGTCCATTATAGTAGCTACACCCACCTTGCCTTTGACAGTTGAGTGCTGCCACTTGGCCCCTGATACTTTGGAATCCAATTATTCCCATTGCATTTAAATTTTGTAGTTGAGATGTAAGAGTCTAATTATGTCAGCAGAGTTTAAACTCACTGGAACCATTAGAACTGTTTTTTGTTGATTGCTAAAATACCAATCTCTATCTCTTCTAAGTATAATTTGGCATATATTTGAGTAACTGGAGTTCCCACTGTTACATCTGGCATAGGGAGAAAAGCAACCACATAACTCTTCAATGATGCAGGTGTTGCCCTTACAAATCTATTTTGCAAAACATTGGCCAAGGGTATATCTTCTGAACCCTCCCAGCTGGGATGAGTAGGTCTAAAGTGAATAATCCACTCCAACATCCCAGACTCCCTAAGCCTTTGTATCACTTCTTCTATATTAAACTGTGGGAGATAAGGCATTTCCAGCTTGCTCACACTGGGCCATCCTTTAATCCACATTTAATCCAGCTAATCAAGCAAATAAACTATTAGAACCCTTTTTAACTCGCTGAGCTACAACATTAAATGCAGAATCTCTTTTTAGTGGGCGCAAATCAATAAATTCAGCCTGATCCAACTCTGTGTTCTTTCCTTCTACCATTTCCCCACACCTTTAGTATTCATTCCCATGCCTGTTCTCCAGATTTCTGCTTATGTAAGTCAGAAAACTCAAGCAGTGCTTGTGGAGTATAGCACACCTTCTTGTGGGTCACACTCTGAGCCTCACCTCTAATGGCCTGCCAGGACTTTATTCTAGTTATAGGTCTAGAAGCAAATAGGGGTGTTGGGGTGGGTCCTGAAGAGAATCAACATCATCTTGCCTGGCAACTGCCTCAAGGGAGGCCATCACTGTTGCCTTAGGCAGTGCAGGGCTTATCTCTTCAGACAAAGGTAGAAAGACTGATGGCAGCAAGGGTCTGGGAGGGGATGTTGCCATCACTGGGGATGGGGAAGCTGTTTCTTCTGTCAAAAAATTGTTCATCAGAGTTTACAAGCTCAATGTCTGCAGCTTCATCAGGGTCCTCCCACATGTCCTATTCCAAATTGTAGAGTCTCATTCTTTTCCAATCAATGCCCTTGCTTTAACAGTAGACACCAGGCAAGGTTGTGCATGTACCTTTCATTGCAGGTCAGCCACTTGCATGATAAGAGCTTGTGTCTGTTTTTCTACAATTTTAGCTCTTTCTCTACAGAGGATAAGACTTTCACTCAGGACAGGCTTAGAAAATTTGAGGCTCAGTATCTGCTTCTGAAGCTGGGAGTAAGATTCCCTGAGTTCATCATTTTCTTTCATCACTTTTTCCAGTGAACTTAGTGAACTAACCAACTTCATTATATTCTGTATTTCTCCACATATGGTCAAAGGTATTATGTATAGAGTCACTAAACTCCTTGCCTCTCATGAACTGTGAATCAGGAATGTTAAAGGCATTTATTTTGCATAACTTTCTAAACCGTTCATGCCAGGGACTATCGGTGTTCTCCATAATACTATAAGTAGAGTCCTTTGCATTTTGATGCCTAGCCATGTTAAGCAGCCAACTCCAGAAACCCCCAAGCCAATCAAAGTACTCCATTATTAATATTCTGTTCCACTAGAACCACTCCTGGCACCAAAATCTGTAATAGTCGGAGTTCTCTTGAGGGACAGAACTAATAGGATAGATGTGTATATGAAGGGGAATTTATTAAGAAGTATTGATTCACATGATCACAAGTTGAGGTCCCACAGTAGGTTGTCTGCAAGTTGAGGAGCAAGGAAGCCAGTCCAAGTCTCAAAGCTCTTCAGATTTGGAGTCCAATATTCAAGGGCAGGAAACATCCAGTACAGAAGAAAGATGTAGGCTGGAAGGCTAAGCCAGTCTATTCTTTTCAAGTTCTTCCGCTTGCTTTCATTCTGTCAGTGCTAGCAGCTGATTGGATTGTGCCCACCTAGATTGAGTGTGGGTCTGCCTTTCCTAGTCCACTGAGTCAAATGTTAATCTGCTTTGGCAACACCCTCATGGACACACCCGGGAACAATACTTTACATCCTTCAATCCAAACAAGTTGACACTCAATGTTAACCATCACAAAATATAACTATTTTTATCTTTTATCTCATCATTTCAGTATCTGAAATATTCATTGCCTATATTCTGTGTCTACTGTTTCTGCTATTTTTTACTTGTGGTATTCTTTTTCTTCACATTTTTGATGGTGAGCTCATATTACTTTGGTGTAATTATCTGTATCATTTTTGATAGAGTGTTTTATTACATACTAATACTACTTGTGCTTTTGTCAGTCTAGTATGACAGCCATTTTAAAATAATTTCTCTTTTTAGGTTTTCTTCTACCTTTACAGGTATTGCAAATTTCAGGTAAGAACTCAAATGAGGACTAGCTTCACATTATGATCTCCATTTGGAGCTTACTCCTTCCCATTATATCCAGTATCAATGTTGAGAGAGCTTCAGCAGCTTAATGTGGAAATATCTTTCTGAATATCCATTCGATATACATTTTGAAGGTATATATCAAATTATACTTAGAAGAAACAGGGAATGATATTTTAGCAATCAACAAAAAACAGTTCTAATGGTTCCAGTGAGTTGAAATTCTGCTGACATAATTAGATTATGGAAGTTAAAAAAGCTAAGATTACTAAGAAAAGCTAAATATTTGACCCGGGCAAGAAGTCTATCACTTCTTGAAAGCTATTCAGAACAAGAAAATCTATAAATATTTTCTGTCTGATAAATGTACAACTTTCCTCTGATGTGCTTCACCCAAAGAGATAGAACAATTTTCTATTTCAAAGAACTCTTTCTCTGATTCCTCCAAATTTCAAAATGTTTTAGTTTATATAGGTCATATAGGTTTTAAAGAGTTTAACTTTTGTACTTTATAAAGAAATTCAAAGAAGACATCAAAGCAATTACATGCCTGATTTGTAATACTTTACTTCAAATGTATGGACATGGATATAGGAAAGTAGAAAAGAGAAAGATAATCATTTTATGTCTGAAATTTTTTATAAGTAAAAAGAACTCTAACACTTGACATTATTGGTAATGGTTTGATATATAATATTATAATTATAAATGCCTCATGGTCTTTTATCATCTGATTTTTACTGTAATGAACCTTATAATGAGCTTCATTGACTTGCATAAGAAATAACTATTTCCCCCCAAATTTATAAAAGTACAGGGAAGCTTAATAAAACTTTAGGGTTAAAAAGAACTTTCAAGATATTCGAACTTTTATTAATGTTCCATATACTTCATTTGCTTTTTATCTTCCTGAGCTGTTATATGTTTGGACTTTGAAGGATCTAGCCACCTAACAAATTAGGTTAGCAGTAAAAATAATTTTAAAATTATATTTTACAAAAAAGCAAAACAAAACAAACACAATACTATGATTATTCCTTCTCAGTATTAGACCAAGATAAATCTGTTAATGAAATGGCACCCTCTTAACTTGCTGACAGCTATTTTACTCTGTTAAACTTCCTTTGATAAATTAAAAGTTTTCCAATAAAGTTAAAAACAATGGTAACCTTGTTTTTCCACTAATTTTAGAGAAAATTTTATCCTTGAATGATCTTTCATGTTATGATTTAATGAGTAAAATATTTGGAGTTTATATGATAACTTAAATTCATAAATTTACACAGAAATATCTACTACTATAAAAAGCTGAAAATCAAGAAAGGTTATTACCAACTGGTTCTGGGTCCATCAGGAAGAAAATGCCTTCTAAGCATTTTGTGTAAAAATATCCAATCACCTCTGGGGCTTCTCAAAAATCTAGTTTGAGAAATAATAACCAAGATTTGTAAGTTTATTTAGTGCTAAAATGGGACTGTAAAAATCACTTAGTCAAGTCCTCTAGTTTCAAGATATTCTAATACAGCCCATGTAAAGCAGTTATGCTATTCTGAATTATTAAAATTAAAACCAAGGCTATATAAGTACTTGTATTACATTCCCAATTGAGGTTAGAGTTTTTTACTCTGTCTGTGTCTACTCTGAATATTGATACAGCTGTGTAAATGATTTCATAGTCATTATGAAACTGCAAGTTTGGTTTAATTTTCATACTTTAGGACCATAGGAGCAGGTAGGAGGGAGGAAGTCTGTTGCATTTCTTCTTCATTGATAAGATTTGGTTGATCTCAGATAGAAAGTTAATAACCAACTTGTTACTGAAACATATGTGTATTACAGAAATTCATATTCTCTGTCCCTCATCCAATATGTTGTTCACAAAACTTTGCAGCTGCTAGTTGGGACTTCATGACTTAATCTTTCAGAAGGTAAACCCTTTTTAAAATGTGTGAGTGAGGGGCCGGGCGTGGTGGCTCACGCCTGTAATCCCAGCACTTTGGGAGTCCAAGGCAGGTGGATCACAAGGTCAGGAGATGGAGATCATCCTGGCTAACACGGTGAGACCCTGTCTCTACTAAAAATACAAAAAAATTAGACGGGCGCGGTGGCAGGCGCCTGTGGTCCCAGCTACTGAGGAGGCTGAGGCAGGAGAATGGCGTGAACCCGGGAGGCGGAGCTTTCAATGAGCCAAGATTGAGCCACTGCACTCCAGCCTGAGTGACAGAGCGAGACTCCGTCTCAAAAAAAAAAAAAAAAAAAAAGTGTGAGTGAGGAAGCCTGTGGAGAAACAGTCACATATTAGAGAAATCAAGATTAAATATACAAAGAAGTCTTTTAATACCTTCCTTTACCTTTATATAGCAAACATTTCTTTTTAGGGATGTTAAATTATTTGGATTTTGCTACTATCTCTGCATTTGCCCTGCATTAATATTATATATTTGGTATCTCCCTTTCCTGAAAGATAGTAAATTTCTTAAAAACAATGATTATGTCTTATTAGGTATATATCCTCACCTTCTCTATACTACCTGGTCACAAAAGTGTGCACTAATAATTAATTTTAAGGAAACTCTTATAAACAGTAGAGAAATGATAATTTGCAAGATACTTTTCTGCACATATAGGTCATAATAATAAAGACATAAAAGATGCTACTGACCCTCAGGATACTTAAAATAAATTAACTTTCTCTTCTTTCACTAAGGTATCCTTTTATCTCTACTCATAACATTTGTCGTATGCAACTTTTTATCTAATTTATCTGTTTAAATATATGTTACCATGTTTTATTCACAAGCAACAGAAACCCATATAATATGGCTAAAGAAGAGGGGGTTGACTTTAAAGAACTTAAGAAATATCTCAAACCTACTCAAGAAGAGAACAGGGAAAATGCTAGGCTGTGTAAGGATGGAAGCTATAGTGAACTTCTGCATTCAAGAACACTCTACGATCTTTAGCAAAAATAGATTCCATAATTCAACTCCGGTGTTCTGGAATTAATGTAGTTTAGCTTCAACTCTCATGTCTCATTTCTGTGTGTCATGCTACTAAATAACTTCTCTCCTCACAGATCCGATACCTCTGAAAATTTGTATTTCATGTCATTGGATTGTTGTAGACTTTTCATATGGACCATATTCTATTTCCAGATTATTTTAAGTTTTAGATGGACAGCAGTTATTTTTTATTTAAGAAATTATCTAAGAGCAAGGAAATATATATAACTATCCAAAAATGTCCTTCTGAACCCACTTCCAGTACCTCCTTCTCTGTGAAGCTTTCTTTAATGCTGACTTCTGCTTGTCCTTCAGCCTACAGAAGAGAACAGCTTTGGGTTGCCACTTTGTGTGCATTCACCTATATACTACACTGAAATGATTTTTTTATGTGACTGTGTCTCCATTAAACATTAAGCTTCTTAATGCCATTTACTTCTTTTTAATTTCTACGTTAAATGCCAAGGAGGTTATAAAAGTAAGTGCTTAACAAGTGTTTTTGAAGGAAGTGATGGATACCATAACTAAAGGCTTAGAGGTGGAGAGGAGTAGAAATCGAACACTGCTTCATGGATAAAGTAGCATTTGAGACGAACTTTGGGAGATAAACAATAGGAGATGAAATTGAAGACAGCCTCTCTAATGAGCAGAAAACATGAAAAGGAAAGCATATTCTTGGGCATGTATGAAAAACTTACTCTTTTTTATGTAATTATACTTTAAGATCTAGGGCACATGTGCATAACGTGCAGGTTTGTTACATAGGTATACATGTGCCATGTTGGTGTGCTGCACCCATCAACTCATCATTTACATTAGCTATTTCTCCTAGTGCTATCCCTCCACTATCCTAGCCCCCCACCTCCTGACTGACCCCAGTGTGTAATGTTCCCTGCCCTGTGTTCATGTGTTCTCATTGTTCAACTCCCACCTATGAGTGAGAACATGCAGTGTTTGGAAACACCTCTACGCAAATAAACAAGAAAAACTTATTCTTATGTTGAGCAAGTAGTTCTGATTTATTCATTTATAGAGGCGGGCATTTTTTAAAAGATGAAACTCAATTGGGTAGAAATAGAAAATGCTTTCATTTTTTTCCCACCATTAATTTCATATACATTCTGTTGAATAACCCTTCCCTACTGTTGAATAATCCTTCCCTACATTGACTATATCTCAGGCAGTTATCATTACTTTCTTATCTCTTTTAATTATAACAACAGTCTCATTTTCCTTATTAAAACTCATTTATATGTATTAAAATTTCTCTTTAACTCAAATCAAAACTTCAGTTTTAAGTCAGTAGTGCCCACCCTCTTGTGCAGGTAGTGTCAAGATGGTATAAACCTAGTCATTGTTTTTTTTGTTTTGTTTTGTTTTTTAATTTCTTCTAAAAAATAAAGAAAAAAGAAAAAACGAGATAACTGCAGAACATGCAGATTTGTTACATAAGTATATGTGTGCCATGATGGTTTGCTGCACCTGTTGACCTGTCCTCTAAATTCTCTACCCTCAACTCTGACCCCCCAACAGGCCCTGGTATGTCTTGTTCCCCTCTCTGTGTCCATGTGTTCTCATTGTTCAACTCTTGCTTATGAGTGAGAACATGCAGTGTTTGGTTTTCTGTTCCTGTGTTAGTTTGCTGAGGATGATGGCTCCCAGCTTCATCTATGTCCCTGCAAAGGACAAGATCTCATTCTTTTTTATGGCTGCATAGTATTATAAATGTATATGTACCACATTTTCTTTATCCAGTCTATAACTGATGGGCATTTGTGTTGGTTTCATGTCTTTGCTATTGTAAATAGTGCTGAAATACACATACATGTGCATGTGTCTTTATAATATAATTATTTATATTCCTTTGGGTACACACCCAGTAATGGGATTGCTGGGGGCAAACGGTATTTCTGTTTCTAGATCCTTGAGGATTCCTCTAGATACAATTTCTCTAGATCCTTGAGGAATTGCCATACTGTCTTGCACAATGGTTGAACTTATTTGCATTCCCACCAGCAGTGTAAAATAATTCCCGTTTCACCACAGCCTTGCCAGCATCTATTGTTTTCTCACTTTTTAATAATCACTATTCTGACTGGTATGAGATGGTACCACATTGTGGTTTTGATTTGCATTTCTTTGATGATCAGTGATGTTGAGCTTTTTTTCATATGTTTTTTGGCCATGTAAATGTCTTCTTTTGAGAAGTGTCTAGTATCCACATAGTAAAAATTCACGTGTCATCAGGACAAATACTAGAATTTTCTACCAGCTTCTTGCTTCAAAATCCTTTAGGGAGAAAGCAGTTTCCAGCTTTTATATTAATGCATGCCCCCCAAACTGCAGAAGACACATGTTGAGCTCACTTAGAAAAGCATTAAGTTCTGCACTGGACACATAATGAGGACCATTGTAAAAACTAGATTAAATAGGCATCTACGAAGGGAGTGTATTGCCTAACTCTTCTTTTTTCAAGTAATCATGACCTCTCTCATGGGTTCTCCTGGAGTCCTCTCACTTGCTTTGAGGAGTCCTTCTCTACTTGTGAGGGAGTGAAGGAATCTGTACAAAACACTTTCCCCCAGGCTAATAATTCATTTCTTCAATCAATGACTGTGCACATCTAGTCTTTTGGTTTTGTAAGCAGGAAGACAGTGTCAAAGGAGCATTAGCTACATCTCTGTGATTTGCATGAGGATATATGTTTCATTCCCTTTATAAGAGTCCTTAGAGACAATGTCTTCAGTAGAAATTCTAAAAATAACAAGGTAAGAATGCTATTTCATTCTTTGTTTCATGAGACATTTGTAGTTAACTCAGAACTCAAATATCATTCTTTCTGCAAAAGTGTCACATAATATCTATTTCAGGAAATAAACTGCCACAAAATTAATAGTGTTTACAAGACAGTGTGAAATCAAGTAGTAATCTGTACAAACCACATAGTCAGAATTTGTGTTAAAAGATGGAATGGTCAGTATGAGAAGGAGAAATGAGGGAACACTTCCAGAGGAGGCAGGGTTTGAACACTTGGTACCCATTCTCCCCTTCCTCACTAACAAAATTCCACTTTTGTGGAAGACAGCAATAAGCTCTGTTCTTACCACAACCACAGCAATAATAAAAAGTTACATTTCCCAGTTTCTCTATCATGTGAGTGCGACCATATGGCTCAGTAGGCCAAACTCAGTAATATTAATAATTTTTATGTTAATTTTTCGTTGAAGACTGTTTGACATATTAAATTTAAATAACATTTTATTGTTTTTATAGTTAATTTTCAATTTATCAAATACAAGTAAGGTGCCAAGAAGCTCAATAAATATTAATTATAAGTATTCATTACTATGTACTTCCATCATTTCTCTCTAAGAATATAAATTATCTATGGCATTGACTGTGCCTTATTAATTCACATAACTTGTTAGGACTCAGTCATTATCCATTCTGCTATCAAAGCAATATTGATTGAGTAGCTACTTTATTTTGTGTCTGGCACAATTTTTTGCTCTAGGGATAGCTATATAGTTGACAACTCATTAAAAACTTTCCTACTCTCAGTAAGTCTATTGTAAGACAATAGACAAAATGATTAAGCAAAGTATATAGTATATTAGATAATACTGCCTTTATTGATTAATAAGGTAAATGAGCTACAATTCTGATGAAACCTTTTTTTTTTGAACATTGAATATATCTTTTATTTTGGTATTGAGTACCAAATGTCTAGTTTCTCAAATAACTAAGTAAATAAAATAAATGGACTTGAAATAATTAGAGGGGATGAGGTATTTTGAAAACTAGAAACAAAATGTGTCTTATCACATAAAGTTAAAATATTGTAATTAGATATTAGAAATAATATAGAGAAATTTAGCAAAAAAAAAAAAAAAATAGGAATATGTCATAAAGGAGAGTCAGAGAAACACTAACCAGAACCCAAAGATTGATAGTCCCAATGGGAAAGACAGTCACGCCTAACTATTCTGCAAAATAGATTGAATGACCCAAATTGCTCTTATGTTTATGATATTTACCTTCTTATGCCCTTAGTAAAATTGTGTTCAGCACAGAAACACTTTTGAATGATCAACCTAAAAGGTGAAATCAGAATGATTGAGTTTAAGGGAAAGGTGCAACTGTTTCACTCCTTCACAGGGATACTGCTATAAAAAAATTATTGCAGTAAAAAATGAGAGGAAAAATATAGAAAAAATATGTCTTTAATTTTATCTGGATTGGTTATGGACTTCACACTTTTAGAAAAGAAGCAAAATCAGCGATAGTATTTAGTTTTGAACAGAAAGATGGTTTCTTCTAGTTTGTAGTAGAAGAAGAATGCCAAATAGGAGTAGGTGAAGATTTCTTGCTAATGCTTTATGTTTCTTCTGTGGGAGTTAGACAGCAAAGTTCACTGTGTACCAAAGAAAATATACCAGTAGGTCCCTTGTCTGATACAGAGATTTTGCTTTAACTCTGATCTCTTCCTTTTCTGTAGGAGGCTGGGAAAATATCTGAAGCTAAAAGCCTCTGCAAATGCTCTCATAACTTCCTAATATCCATCAGTTCCTATAATAGAGTCAGATTGTCCAAGGCATCTGATTAATTAGCCATGGCTCTTTCTTACTCCATAAAACATTGGCCCAGTCTCCTTGATATGACTTCTACTGTCTCAGCACCGCCAAAGATTTCCCATTTATATAGACACACATGCTGTTTCTCTTCCCCATACTCCCATCTCTCTCTCTCTCTTTCTCTCTCACACACACATACATATCTACCCACACACCACTCAATATAATGATATTTACTTATCATTTCTAAGTTAAAGAAACAGAGGGAAAGTGAAAGAGGAAGATAATAGTTAACAAAAGGATGTCCATATGCTGTATAGAAACATATGTTATAGACTAATTAGAGTGGCCACATACAATAATAATTCAGAGAGAGAGGCGTTGACATGGTCAGGTTTTGATCTTCCATTTTACTGGCGATGAGATTCTTTTGTTTCGTTTTCAACTCTCTAAGCCTTTTTAAGGAGTGATATAGATAGATAGACAGATACCAATACACATATACACATAATATATGTATATATACACACACAAAATTATTTAGGTTTATAATATCTCAAGTATATTTAGTGTAATTAAACCTCTATCTGAAAAATAATAATTATTCTACTTTGTAGTTATAGATACAGATAGAGTCTAGGAAATGGCACAAAACAATTATTTGTTTGCTCTTCATGTTTAATAATTTCAGAAAGAAATTCTGTTTATCAGTTTCTTTTTTCTCATCTCCCTTTATTTTCTCATTTTTTTTTTCTATTTTTTTCTGTCTTTTATTACCTCTACCCCCTCCCTGAATCCTGCTTCTTGCCTGGAGAAGCAGCATAAGACTATATTTCTGTCTCACTCCTATAACTATTCTGTAAACAGACTCAAATCTTAGAAGGCATTTTAGCTCCTTTAGTACCTTCAGGGCAAAATATCTACAAGACAAAACCAAGCAAACATAACAACAACAACAAAAAAAAAACATCATTCCCTTGTGGATACTGAACAAACTTCACTGCATTATTTTCTTTGTACTAGTATGCCTTCAAAATGTCTTTCTCTTCTGAATGCTTTTTCCCTTGATTTTTTCCTTCAGAAAGAAAGTATAAGGAAAGTATGGAGTAAGGGAAAAAGGAAATCTAGGGTTTACATAATATATATTAGTTATGATCAAACTGCAAAGGGCCAGGTGTTAGATAGAAGTCTTAACACAAAATTCTGAATTAGAGTGAGGAAAGCATCACCAGAGACTAGGCTGGAGATCCTAAGGTGCTAAGGTGTTCAAGACAATGGATCCAGAAAGAATTTGGAAAACAGCATTTGTGTTATGCCCTGGAAAGTTGGAGAGGATCCTTTGAACGTGAGTGCCTCTTCTACTTCTCTGCAGCCTAAGGTTGAATAAAAACTGAAAGATGAATTTTTCAGGAGACAAAAAGGACTGAAATACCTGAGGGCAATCAGCAAAGAGAATGACCTCAGCTGGGCAAGGGTGGTGTCCTTGTGGGAGAAGAGCCTACTGGCGAGACCAAAACAAAACAGTTACCCTTTTATAGTTCACGCTTTATATCGTGCCGTCCACTCACATGTAAGCATAGTTCATCTTGAGGGGAGATACTCCTTACAATGATCTTTGTGTGACAGTGAACAAACCTATTAACTAGAGTGCTCTATTAAGTCAAACACCTCTCTCTATTGCAATCATGTTTGTGTCCTATTTCATGCAAAACATGATGTGAATGTAGTTAAGAGGAAGGACTTGGATGTCAGAAAAATTGGGGCTTGAATCTTCATGACTTCCTATCAATGGACAACCTGCCTAGGCTTCAATTTTATCCCTTGTGAAATAGAGATGCGGAAAATTATTTGAAAAAAATGAGTCAGGTATATGTAACAATGATAAGGCAGTGCCTGGGATGACATGTTTGTATATAACAGTATTTTTACATAAGTAATATAATGGTGAGTTTTTGTCAAGAGAGCTAATACAATTCAGTTGATGAAAAATAACTTCAGATACTTTCCTTCTATAGAAGAGACTAAACTAGGTTTTACCACTCCGTTTTCCTTTAATTCTCTCTGAAATTACAAATGGATAACTATACTGATATCTTCACAACTTTGGTGTAATTTCCTGGCGTGATTAATATGTAATGAGAGCTTTTAATGAATGAGCATGTCACAGCTTGTTCTTGTTTGACTGTCACAAATTAGAAATTGGGCAGCTCTTTTTCTGTAGATCAAGGCTTTCACTTTTAATGTGGTATACTATCTAAGCATGGACAGGGGATTGTGGAAAAATTGCTGCTTCCCACTGCTCAGCACAACGTTTTCTCTGCAGTTACAGAGCAGTGATTCACATGGGCTGTTCTGTGCATGGCGCTAATTTTCTTGCACTGATGTGGTGGATGGGATGAGAAGATGTAATGGTTACATAATTTGCTTAAGCCAGAAGAAAGAAGAGCTATAACTTTCTAGTCTAATGCAATGAAATGAACCCTGAACTAGTTATCAGGAAGCCCAGGATGTTAACTCATACTGTTTCCATGGACACAGTCAAGTGGCTTAAATTCTAACCCTAATTTTTCTCAGCTATAAATTGTGTCTGTGTGCCCCTATATGTATCTGCATGGGTGAGGAAAAAGATAATGAATTGTCCTAGTGTATTTGATGGACTTATTATTAGTGTTCATTGAGACATTTGTTAAGAAAATCTGGGGTACGTACCTCACAAATGTGGAAGTTTATTTTAGTGTCATTGCCCTACTTCAGACAGAGAAGAGCCACATGTCCAGCAACATCTGTCCTAAATCCTGTCATTCCAGTGTCATAGATATATATATTTCTCTTGACATTAAATGCACATGAAGTTCCATGAAAATAGCAAAATGCTGTATAAACTATTTGTATCAAATAATAGTTGGAAGAAGTACTCCTTTTGTTCCCATTCAGAGGTTAGCCTCTGAATCAAAGTTAGATTTGAGTAATGTTTTGGTGGGGAAGAGATGTTACAAGGCAAGAGAGGGATGGCTTAGAAGTGGAAAAGGCTTTTGAAGGAAAAGGGAAGGGCGAGAAAGATGAATATTCTTAGATTCTCATATTTACTTCTGTTTAACCTTGAAATTGAAACCATTATTTTTAAGAGAAAATATGCTGAATTTGTATTCTTTTATTCTATAAATATAAATTAATCCTCTACCATGTTCAAGGTACTGTGCTAGATTCTAGAGATACAACTATAAATTAGACATGTAAAGTGCCAGGAAGAAGTTCACAACTTCATTAAAACACAAGTGCCCGTACGAGGATAAGCAGAGGTCACCAGAGGAACACATAACAGACATCTTATGTCAGAAAAGGCTTCCTAGAAAAAGTTGACATGCAGGTTGAGGTCTAAAGATGGGGCAGGAATTAACTTGTTGAAAAAGTACCATTGAAGAGATAGTACCGTTGAATCTGGAGAATGTGGCATGTAAAAGGTAATTAATGTTCTTAATTTAGCTTCCTATTCCTTAATATTATTGCTAAAATTTTGCTAATTGTATGCTGAAATTCATGGCGTGAAAACTATTCTTTACTATACCAACCACATTTGCTTCCACAGACTAATTTCTAAAAGTACCTGTTTCATAATTGTAAAGAATGACAGCATTTTCTATAGTTTTTTGGTACCTCCAAAGGGCAGGAAATGAATATGCTGGGCATTAAGAGTTGATGTGCAGGCCTAAGTAAATATGCAGCATTTAGTGTGGGAAGTGAAATATTACATGTGGAGAAGTAATCAGGGAACATGCCATAAAATTATTTGAATGCTATGGCCGAGTTTGAATTTCATCCTAAAAAGTTGGGTAAGCATGTAAATGTTTTAAGCAAATAAATGGTATAATCATAATGGTATTTTAGAAATGTCACTCTAACTCTGGATGTGTAAGTCAAATATTTCTGATCATATACCTCTATTAATAAATCATTTTGACCACAGTCCTCAACATGGAAAACAATGAGAATTCTTACTCTGATGCCATAGGCCCCAGACTTGGATTTCTTGCATCATTTTCATTTCTTTACTTAGACTCTAATGACTCAGAATGTCCATTTTTCTCAGGAAACACATGTTCATTATAGCAGGTATCACATGAAGACAATGCCTTCAAAAATACATTGAACATACAACAAACTAAAATAAATCTAGAATACCTCATCCTCACAATTGGACTGGAAATTATTTCTAACCTAATCTGTCACTAGTTTATACTCTCATATAGTGAAGACACATAACCTATACATTTCTTTATTTTTTAAAAGTAAGCTTACTTGACTAGATAAATTTTAATGTTGCTTTTAACTCTAACAATTTTGTATTCTTTTGCTCTCTGACCACTTTTGAATCTCCTCATTGTTCTTATTGCTTAAATTGTATTAAAATAATGAAAATATCCCAACCTGGTCAATACCTTAGTGCTTGTCAGCTATGTTTTATTATTAGAGTGATTAAAAATGTTCAGTCTTCAAGTGCTGGAATTTCACCTGCCACTAACTCTTCAAAGGGTTTTTTTTTTATTAACATAGGCACCCCATCTGGAACTTATTTCAGTCTAGACTCCTCCCTGTCACATCTGCTCATGTGCTTAAATCAAAATTAAAGACCTTGTGCTTAGTTAATATTTTTCCATTTTATTTGTCATCAATTTTTTTTAAAATCTGAGTTTAACAGCATGGAATATTGGACCATATTTTGGAGGAACCATGTTTCTAAGTAAATTTAGATAGAAAGATGCCTAATGGCATATACTTCGTGGTCCCTTTTTCTGAGTACAGAGTTCAAAAATTTATTTAAGTGTTTTTGCTGTGTGGAGTACAATGCTATTATTAAAAAGAAAAGAAAAAAAACCCATATTTCTCAATCCAAACTATTCAGTTGGGTGAAGTCACTCTTTCCTAACAGTGTCATATTTACAAATAAACAACTAAGTCATTTTTATATTAAGTGATAAATAGACTATGCTCCAACATATTGTATTCCCAAGCAATGCTTACAGATGCTAAAAGGGAAGTACTATTGTATTAAGAAAGTGGAAGATCTATATTCAAATTTGGGTTCAAATCAGGAGGTTGTTCCTGATTTGAGCCCCCCAAAAACCTCAAAAACTCTCTTTATATTTGTAAAGATGATGATTCCAACAACAAAAAATTGAGTCTAACAAGCATTGAGCACATAAAAATATAAATTCCAAAAAGCGTGTGTAGCTGGTTGGTGAACTATATTCATAGAACCCTCTGATTAATGAGGCAGAAAACTGCAGCTCATAAAAAAAGAAAAAAACCATTTATTGCTGTTCAGCAAAATAATTCTGAGGCAGGGAGGATTATAGGGGATTCAAACAACATTGATCCCCTCAGAGTGGATCCCTTTTTAGCCTTCATAGAGCTTGTTCTTTTAAGCACCCTGGTTTAAGTGCCATTACCAAAAAAGAACTGAAAACTCTGAAGCTGAATAAAAACACTTTATTTCCTAAAATGACTACAGTAGATGATATATGAAACTACTATGTTATATACAGTATTTTTCTTATGATTTCCAACAACTGGTCTGTGTTATCTTTATGAAGTGTTGAATTAAAAAGCTCTCCAGGTATTGCTATATAAAACATTTGTAAAGAGTTGAATCTACCCAATTATTAGAATCAAGCTTCTTTTTTCTTTTCTTTCCTTCTTTTTTTTAAACAGTAAGCAAAGTCTGGAAAGCCACCTACATCCATCCCAACCCCTCCCTGATATGATTTAGCTCTGTGTCCCCACACAAATCCCATTTTGTAGCATGCACAATTCCCATGTGTTGTGAGACGTACCCGGTAGGAGATGACTGAATCATGGGGGTGGGTCTTTGCCATGCTGTTCTTGTATTAGTGAATGGGTCTCCAGAGATCTGATGGTTTTAAAAATGGGAATTTTCCTGAACCAGCCTTTCTCTCTTGCCGCCACCATATAAGAAACACCTTTTGCATTCCACCATGATTGTGTGGCCTCCCCAGCCAGGTGGAATTCTGAGTCCAATAAACTTCCTTCTTTTGCAAATTGCCAAATCTTGGGTATGTATTTATCAGCAGTGTAAAAACAGACTAATACAGTAAATTGCTACCATAAGAGTGGGGTGTTGTGGAAAAGATGCCTGAAAATGTGGAAGTGACTTTGGAACTGAGTAATAGGCAGAAGTTGGAACAGTTTGGAGGGCTCAGAAGAAGACTGAAAAATGTGGGAAAGTTTGGAAATTCCTAAAAACTTGTTGAATGGCTTTGCCCAGAATGCTGACAGTGGTACAGACAATAAAGTCCAGGCCGAAGTGGTCTCAGATGGAGACGAGGGACTTGTTGGGTACTGAAGCAAAGGTGACTCTTGTTATATTTTAGCAAAAAGATTGGTGGCATTTTGCCCCTGCCCTAGAGATTTGTGGAACTTTGAACTTGAGAAAGGTGATTTAGGGTATCTGGCAGAATAAGTTTCTAAGCAGCAAAGCATTCAAGGGGTGAATTGGGTGCTGTTAAATGCATTTAGTTTTATAAGGGAAGCAGAGCATAAAAGTTTGGAAAATTTGCAGCCTGACAATGTGATAGAAGAAAAAATCCAATGTTCTGAAAAGAAATTCAGGCTGGCTGCAAGGATTTGCATAAGTAACGAGGAGCTGAATGTTAATCACAAGGCAATGAGGAAAATGTCTCCAGGGCATGTCAGAGGTCTTCACAACAGTCCCTCCCATCACAGGCCTGGAGGCCTAGGAGGAAAAAGTGGTTGCATGGGCTGGGCCCAGGATACCCGTGCTGTTTGAAGCCTAGAGACTTGGTGCCCTGGGTCACAGCCACTCCAGCTGTGGCCGAAAGGGGCCAATATAGAGCATGGGCATGGCTTTAGTGGGTGCAAACCTCAAGCCTTGGCAGCTTCCACGTGGTGTTGAGCCTGACAGTGCATAGATGTTAAGAATAGGGGTTTGGGAACCTTCACCTAGATTTCAGAGAATGTATGAAATACCTGGATATTCAGGCAGATGTTTGCTGCAGGGGCAGGGCTCTCATAGAGAACCTCTGCTAGGGCAGTGAAGAAAGGAAATGTGGGGTCAGAGCCCCCAGACAAACTCTCTACTGGGGCATCACCTAGTGGAGCTGTGAGAAGAGGGCCATTGTCATCTAGACCCTAGAATGGTAGATCCACTGACAGCTTGCACTGTGTGCCTGGAAAAGCCACAGACACTCAATGCCAGCACATGAAAGCAGCCAGGAGGGAGACCGTACCCTACAAAGCCACAGGGCAGAGCTGCTCAAGACCATGGGAACCCACCTCTTGCATCAGAGTGACTTGGATGTGAGACATGGAGTCAAGGGAGATCATTTTGGAGCTTAGGATTTGACTGCCTTGCTGGATTTCAGACTTGCATGAGCCCTGTAGCCCCTTTCTTTTGTCCAATTTCTCCCACGTGGAATGGCTGTATTTACCCAAAGACTGTATCCCCCTCGTATCTAGGAAGCAACTAACGTACTTTTGATTTTACAGGCTCACAGGTTGAAAGGACTTGCCTTGTCTGGGGTGAGACTTTGGACTGTGGACTTTTGAGTTAATGCTGAAATGAGTTAAGATTTTGGGGTACTGTTGGAAAGGCATGATTGGTTTTGAAGTGTGATATATGAGATTTGGGATGGGCCAGGGGCAAAATGATATGGTTTGGCTCTGTGTTTGCACACAAATCTCATTTTGTAGTTCCCATAATTCCCACATGTGTGTTAAGGACCCAGTGGGAGATTATTGAATTATGGGAGCAGGTCTTTCCTGTGCTGTTCTCATGATAGTGATTGGGTCTCACAAGATCTGACGGTTTTAAAAATGGGAGTTTCCCTGCACCAGCTCCTCTCTCCTGCCACTGCCATGTAAGAAGTGCATTTCACCTTCCACCATGATTGTGAGACCTCACCAGCCACAAGGAACTGAGCCCAGTAAACTTCTTTCTTTCGTAAATTGCCCAGTCTTGACTATGTCTTTACTAGCAACATGAAACCTGACTGATATACTCCCTACCCATCATCACCACATATATTTTGCTGATATAATTCTATGTAATTTTGTTCTACATTTAAATTCTTTTTTTTTCACTTGAAAATACTTCTAATTTACCCTGTGTTAACTGTCAAATATAAGTACTCTCTCCTTGCTTTATAAACAGGTGGTATTAGATGAATGTGTCTTGAACTTTATTACTAGCAGGAAAGTGTGCAATGCTATTTATTATTTCAGCTGTGAAAATACACATTTCTGATATTTGAAATCTATTTAAATGGCAAAATTGAGTATTTCATTGGCCAAATGGGCCATCAGTCAATTTAAATTAAAATTGGAAAAAAAATGAACCCAAAGCAATTCTACATGATGTCTTTTCATTTACAGTTGTTGCGGACGTGTTTCTCAATGATGTTATGTTGCCTACAGCAAATTAAGCACATCGGATTTAAAATATTTGAAAATAGAAAACAATCAGGTGCCCATTCAGTTAATTACAGAACTGGGCATCAAAAGACCAATAGAATAGAGGATATGAGGCAACAAAGGAAAAGATACATTTTAAAGGCTTGGCAATGGCACTTTTCAGAAGGCAACAAACAGATAAAGAAGAAGGTTATAAAAGGAGAAAAACTATGCCATCAGATGAGCAGACACGAGTTGCTTAAGAAAATAATAAGAAATGGCAATAGATAGCCTTGGAGGAGGAAGGGAAAATCACGTATTCCTTTCATTGTGATTCTAATCTGTACTTAAAGGTTGGCTTGAGAAGAGGACAGGGATTTGTGTTTGGAATAGGACAGAACAAGTTTCAAATCCCAACTGTAGTATTAACTACATAACTTGATTCAACTTATCTTTCTGGCTTCCATTTTCTTTTATGCAAAATGAGGATAATCATTTAAACTTCTTAGAATTGTGGTGAAGATGTAACAACATCGTATATATGTAAACATTTCTTACAACATATGGAATGTGGTAGGCACATATACCTTCTTCCCATGCAAGGAAGGAGCATCTCTCTAGACTGTTTCCTATCTCAATGATTTATAGCATCATGAAATAAGTATCACACTGGAATAAATACCAGAAAACTGAATATCTTACATTAGGTTAACCAGTATCCACCAAATAACATATCTGGCGTGATGTATTTTTCATTGGTACCGTTGTGTTACAAACAGAACATGAACAGCTACTGTTCATAGTCAAGAAACAAAAATAGTCATGGCAAGATAATAGTATCGGGTTGAATTAATTGAATTTATTAAGTAAAAATGGAAAAACATAGTTCTTATAAATTAGTAAGACAAGCAGTAGCTTGTGGAGGCTACTTTGAGTCAATTTGACAAAGTTCATGGAGCATATACTGTGAATAAGATGCTTTCTACATGACGCAAAGATGAATTCCACGGTTTTTTTTTTTTTTTTTTTTTTTTTTTTTACCTTCAAGGAACTTAATATCTGTTAATTAAGAAAAGAATTGCATATAGCTAAATGTATTATATGCTCAAGTAGAATACAATATATATTAAGGGTAGAAAGTGAAGCTCTGGGAAAATGTGTTACTGTGACAAACTGATTAGTATCCATGTCTGTTATTACTACTGATTAGTATTCATGTATGTTTAGTTTATCAATAAAATTTACCAAATGCCTTCTTTGTGCAATAACAGTTTAAGGACATTACACTTTTTATCATCAGTGCCATGTCTAGGCCTGCTTCCCAGACTAGAGCTAAACTGCTTATTTAGGGTGCAATGGATTTTTCTTAAGTAGCACAAGACGGCACTTTCACCTATTTAGATTTTTCTTGTTTTTTTCCTCTGAAGCCCTCATGTAATTTTTCAAAAGAAAATACAAAAGGAAATTATACATTAACCATTTGCCCTGAAAGAGACAAGGAATTGAGGGTAATTTGAATTATACATAATGTTAATTTGTGCTACCTCAAATTCTAAAATGTGATGGGAAAAATATTAAAATGATCACTTGAAGTCAGTTGAAGCATGTTAGAGTCACATAATTGATAACAATCAGATACTGTAATCTATCTCAAATAGCAAGTTAATAATGATTGTTTTGGGTACTAAGGCCTTAGAGAGCCTCTTGTCAGTCAGTGCCTAATATTCTACAGTATTTAGAGAAGCCCAGCACTAATAATCATGCTAATTTGTAATGAGACCATGACAGAGGTGAAAGAAGGGGATTGATTGTTATTACATACTTATTAATTTCCAA
This sequence comes from Macaca mulatta, assembly GCF_049350105.2. NCBI lineage: Eukaryota > Metazoa > Chordata > Mammalia > Primates > Cercopithecidae > Macaca > Macaca mulatta. The sequence continues at coordinate 91,483,118 of NC_133419.1, forward strand.
GCACTTATATATGCATTATATTATTTAGTTTTCATAACAACTATATGAATTAAGAATTCTTATTAATATTTAAATAATAAAATTTAGGCGAAGGAAAGTTAAGCAACATGATCAGGACCACATCTCTAGCTGCTAACAGAGCCACATTTCCCATACTGTCTACACCAGTGCTTCCAAAAATTGCCTGATTACAACAAATCCTCTTGGGTAGAACATAAAATAAAATTATCAGGATTCTCCTTTGAAATTTTGATTCAATATTTCTGGAGTGAGGCCAGAAAGCTGCGATTTAACAACAGTTATTTTAGATCATTCTATCACCAGGCAAGATTTGGAAATGTTACACCGTGTCATGATTTAGAGATGGCTCCAGATATTCTTTATGTGGACCTTTTATTTGATATGTAAACCTCTTTTCTCTACCATTTTTGGAGTATTCCTGTAGGTCTCTTGTCATGTGAAAACCTACTCCCTGGGGAAAAAAAATATATAAATCAGTCATTGATGCCTGAGTATGAATTTAATTTATAGTGTTTTCTTTCCTGGGGAGTTTGCATCTTTAGCTTTAGTTTAGGATGTGGGAGAAAAGTTTTTACCTTCTGGTTAGTTTTATGAATAAAATATTCAGAAAACTGGCAGGTGAGAGATGTGGGAAGAATGCATAAGAAGCTATTTTTAAGGCTCTTGAAATCACGGGGAAGGAAAGGCAACTTTCTAGCCCTACGTTTAAAAAAATGTCCTGAATTACACGGAGAATGTGAAGAATGATTATGTGAGTATAGCATTTTTGTAGGAATTCAAGGGTTCACTTGGAATTTATGTTTTAAAATACTTTAAAATTATGATTAAGAATGTAATGGAAAAAGAGGGAAATCATGATGCTGCCAGGAGAAAGCACAGAGATTTTCCCGCACAGCTTACACCTCAGCTGCCAGAAACATACCTATTCCTTGTATTTCTGGTAAAGTGCAATACTAACAGTTAAAATGACAAATGGTTCTTTTGTTTTATAGTTGAAGCATTTAAGCAGCTTAAGAGATTTTGTTTGCCCATGTTGTAATGAACACTATTCCCTGCATTTTGCAAAACAATAAATTGTTTATTTTTTTTCCTGGACCCTATAGAGTAATACTAGATTCACTTATGAAAACAAAACACTAAAGACAGAGAATATACATTTATGCAGTATAGCATACATTGAAGATACTGTGGGTTTGGTTCTAGACCACTGCAATGAAGTGAATACTGCAATAAAGAGAGTTATATAATTTTTTTAATTTCCCAGTGCATATAAAAGCTATATTTACACTATACTATAGCCTACAAGTGTGCAATAGCATTTTGTCTAAAAATTGTATATACCCTTCCTTAAAAATACGTTAGTGCTAAAAAGTGCTAATGATCTTTTTTGAGTCTTGCTTTCATGTTGATGGCTGCTGATGGATTAGACTGGCAGTTGTTGAATTTTGGAGTGGCTGTGGCAATTTCTTAAAATAATAGAACAGGAAAGTTTGCTGCATCCATTGACTTCCTTTCATGAAAAGTTTCTCTGTAGCATGTGATGCTGTTGATACTATTTTACCCAGAGTAAAACTTCTTTCAAAATTAGAGTCAATTTTCTCAAACCCTGCTGCTGCTTTGTCAACCAGGTTTATGCAATATTCTAAGTCCTTTGTTGTCATTTCAACAATGTAGAAACAGTTCCACATCCATTGAAGTTTTATCATGAGATTGCAGCAGTTCAGTCACATTTTTAGGCACCACTTCTAATTCTAGTTCTTTTGCTATTTCCACCACATTTGCAGTTACTTCCTCCATGGAAGTCTTAAACCCCTCAAGATCATTTATGACGGTTGGAATCAACTTTTTCCAAACTCATGTTAGTGTTGATATTTTGACCTCCTTCCATGAATTACAAATGTTCTTAATAGCATCTGGAATGGTGAATCTCTTCCAGAAGGTTTTCAATTCACTTTGCTCACATCCATTGTAAGAATCACTATCTATGGCAGCTATATCCATACAAAATATTTTTCTTAAATAATAAGACTTGAAAGTCAAGATCACTCCTTGATCCATGGGCTGCAGAATGAATGTTGTGTTAGAGGGACAAAAACAACATTAATCTCCTTGTACGTGTCCTAGCTGTTGGGTAACTAAGTGCCCTGTCAATGAGCAGTAATATTTTGAAAGAAATCTTATTTTTTTTAGGAGTAAGTTTAAATGGTGGCTTTAAAATATTCAGTAAACCATATTGTAAACAGATAATGCTGCCATCCAAGTTTTATTGTTCCATATATAGAACACCCAGTCAGTGGAGTGAACATAACACACACAACATTGATTGATTAAGTTCGCCATGTTATATGGGTGCAGTTCATGGCACCCAAAACCAATTATAAGAGTAATATCAAAGATCACAGACTGTCATAACAGAAGTAGTAATAACATTCGAAATACTGTGAGAAATACCAAAATGTGACATAGAGACATGAAGTAAGCACTGGCTATTGTGAAAATGGTGCCAATACATTTGCTTGACACAGAGTCACCACAGATCTTCAATTTGTAAAAAATAAAGTATCTGTGGAGCACAATAAAATGAGGGATGCTTATATAAGTTGAAATAACATATGGAATAGGAAAGTTTACATTGATGCCTAATAATAAATTGTAAGTGCCTTATCAAACCATAAAATAGATATTTTATTGCACATATCATAGTTCATGTTGAAGTAATTTATTTTAGTAGCTCTTTTCTTGCTTCTTTCCCTTTTTCTTGTTGCATTATACTACTGGTTGGTGATACATGAAAAAAAAAACCCTAACAAACATGCTGTATAATAAAAAATACAATTATGAATTGCTGATGTATGTTGGTGAAGCTAATACTATGATCATAAACAAATGTAATTAGTAATTTATTTCTAAGGGTAATAATATGATTGATATATAGATAAGACTTTGGTTTAACACAATGGAAATTATTTAAGAGGTTGATTATCTGAGCTCTGCAGTGAGACAGCTTGTAATATAATATTGGTCTCAGATTTTGCATACACTAACTTATTGTCCTAGTAGTCACTATTCAAACCTTGTGTGTTTCATTTTCTATCTCTGTTAAGTGCAAATTAAAAGGTATGTATTGTATAATTGTATATACATATTTGTGTACATATACACAGACATATATGTAGCATATATGCAAGTATATATATAGTCATGTGCAACATCACAATGTTTCCATCAATGACAAAACACATATTTCACAGTGGCCCCATAAGATTATGATACCATATTTTTACTGTACTTTTTCTATGTTTAGATGTGTTTATAAACACAAATGCTTACCATGATGTTACAGTGACCTATGCTATTTAGACAGTAAGGTGCTGTACAGGTTTGTAGCTTAGGAGCAGTTGTCTACACTATATAGCCTAGGGGCATAGCAGGCTATACCACTTAGGTTTGTGTAAGTATACCCTATGATGTTCACACAATGAAAAACAGCCTAATGCAAAGTTTTCAGAATGTGTTCAGTTAAGTGAGGTGTGACTGTATAAATACTCCTAGTTGGAGTCCCAGGGAAGTATACATAACACACTTAAATTAGAATAATTGAAGATGAGATTATTATCAAAGAAATTAACAACACAGGTGTGGGTGTGATTCAGAGATACTAGAGGGGAGCACAGGACTCTGAACAAATAATATCAGCTGTTACCACACTAAGACCCAAAGGGACAAGAAAAGGAAGGGGTCTCTGAAACCTGAAAAGACAGTTATGTTAGGCAACCTAGAGAGTAGTGGGTTTCTTTCAAAGGATAGTCAGCCTAAGGACTTTTGAATAGTTTTGGAAAGAAAGCTGATGGCTACTGAGTACCCAATTATGTTCCAGAAAGATAAGATTTATTCTAGTTGTTTACGTCAGTGGTTTTCAATCTTTGCCTTTCTAGGGCTGTTATATGGTCTTAAAAATAGTGAGATGCCAAAGAATATATCAGTGATATCTCTTGATATTTACCATTTGGAATTTATAACAGGCAATTTTAAAACTTTTATTGATTTATTTTAAAATAATAATAAATAACTCGGAACCACACACTTTTCTGCGAATAGCTGGATAATAAGTACTTTAGGTTTTTTGAGCCATATTTTTTTTTGTAATTATTCAATTCTGCTGCTGCAGAACAAAAATAACTGTGGACGATATATAAAACAGTGAGTGTAACTGTGTTAAAAAAGATCTTTATTTACAAAAATAAGCATGAAGCTAGATTTCCTTCAGGCTGGATTTGGTCTTTGCTAACTCCAGATAAAACTGTTTACATAAACCTATTAACCTGTTAATGTAAATAACATATTTTGATAATAAATATTTTCCAATATAGTATGGTGAGAAAAGAGACACCATTTCTTATTTTTGTTCATCTCTAATGTCTGGTTTTGTAAGAAAGCTGAATATTTTTATCTAATTTGGCATTAAATTTATGACAGTGTTGATCTGATTGACACACGTAAAGAATATCTAGCCCCATCCAAGTATACAGTTTGAAATACGAGGTTATTTTACTAACTTTTTGAGATATTTGTGTTCTTTTTTAATGCTACACCAAAATTCAAGTAGTGGTTGATTTCAAAGGACAATTGCAATGTGTAATCTGAGACCATATCAATATACATTTAATATTTTTTATTAAAAATGTGTTTTTCTCACATGAAAATGATTTTGTAACGTGCATAGATCATGTAAGTAATATTGCTTGGTGTAGTGATGCAAAGCTTCCAAATATTAACACACTTTATTATACAATATTTTATAATTAATATTACTGTTTATCTACCAAGAAGTCTTTATATTGAAAAGGTGTCCAGCTATGGTAGCAAGTACAGCTTTTCCAACATTCTAATTTTTGCTTGAAAACATGAATTTTATGTAACAAATATTGTTCATAAAATTAAACATAGTACAAAATACAAAAATTTCTAGTAACAAATATTAACTTCTTTTCTTGAGGTAATGGTCTTACTTTGTTCATTTTCAAGACAATATCGATCACAATCCTAAGTTTGAATACTATAGTTTTTCTGTCTGTTCTTCCAAGTAAAAATTTTGTTCCCTGAATAAAGCAGCTAGTTTAGCTGGCACAGTATAGACTTGCCAATTGCTTCTCCTTAAGATAGTCCTCAAACTTTGGTATACAACAGAAATGTTTTATATGTACTTACCATTTCATCATGCAGAATATTAAATGAAAATTATGTAAGTAAAAGTAGAGATTTAAAAGTTGAGTAATTTTTATTACTTCATCCAAAACATGGTAGTGAAAACAATAACTACTAGTATGGTTGGGTGCCATTTCCTTGACTCATACTAAGGAACCAATATTTTTACTTACCATTATTTTTGCATCATCAGTACAAATGTTAACACAATAAAAAAAGCAAATAATATTTTAGTACTATTCTAAAATACTTTGGATCTCACATGCCCTTTGAAAGGTTTGGATATCTCCTTGTGTCCACTTGGAAAAACATTACATTTTATGAATGAGAAAGAGTGAGGGTCCAGAAAAGATAAAAATAATAGTTTGGTGTCAAAATGTCAAATAACTTTATAGAACACCCATGACAAGAATATGCCTTTACTAACTTAAAATTAAAAGTCTCTCCTGAATGTTTTGCTACTTCATTTGTATACTAAAAACTTATACAAATTTGTCTTATTTACCTCAAAAATTATGAAGCCCTACTCATGTTCAAGGTACTAACACTTATACTCACCATTGTATTGGATTCTGAAACACGAGTTTACCACAATGGAAAGCAGATGTACTATGGCTTTATCAAGCATAGCCACAGAAGGACAAAGCAGCAAAACAATTCGGTTAATACAGAAAACCAGGCGATTGGTTTGATATAAATGGCCAAGATTATATTTTTATTTCTGTTTGTTTCCTTATGATATAGACATTGTTCTTTCAACTCCAAAATGTAATAATGATTTTACATTATGTACTTCTTTTACTTTTCAAAATTATTTTAGAATTATTGACAAATTTAATAACTAAAGAAAAATATTTTTGTAAGTGATTAAGCTCAAACATAGAAGTTATTATGTCAATTAAAGCAAGTCTTGTTTCTGGATTAAAATTAAGAATGAATTAACATAAAAGTAAATATTCCCCCAAGATTTCTATTTAACTAATGGTGTTATTTTTACATTATAACTACTCATATTGCCAAGAAACAGAGTTGAGTGCCAATGATTAATTATATCTATACTTACAAAAAATCCTAATCTCTTAATATTTTCTATAACTCTAAATGGAAATATAAAATTATTAGTATTTTCATGAATCACCACATGCACATTTCAAGACTTATCTTAAATGCTGATTTTTAAACTAAGATTATTTATTAAATTATTGACTGGAGTACCAGTCCAGTGTTAGTGGAGTTGGTTAGATCCTATTTGTAATCTTGAGGTAATTGTACTATTATAATCCTATTGATCCCTCAATCTGAATTTATATAGTGATCTGCCTACCATCCCTGACCTTCATGAAAGTTTCTGTCTGTTCATGCACAACGCAAATTCTCCTCATTCCCTCTAACATTAAATATATCCTTACTTTCCTCAGTTACCAGACTCAATTCTTGAGTTGGTCTCTTGCAGGCTTCCTCCTGCAAAATTATGGTTTAGAAAAGGAAATAAACACAGTGAATTATGGTTTAAGATCATAACATACACTGCTATGGAAGCTGTCGTATTCTTGCTAAGGTAATTTTACTGGTGCACAAAAATCTCTGGGGTAGTCCTTCTGGGGTCACTGCCCAGCAGTATGCACTGGAGTGCTTACACTTAGTAGCCAGGAACAGGAGGAGCCAGAATGCAATTAGAAGCTAGGTGTGAACTTGGTAGCCTTGTAGTCACAAGTCAAGGGAGCAAAATTCTGTTCCTAACTGCTGTTGCTAAATTTTGGTCCAAATCAATAATTTTATGAACAATGGTCAAATAATGGTTAAAGCCATTGATCTCAAGTATGATAGGTACATAATGGTCATAATTAAAGGTTTAAAAGCCAGTTAGATTCTGATTGTGATGGTTAGTTATTTGGGTCAGCTTTACTGGGCCATGGGGTGACCAAATATTTTCTCATATCTTATTCTCTGTATGTCTGACAGGGTGTTTTGGATGAGGTTAATATTTAAATTGGTAGACTAAGTAAAGCAGATTACCCTACTCTTTGAAGGCCTAAATCAAACAAAAAAGGCAAAATAAGAGAGAATTGCACTGATTTAATGGTTGAGCTGGGACTTTGATTTTCACCTGTCCTTATACTGGAACTTACACCATCAGCTATTGATATGGTTTTGCTGTGAACACACCCGAATCCCACCTTGAATTGTAGTTCCCATAATACACACATATCATAGGAGATATCCAGTGGGAGATAATTGAATCACTGAGGGTGGTTACCTCCATGCTGTTCTTGTGATAGTGCATGAGTTCTCACAAGATCTGATGGTTTTATAAGGGTTTTTCTTGTCCCTCTTACTGGGCACTTCTTCTTCTTGCCACCATGTGAAGAAGGATGAATTTATTTCCATTTCTGCCATTATTATAAGTTCCCTGAGGCTTCCCCAACCATGTAGAACTGTGAGTCAATTAAACCTCTTTCCTTTATAAATTACCCAGTCTCAGGTATTTCATCATAGAAGCATAAAATGGACTAATACAGTAAATTGGCACTACAGATAGTGAGGTGTTGCCCTAAGGACACCCAGAAATGTGGAAGTGACTTTGGAGCTGGGTAACAGGCAAAGACTGGAACAGTTTGGAGGGCTCTGAAGAAGATGGAAAGATGTGGGAAAGTTTGGAATTTCCTAGAGTCTTGTTAAATGGCTTTGACCAAAATGCTGATAATTATATAGATAATGAAATCCAGGCTGAAGTGGTCTCAGATGAGGATGAGGAACTTTTTGGGAAGTGGAAGAAAGATCATTCTTGCTATGCCTTAGCAAAGAGACTGGCAACATTTTGCCCCTGCCCTAGAGATCTGTGGAATTTTGAACCTGAGAGAGAGAGGGTATCTGGCAGAAGAAATTTCTAAGCAGCAAAGTGTTCAAGGAGAAACAGAGCTTAAAGTTTGGAAAATTTGCAGGCTGATGATGAAATAGAAAAGAAACATCCATTTTCTGGGGAGAAATTCAAGGCTAGTGCAGAAATTTGCATAAGTGAAAAAGAGCCCAATGTTAATCACCAAAGCAATGTGGAAAATGTCTACAGGGTATGTCAGAAACTTTTGTGGCAGCCTCTCCCATGACAGGCCTGATGATCTATCAGGAAAAATGGCTTCATGGGCAAGTCAAGGGCCCTTCTGCTGTGTGCAGCTTTGAGACTTGGTGCCCTGTGTCCCAGCTGCTCCCACTGTGGCTAAAAGTGGCCAAGGTAAAGCTCAGGCCTAGCTTTAGAGGGTGCAAGCCCCAAGCCTTGGCAGCTTCCACATGGTGTTGAGCCTGTGGGCACACAGAATTCAAGAACTGAGGTTTGGGAACCTCTGCCTAGATTTCAGAGGATGTATGGAAATGCCTGGATGTCCAGGCAGAAGTTTGCTGCAGAGGCAGAGCTCTCATGGAGAACCTCTGTTAGGGCAGTGCAGAAGGGAAATGTGGAGTTGGCATGCCCACACAGAGTCCCCACTGGGGCACTGCTTAATGGAGCTGTGAGAAGAAGGTCACCATCCTCTAGACCCTCAAATGGTAGATTCCCTGATAGTTTGCACCATGCACCTGGAAAAGCTGCAGACACTTATGAAAGCAGCCAAGAGGGTATCTTGCAAAGTCACAGGGGTGGATCTGCCAAGGCCATTGGAGCCCACCTCTTGCATCAGAGTAACCTGATTGTGAGAAATGAAGTCAAAGTACCTTATTTCAAAGCTTTAAAATTTATTTACTTCCTCAGTGGATTTCAGATGTGCATGGGGTTGTAGTCCCTTTGTTTTGGCCAACTTCTCCCATTGGGAGTGAGTGTATTTACCCAATGCGTATACCCCCATTTTATCTGGGAAATAACTAACTTGCTTTTGATTTTACAGGCTCATAGGCAGAAGGGACTTGCCTCATCTCCAATGAGACTTTGGACTTGGACTTTTAGGTTAAGGCTGGAATGAATTAAGACCTTGAGAGATGTTGGGAAAGCATTAATGTGTTTAAAAATGTAAAGACATAGGTTTTGGAGGGACCGGGGTGAAACGATATGGTTTGGCTGTGTCCCCACCCAAATCTCATATTGAGTTGTAATTCCCTTAATCGCTACTTGTGGTGGGAGGGACCCAGTGGGAGGTAATTGAATCAATGGGACTGTTACCTCCATGCTCTTCTCATTGTCATGAGTTCTCAGCAGATCTGATGGTTGTATAAGGGACATTTTCTCCTCTTTGCTTGGCACTTCTCCTTCCTGCCACCATGTGAAGAAGGATGTGTTTGCTTCACCTTCCACCGTGATTGTAAATTTCCTGAGGCCTTCCCAGTCATGAGGAACTGTGAGGCAATTAAACCCCTTTCCTTTATAAATTTCCTTTCCTTTATAAATTTCCCAGTCTTGGATATTTCTTCATAGCAGTGTGAGAATGGACTAATACACCTCTCCTGATTCTTAAACAATTGGACTTGAATGAGAACTTATACCCTCAGTTCTCTTGGGTCATCAGCTTGGCAGCTTCAGATCTTGGAGTCCCAGCCTCCATAGTCATGGGAGCCAATTCTTTAAAAGAAGTGTCTCTGTCTCTCTGTGTCTCTGTCTCTTTCTCTCCCCTCCCACTCCTCTCTCTCTCTCTCTCTCTCTGTGTGTGTGTATATATACATATATAGTGTGTGTGTGTTTATCCATATCTATTGGTTCTATTTCTCTGTAGAATATTGATTAAATATACTAATACTGCATAATGAGAAAGAGTAAAGGTTGAACAAGGGGAGCAGAATGGGCTGAGAGCTGCTTTTATTTTGCCTTCAGGCTTTTATGTATTTCTATTTTTTTAGAAACAGAAATAGAAAACATAGTATTAGAGGTTATTAATAAGAATTGAGGTAGGTTATAAACAGAAAACTACAATAAATAATTTAGTAAAATTTAACATATATATGCTTATTAAATGTATGTATGATATTATATATACACACATACATATAATAAAAAGATATTAACTTTATATATGTGTGTATGTATGTTTAATGTGGACACACACACACACACACACACACAGAGTAACTTCCTATTTCTGTATCCCTGATGCCATTCCCTAAGTGTAGTGCATTTGTGAAGTAAATTTCTATGTAGTGGCTATATGTCAGGTAGTGTTCTCTGATATATCTCAAGATTGTAATTTAATTTGAGTTTAATAATGGGGTATGTTACTTTTATTTATGTTGTCAGCACAATTAATAGTGATTTCCTTTTCTTTCTTTGAATATACATTCTTGAAACCCTTGGGAACCCTATGCAGTCATTAGAGGCAATTCACAATTTATTTACATAGGTCAAGAATAAATTATTACTGGTTTCCAAAATAAGCATCATTGTGTAATGACTAAAATTTTCTGCTGCTGAGACTGGAGCATATTTATATCATATCACAGCAATATTCTGATGACCTGGGGTTCTCTACAATATAAACAGAAGTGTTAGTTGCAATCTCTGCAATGCATTTGACGAATTTATTCAGTTGTAGAAGCTAATATAGAATCAGGTATTGGAATAAGGAGACCACCTATAAATTTAAACTCTTCAAGTCATTTATAAATTGGCCTGCACTTAAGGCCAATTTAGTGAAACCATTATTTTACTTCCTGAACTCTTTAGCTATATTATTTTCTTATGAAAAGGTTTAGTGTTTTGAAAAGTAAATTGGTCCATATTTCACAATAAGACTGCATCACTATTACTTTTACATTTGTTTTTCTAAATATAAAAGTAATATTCTACCACAAATATTCCAAAATAAGGAAAAGGCATAAAAAACTACCCATACATCCACCATTTAAATATGTATTAATAAAATCTGAGTGTTTTCTCCCAATTTCCAATTTTTTTCCTAAGACAATTTCTCTACAATTGTAACAGAGCATATTATGATACATATGTACGTTTCATTGATTGTGATATCCTAAGCACATGTTATAGTGCTGCATAGGTTTACTAGCCGTCAGTTTAAATAGCTACATAATAGTTCACTGGATAAATTCAGCATAATTTTTAACTTTTAATTTTCAAGTGGAGATTTGCCTCTTTGAAAAAGTTTATGTGGGAAAAATGAGAACAGGAGAATAGAAGTTATAAAATAGGTTAAATATTAATTTATCTGAATTTTTAAATATAAGAGGTATGAACATATTTAAGACATATATAAATAACCACATTGGTCAGGGAGAAATAAAAATTTCTCTTTGACAAAGAGATATATAAATGGCCAACATTGGTCAAAGAGAAGTAAATTTTTTTGTTGTTGTTAAAAATATAGCCATAAAGATTGACAAGAACAACCAAATCTTATATTTATATCCAATTTGATTCAGAATAAAGTGAAAAATAATAATCATCTAACATGTCTATGTGACAAACATGCATTGAGTACCAACTAAATTTAAAATAAGATATTGAACTATCTGTCACTGACTGTATCTTCCATATGGAAGTAACCGAGAATTAGACAAATCTTGCCCTTAGCGTCAGGTACGCTATATAGGCATGTACACATGCATATACCTACACTAGAGAAATGGGAAACCAAAATTTAAGTTAAAAATTAGTTGACTTGTGTATTATGTATCACCTAGGTATTAGCAGAACAGTAAATTCACAGAGGTTTTAGAGAAAAGCACGGTTGTATTAGTGAGTATGAAAAAAACTGATGCTTATCAGAACCTCTTTGAGAAAAGACAATGAATAAATGAATGAGAATATGAAAATATTCCTTAGGGGAGAATAGAATAAGATTGTTTATTTAGGAATTCTGTGGAAACAAGAGCTGAGGGAGATGCTATCTGTAATCCAATACATATTGGTAGTAAATCCTTGACTTCCGCATCAGACTAAAATGTTTAGCAGTAGGAACAATGGTCTGTTTTTTAATGTTATATCTCCCGTTTAGCAAAGTGTCTGGCACATAGTAAATATTTAGTAAGTGCTTGTTGAATTAGAATGATATTTAATAATTGATTTATGAAAATGACTTATTTGATACCCATCAGATTAGAAGTAAGAAGAAGCACCAGTAAAACTATAATGAAGGAATACATTCTAGGAAAAAAAAAATAATTAAGATACGGCAGTGCCATGTCCAAAAAGAGAGGTAGATCATAGTGTTGAGTCTTGAAAAAAAAGACCCCAGTTAATAACCTTGTATTTACCTAGAAGATTGTCTTTACTTATAAATAGGCTATAGCTTTTAAGAATGGTAATGAATAGAAGAATGAATGGAATCAATAAAAATCAGCAGTATATTGCAAGTAAGTGTTTCATAAAATAAAATATTGTATGCATAATGGGAACACACAACGTTATGGAATTTCTGGTTGGAAGTAGAAAGCTGGGTGATAGTGCTGCTGGATTATGGACAATGGAAGGGCTGCTTTTAAATTGGAGGTTATAATGCTGATGAGAGTGTGTATTGTAATGTTTAAAGATTGTTTTGATGGTGAGACACAGCACAATGACACTTGAATAGATGAAAGGCAGAACTCTTTGTCAATTACAGCAACAAGGGAAAGAAGGCTACCAGGCAAGGCCACACAGGAGGCTCTACCTGAGGACAGGATAATAGCATGCTGGAACATTAGGAGGTAGTTATATATGACAAGTCAGGTAGAAGTTAGATAGATTTTTCAGGCACCCTGTGGACTGGCTAATTTCAATAATTCCTCTGGCTTTTGGGCATAAGAGCTTTCTCTGGTGGTCTGGTGGGTAGCCCCAAGAAGATTAGGTCTGGTACATAGCAGCCTGGATTGTGAGAGGGAAATGGTTGGGGTCTGGTCTTAATCAGCTACTCAGAAAGAGTACTGACCAGCTACTAAGAGGGCTTCAACTCTGAGTCAACACAATGACAACAAACGCTAGTACACAGGGGCTGCCCATGAATCACAGGTTATACTGGGATGAGCTGAATAGAATTACCTCGTGTCTTGTGGATTAGAGAGGGAAGGTCTGTACATTAGTTTTTGAGTTATATATAAAAGGAGATTTTTGTGAGTTATAGTTTATGAATGATAGAGCCAAGTTATGCCCTTGACATAAGGCTAGAAAAGGAGATGGCTAAATATTTCTGAGAAGAATCTCTTTTTGAGGGCATTTGTTTAAAGGTGAAGGAAGTCTTTAGTTAAATCTTTAGTTAAATCTTCTTCACACTGGAAATAACCAAAATGTCAGGGAAATATGTCACCAAGGAATGGACAGACATGGCTTTATGATGACTACTGCTCTGAGAACAATAGGGTATCCAGCCCAGCTTAAACAGTTCAAGAAGCGTTTAGGACACTTTTCAAGGTCTCTGCTCTTGAGGAGTTTACAACATGGTGTCATATTGTCATAAAACTCTTCATGGCAATTATCATGGTGGAAGATTTTCTCCAAGCTCTATAAAATCTACTTTATAGTTCCCTGAAGCTTCTACATGTAATATTAATTATTAGCCTATAATTTTCTTTTCCTTTCCTAACAAATATTCTTAGTTAAAGCAGTTTTAATGGTATCATTTCTCTGACAAGTCTCATGGGTATTTTATGGAAATTAATATTGGTTTCCCAAATATTACCTAAAACTATTCAGAAATAAATAAAAGAACATCTTCTTGCTTGAAATTCTATAGCTCTTCTTAATGATAGAGAATCGTTGCTTCTTCATATATATTTCCAGGAAAGCACCTACTTACTTGTCCTGAAGGCGCTGCTATGGAATGGTAACTTCAAAAATTACAAATTTAGCCTGAAGACATTGTGACTTTGAGGACACATAGGACTTAGAGTTCAGCAAGAGAAAAACCCTATGCCGTGTTAACTATTCAAATGGATTGGATGTTTCCTTATAATGGCTTTTAAATGAAGATTTGCCCTCTGTTCCTTTTCGTGATATATTTGCGTTAAGGAAATATAACATTGTGTTGTGAAAACTAAAAGACATGGCCTTATGCCTGAAGAACACATATATAATTTATGAAATGGGTCAATAAGTTTTGTGGGAGCACAATAAATGGCTACTTTATTTAGGGTGGACGATTAAATTGTATTGGTGGAAGAAAATTATATCCGAGTACTTATCTTTATTCATGAATGATAGGGCAGATGTTTCCTGAACTTACTGGAGAGGGACACATATGGCTCAAAACCCCAGTACAGAGATATGCCAGGCAGCTTGAGAGACATCTGAGCTTGGAGGCGAAGCTAAGAATTTGTCAGTTTGCATGAATATAGCATCTTTCCTGGTATTTATACCACCCACTGTCTGTCATAATGAATCAAACTCAGATTAGAGTCTGTTAACTTTCAGATATAAATATTATAGTTTACTTTTTTTATTTTTCAAAGAAAAACAGGAGGAGAGGGAGAAATTACTTTTATAGATTGTTGCTAGGGAAACCATTCAGCTGGACTTTTTTCTTTATGACCTGTCTGCCTCATTCTGTATGTATTCCACAAATAGTTGCCCTGTGGTTTGCTCTCAAGTTCAAATTGGGAATTATGCTACGGGTTTTAAAATAGTTTTTAGAAAGTGAATATATTATCTGATTTCATTTACAACATCACAGTACTTATTCATTGTTGAGCTAGTTATTTATTTATAAGAATCTACTGGCCCAGATTCTTAGAAAGGTGAGAAAACTTGTAAAGCTTTGAGGCTTTCTTCCTTAACAGGTGTGTTAATCTCATCAATTCAGAGCTTTTGCTCAAAAAAAATGACCTGTTTTTCTTTTCCATAAGCCTCAACAAACATCATTCCCCATGTGCTCTTTAATTGAGCCTAAATCAGTACTACATCCAGCATCTTAGAAAATTGCAGGCCTCTATACTTGTCACTCAACAAATATGGTAATGATAATACAAACTATTCATATAGAACTTTACAAAATTTTGTCATATACATGATCTGCTGTAAAGGTCACAAAAGTCTTGTTACCCTCATCTCAAAGATAAAGCTGAGTAAATTGACTCATTAAAAACTATAGAGTGAATAAGTAACAGCCACTACTTAATTTATTATTTTCATTTCCATACAGTGAAAAATATTTGAAGAAACATCAGGAAATGCATGTATCCGTGATTAAATATGTGTTTATTTTGTATTTAAGTGGGCCACCTGAGATACTTACCACAGATAATTCAAACAGAAGGGCCCCAGCTGTGCACACTGTGTAACACATTTTTATATCTTCTGACATTGAAAAGTGAGACTTACGGGAATACTTAGCCTCGTAAATGAGAGAGTGGGTATTTTTTTATTTAATGGGACTTTTCCTCCATGTGAACAGTGAGTAAGAAGCATTGAGAAGCAGGTTTTCCTAAGTTAAGAGAGATTTCCCAAGTCATATCTCTTTTTGGAAGGACAGAAAATACCCTTATAAAAATGGTTGTGTTACAGTATTCACTTCTAGAACCTGGAGCAGGGCACGACCCTGAGAGTGATGTTAGGTGACTTGTTTCTGGATGGTGATTTCAGAATCAACTTGTCCTGAAACAAGCATTATACATGTTATGCTAGGAAGTAGCTTTATCAGCAACAACAACAAAAAAAATCCTAAGAGAAATATCATGATATTTCTTTTTGCAACAGCAAAAAGGCAGGGTTTATGACAAATATGAGAGGAGATATTAAATACATGCAGAAGCATTAACGTATAACCAAATAGGAAAGAGAGTTAGGGTGTGACTACATTAACAAAAGGCACTGACAGCTCAGATAAGAGTGTTTGTGAACAACTACTCCATCCCATCATGGCCACTCTGCTGGGGAACAAAATTGGCCGGGATGGGAAAATATCAAATACCAGCAATTACATAGGTAAGGACTAACTCAACATTTGCGGATTTTGTTGTTATTGTAGAATTCTCATTTTTTCTTTTTTTCTCAAATTGTTCGCTGGAATAGTGCTCGTTATCTTTCTGATTGCAGTTGAACTAGCAGTCCATTATTCCACCTCTAAATTATTTGATGGGTGAATGTGGGAAGGCACCAAAATGTTTTTTTTTTTTAACTTAAATACACATTGTGCTATACATTATATGCATAGCATAAGTTGAGTTCCCTTGGAAACAGACTCCCTGCAGTTGTGGCTAATGCCACTATTGTCCTTTCAGGGCAGTTAAACCTTCCTTCTTCCTAATCCTGCTTCCATTGTTTTTTAAATGCTGTTGTTTCTAGGAGGATCCTCCCAAAACTTTTTGCCCACAGGGACTTCTGAAACTGTATCCTCAGAAGGACCAGTCATCAGATGACAGCTACAGTCTGAGCAAAGCAGCTTTGTTTAGCTGAGGGAAATTTCTGTACATAGCTTTGAACACTCAGCAGCAATCTTCAGTCTTAAATGGAATAATGGTGGCTGTGATTTTTTTTTTTTTTTTTTTTTTTTGGCGTATCAACTTTTCTCATTTATAGTCCTCAGTTACTCACTCAATCAAACACTATTCTGGGTAGCCCTTTGCAGATACTTTTTAGATGTGATTAATGTTCATATGTTTATTTTAAGTTAAAAGAGATCATCCTTAATGATGTGAGTAGTCCTGACTCAGCTAATTGAAAGGCATTAGAAGCACAGCAGAGGCTTCCATAAAGAAGTTTTATCTGTAATAGCAGTTTAAGCCATGCTTAAGTGTTCACATCTACTCTTCCTGACAACCTGCCTTACAAATTTGTGCTTTCCTAGGCAGCTCCACAATCATATAAACCAGTTTCTTGCAACACATTCCTCCAGATGTATCTCCTACTGGTTCTGCTCCTCAAGTTGAACCCCTCCTGATACAGTGACCAACCACAACATCCATTCATAATGCCAGTGTTGGCTTATTGTAATTAGAGCCAATTTTCTGTGCTAGCATGGTAACTCCTGCCATTTCTATCCCTGTAAGTCTCTTTGCTACAAGGAGTCTCAAGGGACTATATGGGTTCCATAGATTACAGTTTAATGAGACTCTTTGTCCCAAATGGAAGTATTCCATTCCATTTACAGAGTCTAGAATTATGGAGGATTAAGCATATATTTCCCAAGTGGATGACTCAGAGTGATGGTAATGAGACTATTCCTATTATTGTCTGAACATAGAATCTACATAATCTTCACAATGCGGACACAGTACCAAACAGTAATTGTTCATTTAAGATATATGATGCATCATGAGAGATGGCTGTAATCATTCAGGTACCATTTCCAAGGTGGTGCTTCAATTGTACCTGTAACACTTTGCTTATTGGATGTTATAACATCCAATTTGTAGATAGAACAAATAAAGAATCTTGTCATTTACCCACCATTGCACCTTTTTTGCTAATGTAGATATCTTGGTCTGATATGAGGTAACATGGTATGGATCTGTGTCCCCACACAAATACCATGTTGAATTGTAATCCCCAGTGTTGAAGGTGAGGCCTGGTGGGAGGTGATGGATCATGATGGTGGTTCTTCATGAATGATTTAGCACCATCCCCCATTGATACTGTATTTTGAGTTAGTCATTGTGAGATCTGGTTGTTTGTAAAGTGTGTGGCAACTCCTGCCTCTCTCTCAGGGTAGTACTCCAACCATGTAAGATATGTCTGCTTCCTTTTTTGCCTTCTGCCATGATTCTAAGTTTTCTGAAGCCTCCTCTGACCAGAATCATATTTACTGTAAAGCCTGTGGAACCATGAGCCAACTAAACCTCTTTTTCTTTATAAATCACCCAGTCTTAGGTATTTCTTTATAGCAATTCGGGAATCAACTAATAAATGAGGTTATGTAGTATCATGTACTTATGTATCAAACATGTTTTAAGTTATCTGAGAGTGGTGCTGACTGAGATCTGGGAAACAAGAAAAGCAGAAACAAACCTGCACTAAATATATTCAAGATGAATTACTGACACATCAGAGCAAAATGGTTTAATATAATCAACTTGCCACAACAGAGCTGATTGGTTTCCTGAAGAAATGGTGGCATTTCAAATGCTCAGCATTGTTCCTTTTGGCTGGAAGTCTGGATGTTCAGCAGCAGAGTAGTTACAGAAACCTTGGTGTATGAAAACACATCCCTGGGGGGCCATATGTGACCTCTGTTCTTGACACCATTGCTATTTTGTTCATAAGCCTAGTGTGCTAGCACTGAGGTGGCAGATGTCAGAGGCTGACAGGTGTCAACTGATTGAGACATTCAGTTTATTTGGATGTGAAATCCGTTTTCCATGGTAAATACTCTCACACTTTGTACCCACTTCCATTAACCCATCTATGTGATTCTTCCCTAAAACTCTTTGTCCTCAGCCTTTCATTTTTTTTTCTTTCTAAGCACTTGAGTTACAAGACAAGCCATTAAGCACTGTCTCTGATTCTACATATATTTTTACCCCAGATACTTCTTTTTCTCATCAAATTGGGAACCAATTGATCAAACTGGTTCACTGAGAAATACTCTGCCTATTGGGAATATACTCCTTAAGCAGTGACTTTCAAAGAGATCCCTGTGTAAGGGTAAAGTGCAGCCACACTCTTCTTTTCGCCTTCCACTCACGCTTTGAGCTAACCCTCTCTGATCCACATCTAGCTTTTTCCCTTCTTCATCGGCTGCTCATAGAGGAACTCCCTAAGAAGTTGCCATATGTGTAAACTGCAGGAGAGTCACAGGTGCAATTATAGTGGATTATACGGGAGTTTGAGTCACACCGCCATGCTACTTATTTGTGTTTTTTGGCTGTGTTCAACCTTGGACCAAGACATGCCACTTTCATCTTATGATGGATGCTGTTGAGCTTGCTCAAACATAAGACTTATTGACTCTGACAGAATCCAGTCTATGAGGGACAGTCTGGCTGTATAGTCTGTTGATGTTCAGTAGCCAGGTACTCCATCTCTACTAGGACCCAGTCGATGCCACAGGCTATATTCTGAATAGTGTCTAATTGTCTGTTACTGATTGCATCATCCCACTCCAGAATCCTGCAAGTTTACATTGTGATTTTTCTATTGGAGCTTGCCATCAGCTGCAAAAGACAAGTTTCTCCAAAACAAATACCTTTGATAATTCACTGGAGGCCAAATTATATGACTCATGAAAGAGGGTATATCACAGTCTGTAGATGCTGCAGAGCCCTATTCTATGCTTGATCATATGCTTGATCAAACTCAAAAAAGGCAGTCTTTTATACCACTCAGTAAATGGATTTGGGTCAGATTCCAAAATGTGGAATGCGACACCTTCAGAAGGTAAGGAGGTTCATTTGACATTATACTCGAATTTGAAAAGAATGTTCTGTAATGTCCCAGACCACTGGATGCCTAAAATATTACCTGATATGACAGGCCTCTGAATCTCCTTCAGTATCATTTCCAGTCCCCATTCCTGGAGTATATATCTTATCAAGGTCATCATTGTACTTACCACACTTTCTGTGAAGCATTTCAGAGTTTTCTATGAGTCTGACATCCTGGCTGCCACTCTGACCTTGCCATTTATTTTGATAATTGCACTAGTCCTCCTTCTGTCAGTTAAGCATCACCACCTGGCTTCTAATATTTTATAATCCTATGATCCCCATTGTTATCAGGGAGCCTAGTTCTAAAACTGTATCTCCTATTATTAGCCTTAGCCTCCAAAGAACAGTCACCAATTGGTTTCTTAAGAGTGTCCATGCCTCTCTCACCAGTGCACCCCTATAATTTTTGGTAAATAGGGTGTCGTCTGGATCCTTTTATGGACTGTAATCATTTGATGTACGTAGTAGGTATGTTCGGTATGCCCATTTCTCTGAGGCTTTCTATCATTTTTCCCCTTCTGTCATGGAAGTCCTGGAATTTCTATTTCATTTTTTGTGGGTCTTTGCTTTCTTCAAGTTTCTAAGATAGTCACAGCAATGTGTGTCACAGAATAGTTCTCCCATATTAATAAATTCTCTTTTATCCAAATTTATGTTCTGCCACATCTCACTG
This sequence comes from Macaca mulatta, assembly GCF_049350105.2. Lineage (NCBI taxonomy): Eukaryota > Metazoa > Chordata > Mammalia > Primates > Cercopithecidae > Macaca > Macaca mulatta. The sequence goes on from NC_133419.1 coordinate 91,503,282, forward strand.
TGGCCCAACCACACTAGAATCCAGTTCCTTAGCCAGTGTGTGGTCAGTTTGTGTCATATTGTCAATCTATATGCTTGACTGTACACATTGTCAAGATTATGCAACTCCTGGATAAAGTCCTTTTCTTCTCTTGGCCAATAATTTCCTCAGGTTATATTATGACTTAAATTGGTGTGGTGGCTTACATTTTTTCAGATTGCAAGGAAAAGTATTCCTCAGTAGGGCATATGTTATTTGGTCTAGTGATACACTGGAGCTGGCTTGTACCAACTCGTGGAAGAAAATTGTGAAGCATTTCAGAAATTTTGTGAGCCAATTGCTAAACTGTTGGTAGCTTGAAATCAATTATGATGTTTTTATTTACATCATGCAAAGCAGCAAATGCTACATATCAGGGCTTTGGCCATTTGTTTGATTTTCTTCTCAGATTGTTAAGTACTTATCAGAAAACCACTGGGATTAATCGCCCATAAGCCACAATAAAGTGAGAAACTTCAACAGTCTCAGAGGGTTCAAGAGATCATGGGGATTTAAGATATTTTAGTTTGTAGACAGATCAAATTGTCCCTACCCAATGTCTCAGAGTCCCACCCAAGTGTCTCTACCCAGTGTCTCAGAGTCCACTTACTTCCATATTAGATGTCTGATCTTGGTGTATCAGATTTTCAGATACATTGTCATTGTATCTGAAGTCATTGGCCTGATCTAAAGTTGTTTTGTCCTTTGGCTAAGGAAGCTAAGAATATATTTACTGCCAAGGAAGCCTTCATGTGGTGAGAGACTGAGTTTAAATCGATGATTAATTGCCCTCAGTTTTTCATAGACTTTCTATAATGTATCAATTGCCCTAGCAACAGTTCTATGACTGTTTAATCCTTACAATTACTATTTTTCAGTATTTCACAATGGCATGAGATATTACACCTGCTAGTGCAATTCCTTTCATCATTGTCCCATTGAATCTCATCATCCATGAATGGTTTAAAAATTCCTTTTCCTAATTGCCATTCAGCTCCAAAGTGTCATTCTCGGATCTGCCTTCCTGCTACTACTTTGGACACTAAATGTCAGTTTGGGTTCCAAGGGAAACAGACCCTTAGACTCTGAGATTTGCATGCAGCAGGTTTAATAGAGCGTGATTAGGGGGTTATCTCTGGAATAAATGTGTGAGGGAGTGAGGAAAGCAGGACTGGGCAGAGGGAAAGGTTGAGCTACAAGATTTCATATCAGTGACCTCAATCAATCCTATGGGGAGCTCTGGAGCTGGAACAGCCCTATAGAATTGTTCTCTATCAAGGCAAGCACCTGCACCTTTGTACTGCCCCATCAATCAGTTATTGCATGATGGTGGCTTTCCCAGCAAAAGATTCAAAATTAATGCATCAGCAGCCACTGCCCTTGAAAGGTGAAAAATGGAATCACTCAGTCCTGAAGTGGTATTTGGGTGGCTCTCTTCCACATCCACTACCAACAAGTAATCAAAATGTCATTAATTCAGGAATCAATTTTCATAATACTATATCTCTCATGTTTTTTTATAAGAAGGGTTTGGCATCTTTAAATTAATGAGGCTTTAAAACAATATTTCGTGTTAAGAACTCAAAGATCTTTACCTTACTGTTTTGAAAAGACAAAGAAAATAGGGGTTACAGAGATCAGCCTCTTAGGAGGTGCTCTAGGGTGTACATAATAGAGATCTTACAGTTTGTCTGATCTTCTGAGTAAAATGAAAAAGGCAGAAGCTGCATTATATAAATTCAAATAGACCTTCATAATTTGGTATAAAGTATTCAGTTATGTGTTAACTATAAAAGGAAATGGAATCCCAAGTTTATAATGGCCAATACACTTCCACTATGTAAATAAGTCAGATTAGCCATGGGAATAGAAACTGTTATTATGTTAATATAATTAATCTTTTCATAATGTTAACATAATTAGTATTTTTGCTACAATTTTAACATTTTTGTATCCTTGCAACAGTACTCATTTGAATTACTTAATTTACTAAGATTTTCACAAATTTTGAGTCATGCTTCATTAAAAGAAACTTGCCAGAAGTTTTTGATTACCAAACATGAAAATTAGATTTATTTTCCTGTGATGAATTTTACTTTGGAAATTCTATGCATTTTTCTCCCAAACTCAAGTAACATTTTTGATTTTGCAGTTTTTTTTTTATGGTTAGGCACAGGTGAGAATTTAATCAGAAAAAAAGAGTAGTTGTACTGTTTGATATGTGTATACAAAATATATAAATCATATATTATGTAATTTTGTATGTGAGTGAGAAATATTTATGTGAGAAAAATACTATTTAGTTTTTTACAAATTATGAAAATGATCAAAATATGCTGAAATTATTCAGAAAGTTGGGAGTCTTAAGAAAATTTACTTTAAACAAAAGGTTGTTAAATCTATTGATTAGAGATTTTCTAGTTTAAGTGGAAAGGACTAGAAAGATAGAAGTGTAACTGCAAATAATGTAACTAAGAAAAAAAATTGTGGGGAGCATAGCTTTTTGAGATGGGGTCTTCCTCTGTCTCCCAGACTAGAGTGCAATGATATGACCTGGGCTCACTGCAACCTCTGCCTCCCAGGTTCAAGAGATTCTCCTGCCACAGCCTCCCGAGTAGCTGGGATTACAGGTGCCCACCACCATGCCCAGCTAATTTTTGTATTTTTAGTAGAGACAGTGTTTCACCATGTTGGTCAGACTGGTCTCAAACTCCTGACCTCAGGTAGTCCGCCTGCCTTAGCCTCCCAAAGTGCCGGGATTACAGACGTGAGCCACTGCACCAGGCCTTTTCTTTTTTTCAACCAAACACTTTTCATAGTCAATCCTCTTTCAAGGATAAAGAATAACTCTTCTTATAAACACATACATATGTTGATATATTTTAATTCAAATATGTATAGTTCCAAAGGTTGACAATATTTTACTTGTGTGAGTACAATAATAATTTATCCATCCACAAAAAGAAAGTACATAGAGAGAATGACTAAAAGTATAATCTTTTAAAAATCTTTTTCTTATTATGTTGTAGGGACAGGAAAATAGAAGTTGGAAACCAGAACAATATATGAAATTGAAGTTTGAGTCCATTAGAACAAAATTTTAAAAACAATGCCTGAGATATTTTGGTGCAGAATTTCTAAGTGGGTGACTTGCCCGTTGAGTTTATAGACATGCATGGAGAATTGTACTTCCTCAAAATGATTTATGTGAGTAAATAGAAGGGGCCCTAGTTCTCCCTCTGAGACAGCTAAGAAGATAAGAATTAGGGTAGATACAGGTAAATATGTAGGTGGGTCTAGGAGGTTATATGTATGCATGTCACGTAATCTCTCTCTGCTCTATACAAAAATGAAGGCCATTTGACCTTTAGAGAGAGATGATGGCAGTAAGATGCAGAGGACTTGAGAAAAATAGTAAACATTTGGAGTAACTGTGGAGAAGAAGAGAGAAAAAAACTGTCCTTTCTAAAAATAATAATTATGATTAAAATTAAAATAATTGGCAAGATTGAGGATACATACTTGATTGGATGCCATAAACGTATACTGAAAGCTGTTCTTCATGATATGTTTATTTTCTGCAGGAATACTTAGGAACCCCAATTTAGAGCCAAAGATATGCCATGTTACATTGATAGAGGAAGGGAGGCTTTCTGACCCAGCAAAGACAATGAAGAAATAGGTAAAAAATCATTGAGTCTATGTTAGCTCAATTTGGAAAAGATCTTAGGTAAGAGATGAGTGACATTCATATGAAGAATGCGAGACACAGTAAGATCTTCAAATGAGCCATAAACATTCAAAACAAGATTAATTATTTTCACTTTTTTTTTAGTATGTGTTGAAAATATGCAATTAACTCATGGTATGCATACATTCTAATGACCTGTTAACCTAAATATTCAGTCAACCAGAACATTGTATTCCCTGACCAGTCTAGATAAACAGGAATTTGATTTATGCCTCTGCCAAGATACATATTTCAGAAACCATTTAAATCCAAATCAAATCTCAAGTTTCTCTCCATAATATAAGCCATTGAAACTCTTGAGATTTACAAAACTTTACACATACCAGAGAGCAATTAGGGAGAAGGCAAAGTAATTGAAAGGTGATCTACATTTAAATACCAAATACAATTACTTTTGAATTCTGCTTGAATTTATTCCATTAATTTCCAGAATCACAGTGCTCATTTTTCAAATATTTTTTAATTGGAAGTTATTACTCTCATAAAGGTAAGTTAGATGAGACTTTTCAGGTCACAGATAAGCCAATTTTTTATAGTGGTGGTTGTTTTTATATATTGTCCCCATCTCATGTTATTCTCTCCTCTAAAATGATAATACTAGCACTTATTAAATAGTTGGTATGTGCCCGGCACGGTGCCTAGAACTTTGTAGTTTATCTAATTAAAACATAACATAAATATTATTATTTGCACCTATTTAATATGAAGACACTAAGTCTAGGAGAAATTAAATAACTTGTCATAATTTATGTTGCTGATAACCAGTATTCTTTATCTAAACAGGTCTAATTGATTCTAGATACCATGATTAAACCTCTGCAGTTCTACTGCCCTGTTCCCCCTCACCAACTGATTTTTGTCCCCATCAAAACTTACCCTTTAAGGAGGACTGGATTTTTTTTTTTCACCATCATCATCATCTTTATTTTTATCTTCCTACTAATACATTCATGTTTTCCTGGTATAAAAATATTTTCCTAAAATTGTATATATTCAAAGATTGCTATTACAGTTTTTATTGGTATATAATATTTGTATTTATTTGTGGGATACATGTGATATTTTGTTGCATGCATAGAATATGTAATATTCTAGTCAGTGTGTTTAGGGTATTCATCAACTCAAGAATTTATCATTTCTATGTGTTGGAAACATTGCACATCTTCGCTTCTAGCTATTTTGAAATACACAATACACTGCTGTTAACTCTAGTCATAAACTCTGCTATGAAACATTAGAACTTACATGTTCCATCGAAATGTATGTTTGTACTTACGTATTATCCTACCTATCTTAATCCCTCCACCTCCCACTTCCATCCACTCTGCAACAAACACATCCTTCCCAGCTTCCCGACATCTGATAACAAAGCTAGGTCTATCCAGGATACTGGTGCTCCAAATCTATGCAGAACAATGATCCTGCTTATTATCTTTCATATATAGTCTGCTAGATTGTTGAATTTCTGGATTTATTTCCTGTTTATTACCTTTCTACTTCTTTTCTAGATTTAGCGTGCAGAAGTCAAGTTTTTTAAAAGACTTAACCTAAGCCAATTCTACCAGTATCCTGGAGAGAATATTCTAGATTTTAAAATATTTTTCACATAATATATTTATGTATGATCATATAGATAGATAGATAGATAGATAGATAGATAGATAGATAGATAGATAGACAGATTAGGTTCTAAAGATTTTATATATAAATATAGATAGAGATATACATGAATTCCTTATGTCAATTTATCTCCTGTGAGGATAAGCTTATTGAAATTAGAGTCATTGGTATATATCTGTGTCCTGTTGCATTACACAAAGTCTTGAATATATTAATATCTTAAATAATACCTGTTATTAAAATAATGCTGAAATTCACCCACATGAGATTTATTTATATGGATTGGAACACTACTTTCTCAAAAGACAGATTTTCTTTGCAGAACTAATATGACAGGGCAATATCAGTTAAACCTTCCTATAAGATTAAACAATCATGTCCTTTCTCGTGAGAAGACAAACGAGAGTAACTTTTTAAATTTTTAACTTGTATTTTAAGTTCAGTGGTACATGGCCAGGTGGAGAGTAACTTTTTTATATGTATTTAAGGGCTATATATGATAATGTAATGTATTCATTCATATAAGATATAAGAATCAAGCCAGTATGATTGAAATATCTCTTACCTTAAATATTTGTCATTTTTATGCTAGAAAAAGTTGAATTAGTCTCTTCTAGCTATTTTAAAATATGCAGTAGACTATTGTAAAGAATAGTCACCCTACTCATCTATCAAACACTGGGTCTTATTTCTTCTATCGAATTTTATATTTGTACCCATTAATTAACCTCTTTACATTTTCTGTTTTGCTATCCTTCATGGCCTCTGAAAATCACCAGTCTACTCTCTGTTTTCATGAGATTCAACTTTTTAACCCCCACATATGACTAAGAACATATGATATTCATCATTCTGTGCTTGGCTAATTTCACTTACAATATTAACCCCCAGGTCCATCCATGTTACTACAAATGACAGGATTTTATTCTTTTTTTGCCTAAATAATATTTATATATAGAATATTGTGCATATTTTCTTTGTTCATTCATTCATCAATAGGCACTTAGGTGTATTTCATATTTTGGCTATTGTGGATAATGCTACAAGAAACAGAGTGCAGAAATTTCTTCAATGTATTGATTTACTTTCTTTTGGGTATATATCCAGTAATAGAATTGCTGGATCATATCGTAGTTCAATTTTTAGTTTTTTGAGAAACCGTCATGAACTTTTCTATAGTGACTGTACTAATTTACATTTCCAACAACAGTGTACCAGGGTTTCCATTTCTCCACCTCCTCGTTAGCATTGGTTTTGGCTTGTCTTTTTGATACAATTCATTTTAACTGGGGCAAGATGGTATTTCATTGTGGTTTTGATTTGTATTTTTCTGATGGTTAGTGATGTTGAGCACTTTTTCATATACCTGTTTGCTATTGTATGTCTTTTGAGAAATGTCTCTTGAGATATTTTGCACATTTTAAATCAAATTATTATTATTATTTGCTATTGTTTGAGTTCATTATATTTTCAGGCTATTAACGCTTTGTCAGATGAACTATTTGCAAATATTAATATTTTCTCTTACTCTGACTTGTCTCTTCGCTTCATTGATTGTTTTCTTTGCTGTGAAGAAGCTTTTAAGCATGATACAATCCCATTTAACTATTTTGTTTAATTGCCTGTCCTTTTGAGGTCTTATGCAAAAATTATTTGCTTATACCAGCGTCTTTGAGCGTATACACAACATTTTCTTCTGGTAGTTTCATAGTTCCAGGGCATAGAGTTGAGTGGTTAATCCATTTTGATTTGATTTTGGTATATGAAGAGAGATAGGTGTCTACTTTCATTCTTCAGCATATAGTTACCCAGTGTTCCCAGCACCATTTATTTGAGAAACTCCTTTCTCTACTGTATGTTCTTGGCTCCTTTGTTGAAGATGAGTTGGCTATACATGTGTGAATTTATATCAGAAGGCTCTATTCTGATCCTTGGTCTATGTGTCTGTTTCTATGCCAGTACTATGCTGATTTGGTTACTACAGCTTTGTATATTTTGTAGCCAGGTAATTTGATGCCTCCAGCCTTGTTATTTTTGCTCAGGATAGCTTTAACTATTCAGGGTCTTTTGTTATAACATATAAATTTTAGATTTTTTTTCCTTTTTCTTTGAAGAATGTTATTAGTAATGTAATAGTAATTTCACTGAATCTATAAATTTCTTTGGTTTGTATTGCCATTTTAACATATTAATTTAAATTTAATTTTTAAATTAATATGTTAATTTTTCCTATCCATGAGCATGGAGTATCTTTTCATTTTTTGTGTCCTGTTTAATTCTTTCACTAGTGTTGCATAATTTTTGCTTGTATACCTCTTTCACTTCTGTAGTTAAATTGATTCCTAGGTTGTGATTTTTTTTTTTTTTTTTTTTTTTTTTGCCTAAGTATTGCAAATGGAATGCTTTTTAAACTTCTCTTTCAGATTGTTTGCTACTGAAATATTAGGGGCTAGTGATTTTTTTATTTGATTTTGTATCCTGCAACTTCACTGAATATCAGTTCTAACAGGTTTGGGGTGTTGTCTTTAGGTTTTTCTGAATATAAGGAGTTATCTATGAACAAGGTTAATTTCACTTCTTTCTTTCCCATTTGGATGCACATTATTCCTTTCTTTTGCCTAATTGCCCTGGCCAGGACTTCCAGCATTATGTTGAAAAAAATTGTTAAAAGTGGGCATGCTTGTGTTTTTCCGGATCTTAGAGAAAAAGTTTTTTTTTTCCATTTTCACTGTTCAGTATGATGTTAGATGTGGGTTTGCCATATATAGCTTAATGAGGGTTTTCACCATAAAGGGTTGTTAAATTATACTGAATGCTTTTTCAGCATCTGTTGAAATGATCATATAGTTTTTATTCTTGTTTCTGTTAATGTGATGTATAATGTTTATTGATTTGCATAAGTTGAACCACCTGGGATGAATCCCACTTGATTGTGGTGAATGATCTTTGTAATTTGTTGTTGAATTTGGTTTTCTATGTTTTTGTTGAGTATTTTTCACTTATGATCATTAATAATACTGGTTTCTACTTTTCTTTGTGTGTGTGTGTGTGTGTGTGTCCTTGTCTGGTTTTGGTATAACAGTAATTGTGGCATCATAGAATAATTTTGTAAGTATTCCCTCACCTTCAATCTTTTTTGAGGAGTTTGAATAGAATTTGTGTTTGTACTTCTTTAAATGTATGGTAGAATTCAACAGTGAACACATCAGATCCTGGGCTTTTCTTTGGTGGAAGCCATTTTATTGTTTCTTCAATTCTATTTCTTATTAGTTTGCTGAGATTTTCTATTTTATCATGGTTCAATCTTGGTGGGTTATGTGTTCAGGAATTTATCTATATCTTCCAGGTTTTCCAATTTGCCGGTATACGTTGACATATCGTTGTTCATAACAGTCATCAATGATTCTTCGTATTTCTGTGATCTTAGTTATATCTTCTTTTTCATTTCTGATTTTATTTATTTGGGTCTTCTCTTTTATAATTTGTTAATCTAGCTCAAGGTTTGCAGATTTTTTTCTTGTCTTTTCAAATAACCAATTATTAATTTTGTTGACCTTCTGTGTTTGCTTTTATTCTCAATTTTATTTATTTCTGCTCTGATATTATTATTTTTCTTCAATAACTTTAGATTTTATTTATTCTTGATTTCCTAGTTATGTTGTTTATTTAAACCAACTTTCTACTTTTTTGATATAGGTGATTATTGTTATAATCCTCTTAGTATTGTTCTTGCTATATCCCATAGATTTTTGTTTGTTATATTTCCATGTTCATTTGTGATATGGTTTGGCTCTGTGTCCCCACCCCAATCTCATCTTGAATTATAATCCTCACCTGTTGAGGGAGGAAAGTGATTGGATAATGGGGCAGTTTCTTCCATGATATTTTCATGAGAGTGATTGAATTCTCATGAGATCAGATTGTTTTATAAATGCTAAATTTTCCTGCACACACATTTTCTCTCTCTTGCCTTTTGCTATGTAAGGTGTGTCTGCTTTGCCTTCTGCCATGAATGTAAGTTTTCTGAGGCCTCCCTACCCTTGTGGAACTCTAAGTCAATTAAGTCTCTTTCCTTTATAAATTACCAAATCTTGATTGTTATCTTAACAGCAGTGTGAGAATGGACTAATACAATTTGTTTCAAGAAAATTCTTAATGTATTAATTTTTTCTTTGACTCATTGGCTATTCAGGATCATATTATTTACTTTCCATGTGTATGTGTATTTTCTGAAGAAAATGTGTATTCTGCATTCAGTGGGTAAAATATTCTATAATGTCAGACCTATTTTTTTTCTAGTGTGTGATTTAACTTCTTTATTTTTGGTTGATTTTCTGTCTGGATGATCTGTCTATTACTGAGAGTGGAGTGTTTAATCTACTACTATTGTTGTGTTACAGTCCGTCTATTCATTTATATCTATTAATGTTTGTTTTATGTACTGGGGTGCTCCAGTGTTGTGTACATAGATATTTATAGTTTTTATAACGTCTTGCTGAATTGACCCCTTTATCATTATATAATGAGTTTCTTTGTCTCTTTTCACTCGCCTTGATTTGCAATCTACTTTATTTGGTGGAAGCATATCTAATCTTGCTTATTTTTGGTTTCTAGTTACATGTCATATCTTCTTTTCCTTCCATTTTCCTTTATGTGTGCCTTTATAGGTGAAGTGAGTTTCTTGTAGAAAGTATAAAATTTCCTCCTTTCTTTATCCATTGAGCAATACTATGCCTTTTAACGGGAGAACTGAGTTTATTTACAGTCAGTGTTGTTATTGATACATAAGGACTCATTACTGCCCTTTTGTTGCTTGTTTTCTGGTTGTTTTTTAACTTCTCTATTTATTTCTTCCTTTCTTCCTGTTTCCTTTGTGATTATGTTATTTTCTCCAGTAATATATTTTAATTCGTTGCCTTTATTTTTAGTGAATCTCTTATTAGGTTTTTGAATTCTTGTTACCATGAGGATTACAAAAAAAAATCTTAAAGATATACAAAGTTACTTTAAAGTGATGACAACTTATCTTATACAAGATCACAAAGAAAAGAATAGAAACAATCAAAAAATGAAATAAATAAAATTCTATGCTTTAACTCCAAATCCTCAACATTTCTGCTTTATGTTGTCTCAATTTACATATTTTAATATTTCATATATCTTACCAAGTTGCTGTAGCTATTGTTGTTTTTAATATATATTTTCCTTTGGGTTTTATACTTGACTTACAGGTGGATTGCACACCACAACTATGGTATTTTAATATTCTGGTTTGTCTGTGTACTTAATGTCAGCAGTTGGGTTTTCTACCTTGAAAAGTGTTTTGGTTTTGCAGTTTAGTGTTTTTGTTTTCTTCTGCTTTCAAGTTGAAGAACTCACTGGCATTTCTTGTAAGATGGTTCTGATGGTGAGGAATTCTCTAATCTTTTTGTTTATCTGAGAAAAAACTTAATCAGTCTTTCATATTTGAAGGATAGCTTTGTTGGATGCATTAATCTTGGATGGCAGTTTTATTTTTTATTATTTCCAGCATGTTGAAAATGTCATCCCAATTCCTCCTGCTCTGTATGGTTTTTGTTGAGAAGTCCGTTTCCAGATAAATTGGAGCTCCTTTGTATGTTATTTGTTTAAATATTTTCTCTAGCTGCTTTTAGAATCCTTTGTCCTTGAACTTTGGGAGTTTCATTATTATATGTCTTATTTGGGTCAAACTCTCTAGCATTCTCTCACCTCCCTATGCCTGGATATTTATCTTTTTCTCAAGTTTTGGAAAACTTCCTATTATTTATTTGAATAAGCTTTCTCTCCCTTGCTCTTGCTCACCTGAACTTTGATCACCAATTGTTCTTAGATCTGTTTTGTTTTTTGAGATATTTTCTATATCTTTTAGTTGATATTTCTTCTTTCTCATTCTGTTTATTCACCTTTGACTGTGTTTTTAAAAATCTTGTCTTTGAGCTCACTAATTCTTTTCCTCTGCTTGATCCATTTTGCTGTTGAGAGCTTCTAGTGATTTTTTTCTTTATGCAAATATATTGATCAGTTCCAAGGTTTTTGATTGACTTTTCAATTATTTCAATCTCTGGTTAATTTCTCCAATAAATTTCTGAATTGCTTTTATTTTTTTGTGTTATTTTGGACACCACTAAGTTTCCTTAAAACTACTATTTTGCCAAGCCTGTAATCCCAGCACTTTGGGAGGGCAAGGCGGGCGGATCCCGAGGTCAGGAGATCGAGACCATCCTGCCTAACATGGTGAAACTCCATCTCTACTAAAAATACAAAAAATTAACCGGGTGCGGTGGCAGGTGCCTGTAGTCCCAGCTACTTGGGAGGCTGAGGCAGGAGAACGGCATGAACCCAGGAGACGGAGCTTGCAGTGAGCCAAGACTGTGCCACTGCACTCCAGCCCAGGCAACAGAGAGAGACTGCATCTCAAAAAAATATAAAAATAAAAATAAAAAAACCTACTATTTTGAATTCTTGGTCAGGTAGTTTACATATTGCCATCTCATTCTGGTCAGTTACTGGTGGTGACTTGCTGTTGTTCCTTGTGGATGTATGCCTGTGTTGTTGCATTGAAAGTTTAGTTAATTATTCTAGTCTTCTCTTTCTCTATGGCATATTTTGGTTTCTATTATAATGTTTGCTTAGAGATTTGTTTAACTTATCTGTTGATTCCCTCTCCTCTCCTCTCCTCTCCTTTCCTTTCCTCGCCTTCCTTATTTTTATGCTAGATCACTGACTCTTTTCTGCACTCAATGGCCCCTTAACCACAGATTTGCTTTGGTTCTAATAAACAATCAGATTGTCCCATCCTAAATGGTGAGGGATATTCCCCAATATGGGAAGGTTGGCTAGGGGTTTGTGTTTAGGGGACCTTAGAAACAAACCTCTTGCAGTGTGGTGCTCCACAACAGCCATTCTAATTTGGTACTCTCCTTTGGCTGAATTACATAGCAGTTCCAGGGCAAGGATGGTAGTCCCACTTCCACCTTTTTTCTAGCTATTCTCAAGGATATTTCTCCCTTCAACTACTCCCAATGCTTCCTGTTGTTTGAGGTAGGGATACGTTCTCTGCCAAGAGACCCAAAATGTGGGAAAACTGGTTGTCCATTTTGATTTCATTTTTTCCAGTGTAGAAATCATGAGACATGGGGAAGCCAGTTTGCTTCTATGCCACCATGTTGAAACCCAACTTGTGATGTTATCTAAAAACATAAATACATAAAAATGTAGAACTGTGACAGTTAATATTGAGTGTCAACTTGATTGGATTGAAGGATGCAAAGTATTATTCTGGGTATGTCTGTGAGAGCATTGTCAAAGGAGATTAACATTTGAGTCAGTGGACTGGTAGAGGCAGACCCACTTTCAATCTGAGTGTGTACCATCTAATCAGCTGCTAGCGTGGCTAGGATAAAAGCAGGCAGAGGAAAGTAGAAGGACTAGACTGGCTGAGTCTTCATCTATCTCCCATGCTAGAGGCTTACTCCCCTTGAACATGGGACATCACGTTCTTCAGCTTTTGGACTCTTTGACTTGCACCAGTGGTTTGCCAGGGTCTTTTGGGCCTTTGGCGACAAACTGAAGCCTTCAATGTTAGCTTCCTTACTTTTGAATTTTTAGGACTTGGAATGACTTCCTGGCTCCTAGCTTGCAGACGGCCTATTGTGGGACTTTACTTTTTGATCATATAGTAAATAAACCTTAATAAACTCCCTTTCATGTATATGTCTATCCTATTACTGCTGTCTCTCTAGAGAATCCTAATACAAGAACTAATAAATTTTTTTCTGATTTTTTTATAATTTCTTGAAAACTTGGAATTATAGATAAACTAAAAAAGAAAGAGATCCATGTTGTTTAGTGAATTCTAATCTACAACCTTCTTTAATTTTTTAAAAAACTTTTAGACTCTTTGCTATAAACTACGTTGTTTTTAATTGAAAATACTTTCTCCACCCATGTCGGGTTATATGGCAGCTCACAGAAAATGTTTCTAATCAAACATATTTTAATTAAATTTGTTTTATATTGCAATGAATAGATAGTTGATACTTTATTTCAAATATCTTCACAGGCTCTGGTTTTCATTTTCATCAGAGTACCACTCTCTTGTCTACTTATAATGATTTTGGAAGTTTTATGTCATTTGAGTTTATGGATATATTTTTACCTTCATCTTATTCTGGCACAGAATATGAATTGATTGATATAAAATTAAGAATTTCATTAAATATTTTTCACAAGTTGAAATATTCCAAACTAAAATTATTGGATTCAAAATTAAAAATTTTACACTATTTGAGCTCAAGTTATTTAAATTTTTTCTGTTGCAAGTAAATGTTTTCTGTGATAGCATTTGTTGAATACTTATATTTAACACATTTAACTCATTTTGAATATGGGGCAACTATATTTAGAGGCTATGTTTAAAAGACATTCCAGCAAAAGACCAAGAACAGGCAATTCAATCTTGAATGAAAACAAAATTTGAAGATGGACTACCCAACTTTATAATGTACTATAAAGATACAGTGATCCAGACAGTGTGGTATTCGTGAAACAATATATCTATACATTAGTGGAACAGAGTAGAAAGCCCAGAAATAGACCCACATAAAAAGAGTCAACTGATATTTGATAAAGGAACAAAGGCAATGCAATGGCACAAAGATGATCGTTATAAAAAATGGTGATAGAAAACCTGGAAATTCACATGCAACAAACAAATCTAGCTATGGACCTTACACCCTTCTGAAAAAATGTAGGTAACTCAAAATGGATCATAGACCTAAATGTAAAATGCAAAACTACAAAACTCCTAGGAAGTAACATGAATGAAACCCTAGATGGCCTTCAGTATTTTGATGACTTTTTAGATCCAATATGAAAAACACAATCCATGAAAAATCAATCAATAAGCTGAATTTCATTAAAACTAAAAATTTTTCTCTGTGAAAAACAATGACTAAAAAAACTAGAAGGTAAGCCACAGATTGGAAGAAAATATTTGCAAAAGGCACTTCTGAAATAAAGCTGTTATTCAAAATATACAAAGAACTAACAATTCAACAGTAAACAATGAATAGCCTGATTAAAAGGTGGGCAAAAGACCCAAAAAGACACTTTACCAAAGACACTTACAGATGTCACGTAAGCATATAAAAAGATATTCAACAACATATAACATTAGGGAACTGCAAATTGAAACAATGAGACACCACTATGCAGTTATAAGAATGACCACACTCCAGAACACTGACATCAAATGCTGGAGTGGATGTGGAGCAATAGGAACTGTTGTTTATTCCTTGTGGGAATGAAACATTATATGTACACTTTTGAAGAAAATGTCATAGTTTCTTACAAAACCAAACATACTCTTACCACAGAACCCAATCAAGTTATTTAATATATAGCCAAAGGGATTAAAAATGTATGTCCACACAAAATTTCACACGTAACGTTTATGGCAGCTTTATTCACAATTGCTAAAACTTGAAAGCAACCAAAATGCCCTTTAGTAGATGGATGAACAAATAAACATGGTGTCTGCAAACAATGTGATTTTATTCAGTATGAAAAACAAATGAGCTATCAAGCCATAAGAAGACACAGAGGAAACTTAAATGCACATTACCATGAAGGATGCCAGTCTGAAAAGGCTACATACTATACCATTCCAACTATATGACATTCTAGCAAAGGAAAAACAATGGAGACAGTAAAAAGATCAGTGGCTGCCAGAGTTTAGGGAGGAGGCGGAAAAAAAAGGCAGAGCACAGATGGTTTTTACAACAATGAAACTATTTTCTATGATAATGTAATAGTAGATACTTGTCATTAAACATCTGTCAAAACCTGTAAAATGTATAACACTAACAGTGAACTCTAATGTAAACTATGGACTTTGGGTTAAAATGATGTGTCAATGTAGATTTATTGACAGTAACCCATATAACAATTTGGTATGGGATGTTGATAGTTGGGGAGTTTGAGCATATGTGGAGACAGAGGGTTTATAGGAAATCTCTGTACTTTCCATTCTGAACCTAAAAGGGCTCTAAAAATTAAAGTTTATTAATTTATAAAACACAAGTGATTCTAAGATACTAATATTTATTTTAAGTGTAGTTTCCAAAGTCTCAAACATTTCTAACATTTAATTGGCTAGCAACAAAGACAGAAAACATGAACGGTCATGCTGCAGTACATTTTTAATAGACATCAGTATACTCACAGTTATATTAACTATGCATATATGACAATTTTTTAAGTTTGACAACTGTGGCTTCTATTTTAATTTCTGAAATATTTAAAATTCTTTAGATGAAATTTTGAGTTGTATAATTGTTGCAACAAAATCTGAATACTTTGTAATTTCTACCTCACAAATTTCTTAATTTGATGAGAATGTTATTTTTACCAGGATGCTGTGCTACATCAAAATTTATATCCATATCTTTGCCAAAATAATTCATAATTTTTATCTAATACTAAACTTTTTAAATGAATTACATTGAAAATGATATTGATGTTTTCTCTTAAACAGATAAGACTTCTAAAAAATTTATCTGAGTCCACAAGTATGATATAGAAATGATTAATTATTGGAAATAATTGATATTTTATTCTAAGTACTTCATGCCACTGATATAAAATAATTACCCTGTAATTGTGTGGAAATTTATTTTAATGAAACCAATGAATAACCAGTTATTATGTCATTTTAGTATGTGCACAAAAATCTTGGAATAAGAAAGAGCAAAATTAGTCCACAAAACAGTTATTTTATCTGAATAACAGTACTCACGTGTGTGATAAAAGTTGAAAATATATATTATGCCAGTTAAATGATCAATTGCAACTTGCTTAAAAATTGTAAAGTCAGTATTTATTTTTAAATTAATTTTGTACATATATTTTTTCATTCTTCAATCCTACAAAAATGGATTTAGCATAATCTAACAAGAAAGTAAGTGATTTTAGGTATGTATATTCACTGTTGGGAATGGTGCTTGGTGTCGCAAAAATCAACACTGAGACAAAGGGTCTCTCAGCAAGGCTAGTTTACTTTCTGCAGAAAGGGTGCCACTTGCTAGCAGTCTTGCCATGAGAGAACATAGGTTGAGCAAACATATAAAACTATTATGTTGAAAAAGAATAATTGGATTAAATATTTGAATTATTAGGACAATATAGTAATATGTACTAATAATTATGACTAAATAGTTTAGTTATAAGCTAAATATAACAAAACTTTATTTTACAACTTACAAGGGAACAAGTTAAAAAACACTGATAATGCTTGTTGTGTTTCCTGGCAGTCAACAGAAGTCTTCCTGATAGGAATGTACAAAACTGGCTGATATAGAAAAAGAATAAGCTCCTAAGGATACTGAGTAATGAGAAGTGAGATGAACCAAAAACATTCATAAGTATAGAATTAATAATATATTTAATGTATCTTTTACATTTTGATTTATTTTTTACCAAGCATATTCTGTAGGATATGTAATACTATAGGTAGTAATTACAAATGTATAAAAAATTAATCCATAATTTCACTGACTTAATGTAACAAATATTTATTTCTTGCTCACTTTGTATGTCTGGTGAACATTTGGCAAGTACTCTGATCCACATGGTCACTCCAGCATTCAGGCTGTTGGAAGCTTGTCATCTCTGTGTCAGGAAAACAAAAGATTGGAGATCATAATTTTATTTTATTTTTTTACTGTTTTATCCCAGAAGTAAAACATACCAAATGCAGTATTTATAAAAATTTTAGTCTCCATGTCTCTGGGATTTATATATATATATACACACACACACACACACACACACGCGCACACACATTTATATACTATATATATTTCAAGTGATTTAATCTCATGTTCACTGCAAAACACTTTCTGAAAGTTATAAAACTAGTAAGTAACCCTAGTGAATGGAGCCGACAATGAAACCCAAGTGTCTCTTCTCTAACATTGTCTTTCCAATATAGCACATTGCCTTTCCAATATAGCACATTGCCTCAGTAGGTTGAGAAGTAATTCCAAATATACTCCCAAATGTCAACTTTCTGTTTTTATTAGGATTATTTAGAAAGATCCTTAAGAAAATGCTATTTTTACTACATAATATAGTTCTATTGCTATTTTAAAAGTAAAATTAAAAAATGATTCTAAAAAGGAATGTATACTTGGATACGTATTAATGTAGTCAGGTCAAGTTTTTTTGTTTGTTTGTTTGTTTGTTTGTTTTCAGTGAGAAAGAGATAAAAGAGACATGTATACACACACACACAAACACACACACATACACACACACAGAGTTGATTACTGTGAGGGCTATTCTCTCAAAAGGATTACTTCTGCTTTCTAACTACTCTTTTTCCATTTAATTTGTTTCAATATTTGTCACATTATAGTTATCTCCATGGTGATGAACTGTGATATTGCAAACATTAGCTAAATCAGGCTGGAGGAAAATATAATTGGGGAACAAAGGGCCCTTGGTTCACAGAAAAATAACCTGGTACACATCAATTATGAAAAAGTTTGAAGGAAAACAAAAGAATAGTATAAAAGGATCCTAATGATCAGATATGATACAAAAAGAAGAGGAAATTGAAAATTTAGCTTTCCAAAGGCCTTAGAAGTAATAAACTGAGCAATAAGCTCTTGATATAGTAGTAATCACTATCTTTTTAGGATATTGGCAGTGCTTCAGATAATAAGGAAATCCATGTCATTTTTGATTGGATAAGAAGAATGATGTATTTTTGAGATACAGAGATATAAGAAATGTAAATAAACAAGAATAGTTTTTTTTTTTTTTTCTTTTAAACCTCACAAGTTTAATTTCGTGGTGTTGCTTTATTTAATGGGTTAAGGGAAATCCATTAGTGAGTTTATCTGTTCAAATTTCAGAAGTCATTATGGAAACAACCTCCTTTTTCTTTTTGAAGTTTACTGTTTCTGTTACCTGCAGTAGAATCCCATATGCAAACAATTAAAATATATTGTATCATATGTTAAAAGATAAATGTTCTTCGTTCCCTGTTTCCTCCAGGAAAGTATTATTAGTGGCCTTGCCAGAGAGGTTTTTAGACAAACTTTCCTGATTCTATTAAAAGATAAGAGCCCTTTAATCACCTTTGACACCCTCCATTCCAATATATCTAATCCCTGAAAATTATGCATTTATGTATTCAACTACTCAATGAATATTTGCTGAGTTTCCACTATGTATAGGCACAATTCTAGTGTTTATCTTCCATAGTATAAAGAGTCAGTAAGTTGACATTATATTTGAAAGTCCTCTAAAATACCATTCAAATGTATGTTTACTCAATATACGTGCTCTCCACAAACATGTATTCCTACAAAACATAAACATATGAAATCATACTTTCAAATCACATTTTAGAGTCAGTACGTACTTTTTTAAACTTTTAAGTTCAGGGTACACGTACAGGTTTGTTATATAGGTAAACTTGTGTCGGGGGAAGGGTTGTACAGATTATTTTGTGACCCAGACAGATATTAAACGCAGTACCCACTAATTATATTTCCTGATCCTCTCTCTCCTCCCACTCTGCACCCTCTGATAGGCCCCAGTGTCTTTTATTCCACTGGATGTGTCCTTATGTTCTCATTTGGCTACCACTTATAAATGAGAACAGGTGTTTTTGATCTTCTGTTCCTGTGTGAGTTTGCTAAGAATAATGGCCTCCCAGCTAGATCCATATTCTTCTTTTTATGGCTGCATAGTATTTCATGGTGTATATGTACCACATTTTATTTATCCAGTCTACCATTGATGGGCATTTAGGTCTATTCCATGTCTTGGCTATTGTAAATAGTGCTGCAGTGAACATTCATGTGCATGTGTCTTTATAACAAAATGATTTCTGTTCCTTTGGGTATCTACCCAGTAATGGGATTACTGGGTCAAATGGTGGTTATATTTTTAGGTCTTGGTGGAATTGCCACACAGTTTTCCACAGTGGTTGAACTATTTTTACTCCCAATAGTGTAAAAGCATTCCTTTTCCTCTGCAACCTCACCAGCACCTATTATTTTTTGACTTTTTAATAATAGCCATTCTAACTAGTATGAGATGGTATCTCATTGTGGTTTTGATTTGCATTTCTCTAGTGATCAGCAATGTTGAATTTTTTTTCATATTTGTGTTGGCTGCTGTATGTCTTCGTTTGAAAAGTATCCGTCCATGTCCCTCTGCCCGCTTTTTAATGGGATTGTTGTTGTTTTTCTTTTTTTTTCTTGTACATTTAAGTTCATTTTCCATGCTGGTTCCTAGACCTTTGTCAGACGCATGGTTTGCAGAAATTTTCTCTCATTCTGTAGGTTGTCTGTTTACTCTATTGATAGTTTGTGTTGTTGTTGTTGTTGTTGTGCAGAAGCTCCTTAGTTTAATGAGATCTCATATGTCAACTTTTGCTTTTCTTTGTATTGATTTTGGCATCTTTGTTATGAAACATTTCCGATTTCTATATCAAGAAAGAGATTGCCTAGGTTGTCTTTCAGGGTTTTTACAGCTTTGAGTTTTACATTTAAGTCTTTAATCCACCTTGAGTTAACTTTTTAATATGGTATAAAGAAGGGATCCAGTTTCAGTCTTCTCTATATGACTAGCCAATTATCTCGGCAACATTTATTGATTGTTTTGGTCAACTTTGCTGAATATCAGATAGCTGTAGGTGTGTAGCCTTATTTCTGGGCTCTCAATTCTGTTCGATTGGTATTTGTGACTATTTTTGTACCAGTACTATGCTGTTTTGGTTACTGTAGCCCTGTAGTATAGTTTGACATGAGGTAGTGTGATGCTTTTAGCTTTATTCTTTTGGCTTAGGATTGCCTTGACTATTCGGGCTCCTTTTTTTGTTCCATATGAATTTTTCAATATTTTCTAGTTCTGTGAAGAATGTAATTGGTAGCTTGATAGAAATAGCATTGAATCCATAAATTGCTTTGGGCAGTATGGACATTTTAATATTGATTCTTCCTATCCATGAGAATGGAATGTTTCCCCATCTATTTGTGGCATCTTTAATTTCTTTGAGCAGTGTTTTGCAGTCCTCCTTGTAGAAATATTTTACCTCCTTGGTTAGCTGTATCCCTAGGTATTTTATTCTTTGTGGCAATTGTGAATGGGATTGCATTCTGGATTTGACTCACAGTTTGACTCTTGTTGGGGTATAGGAATGCTAGTAATTTTGATACATTGATTTTGTATCCTGGGATTTTGCTAAAGTTTTTTTGTCAGCTTAAGGAACTTTTGGGCTGAGACTATGGGATTATCTAGATATAGATCATGTCATCTGCAAATAGGAGTAGTTTGACTTCCTCTCTTTCTACTTGGATGCCCTTTATATCTTTCTCTTGTTTAACTAAAACAGTTGTCAAAGTAATTACCAATGATAGCTGTAGGCTTCATTCCAAGGAAGATATTTCTGTATTTACCTTACTCAGGTCCTTTTAGTTACTTTTCCACTGACCTCCAAGGTAACATGTCCTTATAACTTTCTTCCCACTCTGTCTGCTACTTCTAAAACTCTGTTGCAGAATTATTACTGTTGGCATTACTCAACCCTCAATCTTAGAGCCACAATACTTTTCATTCCATACACAAATAACTACTGTGTTTAGCACAAAATATCCTCTGATTCACTGACCTATATTTTCAAGTATCTGCTGAAGTTTAGTGGCTGAACTGCACTTCAAATTCAATATGTTGAACTCAGATGTCCTTATCTATTATTCTTCCATGGCTTCTTATCTTCATCAGAGAAGTATACCCTCTTCTATTCAAATAGCAAGTCAAAGACCTAAAAATGTTATTTGAGACTTCTTTTTACCTTCACTCAACATACCAAAATGTATCTTCAATTTCTATTAATTTAATTCCAAATAGTCTTCAAATTCATTGTTTACTTCTGTATTTTCAGTGCCAAACTCACTAGTCCAAGTAGCCATTAACCTTTGACTAGACGTTGGCAATAAAATAATAACACATATTTCTGCATATTTTCTATTTTTCTTTCCTCATTGTCCTCCATAATGCTGCCAGGGTAATCTGTTCACAACTCAAAACTACTTATATTACATTCCTGTTTAAAGTGATTCACTACTGTTTTGAGGAAGATATATAAATATGTAACTTGGTCATAAAATAAAGACTTCCTCCTTCTCAGCATCAACATATGTTATTCCACTTTGCTTTCTTTTTAAATTAGCCTCCACTGACATTTTTTCATCTGCCATGCTTTCTCTCTATTTCACATCTTTGGAAATCTATGGTATGGATGGTTGTGATCATAGAATGACATGATTAACATCATGGTATTGAATAACAGAGACATGTGTGAATCTCTGATACATTTCCTTGCTTTATAATTTAAAGGAAATTCCTTATGTTCTTTTTTTTTTCTTTTTTTAGAAATGAGGTCTTGCTATGTTATCTAGGCTGCCTCAAACTTCTGGGCTCAAGTGATCCTCCCACCTCAGCCACATGAGTAGCTGAGACTACACCACTGCACTTGGCTTCTTATCATTTTTAAGCTTTAACTACTTTATTATAGAAATGGAGTTAGTAGTAATATTAACTTTATAGGCTTCCTGGGTATATTAAATAATAATTTTACAAACAACGAGCTAAAATTCAACGTGTCAGTCACTGGTTTTGTGCATTTTGCCAAGTCATATACCATTTTTAGATATATTAGTCTACTAATCAGCAGGAGAATGTTGGACTGCATATGTTATATGGTGGATGTACTAATGTTGATATGAAGTGCTTATTAATGTTAAAAAATATTGGCTAAAAATAGAAAATAATCTTTTCCCCTTTTACTTCAGTTTTCTGGTAAAGAGTTATTTTTGAATAATACCATTACCAAATTCAGATAAATTGAATATTGGAAAGTTAGAACATTTTGTGTCTTAGTTTAATCAGTGCCCCAGAAACTTACTGTGCATTTTAATTATCTTAGGATATTTTAAAAATACAAAAACTAATTTATTCAAGAGTGATTTTCAAAATTCTACATTACTTACCATCTCCCAGGTGATGTTGGGATTCCTACCTTTAATTTACCTTTTAGTCATAGTAGTATAGATGGATAGAGAATATATTATCAGCATTAATCAATCTATGAACATTTTAACACGGTGTATTTCTTGACTATATTATGTTGTAAGAAAAAAAGAAGTATAAGTCATATGCGTATACTTCCCATCATGGTAATTAAAAAGCGAGATTAATTTTTTTTGGCCAGGCACGGTGAGTCATGCCTCTAATCTCAACACTTTGGGAGGCCCAGGCAGGAGCATTGCTTGAGCCAGGAGACCAGCCTGGGCAACATAGTGAGACCTTGCCTCTACTTAAAATAAATAAATAAATAAGCCAGACATGGTGGCACACACCTGTAGTACCAGCTACTTTGGAAACTGAGGTGGGAGGATCACATGAGCCTGGTCGATTGAGGCTGCAGTGAACTATGATTACACTACTGCACTCCAGTCTGGATGACAAAACAAGACCCTGTCAAAAAAAAATAGATTAACTTTTTAATAGAAGAAATTCTATTGAAAAAATTTAAATTGTAGTGATTGGTGCAAATCAAATGGACAGTTGCATCATGCTATATACATTGTAGATATGTAATAAGCTCTTAAAATGGGAATTCAATAAATGGATGGATTTTTATTTGCATGAATAATTAGGATAGAATTAAGAAGAAGAAGATTTGAGTTGAGATTTGGTGGATAGGTAGATACTAGATTCTTTACATACAAAAAAGGAAATTTTAGGATACGAAAATAACTTTGAACAAAGTTAGAGAAGCAAGAATGAAATTGTTACATGTAGAGATATCAGGGGGATTTCAAGTGAACTTACAGAACATGGAAAGATTTGGTTCTAGGCAGCGTAGGACTTATAAAGCTTTGGTTCTGGGCAGCAGTGTTTTGATGTGCTAGTAAGTCTTGGTGTGTTACATGCAATTTGCTACTTAGATGGTTTTAAGTACTCAATATTCATGTCATATAAATTAAGGTAAGGTCAATATTCAATATTATTTGTAGAGTAACAGTATTCAGTTACATGTCAATTCTATTCCTTGAATTCCAGAGAAAAATGGAGCAATAGCTGGCATTTCATGGAATTTCATATTGAGAGGCGTGTAACATAGACAAATGTCGGGTTGGCTTTAGCTCAAGCCATTGCTTCTTCATGCCGGATTTTCCATCTGTCATAAGTAATGTCATTGCTTACATATGTAATAGTAGTATAAATCTTAGACTGCTCTGTGGTGGAGACTAATGCCTGACACATAGTAGGGACTCAAAAAATACTTGTTCATTGAATGAAAGAATGTCCACCCATTAGGCAGGTTGGGCTCTGAATACAGGACTTCTTCATGCTAAATTATATTATTAGTTGTAATAACTTTGATAGGAAAGTACACATTGATATTGCCTTATTTTGTAGGAAGAACCACACACATTTATTTAAAATTCTGTCTTATTACCATCCACATTTAATAATAAAAAGATTAAGATAACTAAGTAGGTAAATTAATATTTTCAGAAGGACAATCCTTATCTGGAACCTCTATATCTTTGACATATATGAGCCATTTTAATACTGTAACCTTCCAAATGCTGGAAGCCAGGATCATCTGAGAGACTGTGCAACAGTTTACTTAAGGAAACACTAATATTTAGATGCATTCCAGGTTCCATTGAAAGGATCGCTCATTCAATAAAGCATCACTAATGTACCAATTGTTTTCTTGGTTGAAAATACAAGTATTTATATTCTCTCATGCTTCAACACATCTGTTGCCCCAAGTACCAATGTGATACTGTTCAAATTACATTACTATTCCAATATTGCCACCATTTTCATGTCACTTCTAAACTAGCAATGTAATTATATACACCTTTCTTCTGGTATTTATTATTAATGAGACAATAAAGTGGGTGATTAAGCATTTGCCAGTTGCGTCTGTAATCACTGGACCAGCCTGAGGAGAATAGGTTCAATAGCATGTCATCAAAAGGATAAAATCTTAATGAGTCATTAACTAGTGATGGAATTGTGAGGCACACATCAGATAGAGTTATTTTCTTGGCCATAAAAGAGAAAGTTGAGGCTGAGAAAATAATTTGTATGATATTTCATAGGAGAAATGAATACATAGACTGTATTTCTAGATTTTTTTTTATTTTCTCACCTTCTGATGCTCTGAAATATAGGTGAATTATCTTCCCCTTTATCATGAAACACTTTAGATAAGAATTATTTAGGAAACAATAATTACAAACATCCTCGTACCTTTGAATCTGTTTATTATAATTAACACAACAGTTATCTTAACAACATTCTAGTTTTGAGTCCCTTTGTAGTTTTTTGTCTTCAATTGCAAAGCAGATAGATAACCAAAAGTAATAGCCACTTCTCAATTTTTATGTCATTTAATTCATGTGGGTTAGAAATATATTTACATGCTTATCAAGATGGTTGATGTAGTGTAGATTCTATTGTAGCCTCTACAACTCAAGTCACTTGAGTTACTGAAAGATTAATTCCCATTTGGCATGAGGGGCACAGCTTGTGGCACATAGTTAAATGGCAGTGCCCTAGGAGAATCCCTAAGATATGACTACTCTTTTAGGTAGCCAGCCAACTCATTAATGAGACTTATAAACCTAGCCTTAGATACCAGCTGGAGGATTTAATGGACTCTGACTAGCGGAGGGTAAAAAGAATCACAACCAATCTGGCTGCTATGTGGCTTGAAAAACATTTGTAGGTCCTAGGGAGATTGTCATAGAGGATCAAGGAGTGGTATGATGGCAAATTTTAAATAATTTACCCAGAAGACTTCACTTGTAAGAAAGATAAATAAAAATCACTTTAGAGAGAGTATTTTTGAGGATCTTTATTAAGCTCAAGAGAGAAAAAAAAACTGTCAAAGTAATGGAGCCTTCAAACATGAATTTTCTACATGTGAGATAGTATGCTTCCCTATCTTTATTTTTAAAAGCATGAGTGATTACTTATCAGAGATGTATTAAGTGTATTTTTTGCATTTTTTGTTAAATATCTTGTGTTCTGCATAAGATTGTTCTGGTAATCAAGTGATTTAATAAATCACATAGAACAGCCTCTGCGACATAGAACATAAATCACATAGAACAGCCTCTGCGACACAGAAAATGCTTAAAACTGGTGGTTTTCAACTCTACTATTTTCAATAATTTTATAACTGTGTTTTATCAATTATGTGCTTAAACAGCAGCATTTGTTTTCTTTTTTGGTAATATGTAAAATAATAATGTATCTTTAAATCAATGGCAACTTGGATAGAATATGCTATTAATTTTATTTGTAATAATACCTGACAATATTTGACTTTCCCTTTGAGATAACACTACCCCACTAATAGCCACCTGTTCAGGAATTCTAATGTTTCATGATATTTATGGAAAACGATTATTCTGGAAGTTACACCTGGCCCAGGGCCAGTCACTCCATAAATTATCCAGTGACTATGGGATGAGCACCAGCAAAGAGCTATGCCAAATACGAACCATGTAAATTTGATTGTTTTCTCTACAATTTGGAACATAGACCGATTGTTCAGGAGTAGAAAATGAATGAAACAAATGCATAGAGAGGAATATGGATGCTATAAGAAAGAAAGACTGTGAATGTAATTTACCCTTAGAGCTAGGTTCTTCCCTGTTCTAAGGATTAATAAGACTATAATCTTTAAGATATGTCTAACATCTGTCTAGTTGGGGGAAAAATGTATCAACATCAGTTCACAAATATAAAGTATATACATCTGAATTGAAAATGAATTCAATAATTAAAGACTTAGCAACACCAAGAAGACTTGGAAGAATATCCCCAAAGCAAACCTCTCTTAAGAGTTTGGAGGTTTCTATGTTGGTGAGAAATGTCTCAAGTTAATTATTCGTCGTAAGTTTGCCCTTTTAATAACTGGAGATATTATTAGTCTTGGAAATATTACCATTATTATCAAGATTTTACGATCACTGAATTTCTCATAGAATTATTGTAAAATGTTTTGCTAACTGATGAAGAGATTCTTTAGAAATATGAGAATGTGACATATCTCTGTACTAGAGACTGCTATATGCACTCCATGTTCATTCTCCACTGTTTTATTGCAATAGAAATTTCAGCTTTAAATTCTATTTTGACAAAACATCTGTTACAATAAAGAAGTGTAGAATGAATATGGGGTGCATAGACATCCAGGCAAAGATTACATTTTCATTTTCCTTGCTGTTAGTAGTGACCATATGACTAAGCTTTTGCTTTAGGGATGTGGACAGAAATGATATATGATACTTCTGTGTCACTTGTATATCAATAAGTTGTTTACTCTACTTTTTTCATCTGGTGAAATATAGAGCTGAAATGAAAGCCAGCATTTATTATTCAGGTAAGAGGAATACTCTAGTGAATATCGAACAAGACGTAAGGAAGGTAATGACTTGGATGACTTCATGCGATAGAGATTCCCTTTTAATATTGGTCTCCACCCTGGCTTCTGACAAATTTCCCTTCACCTACTCCCTGCACATTGCCTAACTGCTTCAACACATACATGCCTTTTGTTTATGCTTCCTGTCAACCTTGGTATTTGAAAAACTTCTATCTTGTTTCATCTACAATAGTTCTTATTTCCTGGTTCTTAAGAAGCTTAGCCTATTCCATAACTAATGTACTCTGTAATATATTTTATATCATCTAATGACTTTTTTTTTTAAACAGATTGTATGATGGGTTGTTTTAGATTTTTCTCAAATGAAATGTTAGTGTTGTTAAGACTTTTTGCTCACTAAAAAGATGTATGCTGAAAAAATGTCTCTTAATATCATGGTACTAAATTTGACCTTGCGAATTAAGATAGCTTTAAATATCTCAAACTTATTAAATCCAACTCAGCCCATAGATAAGTAGGTGGATAGATACATAGATAGATGAAAAAAAAGTAAGAAAGAGAGAGAGAAAAGAAGAAAGAAGCTTAATTGAGTATGGCCAACTTTAATCATAGATGTTTCTGGAAAGGGTAGCTATGGAGTTGAGGCATGAAATCTGCCCAAGCAGATCAAGAAATCCATGAAACAAAGAATCATCACTTAGATACATATTTTTATAATTTTAAATAAGTTACCATAACATGAGGGATTACAGGGGAAGATTATACACACATATTTAGATATTTGGCTTGGGGAATAATTTTGCTAAAAGGACCTTATTCCTGTAATAGAATGAACCATATATAGTTGGATTCCAGAATAGTTTAATAGTCACAGGAAAATCTACAAAAAATTTTTGAATAAATAAAAAATTTTCCTGCTTTGCAATTTTCCTAATTTTCCCAGTGATAATTGCAAGATCACCCAAGTGTGATTCATGTTGTAGAAATAACATGTGGCTATCATCAGGAAGGATACAAATGAGAATAATAAAAAGTCTTGGTAGTTGGGTCTACATGCTCAACATAAAATGTAGATCAATTACTTCATTCTTTCATTGATTGATCTGGAAGCAACCTCAGCTCTACTCCCTTGACTCACAAATGAGAAATTAAAGGCCAAACAGTTAGATAATGTAAAAGATTAATCAAGGTCATAATAATTAGGGACAGCATTAAATCTAGAACTTTTGTTTTCCTGGTTTCCAACCCAGGGATCTTCCCACTAAACCTTGTTGTCCTGAGGTGTCTATTTAAAAACAGTCTGGTTAAAATATGACTAGAGAAAAGAGGCAAGTCTCTCCAGGTAGCCAATCAACCGCAAAATTCCTGAAAGTTCATTCAGATAAAGCACATCTGGCTAGAGCACCAACGCATAGCTGTAGCAGTGCATGTAAAGGCAAAGAAATGGGAATCTGAACATGACTAGCAGGGTTTGCAAAGTCTGACACTGTGGGCAGTGGGATTCGGGCCACATTTTGAGTTGCTGGAAAGAGAGGGGAGGGTTTGAGCCCCAAATGGGGCCTAAATGAAGAATAAATCTGTTAGCAGAGCAATTACTCTTGTCCTCAGTACACTGCCTCCTTCAAGGATTAGTAGATAAATCTAGGCCTAGGCATTAATGTTTTCTTGGCACATCTTCCTCCTTCTGCACATCAATAACAATGTATTTACCCAATTATCAGATAATCCCACTTAAATTGATCAATTGATAGCTCCTCAGTCCCTTCAAAGCACTGCTTTGTTTTCTTTGGCCTCAAACACCTAAAAATATTTCTAGAGGTCAGGAAAGTACAAATTGCAAATTTATTATTCTTTGAGTTGCAGGATGACCTTTAACCAAGCATTTCAAATCTCTGTGTGGTGCCTTGGAAAAGTGATTTCCATTAAAGTAAACAGGAGTCCAAGGGCAAAAAGCTGAAGGGAGCTTTGAGGCTTAACCCTTTTATGAACTTAGCCCACAATGAGGAAAAACAATTGGCAATTGCTTATGGTACTTGTCATATTGAAATCACTTCACTTTGAAATGTTTTCTTCCTCTTTTGCTTTATTTTTGTCCCTTGACTTTTCAACTTAAAAAAACCCTGTACAAATTATTACAAAGTGATAACTCTTATGGAGAAAATCATTTATTCTTCTCATACATGGGCCATATCAAACATTAAATGAGTTTAATTTAAAGAAGATTGTTATAGATACTCTATTCTTGTTATCTTTTCACTAACAGATGAGAACTGCTTCAAGTCCAGTGCTTTCATAGTTTTAGGAAGAGTTAGCAGACTTAGCAATCAAAAATATAGGACATCCAGTTAAATTTGAATTTAATCCACAGTAGATGGATTAAATTTGTCAAATTAAATAGCTAAGTGATTTTTTAGTCTAAGTATATACTAAATATTTCATGAAACATATGTATACTAAAAATGTGTGTATGGTGTATTTAAAGTTAAAATATAAGTAGACACTCTGTAGTCCAATATTATGCCTGGAAGTACGACAATGGGAGAGCCTCTCACATTTTAGTTATTACTATTTTTTATTATACTTTATGTTATAGGATACTGGCACATGTATACATATGTAACATTTTAGTTGTTAATGGTGTGATGGCTACCAAAAAACAGCTGAGGCAGAACATAATTTTGGACACATTCTGCCTGATGTTAGTTTCCCTAAGAATCAAAAGAAAAAAAGATATAAGCAAGGTTTATAATTTAAAAAAACAAAAACAAAAAAAAACAAAAAAAACTTCTTTCATCAATACCACCGTAAATTTGCTTCCTACTTTCAACTGCATCTGTCCCACTTGTCTTGTATCATTCTCTTTACCCCACTAACTCCCTTTTTAACTTCAAGAATGTACTTGGCTATTCCTTATATTCACGTATTTTGATCGCACTGTTCCCATGTCTGGTATAATACTTAATGTTCCCACCTGTACCTCCTCAAATTTAATCACAATCACAATCTAAGTCTCAGTTCCTCTGTGAAACTTATCTTGTTATACAATGACCTTACTCTCCATCTTGAATCACTAGAGAAACACTTATGTCTTTTATTTGGTACTTACATTTCATTGAAATTCCTAAATTGTACATACTCCCCCTACCCCACCTCTATCTCTCACTCTCCTCATTCTAGAGTGCACACCCCCAACTCCTCAACCTTGTTTTTTTAGTTAAAGGACAATCTCATGAAGAAGAGGCACAGAACTTTAGTTTTATTTCTCTTCCAGTGATAATAAATATGCTTAGTATATATCTGCTGTAGGTAACGGTCTTAATATTTAACCAATCTCCTAACTTGAAGTCATTTTCTATCTTTGAATTAATTCAAACCAACTATTCATTCTTCCAAAAATATTTATTGAGTAACTATCACGTGCTAGATGTTTCCCTAGCTTTCAGATCACTAAAATGTAAGCTGCATGAGGGCAGGGATTATATACATCTTGTTTAGCTAAATCTCAGAAACTAGAGCATGCAGTGGAGGCATAATAGCTAAAATACTGAAAACACATACCTTTAAAAATCATTCACTGCTTTTTAAATAGGTAATATTTTCATTTTAATTAAATTTAAATGACATTTTTCACCACATAATCATTGCAGAGACAAGTGATAAAGCATAGCTCTATGAGAAAGGAATAATGAGAAGACAAAAACGCTTAAAGTAAAAGTAGATGTTCAATGATTATTGGTTGAATAAGTAAAATATAACCTACTACCTATTCTTGCTAGTTTATCTTCAGTTCGTGCTTTTTTTCCTTCTAGTACCACTACCTTAAATAAGAACTCATCCATCTCTTTCAAATGATCACGTTACTGTCTACAATAGTTACACCCCTTCAATCTTCAGCTTAATGTCTATAACACAAGTTGCTACTGGGATTATAGTGAGTACTAATGTATTTACTTCTCTGCTTATGTGCCTTCTATGATGTCTTGTTATATAAAATATACAGTCCACACTCAATAATGGCATATACAATACTTCACAATGTTGATCTAACCTAAGTCTCCAGACTTAGCTGTTGATTTCTAATTGCACACTCTTAGGCTCCAACCAAATCCATCTAATTCCCCTTTGATGACGTTGTAAACAGCTGGAGTTGTGTGGAGTCAGGTGATTACTAAATGTTGGGGTGAAGGTCAGTAAAATTTCTCATCGTTTTAAAACTCACCAGTCATTTGCTGTTTAATGCTTTGCATATGTTACTATCTGAAAGATCCTTGCTTATTTTTGTCTGATAATCCCTAGACTTCTTTTCCAGTCTTCTCACATGTAACTTTCTATATTATGTCCATCTGCCTTCCCTTCTTAAAAAGAGAAATTCCCTCTGTGTACTCCTATAATACTGTGTTTTGTCCATATGTCAGCCAGAATGAACATGCTCAGTCTTAACTCATCTATTCACATTTTGACTACCTTGTCTAGTCTCTGAGTTCCCTGAAGGCAAAGACCTTGCCCTGTCCATCTCTGTGCATATCGGTTCCCCAATATGTTCAATAGAACATGAATTATTGTAATAAGATTATTCTGTTTGGGTAGGGTCTTTCTCTTTTCTTGATGATCATTGTATGAGTATATTTCTTCCTGGGTTCTGGTTTTTCTTTTGCTATCCTTTATATATTTTTGGATCTTATTGTGTTAGGCAAGTAGTTTCTTCCACAATTGTGCAAAGGTAAGAGTTAGCCAGCATCCTCATGCAGATTAATGTACACAGGAAGCATGTCAGTGATTTATGAATGTGCCTGAGTTTTGAGTCTGAGATTATAAACGTCAAGCCAAAAGCTGATTATAATCCTAAGTTTCTCACAGTTGTGTTGACTTCTCTATCCCCAGCACCTGTTACTATACTATGAATATAATGACCACTAAGTTAATACTTGTTAATTGAATAAAAAACACTCACCAAAAGCCACAGAGCTGAAAAAATTCAGAATTATAACTGAAAGTCAGGAGAGTCTGATTTCTAAGATCATTTGTATTTAAATAGTATGCTATCTCTCAAGATGTCAATTATTTAATTTAAACTTATGCTACAGACCATGCAAATGGAGACTTTCCTATATACTCAATCTAATCTGTATGTTCAGATTTGCTCTTCTGGTGCTAAGTGCCTCATCATTTTCTCTTATGTAAATGGTTCATAAGATTGATTTTGTGTAATTTATAGACACCATTGTAGGTATTTTAGATTCCTGAAGATAGTTAATCATGACAAGAAACTTACTAGCACCATTTTGAAAATGATGCAGCTGAGGCATAGTGAGGTTAAATAACATGCTCAAAGTCAAATAACTAGCAGTTTTCAAGCTGGTAAGTCTATCTTCACATACATAGACCTTACATTCTAGAAAAGTTCAACTGGTCAGTATCTCTAATAGTAGAAATCAGCAAGGGAAGAGCTGTTAGCCAGAGTCTGGCTTATCAGCTTCTGAAGATTTACCTGTGTCTTCAGAGAATTGTGTCTACTGACCCCTGCCATATTGCTATCACTAACGATGTGAAATGGTGTCTCCCACAGTCTCCTTTTGTTTGCAATGGTAGCATTTCACAGACCCCGTCTGCTTGAACATAAATAGGTGCTAAATCTGTAAAAGCAGGCAAGAAAATAGCATAAACACAGGGCATGAAGTTGTTAAAAGTACCACCAGATAACAGCTCCAGTATTAGGAATACAGAAATGCATGTGGAGATATAACAGCTAACATATTGAATATACATGACTTTCTAAAATCATACATTGCTCCTTTCATGAGCAACATTTTCATTTTAATTAAATTCATGTAGTGTTTTTCACCATTTAGATGTTTCACAGACATGTATTAAAGTATAGCTGTTAGGGGAAAAGAGTGAATATAGGTCAAAAAACTTTAAATTAGGGTAATTTACTTAGCAGATTTTTATCGTGTGTTATTGGGGAAAATGAAACTTATGGGTAACATTAAATACACTCAAATATATAAGCATAAATTTGTACAAATACAAAAATAAGATATATGTGTATCTCCCCGTATTTACAGGTAATGAAAATATATAAATAGAAATATTCTTGAAATTGTAATATTCCTAATATAATCCAAATCCTCAAAAATTTCTTTTTTGCTTAGGAATGGTTGAGTCAGGTTGAGATTGATTGTATCTCCTAAGGGGCAAAGTAAGATCAGAGCCATTGCCTTAGAAAGAATAAGCCTTTTCATAAGAATACTTGAAGAGTCCTTATTGCTCTTCCATATAATGCTCATACTCTAATTGTAAACCAATGTCATTCTCTTTCAACTCATCAAAAGTCTTCAGTGTTCTCCTTCCACTTGAGCTGCCTGTATCTATGTTCACTCCTTTGTCTCTGTTGATTTAGTCTCTACTTATTCTTTAGGAAACTATGCATTAGATAACTTTTTAATTAATCATTTAATATAAAGTGTGCGTGTGTGCACATGTGTATTATATAATGTGTAATATAGTATATAGTATAATTACAAGTATTGTGCCCAGTTTGTTGTAACTCCTCTAGGGGTGATGATTTCTGTTATTCAGGATATATTTGAGATTTAATTTGTCAATCTTTTCTTTTGGAGTTGTGTCACATGTATAAAGTTCTCTCCAAATTTAGAGAAATTAAATGTGTTTTATTATATCACCATGTACTTTCATATATTTATATTTTTGCATTTAATTTTTTTATGAAAACTGGAATTTATAGAATCGAAATTTTGAGAAATTGATTCAAACTTATTTCCTTTTCTAGATAACTACCAAATTGTTTGAATATCACTTGTTGAATAGTCCAAATTTTCCCCACTGATTTGAAATATTAAAAAAATCTAAATATCCCTATATACTGAGTTTGTCTTGAGTTTTTTTAGTTCCATTAACATATCTATTTATGAGCCAGTACTATATTGTTTTATTTGTTATAAATTTTCTAAGCATTTCAGTATCTTATAAGAATAATAATATTGTCATTACATTTTCCCTTGGCTATACTTGATTTTTTAAAAAAAAAACCTGAAAATCAGTTCATTTAGTTATAAGAAGAAAAAATCTGTTTCTATTTTTATTATTCCCAAAGTTTGGCACCCAACTGGACCACAAAACTCTGTAGGTTTCTTTACATTTGTATCTTTTAACCAGAACCCCTGAGCAATGGCAGACAGTATTTTGAAACTCCTTCACGCTAAGAAGGGCTCAATGACTATTCTATTTATAACTTTAACCAGAAGTGCATTTGAGTCAAACCACTGCTTAATTATTTCCCCAGATTGCTTTTTCCATGTCTGTAATATATATTGAACTATTTTTTCAAGTACAAGGACTGAAGGTTGATCTCCTTCTTCTCTACAAGTTATTTTATATAACTCACCATCAGACAGTTGTGTGTTCTTCTTTCTTTTAATTTTTTTGTTATTAATAACATCTTTATTGAGAAATAATTTTCATTATCCCAATATAAAATGTGATGGTTTTTAATGTATTTATAGAATTGTATACAATGGCCATCACTGTCAATTTTAGAATATTTTATTATAGCGAAAAGAAGCCCCATACCTTTTAGATGTCAAACTCCCTAGTCTCCAACCCCGCAACCTCTAAGAAACTACAAATCTACTCTCTGGCTTATAGATTTGACTATTCTAGATGTTTTTTATATAATGAATCATATCAAATGTAGTCTTTTGTGTCTGGCTTCTTCAACTTGGCATAATGTTTTCAAGGTTCATCCGTGTTGTAGCATATATCAAGATTTTGTTCCCCTTTGTAGTATAAACATATTCAATTATATGAGGATACCACAAATTTATCTATCTGTTTTTCAGTCAATGGACATTTGGATTATTTCCACTTTTTGGTTGGCCATCATGCATAGTATCATTATTGTACAAGTTTTTGTGTGGACATGTGTTGTTATTTTGTTGGTTATATACCCAGAAGTAGAATTTCTGGGTCATATGATAACTCTGTTGAAACATTTGAAGAATTGTCTGACTGTTTTCCAAAGTGGCTTTACCACTGATATGGTTTGGAGGGCTTGGAAGAAGACAGAAAGATCTGGGAATGTTTAGAACTTTCTAGAGAGATGTTGAATACTTTTGACCAAAATGCCAATAGTGATATAGACAAGGAGGTTTAGGCTGAGGGAACTTCAGCAAAGGTCACTCATGCTATGCTTTAGCAAAGAGACTGGCAGAGTTTTTCCCCTGCCCTAGAGATCTGTGAAACTTTGGACTTGAAAGAGATGATTTATTCCAAAATAAAATAAAAAAGACAATTTAAATATATATATTTAAATATACATTTATTCCAACATAAAATAAAAAGAGATGATTTATTCCAGAATATACTCTGTCACCTCTTGAACACTTTGTTGCTAAGAAATTCCTTCTGCCACCTCACAGAAGTGGATTTCTTATGCCACTTGGCATTTGGAATGGGAGCATTTATTCAGTACCACCTGGCAAAAGAAATTTCTTAACAGAAAAGTGTTTAAGAGGTGAGAGAGTATAAAGGTTTGGAAAATTTGCAGCCTGACCATGTGTTAGGAAAGAAAAACCTAATTTCTGAGGAAAATTTAAAGCCAGCTGTAGAAATTTGCATAAGTAACAAGGAGCTGGGAATGTTAATTACCAAGACAATGGGGAAAATGTCTTTAGGGCATGTCAGAAACCTTCATGACTGTCCCTCCCATCCAAGCATGGAGGCCTAGGAGGAAAAAATTGTTTCGTGGGCCAGGTCCAAGCTCCCTCTGCTGTGTGCAACCTAGGGACTTGGTGTCCTGCATTCTAGTCACTCCAGTGTGCCTAAAAGGGCCCAAGGTATAGCTTGGGCCATTGATTCAGAGGGTGTGAGCCCAAGTCTTGATGGCTTCTATGTGATGCTGGGCCTTAGGGTGCGCAGAAGAGTTGAACTTTGGGAACCTCTGCCTAGATTTCTGAGAATGTGTGGAATGCCTGGATGTCTAGGCAGAAGTCTGCTGCAGGAGTGGAGCCCTCATGGAGAATCTCTGCTAGGACAGCATGGAAGAAAAATGTGGGGTTGGAGCCCCCACACAATGTCCCCACTGGAGCATTGCTTATGGGAGCTGTGAGAAGAGAGCTATTGTCCTCCAGATATGAGAATGGTGTATCCACTGACAACTTGCACCATGCTCCTGGAAAAGCCTCAGATACTCAATGCCAGCTGTAACAGCAGCCAGGAGGGCATACCCTGAAAAGCCACAGGAGCACAGCTGCCCAAGGCTATGCAAGCCCACCTCTTGCATCACTGTGCACTGGATGTGATACATGGAGTCAAAGCAGATTATTTCAGAGCTTTAAGATTTAATGACTACTCCACTCAATTTAAGACTTGCATGGGGCCTGTAGTCCTTTTGTTTTGGCCAATTTCTCCCATTTGGAATGGGAGCAATTATCCAATGCCTGAATCTTCATTGTATCTTGGAAGTAACTAACTCGTTTTTTATCTAACAGACTGCTAGGCAGAAGGAACTTCCCTTATTTCTGATGATACTTTGGACTTGG
This sequence comes from Macaca mulatta, assembly GCF_049350105.2. NCBI lineage: Eukaryota > Metazoa > Chordata > Mammalia > Primates > Cercopithecidae > Macaca > Macaca mulatta. Next base: position 91,539,751 of record NC_133419.1, read on the forward strand.
ACTTTTGGGTTAAAGCTGAAATGAGTTAAGACTTTTGGGGACTGTGGGAAGACATGATTGCATTTTGAAATGTGAAGACATGAGATTTGAAAGGGGTCAGGGGCAGAATGATATGGTTTGGCTCTGTGTCCCCATGCAAATCTTATCTTGAATTGTAATCCCCATTATCTTCATGTGTCAAGGAAGGGACCTGGTGGGAGACGATTGGATCATAAAGGTGGTTTTCACCATGCTGTTCTTGTGACAGTGAGTTATCATAATATCTGATGGTTTTATAACTGTTTGACAGTTCCTCCTTCACATGTTCATGCTCTTTCCTGCTACTTTGTGAAGAAGGTAACTGCTTCCCCTTCCGCCATCATTGTAAGTTTCCTGAGGACCGCCCCCCCCTCCCAGCTGTGTGGAACTCTGAGTCAATTAAATCTCTTTCTTTCATAAATTACCCAGTCTCAGGGAAGTTTTTATAGTAATGTGAAAATGGACTAATACAATCATTTTACCTTCTCACCAGCAGTTTGCATATGTTTCATTTCTCTACATCCTCATCAATACGTACTATTATCCAACTTTTTTATTATACCTAGTAGGTGTGAAATGGTATCTCATTGTAGATTTGATTTGCATTTTCCTGATGATTAATGATTTCAAACATTGAATTATTGCATTTGCTTTTTGCCTGAAGCATTCTTTAGTATTTCTTTTAAAGTGGGTCTGCTAGTAACAAAATTTTCACAGTTTTTGTTCATAAGGGAACCTCTTTATTTTACCTTTATTTTCAAAGATAGCTTTGATGGATGTAGTATTCTTGATTGGCACTTTTGTTTCTTTGAGCACTTCAAAAAATAACAGAGCCTTTCAGCCTTCATTGTTTCTACTTACAGGTCTTTAAGCCTTCATTGTTTCTTCATTCCCAGTGCCTTTCAGCGGTAAATTGTTTCTACTTACAGATCAACTGTTAATTTTATTTTGGTTCACTTTTAAATAAAGAAACATTTTTCTTTGCCATTTTCAAGATTTTCTCCTTGTGATTGGCTTTCAGCATTTTTATTATGATGTATCTGTTTGTGAAACCCTTTTTATTTATTATACGTGGAACTTTCTGAGCTTCCTGTATGTATACATTAATGCTTTTCAATAAATTTGGAAGTTTTTAGCCAATAGTTCCTCAAATATTTATCTTGTCTTTTTCTCCTCTTAGATACTTTCATTATGTTTATGTTGATGAGTTTAATGGTGTCCCATATTTCTCTTAGGCTCTGTTATTTTTTTCTCTATTCCTCTTTCTGTCTGTTCTTTAGGTTACATAGTATGAATTAATCTATCTTCAAGTGCAACAATTCTTTCTTCTGCCAGTTCAAATTGACTGTTATTTCCCTCTATTAATTTTTTTTTTATTTAAGTTGTACTTTTTAGCTCCAGGTTTTCCATCTGGAAATTTCTTTTTTAATACATTCTATGTTTTTGTTGATATTCTCTATTTGATGCAATACCATTGTCATACCTTTATTTACTTTCTTAATTATCATTTCCTTTAGGTCTTTCAATATATTTATAATAGCTACTTTTAAGCTTTAGTCTGTTATATAAGACATATGATTACTTTCACAGGCATTTTCTGTTGCCTAACTTCTGGTGAATGAGTTATATTTCAAATTCTATGTATGTCTCATAATTTTTGTTGTTAACTGAACTCTTTAAATAATATATTGCAGCAATATATTATCTGGGTACTGGTACTCCCTCTCATGCCAGGCTTGTTATTTTTATTTGAGTTTTTACTTGTTTAGTTATTAACTGGATTATTGTAGTAAAGGCTATGACCCTCACCCCACCCTCACCAGCAGTGTGACGTCTCTGAGATTGCTTCTCAGTGGCAAAGACTTCAATAAGTAAATAGTCACTCTGTTGTCAGTGGTTTTGCCAGAGCTCCGTTTGTCTGTCTCATTCCCTGATTACACCCAACTGTCAAGGTCCATGAATTTTCAGCTTTTTTTTATTGTTTTGACAATATCTGGAAGCATAAGTTGCTTCCCATATTAACCAAAGTTAGATTTGCTTGAAGAAATAATTTCTGAAGTCAGTCTTTGAAATTTGTTCTGATCCAAGGAGGGCTACTTCCATCTGTCTCCCACTTTTCTCTCAAGCAAACTAGCTGGCTCATAGTTTAGCTGATATCTTCAGTGGATATATTAATCTCCTTCACATTGTCTTTTACTACAAACTCCACTGTTGTTGAGAATGCTCATAGGTTTAAACTTCTCCATACTCTGTTGTAAATAAAGTCAGTTGCTTAGGGGAGAAATTTTAAATATGGTTTTATGATCTACTTTTCCATCAGATAAAATCTCTGAGCAGTAGGCCTGGTGCTGTAGGCAGGGAAAATGACATCAAGTTTCTCTGAGTGACACTCCTGCTTTAGAAGCTGAGTGCTCTGTGGATGGGGAAAGCAGTAGTTCTAGGTCCCCTCAGCTTGCCCCTCTCACTATGAAATCTTCACCACTTCAGCCTGCATATGAGTGATCCAGGCCCCAGTATTCTTAATGGCATTGCACTCAAAGTGGAATCTCTGTTGCATAGGTAGTGGCTGGGCAGGAGAAGGGAGCCCTCTTTTCTCCCAGGTACATTTGCCTAGAACTTAGTCTGAGCAACAGTTATCTGGGAGCAGAATGAGAAATACTGATATAAGGCCCTCCTGGAATGATAGTCCTTTGAGAAGTTAGGGGAAAGGGAGTCCTGTGCTCTTGACTATATCCATCTGGAGGATAGTGTCCAGATCTCTGAGACAAAAAATGAAAGGTAGGTGGCTCTTGCTGTGTTTATGGAATTTTGGTCATTTTTTTGAGTAAATGTTCCTTCATTTGCTGCATGACCTTAGGTATATTTCCAGAAACTTTAAATCATTTATTTTTAAAATTTGCCTTTAATTTTTTTATCTTAATTTTTTGCTTTTTTATTTTAGGTTTTGGGGTATTTTGTGTCAGTTTAAATAGTTTATTTATTTTTATTTTTTAGCAATTTTCACCAGTTTTAGTTGCGTGTGAATCTGGAGAGCTCCTCATGCTTTCTTGCCAGAAATAGAACTTGTTTTCCCTTTAAAAATGAAACAATTTTCCTTCTGTGTTTTGCAGGGCAGATATTTCTAAAATCCCCAGTGGCAGCAGCCTCAGATAAGAAGGCAGGGCTGCCAGAAACTGCAAGGGGTTCTAGACTTGTGATTGGAATCATAATTCCACAGAATCATGGAAAACCAAGTCAGAGTCTTGGAAGTGGGCAATCTTTAGTTCAATCTCTCTTAATTTTGTGAAAACTCACCATTTATTGATCAAATGCATTATATTTAAATTCACTTATTTGTCACATATATGGATGCAATAAAAACAAAATCAAGTAGAAAAGCAAAACTTTTAATAAGAAGCAGCCAGATATTCCCTCCTTGTCTTCTCTATCTTAGACTAACAAACCAAACCAAGTTCATCTATGTCTAACTTTTTGTACAAAGACATAAACATAGATTAAATTATTTCTTACTGCATGTAAAATATTAATACACATGCACACACACACACACACAGACTCTCTCATTTACCTCTCCCCAATTTTTTTAAATTTTATTTAAGTTCAGGGGTACGTGTGCAGGATGTGCAGGTTTGTTACACAGGTATGTGTGTGTCATGGAGGTTTTTAATACAGATTATTTCATCACCCACATATTAAGCTTAGTATCCATTAATTATTTTTCCTGACCCTCTCCTTCCTCCTACCCTTCACCCTCTGATAGGCCCCAATGTGGGTTGTTTCCCTCTAAGTGTCCATGTATTCTCACCATTTAGCTCACATGTATAAGTGAGAACATATAGTATTTGGTTTTCTATACCTGCATTAGTTTGCTAAGCATAATGCCCTCCAACTCCATCCATGCCCCTGCAAAGGACATCATCTTGTTACTTTTTATGGCTGCATAGTATTCCATGATGTATATGTACAACATTTTCTTTATCCAATCTATCATTGATGGACATTTAGGTTGATTCTATGGCTTTGCTATTGTGAATAGTGCTAGCAATTACTGGTTGTTTTTCAATGTTTAAGTTTTATATTCATTTGTTTACCTAATGTTGAAACTCACTAAAGAAGTGTTGGCAGCAGAAATTGCCTCATCTCTATTGAAAACAGACCCTCAGATCCTACTACCTTATAATTCCCATAGTCAGGGCATTCACATATGAACTGGGTTCAGCTATATAGCTGTAAAGTCCTGGAGTTTTTTTTTTTTCTTTGAATACTGCATTTTAAAAAAGTTTCAATAGGTTTTTGGGGAACAGGTGGTGTTTGGTAACATGAATAAGTTCTTTAGTGGTGATTTCTGAGATTTTGGTGCACCCATCACCTGAGCAGTGTACACTGTACCCAATGTGTTGTCTTGGAGTTTCATTGTAGAGTTAGTGATGTAAGAAAGATTTTAAAAGTGGATAATTCATTCTTGGAGAGTCATTATCAACTCTCTCCAGCAGCAGTACAGCTACAAATTCAATACTCAGTGGTGCTGCTACACACAGGCTTATTCTAAAAGATAATTTGAAATGTAGTTTGCTTGCCTGGAATCGCATTGTGCCATTTTTTTTTTTTCTTTCTAATTTCTGTTTTTTCCAGCCTTCCCAGAAATTCTGTGAGCTACATGGGGCTCTTCCTACAAATGCCTTTTCTACTTAAAATGACCTAATAAAGATTATATTACACTCTTTATTCAACTTTCCAAATGACATAATATTAATTAAGTTCTTTTCTTTAACCTCTGATTTATTGTTATGTTGATACTGAATTATCCTGTTTTAGCCCATCTCCCTTTTATCTTTCATCACACAAGTAGATTCCAAGTCCAGAGTTTTGAGATCCTTCTTTCTTCAATTAGTACATATTGGGCAAATTTGGGTGGAGTTGCTATTTCACCTGACAACATTCTGCCTTTCGCCTCAATTTTAAAACATGTAGTAAAATGTCTTATTTCCTGATGGTCCCACTCTCATTTATTTTCTTTTATAGATTTACTGCCTTAAAAATTCATCACTGTCAATTTAAAGATTAAAAAAAGAGAAAAGTATGTAAGCTTATGTATCAATCTTAACCCAATAGCTTGAATTATCTTTTAGCTTTATATCTGCCAAGTCCTAGGACTTAATAAGTTTTTACTGGATAAACTATTTTCAAACACTTTGTATTTATTTATAGCTACTTCCTTTTTTATTCTCCTAAGTTAATATTTTATACCAAAGGTAACTGACAAGTTAACTATAATGTACAAATGATTTGCATATTTTTCTGATTAGCTATGAGTTCTGTGGCTGTCGCTGTGTCTTTGCCTACTAAGTTCTGGCAGAAAGGGAACACTATTTCTTACTTGAAATGCCTATATTGTCTGAGTATTTTACCATACAGGTCATTATAATACTTTTTTCCTCGTAGCAACCAAATTATTTTTGAAATTTAAATTTTCCTATTTTTCAGAAGAAAGCATTTGTAGTCACTCTCCTGCTTCGAGGTTTTTTTTTTTTTCTCATATATTCTTCCAAGTCATTAAACCAAATGTATCATTCTCTTCTACTAGTATGTCATCAAGGTTAAATAATGTTAAACTAATAAACTCTCTGATTAGTGGTCAGCTTTGAGTAAGCTTTGTCTGATTTGAAACATTGTAACTATTATATGCTTTAATATGCAACTCTCTTCTTCTAAACTCAAATAACATTTTTATTGCCATTGTACCACTCAATGTTAATTTAGCACAGCTCATAAAAAACTCAATAGAAGTGATGAGAGTAGACATTTAACCACTGACCTTCATGATTGAATCAAGTCTGAGCAGTTTATGTTTGCTGGGGACACCTAAGCCTAGTCAGCTAGCAGTCCTTGTGAACTAGGGTTTTCATTCTTCCCTATCAGTCTTGTCACTGTCGGTCATTATACTGTATCCCCTTGAATAAGTTACCTATTATCACTGATCTGTTTTATCATAAGGTAAATTCATAACAAAAAAATTATATTAAATTAAGTTGAAATGTACTGAGTGCTTACTATGGACTAGATACTATTCTAGGTTCTAGGAATACATTGAATAACAAATATTCCTTCAAGGAGCTTCAGCTCTGCTGGTGTAAACCATTGACCAACAAATAAGTAAAATATATTGTTTATCAGGTAGTGAAAAGTGCTGTGAGATAAATAGCTACATAATAAGAATAAGGAGAGTTGGGGAAGAAGGATTAGCCATCTTAAATAGGGCAATTAAGGAAGCCTTCACAGATAAGGTGGCATTTGAACACAGATTTGATGGAGGTGAGGATGTGAGTCTTAACCATATCTGGGAAATAGGTAGTCCAGGCAAAAGTTACAGCAAGTTCAAGTGTCCTGAGACAGGAATGTGCTTGGTATATTTGATAAACATAACAGAATCAGTCAGGATAAAAGTTGTAGGAGGTAAGGTAACAGGGTTAGGATGGGAGCAGATTTATGAGAAATTTGCCAGCCATTTATAAAACTTTGGCTTTTACTCTAAATGAAAGGAGAAGCTACGGGGGGGTGCTGAAGATAGAAGTGACATCTTTTATTATAAAAGGATCAGTTTGGTTTTTGCATTGCCAATGGACTAGACATGGGGACAAGGGTAGAAGCAAGAGACATTTTAGAAGATTATTTCAACATTTAAAGTGTGAAATGATGATGGCTTGCACCTGGGTGCCCTTGGTGTGGTGGAGAAAGAGATTCTGTAACAGATTTTTTTTTTTTTTTTTTTTTTTTTTTTATGACAGGACATACAGAGCCTGTTGGTAAATTGTATATGAGGTGTGAGATTGGAGTTAAGGATCAATCCAAGACTTTTATCTGAGTAGGTGGAAACATGGAGTTGGTGTTTACTGAGATGTGGAAAAATGTGGTTAGGAGAGGAGGATATTTTTAGAGGTGAATATATTCCAAGAGTTTGGTTTTGAGGCATGTTAATTTTGAGATGTTATTTAAACATACAGTTAGCAATGTCATGTAGGCAGTTGGGCATACAAGTCTGGAGTTGTTGGGTGGTGGGGCTAGAAATATGCTTCATCATAGAGAAGGTATTTAAAGCCATGGGACCTGACATGGTAATTTAGGTGGTTAGTGAAAGTAGGTAAGATAATTTATTTTCTTCTTGCTTTAAAAAATTAGAGTTGATTTCTGTTTAACCTGAGAGATTTCTGTCATTAGCTCCTTTCTACCTTCCAAATTATCTCAAGCTGAGGATAAGGGATCCAAGGAATTTAGTTCAAAGAGTCATGCATAGAGAAAATTGATGTGTGAAAGAAGCCGCAATACAGATAAGTATCCACTACTGCTAAGGATAGAAGAATTAGGAGTAAAGATCCCAAATTCTTCATTGTATCCACACAAATGGCATGTCTGAGTCTAACTTTCTCTTATGCTTCATAGACATCAGATTCTTTTTAGGGACTTCAGGAAACCCGAAAGCAACCATAAAGTGATCAACTAAAATTATATAGTGGAAATAGCACAGTGTATGGAGTTCAAAAAACCAGTTTGTGGCCTGATCAATTTACTAGCTCTGATACTTTGGATTCATTGAAATTTCCTAGGTTGAGATTATTTATCTTTAAGATGTATACAATAATTTACGCCTTGAGCACAACAGTGAACTGTCTTTGAAGATAAAATGAAATAGTCTTTGAAAGAGTTCTGTGAAGTGAAGGGTCCTTAGTAGACACAACATTTCGTCATTGATATTGGGATCAGTAAAGTTTATTAATCCTGGTACAAAGCAAGAGTGTACTACGAAATGGAACATTAAGCTCCTAATATTAGCAACAGTTTTATCACTGATTGAGTTTATTTATTTATTTATTTTTTTCTGTGTTTAGTTCAGTGTTAGGAAATCAACATGATTGGTGTATTCAAGAAAATTCAGGTGGTAGAGGTTTAAAAAAAGAGTAAGATGCTGAAAATAAAAAGAAAAGTAGGACTATTGCTCTTGGAAAGTTAGAAACAGCATTGAACACTGCAGTGTGATTGCTTAGCAAAGACCTGTGGGGAGAGTGAATGAATTTCGGATAGATAGCCAGTTAGTAGCTGGAAAGACAATGAATAGTCAAAGCATGTTGGTCTTGAGGAAAGGACTGATATGGCTCTACCTGTTTTGAGGACATCCATAAGCTTCTACTTGGGAAGATAGGTCACAGGAAAACAGAAGATACAATGTGATTAGCACACACAATTTGAAAGAATCTTCTAATTGTCTTCAGGTAATTAGATAATCTGTTGTCATCAAATTGAGTATGGCTAGTAAATTTCTATCTCCGTTTTCATATGTAGTATATGTTTTGCCTCTTGCTGTGTTTTGCCTATTAAATTACACTGAAAAATCCTAGAATAAATGTTATCTCACAGGAAGCAGAACAATAGGATACATTTTAAATATTAATTTAGTATTTCAAGATTCATTCAGAGAGGTAGAAATGCCAAGGTACAAACTAAGTTTTCAAGTTCACTTTGTCAGATATATCTATAAAGATATGAAAGCTATTAAAATTTTGGTATGATTATTTCTTGCTTTGCTTACAAATTGAGGTTTGGATTATGTGATATATAAATGGTATAAGTATTAAAAGACATGTGATCCTAGACATCTTCATAAAAATGCTAAATATATGCCCTAAGAAATTTTATAAATTTAATCTTTTCAGTAACCATAAATAATACTTATGTATTAGTGAAGGATCACTATATGTAAGATCCTTTGCAAAAATATAAAATATCACTTAATTTTAGCAATAATTGTATTTTATAAATGATAAAATTAAGGTTAAAAGACAATTTTTGTGTATAGTTAAAAGCCAATAAGTAACCAAAATAAGATTCAAATACAAGTTTAACTTCAATTTATGTATTATTTTAATCATACCACATTGCTTAACATTATTCTCTCTATCAATATAAACTTTTAAGCTACTGCAATGAAGATCTAGACAGCATCAAAATTTAAGGGCTCCCAGGATATTTTCCGCATTTTTCTGATTGTTTACACAATCTCCGTAGCTAATTGTGCATGATTGTTTTCCATGTGCTTTTTGATATGACTTCATTAGCATTATCTCTCAATCCCAGTTAGTAGAAAATATTAAGATAGAATTCAAAATAACTTCTAGAGCTTAGTCTAGCACATAATAAAACTAACAATAGTAATTATAAATTGCCCAATCCCTACAATACTTAAGGTATATATTCAATATCGCTGTTCTTCACATTAACCTTAAAAGATAAGCAATACCATTTATTTCACAGATGAAAACATTGAGATTAAAAACAAATAAGTCATTTCCCTACAATGACAATGCCCTAACTGGGATAGAATCTCCCAGTAAAATTAAGTTCTAGTGCTTGTTTACATCCCAAATCATACTGTTTCCCTATTATGCCATTTAAGCAATGCTTATTGCACTACTACTTTCTTATGGGACATCTTGCATTCAGTGGCTGTAGAATACGGTGAAATAGGCAAAATAGAGAAAAGTAACCATATATGTTGAGTAGCAGAAAAAGTCTGAGAAAAAAAAAGTGTCAAATAGGTATTTCTTTTTGAGTTATTTTGGCTTTAGGAAGCGCTGTTTTAGGAAGTATTCTGAATTCAAATTTAGTTGTGTAGAAAAGAGAGCCTTTGCTTGTTAGCATTATCTTTCATGGAGTAGAAAAGAAGAAATGAAGTGTGCTAAGCATTTTCTAATCTGGGTTTTAGTTGATTGTTAAACCAATCTGCATTTTTAAGAGTGAATCTGACTTTCTGAATTTATACATTTATTAGAAAACATTAGACAAACCCAACTTACTGGATATCCTGAAAATTAATTGCCTAGGATTTTTAAAGATACCAACATCATAAAGCATAAAGGAAAGCAGAAAAACCATTCTAGACTAAAAGAGAATAAAAAGCTTCACGACCATTTACAATGCATAATACTTGATTCTGGACTAGAAAATATATACAGGCAAAGGATATAGAGATAATTGACAAAAATTGAAATTAGTTTCTGGAATAAATACTAATAATATTACTTTAAAGTTAGATTGACTGATTGTAATTACTGTAGAATATGAAAGAGAATGTCCTGGTTAATAAGTACACAGTAATGTACTTAGGAATAAAGCACTTAGAGCCAACTTACCCTCAAATTACTCAGATCAAAGTTTTAAATATCTAAGTGTGCGCATATGTGTGTGTGTATGTATGTATGTGTAAAGAAAGAGAAAGATAAGACAAAAAAGGCAGAATGTAATCAGTTGATGATTCTGGGTAAAGAGTATGTATGTGTGATACTTGTTTTATTCTCACAACTTGTCTGAAGCTTGAAAATGTATAAAAAATAAAGTTACAAAAATAAAAATAAGTAAAACAGCTGTAATTTGAACCCACTCATCAGTATAAACAATGTAGAACAGCCACATTTCACCTGACTGCAATGATACAAAACAACTATATAGAATTGCTATTAACTATTCTTGCCAAAATTGTCTAATCTGAAACTAATCACATCTTTAGATCTAATTTCAATTGACGAGAAATGTAGGATACAGGAACAAATGCAACGGCACTACGAGAAAGCAGTCATCAAAATCATAAAGCTGGAAAATTCTGTGGGAAAAAATGACCTGATTTTCAACAAATCAATGCCATGAAACATGTGGGTCTATTTTATATTAATTATTTTTAAAAAGTGTAACCAAAGTCAAACCATTTGTAAGTGATTCATTGGAAAAATTTGGAGAAATTTAAGTAAGGAACTGTTATTAGATTATGATAAGAACTATTCTTAATTTTCCGTTGTGTGGTAATAAAATTATGTTTATATAGCGACATTTCAATTAAATGTTTTATATTTTGAAAAATAGTGAAATATTTAAAGGCAATTATCATTGTGTTTGAAAGTCAATTTAAAACATTTTTTTAAAAGTAGACCAAAATGTGGGAAATACTAAGCTTGAGACCTTGCTGATAATTATATAAATTAAATTATTATTTGTATTTTTGGTATGATTTGTTATTTTATAACAAATTTGCAAGAGCTAAATAAAATTAAGTAGAATTGTGACTTATCAAGGAAAGTAGACTGGTAAACGTCAGCTTCAGTATGCAAAGAAGTCAGAGAGAAAACATATGAGAAGTTACAATTGCACACCAGTGAGCGTGGCAGACAATAATTACAGATCAGAGGAGGAAAGTCAGGAGGAAAATATAGTTATCAAGCTGATCCGGGTCTGAGATAAGAGTTGGAAATTGTATTAAGCTCCCAAAATAACAGGAACCACACTTGATGTGAGTTCAGTTTAGAAATTTGCTACATTCTCCACCCCTGGATTTTGATGGCAAGAGAACAACATTGGAAAAGAAAAAAAAATAACAGCTTTTCCAATAGTAGAATTACATGCCTATCATATCACAGAAAAATAATTATCCCCAATGCAAACTAAAAGTGGCATTAAAAATCACATACCTCTTGCTGGCAAGAGCGAAAGTGAAGAAAAATATAATGAAGTCAGAAAAGTATGCTGAAATCTGGAGAGGAAGAATTGGGTTTTTTGTTAGCCAAAAATTTTAAATAATTTTATTTCACTTTTACAGATACATTAATGGAAAATGAAATACTTATGCTGGTCCATATTTCTAGATGTAAATGTTACTACATGCAGAAGAAATAAAATACACAATTCTAAAACATATTTTTAAAATGTATCTCTAAAACCATAAAAATGAAGATCTCAGAGATACAGCATTATGTTGAAGAGGAACCTATGATGACTATTAGGCAATAAAATTATCAATTAAGAAGGAAAGACCTGTGTTTGAGGAAATTGTGAAACTGAATTATAAGAATATCGAGAAACAACAATGAGAGCATTGGTTCATATTTGGACATTTGTATTATCATTCCAGCAATAAGGTAATTCTCAAGATGCTGAAGAGTTTTAATGATAACAAGTGACAGAATCAACGTTAATCATAGTATAATTCTTCAAGCATTCATCAATAGTATCTCTAGTAGACATACTGCTAAGGTCATAGCTACAAAGACAAAAGGAGTATTTTTAGGCACTTTGAATCTGCAAGACAGAAAGTTACACAAATAATCACCATACAATTAAATAATTTTTAAAAAATTTATTTATTATTATTATACTTTAAGTTGTAGGGTACATGTGCATAACGTGCAGGTTTGTTACATATGTATACTTGTGCCATCTTGGTGTGCTGCACCCATCAACTCGTCATTTACATCAGGTATAACTCCCAATGCAATCCCTCCCCCCTCCCCCCTCCCCATGATAGGCCCCGGTGTGTGATGTTCCCCTTCCTGAGTCCAAGTGATCTCATTGTTCAGTTCCCACCTATGAGTGAGAACATGCGGTGTTTGGTTTTCTGTTCTTGTGATAGTTTGCTAAGAATGATGGTTTCCAGCTGCATCCATGTCCCTACAAAGGACACAAACTCATCCTTTTTGATGGCTGCATAGTATTCCATGGTGTATATGTGCCACATTTTCTTAATCCAGTCTGTCACTGATGGACATTTGGGTTGATTCCAAGTCTTTGCTATTGTGAATAGTGCCTGTCTCATAATTAAATAATTTTTATTCAGAGTAATTTATTCATTTGCAGTGCTCTTAAGAACTATTCATTAAAGACAATATAAGCTTTATAAACTTGGAGCATTTGAAGAACCAAATGAGAGTTGTATACTAAATAAACACTGCAAAAATATAAGAAATCAGCTCAGAAAGATAGACATCATGTGCATTATTGTAGACTATGTTAAGGAATTTAATTGTATTCTAAATCATTAGCTAAGAAAATCATTGACAGTTTTGAAACAGAAGAGTGATGTAATCTGATTTTATCACCCTGGGTGCTCTATGGAAATATATTGTAGGGAGAGCAAGAGGCACTGGAGAGACCAGGTTACAGACTGCTGCGATGCTCCAGGTAGATACAAACAGTAGTAAAGCATGACATAGAAGGATTTAACTTCACCCAGGAAATTTGGGAAAAGATTCTCAAGTAAGTATAAATGATTGACTTGAAGAGTGAGAGGGAATAAGAGTGTTTCTGAGAGCTGTAAAGATATTCTTCTTTGTTTTTAAGTTTTATAAGTTTGACATATATTAAGCCACATATGTTTAAGGTATACATAATTTGATGATTTTGATGCATTTCTAGGTCTGTAAAACTGTGGCCTCAATCAAGATAACGAACATATCCATTCCCTAAAAGTTTCCTTGTGGCTCTGTATAAATATCAGTCTTCAACTACTTCCTCACCTTCCCAAGCAGCCACTTATCTGTTTTCTGGTACTAAATATTAGTTCCTATTTTCTATAATATTTATGAGTCATAGAGTATATACTCTATCTACCTTTTAAGCTCAGGATAATTATTTTAAGATTTGGTAATGTCATAGTCATTCTTTTCTTTATTGCTGAGTAGTATTCAGTTATTTGGATATACTGCTGTTTGTTTACTCATTAGCTTGTTAATAGATATTTGCGTTGTTTCCAGTTACTGCAATTACAAATGAAGCGCCTATGAATATTCATATGCACATATTTTAAGGAAACATCATATTTTTGTGATTAATTGAATTTTGTTACATTTCAGTTTCTAATTGTTTCTCATATATAGAAATATATTTGATGTTTTTATATTGTTCTTGTGTCCTACCACCTTGCCAAATTCACTTTTTAATTCTAGTAGCTTTTTTGGGAGATTTTATAAAATTTTACATACAGAAAATCATGTTCTCTGACAATAAAGACTATTTTACTTCCTTTCCACATCGCATTTTATTTATTTATTTTGGTGCATGATTGCACTGGCTAGAAACTCTAGTCCAAGTTTGAATGAAAGTGGTAAGAGCAGATATGCTCTCTTGTGCCCAGTCTTAGTAGAATTCAGTCTCTTACCATTAAGTATGGTGTGAGATGGAGATTATTATTTTTTTTTTGTAAATGCCCTTTACCAAGGTCAGGAAGTTTCCTTCAATTTTAGTTTGCTGAGAGTTTTTATAAGATGACAATGGTGGATTTTGTCAAATATTTTTATATGTTTATTTAAAAAATCATATTGTTTTTGTTTTCAGTCTGTTAATATGGTGAATTATAGTGGTCATTTTTTCTAGGGTTATATTAATCTTCCTGGGATACAGCTTACTTGATTATTATTTATGGTGTTTTCTCTATATCATTGGTTTGATTTGCTATTTTTTAGAACTCTGCATCTAATTTTCATGAGTTATAGTCATCTATAGTTTACTTTAATATCTTAAAGATGATATTTTGTCTAATTTTATATTAGAATACTGCAATTGATTAATATGCAGGCCAATATCTGATTAAAAGTAGTTAAAGAGAGACATGCACACTACTCTGTGTGAATCACTTTTTATATATTTTCATTTTCTTTGTAAGTACCCCTTACAGAGCCAAAAGACCACATGCCTAGTCAAAGGTGAACTGCATTTAAATTTTGTGCCAGCTGTCAATTTATTGCCTTTCAGCTCCAAGTTCACACTTTCATCATTTGCTTTGTAATTATTGGTTGGGACCTTTTAGGTACATTTTCTTTGCAGTAAGCATGGTGTCAGTTGAGGTTGCCAGAGGGCTTTCTAGGAAAAGGGGTTTTCTCTTTGTTGCTGTATGTCTGTTTTTTTTTTTTTTTTTTTTTCTCCTCCTCCTCCTCCTCCTCCTCCTCCTCCTCTTCCTTCTCCTTCTTCTTCTTCTTCACATTGGTATGCCAAAACCAGAGGCATTCTGCTTCAGCTGTGAAACCAGAGTACACACCCTCTCTAAGCTTGGACATCTGGTCACACCCCATTGATCACGTTACTGCAATTATTTTGAAGTGGACACTAATCCAGGCTTAGTGCGATGCTTCCAGTGAGTGAGCTTCTGACACAATGATTCTTTTTGTGTGTCTGACACAATGATCCTTTTTGTGTGTCTCCCCTTAGCTTCTGCCTGCCTCCAGCCTGCAGGTTGCTTCTTGTGGCCCTCCTGATGTGAAGACTGCACATCCCAGGCTGGGCACTACTGCCCTGTATGCTCCCAATGTGCCAACTTTCTCTGCATGCTGGCTCACTAACCTTGCCCACTGACATTCCAGAAGTGTTTCCTCCTTACCTAGTGTCTGTGGACCAGCTCTGGCATGGGCATCCCAGTGAACATCTCCACCATCAAGTTGTCCATAGCATGCATTTTCCAATGAGGTCTGATTTCCAGTCTTGTAGGAGGGCTCCTCTCCACCTGTGTGGTTCATTCTTTGGTTATGCCTCCTCAACTCTAGCCTAATCTTTTGTGTTTTTCTTATACCTTTATGGTTATTCTGCTATTATTATTAATATTTATCTGTATTATACTTTCCCTGTTCAGAACTATTTCTCTTTGTTGGAGGCAGTTTCCAAATATGTAAGTTTTTCATTCTACTAGTGCATGTCAATTCCCATTGCTTGAAAACAAATACATCTACTGTCAAATAATTCACAATCTCACCAACAGCTGTAAAAGTTGAAATCATGCTTCTCCTGAAAGCACTTAACTATGTTCATATCTAGAGACTGAGTTCTTAATATAGTCTTACATCAAAAAATAAAAATGTTACTGTTAGCCAAACCAACACACAAGAGACAATCAATAAGGATAGAAATGCAATTCCTTACTTCAGACTTTGGTTGAGAACTGCAGTTCGTGCAAAACATATCTTTTGAGAGGGTTTAGGAGAGGCACTTTTACTTTGTTTAGCTTGTCTCACTTGTATCTTACTTGTACTTCCTTTAATCTTTATTTTGGATAGGGGAGCATTTTCCTAGAGGAATGCTGCTTCATTATTCCCTCCTGAGCCCCTGTGTCTCTTTAATGCCTTGGCTCTCCCAAATTATCAAGATTTCTCTTCACCTTGACCCTCTGGCCAGGTTCTAGAAATTCAGTTTTGGGGTTTTCCTGGTTGAAATTAAAAGGAACTTCACTTTTCTGCTGGAGAACAAGTGTCTCATGATGCCAAAGGAAAATATTCCTGACTTTTTGTCATCTAGCTCTCTTGACCCACATGATAACTGGTCAAACTGGAATAACACTTGAATGTTAAATGTTGTATGTTAAAAGGCTTTACATATATTTTCCTTGCTTAAATAATATTTCACGTGGCTCATTTTGAAAAAATATCTTGATTTGCGACAAGTTCTGGAAATATGTGTCTGTCAAAAGCAGAAAGAGGAGAGGGAGTTAATATTAAGATATATCCTGTTATAGACTGAATTCTTGTGTCTCCTCAAAATTCATATGCTCAGCCACAGCTCCCTAAGCAATGATATGTGAAGGTGGAGTCTTTGGTAGGTAATGAGATTTTGATGGAGTCTTGAGAGTGGGATCCTCCAGCTGGCAACTTGATCTTGAACCTCACAGACTCCAGAACTTAGAAAGTTAAGAACTATTCATTTATAACATCAAGAAGTGTTATCTCTTGCTTAAGCTACCCAGTCTATACTATTTTATTATACCAGCACAAGCTAAGAAAGACCACATCCTAATACAATTATATTGAATCAAATCTGTCTCTTTAAATTTTATTCTAATTCATCTTAGTAATGTCCCTCAAAATTATCTGTATTCTATTATGGAACCACTTAAATGTAAAAGAGTTTAAGATTCAAAAGGATTCTCTAAGCTCAATGCAAGTAATTATTGGAAAAAAAAGTTATGTTCATCCCTCATATTATGCCATCTAATCAATTGTTGATTCATAAGTTTTGTAATGAAAGACATTGGAGAAGATGCTATCAAGAAAAAAGAGTTATATCCTATAGAAATGACATGGAGAGCAAGGACAGAAATTCATTTTGTTGACCAGCTTTTGAGGAGGCAGTGTTCCCATTGACTAATGTTAATTTCCATTGACTAATGGTTGTGAGACTGGCGGTATCCAGATATTTAAAAAAGGATTAAGAAATAACCTAATAACCAATATAAAGGGTTTAACAATGATAGGAATAATACAGTTAGGAAGAAATTCCTAAGCAGAGCAGAGCAGAAGATAACTTCTTTTAGAGTAAGAAGATTTTTATTTTTTGGAACTCATATGCATTGCTGCTGTTGATGTAAATTGATATAACCACTTTGGAAAACATTTTGGCAATGCTTTATAAAATTAGGCACACATTTATCATACAATGCAGCAACTCAATTCTTACATATTTATTCAAGTAAAATAAAAACACATGTCTACTCACCTTTGCTTATGATGGCCCAAATTACTGGAAGCATCCCAAATGGCCATCAACAGGTGAGTAGATAAATAGACTGTGGTTTATACACACAAAGGTATCCTACTCAGAAATATGAAAGATTAATTTTATAAATATTGTGCTTACCCAAACAATTGAAGCACAAAAATACATATTGTATGATTCAATTTATCAGAAATTCTAGAAAAAAATAATTAAAATTTTAGTTACAGAAAGGAGATCAGTGATTCTGTACATCTTGGAGTTGAGTGGAGTATGAACTTTGAAATTGCTCAAGGCTAAAAATTCGGGGTAAGGAAAATGAAAAGGGAAATTGGGGGTAAGGAAAATTGAATACAGTAAAGATGTCAATTCTTGCCAAATTTCTATTCCAGCAATACTTGTTATTGATATAGGAAAGATTATTCTAAAATTTATATGGGATTAGAATTAGGAAAATTCTGAAAAAGAAGGGTAAAGTGAAAGAAATCATTGTACCCAATTTTAAACTTATTTATATAACTAGTCATTAGCACTACATAGTGTTGGCAGAAGGATGGATATATATAGATCAACAGAACAGAATAGAGAACACATATCTAGCTGCATGTGGGTATAACCTGTCAATTTTTTAAAACAAAATTGCAAAAGCAATTCAATAGAGAAAAGATAACTTCAACAAATAGTACTGGAACAATTATTGGATATTGATAGGCAAAAAAAGGAACTTCAACCTAAACCTCATACTTTATACAAAAAATAACTCAAAATGGGTCATAAGTTTAAATATAATAATTATACCATAAGAACTTAAAAGAAAGCATAGGAAGAAATCTTTAGAACCTAGGGCTTTGTGAAGAGTTCCTTGACATGATACCAAAAGCATGATTCATAAAATAATAATAATATACTGGACTTTACTAAAATTAAAAGCCTTTGCTTTGTAAGAAAAAAAAAATGCTATAAGAGAATGAAAAAGAAAGCTAGCAACTAGGAGACAAGATTTTCAAACAACATATCTAATACACTCTCAAAAGTTAGGAAAAATAAAAAGCAAAACAAAACAAATAAAATACTTCAATTAAAAAATCAACAAACGACATTGAGACATCTCATCCAAAAGATATACCAATAGTAGATAAGCATATGAAAGATGTCCATCATCACTAGCCACTAGGGAAATGAAGATCTACCACTATACATCTATTTAGAACAGGTAAAATGTAAAGTTTTGGCAGTATCAAATACTGGCAAGGACATACAGAAACTGGATCACTCATATATTCTTGGTGGGAATGTGAGATGTTACAGCCACTCTGAAAAATAGTTGGATGATTTTGTAAATACTAAATATACACTTAGTATGTGACTCAGAAATCACACTCCTGGATATTTATCCTAGAGAAATGAAAATATATGTTCACATGAATACCTTTACATAATTGCTCATAACAGCTTTATTTATAGAAACCCAAACCTGGAAACCCTCTAAAGTAGGTTGATGGTTGCACAAACTGGCACATCATAGCATTGAATGTTACTCATCAGTAAAAAGAAACAAATATTGATGCACACAACTTGAAAAGAGCTCAAGGACATTATACTAAATGAAAGCACTGAATATCAAAAGATAAGGTACTGTGCAAATCCATTACTTAACATTAATAAAATGATGCTATTTTAGAGATGTTACGTAGTTAGTTTTTGTCAGGGCTTAGCTATCCTAGAGATTAGAAGCGGGACAGATGGGGATATATATAGCTATAAAGGGACTGGTGAGTTGAATGGTGACCTGCAGAAATGTATGTCCACATCCTTATCCTGAAACCTGTGTATATTATCTTTTATGACAAAGGATAGAATTAGTTAAGGATCTTGAGATGAAGAATTTATTCTGTGGGTGGACCCTAAAGGCAGCCACAAATATCATAAGATATACACACAGAGGGAAGACACGCCGAGTAGAAGGAGATGGGAAAATGAAGCAGAGAGAGATATGGCCACAAGACAAGGTATGCTGATATCTGATAGATGCAGAAAGAAGCAAGGAAGGACTGATTTTTCCCTATAGCTTCCACAGAAGTGCAGCCTTGCAGACACCTTTGGAATTTTAGCCTCCAGAATTGAAAGAAAATAAATGTCTACTGGTTTAAGCCACCAAATTTATGTCAATTTGTTATAGCAGCCACAGAAAATTATGCAAAGGTCAGTGTAAGATAAATCTTTCTGGTAATGGAGTAATTCTGTACTTTGATTGCAGTGGAGGTTACATGAGTCTACACATGTGATTAAGTTACACAGCCCTATTATCAGACTTGATTTTTTGGTTTTGCTATTGTACTTTAGTTATATAAGATGCAACCTGTGGGAACAACTGAGGGAGTGTACATGGGCTATATTACCGTTGGAACTTCCTGTGCATCTCTTTCAGAATAAAAAGTTTATACAAATTCTGTCAGCAAAATTGAAGTAAAAGAAGATAACGTTTTTCCCCTGAGGTTTTAGGTCAATAAAACTTTCATTTACGCCATGTTACAATTTTCAGACAATTTAGTTCTCACACATATGGTATGATACAAAAGTATCATCTCTGAACTTTAAGTGGGTGTAATTCCTATTTTTTTTTTTTTTTTGAGACGGAGTCTCGCTCTGTCACCCAGGCTGGAGTGCAGTGGCTTAACGTCTAAAGCAACTTAGGCCTTTCTAAAGCAAATATACTGACTTTATAGCAGCATTTTCTCATTAATAAGGGCCAGATGTGGTGTGTCTGCTTAGAACTGAAGTGGGGGAGTTTTTCTTTGGTCCAGAGCTCTCATTCCTTCATTCTCTTTTTATTTTATCTCTGTGCTTTTCCGCAAAGACCACACTGTTGCTCTTTCTTTCTGGTCACTGCCATTTCTAACTATTCCTACAAGCTGTGTCTTTGCTCCTTTCAGATAATATCCTTCCCTCATTGACTGATTCCGTTTGTATTCTGAATCAGAGTTTTGTTAAGAAATTTGTTAAAATAAATTTCTTTCAAAAATTTCTCTTTCAGTTGTCAAACTGAATACTGAAGCATATTCAGAGAAAGGATGCAATGAAGACTTGGTGGAACGTTGAACAAAGGCATGATTACATAAATTAACATAGAACATTAAAGCAGAATTGTATACCCAAGAGGAAAGCTCAAAATGAACTACTTCCCTCCTCCCTACGTACCGTAGAACATAAATTATAAAACAAAACAAAACAAAACAAAAAAACAAAATGAACTACTTGGTGGGTGGCAGTGACTGATTAGCCCTTCATTTTGCATACGTGTAAGACTCAGGCTCAATTTAGAATTTGAACACTCGTTAATATACAAAGTATTATTTAGAACATGCATTAATATATGTTTAGTTGTTTACATGTTTTATTTCTAAATCTAATTTCTAAATCTAATCAATACCACAAAACATTGAAGGCTAGGTTGATGATCCTGGATATCAACTTTCAGTTCTTTTGGTTTGACTTAAAAGAAGTCACTAATATAAACAGGTGGTAGAGATAGTGACTGAAAACATGACTATCCTATGGTGGCATGTGTCTGTTAGGTGTATGTGATATCTGCATATGCATTAGTGCTTGTATCAGCATCTACTTTTTTAAGTGCCGTTGACTCATGACTATTCAAATGAAGTTAATAATTCCATTTGCTTCAGCTGTGGCAAATGACTTACACTTAACCAATGTACTCTATTCTTTTTATTAATAAAGCTCTCTGCCTACAAGGACACAAACTACTTAGTAAACACTCAATAAATATTAGCAATTTTTCTCTTTCTCTGATTTTTAAAATCTTAGAAGATTGAAAATGTGTTATCTGTATCTCTGTATTTCTAGTAACTAGTTTAATGTTCGATATACAATATTCAACCAGTAAATGTTGGTTTAGATGGATCACAACTGAGTCTTTTCATTAAAGTTGATTCATGTTTCAATGTATGAGTTTTTCTCATATGATTTTTCCAACAAGAAATGTTGTTTTTATATTATTGCCTATTCCCAGGCATATAAGTAGTGATAACCTCATCTGTAATGTTCATAGCAGCAGCCCCTGGATTGTACAGGTTAGTTATTGTTATTTGCATATGCTGTTGATTGCAACTAGTAAAGGAGAAGCAAAATAAGGGTATATAAGAAAGGCATTTTACAATTTAATTTACCAGTTAAAAAAATTATTTGACTATTTACCGTTGTTGGAATAAACTGCAATTTTAGGCGCCATTAAATTAGTCGTTACAGGCTTAGTAAACTAAATCCGAATCAACAAGAAAATATTTGCTTGAATTCAGTGAAGAAATTTTTTATATCAGGTATATTTTTCCTTTTTCACATGAATTAAAGAAAAAGGGACAATATTGTAAATATTTTGTAATCTAGCAATTAGAAAACTAAGGCACATGGAAATTGAGTGTAGTGATTTTCTCAAATAATGTGATGTATGCTATTTATACCTAAATAACATACATCTCATTAAATCTAAATATCCCAACTTCAATATACTGAAAGATTTTAATAAAGGCCTATTTTCATTGTTCATTCTTTTGGATAATTCCTTCCTTTTGTGTGGAAAAGATACTAGCTCAGCAAGACTAATCTATATAAGCTTTTCAAGCTGAGTGACTAGCAGAGAAAAACAGAACAGTTAAGAATTTCAGGCATAAATATAAAATTTGAAATGTGGATAAAATAAACTTAATGTGGGCAGTTTCATTACTACTTGTAGAGAAATTTCTGAAAATGTTAGAATAAACAGCATTGTAAAAAATAATAGTTTAATACATATTTCTTTGAAGACTGATGGTACACAGAAGCTTATTTAACAGATAAAATCACATTAGTGAAATAGGGTTTGAAATGTTTTTAATCAAATGATTTTTTCTTAAAATTCATTTTTATTATATGTCTTGGAAATAGCATTAGTTTACAATTACCACTCTACTTCATGCATTAAATGATTCAGCTAATAGATGTGGTTGGTTAAACATTGCATCTATTTTCTACTGGAATAACCACCATCACTTATACTGTTAGTTCTATATTTGGCATGTGTGTTGATGTAAAATACTAGGAAATCAGGTCCTGAAGCTTCATTTGTATAATTCTTAGCACTCATTCAGCAATATCAGCACACTTCATTTTTGATAGTGTTTACACTCATTATAGGTGGAGCTGGGGTTTATTTATTTATCGTAGAGACAGGGTCTCACTTTGTTGCCCACGCTAGTCTCAAACTCCTGACATCAAGAGGTCCTCCCACCTTGGTCCCCGAAAATGCTGGGACTGTGGCTTTGAGCCACTACACCTAGCTGAAGGAGCTGTTTTTTTAAATATACAAATTGTGCTTATGTTTTAGAGATAATGTTCCAAGATCTTCCAATTTATTACTGATGAGTAATAAGTTATATATCTGAATGTTTTGCTTTGTACTTTCTCCCTAGGTTTTAGTGTTAATTTCCTAGACAAAATATTTTATTAATTAGACCCATGATATAAGCCTTTGTTACTGCAGCATATGAAAACAATAATATGGGGTATAATATATAGGAATATTGGAAAATTAAATAGTTCATCAGAGATTAAACTGTGAGTAGAAAAGAATTCTCTGGTTAAGACAGAAAAGGTAAGGAAGAGAGAAAAAGTAAGTTGGCAACTACCAGCAGAAAGATCATGATTCTGCCCTTCCTTGTCCTTGGGTCCCAGAGAAGGTCGCAATACCTCTGTTCCTCGTATAATTTAAGGGCCTCTGGAGTGTAAGTCTAGAAAGTCACTTGCTACTGCCTGGATTTTGTCTTTTGGATGACAGGAAACAAAGGGATCACAAATCAAATACAACAATGCAGTAGAAATAACAATAGTAGAAGGAAAAATGGCAGTTTGACTGATACAGAGCTGAAAGAAAATTCTTTGCTGCTTTCAGGATATAAAATGTTCATTAAGTATGAAATTCTAGGAGGCTGGATGTTGAAGAAAATGAACCCTGAAATCTTGATATTGTTTTCACCCCTGTAAGAAACTATTCCATGTTTACGTTTCATTTGAATGACTTTTTATACTGAAGGCACCCTGGAAACTTAATGCCTATGTATAGCCTAAAAACTTAATGCGTAATATCTGTATTATATTTTCTATTACTTACATGTACTTACAAAACTTTTTCAGAAAAATGCTTATTTTGTATTTCAGGTATTCTAAGTAATGCTATGAATTAAAATAGCATACTAACCATAAACATTTTATGAAATTAATATGGAGTATAATTCCTGAAAGGTCACATGTATTAACATACTACAGGTATCTCTGAGAAGGCAGGGCAGAAAATAAGATACCTGGCTGATTAATATACACTCTTGAAAAAAATCAATAGTTGAAGCTTGCTCTTTCAGTCGCTTTGACTTCTGTTTCTTAATAATTTATCTCCTTATAGTCTGCTTTGTGGATATACTGTGGCATGTTGAGGAAGTCAGTTGGTATTTGGTTAGGAAGTGATATGACAGCACATTTATCGAAGCCCTTAAGCATGGTTGTTCAACAATGTTACTATTGACATTATGAGCTATTCTGGTGGGGGAAGGGGCATGTTCTGTGCATTGTAGTTTGTTTAGCAGCATGCTTGACCTCCATTCACTAGATACTAGTAGCCTTCTCCCCAGAATCCCAGCCCCAGCTAATTGTCACAACCAAATTGTCCTAACCAAATTTGTCAAATGTACTTTTGGAGGCAAGATTGTCCCCGAGTTAAAAACAACTGTCTCAGACAATTATAGCTATTGCATTTTACTCCTCAGTGATTGATTTAGAAATAATAAAACGTATCTAAGTCAAAATCAACTTTTAAAAGTTGTAAAATTAGGGAAGTAAAGAGGGAAGAACTTCTGAGCCAAACAGAGTTAGATTCAAGTTATGATTCTGTGAATTTCATTAGGCTACTTAATTTCACAGAGCCTCAGATTTTTCAGCTGTAAGTGGAAATAGTAGGATCTCTGTCTAGGATTGTTTTGGGAACTAGGAAAAATGAATGTAAACTCTTTAACAGATTACCTGGAATATGGTAAGTACTCTTCTGTTAAACATTAATGCTTGAAATGATGAAAGAATACCAAAGCATGAGGATTGTATTAGGAAACACCCTTAAAAAATTTGATGGGAAAATATTGATACTCCATCAAATTGAAATTCATTGAGATCTCACATGTAGATGTATTTTATTTTTATTAAAATGCTAATAATATGTTTACTTTTTATAATAGTAAATTGCTAACAAATTTAAACAAAGTTAATGTTAATAGAAACATAACAAGGTGTAGCTATTTAAAGACCTACATTTTTAGAATATGTGTTTCAAGAAGTTATGAGAAAAAATTTTACGTAGTATCATAAACTGAGACCAATAACATAAGAAATGTGCCATATAAAGTTAACTCCACTAAAAAAATGAATCAACAAATGTGTGCTGCAAATTGTACTTTTTAAATCTAAGAAGTAGAACAGGACTTAATGCCTCATCATTGCACTTTATACCTCTGTGTAAAAATAATTATATTTCATATACCTGCATATGTTTTAAAAAAATAATTTATTTAGTTAGTTATTTATTTGAAAGCAACAGATCCACTGGGAAGGAAAATAAAGTCTCACAGGGAATATTTCCTTAGATAAATAAATTCATATTTGATTTGTTAAATATTTGGCAGATTCTGTACTTCTAGCTGTTTATGTGTATAAATAGAAACTTTAGAAGTACCGAGTGACTCCTAGATGTTTATACTCTTCTATTTTTCAAGTTAAAACAATAATCTATTTTGTTAGTATATTCTTTCAAATTTAAAGGTAGAGATTTTAAAGAAAATAAAGGAGAATAGAAATGATAAAAAATGGGACAACAACAAATAAGAGATGAAACCAATTGGAAAGTCAGACACACTCACAAAGACAGAAATGGAGAATAGAAGATATTGGAAAAGCAGTCACTGAGATGTTTTCAACTAATCTACACTGGCATTTGTCGCAATATGTAAATATTGCTGCTTGTGATTCATAAGATTATGTTGTGCTTTCATAGCTGTATTCACATATGGAACATCTATGTCTTGTCACTTGTCTCAGCTGCTAGATAAAATTAGGTAGCAATTTATTTTGGCACAAATGGTGAATAAAGCTAAGTCTGGAATTCACAAGTAGGTCTTTCTTCATTGAGACTCACGTATACATTCTCATGCCAGCAGCACTTCCTGCCACACAAAGTGTGGTCAGACACAGAGAAGCACTTAGGAGCTGTGTGCCTGCAAAACATTCCTTTATTTTCTCCTTACCCTTTTCTCATTACGTTTTGGTAAATACGCATGTTTTATAGCATACTCAAAACAGAAGGGCCCAGAAGCCTCACTGAAAAGTAGTGAAGATTGTTAAATGTTCCGGTAGAATTTGGGTTATTATTAGTTGTATAGGAACTGTTTATTAGGAAACAATGTGCTTAATCTATAATTATCTGAAGCATTTGGAGTAGATAATTCATGTGGTAAATTTGAGTTGTTGAGATATCATAATTATTGTTTAGCTTCAATTTAATTGTTTAATTGTATTATTCATGTGTAATTTAATTTGGAGGCAACAGTTTCATTGGTGGACTCTAACTACACAAATCATCTAAAATTTCACTCATCATTGACAATATTTAAACCAATTCTGAGTATTTATTATTAAATGGGAAATTCTTTAAAGAGTCTAGGTTGCTGTTTAGCATGTTATCATCTTACTGACTTTCTGGCAACTTGTTTAACTATCTTTTATCCTTTAAAAGTGCATATAGGCTGAGATCTTTTGGAAATTATCTCAATATTTTACAGTGAAATGCTGTGTCGCAAAAGGAAAGATTAATAAAAATCGTATATGAATGTTTTATTATAGTTTTACAATTATGCTAAGTTATTATTAGGCTTCATTATTTTTAACAAAAAGAAGACTTTTTTGGTAAATGTATTTTACAGTTAAATAAGATTTATTACACCTAGAGGTTTATAGAAACATAATCCATAAAAAGGTTTATGGTTCTTCCATATTTTCTTAATTTTATCAGCTAATGGTATGATTCTTATTCATTTCTATTGCTTCATTAAGCTGGTAAAAATGTCTAGAGATTTTTCATCTGTAACAGATAATAGGAAAATGTTATATGAAAGCATAATAAAGCATATATTAAAACCTTAAAGTCCATTAGCGTCTGCTTCAGGTAAATTTCACTGATCAAAACTACTAGAGAATATTAAATAATTTATATGCATATGTTGAATTTTTTTTTTAAAGACAGACATTCTAATTCATTTTGAACGAGACTAAAGTGTTAGAACAGCAAGAGCAGAGTGATTCTTCTGGAGAAATGCAGAGAGCAGAAGGAGCACACATAGGAAATAGAGAAAGGGGAAAATGATGAAAAGAGGAAGAAGCATATAAAGAAAATCCAAGAAAATTGAAAACAATGGGGAAAGAGCAGAGAATGAACAAGAGGAAAAAAGGGGAAGAATTCATGTAGGGAAGAGAGGGAGGGAGAATAGGAAGAGGGAGAGAAGGAGGAAGAAGATAAAGAAGAAGGATAAAAGAATGAAATGGAGAGGAAAGGAAAGGGAAAACAAAGAGAAAGGAGGAGTTGGAAGAAGGCAAGGCCACTGTGGCAGAAAGAGTTACATTGGTTGAGTATCCTAAGGTGAAGAATTACATGCCTATATGTCTGAATTGTCACTCTGGAATTTTGATTCATGGCTTTGTTCTTCAACATTAAAAACGTAAATAAATATATGAACAGGAAAACAAAGCCAAAAAACAAACAAAGACTAAGGAATTGGTTTTTAAACAGCAATCCAAAATTGCCAGCTAGTTCCCTGTGTTTCTGGGAGCTATGTCTAGTTTGAATTAAATGTACATTATAGATTTATTACTGCTTAATATACATTTATGCCTCATTTTACTTTGCTAGACCTTTGAGTATCCTGGCTAGAGAAGAAAACATTTTCCTTTCCTAGATCTGAATTCTACCCTCAATAGTCTCAATATACTACTGGTGAGGTGTGGAAAATTTTGCCCAGACTTTGGGAATGGCATTGTCCTATAAAGAGAACTTTGAGAGTTAGAGAAAGCTTCAATACAAACACAAGAACTATTTCTGTGTGCTCTGCCTGCATATTCAAATATCAAGCCACTTCCCTACTACTCTCCTTAATTCTGCTAACTGGATTTGATTGTATTTAATGTATAGATATAGACACAGAGACGAATAAAACGTAACTCACAGTGTCTCCCCACATGTATTAACCCATATTAAGCACACATGAAACAGCAGAATGTAGATAAATCAAACAGTATTTTATTAATATGTGAGTTAGTAGGCCAAGGTAAAGCAGGTTGAGTTGAAGCACACAGTTACAACTGAAAGCTTCAGTAAAGCCTACTAATCACTATTGAATTGGATCTTGAAATTTGTAGCATGAAAAGAAAAGTTGAAGAACAGGTGGGTTAGAATAGGAAATTTGGATAAGCACGTTCTGAAATAATTTATATACCCAGGCACCATAAATGAGGAAGGGATAATAGGCCCTTCAGGTCCAAAAGAGGGCACAGAACCAGTTTATTGGGTGCATGAAGTAGAACGAGAAGAATATTAGCAAGAACAGAAAATGGGTTCCTGCTCCCAAGGCATACAAACATAGCCTACTAGGAATTATTGCCCAGTGACTGTCTGGAACATTAAAGTACCAGAGAGGAAACATAGAAATGGGGTGCCCAGAAGCTAATTAAGCATGGGAAGATACAGCTAATAGTTCCCCTGTTCCTACATTCCAGTAAAGTCAAGACTTCTAGGATGGTTCTTTTTATGTATGATTTCCAGATAAAGCCGGACTCTCCAAGTAGGATGGAGCTTGACTGGGTCTGGGGTGAAATTTTAAAGTGGCTGTGACCTCTGACTTTTGGATACTGTGACCCAGCATCATCAAGTAGAATTGATAGCTGTTCTGGAAATGTACTGATCTAGTGGGAGCCTAAATTGCAATTATAGATTAATAGGAAATGTTTGCAAATTATTGAAACTATTTACTACATTTTTATAATATTATATGTCTCAGAGTCATCATAAGCAGTATCTACTGCCTAATATAATACTCATAAACAATTAGTTAAATGTGAGGAATGTAAAAGACTTACAGATCAGCCCCTTTGTTCACTACTCAGCACAGTACTGCACACCATTCAGACGAAATAACACATTTTTTCAGTCTTTTGCTTTTAAGATCCATTTATGTGTTATGCGTTTAAGCCTATATAAATCACCATACATTTTTCAGAGACATACCCCGGGGATTTTACACACACAGGGAAGCCGCTTCAAATGTAGAGGCGTTCTAACCAATTTCCTCATCTCTCAAAGAGCACCTGTTACTGCATTTATGATATCCAATCAAATTTCATTACCTCATTTGAGATGAGATAAGTATAATAGGCTCACATTCTCTGTTTCTTAGTAGCAACACTAAGTGGCAAGCTGTCAGAATTTTTGAAAGAGATCTTTTTTAGGAGGCATCATCAAGATGGCTGAGTAGAGGCATTCAACATTCATGTCCTCCACAAAGAAGAACCAAAGAAACAAATTGATAACCACATGTCCAGTAGAGCTTCTGAGAAAAAAACACTGGAAATCAAGGAAATAGCAAAGATCCCGATCCCGTGAAGCATGGAAACTTCATATGGCAGCGTAAAGAGGGAAGCAAAGCCGCCTGCCACATTCCCACAATGGATACCCGCATTCCTGATACAGGAGAGCCCTATTGCCCTCACAGGCCCTCAACTGCCTGGAGTCCCTGTGACTGCATTGTCCCAGAGAGAAAAATTCATGCTAGGCCTTCCTTACCCTTGAGACCCAGGCTGCTGCTTTGTAGCACCGTTTTGAGAGATGAGCAAACATCAGACTACCTCTAGCCCTGAGGCACAATAGCATCTGCATCTCCAAATCCCTGGAACTCCACCATTTCCCCACAGACACCAAAAGGGCTGGAAGCGTTGCAACACCAGATGGGCCCAGCAGTGCAGTTACCTTCCCACCATCCCAGCCCATATTGTACTCTATACCCCAGAGAAGACGCTGTCCAGTACATAGGGGAAGCTGTCATCAAGACGAAAGGAGCCATAGTATCTGCTTATAAAAACCTAAGAGCCACCTTCTCAGGGCTACCAAAGACTCCATCTGCTATAGCAGCTGGCTGTTGTGCACCTGCCTGTTGCCTAAAGACTGAGAACCAGCCCACATGGGACCTGCCACAGCCACCATTGAAGCTCAGGTTTGCTGAGCAACAGCTGGAGGACTGTTCACCTGGTCCAGGACGTGATGGCTTCACTGCTGAATTCTACCAAACATTTAAAGAACTGGTAGCAATTTTTCTCAAACCTTTTCAAGAAACAGACTCAAAGGGAATACTTCTAAACTCATTCTACAAGGCCAGCATTACCCTGATTCCAAAACCAGACAAGGACACAACAACAAAAAACTATGGGCCAATATCCCTAATGTACATAGACGCAATAATCCTCAACAAAATATTAGCAAGCTAAATCCAACACCACATCAAAAATGTGACATACCATGATCACACAGATTTTATCCCAGAAATGCAAGGATGCTTCAACATACACATATGGTTTTTGTCTTTTATTCTGTTGTTGTGAGATATGATAACTCTCTCTATAGATAAAGAAAAAAATTACACCATTCAACATTCCTTTATGATAAAATCTCTCAACAAATTAGATATAGAAGGAACATACCTCAACACAGTAAGGGTTATATGACAAACCCACGGATAACATCAAACTGAATAAAGAAATGCTAAAAGATTTTTCTCCAACAACCAGAACAAAACAAAGATGTGTTCCTCTACCCCAGTTATTCAATGCAGTACAAAAAGTCCTAGACAGGAAAATAGGCATGGGAAAGAAATAAAGAGCATTCAAATTAGAAAAGAGAAAGTCAAATTGTCCCTCTTTGCACATGATACAGTCTTATATATAGAAAACTTAAAGACTTTGACAAAAAAAAAAACTCTTAGAACTGATAAATAAATTCAGTAAAGTTGCTGGTTACAAAATAAATATACCAAAATCAGTACCATTTCTATATACCAATACGAATACCTGAGAAATAAAGCAATTTTGTTTATTATACCAACAAAAAACTCCATAGGAATAAAAGTAATCAAGGAAGTGAAAAATCTCTATGATAAAAACTATAAAACATTGATGAAAAAATAGAAAAGAACATAATAAAGGATATAATAAAGATAATAAATAAAGAGCATAATAAAATTGGGAAGACATCCCATGATCATCTATTAGAAGAATTTATGTTCATAAAATGACCATACTATCTAAAGCAATCTGTAGATTCAATGCAATACCTATCAAAATACCAATGACATTCTTCACATAAATAGAAAAAATAAAATTCTAAAATTAGTAAGGAACCACAAAGTCCCTTAATTGCTAACGGAACACTGGACAAAAAGAACAAGACTGGAGGCATCACATTACACTGCAAAATACACTACACATCACATCAAAATACACTGCAAATGCACATCAAAATACACTGCAATGTAATCGTAACCAAATAGCATGCTATTAGGATAAAAGTAGACACATAGACCAATGGAATGAGATAGATAACCCAGACATAAATCCACATACTCACAGCCAACTAATTTTTGACAAGACTGTCAAGAACTAAGAGCATACATTGGGTAAAGAAGATTTCTTCAATAAATGGTTCTGGGAACACTGGATGTCTATTTGCAGAGGAATGATGCTAGACCCTATTCTCTCCTCATATGCAAAAATCAGCTCAAAAGAGATTAAAGACTTAAATGTAAGACGCGAAACTATAAAACTAATATTTTTAAAAAGTAGGGAAAGTGCTTCAGGACATTGGTCTGGGTAAAGATCTCAAAAATACAGTCATCAAAACCAAAATTTGACAAATGGTATTATTTAAAATATAAAAGTCTTCATACAGCAATAAAATCTGTCCACAGAATGAAGAGACAATCTGTAGAATGGGAGAAAATATTTATAAACTAGTCTTTCCACAAGGGACTAATATCCATAATACACAAGGAACAAACAATTCAACAGTTAAAAAAAAAATCTGATTTAAAATTCAGCAAAGGAGTTGAATATACATTTCTTAAAAAAAGAAATGACAAACAGGTATAAGAAAAAATGTTCAATGTCACTAATTATTCAAAGAAATGCAAATCAAAATGACAATGAGATATAATCTCACTATCCTGGGTGAAGAGAAAAGGAAATTCTTATACATCGTTAATGGAAATGTAAATTAGTACAGTCATTAAGAAAAAAAGCATGGAGCTTCTCATAAAACTAAAGATGGAAGTACCATATGATCCAGCAAACCCACTACTGTGTATTTACAATATTACAGGAAAGAAAATCACTGTATCAAAGAGAGAGCTGCACCCCATGTGTTGCAGCACTATTTACAATAGCCAAAATACAGAGTCAACCTGTGTTCATAAAAAGATGAATGGATAAAGAAAGTGTGGTATATACACACAATGAAATGCTATTTATCCTTGTTAGTCTTCTGTCTCGTTGCTCTGTCTAATACTGACAGTAGGTGTTAAAGTCTCCGACTATTATTGTGTGGGAGTCTAAGTCTCTTTGTAGGTCTCTAAGAACCTATTTTATGAATTTGGATGCTCCTATATTGGATGCATATATATTTAGAATAGTTAACTCTTGTTGAATTGATCCCTTTACCGTTATATAATGCCCTTCTTTGTCTGTCTTGATCTTTACTGGTTTAAAGTCTGTTTTGTCAAAGACTAGGATGGCAACTGCTATACTGCTGTTTGTTTGTTTGTTTTTCCTTTCTATTTGCCTGGTACATTTTCATTCCTCCCTTTATTTTGAGCCTATGTGTGTCTTTTCAGGTAAGATGGGTCTCCTGAATACAGCAACCAATAAGTCTTGACTCCTTATTCAATTTGCCAATCTGTGTCTTTTAATTGGGACATTTAACTCATTTACATTTAAGGTTAGTATTGTTATGTGTGAATTTGATCCTGTCATCATGCTACTATTTGGTTATTTTGCACATTGGTTGATGCAGTTCCTTCATAGTGTCATTGGTCTTTCTATTGCTTTTGCAGTGGCTGGTACCAGGTTTTGCTTTCCATATTTAGTGCTTTTTTTAGGAGCTCTTGCGGACAGGCCTGGTGGTAATGAAATCCCTTAGCATTTGCTTGTCTGGAAAGAATTGTATTTCTCCTTCACTAATGAAGCTTAGTTTGGCTGAATATGAAATTCTAAGTTGGAAATTCTTCTCTTTAGTAATGTTAAATAGTGTCCCCCAATCTCTTCTGGCTTGTAGAGTTTCTGCTGAGAGGTCTGCTATTAGTCTGATGGACTTCCTTTGTAGGTGACCTGGCCTTTCTCTCTGGCTGCCCGTTACAGTTTTTCCTTCATTTTAACCTTGGAGATTCTGAGGAATGTGTGTCTTGGGTTGATCTTCTCATGGAGTGTCTTAATGGTGTTCTCTGTATTTCCTGAATGTGCATGTTGGCCTGTCTTGCTAGGTTGGGGAAGTTCTGGATAATATCCTGAAGTGTCTTTTGCAGCTTGTTTTCATTCTCCCTGTTTCGTTCTGGTACTTCAGTCAATCGTAGGTTTGGTCTTTTTATGAAGTCCCATATTTCTCAGAGACTTCATTCGTTCCTTTTTAATCATTTTTCTCTATTCTTGTTTATATGTCTTATCTCAGTAAGGTGGTCTTCAAACCCCAACATCCTTTCTTCTACTTCATTGATTCTGCTGTTGATACTCGTTTATTCTTCACCAAGTTCTTGTACTGCGTTTTCCAGCTCTATCAGGTCATTTATCTTCCTTTCTAAACAGGTTCTAGTTAACACTTCCTCTAACCTTTTATCAAGGTTCTTAGCTTCTTTACATTGGGTTAGAACATGTTTAGCTTATCATAGTTTTTGTTACCCATCTTCTGAAGCCTGCTTCTGTCAATATGTCCATAAGATCCTCCGCTCAGTTTTTTGCCCTTGATGGAGAGACGTTGAGATCATTTGCAGGAGAAGAGGCACTCTGGCCTTTTGGGTTTTCAGTACTTTTACCTTGATTCTTTCTCATCTTCATGAGTTTGTCTAGTGGCTTCATGAGTTTATCTTTGAGGCTGCTGACCCTTGGATGGGGTTTTTGTGGAGGACTTTTTGATGATGTTGTTGATGATGCTGTTGTCATTTTCTGCTTATTTATTTTTCCTGCAATAGTCAGGGCCTTCTTCTGTGGGGCTGTTGCAGTTTGCTGGGGGTTCACTTAAGGCCCTATGCATCTGATTCGCTCCCATGCCTGGAGATATCCCTCAAGTAAACTGGAGAGCAGCAAAACTGGGTGCCTGCTTCTTCTTCTGGGACGTCTGACCTCAAGGAGCACCAACCTGATGCCAGTAGGATCTCTCTTGTGTAGGGTGTCTGACAACCCCTATTGGAGGGTCTCACTCAGTTGGGTGGCATGAGAAGTAGGATCCGATTAACGAAGCATTTTGTCCCATGGTGGAGAGGGTATGTTTCACTGAGGGGAAACCCACTCATCTGGGATGCCTGGATTCCTCAGAACTACCAGGAGGAGAGGGTAAGTCTGCTGCTTTGTAGATTGTGGCCATCCCTCCCCTCTAGGGGTTCAGGCCCAGGTATATCCGAATTCTGTCCCGGAGCCTCTGGCTGGAGTTATTGGAGAGCCTGCAGGGAAGCCTCACCCACTGAGGAAAGGGTTAGATCTGAAGAGGCACTCTGGTTGCAGATTGCCACAGCTGGTGTATTCACCTGTGGGGACAAGTCTTAGGACCAAGCCGTCCAGCCTCCCTGGCTCTAGTAGGGGAAAAGCACAGCCTGGAGCTATAGAAATGGGTGCCCCCCACCTTCTGCCCAGGGAGCTTAGTGTGTTAGGCAGTTGCTAGCCCCAGTGCTGGCTGCTGCCCCTCCCGCAAGGAGCTCAAACAGCTTAGACAGAGGGCAGCTGCAGCCTGTGTTGGCTGCCGCTCCCTCAGGGGGTTCAGTAGGCTTAAGCAGATTCTAGCTGAGAGGCTGCAAGAATTTGCCAGTTCCAGGGTTGGGACGCTAGGCCTCGGTGGTGTGAGATCGTGAATGGGATCTTCTGATCTTTGGGTTGCACTTCACGATATTATCCAGTTCAATGGAAAAAGCACAGTTTCCCTGGCTGCGTAGCGAGCTCACACACTGCCTCCCTTGGCTGGGAGCAGAGGTTCTCCTTCCCCTTGTGGCTGTCATGTAGGCCATAGTGTAGCAGGAGGAATCGTAGACAAACTCCCTCAGACACCGGATTGTGGAAGGAAAGAGCTTTATTCTGCTGGGAGCATCGGCAGACTCATGTCTTAGAAACCGAGCTCTCTGAATAAGTAATTCCTGTCCCTTTTAAGGGCTTACAACTCTAAAGGGGCTGTGTGAGGGGGAGGTCATGATCAATTGAGCAAGTGAGGGGTATGTGACTGGGGGCTGCATGCACCAGTCATCATAATGAAACAACAGAACAGGGAGTTTCATAATGATTTTTCATACAATGTCTGGAATCTATAGATAGCACAGCAGTGAGGTCAGGGGTTGAATTTTAACTACCAGGCCTGAAATGTGGCACCCGGTTGTCTGACTATGTTTTTCACTTCTGCCTACTCATTTAACTTCTCCTTTTTCAGCAAATAAGAAATTACGTATAAGACAATATGAGGAGTGGTCTCCTCTCTCAGTAGCACCACACTTCTCTTCTTTCTCTCTGTGGGTTATGCCAACCTTCTAGTCAGTTTTGATGAGAGAACCTGGATACCATGGTTGCCAATGAAGGATTCACAAGCTTATTATGTTTTTTTTCCATGACAGCCTCTGATGGCTGCTGCTTCTAGTGGGCCATCTTGGCCTCACCCCCTAGGATACTTTAAATATCTTCAGAATACGGCAAAAATCAGCCTTTCCTTCAAACTCAAGTTTCCAACCCAGTTAAAAAGGGAATACGATAGAAAGAAAAGAGTAACCCTATTCCAAGATCAGAAAAGTGAGAAGAAAAAAGAATTATGGTTCACCATAGAGAAAAGGCAGAAAAATCAAACAAGAAAAGAATAGATAATCAGTGAAAAATAAAAAAATAGGCTGGGCATGGTGGCTCACACCTGTAATCCCAGCACTTCGGGAGGCTGAGGAGGGTGGATCACGAGGTCAGGAGATGGAGACCATCCTGGCTAACACAGTGAAACCCAGTCTCCGCTAAAAAAAATACAAAAAATTAGCCAGGCTTGGTGGTGCGCGCCTGTAGTCCAAGCTACTCAGGAGGCTGAGGCAGGAGAATGGTGTGAACCCGGGAGGCGGAGTTTGCAGTGAGCCAAGATGTTGCCACTGCATTCCAGCCTGGGTGACAGAGTGAGACTCCATGTCAAAAAACAAACAAACAAAAAAACAACAAAACCCAGGAAATATCAATAACCAAAATACATATACTTAAATGTATATAAAGACAAATAGAATACATATTTTTTATTCACATCTAACTGCTTACTCTGGCAAGAGTTACAGAACAATTACACCTTTTTTTCAAGACCACTGCTCCCCCCATTAAAATATTCTGATGTATAATTAGCAAACAATGCCAAGTTCTCTTGTATGATTTTGATGTGTGCTTCATTCAAGATATTTTTGCAAAGTCCCTGCTAAAGTTGCATATAAATACTTTCATTCACTGTATCTTTCCATATTAGTAATAAAAGACTTAAGCTAATTACCCTTCTTTAAGAAAATATTATATATACTGATTCTATTAAGAGTATGAAAATAAAACAAGAAAATTTTGTATATATACCAGTATAACCAGATCTTGGTCACAATGGGGATATGTATACATATTCCATTAAGAATGGGTAAAAACGATTTTACCATTATGTGGTATGCAAAGAGATCATCTCCCAAACTTTCTACATTACTGTAAGGATTTAATGATTCATGACCCTGAGTGATATTGTTGAAATCTTTATGTGGTAGATGCTCTTTATAATGTGGCTTTGCAGCTTTTCCATCAATGAAAAATCTCTTTTCTCATGCCCTTGAATCTGGGCTTCCTTGTGACTTGCACTGGCTAATAGAATGTGCATGAAATTAAGATGTGCCTACTCCAAATTTAGACCGAACTTAGACCAAGAGGCTGGGTGAGCTTTACTCTTTCGCTTTGCCCCATGAGAACACCATGTGAACATACCGAGATTAGCCTGCTGTAGGATTAAAAATTATGTGGTGTGATACCAAATCATCCCAGTTCACACTGTCTTAGATCAGTCAGTTCTCACAATCAACCAACCAGCTGACCATAGACCCATGAGTGACGCTAGTCAAGATCAGGTGAACCTGGCATAAACCCATAGAACTATTCAACTAATCCCAAGTCCAGCAAGGAAAAGCTAAATACATGCTTATTGTTTTAACTATGGAGTTTTAAGGGTAATTTTTAATTCAACAATTGATAACTAATATAGCATAGTGGAATTCTTAACTGGTGACTCAAATCTGGGGACAATTCTGTCACTATTGCCATCATGTCAAAAGAAAACAGTCATATTTGTGGGCACATTCAAGCCATAGGTCTAGAGGTAGTTTGTTGCTGATGTTCACTGTTTCCAGCACAGTCATGAATTCAATAAGTTTCTAATCCAGTACAGTTACTAATTCTGTGCCACATGCCAGAGATATAACACCAAAATATTTAAATAAGAATATATACCTTAGATATATAAGTAAAAGCAGAAAGTGATATGCACTGAGAAAAAAATAAGGCAGGGTGAAATGGGAAAGCCAAGGACTTTCAATTTTGAATGGGGCCATTAGGGAAGGCCTCTTTAAGGAGGCCACATTTCATAAATGCCTGCAGGAGATGAGGGAGTAAAGCATTAGGATATCTGAGGGAAGGATATCCCATACCGATGCAAAGTCTGTGCAAGACTGAACGTGGAAAGATGTCTGATATGTTGAAGAAACTTAGAGGAGGCCAGTTAGAAGAGCACCGTATGAACCATGGGGAGAGTAATAGGATATAAGGTCGGAGAAATAGTAGGGGTCTGATAACAAGAAGAGTTTTCAGGTCATTCTAAGGCTTTGATTTTTATTCTTATTTAAATGGGGAGCTGCTGGAGAATTTCTAGTAAAGGAATGTCAGGAATTGGCTTTCATTTTAATAGCATCATTCTGAATCTTGAATTGAAAATGTACTTAAAAGAGACAAGGGCAAAAGTAGAAAGATAAACCAGGAGTCTGTAGCAATGACCCAAGTAAGAAAAGATGGTGTCCTGGTTCAGTGTAACAGCAATAGAAAAATGGTCAGTTTGTGATTACATTTTGCAGGTAGGGCTAAAGAATGTGTAATAGATTCAATATGGGGTATAAAGGAAGAGAAGTTTTGGGCCTGAAAAATAAGTGACTGATACATTATTCTTAAATGAAATGAACTTACAGTGTGAACAAACTGATATCAAATCATAAGACCAGTTATTCTGCTTTTTTTTTTTATATTTATATAGCAGGTAATTTTCAGAATACTTGTCTTTAGATGCTGCTGAAAGGTAAAAAGATTTATAAGGGGATAAGATAAATCTCCATGTCTCCCTCCCCACAAGAGGACTTGATGACTGTAAACTGTTAATAATTCATTTTGATCATTTGAGATACTTTATATTTGAAGCCTGCATATAATGTGCTGATTAAATTACATTATGTGTAACTGAGTGAATATATTATTAAACAAATTACCCCTTTCTGTAACCATGAACTGTGCATCTGTAGCAAATGGTTGAGCATTTTAATAAGGAGTAGTGCAATTATATTATGGTCACTGCCTTTTGCAGGCTTATTGGTCATATTTTGGAGGTGAATATCTTCATTTGAAGATATTTATTGCAAAGGAAGGGTTTTTAAGTTATAGTCAATACTCATAATTCACTGAAAATATCTCTGCTGACAAAATAAAAGAGCATTGGGGAGGAGCTTTTGGAGAAATTATTAAACTTAGAAAGGATAAATTACCAACTAGCCTTTCTTCAGAAATAACACCCTTAGTATCTATCTATCTATCTATCTATCTATCTATCTATCTATCTATCTATCTATCTATCTGGCAAAACAACCAAACCAAACAAAACAGAATCCTCTGTCTTTTCATTGTCAGAAAATAAATAAATAAATAAATAAAACCTTCTAGTAAGGTTTCTAGTAAGTGGAAAAGTGGAAAACTCACTTGGAATTCTCTGGCACTTACCATTAATTATTTAATTATTTGTCAGGAGTCAGTACAGATTAAAAAAGAGAGAGAGCAATCCAGCTGGGGTTCCTAATTAAGAGAATTCAAAGGCACTTTTTAATAATTGAAAAAAGCATTTTGACTATCCAAATCTATTACCTCAATACAACTTGCAATGAGTCCAAAGCAAGTGTGTCAGAATCAAAGGGATTAAATTGTGTTTCAAAGACAACCAAAAGATGAAAAATGAAGAATCTCATATTGGAAAGATGTTTGGGTTTTGCCCATACAGAGTTTAATGATGGTTTTTCAGTAATGCACCCAATCAGATACGAGAAAATGGAACATATTACAAGGTGATGAATTTGATGATTTATTGGGAAAAAAGCAGGAAATGATATTACTAAATAGTAGTGTTTTTTTTCCCCCAAATATCTTGGTGAAGGATCAAATGAAGTGAAAAATCAGTGAAGAAATGACAATTTTACTTTTGAAGTATTAGAATACTTTAATTAAAATTCAAATAATTGAACCAGTTTGCCCAACTACTCTTCTCTGACAGAGTAAAGTGTATTTTGATATTTCAGGATGGGTATAGAGCTGTGGCTAGTTCTCTACCCAGACTGTATTTTATAGTCACCTTTGCACTTTCAGATTATATTCATGCCCAGGCCCCATCCCAGATTAATTAAATAGAATCTATAAGCAACAGGGCCAATGCATTAATAGTGTCAAAACTCCCTACGGTGATTCTAATATGCAGCCATGGTTAAGAAATACTGGCTTAGAACACTAGGAAAACTTTGTTCAAAATAGCCCCATGTATGCTGTTGATTGAAGAACCACACTCAACCGAGGAGACCTTCTCTAAAAATTTATACAAGAGGTTTGATTTTCAGTTATGACAATATATTTGTAGATTTTTTAAATTAGCAAATCTTTTCCTTAACATGCAGCAGAATTCAATCTCCTTAAGACAATAAGTTTATCTTGAAATGAGTTAATTTTGCATAGGGTAGTGGAAGAAGGAAGTAAATAGCAGATATGACCAGAAACAAGATCTATAATACTTATGAGACACATACACACACACACACACACACACACACACACACACAGAGAATATTAGTCCATTTTCACATGGCTATAAAGAACTACCTGAGACTGGGTAATTTATAAACAAAAGAGATTTAATGGACTGATGGTTCTGCAGTGCTGGGGAGTCCTCAGGAAAATTGCAATCATGGCATAAGGTGAAGGGGAAGCAAGGCATGTCTTACATGGTGGCAGGAGAGAGAGAGAGAGAGCAAAGGGGGAGCTGCCAAATAGCTTTACACCATCAGATCTTGGGAGAACTCACTCACTATTATGAAAACAGCATAACGGAAACCACTTCCATAATCCATTCACCTCCTACTAAGTCCCTCCCTTAACATGTGGGGATTACAATTAGAGAAGAGATTTGGGTGGGGCCACAGAGCTAAATCATATCACATGTGTGCACATGCACACACACACACACACACACACACACATATCAAGCATAGGATATATTAGAGTGGTTAACTTTATATCGCATTATTAAGTTGTGGAATGTTGGGAGAAATAGCGTGATTACTAGAAAAGAAATGAACATCATCAACAGATAGATAAATGGAACTTTGAGGTGTTATGTTTAGGGAGAATGTCATAGTGTTTGGAATTGTGTGAAAGCAAGGATTATTGGTTCACATTAGGAAGAAGCATGACTTTGCTATTGCGTTTATTTGGAAGTTAAATATGGTAAAAAAAAAAAAAGGTATGTGTTAATGTCAGTTTGATAAAGGATGAGCTGAAGTGGACTGTTTAATTGTCAGCTGCATTATGTTGGGGAAAATATTTTCCAGAATCCCCTTAACTCTGTGGTTTCAGGTTAGAATTAACAAAAGTCGCAGTTGTGTGAGATTTGGCAGATAAAAGAACAGAACCTTTATGTTTTGCAGGTTGTTGGTTAGAAGTAGTAAGCTTCAAATCCAGTTTCCAGAGGACTGTAATGTTTACTTGCTCCTGTCTGGTCTGTATCCAGCTTTCCTGTGAGAGTGCCACCCCTACGACCAACAGTGACCTGAGGCTAACCACTACACACTTCTAGAAACTTCGATGTGCAAACTCTATAGAACCAAGAGTCTGCCTTCAACCCCCCTTCATAGTTCCACTCTAGCAGCTGGATGTGCCTATTCTTTCTAACTTCGTTACAAACTGACTGTGCCAAAGCTGGGTAGGGGTTTTTCTCTGATCCTTCCAATTCCTTTTGATGACTTTATTTTTATAGTTCCTTCCCCTATTGTTAAATTTGCATGACGAATTCCTTATTCTGTAAGACTCACAGTATTAATAGTACTGATTGAGTCCTCATTGATACATAGTGAGACCAAATGCCCTTGGAAGTCCAAATTCTGTGAAAGTGAAACTAGGAACATCAAAAAGCATTAAAAAGAAAGAATATTGAACTTAAGAAGATAAAGCACTGTAGGTTTAATCAAAAAGACATTTTGAATGAAATCTTCAATTAACTTCAATTAAATTTGAAGAATGTGATATAAAATATGGGTAAAATCAAGCACTAGAATGAGTTTGGAAAATATTTTGAGATGGGGCTTACATTTTACTTCATTTTATACAATAATCGGCTCAACCCTAAAGAAGACAGTTACCAATAAAACTTTTTAATTGAGCATCTAGCAAGTCACAGGCACACTTACCTGTAAGAGTCTTTAAAATATCTTCTAAAACCAATGTTTAATCTTAGATAATTATATATTGCTTTTAAAAATATTCTTGTTGAACTCTTACTGAGATATGAAACAAGTGAGTTATTAAATGTGTTGCCCAGAAAATGTATGTATGGATATATAAAATGTTTTAATATTTGTGAATATCTATTAGGATTTTCTAGAACACTGTCTTTTGTTATTAACACTAGGACATTCTCTTTAGCTATAGTGCAACATTTTTAACTAGATTGGGCAGCACAGCACTTTTCAAAAAATTTTTTTTTGTTTTTCTTTTCAATCCAGGGTCCTGGTGACAGTTTTCAAGTTTCGTTGAAAAGACATGGACTGTCCACTTAGTTCTATAAAAAAGAGGAGGTCTTCATGAGCATGAAGACCAGCAAAAAGATACTAGAAAGATTATCATAGGTTCCAAAATCAGTAAAACACATTATTTTTTTCAGAAGTTCAGTTGTACTGAGGAAGACAGACACACAAAGATGAGTAACTGAGCTTTTTCTCTAAAACATCTAGATGAGTCTTTACTTATAATTTTTACATGAATTCAGAATTACAAAAAATAAATAGATCCCATGACTACTTAGTCCAACAATATTTTTGTGGCCTATATGAAACCAAGTTAGTAGTTTGACTGAATTTTTAATTTCTATCCAGATATTCTCAGGTCTTACCTAAGGAACACAAAACTAGTCTCCAAGTTTCATGAAAATTGCTGGGTTTTTTTAAATTCCTTTTCTGCCTGTTTTAACTGATTGAGCAAAATTAGTTAAGCTGGTATGAGGAAACTATTTATGTCAACTTGCGCCTGTTTTATTGTATTAATTATATATTATTATTATTATTATTTTTACCCCGGGAGCTGTTTCAATCATTAAATAGTAGTTTAACAGCAGCAAACTGCATTAGACAAAAAACAACTATGAAGTTTTGAAAGGCCAAGTAGTGACTATGATTTTACTTGTTATTGTTTGTTGTGAAGGAAAAATATTATGTTTAATAGAAATTGCATTCACCATATTGAAGTACAAATGCACAGAATGGCTTTTTCAATTATCAGCTGTCTTTGCTTTCAGCTGTGCTTTGGAACATAACCAGTAACAGAAGAAATATATTGCTTGCATGCTGACTTATTGCGGCGTTGTCCCTTAAATATTCTTTACACATGTGCAAAGCCCTCATTAGAAAACTTCTGTATTTGGATGTCTCCTAACAATACACCCATGCGCAGTATAGGTTTTAATACAGAATGCCAAAACTTTCTTATGAAAGAAAATTTGCATCCAGAGGTGTCTTTGGAAAACCAATTTTCTTTGTTAAGCTTCAATAAACCCATTTAAGAGACAGGAGATGAAGGCAAAATTCTTTGTGCAGCAGCTTCCTTTCCTAACAAATGCTTTTCAATATGCCTCCATCTTACTAATGAGCATGATATATATTCTGTGATCTGATAGTAAATTGGAGTGAAAATACACTCTTACGATGTTGATATTTTAAATAAAAAATGCACTGACCTACCCTCTGAAAATAAAAATATGTATAAGCACTATATGTTTCTGGTCTTCAAGGAGATGCATAGTAAATGATAAATTCTAAAGTGGAAGTGTTAAATTTCTAAAATGTAGCAGCTATTAAATAAGTCCCCAAGGAGAAGTTCAGAAAGATTTCTCAGAATAGAAGGCACTTACAGCTGCTATGGGCACAAAGAAGAGGAAATACAGAATTTCAGAAATAGAGTACAACATGTGCAAAAGCATGTGTGATAGAGGTTAGGAATTGTTTTTATCTGACTAGGTGTGGCCATGTGACTACATTCAGGACATTAGAAGGTAAAAGAAAGTTATGTTTTTATTTTCCAGGTCATATCCTTTAAAAATATAGCCAGATATAGTGGTTCATACCCACAAGCCCAGCTACTATGGAGGTTGAGAGGGGAGGATTGTTTGAGCCCTGGAGTTTGAGGCTGCAGTGAGCTATGATCACGCCATTGCACTGCAGCCTGGATGACACAGCAAGACCCTGTCTCTAAAGAAAGTAATAATAAAAATAAAATTTGAAAAGAAAGTTGCTTATTTTTTGCTTCCTCCCTTTCCTCTTTTTTATACTGAAATTCAGACAAGGTGATAGTGAGTAAACTTTAACCACTCCCACTTCTGTTACATATCCAAAGGAAATCAAATCACTATGTCAAAGAGATAGATGAACTCCCATTTTTATTGTAGCACTATTCACAGTAGCCACCATATAGAAACAACCTAGCTTCTCTCAACAGGTGGATAGATAAAGAAGATGTGGTGTTCATGCATGTAATGAAATATTATTCAGCCATAAAAAACCAAAAATCTTGCCATCTTCAGCAGCATTGATGGATGGGAAGTGCATTATCCTAAGAGAAATAAGCCAGACAAAGACAAATGTTGCATGATCTCACTTAAATGTAGTATCTAAGAAAGTTTAACTCATAGAAACAGAGAGTGGAATAGTGGTCACCAGGAGCTGGGAAGTGGAGGAATTGAGGAGATGCTAGTCAAAAAGAGAAAACTTTAAGTTCTTAGAAGGATATCTTCTGTAGAGCTAATGTACAACATGGTGATTATAGTTAATAATACTTGAAATTTGGTAATAGAGTAGATTTTGACTGTTCTCACTATAAACAAGCAAAAAATAATAACTGCGAGGTAATCGATGTAATTAACATGAAAATCATTTTATAATGTATACATAAATCAGATTATACACTTTAACTGTATATAACTTTATATATCTAATACATATCAATAAAGTTGAAAAAATAAAATTATATGTTTGGCTTGTTAGATAGATGATTAATAGCTAGTTAACCAGTAGCTAGATAAATTAAGCTCAAATCAAAAAATGACTCATTTGGTGAATGAATATGATTTATGCTAAAGAATATTCCATGTGCATTTGGGAAGAATGTACGTTCTGGTTGCTTGGAGTGAAGTGTTATGTATCAGCATTGCACAAGTTCTCTATTTCGTTGTAGATCTTGCATATAGTTGTTCTATCCATTATTAGAACAAGCTATTGAAATGTTCAATATTATTGTCTAATTGTCTTATTATCGTCTATTGTCTAATTTCATTTTTTCTTCATGTATTTTCAGACTCTGCTGTTAAATGAATATGTGTTTATAATTGTTACATGCTCTTGAATAATTCATACTTTTCTTAATATATAATGCCCTTTATCTCTAGTAACAGTTTTGACTTCATTTTTCTTTTATGTGATATTTGGCTATTCCAGTTTTCTTTTGCTTATGACTTGGAGAGAATATCTTTTTCCATCCTTTCACATTCAACCTATTTGTGTCTTTGAATAAAGAGTGAATCTTTCCTATCCAGCACAGAGATGTATCTTTTTTAAAAAAATTACATTCTTCCAATCCCTACATTTTAAGTAGAGAGT
This sequence comes from Macaca mulatta, assembly GCF_049350105.2. NCBI lineage: Eukaryota > Metazoa > Chordata > Mammalia > Primates > Cercopithecidae > Macaca > Macaca mulatta. Next base: position 91,584,621 of record NC_133419.1, read on the forward strand.
TTAATTAATTTCCATTTAAAGTAATTACCAATAAGGAAGGAATTCTGCCATTTTGCTATTGCTTTCTATATGTCTTATGTGTTTTTGGTTACTGAATTCCTCCAAAACTGCATACTTATATGTTTAGTTGACTTATTATAGTATATCATTTTGATTCCATTATATTAGCTTTACGTATATAGGTTTTACTTATTTTATTGTGGCTACCTTAAAAATTACAATGAACCTTTTAACCATATAAAAACCTCATTTGAATTAATAACAACTTAACTTCAATAGTATTCAAAATTTCTACTCCTATACATCTCATTCCTATGTTTTTATTGTCACAAATTACATCTTTATACATTGTGTGACCATTAGTATAGATTTATAATTATTTTTCAATTTATTTTTCTTTTATATAATATAGAAAATATAGCATTACAAAACATAAATACAATAATACTAACATCTACATTTATCTAAACCATAGTTCTCTTTGTTCATGTGATGTTAAATTTCTGTCTAATGTCTTTTCATTTCAGCCTGGAAGACTTCCTTTAGCATTTCTTGTAGAACAGGTGTATTAGTAGAAAACTCCTTGAGCTTTTATTTATATGATACCATCTTAATAAATCTTGTGAAACATAGTTTTGTAGAATATAAAACTCTTTATTCACTGTGCTTTTCTTTCAGTACTTTTTTTTTTTTTTTTTTTTTTTTTTTGAGGCGGAGTCTCGCTCTGTCGCCCAGGCTGGAGTGCAGTGGCGCGATCTCGGCTCACTGCAAGCTCCACCTCCCGGGTTCCCGCCATTCTCCTGCCTCAGCCTCCCGAGTAGCTGGGACTACAGGCGCCGCCACCACGCCCGGCTAATTTTTTTGTATTTTTAGTGGAGACGGGGTTTCATTGTGTTAGCCAGGATGGTCTCGATCTCCTGACCTCGTGATCCGCCCGTCTCGGCCTCCCAAAGTGCTGGGATTACAGGCTTGAGCCACCGCGCCCGGCCTCAGTACTTTAAAAATGTCATCACATTCCCTTCTGGCTTCCATAGTTTCTGATAAGAAATCTACAGTTTATCTTATTGAGGATCTCTTAAATAAGATGAGTCATTTGTCTCTTGCTGATTTTAAGATTCTCTTTGTTCTTGGATTTCAACAGTTTTATTATAGTGTGTGTCACTCTTGTTCCATCTATCTATAAACTTTTGTCGAGATTCTTAGATGTTTTATCAGATTTGAGTGTTGTTGATCATAATACCTTCAAATATATTTTTGCCCTTTCTCTCTTTCTTGAATTTCCCTTATGTCTATGGTCTCCCACATGTCTCTTAGGCTCTACTTATTTTACAATATTATTTTTTCCTTCTGCTCCACACACTGAATAATTTCACTTGACCTTTCTTTAAATCTGCTCATTTTTCTTCTTCTTACTGAAGTCTTCTGTTGAACTTCTTCAGTGAAATTTTCATTTCATTTATTGTACTTTTTGGCTTCAAAATTTTTATTTGGTTTCTTTTATAATTTTCATCTTTGTTTGTATTCTCTATTTGTTGAGCTATAATTTTCCTCTTTTCCTTTAGTTATCCATCTATGAGTTTTTTTTTTTGTCTATTTAAACATACTTAAGATAGTTGATTTAAAGTTCTTGTCCAGTATGTCCTATGATGTTGATTCCTCAGAGTCAGTTTATATTAGTTTATTTTTTTATTTGATTGAACTATATTTTCTTATTTGAATTTTTTTTTCAAAGAAAGAAAATTTCTTTGAAATTTCTTTGAAAGCCTCATATTTATTTTATGAAACTTTCCATTTTTAGTATTTTGGTAGATACTACATTCTTTGTTGCATTTGGCATTTGTGGTCTCTGTTCTTTTAGTGCTCAGCTAGTCATCTTTTATTTTGAATTTTAAAATGTGGTAACTGTGCAAATCAGATTCTCCCCACTCTTCAGGGTTAGTTCTTGTTGCTTATAGTAGATTGCAGTTGTCTATGTTTTCAAGTGGCTTTTTCAGACTGTTTTTGCAAATATTGTATTTCTTTTTGTATGTGGTTACTAAACTGTCTGTTCCATTAGCTCACCAGTTAGTCAGTGACTTTCTTTAAATGCTTGGAGTGACAGAAAGAAAGAGAGAAGGCGGGGTGGGGAGGGGGGTGAAGAGAAAGAGAGAAAGAGAGAGAGAGAGAAAGGAAGGTGGGAAGGCAGGCAGGAAGAAATGTAGGAAGGAAGGGAAAGAAAGAAGGAAGCCGGAAAAAAAATTCCCTTGGTCCTTGTAAATGGTGTCTGTTTGGGGGCTTAGTCTGCCCATTTTTGACTCTGTCTTAGCCTTTACCTCTTGCTAGTGTGGAGCTTAAAGTTTAGCTGAGGTCAAACTTACGATCTCTTCAAGTCTTTTCTGAGTGTCTTACCCTGTTCATGTGTATGGCCTTTTAGTTAACTTGGTATATGTAGGAACTTTTCACAAACTTATTCCTCAAACTTATTATTCACAAACTTATTCCTCAAAACTCTCACTTCCCAGATTTTCCTTCAAGCCTTTCAGTATGTCAGATATTTGCCCCATCTGTTACTTTTTGCTCCAGGTGGCAGCACCTTTTCATTTGTCTTTAAATGTTTTCATAGCCTTTCCTGCCTGATAAAATTCTTACAAAAACAAAAAATTTCCTCATGTTAATACTTCGGGGAAATTGTCAGGTAAGACAAACAAACCCCCAATATTTCTTGGAAACAGGGCTGCTCTGCTCATTCAGAAATCAAGTATTCACACTGGGAACGTAGGCTACAGTCTCTTATATGGTTTGACTGTGTCCCCACCCAGATCTCATCTTAAATTCCAACGTGTTGTTGGAGGGACTTGTGAGAGATAATTGAATCACGGGGCAGGTCTTTCTCATGCTGTTATCATGATAGTGAATAAGTCTCATGAGATCTGTTGGTATTAAAAAGGGGAGTTTCCCTGCACAAACTCTCTTCTCTTGTCTGCCGCCATGTGAGCGTGCCTTTCACCTTCCACCATTATTATGGGACCTCCTAGCCACGTTAAACTATTAAGTCCAATAAACCTCTTTCTTTTGGAAATTGCCCATTCTCAGGTATGTCTTCATCAGCAGCATAAAAATGGACTAATACAGTCTCCAAGACTGCTGTGTTTGGAAGGAGAGGAAGCTAAGGTTAGTTAAATGCTACAAAGATCATATCCCATGCTTAAGTTGCCTTTCTTCTGGTTAAGTGTTTACTTGGTTGCTCTAAATCTTTGACTAGCTCCCTGACTTCTAGTAGGATTGATTTTGATCGTTTCTGTTAGAGTTTTTAGTGTTTTTATGAGGAGAAATGAACCCCCAGAATTCCCTGCCACTTTCCCTGACATTACCTAATTTCTGCATTTCTTTATGTGATTAATTATCCACTCTCAGAGAACACATGACTCTAGTTCTTAGATCTTCCAATGTAAAACAGGTCACCTGTATTACACAGAAATATGTTTATGTACATAAAATAAGTTATAATCAGTGATGAAGCAGGGTAAAGTTAGGTCAGCCAGTCAGGGAAACTGAGTAGTTCTATGTTGCTTTGTTATTTTCTGATAGAGCAAGGTACAGAGCCCACATATAGTTTTAATTCATCATTTTTTTAATGCATAATTTTGTATAGAAGAAAAGGTTGCTGTTGAATATTAACTAATGCATATTTTGTAATTTTCAGTTTAGTCTCCTGTTGGGGACATGAAACCTAGATTAATACTAATACATATCACCAGTCCTAAAAGCCAGTAACATTGGTCTTCATAATGATGATTTTCAAATGTTTTTATATCTGACACGTCCATAAATTTACATTTTAAGAAGAATAAATATGTTTTGCTCCCTTTTATGTTGTGTCAAAATAGCAATGAAAAATTAAATTCCAATTGTTATCTCTAAATTTTTTTAAAGGTATATTGTCCTTCTACTTCTCCTACATTTGCATAATATATTTTTGGCTTTTAGCATTGATTCAAATGAGACCAAATGTAAAGAACAGTATGTGTGTATGTGTACAGGGGAGGAAAACAATAAAATGATAGAATGATGTAATAGAAGAACCACTTGAGAAATCTTTGTGCAAACATGTTAATTTAATTTACTGCTTTGCAAAACATAAGAAGGCACTTCATGTGATTTGAACAAGCTAGGGAGAGTTGAACTCTTGGACTAGAGAAGATATAAATGCAGCATGCACAGCCTGGGATTCTTACCTGGTCCCTAATATCCCTGAAACACGATAAAATGTTTTATAAGTAAAGAATGCCCAGTAGCCAGTCAATTATATATTTAGACATACAAATGTTCAGATATCACTTCTGGTTGTAAAACTTTTTCTACCCTCTTTTATTAGCATTTTTATTTGCAGACAATTTTAATGAGCATTGTAGTTTCTGTCCTTCTCATATCCAAGGCTGATGTCATCCTGCCTAATAATACTTAGTTATATCCAAAGGCCAGAATGTTGTGATGTTGATGTTTTTCCTGTGCTTTGCCTTATAAAGTTGGTAGGTGATCTCTGCAGGCAAGCTTTTCAACCTGACACAGACACCACTGTTTTACTCTAACATAGGTTCCCAGCTGGAGACTATTTCATGTTGGAGAGATGGTGATATAATTTTAAAAGTTTGTAAAAGGTCTAAATGGAAACAAAGGTTTTCCCCATACTTTAATTGCTTGTAACACACTTGAAATTTTATCTGAACAGAAAAATAAATCTCAAACATCAAGTTTTGTGGTTTCACAGCACTGCTCAAGCTTGAAGTCGTTAAGATATATATTCAGCATTAACAATAAATCATTTGAAATACAGGCAACCACTATGAATGCTTTATCCTTCCCTGATGGATGATGGCTTGGGGGATAAGTGCCTCAGAATCATTATTCTTAGAAGAAAAATAATACTTTATTAATAAAATAGGACTCACAGTCTTTCATTGAAAGACCTCTAGTTACTTTTTTCTGGGGGAAAAAGCATTTTGTCATTTTAAAACAAGGAAATGGATGTGTGTGTTAAGTGATTTATCCCAGGTCTGACTGAAAGATGCAGAATTAGCTTCTATTTTTGCTTATGTCTATTTTTTGCCTAACCCTCAGGTGGTACCCCATGGCATATATAGAGGAGGTGTGGGCAGATGTCCACCACATGGGCTCCCACGATGCCTGTCCGTTTCACATGGTAACCTGCCACGTTCTCTTGAGTATTCTTTTTTGTACTTTTAAGAAGAGTGGACATGTGGTATTGAAAACTAAAGTTCACAATTTCTGCTCATTCTAAGATTTCAGTATGATATACTGATATTTGAAATTTTAAAACGAGATATTTTGACCTTATTTCATACTGTGAGAGAAATTAGAAATGCTAAAGTTGATTGCAGGGCTAGTGAATTTTTAAACTTTCTTTTCTCACCAAAACCCAGAAAAAAGGGAGAATATTTAGAATTTAGCATGTATCGTAAGGGTAAGGCTAAAAGTAGGAGTAAAATAGAAGGGAAGTGATTTTTGAAGGTTGATCAATTTTTCTGGCAGATATCTCTATGGATAAGGACTTACAAATACATGAATTATCCTGTGTTCCCATTTCTAACTCACATACCCTTTCCTTTTTTCTATATTGTATATGTTATGATTTTATTTCAGGCTTCAGAAGTAGATTAATAAATAAAATCATCTTGGGTTTTACAAGTATGTTGGAATTTCACCATTTTGTATTCACCTCAGGAAGCCATGCTTTTTTACTGATAACACCTGTGCTTCAGGCATAAAGCAGAAATAAACTTATTAACATTTGCTTTCTAATTAGAATTTAAACAGAAGGCAAATTCACAAATGTGACTTTTATCATCTCCTGAAAAGTGCATTTGTGGCTCTTAGTCTTTCAGTGTCATTACCAGTATGTTGAACAGAAACTAAGTACAAACCAATGAAGTTATCAACAACAGGTCTGTTTCCTTTACCTAGAATTTCTGATATAAATTATCAATGAGTACTTACTGAGGTCCTACTTTAAGCCTATTGTCAATGCAGTTTTTTGTGAGTGAAATAATTGTATATCCACATGGCCTTGCCACCCTTTATGCTGGACTTACCTTGTTTTTCACTGTGTTCCTTCCTGTCATTATTAACCCCTCCCCCGTTTCTAAATTTAATTCCTAGTCAAGAAACAGAATATTATAACAGGAAAATTGGCTTGTTTCTGAAATTTCCTCAGTACTTTTATTTCCCACAGTGTGAAATCTTTGAGTTAGAGCTCAAAACCGTAACAAGAGGATAGGAGTAGACAACAGGAGGGCTGAGCCAGGAATCCATGTTCCTCACTACTTACTCTATCTCAATGGGGCATAATGTCCTCAGGGTATTTTTTTGTTGTCACAGTTAGGGGAGTACTGCTCTCAAGATATGAGGAAATAGGGAATATGCTAGTATTCTTGCAGTGTTCTGGAATACTCAACCTATCAAAAACATGGTACATCATTCCATGGAACTTCTAAATATATTTGTGCCTATTAGTGTGAAAGTCATGTCTGTAGAAATATAATCTTAAAACATGTCTTCATATAACTGTTAAAATTATAGTAGTTTTCATCATTTATTCATTAAATTTTCCAGGAAAAATAGCATGTAAATAGATAGAATATTATATTTTCTATTGCTCGAAATTTCAACAGGAGTGGTTTACCATTTAGAGAAAATCACGAGTAGAAAGGTCACTTTGGGATATTTGAGTTATCAATATAACTTTCAATTTGCATTTATGTGTGGTTCATTAATAATCCTATATACAGAAGCAAGCATATGATCATTCCATTATGTTTTCTAGTAGCCATGACACAACATTTACATATTGAATAAAAATTATGATAAATTATTTTTAGATTTCTTTTATAGATTGCTAGATTACTGTTAGGATATTATATTGATTTTTAAGTAATATGAATAAGTATTTAATATTCTTTGTAAATTCCATTAGAATGCTAAAGAGGGCTTTGTATCATAAAGTTATTAAAGAAGGACACAGGCCAGCAAGGATTAAGAATCATTGTTCTATTATAAATGAAGCAATTATGGAAAACTAAAGGGCAAAAACTGAAAAAGAGAAAAAATGGCTTTCTGACTCAACTGGAGTCAGGTGGCAGAAGCGGTTTCAAGTGGCTGGCTGGTTAATTCAAAGGGCGTTCGTTCTAAGAATGTGGAAAGAAGAAAGTGAGTAACGATTAAAACAGCCAGGGTCTAAAGGAGCTGCTAGCTGAGTGGGTGAGGGTACAATCAGTGGTGAAGGCAAGGCTAGAATGGTGTTTGGATTTCTGCTCAGCACAGAGGTTTTTTCTGCTAAGCTCCGGCCAGGCTATTACACCTGTTCATAATGGAAGCCTGAGTAATTAGATTGCCCTCCTTTGGTGCTTCCATTTATGTCTTCTTCTATTCTCTCCTGCACTTCGTTTCTGTGGGCCTCTCGCTTCTTGATCACCTGTGTGAATGCTGGTCCCTTACATTGCCTTCCCTTTAGGCCTTTCTATTCTCATCTGGATTGCAATTCCTGAGGTGCGTTTTATCTCAGCTTCCGGTATCCACATGTGCCTGATGGATTGCTCTCTCCAAACTATACTTTTGAGTATAGGATCTGTGAAAGCCTAAGTTTCTATGTGTTTGCTGAACTCCCACCTAGCACAGAATTTCTCCTAGTCGACTACCTCTTACCCAATTATTTATTCTTTATCCCTGTCCTGGCTCAAGTGCTGTCACATATACAGGGAGGTTACAATAGGACTTGTGAAAGATGATTCATTCTTTCAGTTTGTTTAGGTACCATTTAGCTGATGGCTTTCTTAGCGCAACAAATGGAAAAATTAATTTCTCTTTTGAGCCCTGTAATCATTATGGGGATCCCAGAAAAATATCTTAACAGAAGATATTATCTAAGCACACAGTGCCATTTGCCATAAAGTGAGACCATTTAATTGTTATAAGTTGGCAGACTTTTCACTGAAGGACTCCATAGTAAACATTTTTGGCTTTGTAGGCCAGATCGTCTTCCTTACAACTATCCAGTACTGCCATTGTAGCCAAAAGCAGCCCTGTGCAGGGCACAAACAAATGAATATGGCTTTTTCCAATAAAAATTTGTTTACAAAAATGGTAGGTGAGCTGAATTTGATCCACAGGCTGTAGTTTAGTAACTTTGGACTATTCAATTGGCAGTTCTTAATTGCTTAGTAAATTAATTTGAAATTAAATTTGTTTTATCATTTTTTCCTGTCGTGTAGTCTATGCCTAAGATGTTTCCAATGTAAAACTTCTACTTTGCCCACCCAGATGAATCAGTCAAACTCACTTAAGATAGTCTGTGATATATAGTATTTTGTTTACTTTGTAACGTATCCACTTATAATTTGTTAAGCTTTGTCAAAATTCTGCAGACAGGAATATAAATGATCAAACTAAAAACTGAAATAAAATCCAAATTTGTTATTGTAAGGAGATATCCTATTATTTTTCTTGCTCCCCTGCCCCACTGTTAACTGCTTAAACTGCTTTGCAGTAGTTAAAATTGTATAACCAAAGTAACCTTTTTCAGACATTGAGAGCTAATTCAAAAAGCATCAGTGCTCCACACAATTAAAAGAATAAAAACATCAAAAATATGGTGCTAATGAAAACACATTATTAGAAAGATATTTACCTAGCCATTAGTAATACCATTATTCTTTTGGCTTAGCCAGGTAATAGTTGTGAGTATATGTGGAGAGTGATTGTTTCTCCATAAAAAGTGTTCTCTAAATCTAATTATTTTACAATTTATCAAAAATTTTCACATGGCAGGTTGAAGGCAACATTTCCAGAATTAAAATCAGAGCTTGAAAAATATAATTACACTGAATTAAATTTTAATTTAACATTTCTTTTTTGGATGACTTTCCTGTTAAAAATTTTACCTAAAATAACTCAAATGAATGTGAATCTACATAATTTAAAACACTTTGGATTCTTAATATAGTGTTGAAGAGGTAAGACCAAAGTCCAAGTTCTTAAACAGTGGTTTAGTGAAGTCTCTGATAAGCTCTGAAGAAACTTTACATTTATTTTTGCAAAAATAAAGAAAAACCTGTCATTTCTTACAAATAATTTAGAAATTTTGCATTTTGCTCTGTTCTGTATCTTAACTCTATCAAATTATATTTTTTCATTTATCTATTTAACAGATACTTATTGAGGGATTTCTACATCCAAGGCCTATTTATGCAAACGTAAACAAGCATGATTCTTGTTCTTAGGAAGTTTCCAGGCTAAAAGAGGAGCCAGAGTAAACACATAAATGAAGAAATAACATGGATTTAAAATGTAACCAATTATTATATAAGCAGAGATAACAGAAGAGGCATGGTGTTGTTGTACCTAGTCCGTTTATTCCCCAAAGAAGACCACCAGAGACTGCAGTCAAAGCCAAGCGGCAAGGATCTTTATTGCAGCTTCGAACCTGGACCCCCGGCCGAATGTCCGGTGAGAGCCCACAGGAGGGTCAGGAACTGTCTTTTATAGTCAGCAGTAAACAAGTACAGAGTCATAGGGGTCTTTTTGAACGGCGCAGGCTTGGGATTGGTTGATATTTGAACAGTGCGAGTTGGCTGTTCTTGATTGGTTCCTGCCATCTCCCGCCATCCGTGCTATTTCAGTTACTCTTCTGACATGTTTATGACCTCTGGCAGGGATTTTCCTAACCGGTTTGTCCCGGCTTTAGTTCCGGGAGCCAACTGTATTGTTCCTCCCACAGTGTAGGGGAGACAGAGATCATCGCCAATCTTCTAGCTCTTATGTGGGCTCTTTGGGTGTATCTAGAAACCAAACTGACTCCGGGCAGATTAGCGAGAGAAAGGCATACAAATTTTTTTGGTTTTACATGTACATAGGGATCTTCACAAGAGAATGAACTCCAAAGAATTGGCCAAGGCAAGATGCTTTTATACACTTAGACAAAGAATGATACATTTGAGAGGAAATAATGGGACAAAGAAAAGCTGACTGGGACAGTAAATGTCTAGAAGAGTCAGTAGGAAATATATTGGTGGGGGTGCAGATCCAGTGGAAGATAAAAGTTCCTTCATTATGCATATTTGTTCAGCTTCATTGCAGCCACTAATTCCCAGTCTCTGGTGATAAGGGCTATTTTCCCACCCTGGTATGAAGAGGATATCCCTCCCAAAGGGATCTTTATAACTTGTTGCATGCAGTATGCATGCAGTCAGCTAATCTATTTTGAAACTACATTGTTTCCAATTTTTTAACTCAAAATAATCAATATACTAATTTGGTGCATTTTGGGATGGCACACCATTTACTCTTTCAGCAGTATAGCATGAGCTGTATATATAAAAGGAAGATACATGTCCTTTTTGTTGTACATACATACTCTGATCCAAAGGGGTCATTCACAGAGAATTCAAGGGGATCAGTATGTCTGGTGCTGGTAGCGGGATGTTCTTCATACAGTGACGGAAAATAATAATGTGATGGGGGATAGGGAGAAAGGGAAAACGTGAGAAGAGAGAAATGCATATGGTAGTCAGGAAAGGCGCTTTGGGGGAGTGTCATGAGCGTCCCTGTGAAGAGACCATCAAACAGGCTTTGTGTGAGCAATAAAGATTTTTAATCACCTGGATGCAGGTGGGCTGAGTCCGAAAAGAGAGTCAGCGAAGGGAGACAAGGGTGGGGCCATTACATAGGATTTGGGTAGGTAAAGGAAAATTACAGTCAAAGGGGGGTTGTTCTCTGGTGGGCAGCAGTGGGGGTCACAAGTTGCTCAGTGGGGGAGCTTTTTGAGCCAGGATGAGTCTGGAAAAGGACTTTCACAAGGTAATATCATCACTTAAGGCAAGGACTGGCCATTTTCACTTCTTTTGTGGTGGAATGTCATCAGTTAAGGCGGGGCAGGGCATTTGCACTTCTTTTGTGATTCTTCAGTTACTTCAGGCCATTTGGGCATATACGTGCAAGTCACAGGGGATGTGATGGCTTGGCTTGGGCTCAGAGGCCTGACAGGGAGTTTATAAACAGAGCAGAAAGCAAATTCAGCCATGTTATCACAGGGAAAGAGTTTTCTAGGAAGAAAATACAACAAAAATCCAAACCATAACTTTGGAAAGGGCAGTGTTTCTTTGAGGAAATTTAAAAAATAAAAGATCAACGTGATTGAAGCTTACATGTGACATGTGGTGACACAGTTAGAATTCTAAGTGACTTTTTGAGTAACAGTAAAGATTTTCAATTTTATCAGTGCAAAGGAAAACAATTGAAGAAAGGGTAATGTGATCTGATGTGTTTTCAGAGGAAGCTTGCCTGCTTTATAGGTTAAAGGTGCTTATAAAGAGACCGTTTAGGAAGCTATTTCATTGGATCAGGATAGTGTAGTAGATATAAAGAGAAATAGACTAATCTAAGATATATTGTGGGGAAGGAATTGACAGGAATTTGCATTTATTTATTCAAAAAACACTTGTTGATTACATGAAGTATAATGATATCCTGTGAAGGCAGCTAGAACGGATAGAACTATAAACTTCTAAAATATCTAATCAGACTTCTAGAATAATGCTAGATAATTTGACCTGGACTGGAATTTTCATTGTCATTCAGACAGACTAAGCTTCTTATGAAAAAAAAAAAAATTAAGATGATAGAAAATTTGGCTGGATGCTTGTAATCCCACTACTTTGGGAGGCCGAGGTAGTGGGTGGATCTCTTGAGCCCAGGAGTTCAAGACCAGCCTGGGCAACATAGAAAAATCTCATCTCTACAAAAATAAAAAATAGCCAGGCCAGGCATGGCAGAGCACACCTGTGGTCCCAGCTGCTTGGGAGGCTGAGTTTGGGGATCCCTTGAGCCCAGGAGAGACTGCAGTGAGCCGAGATCATGCCACTGCACTTCAGTCTGGGTGACAGAGTGAGACCCTCTCTCAAAAGAAAAGAAAAGAAAAGAAATAAAAGAAAAAAATCCAAAGCACAAATAAATTCCTCTCTTATGAAGAAATCCCTTTAATCAGAATGATGAACTGCCTGAATGAATCTAAACTATTGGTTTTAATAATCCCTTGCTTACTATTTGTTTCACAGATTTCCTAGGGCAGAAAACACTTCATTAAAATAACCTTAGTGGTTAAAAGAGACATTTCCTAATCTGCTTTGCCAATTGACTTCCATTAAATATTCATTCGTTCAGCAATATTTAGATAATCAACATGTGCCAAATCACAGCTTTGTGCCTGACATTAGTGATCGATAATACTAATAAAAGTCAAAGTGGTCATTTCTCTCTTGACACCATATTATCTTATGTGGCAATAATTTTGTGTTTTGTTCAATATTATGTCCCATTATAAAGTCAAATGTCACAGTAAGTATTAAGACAGATATATTTTTCTGTTCAAATCTGGACATTTTTAGTATGTTTAAAATTACTTATTTTAACTTTTATATTTATTTAATTTATTGCTTAGCTTTAGACTTTGAATCTTTAAATTTATTTATTTATTTATTTATTTGCAATTCCATAATCTTTATTTCAAACCCTTAATCGTTATATAATTATCAAAATCTGCCTCATTATAGGCCATCTGGCCATTTTTTACACTCTAGCCTTTGCAGGCAGAGACTGGCTCTCCATTCATGGGTGAGTTATTTATTTATTTTTTTTATCAGCTTTGATTTTATTTTTTTTATTTTATTTATTTTTTTTAATTAATTTATTATTATTATACTTTAAGTTGTAGGGTATATGTGCATAACGTGCAGGTTTGTTACATATGTATACTTGTGCCATGTTGGTGTGCTGCACCCATCAACTCATCATTTACATGAGGTATAACTCCCAATGAAATCCCTCCCCCCTCCCCCCTCCCCATGATAGGCCCCTGTGTGTGATGTTCCCTTTCCTGAGTCCAAGTGATCTCATTGTTCAGTTCCCACCTATGAGTGAGAACATGCGGTGTTTGTTTTTCTGTTCTTGTGATAGTTTGCTAAGAATGATGGTTTCCAGCTGCATCCATGTCCCTACAAAGGAGGCAAACTCATCCTTTTTGATGGCTGCATAGTATTCCATGGTGTATATGTGCCACATTTTCTTAATCCAATCTGTCACTGATGGACATTTGGGTTGATTCCAAGTCTTTGCTATTGTGAATAGTGCTGCAATAAACATACGTGTGCATGTGTCTTTATAGCAGCATAATTTATAATCCTTTGGGTATATACCCAGTAATGGGATGGCTGGGTCATATGGTACATCTAGTTCTAGATCCTTGAGGAATCGCCATACTGTTTCCCATAATGGTTGAACTAGTTTACAATCCCACCAACAGTGTAAAAGTGTTCCTATTTCTCCACATCCTCTCCAGCACCTGTTGTTTCCTGACTTTTGAATGATCGCCATTCTAACTGGTGTGAGATGGTATCTCATTGTGGTTTTGATTTGCATTTCTCTGATGGCCAGTGATGATGAGCATTTTTTCATGTGTCTGTTGGCTGTATGAATGTCTTCTTTTGAGAAATGTCTGTTCATATCCTTTGCCCACTTTTTGATGGGGTTGTTTGTTTTTTTCTTGTAAATTTGTTTGAGTTCTTTGTAGGTTCTGGATATTAGCCCTTTGTCAGATGAGTAGATTGCAAAAATTTTCTCCCATTCTGTAGGTTGCCTGTTCACTCTGATGGTAGTTTCTTTTGCTGTGCAGAAGCTCTTTAATTTAATGAGATCCCATTTGTCAATTTTGGCTTTTGCTGCCGTTGCTTTTGGTGTTTTAGACATGAAGTCTTTGCCCATGCCTATGTCCTGAATGGTACTACCTAGGTTTTCCTCTAGGATTTTTATGGTATTAGGTCTAACATTTAAGTCTCTAATCCATCTTGAATTAATTTTCGTATAAGGAGTAAGGAAAGGATCCAGTTTCAGCTTTCTAGTTATGGCTAGCCAATTTTCCCAGCACCATTTATTAAATAGGGAATCCTTTCCCCATTTCTTGTTTCTCTCAGGTTTGTCAAAGATCAGATGGCTGTAGATGTGTGGTATTATTTCTGAGGACTCTGTTCTGTTCCATTGGTCTATATCTCTGTTTTGGTACCAGTACCATGCTGTTTTGGTTACTGTAGCCTTGTAGTATAGTTTGAAGTCAGGTAGCGTGATGCCTCCAGCTTTGTTCTTTTGACTTAGGATTGTCTTGGAGATGCGGGCTCTTTTTTGGTTCCATATGAACTTTAAAGCAGTTTTTTCCAATTCTGTGAAGAAACTCATTGGTAGCTTGATGGGGATGGCATTGAATCTATAAATTACCTTGGGCAGTATGGCCATTTTCACCATATTGATTCTTCCTATCCATGAGCATGGTATGTTCTTCCATTTGTTTGTGTCCTCTTTGATTTCATTGAGCAGTGGTTTGTAGTTCTCCTTGAAGAGGTCCTTTACATCCCTTGTAAGTTGGATTCCTAGGTATTTTATTCTCTTTCAAGCAATTGTGAATGGAAGTTCATTCCTGATTTGGCTCTCTGTTTGTCTGTTACTGGTGTATAAGAATGCTTGTGATTTTGGCACATTAATTTTGTATCCTGAGACTTTGCTGAAGTTGCTTATCAGCTTAAGGAGATTTTGGGCTGAGACAATGGGGTTTTCTAAATATACAATCATGTCATCAGCAAACAGGGACAGTTTGACTTCTTCTTTTCCTAACTGAATACCCTTGATTTCTTTCTCTTGCCTAATTGCCCTAGCCAGAACTTCCAACACTATGTTGAATAGGAGTGGTGAGAGAGGGCATCCCTGTCTTGTGCCAGTTTTCAAAGGGAATTTTTCCAGTTTTTGCCCATTCAGTATGATATTGGCTGTGGGTTTGTTATAAATAGCTGTTATGATTTTGAGGTACGTTCCATCAATACCGAATTTATTGAGCGTTTTTAGCATGAAGGGCTGTTGAATTTTGTCAAAAGCCTTTTCTGCATCTATTGAGATAATCATGTGGTTCTTGTCTTTGGTTCTGTTTATATGCTGGATTATGTTTATTGATTTGCGAATGTTGAACCAGCCTTGCATCGCAGGGATGAAGCCCACTTGATCATGGTGGATAAGCTTTTTGATGTGTTGCTGAATCTGGTTTGCCAGTATTTTATTGAGGATTTTTGCATCGATGTTCATCAGGGATATTGGTCTAAAATTCTCTTTTTTTGTTGTGTCTCTGCCAGGCTTTGGTATCAGGATGATGTTGGCCTCATAAAATGAGTTAGGGAGGATTCCCTCTTTTTCTATTGATTGGAATAGTTTCAGAAGGAATGGTACCAACTCCTCCTTGTACCTCTGGTAGAATTCAGCTGTGAATCCATCTGGTCCTGGACTTTTTTTGGTTGGTAGGCTATTAATTATTGCCTCAATTTCAGAGCCTGCTATAGGTCTATTCAGGGATTCAACTTCTTCCTGGTTTAGTCTTGGAAGAGTGTAAGTGTCCAGGAAATTATCCATTTCTTCTAGATTTTCCAGTTTATTTGCGTAGAGGTGTTTATAGTATTCTCTGATGGTAGTTTGTATTTCTGTGGGGTCGGTGGTGATATCCCCTTTATCATTTTTAATTGCGTCGATTTGATTATTCTCTCTTTTCTTCTTTATTAGTCTTGCTAGCGGTCTTTCAATTTTGTTGATCTTTTCAAAAAACCAACTCCTGGATTCATTAATTTTTTGGAGAGTTTTTTGTGTCTCTATCTCCTTCAGTTCTGCTCTGATCTTAGTTATTTCTAGCCTTCTGCTAGCTTTCGAATGTGTTTGCTCTTGCTTCTCTAGTTCTTTTAATTGCGATGTTAGAGTGTCAATTTTAGATCTTTCCTGCTTTCTCTTGTGGGCATTTAGTGCTATAAATTTCCCTCTACACACTGCTTTAAATGTGTCCCAGAGATTCTGGTATGTTGTATCTTTGTTCTCATTGGTTTCAAAGAACATCTTTATTTCTGCCTTCATTTCGTTATGTACCCAGTAGTCATTCAGGAGCAGGTTGTTCAGTTTCCATGTAGTTGAGCGGTTTTGATTGAGTTTCTTAGTCCTGAGTTCTAGTTTGATTGCACTGTGGTCTGAGAGACAGTTTGTTATAATTTCTGTTCTTGTACATTTGCTGAGGAGTGCTTTACTTCCAATTACGTGGTCGATTTTGGAGTAAGTACGATGTGGTGCTGAGAAGAATGTATATTCTGTTGATTTGGGGTGGAGAGTTCTATAGATGTCTATTAGGTCTGCTTGCTGCAGAGATGAGTTCAATTCCTGGATATCCTTGTTAACTTTCTGTCTCGTTGATCTGTCTAATGTTGACAGTGGAGTGTTGAAGTCTCCCATTATTATTGTATGGGAGTCTTAGTCTCTTTGTAAGTCTCTAAGGACTTGCTTTATGAATCTGGGTGCTCCTGTATTGGGTGCATATATATTTAGGACAGTTAGCTCTTCCTGTTGAATTGATCCCTTTACCATTATGTAATGGCCTTCTTTGTCTCTTTTGATCTTTGATGGTTTAAAGTCTGTTTTATGAGAGACTAGTATTGCAACCCCCGCTTTTTTTTGTTTTCCATTTGCTTGGTAAATCTTCCTCCATCCCTTTATTTTGAGCCTATGTATGTCTCTGCGTGTGAGATGGGTTTCCTGAATACAGCAGACTGATGGGTCTTGACTCTTTATCCAGTTTGCCAGTCTGTGTCTTTTAATTGGAGCATTTAGTCCATTTACATTTAAGGTTAAGATTGTTATGTGTGAACTTGATCCTGCCCTTATGATATTAACTGGTTATTTTGCTCGTTAGTTGATGCAGTTTCTTCCTAGCCTCGATGGTCTTTACATTTTGGCATGTTTTTGCAATGGCTGGTACCAGTTGTTCCTTTCCATGTTTAGTGCTTCCTTCAGGGTCTCTTGTAAGGCAGGCCTAGTGGTGACAAAATCTCTAAGCATTTGCTTATCTGTAAAGGATTTTATTTCTCCTTCACTTATGAAACTTAGTTTGGCTGGATATGAAATTCTGGGTTGAAAATTCTTTTCTTTAAGAATGTTGAATATTGGCCCCCACTCTCTTCTGGCTTGGAGAGTTTCTGCCGAGAGATCTGCTGTTAGTCTGATGGGCTTCCCTTTGTGGGTAACCCGACCTTTCTCTCTGGCTGCCCTTAAGATTTTTTCCTTCATTTCAACTTTGGTGAATCTGGCAATTATGTGTCTTGGAGTTGCTCTTCTCGAGGAGTATCTTTGTGGCGTTCTCTGTATTTCCTGGATTTGAATGTTGGCCTGCCCTACTAGGTTGGGGAAGTTCTCCTGGATGATATCCTGAAGAGTGTTTTCCAACTTGGTTCCATTTTCCTCCTCCCTTTCAGGCACCCCAATCAGACGTAGATTTGGTCTTTTTACATAATCCCATACTTCCTGCAGGCTTTGTTCATTTCTTTTTCTTCTTTTTTCTTTTGGTTTCTCTTCTCGCTTCATTTCATTCATTTGATCCTCAATCGCAGATACTCTTTCTTCCAGTTGATCGAGTCGCTTACTGAAGCTTGTGCATTTGTCACGTATTTCTCGTGTCATGGTTTTCATCTCTTTCATTTCGTTTATGACCTTCTCTGCATTAATTACTCTAGCCATCAATTCTTCCACTTTTTTTTCAAGATTTTTAGTTTCTTTGTGCTGGGTACGTAATTCCTCCTTTAGCTCTGAGAAATTTGATGGACTGAAGCCTTCTTCTCTCATCTCATCAAAGTCATTCTCCGTCCAGCTTTGATCCGTTGCTGGCGATGAGCTGCGCTCCTTTGCCGGGGGAGATGCGCTCTTATTTTTTGAATTTCCAGCTTTTCTGCCCTGCTTTTTCCCCATCTTTGTGGTTTTATCTGCCTCTGGTCTTTGATGATGGTGATGTACTGTTGGGGTTTTGGTGTAGGTGTCCTTCATGTTTGATAGTTTTCCTTCTAACAGTCAGGACCCTCAGCTGTAGGTCTGTTGGAGATTGCTTGAGGTCCACTCCAGACCCTGTTTGCCTGGGTATCAGCAGCAGAGGCTGCAGAAGATAGAATATTTCTGAACAGCGAGTGTACCTGTCTGATTCTTGCTTTGGAAGCTTCCTCTCAGGGGTGTACCCCACCCTGTGAGGTGTGGGGTGTCAGACTGCCCCTAGTGGGGGATGTCTCCCAGTTAGGCTACTCAGGGGTCAGGGACCCACTTGAGCAGGGAGTCTGTCCCTTCTCAGATCTCAACCTCCGTGTTGGGAGATCCACTGCTCTCTTCAAAGCTGTCAGACAGAGTCATTTGCGTCTGCAGAGGTTTCGGCTGTGTTTGTTATTGCCCTGTCCCCAGAGGTTGAGTCTACAGAGACAGGCAGGTTTCCTTGAGGTGCTATGAGCTCCACCCAGTTCGAGCTTCCCAGCAGCTTTGTTTACCTACTTAAGCCTCAGCAATGGCGGGCGCCCCTCCCCCAGCCTCCTGCTGCCTTGCTGGTAGATCACAGACTGCTGTGCTAGCAATGAGGGAGGCTCCGTGGGTGTGGGACCCTCCCGGCCAGGTGTGGGATATGATCTCCTGGTGTGCCTGTTTGCTTAAAGCACAGTATTGGGGTGGGAGTTACCCGATTTTCCAGGTGTTGTGTGTCTCAGTTCCCCTGGCTAGGTAAAGGGATTCCCTTCCCCCTGAGCTTCCCAGGTGAGGCAATGCCTCGCCCTGCTTCAGCTCTCGCTGGTCGGGCTGCAGCAGCTGACCAGCACCGATCGTCTGGCACTCCCCAGTGAGATGAACCCAGTACCTCAGTTGAAAATGCAGAAATCACTGGTCTTCTGTGTCGCTCGCGCTGGGAGTTGGAGACTGGAGCTGTTCCTATTCGGCCATCTTGCTCCGCCCCCTATTTTTATTTTTATAATGAATTTTTTTTTTCCAGAGGATATAAACAACCCATACTTTTGAGTTCCATTTAGAGAATAAAACTTATTAATGAAAATTGATTGTTTCTTCATGAAAAATTATATAAATTACTGTTTAGATTTTTGTTTTAGTTTATCATGGAAATGTAAGTATCACACCTTCATTAAATAATATTGGCATTAGTATTTTAAAATGTAATGTAGTATAGAAGGTCACACATCATCACTGAAACACTATAAAGGACCAGCTGTCTCAGAGTGTTTATTTCTTTTACAAAGAGAGACTTGAAACTTCCAACTTATTACTAGAAACTTCATGACCGAGGCCATAACTGAGATCTACTAGCCTATTTTTTCATTGAATCTATCATTAGAATTTTAACATTCTTAAAATTTCTCTGAAAAGAAAAAAAAAAAAAAAGATGGTTAGAGAAAACTTGCATATTACCTACCATTAGGTAATCTGTTTCTTAAGATACACCAAATCAACACAATTTGAAAAATAGTAATATTTGACAGCTTCATCCTATATTTATCATTCGAAATCCTTTATATGTACATCTTTATAATTTAATCCCACAGAGGGGACATCAATATGACTGTGGCACTTTTGCAGGAAGTAAATGAAATTCCAGAATGTGGCTAAATTCTTGATTAGCTTCTGTTAAGAAAGGGGTCTTATTTAATTATTTTTGTAGAGTACCTATTATATTCAGGCATGCATTTCTGCATTCTTTTTTTGAGACTCCTATCACAATTTGTCTAATATAATTTCTTTACCCACTACCAGGCTCTCACTTCAAAGTTCTTTAGCCAGCAATCAATCAAACAACACTTCTTTCTCTCAGTCCCAGGAGAAGATGTCAATTGTGGCAGAATGAGTTCAGGAAAAGCAGTACCTGCCATGATCATCGTCTAGTTTATTTATAAAATGCTGAAAATTAGATAAGACATTCACCTCAAATATTGTAGGAAAGGAAACATATTTTTTCCCTTTTTGGTTTATACTTAAGATATCCTCCTGAAAACAAAAGTCAGGTTAATTTAAAAATAAAAATAAAGAAAAGCTATAATTGTGTGCTATACAGGATAGGCCTCAGTTTAAAAGTATTTTAAATACATCATACAGGATAGGCCTCAGTTTAAAAGTATTTTCCTTTTAAGGCAGTAGCTTAGGGGCCCTAAGTAAAGACCCTCATTATTAACAAGGCAATGAAGGTTGAGACAATTAAAGCATATTTCTGAGAGTTGGTGCATTTGGACGAACAGACATTTCAGACTCCCAGCTCGCCTCCCAGCTGGCTAACTGACATGAACCTGACAATTTATGTCCTCCAGGGTGGTAGAAATCGGAGAATTAATTCACTTATTACCAAGCCAAGTTTCTCAAGAAACAAAACAAAATGAACATAGAACCTTATTATGATTTTATTCCTCACGACAAACCACGAAAAAGAGACAGAGACAAGGAAAACAAAGATCCGTGGAAAACTAAAAATCAATAACAAAATAGGTACCCCAAACAGATAATTATTATAGATGTTTTTTTTTTTGCCAATCAGAAACTAGAAAGGAAGAGACAAGAAACACTTTTTACCTTCCTTTCTTGACCAGGTACCACAGATAGAAGCCTCGAGAAGCTTACTTTGGTGAGAAATTTTGCCTTTCTCTGCAGGCTTCTCCCAGTTCGATTCCATCTATGGGTCTCAGGGTGAGTAAAGTGAACCTGTTAGTGCCATATGGGTCACCAAACTGTAGAGAAGAAAAAATATTTTTTCTTTCCTTTTAGGATTTTAGTTGAAACACTTTCCTGAAAACAAAAGTCAGATTACCAACAATAACAGCAACACCCCAGAAGTTCATTAATGTGTGCTGTACCGGTCATGTGGGAGAAGCCTCAGCTTAAAAGTATTTTTCTCTTAAGGCAGTAGTTAGGGGCCTTGTTTAAGTAGCGGTTTAGTAAAGAGTCATAACTCATATATAGTGACAAAGAAGAGAGTATCTTGAGGCTTTTCAATGGCAAGAAAATGTGTGAAGGTAAATTTAGGGGAAGACTAAAGTCTGTTCTTAGATCCTCTGGTGCCATTGTCTCTGAGCTCTGTTTCTGAGCTCATCAGCAAGTGTTGTAAATGGACTTACATTTAGGTGGGAAAGACAGAGAAGCGTGTCAGAGTGTGTCCCTGCATTTTAGTCTTTCTTTTTAGCTAAACAATCTCCAGTATTTTAGAGAGTAATATTTTGGTTTCCTCTGATAATAGTTATTTTAACATCATTTTGATTCTAGCAATGAAATATACAGATAGGTAGGAAAGAGATTTTTTCCACCATGGTATAGACCAAAATAGTGAAAACAAAACACTTTTAATTTATGAACATTATTTTTTAATCCACTTTTCCTCTATTGAGTCTTTTAGAATAATTTTTTTTTTTTTTGAGACGGAGTCTTGCTCTGTTGCCCAGGCTGGAGTGCATTGGCCAGATCTCAGCTCACTGCAAGCTCCGCCTCCCGGGTTTACGCCATTCTCCTGCCTCAACCTCCCGAGTAGCTGGGACTACAGGCGCCCGCCACCTCGCCCGGTTAGTTTTTTGTATTTTTTTTTTTTTAGTAGAGACGGGGTTTCACCGTGTTAGCCAGGATGGTCTCGATCTCCTGACCTTGTGATCCGCCCGTCTCGGCCTCCCAAAGTGCTGGGATTACAGGCTTGAGCCACCGTGCCCGGCCTAGAATAATTTTAAGCCATTACTGTGGCATATAACTTTGCAAAATATTAGAGCTAGGGATATCAGACTGTTAGCTCAAGTGTGGAGATATTTTTCAACACACACATGAAAGATGAAAATAAAATATGTTTATTTGATTACAATACTTGGGTAATAAAATTTTCATAGGTTTTGGGGCAAAAGTATCTTGATATGTATATATAATCAAGAAAAGTGATTCACCAATCTAATTATACATCAGAATCTCTCAGGGAGCTTAATAAACAAATATTATCATAATCTAAACTCTTACAGGGTAGGGCCCTGGAAACTGATTTTGTAAATATTTCTTAGAGAGTAAAAGGAGTAACAAGTATAAGTCATAGTTATAAAATACAGACATCTTGGTTATACAAAAAGTCATTGTACATTAAATAACATATCACACATTCAAATGATGTTTGAAATCATATATATATGAATTCAGATATTTAATATATTACTCTGTAAAATTTTGATTTATTCATTTACATTTGTATCTCTTTAATATTTCTATTACTTAGCATAATTCTCTATATAGTAGTCACACAAGAGACTTTTGTGGTATGATTATATAAATTAAAAAATCTAATAACAGGAAATAGATCTTATGCTGCTCCATATCTTTTGGTTTCTAAGAGAATTTTTTGAAAATAACAACAAAAGTCCTTCTGTATACATGAATTCAGCAACTATTATTGAGAGAGAGAAGGCGAGTCAGGGAGAGGAAAGAAACAGAAGTTAATACACACATACATGCACACACAAACGAAGACAAAAAGAGACACAACTAGACAACATGAAGAAGGTGATTCTGATTTGGTTTTGGTGATGACAGAATAGTTTAATTGAATTAACGCCCCCCCCCAGTCATAACACATAAATCCTGGGAAAAGTATTAAAAACAAACTGTGTGAAGGCACAGGTAAGTGACTAAAGCAGAAAGAATCTACAAGGAATGCGTCCTTTGAAAGAAAACCACATTGATGAAATCAATCTGTATATAGCTTCCCCCCAAGGGCAGCACCTCAAGATATAACATGAGGCAGCCAGAATTCAAGCAGAGGGTTGTAGTGTTTGTGGACTTAGAAGTCAAACGACGGAAATATAAAAACCAGAAAAGCTGGCAATTTCAGGGCAATATATGTAGGAAGAATCTTCAAGAAGGAAAGGCCTCAAAATGAAAATAAGTTCTCTTTAAATCATTGGCTGACACTTAGGCATGTGCAGCTGAGATTATAAGCATATTAGAAAGAGACAATAACTAAAAGACTGAAATAAGTGAGCATAGATTACAGCTGCTGTCCACTACAGGGATAAAAGAGTTTGGAGTTCAAGTCCCATAAAATTAGCAGGACTTCAAAGTGTATTAGACTTTCCACTAAAATGCCCCCACCCCCACCAAGAAAAAGCCAACCTTTTGAGTAAATTCTAGGAAGACATTAGGCACAAAGCCAAAACTAATACATTCATCTTAAAATTAACAGCAAAAGCAAAGTAGACTTACCCTAACAAACATAGAACTAAATTATGAATGGTTGAAAGTGACTTATCAGTAATTCAACTGCTTAATACAACAATACTTAACATTCTTTAGGGGCAGATAAGAAAATATGGGAGGTCTATATAACGTGTCATCCATTATTTCTGGAATACAATAAATATAGGATTAAAACAGAAAAAGTTTGATTCATTGTCAGAAAATTTATGAAAGAGAAGTAGATGTACTAACAATCTAGATGTTGTAATGAGCAGACATGTGCTTTAGAATAACTATAATAAATATATGAAAGAATCTGTATAAAAAGATAAATGAAAGTTTTCAGAAAGTATTTGGAAATTATAACAACTATAAAACTATAAATTTACAAAGCTAAAAATTATAAACATTACCTGTAAGGAAATATTAGAAATGAAGAAATTGCAAAATCTAAAAAAAGAGTAGCAAATTATAAACAGTAGGTGAGCATATTAGTGAACCAGGAAACAGGTAAAAATAAATCTAGAGGGGGAAAATCAAGAAAGCTTATTGGTTGGTGAGACACTATCAAATGAGTTAATAAATACATATTTGAAATATCAAAAGAGAAGATTAGTGTAATAAGTTTTTGAATAAATACTGGCTAAAACATTCCCAGGTATGATCAAAAAGGGGAGATTACATATCCAAGAAGTTCAGCAAACACCATGGAAGTTCAAAACAGATTTTACCTTGGAATATCATAATCAAATTTTAGAAGAAAAAACCATTAAAAGCAAGAGGAGGAAAAAAAATGTATGATAAAACATTAATATTGTTGAAAGCTGAATTTCCATCAGTAATGAAAGCCAGAAGAATATGGCGTAACAACTTTAAAGTGTTGAAAGAATTATTTTCATGTAGAACTCTATATCCTGTAAAATTTTTCTTCAAAATACATACAAAATAAGGACATTTTTGGATAGACTGAGAGCTGAAAGAATTTTTCACAAGCAGACCTGTACTATCAAACACACACAAACATGCACAAATGCACACACACACACACACACACACCCCAGAACAAAAACAAAAGAATACTCTATTGGCTGAAGGAAAATGACACCATATGGAAAGTAAATTCCCCAGAAAAAAAGGAATAGTACTTGAAATGTTAAATATATGGATAAATATATTAGACAAGTTTTCTATCTTTAAAAACTTTAAATTACTTAAAGCAAGAGTCATAACAAATAAATGTGAAGTATGTAAGGTATGTAGGTGTAAAGTACATAACAGTAGCACAAAGTGTGGGTATAGCTAGATATGTAATTATAGAGTAACCAGTTTGTTACATATTATGTAAAATTACATGAAATCAAGACAGTATGCAATAAGTTATATCACAGAAAATCTCTAGAGAAACTACTTAAAACTATAGAGATGTAAATTTAAAGTCAAAATGTGAGTTAGACTAAAACAGTAAGTTATTGACTTTACTAAGAAAAAAAAGAAAAGGAAGAAAAGATAAATAGACAGTAGGGACAAATAGAAAACTGCAAAATAATGGACATAAATTCAACCATATTGACCATTTAAAAGTCAGAGACTAACTAGATTAAATAGAAATATCTGACTTAATATTGTTTATAAGAAATGCAAGTAACATCTAAAAACAATCATTTTATTAATAACAGGATGAAAACCAAAATATCATGCAAAAGTCATCATTGGATAGCTGAAATGACTACACTAATGTCAGAAAAAAGACTCCAAAGTAGATTCTTTATGCAGAGATAATGAAGTTGGTTGTATATTAATGCAAGTGTTGTTATTAAAATATAATAATTCTAAATGAATATGTGATTTATTGGTACTTCAAAGTGAATGAAATAAAGATTGTCAGGTTCACGTAGAGAAATAGAGATTCACAAATTGTAGATTTTGTTAATTCTCTCTCATTGATTGATGGAAAAAAATCAGTAATTATATAGAAAATTTGAACAACCTTTAAGCAATTTGAATTAATTGACATTTAAAGACCAACACATATAAAAAATTCCAGAATACACATTTTTTTTCCAGTAACCGTGATATATTTGCCAAGATAGATAATGTATTTTCTCATAGAACAGGACTCAATTAATTGTTAAGTCTTGAAGTCACACAAAGTGTCTTTTATGAGCATCTTAGATGTAAATTAGAACTAAATAACCAAAATAAATCTAGAAAATGTCAAAACATTTGGAAACCATGCAATTTTAAATCATCTATGGGATAAAAAACAAAACACAAGAGAAATTGAAACCTAATTTGGACTGAACATTAATGAAATTACAACACATTTGTGGGGTGCAGATAAAGCTGTGTTTAGAGGAGATATGTATAAGATTATATGCTTAAAATAGAGATTCAACATCAATTATCTACACTTTCATATGAAGCTAAAAAAATTAGCAAATAAAACAGAACATAGAAGAAAAGTAATAATAAATAGAAAAATTACAGATCAATGGGCTATATATTACAAATAATAGAAGAAATCAATAAGGCCAAAAGTTTGCTGGCTGGTTGCAGTGGCTTACTCCTATATATCCCAGCACTTTGGGAGGCTGAGGCAGGAGGATCTTTTGATTCCAGGAATTCAAGAACAACCTGGGCAACATAACAAGATGCCATCTCTACAAAAAAAGTAACAAAAATAGTTAAGTGCAGTGGCACATGCCTGTAGTCCCAGTGTATTAGTCTGTTCTTGCATTGCTATGAAGAAATACCCAAGACAGGGTAATTAATAAGAAAAAGATGTTTAATTGGCTTATGGTTCCACAGGCTGTATAGGATACATAATGTTGGCATCTGCTAGGCTTCTGGGGAGGCCTCAGGAAACTTACAACAATGGAGGTAGGGGAAGGGGAAGCAGGCACTTCACATGGCCAGAGTAGGAGCAAGAAACAGAGATGGGGAAGGTGCTACACAGTTTTAAACAATCAAGTATCACAAGAACTCACTATCACAACCACAGCATCAAGGGG
Organism: Macaca mulatta; assembly: GCF_049350105.2. Taxonomy (NCBI): domain Eukaryota; kingdom Metazoa; phylum Chordata; class Mammalia; order Primates; family Cercopithecidae; genus Macaca; species Macaca mulatta. The sequence continues at coordinate 91,610,738 of NC_133419.1, forward strand.
CTGGTCTAAACCATTTGTGAGAAACCTATCCCCATGAGCTAATCACCTCCTACCAGCCTCTACCACCAACACTGGGTGTTACAATTCAATATGAGATTTGGGCAGGGACTCAGATCTAAATCATATAAGCCAGCTACTCAGGAAGCTAAGAGAGGAAGATAGCTTGAGCCCAGAAGTTGGAGGCAGTAGTGAGCTATATCATACTACCACATTCCAGTCTTTGTGATAGAGGGGAGATCCCAACTCTTAAAAGGAGTTGCTCTTTCAAGGGTAATAGAATTGATTTTATTGATTAGAAAATCTAATCATGAAAAATTGAAAAGAGAATGAATGAGCGAAAGGAAACACATTACTAGTATCAATAATATTTGCTAAGATAACACTATGGATCCTAACGACATCAAAAAGATAAGAAAATATTATCAATGGCTTTATGCCATCAACTTTGTAATTAAATAGCACAATATTTTAAAAAAACATAACTCCAAATGTAAGACAAGAAGAAATAAAATATCTAAATAGCTATGTATTTACTAAAGATATTAAACTTGTAATAGAAGACATTTCATGGGGAAGATAAAAAATTTTCATGTAGGTCATAAAAATCCTATCAGCTAAAAAAATGAATTAATTGGAATTTATTAAGGTTAAAATATTCTGTTTTTCAAAAGTCAGTGTAAGAACGTGAGAAGACAAACCATATATTGGAAGATAATATTCACAATATTTTCTAACAAAGGATTTACCCAGAATTTATACAGAAGTACAAATTAATTAAAATGCTTGAAAAGCACAACATTAAAGAATATATAGACTATATATTATATATAATACATATTTTTAACATATATATATATATATATATATATGGCTAATAAGCACAGGAAAAGATGCTCCTTGTCAACAGTCATCAATGAAATACATGCTAACTAACTTTCAGGTATGACTACACTACCAGTAGAAAGACAAGAAAACTAAACAGACAAAAATCTGACAATAGCAAATATTATCAAGAATATGAAGTAATTCAGATTATCATATTTTTGGTGTATAAAATATTACAACCACTTTGATAAATTCTTCTGCACTTTTTAAAAATTAGGTTCAGGTGTACACATACAGGTTTGTTATGTAGGTAAGTTGTGTGTCATAGGCATTTGGTGGACAGATTATTTCATCACCCAAGTAACAAGCATAGTACACAATAGGTAGTTTTTTGATCAAATTAAATGTGCACTTATTCAATGAACAAGAAATTTACCTTACATAATTGAAAACATATGTCTACCAAAACACTTGTATTCAAATGACAAGCAATATAAAGGAATATAAAATATTAAATATATTAAATGAAAAAATCTAGAGTTATAAAAATCTTTTTATATTTCTTCTACATGAAATCATAAAACTGGTAAATCTAAACTGTGTTGACATAAATAAAAACAGTCATTACCTCTGGGTGGAGGCATTGCCAATAAAAGGGCACAAGTATATTTTCTGCATTGATATAAATTTTCTATTTTCTTTTTTTGTTGTTTTTGGATAGTTGTTACTTGGATATATGTAGTTGTTACAATTCAGCTAACTATATATATAAATATGTGCATTTTATTGTTTGTACATTTTAGTTCAGTAAGCTAGAAATGTATTCAAAGAGAGAGGAAATTATAAAGTTGATTACAGTGATTGCATATAATATATAAATAAAACCCTCAAGCATGAGAAAGTAATAAAACTAAAATATGTATGTGTTGCAATGTGAAGAGCTATGGTTAAGAGGACTGAGACAGAAGGAAAAGGGGAGTGGAAAGAAGAGGAAGTATTCCAAGTAAAAGGAGATTTTAGGAAAAGAAGAGAAATAATTAAGGTGTGTATAGGTAATCAGTATTTTCTCTATCAGCAATATGATGAGATAACTGTATATGTATTCATATAAGCTCCTCTCTTTCCCTGTACATAATGTGTACACCAGAAGAGAACTATAAAAAATTATTCTGTTTAAAAAACATAAAAATAAGTAAAAGCCAAAAGTTGTGAAATATTAGAAGGGCTATTGAAAAATGGGAGAAATATATTATTTCCAAAACAAGAATTATGTCTCCTCTTTGTGGAATAATTTCTATACCCTATATTTAGGAAAGAAATGGACTTGATATATTACTGACCATGGCTACTGACCATGGGTGGGCATGAGAATTGTTCTCAGGATTTATTTAAAACAGGGATCTTCAGGTACTACTCTGGGAAATTTTGTCTCAGTAGAACAGGAATTTGTAATGGAATTTGTCCCTAGAAACTACTTTTTTTTGAGACAGAGTTTCACTTTTGTTGCTCAGGCTGGAGTGCAATGGCACAACCTCGGCTCACTGCAACCTCTGCCTCCCTGGTTCAAGCGAGTCTCCTGCCTCAACCTCCTGAGTAGAGGGGACTGACTACAGGCATGCACCATCATGCCCAACTAATTTTTTTTGTAATTTTAGTAGAGACGGGTTTTCTTCATGTTGGTCAGGATGGTCTTGAACTCCCGACCTCAGGAGATCTGCCCACCTCATTCTCCCAAACTGCTGGGATAACAGGCCTGAGCCACCGCTACTGGCCCCTGGAATCTATTTTTAACAAGTTCAGTTCGGTAATTCTGATGTAGGCAGTCTGATATTACCATTCTTCAGAGTGCTGTTTGGAACACTTTGGCCGGATGAATACTCAAAGTCTGCTCATTCTTGTGTCCTAACATGCTTAACACAGTGCAAAATCAAAAAGGCAACATCTAAAATTTTTGACGCACTTTTGAAATTTAGCAAAATAGAAAATTATTGGGTGAAACAGTGCATGATTTGCAACTTAAGGAAGTAGAATAAGATTACTTCTGCAAGTAAAGTGATTTTATATTCTTTTGTATTTTTAAGGAACAATTTCAAGTTAAAAGAAATATTTTATTATTTGAATAATGTTTTTTGAAAAGTTTTTACTATTATTTGTCAAGATCAATGCCTTAAGTTGACTTATCAATCCAAAAGTGGAAAACATGACTCAAACTTGCCTTCCAACTTCAATGTACTTGGTTAACTTTTGAAAATTAACTCATTTGTGTTGCTGAGCAAAAGATTGGGTTGGAAAATGTGTCACAGACATCAGGTGAATATTTCACAGAGATCAAAATGCCCTCTTATAATGTAATCCAATGCAAAAGACCACAGAGTGTTTTTGTTTTTGTTTTTTAAATGTACTTCCAAACTACAAAGGAATTGAGTTTATTAATTATATTTATAGACATGAAGTCCTTGCCCATGCCTATGTCCTGAGTGCTATTGCCTAGGTTTTCTTCTAGGGTTTTTATGGTTTTAGGTCTAACATTTAAGTCTCTAATCCATCTTGAATTAATTTTTGTATAAGGAGTAAGGAAAGGATCCAGTTTCAGCTTTCTACTTATGGCTAGCCAGTTTTCCCAGGACCATTTATTACACAGGGAATCCTTTCCTCATTTCTTGTTTTTGTCAGGTTTGTCAAAGATCAGATGGTTGTAGATGTGTGGTATTATTTCTGAGGGCTCTGTTTTGTTCCATTGGTCTATATCTCTGTGTTGGTACCAGTACCATGCTGTTTTGGTTACTGTAGCCTTGTAGTGTAGTTTGAAGTCAGGTAGAGTGATGCCTCCAGCTTTGTTCTTTTGACTTAGGATTGTCTTGGCAATGGTTCCATATGAACTTTAAAGTAGTTTTCTCCAATTCTGTGAAAAAGTCATTGGTAGCTTAATAGGGATGGCATTGAATCTATAAATTACCTTGGGCAGTATGGCCATTTTCATGATATTGATTCTTCCTATCCATGAGCATGGAATGTTCTTCCATTTGTTTGTGTCCTCTTTTATTTCATTGAGCAGTGGTTTGTAGTTCTCCTTGAAGAGATCCTTTACTTCCCTTGTAAGTTGAATTCCTAGATATTTTATTCTCTTTGAAGCAATTGTAAATGGGAGTTAATTCATGATTTGGCTCTCTGTCTGTTATTGGTGGATAAGAATGCTTGTGGTTTTTGCACATTGATTTTGTATCCTGAGACTTTGCTGAAGTTGCTTATCAGCTTGAGGAGATTTTGGGCTGAGATGATGGGATTTTCTAAATAGACAATCATATCATCTGCAAACAGGGACAATTTGACTTCTTCTTTTCCTAACTCAATACCCTTTATTTCTTTCTCTTGCCTGATTGCCCTGGCCAGAACTTCCAACACTATGTTGAATAGGAGTGGTGAGAGAGGGCACCCCTGTCTTGTTCCAGTTTTTAAGGGGAATGCTTCCAGTTTTTTGCCCATTCAGTATGATATTGGTTGTGGGTTTGTCATAAATAGCTGTTATTATTTTGAGGTACGTTCCATCAATACCGAATTTATTGAGAGTTTTTAGGATGAAGGGCTTTTGAATTTTGTCAAAGGCTTTTTCTGCATCTGTTGAGATAATCATGTGGTTTTTGTCTTTGGTTCTGTTTATATGCTGGATTACATTTATTGATTTGCATATGTTGAACCAGCCTTGCATCCCAGGGATGAAGCCAACTTGATCATGGTAGATAAGCTTTTTGATGTGCTGCTGGATTCAGTTTGCCAGTATTTGATTGAGGATTTTTGCATCGATGTTCATCAGGGATATTGGTCTAAAATTCTCTTTTTTTGGGAGAAAATTTTTGCAATCTACCTATCTGACAAAGGGCTAATATCAACAACCTACAAAGAACTCAAACAAATTTACAAGAAAAAAACAAACAACCCCATCAAAAAGTGGGCAAAGAATATGAACAGACACTTCTCAAAAGAAGACATTTATGCAGACACATGAAAAAATGCTCATTATCACTAGCCATCAGAGAAATGCAAATCAATACCACAATGAGATACCATCTCACACAAGTTAGAATAGCAACTATTAAAAAGTCAGGAAACAACAGGTGCTGGAGAGGATGTGGAGAAATAGGAACACTTTTACACTGTTGATGGGACTGTAAACTAGTTTAACCATTGTGGGAGACAGTGTGGCGATTCCTCAAGGATCTAGAATTAGAAATACCATTTGACCCAGCCATCCCATTACTGGGTATATACCCAAAGGATTATAAATCATGCTACTATAAAGACACATGCACACGGTATGGTTATTGCAGCACTATTTACAATAGCAAAGACTTGGAATCAACCCAGATGTCCATCAATGACAGACTGGATTAAGAAAATGTGCCACATATATACCATGGAATACTATGCAGCCATAAAAAAAGGATGAGTTCATGTCCTTTGTAGGGACATGGATGCAGCTGGAAGCCATCATTCTCAGCAAACTATCACAAGAACAGAAAACCAAACACCGCATGTTCTCACTCATAGGTGGGAATTGAACAATGAGATCACTTCCTTCATCACACACCAGAGCCTGTTGTGGGATGGGGGAGGGGGCAGGGATAGCATTAGGAGATATACCTAATGTAAATGACGTGTTAATGGGTGCAGCACACCAACATGGCACCTGTATACATATGTAACAAACCTGCACGTTGTGCACATGTACCCTAGAATGTAAAGTATAATAATAAAAAAAGATATGTATGTGAAGAAAAAAAAAATTGTATTTATAGTAATGCATGTTGTTATGGTATTTGAAGTAATAGCCTTCCCAAGTGAATAGCTGCTGTAGTATATTCTAGTTTTTGTTTGTTTTTGTTTTAATGGGAATGTCTACTAAAAGACCATGTGTTTTCCATTTCTCTGAATTTTCAGTGTCAGGATATGTAACGTCTCTCGTATCTGGCACAGTGCTGTGTACCACCGAAGGTATGACAACCCAATGATAAGAAGTATATGAAAGAAGAAAATATTAAGCAAGTTAAAAAAATGTATGGAGGAAATACTGAGAGGCAGTTAAACTTTGTTTTTTATTGGAGTTTGGGAATGCTTTCCTATTATATCAGTGCCCCCTCTGCAGCTGAATTTACCCAGCAGGAGCTGCAACCTCACTGACATCCATTACCCCATTAAAAGTTATGAGGAGAAGAGGGGAGAAAGAACTAGGATGGGTTATCAAGGAATTAGTTATTATAGCTAAACTAGATAAATCCATTAAGAATCAGAAATATGTAGAGAAATAACAAAGTATTTGGAATAGAATACCTGAGTTGAAATAATGATTTTTTTTTTTTTTTTACATATTGAGCTTCACAATATTGAACGAGTTATTTAGAATGTTTGCCCCTCAGTGTTCTGATCTATAAAATATAGATAACAATGCTTTCTGAAAGAGTTGTGGACAGGATTAACTGCTTAAAAAATGTTAGCATGACATCTACAATTTAGACAATGTAGTAGAAACTCAATTTGCTTAGGCAGAACTTATTTTATGTTTTCCTTGGGTATGAGAAGTTGTACTTGCTACCTAAAAGGCCAGAAGAGGATCATCTAAAACTAATTGAAAGGTATAACAAAAAGAAATAATAGTAGTAACAAAAATAACCAATATGTATAAAACACCTCCAATGAACTACATGTGCTAAAAACTTTATATTTTTAACATCTGAACAATCCAAAAAAGTAAGCACTATTGCTTTCATTTTGTAATAAATATCTTAGACAAAGAGAGATGAGTTCATTTGCCCAAGATTACTCTAGCGATTGACCCTAAGACACCTGCTAATAAGCACACTGTGACGATGTTACCAAGACACCACCTTTTTAAAACTGGTCTGTGTTAATGTTTAGAACTCCATATATATAGCAAGCATTTGTCATTTGATTGGTTCCATAGATTCAGAGAAATTTAGAGTTGAAAGGGACAGTAGGAATGATATTCTTCGATGGTTTCCAAAATCCACAACTAGAGTTGTTCCATGATAATTTTAGTAAAATGAGAAAAATAAGAACAGTTCTCTTTTTGTCAAGACTAATTATCTTCTACTTAAACAATTATTTCCTATTAATAATTGGTTAACACGTATGTATTATATTAATGCATAAATACATAATCTTTTACCAAATAAGATAGAGTCATATTGCAAAAGTAAAAGGAGAACAATCTACTAAAGTCACTCACCTCTCTATTAGGCCGTTCATGCATTGCTATAAAGAAATACCCAAGACTGGGTTATTTATACCGAAAAGAGTTTTAATTCTCTCATGGTTCCACAGGTTTTATAGGAAGCATGGTGCTGGCATCTGCTTGGCTTCTAGGGAGGCTTCAGGCAGAAGGGAAGGGGGAGCAGACATGTCACATGGTGAAAGCAGGGGCAACAGAAAAAGACTGTGAGGACAGAGGTGCCACACACTTTCAAATAACCAAATCTCGTGAGAACTCATTCACTACTGCAAAGATACCACCAAGCTATGAGGGATTTGCCCCCATGATTATATTTCAATATGAGATTTGGGCAGGGACAAATATCCAAACTATATCACCCTTTGTTTTTGAAAAGGGTTTACTAAACCATGAAATCAAAAAGTTTTGATTCTGATGGTAAATATTATATGCTAATATAACTAGGTTATAGTCCCTAGTTATTTAAGCACACACTAATCTAGGTGTTGCTTTGAAGATATTTTGTAAATGTAATTAACATCTATAATGAGTTGAATTTAAAGAAAGGAGATATTCCTAAGTAATCCTGGTAGATCTGATTTTATCATTTGAAAGATTTTAAGATAATGGCTTAAGAGAAATGTTTTAAGAGGTGAGGTCACTCTGTAGAAGAAATTCTGGCTGTGGACTGAAGCTTCAATTTATGCCTGAGAATTCCAGCTTGCCCTTCTTCATGGCCTTCCCTACATATTTCAGACCTGCCTAGTTAGCCTCCAGAATCATGTAAATTCCTTGTAATAAATCCCTTTATATATATATGTATGTATATATATAATATAATATATAATAGTGTTATGTATATATTGTTATAATATTATATTATGTGTATATTCAAGTATATATACTAGTTGAACTTATATAGTCTATTTCTCTGGTGGAAACATGACTGATAACATCATCAACCTAGACCAATATACTTGTTTTACAAATGAAGTGATTATAGCCTGTAAACAGTAAGATTTGCCCAAGATCATCTCCAAATTTATATACAGAGACTGGACCTGAACTGAAGTCTTTTCCCTCTAAATCCTATGTTCATTTATCTATCATACTGTTTAATTTAGGCATTTTTGTCAGGAGATACCATGTTCTTCATGTTAATTTCACATTTCATGGACCACTTAGGGAGAAAATCTCATGACATATGGAAAAATAGACACACTTGTCTTTCAAATAATTGCTGCTTTTATATAGAAAAAAATCAAATAGTTGATGGAATTATTTACATTTTAGCCATTTACCCTTTCTACCAAATTAAAAGTTCATTAGACATTAAATTACATGGGAAACTTAACTATAAGGTGTGGTCCTTGGTTGGTTATGAATCTGATGCTAAAACATTCTAATACTTTCTAAGTCTTCTATTTTATTTCTACCTAGTTTAACCAATGAGGACAAAAATAAATTTAACAAGGAACATGCTGTCTTTAAAGTACACTGTCAATATGAATTCATCTTCTTATCGACTTTGTAATATTTTAATACATATTTTGCTAATATTTTTCAGGAAATTACTGGTTAAAATTCATATTATATTGGGAGAAATTGAACTGTTTTAGGTCACTGGATTATGGTAAGTTTCAATCAAGAGGAATTTGTCTGCAAATTTTCAAAAGGCCAGTGCATTTCCATACACAGGGAAAAGAAAAAGGGACCAACATAGTCTCAGTCCATTCCAGGGCTGGATATTCTCATTTGCATCTTGAGATCTACTTATATTTAATTATGCTCTATTGCCCAGAAACTCATCCTAATGAATTGTATTAACCAGCCAGTTTGCTATCTAACCCCAAGTTGGGTTAAACCTACAGAAGGTATTGGCGGAAGATTGGAGGGTAGAAGGAGAGTAAACATGAAATATTTTTTCTTCAGCTCCATCTCTGTTGGGCTTCAAGTTAGCAGTGGCTACATCCCTCTGTTAAAGTCCATGATGTCTACTTATGGTTAAAACCACAAATCCTGCAATTATTTCCTCCCTTGCCACTAAAAGTATAAGGAAGAAAAAAGCTCTCATTTTAACTAGGCCAAGCACATTTTCTCATTTCTTTTTGGTTTCCCTTAACCCTACCTTTCTTAGTTCATTTTAGGTTGCTATAATAGAATGTCACAGACTGGGTAATTTATAAAGAATAGAATTTTGTCTCATGGTTTTAGGGACTGGGAAGGAAAGAAGCAATTGCATTTCAATTTAAGTGTTGGAGGGCAAATTCAAACCAAAGTAGTCTTCCCTTGGCCCTCAAAACTCATGTATATGTCACATACAAAATATGTTAATTCCATTCCAACAGTCCCAAAGTCTCAATTCATTTCAGTACCAGCTCCAAAGTCCAAAGACTAGTGTCTCATTGATAGGGTTTGTATCTATGTCCACATCAAATCTCAAGTCAAACTGTAATCCCCAATGTTGGAAGTGGGTCCTGGTGGGAGGTCTTTGGATCATGGAGGCAGATCCCTCATGAATGACTTAGCACCACCCCATTGGTGATGAGTAAGTGAGTTCTCATGAGATCTGATTGTCTAAAAGTGTATGGCTCCTCCCCCAACGTTTTTTTACTCTTGCTTTCACAATGTGACATGCAAACTCCAACCTCACCTTTCACAAGTAAAAGCTCCCCAAGACCTCCTAAAAAACTGAGCAGATGCTGGCATCATGCTGCTTGTACAGCCTACAGAACCATCAGTCAATTGTACCTCTTTTCTTTACAAATTGCCTAATATCAGGTATTTCTTTATAGCAATGCAAAAACGGCCTAATGGACTCATCTAAATTGCATATAAATGAGAATCAAGGCACAATTAATCTTGAAGAAAATTTCCGCCAGCTGTGACGTTGTGAAATCAAAACAAATTATTTGCTTCCAAAATACAATGACGGTACAGGCATAGAATAGACATTGTCATTTCAAAAGAGAGAAATAGGCAAGAAAAAGAGGATCACTGGTCTCAAGCTGGTCTGAAACTCAGTAAGGCAAACAAAATGAAATGTTAAAGCTGGAGACTAATCTTCTATGACTCAATGTCTCATATCCTGGGCACACTGGGGCAAGGGCTGGATTCCCAAGGCTTCAGGCAACCCCAACTCTAGAGCTCTGTTTGGCTCAGTCCACTCAGCAGCTCCCATGTGTTGGAGTATTGTGCCAGCAATAATCCCAGGCTGGCATTGAATGCTAGTAGCTCTATAGCTCTGTAGGCTTGATGTTAGTCTTGTTCTCAGTACTCTTAGTTCATTTATCTCAAGTTCTGTATTCCATAAACAGCTAACACACACACAAAATTTTGCCTAGTTTTTGAAAGTATATAATAAAAATGCCCCTTACTTCAGTTTCCAATACCTTATTCCTCCTTTCTATCTGAGATCTCATAAAGATGGCCTTTATCAGCTATATTTCTATCAACATTCTGATCATGAGCATTTAAGTAATGCCTAAAAAGTTCCAGACTTTTACTGTAGTTCTTGTTCCATTCACAGAAACCTGAACTTTTTCTAGTATGCTCCTCCAAATCATTCCAGCCTTTACCCATTACCCTGTTCCAAAGCTACTTCTACATTTTCAGATAGTTTTAGATATTGCAGGTACAGCAGAATCTTCACTTCTGACACCGAATTTTCTCTTAGTCTTTTTTTGTATTGCTATAACAGACTATCACAGATAGAAATTTATAAGCAATAGAGGTTTTTTGGTTCACAATTCTAGAAGCTAGGAAATCCAAAAGAATGATATTGGCACCTCATGAGAACCTTTCTGCTTTGGAATTCTGTTAGGAAAGTGAATGGACAAAAGAACATATAAAACAGAGACAAGAGGATGGAGGCCAAATGGTATCCTTTTATCAGAAACCCACTCCTATACAACAAGTAACCCACTTTTATGATAGCTCCTTTAATTCATTCATGAAGGCAGACCTTTTGTGTTAGTCTGTTAGCATTGCTGTTAAGCAATACCTAAAGCCGGGCACTTTATGAAGAAAAGAGGCTTATTTGGCTTACCTTTCTGCAGACTATTAAAAAGTGGCACCAGCATCTGCTTCTAGCACAGCCTCAGGAAGCTTCCAATCATGGTGGAAGGCGAAGAGGTAGTCAGGATATCATATGGCAAGAGAGAGAGCAAGGAAGAGAGAGCGGCAGAGGTGCCAGGCTCTTTTAAACAACCAGATGTCATAAAAATTCATCACTGTAGGAAAGACACCAAGCCATTCATAAGAAATCTGCCCCCCTGACCCAAATACCTATCAGCATGAGATTTGGAGGGGACACACATCCAAACCTTATCAGCCCTTGTGATTTAACCACCTCTTAATACTGTCATTTACTTGAAATTGCAAGTAAATTTCAAAATGAGGTTTGGAGATAACATTCAAACCCATAGCACTACTCACACCTTTTAAACCCATCTTTGAATTTACCTTGTGTCAGACTAGGATCCCACTATATCACACAGACTTTCCCTTTTATAGGATGAAATGTGATCATGTGTCTATTTATGTATGAATAAATAAGTAAATTTTTCAACTAATTGTCTAGTGTTTATTACCTCTCACATGACCTAAATTCTGTTCTTAAAATCAGACCCAATAACAAGTGGTCTTTTTAAATTTTAACAAAGACTGGGTTAATCTTAGTACACTAAATTAAATGTGCTTATTTCTGCTTATGATTTATATTTTGTAAAGGAAAGATGCAGGAGTTTAGTCTCATTTCTATGCAAGATACACTATAGATTTTGTGGAATTAAATATTATAAACTGAGACATATGTGCTTGTTGTGCATGTGTAGAGAGAAAGAGATAAGAGATATATGCAAAAAGGCATGTCTAGATTTCATTTTATATAATAGAAATCACTTTTTAAAAGTTTTCATAAAGTCTTGAATTTTGTTTGCAATTTAATTTCCCATATAGTTCTATGGTATACATGAGAAAATACAAAAGTAGAAGAAAAAACAAAAGTAAGTTTTTAGTTCTTCATTGTTTTCTTTAAACATTTTTATTTCCAATATATAGTTAAAGGAGATTGCATGAAAATACTTCTATAAGCAGTTCTTAAACTATCAAACAGCTTCAATTTCAGCTATAGGTTTTAAACTTCTTTTAATTGCATGTACCATTTTCAACTTTTGAATAATACTTAATTTATAACTTGCCCTAAGGCCATTTCCTGATTGTCTCATAACAATTGAACATCACAAATCTTAATCCTTTTTTATGTTTATGGAGACTCCAGTTGATTAGACAAGAGAGATAGATATGAAAAATTACACAATCAGTGGAGACATTAAAGTCTACAAACTTCATTCTACTACTTGGAGTCAGATATTTTATTTATTCATGATTTGGACTTTTCCACCCCATTTTACAATGTAAATGAAAAGACATATTTATCCTGACCCACTTCCAGGAGAAGTTCTAAAATCTTTCTAATTTTACTCAATACCACTCTCAAGTCATCAGAGCACATAATGTGCTAGTAGAATGTTCCATAAAACTTTCTGAACTTGGATGGCTCAAATATTGATCCTTTCAGTTTCTGGATTTGGGAGAGAGTTGTGAATAAATATCACTTATTTTTCCTAGGATTTTGCCAAATTATAGATACTTATGTGCATATTTATTAACAGTTCTCACACATGCTTACAGTCTTCAGTCTCTAAATTTTCATTTACACTCAGGCCTTGGTAGGCAGTGTGAACTGATGTAAGCAGCTAAGGCAATATGAATTAATTTTTAGTCAGCCAAGTTTTTATTTTTTTGGATCCTACACAATGTTGATTATTTTATTTTACAGCAAGATGTTAATCTCAACTATCCAGTCAACCATTTAAAATATATCAAATTGCTGTCAAAGTGGTAGGTAATCCAGGGGGCATCTATGAGAAATATGGAAAAATTGCACCATGATCTCATGGATAATGGAGACATTACCACATTGTATTATCTTAATAATCTCAAGGCATGTTGTTTTCTAAGTAAATGCAGGTGATACTTTATGTCATTATATAGGCATACCTTGGAGGTATTTTAGGTTTGATTCCAAACTATTGGAATGAAGTGAGTAACAATAAAGCAAATCACTTAAGTGTTTTGTTTCCCAGTGGATATAAAAGTTGGCCGGGCGCGGTGGCTCAAGCCTGTAATCCCAGCACTTTGGGAGGCCTAGATGGGCGGATCACGAGGTCAGGAGATCGAGACCATCCTGGCGAACACGGTGAAACCCGATCTCTACCAAAAAATACAAAAAACTAGCCGGGCGAGGTAGCGGGCGCCTGTAGTCCCAGCCACTCGGGAGGCTGAGGCAGGAGAATGGCGTGAACCTGGGAGGCGGAGCTTGCAGTGAGCTGAGATCCGGCCACGGCACTCCAGCCTGGGCCACAGAGTAAGACTCCGTCTCAAAAAAAAAAAAAAAAAAAAAACTTATGTTTATACTATACCATATTCTATTAAATGTGTAACAGCATCATACTTTAATTGAAAATATATTATTGCTAAAAAATGCTATCAATCATCTGAGCCTTCAGTGAGTCATAAACTTTTTGGTGTGGAGAGTATTGCCTCAATGCTAATGACCACTGACTAATTAGGGTGGTGTTTGCTGAAGGTTAGAGTGACTGTGGCAGTTTCTTAAAATGAAAGAGGAAATATTTGTTGTACTGATTGACCCTTTCTTTCATGAAAGATTTCTCTGTAGCATGCAGTGCTGTTTGATATTGTCGTACTTACAGTATAATTTCCTTTAAAATTAAAGTTAATCCTCTCAAACTCTGTTGCTGCTTTATCAACCAAGTTAGTGTAATATTCTGAATCCTTTGTTGTCATTTCTGCAATGGTCATAGCATTTTCACCAGGTGTAGATTAAACCTTAAGAGACCACTTTCTGTTTTTCATAAGAAGCAACTCCTCATCCATTCAAGTTTTATTTATGAAATCAGAGAAATTCGGTCAGATCTTCAGGTTCCATTTCTAATTCTAGGTTTTTTTTGTTTGTTTGCTATTTTCTTGTTTTTTCATTTTGTTGTTGTTTGTTTGTTTTTGAGATGGATTCTCGCTCCGTTGCCCAGGCTGGAGAGCAATGGCTTGATCTTGGCTCACTGCAACCTCTGCCTCCTGGGTTGAAGCGATTCTCCTGCCTCAGCCTCCTGAGTAGCTGGGATTCCAGGGGCCTGCCATCACACCTGGCTAATTTGTATATTTTTAGTAGACATGGGTTTAGCCATGTTGGCCAGGCTGATCTTAAACTCCTGACTCTTCTTGCTATTTTTCACCACACCTGCAGTCATTTCCTCCACTAAAGTTTTAAACTACTCAAGGTTATGCAGGAGGATTGAAATCAAGTTCTTCCCAATTCCTATTAATGTTGATATTTTTACCTTTTCTAATGAATCATGAATGTTCTTAGTCGCATGTAGAAGATTAAATCATTTCAAAATGTTTCCAATTTACTTTGCCCAGATCAATCGGAGGAATCACTATGTATGGCTGCTATAGCCATACAAAATCTATTTCTTAAACTATAAGGCATAAAAGTAAAAAATATTCCTTGATTCATGAGCTATAGAATAGATGTATGTTAGCAAGCATAAAAATATTAGTATTTTTGTATATCTCCATCAGAGTTATTTAATGACCAGGTGCATTGTCAATGAGCAATAATATTTTGAAAAAATTATTTTCTTGTGAGCGGCAGATCTCAACATTGAGTTTAAAATATTCAACAAACCACACTGTGAACACAGATGCTGTCATCGAGTTTTATTGTTTCATTGAGACAACACTGGCAGAGTCAATTCGGCATATATATGTTTTTGTTTGTTTGTTTTAATGGAGTCTGTCTCTGTCACTCAGACTGGAGTGCAGTGGCACGATCTCATGTCATTGCAACCTACGCCACCCAGGTTCAAGCGATTCTCTTGCCTCACCCTTCCTCGTAGCTGGGATTACAGTCACGCACCACCACACCCGGCTAATTTTGGCATTTTTAGTAGAGACGGGATTTTGCCATGTTGGCCGGTCTGGTCTCAAACTCTTGACCTCAGATGATCCACCAGCCTCGGCCTCCCAAAGTACTGGGATTACAAGCATGAACCACCATGCCCAGCCAGCATAATTCTTAAGGGTAGTAGTATCTTTGAAGTAATAAATTAGAATTACTTTTAAATTAAAGTCACCAACTTCATTAACCCCTAACAAGAGAGGCAGCCTGTCCTTCAAAGCTTTAAATTCAAACATTGGCTTCTCCCCTTTATCTAATTTCTCAGTGGCAACTTCTTCCAATACAAGCCTGTCTATTTTACCTTGAAAATGAACGAGTTGTTAGTGTAGTCATTTTCATCAATTATCTTACCTAGATCTTCTGGATAACATGTACTTCTACATCACCACTTGCTGCTTCACTTTGTATGTTTTTGTTAGAGAGACAACATGTTTCTTTCAACCTCATGAACCAATCTCTTCTAGCTTCAAACTTCTCTACTGCAGCTTTGTCACCTCTTTCAGCCTTCATAGAATTAAAGAGATATAGGATCATGATCTGGATGAGAAGTTTGCTTAAGGAAATTGTATGGTTAGTTGAATCTTCTATCCAGACCCCAAAAACTTTCCTCATATCAGCAAAAAGTCTGTTTTGCTTTTATAACCTTTGTGTGTTTATTGGAGTAATACTTTTAATTTTTTTCCAGAATTTTTCCTTTGCATTCAGTCATGCCAACTGTTTTGTGCAAAAGGCCTAAATTTAGATCTATCTCAGCTTTTGACATGCCCTTCTCACCAAGCTTCATTATTTCTAGCTTTTAATTTGAAGTGAAAGATTTGGAACTCTTCCTTTCACTTGAACACGTAGAGGCCATTGTAGGATTATTAACTGGTTTAATTTCATATTGTTCCTCAGGAAATAAGTAGGTCTGAAAAAAGAGAAAGCGATGGGTAATGGCCACTTGATGGAGTAGTCAACATATACTCAACATGTATCAATTAAGTTCATTATCTTATATGGACACTCCAAAACAATTACATTAGTAACTCAAAGATCACAGATTACAGATCACCATAACACATATAAAGATAATGGAAAAGTCTGAAATATTTCAAGAATTAGCAAAATGTGACACAGGCAAGAAATGAGCACAGTCTTGGAAGATGGTGCTGATAGAATTCTTTAACACAGGGTTGCCAGAAACTTTTAATTTGTAAAAGTTGCAATATCTGTGAAGCTCTATGAAGCAAAATCTAATAAAAAGATATATGTCTGTATATGGAAAATGTCTTTGCCTCTTTTGAATCAGTATATTTTATCCCAGAAGTCAATTTTGTACCATAATTCTGGGTAGACCTGAATATTTATATGCCTTTTAAAAAACTTCAGTGCCTATAGAAAAGAGCCATTTCTCATTCAAGAGGCATAATTGTTTTTATACATTTGAGTCATCTGTATATCATTCTACTTGGTCTCCAATAGAATCTGGTCCTTTAGAACAAAACAGAGCTTCCTTTACGTTTCCCAGTTGTCTGAGACATCCCTCTCAGATTCTCTTCTTTTCTTATTTTCTCAACACTATTTCCCCTTTTTCCCCTCAAAGTTATCTGCTTGCTCTTCCTTGGGAAAATCTTCATCTCAACACACTTTTTTTATCTCCTACCCTAAATAGAAGTGGAACAACTAAATTGTCTGCCCTTTAC
Organism: Macaca mulatta; assembly: GCF_049350105.2. Taxonomy (NCBI): domain Eukaryota; kingdom Metazoa; phylum Chordata; class Mammalia; order Primates; family Cercopithecidae; genus Macaca; species Macaca mulatta. Next base: position 91,627,512 of record NC_133419.1, read on the forward strand.
TAACCCTCTCACACCTGAGCTTCTTTATAAACAAACTCTTTCTTTTTCTTTCTTTCTTTTTCTTTCTTTCTCTCCCTCTCCCTTTCTTTCCCTCCCTCCCTCCCTCCCTCTCTCTCTCTCTCTCTCTCTCTCTCTCTCTCTCTCTCTCTCTCTCTTTCTTTCTTTCTTTCTTTCATCTAGTCTCATGAACAAGAAATTTCTACTTTTTCAAGATCCTATGATAGGGACTAGTTGAATTAGTCTCAACTGAATGTTATTAGGCACGTGGCATTTTTAAATAATTCCTATCCCTGAGATTCTCTTCTTTTCTTATATCTTGACACTATTTTTTTTTTTTCCTCAAAGTTATCTGCTTGCTCTTCCTAGGGAAAATCGGGGACTTTTTATACATATATCATTCTCTATCAATTTAACTATAGTTATATTTAAAAGTTCTATACTTAGCCCTTTTCTTTGCCCTCTCACCCTGGGCAATGTTATCCATACCCAAAATTTCAAACATTTGCTTCCCAAATGCATGTGTCTACCAAACCTGCAATTTGAATCCAGTCCTTACTTTTTGAGATCTATATAATCAACTTCCTGCATGCAACAGATACCTCAAATTTAAGAAGCAATATGCTAAAATCATCTCTTTCTGTGTATCTGTTACTTCTACTAGTTTGCTTTATTCAATGATGTGCACCTCAATTAATAGTCATACAAGTAAGAAACTTAGAGATCAGCCTCCATATCCAAATACTCCTAAACTTTTGTCAATTTCATATTTCTAATTTCTGTATATTTTTCATATGTCCCTTCCCTATCCCAACCTTTCAACTATTCATTTACATAGCAGTTATATACTGAACAATTGTGGACTAGGCATAATATTAGGCTTTTTACTGCCTGAAACAAGAATGTCATTATGGCTCATTATTTCTTGCTTTATCTGTTGCAATCGTTATAAAATAAATTCCATCATGCCACTTTCCTACTTAATCCTTTGGTAAATCTTCTTTAAGTACAGGTTAAAGTCCAAGCTTTCATGCAACATCCCTCTTAATCCAGCTGCAACCCATCTTTGCAGAATCCAGCTGTTCCTCAGTTTTGTTCTGTTCTCACAGGCCTTCCTAGCAAACCATTTGGCTTCCTTTCTTCCGAATATTTCTTCCCTCATTTATAGCTAGTCAAATCCCATAAAACCTTTAAGATTTAATTCACTTGTCCATTAATCTTGGAAGACTTTCCAGATGTGTCCTCCAACAACGTGTTAAATACTTGACTTGCGTTACAGCACAGCATATAATATTTTATTACTTAGTCTATCTTTCTTATGTATGACAAAAAAAGTAATATCTCTTCTTCACCCATTGCAAGGTTTACAGCTGACATCCCAATCACAAAAGACAGATTAGCAAGAGAAAAGTATAACAGATTTATTAATGTAAGTTTTATGTGACATGGAAGCCTTTAGAAATGAAGATCCAAAGACCTAAGGAAAACTGTATATTTTTATGCTAAGTCTGATGAAATAAGTGGACAACTGTGGAGAAAGAAGCATAATTGGAAAGTACAGTGTGATTTAATGGAGGAATCCATCAAAGCCTGTTTGTCCAGATTCTTCCTGGTCTCTCTATGTAGCAGTTCTTTCCTCCAGGTATAACGTAGTACATCTGTCACAAGAGGGTCTTATAACCTTCTTTAAGGGAAGGTAGGTCAGAGATTGAACTTCCCAGGTTTTATGACATGGTTCAGAGGAGTAAAATGTAAAGTAGACAGGAGGGCTGAAGAATGTAAGAGAGATCTTCTTGCTTCTGAGGCCCTCCTGTCCCTTTCAGCTAAAAAATACTCAGTGTGTCAAGGGACCATACTGTGGAATATGGTATTTTGAATTCTGGCATTTAGTAGACTGTGAACTCCTTGAGAGAAGAAAATGTATCTTTAATCTATTTTTATCTTCAAATTTTCAATATATAGTACTCAAATATATTCTTTAATACAGAACTGAGTAAAATATGATTGAAAATATCTTAAGGGGGGGGTATGCAGGATGAAGGTACTGAGTATCTATACTTTAATTTCCCTACTTGGAATTGATGTTTATAGGTTAATAACTTGGGAGGAGTCTTCATTGAATTAATCTTTCCATGACTACTATAGCCTTTAGGGAAAACACTGTCATGAAAAAAGATGTTTTGGCAGAACATTTGTCTACTATCTAACTTGACAAACATACCTAGTGAAGAAAATGTACTTCAGTGTAGCATCAGCAAACACTAAATTATAATAATAAAATATATAAATAATAAAAAATAAACGTATCTCTTGTGGTTTGGCCCCAATATTATATGATATGGCATGTTCTTAAAATTAATACCACTAACGTATATATGTTAAGAAGCAATTTGAGAAAAGGAAAAAGGTATATGAAAATTGAAAACTAAAAAAAAAAAACCATGGGTTTAGCATTACAAAATGTAAATGTCTCTGGCAGGAAGAAAGAATGCAATTGTGAGAACCAGCAGAAATCTTTTTTTTTCCCCCCTCTGAGTAGTAGTTTCTATTTTCTTGGATTGGCCAATGGGGATTAAAGATTAAAATTGTAAAATTATTTTTACAAACTAAAAATAATGGAAAATAAGTAATTTCAAAGGAGCCTTCACAACCTGAAGAAATTGAAGATTTCTGTATTAGATCTAATATTTTCCACTTTGTTCTGTCTTATGTCTATGGGGAAGATAGCTGTAAGATACAGCGATTATTTGCATTCAGATTCCTCTGTTTGTAAACTTTGGTCTATCAACTAATCTCAATAAAATAAAAAACATGCTAAGAATTTACATTTAAATAATTTTAGCTAATGTATGTTTATTCAGAATGTATTATACGCAAGACTGTTTTAGATTCTGAGAACTAAATAAATGAAATTAAAAAAAAAAAATCTGTCCTAAGGTACTCCCAGAGGCAAGTCTTGGGGAAGGGGTGGTTGGTAAAGAACCAATAACTAGAATATACTGAGATTTATGTCATTATGCAACTAGCACGGAATTTTATTGGAGTAAAGATGGAGGAGCTGGTGGGATAAAGAATGGAGGTATAATTATCAAGTAATTTAAGCTCTAAACCATACTTATGTCAATTATAATGAAGTGAAGAACCCCATAATTGATTCTCTATTGTGTGTTGCACACATAGCCCTAATTGTAAAGCATCATTATCCTTCTTTTAGAAGCTAAACTATGAGTCGCCACTGTAAGCCTTGGACCTCCCAACCTCTTTGGCCTCCCACTTGTGTGGCAGCCCAGCATGCCTTCTGATTATGAGGACCATGAGCCACTGCACATTGCTAGAACACACAGACGGGTGGCAGCAGTGGTTTTTCTTTTCCATAGCTTAGCTATTATGTAAGGCACATCAGGGAAGTGTGTACAAAATTGGCATCCAGGTGTTAAAGAAAAAGAAAAAAATACAGTGAATGTGCCAGGCTCAATTGAGCTCATTGTACTGTCTAGAAACCACTCTTGCTCCAGCTGCCCTTGAGACTGTCTGGAAGAATCATAGAAGAGCTGGGGTACAGCACAAAGAAAGCTTAAAGGGATACTTTTAAAAGAAAGAATTAAAAGTAAAAGAAGAATAGCTATCTCTGTTAGAATAGCTAACTTGGAATAAAGAAGATATGGAGGGTCTTTAATTGTTATTATAAAGAGACAACATTTCAGAAAATTGTAAAGGGGATAATGCCCCTATATAGAACAACTCTAAAAATGATTACTATCTTTTTTTCCATCTACTGTCCCTATGCATTATATAAATTGCATAATTTATGGAATTGGTTAGTATTTCCTTACTTCCCTTTCATCCCTCTCTCCTTCATTCTATTTTTCTTCCTTCTTTCTTTCCTTCCTGTATTCCTTCTTTCTGCCTTTCTTCCTTCTGTTCTTCTCTTTCTCTTTCTTTTTTAATTTCTGGCTTATTTTCTTTTTCTTGCAATAATCTGATATATCTGGGATTAGCAGTTGCAATCATAGTATAAACACTATAAACTGCTATCATAAAAGCTGTGTAACTACTGGAACCTCAATTTTCACATCTGTAAATTGTGTACAATGTAATTTGCTGCCTCAACTAGCTTTATGCTAATTATATAGGATCATATCCTTAACAGAGTTGTTGGCATTTAATGGACTCTTTAGTAATTTATGCAGTTGTCATGGTATGGCTCTATAGCTTTTCCTTGCTTTGAGTATTTTTCATTGAGACAAATTACTATCATAAATGTTATAACTATTATGTATTTTTAAATATTGCCAAATTGCATTATAAAATTTCTGTGCAAATTTGATTTAACCTTGTGATAAAGCAATTATAGAAAAATATAGCTTCTGTTACATTCTTACACCAAATTTTAAATGGAATACATACATAAAAAGAATAAATAAAATCTCAAGAAGAAAATAAAGCATTTATTTACACATTCTTTTGTATAAAAAATTAGCTATACCAGAAAACAAGAATAGAAAGTATAAGGCTGATCATTTCATGGATTTTACTACAACTAAAACAATAGCAACAATTGCAAACATCAGAAAAGAAATTACAGCAACAAAAAGGCAAATAACAAACTTGGAACGATGTTTTAAATATTTTTCCTGGAAAAAGCATTATTTTTCTTCAAATGGAGAGGGTTCCTACAAATCAACAACTAAAAGATATAAAAATATGCAAAGGAAGCATAGAGAAAATATTCAAAACATAATCCCAATTGCTAATAATTATATTAATACATGTTTAATCTTATTGGCTATAAAATAATGGCCATTTAATACAATATCCTTCTACAGTTAACAAATTAACTGGACTTAAATGAAAAGAATGATGTTTATGTAGTTGCAGACTATAGGGAAATCTCTATTCTACTATTGGATGTCTGTATTAGTAAAAAAATAGAGCAAATTGGCAATGCTTTAGAATTTTACTTACCTCCAGAGTTATTTTAAGAATATATCTTAAGGATATCAATTCATGTTTGCATTAAACAGTGGATCCTAATGTTGACGTTTTTACTAGTATGGAGACAAAAACAGCAAAAATGTCAAATAACAATAGCACAAATTATATTTCTACTAGAAAATAATATAGTCATTAAGCTGTTGTGGTAGAATAATATTTAATGATAAAGGCAATATTTATTATGATATTTTTAGTACAAAAAAAACCCACTTATACACAGGTTTTCTTCTGCCTCTGGCACTCATGAGACAGCAAGGACAATCCATCCTCTTTGTATTCCTCCTCAGCCTACTCAAAGTGAAGACAATGAGGATGAAAGCCTTTAAGATTATTCACTTTCACTTTGTGAATCACAGATATATTTTCTGTTCATTATAGTTTCCTTAATAACATTTTCATTTCTTTAGCTTGTTTTATTGTAAGAATACAGTAAACATACAAAATACACATAATATACAAAATCTGTTAATTAACTATTTCTATTATTACCAACTGATGTTATCCAAATCATTTCATTATTTTGGCATTTTCCTAGCTGATTGTTGCAATGTTGTGAACTTTAGAATGTATTTATTTTTTAGGTGTATATTTACTTAGTTTTAATATGGTAAAATCTGGAATTCTTTTCAGCTCTATATTTAACTTTATTTAAGTCTTACTGGCTAATGAAGCATATAACTTTCATAATGTAGTCATCTTTAATAATTTTGCTGTGATTTATTCAGCAACCTATCAAATTGTAAAGAATCATCAACAAAGCAAAAAGAGAGCTAGAATCGCACTGTAATGTAGCCTTTGGCATAAGGTAGACAGTACTATGAGCTATGTAGCATATTTGCTGTTCTTGTGCTGAGCAAATGACACTCTACCTTCTTTAAAAAAATTCCGAAGTCTCAAATAATTTCTAGATTACAAGTTTTAAAACTGCATTTGGATCATATCACAGTGTATCGAAAAATTAAAAAGTGACCCAAGTAATTGCATTATACAAATGCCAATTACTAAGTAAGTTCAGTTTGTTTCTTTTCATTATCTTGGACAATTATTTGACCGTAGGTCCTCAAAAAGAATAGAGTTGTGTTCTATACCAACAAAAATCTAGGCTTCACAATTTGTAAAAGGAAACAAGAAGAAGGTTTTTGTTGCTAGTGTGAATGAAACAAGGAATGGCCAGAGGTGAGGTTGAGCAGTGAAATTGGGAGGGACAATGAGGATCCTTCCATAAAAATTTAAAGGAGCCACAGCTACATCCTAGAAGTAAAGTGTGTTATCAACTGCTTTTAGAAAAGGATTTTATAAAATAAGCTGTCTTACTGAGAATCTTCTATGTGCTAGGTCCAGCAATGACCACTGAAAATGCACAGATTGAAGAAGTTTTACCTGCCCTAGCTTATAAGAAACAATGGTAATCTAGTGTAAATGTAAAAGAGAAAAAAAAATGCAGAGGATTTGGACCACACGCACTGCAACTAGCTTGAGAAAGGAGATGGGTATCACTGGGTTAGGCAGTGATATGTGTAAATGATATGTGATTAATGATTGAAACCCTTTTTAAAAACCTTCTAATAAAGATATGCCTTTCTCACATTGAGTACAAATAAATATTTGAGCCCAAAATATTGTTCTAACAGATTAGTTTCTTAAATATGATAATATGTAAGTAACCCAGAACAATGGTTGACTCATGGTTTGATCTCTAATAAAAATTATTTAAAATCTTCGTACAACTTATGAGTGTTAAACCCAAATGTCATTTCTTGGGTTGTTATTTAGTAACTATTAGCAAGTCTTGATTGGAAGTCAAGTCTGATAATCTGAAAAGTGAACAGGAGAAACCCTTTCCTCAATTAATGGACACTGGAGCTACAGTAACCTCCTTTATTTCTTTCTCCAAGTCCCACTGCTTGATATATTCAAGTGAACGATCTTTCTATCACTTAGTGCTGCCAAAATCAAATACCAAAAGCACCCAGTGGAAACTGCATCCCTAATCCAAACCGAGCAAATTCTCATTCATTCATTCAGTCTTTGGTAGGAATGAGGCATACGTGGTTTTTTTATTGATTTTACCTTCAAAAGGCAGCATGGACATTAAGAAAGAAAAGGTTCTTTTTGAACATATGTGGTACTTTTGTTGTTGTTGCTGTTGTCATTGTTTAAAATCTCACTCCAGTCTACAATGGTTAAGATTTTGTGACCATAGCCAGGCTTAATTGGAAGACTCAGGAACTAAAACCAAAATTCCCCTGTGTGAATCAATAACAGAGGCAGAATTTTATTTACAGAACAAAGAGACAGCCCATTTCAAATGCTATGTTGTGTTAATTGGGTTGACAAAAGACTGGAAACTGTTATTTAAAAATCCTAATTAATACTTGACATTTGTTATAGAATGCAACAATTTACAAAGTTTACATATGCTTTTTAAATGTTAATCTTACCATTTCCTGTGAAGAGTGTTAGACAAGTATTAATAAATGACAAGTTTTGTAAGTGAAAGGACCAAAAGCATTAATCAGAGCAAGTAGATGCTGGAGAGGCAGTGTAACTATAGTGTAGGGGTTACAAGCATGGACTCTGGAGTGAAGCATGCCAGGATTTCAATTTTGACAATGTTATTACTGTATAACTAACTGATTAATTGTAAGTTGATTACAATTCACTGTCTTTGTTAGTACAATGACAATAACCATATCTATTTTACATGGTTGTTTTGAATACAAATTAGGGTATATATATAAAAAACACTGTTTAGTGCCTGAAAGAGAGTAAACATTCATTGAATGTCAACCAGTTTTATTACATGTGTCAAGATTCTAGTCTCTGGTACCTACTTCATTGTTTTTATTTTATATTTTAGTATTGTGGTAGGTAGACTACAAATTAGTCACCAAAAGTATCTGGTCCTAACCCATAGAACCTATAAATATTTTCTTATTTGGAAAATTAACCTTTGCAGATGTGTTTAAGTTAAGGATTTTGTGATAGGAAGATTGTTCTGGATTCCTTTAGTAGGCCTTTAATGTCATTACAAGTTCTTTTATAAGAAAAAGGCAGAGAGAGATTTGATGTACAAACAGAGGGCAAGGGGATATGAAGATGAAGGCAAGAATTGGAGTGACAGAGGCATGTACCAAGGAATGCTGGCAGTCACTGGAAGGTGGAAGAGGCAAGGAAGGGATGGAGTGTGGCCCTGCTGACACATTTGATTTCAGACTTCTGACCTCCAGAATTGTGACAACATGAATATCTGTTGTTTTAAGCCACCTAGTTTGTAGTAGCTTGTTCCAGTGGCAGTAGAAAACTAATATAACTATACATTCATTAACTTAATAACTTTTTATATTTGTTCTTATGTACTATATTGATAACTAATATTAGAAGAGTAGCTTACCATTTTTTTTTTTTAACATGTAGGATAGGCCAGTCAGCTTTTGATCATATAATTTCCCAAAAATCCTAGGAAGCGTTTCACTTGGCAATGAGTGCTTTGAATATAGGGAACTAAAAAATTCTATGTTAACTGGTATCCCTCCACCTGCTATAGGGCGAGAGTTCTCTTTGAGGATGCAAATGGACCAGGTACACTTCAGCCCCAGGACGTAAGGATTAATCACTTATTCCTATGTTGTTCTTAATTCATCTGCAATTGTGTGCTCTTATTATGTATATATATAAAAGAGATACCTTTAGGGAGTAAACAGAAAAATGTAGTATAAGGAATGTTTTCCGGAATAAGGTAGTGAATTTGCAAAACCACCAGATTTTTCATATCCTGAATATAATGTTTTAAAGCTTATCCATAGGAATATATCTTCTTGTTTTTAAAAACATAATTTTTAGTCAGATGATTAATATGAATATAAAAAAGGTTTGCTCACCAAGAGACAGGTTTTTCCTCAATTCCAAGGATGCCAGATTTTCTGAAAAATGATAATTTTGTCCCAGGAACTATTCTCTAAACTGTAGTTGAAAATAATTTAATGTAAATTCAAGATCTCCCAGTATATGATGGGTTTAGTACTTTTACTCTGACATAAAAATGTGTCTCAATACCTCATAAATATATACTCCTACTATGTACCCACAAGATGTTTTTTTTTTTCAATGTGTCTCATATAAAGTGTTTAGATTCCCACCCCACCCAAATTCTAAAGCAGGAATTCTTACCCTAGGAACTTGAAACAGGAATTCAGATAAATTGAGTGGAGATTTTTGTAAATAGATATTTATTTTCATTTTTCTAAGTATAGGTTTCATAGTTTTTACTAGGTTTTCATAGTGTTGTGATTCAAAAACAGAGCTTAATGAGATACCAAGGCAGGTTGATCCCTTGAACTTAGGAGTTTGAGACCAGCCTGGGCAATATGGTTGGGGGAAAAAAAAAAAAAAGATCTCTACAAAACATACAAAAATCAGCTGAACATGGTGGCACATGTCTGTAGTCCCAGGTACTCAGGAGGCTGAGGCAGGACGATTGTTTGAATTCATGAGGCAGAGGTTGCAATGAGTCAAGATCCAGCCACTGCCCTCCAGCCAGGATGATAGAGTGAGACTCTCTCCAAAAAAAATTAAAATAAAGAGACAGGCATGGTGGCTCGTGCCTGTAATCTGAGCACTTTGGGAGGCCGAAGAGGGTGGATCATGAGGTCAGGAGTTCGAGGCCAGCCTGACCAACATAGTGAAACCCTGTCTCTACTAAAGATACAAAAAAAAAAAAAAAAAAGCAGGTCATGGTGGCAGGCGCCTATAATCTCAGCTACTCAGGAGGCTGAGGCAGGAGAATTGCTTGAACTCTGGAGGTGGAGGCTGCAGTGAGCTGAGATCGTGCCACTGCACTCCAGCCTGTGCAACAGTACGAGACTCCATCTCAAAAAAAAAAAAAAAAAAGCCAACAACAACAAAAAACACACAAACACACACAAAGTAGCTTAAAATGAATTTGCTCCCTAGCTATGACCTCCCTTTCTCTTTTAGGGAAGTCACCACTGAAGAGCTTTCTGAGATACACACAGAATGTTAACAATTCTGACTAGGAAATGCTTCAGAACCCTCACCCTGCACTCAGGTACTTCTCACTGTCTTCTAAATGTGGGTTAAAGCAATGTGACCAACTAGGGAATTCTATGAAGACTGAAAACTACCTATCACTACAGAAAACTATCCTGTACTAACACCCTGAATTCTGATTTACTTGAGACATTCAGATACAACTTGTAATAATCTTTAACAATACAGTCAGTTGAGTCTGAGATACCTGCAATACAGTCTATCCTTCACCTCAGTGACCATATTTTTGTTGGATAAAAATATCTGTTGATGAATTGATATACAGCCTTCAAATAAATTAGAAGCACTTATTTATTGTAAACCATCCTGGATTAATACCCTCAACTTCGATTTACTCTAGACGTTGGATGTTATCAGAGTGTCTGAACTAGGATAAAAAATCTTCAACAGATGACAGTTGGGTAGATAGGAAATGCCTGACTTCTGCTCAGAGGTGGCTAATGCTGTAACAGGTTCAGGTATTTAAAATAATATAGAGAAAATATGTCGATAAAGAGGGAGAGGGAAGGATGGCCTGACTTTTGCTAAATTGCATTGATGTCCTCCCTGAAGAAGGAAAATGGGAAAGCAAAGGCTAATAATGGCTAAATAAGAGGCAGAGAGCTTCTGTGGTGGCTTATAGAGTCTCTCATCAGCCGTAGTGGAATTGTGGAAGCAGGTCCCTAGAGGGAAGGATCCTGTGTTGTCATGGCAAATACATAGTATATGGTTCCCAGGTTTTACCCAGGAGCACCTACAGCCAATTACTTAAGTAACATATACCTGGTAAAAGTGGAATAATAAGACATTCTGAGGACTACGGAGCATAGGAGCCAGCTGTGGTTTGAATGTTTGTCCCCTCCTCAACTCATGTTGAATCTTAATTTCCTATATAACAGTATTAGGAATTAGAAGGTGGAGGGTTGTTTTTGGTTTTTTTGTTTGTTTGTTTGTTTGTTTGTGTTTTTTTTTTTTGAAATGGAGTCTCGCTGTGTCGCCCAGGCTGGAGTGCAGGGGCGCAATCTCGCTCACCGTAAGCTCCACCTCCCGGGTTCACGCCATTCTCCTGCCTCAGCCTTCCGAATAGCTGGGACTACAGACGCCTGCCGTTATGCCCGGCTAATCTTTTGTATTTTCAGTAGAGACGGGGTTTCACCGTGTTAGCCAGGATGGGCTCAATCTCCTGGCCTCGTGATCCACCCGCCTTGGCCTCCCGGAGTGCTGGGATTCCAGGCGTCAGCCACCGCGCCCGGCCGGGAGGTGGAGGTTTTCAGAGTGATTGGGTCATGAGGGCTTTCCTTCATGAATGTGAACCACTCATAGCTTAACAGATTAATGAATTAGTGAGTTCATAGACTGATGAATTAATGGATTAACGGGCTCATGAATTAATGGATTATCATGGGGATGAATGAGTTTCATGAGAGTGTGTCTTGTTAAAAAAGCCTGGTTGGCTCTCTCATGAGCTCCTTCACCATGTCATGTCCTGGGTAGCCTGGGGACTTTACGGAGCACCCTCACCAGAAGAAGGCCCGCAGCAGGTGTAGCTCTTTGACCTTGGACTTCCCAGGCTCCAGAACTGCATTTTTTTTTTTTAAATTTATAAATCACCCGGTCTCAGATATTCAGTTACAGCAGTAAAAAACAGACAAAGATGGAGCCAAATTGACACCTAATATGGAGACCCAAAGGGCCATGATGTCCTCATGTTATATTAGGGTCTATGGTGGCCTGAGGATAAATTTTAAAATGGGCCCTTGTATACAGTCCAATTCACAGTGTGTGTTCATGAGCCCATCCAGTGGTTATGTCCTCAGTCCCTGAGTGCATCGTTGACATTCATTGAGTTACCAGAGTAACCTTTACTTTAGGGACCTGCTCTGTGGAATAAGAACTATCATTGTGAGGAAAGCCAAATGTAAACCTCTAATTGCCCTAACCTCATACACATACATATACATAGGTCAACAAAATAAATAAACATTTTAGTTTTCAGGAATGGTAGTCCTATCAACAAAGACCTCAACTGAGCAGGGGTGGTGGGGCCCATATTATATCTATTTAACTTGCCAGGCTGGCTCTTACAGAAGCTAGATAGATTCCTGAGATGGTGGAAGAAAAACCCTTCGGAAATTTGTGAACTGGCCGCTTCAAATTACAGAGGGTGTAGAAGTCAAGGTACCCTCTCCAAAGTTAAAAAAAAGAAACAAATTGCTGTATCTTACATGCCCCACAAATAGGAAGAAGCATAGTGCCTGGCAGGTCTCCGTGAGTCATGGAGGGAATATATTCCTAGCAATATTATTAGCACAGAATGTTTCCAGCTTTGAGTGGGACCTGGAGAGTGGGGCACTGTCATAGGCAGAACCGCAGAACAGTCAGTCTTCCTTCTTGGGACATGTGATCTGTGAACCTAAAATGTTAGAGGGGTCAAAGAGAGAGATAAAGTATGGTGCTTGTAAAAAGTTTCTGAAGGGGAGTCACAATACACATCCTGGAAGTTTAAAGTAAGGCCATGCCTTCTTCAGCAAGGTGCTCCCAGAAACAGTCTGTGCTCTCAGGGCACAGTAGAGTAGGATGACTTAACGAAGGTACACAAAGTGACCATGCATTGAGAACTATCTATTACTAGCTTGGCTTTGTCGTAATTGCCAAGTCATAAAATCAGGCCATCTAAGCAGTAGTCCATAGTAAAATGGGCTTGGTACAACTGTGAAAGCGTCCAAGAACGACCAGTGCATACAACTAAGTTCTGTTAACAGGCCGCTTAGACACCCTAGTTGAGCACCTGTCTGATTCAATGCTGCAGTTGCTGATTTTACATGTGTGATATACTTGCTAATGTCACTGTAAACTCAAACTATTAATAACACAGTGCACTTTGTTTTCATAAATCAGCATTTCTAAAGTATTGCTTTTAATTAAATATGTGTCCTTTCTTCCTTTTGATCATTTTCAGGGCTGCATCTGTTTGCACTCCCATTCCCTTATATACAAATTATGAATGAGAGAATAAAATGTATATATAGTAATGAATATAAATCCCTTTGAATTCCGGTAAAAATCATTATGGATACTTTTATAAAATTAAGTTTTAAAACCAAGTTTTTAAAAGGTCTGATAATGTTATGTATATAGAGATAAAGGAAAATAATAATAGAAATAAGTGAATAATGTATAATAATTTTATGTAATTGAAGTTAACAACCAGAGAAAAATTCAAAAACCACAAGGCATTTATAAATCAAATTTAAGTTTATTTAGTTTTCAAAGGTATACATGAATAGGAGATTGACTTGGCTAGGTCCTTATGTCTGGGTTACATCACTGGATTGTTAGGCTTCTTACACAATATCACTAATGTGACTCAATGAATTAATATAATTTAGATGCACAGAGAGCAGGACAATGTGTGCCACATAGATGGAAAACACATGAAGACAAAAGTTTGTTCTGAGTTTACCAATTCCATACCTCTCATTCTTCAAGCTCTGAATTCTGTATTTGTTAATAAATAAATATCTGAAGATATAAAGCTGACTTTCAATTGTGGACTTTATAACTTCTATAAGCCATTATGAACTATCTCAGATTTGAGAGCCTATTCCTTCTAGTCCAGACACTGAATAGTTTTACTTGCTATGTTGTTGGGTTTATGCAGACAATGCTGAAAGGAGACATTTCACAGCTCTGCATTAACAAAATGCTTATGCAAATAAAGATTATGACTTAGCAAAACAGCCAAAGGGAACATAAAAAGGCTCATTCTGAGAATGCAGTCTGCCCCTACAGAGACTAACTAGCAGAAGACCTCCAGAACTTTTGTGTCTTGGACACCAGAATGAGTAGAATTTTTCTGGTGCACATTCATTGGCTGAGTTAGGTGCACTCATTAATTCAATACTACACTGAGTTGTTGCCATACTGGATTATGTTATCAGTATCCAGCCTGGTCTCATGTTTCTGTCAACAATTGAAGAAAACTGAAATGACTGGGAGAAAAATGCATTGCAGTATCAAAATGACACTGTGTTTTTCATTGGCAGTGTAGTCCTCTATTGTCATGTGGATAATCAATTCACATTCAAATTCCGTCACTCTCTGCTAACACTCATGGCCACAGATGTTATTGATGATCATAAATGAAGTCAATGCCTCTTAAAAATCTTGCCGCACTCTATTTCTCAGTTACCTAATGTATCAGACCATTTAGACTGCCTTTTTAGTCATTAAGAATTTATAGTTTCCTGGGGATTCCTGGGTAAACTTTCATTTTAAGAAAACATAGAATTGGGAATTACAGTGTGCTCAGAAATAGCTACCATTTCAAAAGCTAAAGATTCATTTAAATTATGAAATGTGAAAACGCTAGTCCTAAAAATACTAACAATTTGTATTTATGTGTAGAGTTTTAGTTAACTATAAAAAAGATGCAGATTATTTTTCAGAAGTATAGGTGCAATTGATAATTGGCCCTTAACTCTCTTTCTTGACACTGTAAGTGTAAAACTAATATCACAATTATTTTTTAAAATAGAAGTCTCAGTGGATTATATAGTTTTACATTAATTCCTGCCTATATCTAAACAGTACATGTACTTTGCTTAACTTCGTGTAATATCTTCCATGTTTACACTTTATAATATCATGGGAAACTTGTTTCTTAGGTTCTGAAAATATCAAAAATAATTAACATATCAAAATCAAAAATAATTATGAAATTATTAACATATCAAAAATAATTATGAAAGTGAAGACAATGAATTTTGTAAAAATCTTTGTTATATTCGAGGGTGGGAGGAATAATGTCTATATTATAAGAAAACAAATAAATTGATGGTAAAAACTCCAATTAACATACTAATAATTTTATCAATCAATACTTAGTAAACAAACTGACTTTATTGGATTAACTGAACTATTTCAACACATTTCCTTGTAACTGCATGCTTGGTAGAGCCATACATCCTGTTCCTAGAGTGGTAAAGTCATATTTCAGAAAATAATAAAGCAATGAATATGAGTATGGGGGTGAGATTTATCATAAGAAGAGTAAAAGTGAATATATTTTAAAGGGATGTTCAAAGCCCTTTCACCTTTTTTTTTAAAAAAATTCTCCTAACAGTCCAAGATAAACAAGGCAAGTATTTATAATATTTTCATGACAATTCATACCTGCTGTAGAAGTGTACTCTAACACAGTGAGTTAACACTTGGAAGATGAAGATTCTTGTGCTGACTGTGCCACAAATTAGCTGTTTGACCCACATAAACAATTTCCCCTTCTTTGAAACCTTGCTTTACTCCTTTCTTCTATAGCAGGGGTCCCCAGACTCCCGGGCCACTGGTACCAGTCTATGAAGCAGTGGGGAAGCAGGGACTAGGGAGCATCACTGCCTGAGCTCCACCTACTGTCAGATCAAGGGTTTCCAAAAAAGTATCTGAGCCACCACCTAAACTTCATGAGAGAAAGCTTTTACACACTCTTACTTACCACTCTTTTTTCAGTTTCTTGACATTTCTTGGCATATAATAGACACTAAATTTTGAGAAACTTGTTCAATAGTGACTGGCTTGGTGATAGAGACACAAGTCTATCTCTTGACATCACTTTAGTCAGAATTTTTTGTTTTATTTATGAGATTACCATTAAGATGTATTTGTATTAAGAAATCTAGTATTTAAATAGTTTTGTAGATCTGGGCTGGATGATTTGTATGATCTTCTAATTTTATATAAATGAGGTCTTTTGAAGGTTTTGCCTGCCAAAGGTTTAAAAGCTAAAATAGAAATAGTATTGGAACCCAAGCTTCCTGACATGGTAATCACAACTTTTTAAAAAAAATAAGACTACTTAAAATAATATTTTGTTTAAAAAGGTGATTTTTCAGACTCTTTGAACACTTCAAGGAACCAGAGAAATACACTATGATGTTTGAAAACATGGTTTAAAGGTAGTTATAGATTCCTAGACCAACTCTGTAACTGACAACATGCCTGATTATTTAATATGTAAAATAAAAACATTAATAACATTTCCTTATAAGATTCTTGTGAAAATATAAATAACAACAGATGTGTACAAACTAAAAATCCAACTGGAAAATATATTACAATTAATTATTCTTAATATAGCATAGAGAGAAAAAAGAGGGAACAGAGAATAAAAAAGGTTAAGAGGTTAAAATAAATATAGTAAGTTTCCTAAAGATACATTTAATTGTAGTTCCAAGAGGATGGGAAAGAAAGAATATGACACATACAAAGTGGAAAAGAGATATGAATCTTTCCAAATACCTTCTGTTGATTCTAGCAACTGTAAGAATATCAAGCAACATAAATAAAAAACTAGGCGCATCTAGAAACATCATTATGAACTTCAGACTACTAAAAATAATAGCAAAATCAAACAAAAAAAGTCAAAGAGAAAGGAGAGAAGTGAAAGATAGATTATCTCCAGGGGTTGGAATATTAGATTATCAGCTAATTTCTCAACAGCAAAAATGAAATTCAAATACAGAGCTTTGATAACACCAAAATGTTTAAAGTCCCCAATCTAGAATTTTACTTTCACCAAAAAATTACTTTTAAAGGTGAAGAAAAATAAAGACATTTCAGAAAAGCAAAACCAGAAATGCTCATAATAGTACTCACTGAATTAAATTTGAAAATATTGTTTTGTATTTAACACAACAGAAGTTTGTTTTAATTATGATACTTTAAGTTCTAGGGTACATGTGCACAACGTGCAGGTTTGTTACATATGTATCCATGTGCCATATTGGTGTGCTGCACCCATTAACTTGTCATTTACATTAGGTGTATCTATAGCATTAGGATAGCACAAAAGAAGTTTTACATGAAAGAAGAAAGGAGGAGCAAAGTAAGTTGTAAAATTAGTAGGTAAATAAAAGATGATTAGCCACTATGTAAAATAATCTGAATGATTTGTGAAGGGGTTCCAGAGATAGAATTAAAATACATGACAAGAGAATGCATGTAAATTAGCAGGGATACATGAGCATAAACATACTTAAGATTATCTTAGCTCTCAGGAGAAAAGTAAAGACGTTTGTCAGTTTTAGACATTCATATTAAATATGTATGTCACTATTCCTAAGGAAACCAATACATAAATAAATAAATAACCAAACAAACAATATTGTACTTCCACGACTACCTGAGAGAAAGAATTAAAGATGAGGAAAAAATAACCAGTGAAAAATGTTAAGAAAATAGAAAAAAAAGGAAACAGATTGAACTGGACACTTATAAAGTGCAAAGGAAAATGGTAGATACAAATTCAGCTATGTTACTTATTATGTTAAATGGGAATTGAATAAATGCTCAAACAAAATTGCAAGGATTTAGTCTGGAGTTTTTAAAAGTAAACCTATTTTATTTGATATCTAGAATATAAAGAATGAATACATAAAGAGTAAAAGTAAAAAGATAAAATATGTGAAGAATAGTAAAGAGAAAAATTATAGAATTAGGAAATACAAAATTAATTTTAAGGCAAATTGCATTATTAGAGATAGAAAATTTCTTTCATAACTTAAGAAAAATTAAAACATGTGGCATAATAATTAAAATGATTGATATAATGGTATAAAAATATATAAAGCCACAACTAAGAAAACATAAGGAGATATAGACAAATTCTTAATATATTTGGATATTTTAAAACACTTCTTTTAGGAAATACAGAAAAAGCTAGTAGAAATATGTAAGGAAATAGTACATTTAGCACTCTTCAGTGAACAGCCTTTTACAGGATATCAAGCCATAAGGGATTGCATTGGGAGTTATACCTGATGTAAATGACGAGTTGATGGGTGCTGACGTGTTGATGGATGCAGCACGCCAACATGGCACAAGTATATATATGTAACAAACCTGCACGTTATGCACATGTACCCTAGAACTTAAAGTATAATAATAATAATTTTTTTAAAAAGTTTAAATTGTGCATTCTTTTAATGTATGGACAGTAAGTGTTTAAAGTGGACTCTATTCTGGGTTGCAAAGCAAGTTTCAACAAATTTGAAATGATTGAAATGATCAGAGTGTGTTATCTGACAACAACGCTGTTAAGCTAGAAATCCATAATAAAACCATGAGTAGAAATGTCTGATACTCTTAGAATTTACAAAACATATTTCTAAATAATTCACGGCTCAACTATGCAATAAAAATGGAGATGATAAAATAGTTTGAATGCAACAATTGGAATACTATTACTACATTTTAAAGTTTATGGAATGCAGCTAAACTGGTATTTACAGGTTTAGCTGCATTCCATAATCTTTAAAATGTACTAATACATTAGCTTGAAATGTCCAAATTAGATAAGAAGGGCTAATCACTAATATTTTAACTATCATGAATTTACATAATGAATGGTAAAATGAACACATTATCCCAATGTTGGTATGAAGTAAACAGTAAAGAGCAGAAATATATGAGAGGAAACACACACATACACACAGAATCACACACACAGGCACCCAAACCTACAGTAAATCAACATATCAAAAAGTTGATTCTCTGTAAGAAATAATAAATTTGGCAACTTTTAGATGAAATCCATCAAAAAATTTTTAATTATAACCAAAAATAGAATTAAATGATTCTATTATGCACCAGCAACATAATTGAGGGATATCCTTTGATGACGTGGACATTAAAACAATAATAAAACTCACAATATAAATTCATATTTCAGTAAAATATATGTAGAAGTTTTATCCTTACAATACAAACACTGAAAACAACTCAAATGCCTATCAAGGGTAAAATAGATAGATACATTGTGATATTTTCTGTAATAAATTATATACAAGTTAAAAATTATGGCTATACACATCATGGGTACTTCTTCCAGACTTAATATTGAGCAAATTAAACCAGGCACAAAAAATACACATCGTATGATTTCATTTATATCAAGTTCAAAATTAGTCAAAGTTGATGATGAAGATAGAAAGCTGAATTGTGGTTACTACTGAGGGTTTCAGCCCAAAAGTGGCATATTGAAAACTAATGGGGCACTGGATTTGTCTTTCATCTTGATCTGGGTGGTAATTACATGAATATGTGCATAAGTAAAAATTCATTATGTTGTATATTTAAGATTTATGTACATTATAAATATATAACAAAGTATTTCAATAAGAAAACATTATGGACAGATCTATGACAATGAATTTTAACAATACAAGACTAAATGTATAAATTTTCAGAAAAATATAACTTACCCTAATTCCCAAATTGACTTTAACTTGATTTGTCTTGTGACTGCAAAATTCTAAAAATAAATATTTACTACACCCCACAAATATCACCACTACAGCATACATATGGACACACAGAATTGCACACACCCACAACTGACAGACTGAAATGGTATTGACAAATACTTAGTATCTTCAGTAAAATAATTGATAAAAAACTAAAAGAAGGGAAGAGGAGCTATCAAAATTGAGACAGGATGATAATAAATAAACTGAAGGACATTGAAAATTACTGTTGTTGAATTAGCCAAGTGGCATAATAAAACTTTGTTGTTATATGTATTTCTCTAAAATTTTCTAATAATTCACAGTAGTTTATTAATAGATTTTGTAAATTATGCTGTAAGGTTGTGTGTGTGAAATTCACAAAAGGAGATATATATTACCTCCGATGTTAACACCCACAATTGCTAACACATAGCACAGGAAGTCAAAGACTTCATAAGAGGGCTTGGTGAGGGCCCTGGTTTTCTGTGAGCTAAAGAAGTATGTGTGCAAAACAGGGCTTCATTTACTGAAGATCTACAGGAGCGAGGAACAACTAGGTGATAGCTCTGTGACTCCATATTGATAGACATTCTGTTTTTCAGCTTTCTAATGTAAATGTATATAGATAGCAAGTTTGAAGAGGAGGTAAGTATCCATCATAGATAAGAAAATAGAGTAAAAGATTATTTTTTTTCATTATCTCCCATTTATGAATTTTAAATTATGTCTCACTAGGCTGTGAGACCCCAGGGACAAGGAGTATGTTGGCCACTTTTGCATACTTCCATTATTAGGGATATGTTATTATAATACAAACATGGCATTTGCATTGCATTTGGTTGAATCTGTAGAAATTACAGTAGCCCAATTGAAACATATTTGTTGTTTCCATGACTGAAACATATGCAAGAAATTAAATATGATATGGTTGTGTTACATCTATTTTTGTATATTTTGAATTCAGAATAACTAATGCTTAGTTCTGATACTATACTTTCCGAACTTTTGTTGGAATTTTTCAACCACTGTAGTCTTGTTACAATCCTTAAATCCTTAGGATTCTGAGAATCCTGTCAAAATTCTGACTTAGAATGTTCTAAATGTATTAGCCATGTTTTAAAAATACTGTTGTATTAATTTTGTGGGACTATATAGTCTTTGAATGATTTTTTTGAAGAGAAGGTGTGGTAATAATTCTGTAATTACCCAGTGCAATTGAGTTCTGAAAATTGTTGTAGGTTTAGGAAGCTAAGCCACATTGCTGCTATGGTTTGCAGATTTGTTTCCCCTGCCTTGCCCCCACATGCATACATTTATATGTTGAAACCTTATTACAAAGGTGAAAGTATTAGGAAGTTGGACCTTTTGGGAGGTGATTCAGTCATAAGGGTGAAGCCCTCATGGATGGAATCAGTGCCCTTATGTAAGAGACCCTAGGGAGTTACCTTATCCCTTCCTCCATGTGAGGACACAGAAAGAAGGCTTCCACTATGGAAACAGACCTCATGGGACACAAAATCTGCCAATTCCTAAGTCTTGTACTTGTCAGCCTCCAGAACTGTGATAAATAAATTTCTGTTATTCATAAGCCACCCAGTTTATGGTATTTTGTTTAGCAGCCCAAATGCACTAAGACATGGACTATATTTAAAGCAATGCATTTTAAATGTAAGTCACATGATCTCTAACTTTAAAGCTCAGACACAGTTTTACAGCTTTAATCAAATTGAATGACAGAAGGGAGAGTTGCTGAAGGCTTAATTCAATTCTATTGGCTTTGAGATATTGGTTTTTTATAAGTTCTGCTTTCATAAACTTGAAGCTGACCAGTAATGCTAGACTAGATATGTGAGCTTGTAGCCTTACCACCTAGGTACTTGCCTTCACATTTTAATTTTTTTTTATTTCAATTGTAATTTCCTATTTTATTTTGCACTGGCTGTGGGTTCCACATCAGATGGGATTTCTTTGAAATATTTGAGTTGATATCAGCCTCTCCTTTTCCTCATTCCATCACAGAAGTCCTCAAACATCATCCAGACACCCACTCGGTCAGCTCATCACAATCTGGAAAACAAACAAACAAATGCGCATACACACACGCACACACACACACACACACACACGCTCAAAACAAATTAACACAAAAACCGGTGGTTTTTTTTTTTTTTTTTTTTTTTTGGCTGTGAGAAAAGTAAATATATGCTACCACAAAGTAGCAATTTCCCAATCTAATATATCACGATTCCTCTGGGTATGGTTAATTGAGAAAATAATAATCATGTTTTTCCCAGAATTACCTGTTTTTCTTCTCTATGCCCCCCTCCCCACACCAAGTTTTCTGGGAAAAAAAGGAAGAAACTTACATTTTTATGTGGATATTTCCTGGATTGGGACAAGTATTTCTGTCCTCAGTGGAATAAGAAGCACTGCCAATACCTCTCTCTTCATTTTCACAATTCTCCAGAGCCAGAAAGGGAGAGTTTCTTCTGCTTCCAATTCTCTTTTCCCCTAACTCAAATTTTCTTTTCCTTCATTCTGGCTAACTTTCTGGCTAAGCTTTAATAGAAAAATAGATAACTTTAAATAGGCTTTAAAAAAACTATAATTTGAAGACTAGGCTAGATTACTGATACGCACTTTCTCAAATCAACAGCTTGACTATAATGTTATTACAAATTCAATTTTGAATGTCAAAAAGTATTATTTTTCTCTCTTTTCATTACTTCTTTAAAAAATTTTGATGCATAGTCCAGTCAGGGATATTCTAATCAACTAACTACATGACATTTTAAATCATACACTCAAGAAGGTCAAAAACAATAGGTACGTATATTATTCATATATTTGAAAAACTGTCTGTATTTTACCAAGACTGAAAACACAGCAATCCATGAAACTTGCTCTATTTTACAGTCCACCAATCTGCTCACAGTAGAGTGCACGCCAAACATGCCAAACATACCTATTTTTGAAACACGCTGAATTTGGCCAATGGAAAATATAGCATAAGGGAGGTATCTTGAGAGTCAATTATTTTTACTGCATATTCATGGATAGGAAAGTTAAAAATGTATTCAGTAAGAAGTTGTATTTTACTGAGCAGTCATACTCAGCATCTACTTATGTAGCCCATGAGTTTATGATTGAACGAATATCTCAAATCTTTACCTGACTTAACAGTGTCATGGATTCAAATTACCGAGGCTTTCCTCATTTGCCTTGTATTTTTGTCTGCAAAGGTCATTTACTAGTAGATATGTAAGGTGACATAATAATATGTATAACTTAACAAGACTTTTCTTTATAGAATCAGATATTAGTAAAATGTTTAATGTTTCCCGATTTAGGACTCCGTTTCACAGATCTGGAAGCATATTCATATTTGTTCTTAGTAATCAATCTGTTCTAAATGACTTGAGACACATTGGACTATATTTGTATATGTCAAATAATTCATTCTAATGTCAGACAAATGTGTAATTATTTAACTATAAAAGTGGATGTGCAAAAAGCATGATTCTACATACTACATTCAATATGTTATAAAACATAGATGCATATATATTATATTTATCATAATACAGTACTTTCCTCTTACCCACAGTTTCAGTTACCTGCAGTCAAATGTGGTCCAATATACAGACTGGAATAAGAGACATTGGAGACTCCAAAAGGTGGGCAGGTGAGAGGGGGGTGAGGGATGAAATATTATTTATTTGGTACAATCATGCCAGTATACTCCAGCCTAGGTAACAGAATGACCTTGTCTCAAACAAATAACAACACACACTCAAAAACAAAGTCCAGACTTCACCACTACACAATGACTCTTGTAACACAACAGCACTTGTACCCCTTAATCCATAAAACTGTGTAACCCTAAGTTCAAAACAAATGTTGAATAATAAGTATGTTTAAAAAGCAAATGTAGTCCTAAAAGATTAAGTGGAAAATTCCAGAAACAAGCAATAAGTTTTAAATTGCATGTTGTTCTGAGTAGTATGATGAAATATCATCATACTATTCCGCTCTGTCCTGTCTAGGATATGAATCATCCCTTTGTCCAGCATATTCATACTGTACATGCTATCCACCTGTTAGTAGCTGAGAGAGATGATATTTACATAACATTTATCACTGCATATTGTTATAATTGTTTTTATAACAATTGTTTTTATAGTCTTTTATGTAACTATATCTATTTGTAGTTATTGCTATTAATGCCTTATTGTGACTAATTCATAAATTAAACTTTATCAGAGGTATATATGTATAGGAAACAGCATAGCATTTGCTAGGGGTCTTGTAATGTGTGTATGTGTGTGTGTGTGTGTGTGTGTATGTATATATATATACATATATATATACTCTGCAATTAGAAAGATGAAATGTAATAAAGCAACAGTAGTTAGAATGTAAGAAAAATAAATGTACCTCAATTTGTATTATTATTGCCTTGTGTATCTGAATATTTTGAAATTCATTAATATGTCTCACACATTACAGGAAACTTATGAAATCTATGCAGAGGAAAGAGGGAAAGTAAGGGAGGGCGGGAAAGAACAAATAAACTACTATAAGATTAAAAAGAAGAAAATACAAAGAGAGAAGAAAAGAAAAGAGGCAGACAAATGGATCATTTAAAGAAGGCACTCCTTTTGAGAATTAGCCTATAAGGAAATCAAATCTATGCCTTGGGTGTAATTAGCTGCTTGTCTTAAGCAGATCAGCAAATGTGCAGTTATGCTGTATGAATTAAACAGAAGGTGACATTATCATCAAGTACTCTAGATGCAGAACTTGAAATAAGATTCAACAGTATGTATGTACAATATGCATACAAGATATTTTTCTTAATTAAAAAAAGTTCTCCATTATTTTGAAAGTTTCCTTAGGAAAATTTGTTTAATTACTCATGAAAATAAATTGATAGAATAAAAATCAATATATCTAA
Organism: Macaca mulatta; assembly: GCF_049350105.2. Taxonomy (NCBI): domain Eukaryota; kingdom Metazoa; phylum Chordata; class Mammalia; order Primates; family Cercopithecidae; genus Macaca; species Macaca mulatta. The sequence goes on from NC_133419.1 coordinate 91,651,794, forward strand.
ATAAGATATCAAACATCTAACGAGAATAACCTATCGCAAGTATGAGGTATTGCAATTTAAAAGACATCCTTGATCTAAATTTAGCCAAGTTCATTAAAAAAAACTTAGTCAAGGAATACATTTTAAAACATAATTGATAATTACAATATAATTTCTCCCAAAGTTTACTGAAAAAGAAACTATTCTTCACCAATATTTAAAAAATGAGTCTACAATTGGGACAGCAACTTAGATATCATTTATAAGATAAACTCTCTCCTTTGGTTGTTAAATAATTTAGTCAGTGAGCTGAATAGAATTGCTTATTTTTGCTTGTAATTAGGGCAGAGAGTCCTGGTCAGTGTCCTGAAAAGCAAACTATGATTTAAAGACTGTTAACTTATAACTCTAATAAAATGAAATAATGTTCCTGAAACCATAAGAAAATCCTCTGGAGAGACACTAAGAATTTATATGAGATGGAGGTTTATCTATTACATTGCTCCATCAGTTTGTATCCATAGGCAAATTTACTGGAAACACCATTCATTATCTCCTCTGAGCATAATAGTTCAGGTATGAGCAAAGCTGCTGGCTCCGGGCAGAACAGACAAGTGGTCCAACTTTGCATGCCATATTTCTTTCAATGTTGTTCCCCAGGACTGATAATCATCCATGAATGTTTGTACAACTCATAGCACTCTTACTCTCTCTCTCTCTGTCTCTCTCTCTCTCTCACACACACACACACATTCTTTCTCTTCCCCTCACTCCAGCCTCTCTCCATGATTTCCAAAAAAAAAAAAAAAAAAAGGTTTAAGACTATCACATATTTATCTCATCTGAATTACTCAAGGTTACCTAAAGTTTTAAGGCTGACTTCAGTGCAACATTTCATTCATCTAGTGAAGACCAAGAAATTGATCTTTCTTTCCCTGTTCTTTAACTTGATAACTATTTATTCTATTCCCAAGGGTTTCTGTTCTCTTGAGATTATAGGTTTGAATCTAAAAAAGTTAAAATCATAACATACATTTTTCAAAGTTTTTATTTTTATACTTTTATCCTTTGCATATAATGAGATACCTAACAAATACAGTTCCAGATGTTATAGTAGGCAACTCAGAAATGTATAATCTCAAAGTAATTTATATTTTAAGTAATGTCTTCTAATTTAACCCACTTATGCCTAATGTTCCATTATTGAAATACTAAGCATGTGGGAGTTATTTATATCCTACTGCTCAAGGTCATCGCCAAAATCTGATTTTTCACTCATGCAAAACATCAAAAAATTGCAATCTCAGGCATAAATGGCTTTTGAAGTGTTGCTGGTCTGTGTAGTTTTATATAAAAGAGTGTGTGAAGTGAGATGTAATTAAAAATGTAGAGTGCATTGGGCTTCCAGTAGTGGCAATTCATCTACTGAAAATAGCTCTGACAGCTAGGAGATTTTATAGATCCAGTGAAGGCCCTGGAAAGCTAACAGCAGTGGAAAATTAAAGGGCTGTGATGCAGGAGAAAGATACCTATAATGTTTAGTATTGGGGACCATATTGCCCCTAAGGCATTGCAGAAGAATATCTGCAATGGTCAACAAGGAGGAAAGGAATGTTGACTGTCTTTTAGGCCTAACAGAACAAAAATTAGAGTTGAAGGCCATTTAGGGAGAAGGTGACCTAAAAAATCCCTGGTACTTTGGGCAGGGTCCCCATAGAAATACATTATAGAATTTAAAAAGAGACACAAGTAGAACTACCCTCAAGGACTGAAGCATAACTTTGCATTATTTTATTTCCTAAATTTAGATTCATGTGATCCAAGTGGCTAGTGTCTCTAGCCATCTGCTAGAAGTAAATATAAATTTTTTCTGAAGAAAGATAAGAGTATACTTAGTCTCTAGTTATTTTTTTCCCTAAATTTAAAATATGCAATGCCTATCACTGAAACAAAAATTATCAGGAATATGAGGATAAGGTATGTGACCAAAATCCAAGAAAACACACAAATCACAAATCATCAGGATATTTAGATAAAGGATTATCACACAGATACTTTAATGTGATTAATATGCTGATAGAAATAAAAGGAAATGTTAATAGCCTTGCCAAAGAATGGGAAACTATAAAGATTACTGAGCCGAAAAAATGTAATAATAAAATTTAAGATCTCAAGAGGTTTAACAGTTGTTAGATACATGTGAATAAGGAATTGGAAGATAGGTTATTAGAAAATATGAGGAATGAAGCATTAAGAGATAAAATAGTAAAACAAAACACAGTAAAGATTATAAGATGACTAGGGCACATAATATTTTAGAATTCTACCATACATGTGATTGTAGTTCTAGAGTATGACCTCAAATGTAAAAGACAAAGAAGAATAAAAAGGGCAAGGAGGAGGAGAGGAAGAGAAAGGAAAAAAAAAAAGAGGGAAGAAGAGGGGAGAGGAAAAGAGAAGAGAAAAAGAGAATAGGGGAAAGAGAATAGAAGGGAACAAAGCAGAATCAGTATTTGAAGAGAGAACAGGTGAGAATATTTTTAGAAGGATGAAAGATATCAAGCCACAGATTCAAAGTTTTATGAACTGGAGCATGTAATAGAGTGTTTTGGTACCTGGGAGACAAGAAAAGGGGGACAGATTACATATTGTGTGAGTTATTTATGGGATCTACAAGTCATATTATTGTGTTTGAACAAGGATAATTCAGAAAGGAATCTGAACAAAATAATAAACTTCAGTAATAAACTCAGTTTATTATCCCAACTCACTCAACAACGGTACATGTATTATACAATTATTTCTTCTAATTTACAAATGAGAAATTAAGATTGAAATGTCTTGTTCTAGGTTACACAGTAACAGGCACGACTGAGCTATGTTTATGTGATGTAAGAGTCAAACTCTTAACCATTAACTTCTATAATATCTCAATCATGTTGACATCTATATTTCATTTTAGTTAAAAAAATTACAGTTGTCAAGGTCTATCATTTCACAAATATTATCACTTATTCTCATAAATGCTGTAGGCCATTTCATATTGATTCACATATTTACTAACAACAGATATTTATTTAGTACCCTCAATGGGCCATACATACACTTCCATAAGCATTAGAGTTACATCAGTGTCAATAACTGAAAAGAGTCTGAGATTTTTCCCTACTATTAAGTTAACAAGTTTTCCTGCCATGGTTTCACAGATGGCGACAGAGAAAGCAAGACTTCTGGGGTAGAGGCAAAGGAATTTATAACTCATGGCACAATGGACAATATGACCTTCATGTTGGTTCCAGTTTCAATTGCCTTTTAAGTCATATGGAGTGACACAGAATGACTTTGGAGAATGCTGTGCACACAGTAAGTTTGCATCACTGCTAAGGAACTCCAAGTTTAAGAAGATTGCACACCATTATACAAGTTTAAGAAGCTTGCATAACATTGTGAAAGATTAACCCTAATCTTTTATAGTGGTATGCAACTAAATATGCCAAACTTTGGCCATGAAGGGATATATTACATTTATTATACTGGGAAGAAAAGAAACGCGTCCTCTGTTTTGAAGGAAGGGACTATCTATGATTTATTCCAAGAACGTTTGCTCTACACATATCCTTGAAAAGACAGTAGAGAGCAAAAGGCTGTAGTGTCTCTACTTATAAGATGTACAGAAATCAAAATGACTCATGGAGAACTGTTTCTCAATAAACAGATGGACAAGAATTTCTTCTTTGTGAAGCTTACATTTTAGGAAAAAAGCTCAGTAAATATAACACATGTTTTAAAAGGTTTTTATTAGATTACAGGTAATCAATGCTAAGACAAAAAAAAAAAACAGTGGATAAAGGAGACTGGAAGTATTTGAGAGTGTAGTTTAGATTTGGGTTGGTTAGGGTAGGCCAAGAAAATAAAGTAATATATGCAAATAATTAAGAATAATTTCCCTGAATATTACATTTTTCACTTTTATCCTAATTAATTTCATTGGGAAAAATAAACGCACTTAAAATGAAACATATTTCTAATTGTGTTTATTGTGTATTAAGTCTTCACATGAGAATGGTAAGAATAGTGTAGAAGAGAAAGCCTCTCTAAACCATCACTTTTGATTTTTTTTTTTTTTAAGGTAGAAAAAGACAATTTTAATGAAGTAGAACAACAGCCAGAGAGCAACTCTTGACACTGAGGACAACAAGCAAAATCAAAAAGTTAGGAAGGTAACTGAGTCTAGTATTTTAACCTAAAAATGAGGACTTTAAAACTAAATCATAAGAGAGAGAACAAGTTTTTAAGAAGAAATATCTCAACGTTTCTTATTGAAACTTTGATTTTTTTAACTTATTATTATTATTATACTTTAAGTTCTAGGGTACATGTGCATAACGTGCAGGTTTGTTACATATGTATACTTGTGCCATGTTGGCGTGCTGCATCCATCAACTCGTCAGCACCCATCAACTCGTCATTTACATCAGGTATAACTCCCAATGCAATCCCTCCCCGCTCTCCCCTCCCCATGATAGGCCCCGGTGTGTGATGTTCCCCTTCCTGAGTCCAAGTGATCTCATTGTTCAGTTCCCACCTATGAGTGAGAACATGCAGTGTTTGGTTTTCTGTTCTTGTGATAGTTTGCTAAGAATGATGGTTTCCAGCTGCATCCATGTCCCTACAAAGGACACAAACTCATCCTTTTTGATGGCTGCATAGTATTCCATGGTGTATATGTGCCACATTTTCTTAATCCAGTCTGTCACTGATGGACATTTGGGTTGATTCCAAGTCTTTGCTATTGTGAATAGTGCCGCAATAAACATATGTGTGCATGTGTCTTTATAGCAGCATGATTTATAATCCTTTGGGTATATCCCCAGTAATGGGATGGCTAGGTCATACGGTACATCTAGTTCTAGATCTTTGAGGAATCGCCATACTGTTTTCCATAATGGTTGAACTAGTTTACAATCCCACCAACAGTGTAAAAGTGTTCCTATTTCTCCACATCCTCTCCAGCACCTGTTGTTTCCTGACTTTTTAATGATCGCCATGCTAACTGGTGTGAGATGGTATCTCATTGTGGTTTTGATTTGCATTTCTCTGATGGCCAGTGATGATGAGCAATTTTTCATGTGTCTGTTGGCTGTATGAATGTCTTCTTTTGAGAAATGTCTGTTCATATCCTTTGCCCACTTTTTGATGGGGTTGTTTGTTTTTTTCTTGTAAATCTGTTTGAGTTCTTTGTAGGTTCTGGATATTAGCCCTTTGTCAGATGAGTAGATTGCAAAAATTTTCTCCCATTCTGTAGGTTGCCTGTTCACTCTGATGGTAGTTTCTTTTGCTGTGCAGAAGCTCTTTAGTTTAATGAGATCCCATTTGTCAATTTTGGCTTTTGCTGCCGTTGCTTTTGGTGTTTTAGACATGAAGTCTTTGCCCATGCCTATGTCCTGAATGGTACTACCTAGGTTTTCCTCTAGGATTTTTATGGTATTAGGTCTAACATTTAAGTCTCTAATCCATCTTGAATTAATTTTCGTATAAGGAGTAAGGAAAGGATCCAGTTTCAGCTTTCTACTTATGGCTAGCCAATTTTCCCAGCACCATTTATTAAATAGGGAATCCTTTCCCCATTTCTTGTTTCTCTCAGGTTTGTCAAAGATCAGATGGCTGTAGATGTGTGGTATTATTTCTGAGGACTCTGTTCTGTTCCATTGGTCTGTATCTCTGTTTTGGTACCAGTACCATGCTGTTTTGGTTACTGTAGCCTTGTAGTATAGTTTGAAGTCAGGTAGCGTGATGCCTCCAGCTTTGTTCTTTTGACTTAGGATTGTCTTGGAGATGCGGGCTCTTTTTTGGTTCCATATGAACTTTAAGAATCAATATCGTGAAAATGGCCATACTGCCCAAGGTTATTTATAGATTCAATGCCATCCCCATCAAGCTACCAATGAGTTTCTTCACAGAATTGGAAAAAAACACTTTTGATATTTAGTGATCATTAGAGATAGAAAAAAATAATTACTAACAACAAATATTTATTTAGTACCCTCAATGGGTCATACATACACTTTCATAAACATTAGAATTACATCAGTGTCAACAACTGGGAAGAATCTGAGATTTTTCCCTACTATTAAGTTAACCAGTGGTCCTGCCATATACATACATATACACACATACAAAAAAAATCATACATATATATTAATATATAAATATATATAGTATATAAAAATATATCTCAAGTGATCCTGTGATATATATATATGAGAGTGTGTGTGTGTATATATACATATATATATATATATATATATATATATATATTTATGTGTCTGGAGTTTGATTAGCAGTTACATTCAATTCTCCAAAATGTTGCTCTGGAAAAGCAATTTTGAATCCCTGAAGTGCTTTGGCTTATTCTATATAATCCCTGTGGTACCAACTTTATTGAAATAAGAAACCAACAAACGAGACCTCATCTCAAATCCCCAGAGGTTTAAGTTGACTTTGCAAGTCAATGCCCATGAGATGAAGGTATTTGCAACCTGGGTAATGTATATTTTCCTCGCTTGTGATGTGTTTTCTTGTCATTAACCATGGTGCTCTCCCAACTCACAGTTAATTCATCCAAACTGGTTTGCATCCTCTGGGGCTAAAGTAGGAAGTTTGGGCCTACTTATGGCTGCAGGAAATGCCATTTTGTGTATTTTGAGGTAACACAAAAACGGATGGTTTAGGTATTATAAAATCCTGCAGTCTCTTGAGAACAATATACTTCACATAATGTATGATGATAAAAAATACAACAAAGATTTTTTTACACAGATCCACCAAAGCAAGCTCAGAGACATAATATTATTACAGAAAATTTATACTGCCATGTAACTGGATATTATAGAGAGAATATATATAAATATCTGAATTAGGTTTAAAGGCAGTGAAATTTAATGCGCTATATATAATTTACTAAAATATTTTTTCTGCTGACTCAGCACTTGGAAGATTACTTTTTTGAAAGGGAGTGTAAGAAATATAGTTCTGGGTAGAAATGCTCTCTTTTTATCACTTATTCTACAAAATACGGTTATATTTATGGCTGGAAGTTTTACAAACTCTATAGATTTTGCAGCTGCTAACTCCTGAAATCATTGCCTAACATTACAGTATCTGAAGTGTAAATTAGGATTCAATGCTGTCAAAAGTTGCAGTAATACCTTCTTACATATATAGACAATTTGATTTGCATTCATAAAAATAGAATGCAAATCATTCACCACTTATCACATAGAAACATGAAAACATAGTTCTGTCTTCAAGTCATGAACAGAAGCACATAATTGTCAACGTGCTTACTTGAATAAAGGTATGTAAAAATGTGCATTACAGCTTATTTAACTATTTTACTTTTTCTGAAGTTAGTTCTCATTAATTATACAGTATTCTGCCACACTAGATTGTGGGCATTAATGAACAAATTTTAGAAAATCAAATTCACCTACTATTTAAAGAACATAATTTTCTTATTTTTGAATGATGTATTTTTGTAATATATCATATTTTAGCAAGCCCTATAATGCACTGGAATGTAGTTAGCATTCACATATATGAGAAATTGGAGGAGGATGCATTGTTAGTGAAGTTGTCACATATTTAAGATGTTAAAAAGTAATTCTATTTTAATAATTATAATTTTTAAAAACTGCCCAACTACTGAAGTGGGGTGCTGATATTTTTTCTGGTCTAATACCCTGAGTAAAGTATAAGAAAACAAAATATATCCAGGCATTGTACAATATCCAATAGAAGAATGTGACAACTGACAGAAGGAGAACTCATGAGGTTAGCTGCAAAATCATCCTGGCTTTCTGTAGAAGATTCTCCAATGGCTGCAACAAGCTAAAGCAAAATGAATGGGAATGATTTCTGTGCACTGTACCTGCTGAATGTAGCAAAAAGATCATATAATTTTTTAACATTATTACATTGAATTGCATTGATTGATTTTTGGAAGTTAAACACTGTTTTGGAGTATAATTCTAATATGAATATGATATATTATCCTTAATATAGTTCTTAAATTTGATTTGCTAAGACTGTTAGAATTTACATCTATTTTATGAATGACATAATTTTTCTTTCTTATAATTTCTTTTATGTTTTTGTATTATTGATAACCTCACAAAATAAGTTTGAAGTATTTTCTCTTTCTATATTCTCTAGAATATTTTCTGGTAGACTGATACATTTCTCCTTAAAAATTTGGAAAAAGTTTGTGATGAAGAAGCTACCTGGGCCTGAAGATATCTTTTCTGGTAAGTTTCAAATCACGGATTCAATTGCCATAATAGATATGTAGATGCATCATTTTTGATATGTTGAGTACTTTGAGACAATCAATTTCATCCAAAGAAAAATGTTTGTAAAAATATAAAAAGTACACTATATAATTTTCATGCATTAATACATATGATAAATTTTCATTTATAAATTGTTAGAGTATAAATGTGACAAATATTGACTATTTTTAGTTTTTTAATGTGACATATGATTTTCAAATGCATATTTAAAACAATACCTGTTCTCTTACAGAGATGAATCATGTTGGGTCTTGATTTCAAAGGTTGATTTATATTTTCAAAGAAAATGTTCTTCATAGAAAGAATTTTTAATTACACTTTGAAAAACACTCTTGTTTCAGTCATAAAACAAATGATATTAGCTGTTGATAGAACGAGAGAGCATTTCAAGAAACATAATCTATAGAATTAGATAAATTATTAAAGGGTAGTTCCTAATTATGCTTATAAACATCAATAATTAATAATTCCCCAAACTCATAGCAAAAGTGCTTTATTCTTTTCAAAGAGGTTTCTTTTTGTTTCCATGTTAGATCCATCAACTCTCTGAGGTAACTTGAGAAAATATTTATTGGTTGAGAAATGAATTCTTGGGGATGTGTGCAGTTTGTTTATTATATAAATACTATGAGAAGAAAGGTTCTCTGAATCCCAGGGCAGCTTCATCATCAGAGAACTACAGTGGAATTAATGTAAGATTCTCACATTTCACTATGTGAACCATGCTTTTCTCCAGGTCCTTACAACGTAGAATAGTTTATAAATCCAAGCTAACAAATGTGCTAAGTAAACCAAAGGAATCAAAATAAGACAAGCAACAACGAAAATATAACTAACTATCGTGACAGAAATCTCATTAGGAGAGAATCCGTGAAACGTTTAAGGAGAAAAATAATGGAGTGCTCTGTATAGAAATAATAAGCATCTCTCTAGTCAACAGTTAAAATAGGAAGGAAGGAAGGAAAGGGAGGGAAGGGAGGAAAGGGAGGGAAGGGAGACAGAAAAGGAAAAACAAAAGGCATTTTCCAGTGGGGAAAAAAATAAATTTTTATTTGCTCTATTTCACTGAAGAATCTTGATTAATACAGTTACTATTTTTTATTTTTATTAAAACAATTTTCTTTTATACATCATGTGGATCCATCCAGCCCTTCTGTTTGATCACAGGTGGATGTGGCTCATTATTGGCAGAACTGTGTCCATTTAGGCATTTCAGATCAAATACAATTCCTGGTCATATAAACCTGAAGTGTTTATGGTACCTACGATAATTATGTTTTATGGAAAGGTAGGTTGACATTCAGAATATGACTGAACAGCTTATGTAGGTCTACCTAGAGAGAGAAAATAGACTGATCATGAGGGGTGCAAATGTTGGTCCTGTGACAATTATAGTTCTCATAGTGAGTTAATCACTTGCCTCTGAATTTATAAGTGTCTTCAGAGCTTGCTTCATGTGTAGATGCCTCTGAGATATTAATGCCCCTTGATGTGCTGATGAAATCAGTGTGCTGCACCAGATCTGAAGCTTAATACATTAATCAAAAAAAATGAGTTTAACCGCTAGAGGCCTCTTGGTAGTATTCTTGAGCGTATCAAACAGACTATGCGGACGAATAGTATTTTTGAGGAATCAACATTCCTTTTTTTTTTTTCCCAAACGTGAGAGCTCAGCATTATTCTTTTCTTTTCAAATTTCTACCAATAAATGTAGAATGCAAAGGAAAAGAGAAAGTTGAAGAAAACAAGTATTTCAACAGTATAGATAATGTTTAATTTGTTTAATTAAAAGAAATTCAAATTAAATCATCTCTGAAGGCTTATCTTTGATATAGCCTATAGTACAGTAACAAGCACTAGACCATAAGCTCTTCAAGGATTGTAATATGAAAAAGCACAGCATTGAATCCCTAAAGTCAAGCATAAAATCTGCATATGGTAGATGCTTAATAGAAATTGCTCACAAGATATTCATTATCATTAAATAACTTAACCTTCTTAATGAACTATTAATGACAATGAAGATGTCTGATTAATAAATACCTTAATTGGTAAAGTGATGAACTGATAATTGTATTAATTTTAAATTTTCTTTTAAATTGAAAAATAACATTTTTATGCTCGATCTTGAACACAGTACAGTGCTGAAGAGGCATACATATTAGATAGGTTGATATTAGATAGGTTGTATGTACTCTTGCTCTTTCATGGTCCCTATTATTACTTTTTAATAATTTTTTTTTTTTTTTTGGTTTAAGGGGGCTGACAAGTCATGTTTTTTCCTCCTCTGAATTTGTAATCAAATTGAAAATGCAATCTGTTAGGAATAAAAAAAGTCATCACTGGCATTTTGACTGGATTGAAAACCTTAGGAGAAGTAACAGAGCATGGTGGCTCTCTATTTTTCATCATATTGAATGTAAACTGTCTGTGATCTTCTCTGCTTCTGTTTCCATATGGTAAATATTCTTCAGTCACAACCGACTTTTTACAAATGTAAAATACTATGATTCAACATGTTTGGTGATTCTAGCAAAAGCTGTAATAGAATAGATTATATCTTAGTAAAATATACATTTCCAAAATTGACCCAAGAAAAAAGAAAAGCACACTAAAATATACAAGTGATTTTAGAAGAGATTGGAAAGGTGATTAAAGAGTGCATGTGTGTGCATTTTGTTTAAAGGCTCCAGGACAACATAATTTCACAGAAGAGGTTTTTCTAATCTCTTAAAAAAAAAATTATCATGAAACTATTCCAGGTTATCAGAAAAGGTAAAAGTTGACAGCCGGGCGTACTGACTCATGCCTGTTATCCCAGCACTTTGAGAGGCCAAGGTAGGTGGATCACTTGAGGTCAGGAGTTCAAGGCCAGCCTTGCCAACACGGCGAATCCCCATCTCTACTAAAAATACAAAAATTAGCCGGATATGGTGGCACACGTCTGTAACCTCAGCTACTCAGGAGGCTGAGGCATAAGTATCACTTGAACCCAAGAGGTGGAAGTTGCATTGAGGTGAAATCACACCACAGCACTCACTCCAGCCAGGGCAACAGAGTGACAGTCTGTCTGTCTCAAGGTAAAAGCTTTTCTTTGGTTTGTTTTAGACAGTTAGCAGATTCTAAATAAATACTAAAACATGAATAAGATGGAGAAAGAAACCAGAAAAAGAATATGCATTGAAGAAACAGATGTCAGGAATGTGTTAATTTTTCCATATCAGAAAATGTATTGCCATAATAGATTACATCAGTAAGCTAAAGTGCAGAAAAGTCATACACTTTATCTCTCTGTCAGAAAGATTTTTTGTTTCCTTGTCTTGATAATCTAACAATTGTACAGGGTATGCTAAAGTCTTTTAAAATAAGTGCTGTCTAGACCACAATTAAAGATTTAATTTGACAGTATAATGTCTTGCTTAAGGTTAGAGAAATTTTCCCTCTTTTCTATACTTTTTTGCAATATTACTCTTTTTTGTATGGTTAGAGATATTTTTTACTCAATTTCTTTAAGCAGCTAGTTCAGTAATAGCCATTTGCTCTAACATTACATAATTGTTTTTAAAAAGTCTTAAAATCATGCATTTGTTAGTTTGTATTCAGTAGTTCGATCTCTTTAGTTACAACTTTATTTTAGTAGGAAACATGCAATATGGAGAGAGTAAAAGGAATCTCAAATTTGCAAACCTTGTATCTGTAAAAGACAGAATACATAAAAACTTTCACAACTCAAGACAACAAACTATCTAATTTTTAAAATGGCAAATTATTGGGGAAAAAACCTCACTAAAGATATATCGATAGAAAATAATATGCAAATGAAAAGGTATTCAGGATTATTGTTCAGGATTATTCGTCATCAGAAAATCCATTGGGGTTGTTTTTTCCTTATGAATTTGTTCAAGTTCCTTATAGATGTTGGATGTTAGAACTTTATCAGATGCATACCTTGCAAATATTTTGTCCCATTCTAAAAGTTTTCTGTTTGCTCTGTTGATAGTTTCTTTTGCTATGCAGAAGTTCTTAAGTTAAATTACATTCCATTTGTCAATTTTTGCTTTTGTTGTATTGCTTTTGGCATCTTTATCATGAAATCTTTGTTATCATGAAATCTTTGCCAGTTTCTATGTCAAGAATAGTATTATCTAGACTGTCTTTCAGAGTTTGTATAGTTTGTGGTTTTACATTTAAGTCTTTAATTCATCTTGAATTGATTTGTTGTATATAGTGTGAGGAAGGGGTCCAGTTTCAATCTTCTGCATATGCTAGCCAGTTATCCCAGCACCATTTATTGAATAGGGAGTCCTTTCCCCATTACTTGTTTTTGTCAGTTTTGTCGAAGGTCAGATGGTTATAGGTGTGCAGACTTATTTCTGAACTCTGTTTGTTTTTGCACCTGTATCATGCTGTTTGGCTTACTGTTACTGTAAAGGACATAGAAACTTTTCAAAAGAAGACATACATGCAGTGTACAAGCAGATGAAAAATAGTTCAATAACACCGATCATTAGAGAAATGCAAATCAAAACCACAATGAGAAAACATCTCATACTAGTCAAAATGGTTATTAGTACAAAGTCAAAAAAAAATATGCTGGCACAGATGGAGAGAAAAGGAAATGTGTATACACAGTTGGTGAGAATGTAATTAGTTCAATCATTGTCGAAAGCAGTGTGGTGATTTCTCAAAGAGCTAAAAACAACTACCATTTGACCCAGCAATCTCATTACTTGGCAATCTCATTACTTGGTATACATCCAAAGGAATATAAATTATTCTACCATAAAGACACATGTATGCATATGTTCATTGCAGCACTATTTACAATAGTAAAGACATGGAATCAACCTAAAAGCTCATCATCGGCAGACTGGATAAAGAAAATGTGGTACACATACATTATGGAATACTATGCAGCCATAAAATAATCCAGATTATGTCCTTTGCAGGAACATGGAACATGAATGAAACTGGAGGCCATTATTTTTAGCAAACTAATGCAGAAACACAAAACCAAATACTGTATGTTCTCACTAATAAGTAGGAGCCAAATGGCTAAATGATGGGAACACATGGACACAAAAAGGGGAACAACAGATACTGAGGTCCACTTGAGCTTGGAGAGTGAAGAGGAGGGAGAAAATCAGAAAAAAATAACTATTGGGTACTTGGCCTAGTACATTGGTGCCAAGATAGTCTGTATAACAAACTCCAGGAACACGAGTCTCCCTATTTAACAAAACTGCACATGTATCCCTGCAGCAAAAATAATACGAGTTTACAAGAAAGAAAATTCAAGTTAAAACCACAATGAAGTGCCATCACTATGCACCAATCAAACAGCTAAAATGAAAAAGATTAACCATACCAAGTGTTGGCAATGATGTGAAGGATTCAGAGCTCTCATATACTTCTGGTGAAAAAGTAAAATGGCACAACTACTTTGAAAAACAGTTTGACATTTAAAAAAAATTAAATAGCATGTAGTAGTCATTCTGCTCCAAGGCATTTCAACTAGGAAAATAAAAACGTATTTATTCTCACAAAAACATATACATAAATGTTCACAGCAACTTTATTCACAAAAACCTAAAAGACAGAAACAAACCAACTGTCCATCAACCGATGAAGGAACAAACTGTGGTATACTTATATGAAATACTACTCAACAATAAAAGACAATGAAGTCTTTTATTTCATAATCTTATTTTTAATAAAATAATATAAATAAAATAAATAAAAATATTTTTAAAGAAAAGACATAATCTTTAAAAAACTTTGTTAAAGTAATGAAAATAACATTGATGAGTCTCTAACCTATGTTAATGAGTGAAAGGAGTCAGACAAGAAAATGGTACCTATTTTCTTATTTCATTTATATAAAATTATGGAAAATGCAAACTCATCTCCAATGACGGAAAGCAAATCACTGTTTGTTTGGGAATAAGAGGAATCAGGAAACACTAAGTGACTGACATGTTCATTATCTTTATTATGGTCATGCTTTTATGAGTAGAATCAGTTTCTAAAACTATGTATTATATATACATTTTTCTTGTATAGCTTTATTATTCTACCCAGTCTTAGAGATATCTTCGTATATATTATTCTAGATGTTATATAGTATTAGCTTTTAACATCTCGGTCTATGATCCATTTTTAGTTTATAGTATGGGGTAAAAGTTGTCAAGGTTCATTGTTGAATATGTACGTCCAAATGTTCAGGTACTATTTGTTAAAAATACTATTATTTTCCATTGAAATACCTTGAATTTTTTTTCAAAAAACAATTAGTATGTATATGTCTGTTTTAGCATGTTCTAATCTGTTTCATTGATCTATCTTTACAATTTACAATAAAGCCAAATTATCTTAACTATTATTTGATTACACAGAAAGACTTAAAATAAGATAGTGTCTATTTCAATTTTCCTTTATTGTCGCAATTATTTTGTCTCTTCCAGGTCTTCTACTTTTTTTTTTTTTTTTTTTGGTAAATAAAAGAGCCAGCTAAGGTTTGCATAAAAATGCAGTTTACAGGTCAGTTTAGAATTGCCATCTTAAAAATCTTATTAGATATGCTTCATAAATAAAATATATCTCCCCATTTACTTAGCTCTTTAATTTATCTTACAATGTTCTGTTATTTTCAGTATGCTCATCAGTTTTGTTAGATTTATCAAATATTTCATCAATTCAGTTTTCTATTGTTCCCTGCAAGCATATTATGGAAATACAGTGAATTTATGTATCTTGAACCTGAATCTTGTAGCCTCAGTAAATGTTATAATTAATTATAGTAATTCATGTGTAAATTATTTGGGGTTATATTTAAGCAATCATGTAATAATTAGAAATTACTACAGGTAAAACAAAATAGATTTTTTTAGGTTGATTCCATGTCTTTACTATTGTAAATAGTGTTGCAATGAACACACACGTGCATGTGTCTTTATGACAGGTGATTTATATTTCTTTAGGTGTACACTCAGTAATGAGATTGCTGGGTCAAAGAGTATTTCTGTGTTTAGGTCTGAGGAATTGTCATACTGTCCTCAACAATGGTTGCACTAAGTGGATGGAGCTGGAGGCCATTATCCTTAGTAAAGTAACAAAGGAACAGAAAACCAAATAAATACTGCATGTTCTCACTTATAAGTGGGAGCTAAATGATGAGAACACATGGACACAAAGACAGGAACAACACACACTGGGGTCTATGGAAGGGTGGAGAGTGGGCGGAGGGAGAGGATCAGCAAAAGTAACTAGTGGGTGCTAGGCTTAATACCTGGGTGATGAAATAGTCTGCACAACAAACTCCCATGACACAAGTTTACCTATGTAACAAACCTTCCAGTGAAGCCTGAACCTAAAATAAAAGTTATAAAAAGAAATTTATCTTTCCTTTGCCCTTTAAATTTTCCTTTCTAGACATTATGCTTACTCAGATCCTGATACAATATTGTATAATAGTGGTAAGAGAGGGAGCTACGAAAAGAATATTTGTGTTTTCCCAAATTCCTATGTTGATGCCTAGTCTACAATGTGATGATATTTTTAGGTGGGACCTGTGGGAAGTTATTAAGATATGATGGTAGCACCTTTATGAATGGGACTAGGGCCCTTATCAGAAAAGATATGAGAGCTCTCTCTCTCTCTGCCATGTGAGGATACAACCAGACGATGGCCATCTACAAAGGATACACAGAGGATACCCACCTGTCACCGGATCTGTCAGCACCTTGATTGTGGACTTTCTTGTCTCCAGAATCGTGAGACTTGTTTCTGATCTGAGTGGGAAAGCATTCAGAAAGCATTCAGTATTTCTCCATTTAATATGATATTAACTATAGATTTTTTTATAGATGCCTTGCATTAAAGTGAAGAAGCTTCATTTTCTTCCTAATATTCTGTTTTTTGTTTTTTTCTTTTTTTAAATCATAGATATGTTTTATCTAACTTATGGAAAAAATAATTTCAAAAATGTGTGGCCAGGTGCAGTGGCTCACACCTGAAATCCCAGCACTTTGGGAGGCCGAGGTGGGTAGATCACGAGGTCAGGAGATTGAGACCATCCTGGCTAACATAGTGAAACCACATCTCTACTAAAAATACAAAAATTAGCCGGGCATGGTGGCAGACACCTGTAGTACCAACTACTCCGGAGGCTGAGGCAGGAGAATGGTGTGAACCCAGGAGGCAGAGCTTGCAGTGAGCCCAGATTGCGCCACTGCACTCCAGCCTGGGCAACAGTGCCAGACTCTTGTCTAAAAAATAAATAAATGTGCTTATATATGTACACAAGTAATCAAGTATCTTTATGCATATATGTATAGTGTCCATACATATTTAAACGACTGCATCATTATGGAAATTCATCAATAAGTCAGCCAGAACGAGTCCATTTGAAAGAAAGTATTGTAGTCTCCAAGAAGGAACTGAAAGTCAATATAGTTTTCTGGTCACAAAGGCTCCTCTCTAACCCATACTCACAACTGCACAAAGGCAATATTCTAATGTTAAAGGGGAAATAAAAATAATTTAGAGATCCATTTCAAATTTAAAATACATGCATTTAAATGAAAGCATAATCCTGGAAAAATTTACATCACCAATGTGTCAGTAATATGAATAAATCCCATTAATAGAAATATGACACTAAAGAAATACATGTCTCTAATGACTTATTCAGTATATTAATCCAAAGTAGAGACTCGTAAGATCCACAAACCTGAGTAAAGTAGACAACAAGTGGTGAACATCAGTATTAGTTTTTGGAACAGAGCGCTATTTTGATCCCTGAGTAACGTAACATATTCTAAAATTACTTGCAGAGTACATTATTAAAACAATGTCAGGCCTTTCTTTAAAAAATGGAGAATAAGTAAGTCTTTATTTTACTTTTTTCAGTTTATTTCAAAGCTGATGTATTTCATTAAATCCAGCTCCTTATGGACAAAAATGTTTTTGAAGAGTGGAGTCAATGCTCAATGAAAAATCATTGTAAAGGCCTCCAAGGAAAGCTATTCTGTAATTTCTTCTGATAAACCATCATAGTATATAATAATCCTCATGACTGGAAAATTTATATTTCTATTTTACTTAAAATACTTACATTTCTATTTTATTTAAAATTCATATTCCACAGTTTTAGCCTGAATTTTTCTCTTCTGTTCTTTCAGATAATAGAACACATATTTTTATTAATTTGTAAATGAAGACCCTTGATATTCTGAAAAAAAAATAGATTTATATCATTCTTTCAATAAATATATTTGTTTTTATTTTTTTGACCTTGGAAGAGGAAAGGGTCCAAGGCTCACTGGAAGGCAGTACATGGGAAGAGAGTGGGTGAGCTCAGCAACATATTTGGTCTTTGTCCTGTGGCATCTTTGCCTTAATTTTCATTATTACAGTTGGATCTTATTCTCAGGCCAGGCACTTGTATCTGCCTAAGAATAATTACTGAGATTTAAGGGTATTTTTTACAGTATCTGTGCTACTGCCAACTCCCTCTACTTTCATCACCAAGATGTAAGCCTTTGGGGACAATGCAATATGTGTAGAGAAATAACACATATCATCAGAACCAACACTAGTCAAGGGTAAAACTTTGAGGAAACACATTCCTTTAAGGAAACAGAAACACACACATACACACATGCGCACACATACATACCATATTCCTTATGAGGATATTCTCTCTATATATCCTCTTTACTACTTTGTATTTGGGACGTTTCTTTATGCACATACATCTTTCACGCTCATACTTAAAATATTATAAAAATATTTTTTAAAATCCAATTAACTTTTTCAACTATGACTTTTTCAAATCTTTGCATAATTTGTCCTTCGCACTTTAACACTATTTGAATATTTTATAAATCAGGAACTTTCCAGTATCTAATGAAAAACTACAAACCGACACAGTTCCTTCATTTTCATTTAACAAGTAATTATTGAGAATATGCTAGCTTTTGGGAAAACACTGGTGAGAAAATACAGTACCCCATTCTGTTTTGTCTCGTTTGGAGTCATTATACTTTGCAATTTACTTGCCTTCTCCTATGCTCCAGTACTGGAATTTTCCTACAAACTGACCCTGGATGTTCCCACCACCTCCCACCCAACCCGTGGCTTTTGGTATTGTGTTGTCTCTGGGAAAAAAAGCCTACACTCCAGTTCTGTCCCCGTGGTCAACATCCCGCCTTAATCAGATTTTATTTTTCCCAGCACATATCCAATAATCCTCTTAAAATGGTCCTCCTTATGCATAAACACATACAAACTGACACTAACAAACAAAGCCAAGGGCCTATTTAGAGAGCCTAGATAACTGACAATTCTACATGTTGTAACTTCTAACTTTCCTCGCCTCATTCTACTAATCATCTTGTCTTCTTTCACTTACCTCCACCGCCTTTCTTTGCTTTCATAATAGATTCTCTCCCTGTCTCTCCCTCTCTGTCTCTCTCTCTCTATGTGTGTATGTGAACATCTAAGTAGGAATTTATTTTATTGCCTTTATATTATTAATCTGAAAATATCTTGGCTCCTTGACTTCACAATCTCAAAGTCATAACATTTCTGCAATTTACCTTTATTGCTTAACTTTGTCTTTGTTGTTATGTGTTTAGTATTTTATATTCACTCAGAGACCATGGCAATGGGTGCACTTTTATAAAGCTAAAAATTAAATGAATAAATTATAAATGAATGTATCATTTCCTATACAGGAGCCCAGAGACTGAGGAAATGCCTACATTTTCAAAACCAGAATATAAATAAACATTTTAAAATCTGGGTGCAGAGTTCATTTATGTAAATGTAAATTACATTCTTTATTTCACCTTACAATTTTAAAATGTCACCTTGTACATCTAAAGAAGGCATCAGGACTGTTACCCCAAAACCAGAGGTAAAAATGGCCCACGTTTCCATTACTCACTCTTATTATCATCCTTTCTCGGAAATGGATTTGTGGTGTCACTTTCTCTGGTTGTTATACCTTTGCCAAAAAAAGGAGATATAAGAATTTTAATGTTTGATACCCAACTTGAAGACAGATAGGATAACCTCTTGATTGGGCTATGACCTTACTGTGGAAGTTCTCACTTGAGGGATCCCAGCAAAGGCTACCATGTGGGATTCAGTAACCAAACACCCTCCCTTAAAGAACTGTGGCCTGCTTCTCTCACCTAAACACTAGCAACATCATGTTTTACTGTAGAGACAAAGGTTGCAATGTGATGTGGCACAACATAAATACACCCTTGTAAGAATGATGGCAAGGAAAATTGCAAACAGTCAAGAAGTCTCCCCAATTTTTATCACCCGATGATGGCACCTTAAGAATCTCCTCCAAAACTCTTCTTCCCTCTGCAAAATAGTTATAGTTTTCTTCATTCTCCATTCATTCTTGCTTTCAAAACTGAGAGCTGTAATTCTTACATCCTTCATTCTCCCCATTTTTACTGGAGTTACATGTTCATAGGAGACATCTTTCTGAGGTGGTCTGAATAACAAGGTGAAAATAATAAACATTATATAGCGTGAACATCCATCATGTCATTAAGAGCAAAAAAGTGTTTAGACATATGTTTCTTTGTCTTTTCTATTTCACATAATACTGATGCTCTGGGGGGGAAACACTCCCTAAGGTTTTTTGCTGCATCTATCTTATAAATGATTCCCTTTGATCAAAATCTAGTGCAAGCTTGCCTTTTTTTAGAGTCATAGAGGCAATGATTTCATATCACAGTATTTTGACTCTTGACAGCTCAGTGGGAGTAAGGAAAAGGAGGAGGGGGATTATCTAAAGGAGAGGAAAAGGTTGGGGAGAGGAATTCAAAGTCAGGACAAAGATGACAGGCAAAGCATGAGAGCAGCTGTACAAAATGTTACTTGTTCTCTTCCAGAGACTGGTGTGCTGGAGTGAATGACAACTACTAATTAAAATAGTGGCTTATTATCATGTAAGAAGCGACACAATTTGTCTAAGACCTGGAGTAAAAGATGAATCACTTTCATTTGTAGAAAATTCTAATTTAAAAATATGCCTTTTTAGATGAACATCTGTGGTGTTTTTGACAGGAGACATGTGATAATTAAAACCTTTTTTATTTTCTGACTGAAATATTCATATTATATTGGTGCTGTGTGCCAATTTTTATATTTCTATAAATAAGAACAAAGAAAGTTTTCTACAACAACTAGAAGTTTATACAATTTATAATTTTTAAGTCCACGTGTCAAAATTAGATACCTAAATCGTGATTCCAAGTTTATATCTTGCCATAAAATATATTGGATATTAACTTTCCAACTTAATGATCTCTTTTTTTAATGGATACCTATTAAAGCAAATGAATTGTTCTTTTTTGGGACAAATATAAATTACTGTTCTCAAAACACTTACTGCCTGGTGCTTTTTTTTTTTTTTAACTTTTTGAGAGCTTAAAAAATAATAGCCTTGGTTTTGCTCTACTTTATACATATCCTTCACAGTTAAGAGAATAATTTTCTAATTATACACATGCGGCAAGTAATTTTATTGTTCCAAGGAAAATGTGTATCTCTCTGATACCAAATAGTTGTTTATGATATGCAGAATTTGTCTGAATAAGTTAAAGCATGCCATAAACGGACAACAATATGCCTCATCAGATAAACAATAATACTAAATAAGCAGATGTTAACATAAAAAATAAAGGAATACCTTATTTTATTGCACTTCACTTTATTGCTCTTTGCAGATGTTGTGTGTTTGTGTGTGTGTGTGTTTTAACAAATTGAACGTTCATGGCAATTCTACATCAAGCAAGTATATTGACACCATTTTTCCAACAGCATGTTCTCACTTCATTTCTCTGTGCCACATTTTGGTGATTATTTCTAACATTTTCATTATTATTATATCTGTTACAGGGATCTGTAATCAATTATCATCAATGTCACTACTGTAATTGTTACAAACTTAGCCCACGTGAGATGGAAAACTTAATTGGCAAATGTGTGTATTCTGACTGCTCCACAGACCAGCTGTTACTGCGTTTCTCTCCCTCTCCTCATGTCTTTCTATTCTCTGAGACAAAGCAATATTGAAATTAGTCCAATAATAACCCTTCAATGGCCTTTAAGTGTTCAAGTGAAATGAAGAGTCACACATCTCTCACTTTAAATCAAAAGCTGGAAATGATAAAGCTTACGGAAGAGGGCATGTGGAAAGCTGAGGTAAGCTGAAAGAGAGGCCTAATAGACAAAACTGATTGCCAGGTTGTGAAAGTTAAAAAAAGAATTCTTGAAGAAAATTAAAAATGTTACTCCAGTGAACACACACGTGAGAAGAAAGCAAAATGGCCTTATTGCTACCATGGAGAAAGTTTCAGTGATCTGGATAGAACAGATCAGCCACAACATCCCCGTAAGCCAAAGCCTTATCTGTAGCAGGTCTCTAGTTCTTCAATTCTGTGAAGGCTGAGAGAAGTGAGGAAGCTGCAGCAGAAAGTTTGAAGCTAACAGAGGTGGGTTCATTTGGTTGAAGGAAAGAAGCTTTTTTCTGTAATACAAAAGTGTAAGGTGAAGTAGCAAGTGCTGACAGAAAAGCTGTAGTAAGGTATCTAGAGCTAAGATAAATGATGAAGGTGTCTACACTTTCCAAATGATTTTCAGTGTAGACAAAACAGACTTCTACTGGAATAAGATACTGTCTAAGATCGTAGCTGAAGAGGACAAGTCAGTGCTTGTCTTCAAAGCTGCAAAGGACAAGCTGACTATTTTTAGGGGATAATGCAATTGATGACTTTAAGTTGAACCCAATCCTTACTATTCTGAAAATCCTAGGGCCTTTAAGAGTCGTAATAAACTATCTCTGCCTGTTCTCAATAGAAAAGCAAAACCTAGATGATAACTCATATGTTTACAAAATGATTTACTGAACATTTTAAACCCACTGCTGAGGCCTGTTCCTCAGAAACTAGAAAAGATTCCTTTCAAAAGATTACTGCTTATTGATAATCACGTGCTCATCCAAAAGCTCTGATACGAATATACAAAGTATGTTTTCATTGCCTCTAATAAAACATTAAATCTGCAACACAAGGATCAAGGAGTAATTTAAACTTTCAAATCCATTATCCAAGAAATAATTTTTGCTATAATGCCTCTGATGGATCTCGGCAAACTAAATTGAACACCTTCTGGAAATATTCATTATTCTAGATGGCATTAAGAATGTTTATGATTCAAAGGAGAAGGTTAAAAATATCAACATTAATGGAAGTGTGAGCGAAGTGAGTTCCAGCTCTCAGGGATGCCTTTGAGGGATTGAAGACTTCAGTGGAAGAAGTAATTGAAGATGTAATGGAAATAGCAAGAAAACAAGAATTAGATGTGGAACTTGAAGATGGAACTGAACATCTGTAATTTCATGATAGAAATTCAACAGATGCAGAGTTTGTTCTTATGAATGAACATAGAACATAGTTTCTTGAAATGGAAACTACTTCTGGTAAAGATGTTATGAACATTGTTGAAATGACAAAAACATATTTAGAATATTACGTACACTTGGTTGAAAAAACAGCATCAGGGTTTGAAAGGATTGACTCCAATTTTAAAAGAAGTTTTACTGTGAAATTCTACCAGAGAGATTGTATGCTTTGGAGAAATCTGCATGAAGGAAAGAGTCAATCAATACAACAAACTTAATTGTTTTCCTATTTTCAGAAATTGCCACAACCATTTTAATCTTCAGCAACCACCACCCTGATCAGTCAGCAGCCACCAATATTGGGGCAAGACTCTTACAGCAAAAAGTTGATTATTCTCTGAAGGCTTAGCTGGTTTTTAGCATTTTTAGCAATAAAATAAAGGTATGTACATTGTTTTTTAGACACAATGCAATTGGAATTCTTTTGTATGCGCTAGAAAACCAGAAATAAAAAATATGTGACTCACTTTATTGTGACATTTGCTTTATTGCAGTGGTCTAGAATCAACTTGCACTAGCTGCAAGGCATGCCTGCATGTGTATTAAATTAAAACAGAACAGTTTAGTTTGGTATTTTATTTTGTCTTATGTTCTTTTTCCAAGCCATATCTTTGGGCCTCTACTTCTATTCTCAAAGTAGTTTATTTTGATCTTCACTTTCTAAGAAGTTTTTTGCTTCTTCATTTTTGTTGTCTTTGCTGTTATTTATACACATATTTTAACCACACTGTCAAGGTTGAGACATTATGTGTGTTAGGGGTACGAGGAGGGAGTCAGTGAAATTAATGCATACAGGAAAGATGTTGGAAGAACAAATCTAATAGAGATCTAAGGCAAGTGGCATAGGAAATACTGCCAGCATACAAGAAGATAGAAAATAAAAATTAATATTTAAGATGTTTCCATTTACTTCCAGGAGCTGTACTAGCTGTTTGACAGAAAGTATCTCATTAACTCCTCAATGAAACAGTGTAATATATTCCATTTCTGTTGTAAAGATAAAATTTTGAGCTCAGAGAAATATTCTATTTTTTACAATCACAAAGCTGATAATTACAGTTTAAATTCAGATTATATAGGCTGCAAACACATGTGTCCCTTTCCATAATACACTGACTTCTAAGTAAAAAGAATAAAATAAAGTTTTGATGTTTTAAAACTTCTTCTTCAATATTTATCCTTGTCTAATAACTGGAATGCATCCTTTGACTTTGATTGGCAAAGGAAAAGGATATACCTGCACTTACTTTTTTAATATAAATTAAATATTAACTAATAGTTGAACTCCTTTCTCACACCATATGTGATAATTGACTCAGAATGAATCAAAGACTTAAATGCAAGAGTTAAAACTAAAACAAACAAAAAAAATCTCAGAAGAAAGCATAGGGAAAAATTTTCATGATCATATTTGATGGTGGTTTCTTAAATGAGACACCAAAGGTATAAGCAACGAAGAATGAATCGCTAAAATGAACTACAATAAAATTAACAATTTTTGTGCTTCAAATGATACCATAAAGAAAGTGAAAAATAAAGAGAAACTACTTGCAAATCATATATCTTTTTCTTTCTTTCTCTTTTTTTTTTTTTTTTTTTTTTTTTGAGACGGAGTCTTGCTCTGTCACCCAGGCTGGAATACAGTGGCTCAATCTCGGCTCACTGCAAGCTCTGACTCCCAGGTTCACGTCATTCTCCTGCCTCAGCCTCCCGAGTAGCTAGGACTACAGGCGCCCACCACCACGCCCAGCAAATTGTTCTTGTATTTGTAGTAGAGACGGGGTTTCACCATGTTAGCCAGGATGGTCTCGATTTCCTGACCTCATGATCCGCCCACCTCAGTCTCCCAAAGTCCCAGGATTATAGGGGTGAGCCACCCTGCCCAGCCATCATATATCTATTATATGACTTCTGTGTAGAATACAAAAACAACTATTACAACTCAATAATACAAAGATAACCTAAGTAAAAATTGACCTGGCTAGACATTTCCTCAAAAAGAATATACAAATGGACAATAAGCACGTAGGAAGATGCTCCAAATCATTAGTCATCAGAGAAATGCAAATCAAAAATTCAATGAGATACCACCTCATACCCACTAGGATAACTGTAATAAATTATCAGATAATAACAAGTGTTGATGAAGATGTGGTAAAATAAGAATCTTCTTTCACAGCTAGAGAGAATGTAAAATGGTGCAGCCACCTTGGAAAACAGCCTGAAAGTTGCTCAAAAAGTTAAACATCAGGTTATTATTTGACCCAGCAACTCTACTCCTAAGTAGATTCCCAAGAAAAACTGAATGCAATTGTTTATGTAAAAACATGTACACAAATATTCATAGCACTTTTATTCATAAAAGACAAAAGGAAGAAACACCTCAAATTTCCATCAACTGGTGAATGAATTTTTAAAATGTGACACACCAAGACACATCAGACAAAGAAAACTACAGGCTAATATCCCTGATGAACACTGATGCAAAAGTCTTCAACAAAATACTAGCAAGCCAAATTAAGCAACACATTAAAAAGATCATTTGCATGACCAAGTGGGATTTATTCCTGGTATCCATGGATGCTTCAATATATGCAAATCAAACAATGTGACACATCAGATGAACAGAATGAAGGACAAAAATCATATGATCATTTCAATTGATGCTGAAAAAGCATATGAAAACATTTCAACATCCTTCCATGATGAAAGCCCTCAAAACACTGGGTATAGGAAGAACATAACACAATAAAAGCCATGTGTGACAGAGCCACAGCTAGTATCATACAGAATGAGGAAAACCTGAAAGCCTTTCTTCTGAAATCTGGAACATGACAAGGACGTCCACTTGCAACACTGTTATACAACATAGTACTGGAAGTCCTTGCTAGAGCAATCAGACAAAAGAAAGTTGGGCATCCAACTTGGAAGAGAAGAAGTCAAATTCTCTTTGTTTGCAGATGGTATGATGTTATAATTGGAAAAGCCTCTTGTCTGAAAGGCAATAAGAAATTCTGGCAACGATGTTGAGAAAAGGGAATCCTCATGCACTGTTGGTGGGAATGTAAATTAGTACAACCACTGTATAGAACAGTTTGAATGTTCTTCAAAAACTAAAAATAGAATCACCATCTGATTTAGCAATCCCACTGCTATGTACATACTCAAAGGAAAGAAATTCAGTTTATCAAAAATATATCTTCACTCCCATGTTTAGTGAAACACTATTCACAATAGCAAAGATTCAGAAGTAACCTAAGTATCAATCAACATATAAATAAATAGAGAAATATAGCTATTCAGCCATAAAAGAATGAGAACCTTTCATTTGCAACAACATGGATAGAACTGGAAGTCATTATGTTAGGTGAAATAAGCCAGGCACAGAAAGGCAAATATCACGTGTTCTCACTTATTTGTGAGAGCTAAAATTTAAAACAGTTGAACTCAGGGAGATAGAGATTAGAGGGCTTCTTGTAAGAGGATGGGAAGTGTAGTGGTGCAGTGTGGTTAATGGGTACAAAAATAAATAGAATGGATAAAATCTAGTATTTGATAGCATAACAGGGTGACTACAGTCAAAAATAATTTATTGTACATTAAAAAATAACTAAATTATTACAATTGGATTGTTTCTTACACAAAGAATGTGTATAAATGCTTGAGGTGATGGGTACCCCATTTACAGTGATGTGATTATTATAGATTGTATGCATGTGTCCGAATATCTTATGTACCTCATAAATATATACACCTGCTATGTACCCACAAAAATTAAAAAGGAATACATCTCTGCAATGACGTATTATTCAGACATAAATAAGAATGAAGTACTGATACATGCTACAATGCAGATGAACCTTCAAAACATCATGCTAACTGAAAGAAGCCAGTCACAAAATATTGCATATTGTATTATTCCATTGATATGAAATGTCCAGAACAGGAAAATCTATAGGGACAGAAAGTAGGAGTGGTTGCTTAGGGCTGGGGGAAAGGGGTAGTTGGGGTATGGTAGATAAAGAGTACAGGGTTTCCATTTGGAGATGATAAAAATGTTGTAAAATTGATTATGGTAATGATTTCACTGTTCTTGCTCTTTGAAGTGCATTTTGTTGTAATAAGCCATTTGAGTTATTGAAATAAAATGCATGCTTTGAAATAATACCAGCCTATATTTGCAGTCTGTAAATAACACCTTCTAGCATAAAGGGATTTAAAGTCAAAAGTCAAATCTATTAGGAGTGACCTCAGAAGATGTAGAAAAAGTAACCTCATGTATAGACAATATCAAAATAAACAAAAAAGCGGAGAATAAAAAATTCCTAAAGTCATGTTAAAATTTAAAACCCTAGCATTATACAAAAATAAAAATAATGCCCTTTCCTATGAATCTGGATCTGGTCTTAGACTCTTTCAAAGAGAGCATCTCAGGAAACTGGCTTAAGATAATAAGGATGAAGAACATGATGCAATACTTTTTGCCTATTAGACCTTGGGTAATTCAAGACTTCTAAGTTCAGTTCAAACTATATGTCAAGCCTGAGGGTAAAATGAGTAATACATTATTCATGCCCTAAAGAAGCTCAGAGTCAAGCTCTGGGAATGTGTGTGTAATACACACACAATACACATACACACTAACATTAGCAGTATGTTCGATGTGGGAGCAGATCAATTAGCTCTAGTATGATTCACTTCGTCTGGTGGGTATAGGGTAGAGTGGCTAATACAAAGGTCATATAAGGGATATCATTTAAGACAGACTTTTAAAGATATGTGGGAGTTCACTAGATAAAGAAGGTTTCAAAACAAAATTCTAGGTCGAGTAAACCAAATTCACATATTAATATGTGCTTTAAGAAAATAATGACGAGGTAACTTTAAATTGTTAATGAGAAAAAAAATGCAAAAATAAGTTTCAGAGAGCATCAAAAGAGATAAGGTGAATAAGTAGTTATGAACCAGGTTTTAAAGAGCTCTAAAACATTATAGAATAGAAAGTATGTACCTTATTCTATTTCAGTGATTAAAAATTACTCAGATGTTCTAAGTTAAGTACTGGTATGATTGGATTTAAATTCTAAAGTAGTTTTAAAGTTCTACCTAACTTAGCAGATTATCAGTAAAACAAGTGAAATAATAAAAACCCTTTTATTGGAACCTACTATAAACCAGGCACTATGTGAGTCACTCTAAATGGATTACTGCTAATCTCTCCAATATCTCTACATCAGGTGATGAAATATGTTCAGGCCAACAGAAGTACTTCTTCCAAGATCCTAGAGATAATAATGACAAGATTCAAGCCCTAGATAACCGAAATCTAGGCTCTGCCCACTATATCTCTCTGCATCTGGAGAACGCTCTAATACACTGCAGGATGCTTCAGGGAGTGTTTGTGATCTGAAAGTAGCCAGACTCATTAGGTGGAAAATATTTTTAGGATTACACAAGTGAGTGCTTTTGCTACATTCACCTATATAAGAGAATTTTTTTTTTCTTTTTCTAATTTGAACCAAAGCTCTCTGCAGTTTAGCAAACTATAATGATCTCAATATGAGCTTACAGTTCAGTGGAAAAGCTCCAGTCCTAGAGTGGAGGATGATTTGGATAACACTTCTAGACAAAAACCCAGAGACTTGAAACAAGACTCCTGGGCTAGTTTTCATGGTATATTATTGGCAAAGAGGAAGTGACAAGGAGACTCAGTTATTAGAATTTAAGAACATAGAAACTGAGAGATGTAAAAATATGATCATTGTATAAGAAAAGAGCAAGAGACCCAGAGCCAGATTGCTTTGGTTCAATACCAGATTCTATTATCTTATACTGTAATAAACTCAGGTGTGATAACTAACATCTCTGTTCCTAACTTTTCTTATCTATATGTGGATATATTAGTGGCCTATTATTCACAATGTGGTTATGGTACAAACATGGCAATACATGATAAAGTGCTGAGCAAAATATGTGACACAGAGAAAGGACCCTTTTCTCTGTTTCTGGCTATCTCTCTTGTGTGTTTGTCTGTGTGGGTATACATCTATACAGTCATCCCCCAGAATTCGTAGGGGCTTAGTTCCAGGATTTCCATGGACACCAGAATGCATGGTTACCAAATTTTGTGGATGCTCAAGTCCCTGAAATAAAATGATAAAATAATATAGCATTCACATATAATTGACACACATAATCCTGTACAGTTTAAATTATCTTTAGATTACTTATAATACCTAATGCAATGTAAACAGAATGTAAATAGTTGTTCTACCATGCTTTTATTTGTATAATTTCTATTGTTGTACTGTTATAGTTGTATGTTTTTATGAAATGTTTTTAATCTGTGCTTGGTTGACTCTGGATGCAGAACTTGCAGATACAGAAGGCTAAGTATATACACATATGTAACGAATTTGAGACAGCCATTTAACTTCTGTAATCTTTGTTTTTAATATTTCTAAAATTAGAACAATAATATACTATATTTTCTCTCTCCAAAGGGTATTATAAAAACCAAAATTAGGCCAGGCACGGTAGCTTACGCCTGTAATCCCAGCACTGTGGGAGGCCAGGGTGGGCAGATCACCTGAGGTCAGGAGTTTCAGACCAGCCTGGCCAACATGGTGAAACCCTGTCTTTACTAAAAATACAAAAATTAGCCAGGCATGGTGGTATGCACCTGTAATCCCAGCTACCCAGGAGGCTGAGGCAAGAGAATTGCTGGAACCCGGGAGGCTGAGACTGCAGTGAGCCGAGATTGTGCCACTATACTCCAGCCTGGGTGACAAAGCAAGACTCTGTCTCAAAAAAAAAAAAAAAAAAAAAAAACCCTCAAAATTAACCACTGTTAAATTGTTAAGCTCTAAAGCATAAAATATGAAATTATTAGTATAGAAGCAGAATGGGTAATACTATCAGTAGTAAAATATTACAATAATAAAATATAGGAATAAGCAACACATGTTGTTATCATACAGGAAGAATATGTCAATTTTTTTCCTCAGGTTTTTAGGCCATTCAGACTAGATCTCAATATTCATGTATGACTTCAAATAATAGAAAATGGAGCATAGTGTTCCACATTGAAAGAGGAGTAAGACAAAGGTAGGAGGTTGGGAAGTCATTGGCTGTGTCCAAGAGAGGTAATAGATTAGTGAGATAGACTATGGTATACAGCATGATACAATTAAAAATGAATTTAGAAAGATAATTTGGAGCCAGATTATGAAAGACCTAAAATTATATGTTAACAAGCCCACTGGAATCAGAGAGCTTAGATTGTATTTCTTACTTTTCAAAATAATATTCTGTAGATATAATTTACCATCAACAAGCTAGCCTAGGAACTGATTTCCACTTCCTGTCACCTACCTCATAGATTTGTTAGAAATATTGTGAGGAATGACAAGAACCAATTGCATTATTGGAACTCAATAAAATATATAATTATACAGCAAGGAGGAGGTCACTATAAAATATACAAGATAAAGAAGTCCTTTCTTCTGTAGACCATAAACATGGAAATTATCTCAAAGTATTATGTAGATTATGCATTAAGTACATTGCTTAACATACCAGAGCTTTAAATTTTATATTTTTACAAAAATTAATTAAAAACACTCTTATCCCAGTGAGAATTAAATACTGTATATAAAAGTGTCTTTCTGGCTGGAAAATACAATTTTAAAGCAATTATTAATTATATATATGTTGGGTAGAGATTTTTTCAGTAATAAATTCATAACCAGTTAATAAAGCACTATAATCTCAGTTGGTAAAGTCTCACATAGCACAAGAGAGAGTTACAGAGCCAATAAAGTTATTAAGACCTTTTGGAATAAATGATATTTAGGTTTGGAAGTGGCCAAGAGATGAAGCCTTGCGCATGCTTGCTGTGCTTCAAGCATGCCCATGCACATGGTGGTTACTGTGTCCATAGAGGAGTGACAAAGTCACCAATTCTGTGCCAACTTCATTTGTCTTTTCTGTGAAAATTTAAAGCTTTACTGTATGCCAAAATAAAGTACCCAAAGCTATAAAGGCCCTACTGAGCAGTCTGGCAAGATATCAACTGGTGCTAACTTGATTTCCCTGGCCTAAGAGAAGTGTTGAATCACCCACATTTCCTTGGATTATGTTGCCCATAGCTCTCAGCTCAGGACATCAATCAACAATCAGTTGCACTACTTCCCCCATCTGCCTGCTCTCTTTCTGTCAATAATATTCCTACCACTCCCTAGACTAATGCCTTGATTGTCAGCACTTAATCTTAGTCTGTCTCTCACAGAGAAGCAAAGTCAAGTCAGAGGGGTGCCAATTACAACTCTGCTGAAACCAGATTCTACTTCGACTATGGTCACAGCTCATACAGACTACGCTTCTGAATCAGGTCTAGGAGAAATAACACAGCTAAACAGAAATTCTGAGACAAAAATTCAAACAATGAATAAGTTACTATAATATGTGGTTGTTAAAACATTGTTGTTGAATTGGCCGACTTAAACTGATATAAATGATTACTTTGGCGTATTTATTCTCTCTCTAGTAGCTTAGCCTTGAATTAGTGTTTCCATTCAAGAAGTCTTTGTTGAGCACCTATTGGATTCTAGTAACAATGACAAATATGAGTAAGAAATAATCCCTACTCTGGAAGATACTTAGTTTAAAGGCTATAAGAGTCAAGCAAAAATGTAACTGCAGAGAAAGAGACAAATCTGAATGAAAGAACTGAAGGAATTGCCTAGGATGTCAATCTCTACTGGCCAATAAAGTATCTGGAGTGTTAAAACATCCCCAAGAAGAACAGAAACGTTGCATTTACAAGCATAGCCTGCCAGAATTACTATTATAGATAATTGGAAGGAAAATTTTGATAAGTCACTGAGCATGGAAATGTAACATTTCCAAAGGGAATATTATTTTGACTGAATGTCTTCTAAATTGGGTTCATTGTGGAATTTTTGTTTTACTTGGTGGAGCACACATATTAGGGTCCAAAGCTGAATTATGAATGAGAGAGGATAGTTGGAGTGACACTACAAGTATTGTTCCACGATGTCTTTTTACTATACTATTATACTATGAAGATCCTCTTATCTAAATAAAATTAAACAAATATTAATGTAACACTTAACTTCATGTCATACTGTCTCTTCAAAATGACCATAGCCCCATTTATGTATGTTATCAATGAATAAAATTGCATCATAATTCATTGATAATATAGATGCAAATGGAGTGAGATTCTATTATATTTCTATTGATATATCACAAACCTACCTAGATCAGAATCTCATTTTCTAAGGCTTTCCTCCTAGTCCAATAGGGAAGTGTATCTGCTCCTCTCAAAAGTATGTGTCTCTCCTTGTACTCGGGATCTTATTACTCTTTCCTTCTTTAGAACTGTATCCTTCATTTATCTGTGTTTTCTTTCTAATTACTCTCTCTCTCCAATCTCCATCTGCCTTACTATTCTGGATTATTCCCTTAGAATAATACATATTATATTAATATATTAATATATAATTATATATTATATACTATATATAATTAGCATATAACATATAATATATATTTATATATTATATCATTAAATATATACACAGTGTATTATATTATATTATATATAATGTGTAATATATTATTTACATATTAATTATAATTATATTTTATAATTATTTCATAATTATGTTAGAATTATATGAATTATACCATTAAATATCAATATATAAGTATTAATATATAAATTAATTACAATATATTAATATATGATATATTAATTTATGCAATGATTTATATTATATTATTGCATAAATTAATGTCATAATATATTAACTTATCACAGCCACTTTCTTGTTCTCACATACACTATGCTCTATCTCCTCTCTGGATTTTTATACTTGTTGCACCCTCTGCCTAGAGGAATCATCCTTCACAACTATTCTTCAGTCTGAATTTTTGACATCTTTTGGCAGAAAAGCTTTGGTCACCACTCTAGTGGTGGTTGGTTGGTTACCCCATTCATGCATTCACAATCCATTAAATCTACTACTACAGCACTTGAGCCATCTTTTTATCTTCTTATCACCGTATGTTTATGGTGCTTACAATATAATAGAAATTAGAAATTAGTTTAATTGGTAAACTTAATGGTGATCAAGATATGGGGGCTAGTTAAAATATTTTAGAGATCTCTCTCCCCTTTAAATAAATAAGCATGTGAATCGAAAAAGGCCTTAACCCTTCACCTTTTGGAGAGACAGTCAACATTTGATTATGAAATGTTTATGCTTGACTACAATTTCAAAAGATTTTGTATTTGATGATAACTATAAATTTATAAACCCTCGTTGTACATTGAATATTGTGTCAGCCTTAAATTATTTCATTCAAGACTTTACCAGAGCACCAAGAACTGAGGTAACGTAGATAAAATAGAACTACTCTAAGAATTTGTTATTCCTAATTTGTTAGTATATTTGGCATGACAAATGACTGTATTGAGAACCTCCACACATCTTAGTGTCTACATTAAGTGAACTTACTATTCCATCACTTTCAGTGGCAAAATTTAACTATTTCTAGAAGCCCTTCTCCAAGCAATTAACTTTATAGGAACTTCTCAAACAACCCATTGACTCTTCAGTAGGAAGCATCAACAGAGTTTATACCATAAGACACTTTGAATATCTCAACTTATAATCTTCATCTTGCTGTTTCTATCAATCCTAAATACACCATGGTGGATACACAATTCTAATTCAGTCCTCACACTGAAAAACTCACCTTAAGCCAAACTTCAAATTCTCAATAAAATCCAATCTTGTCCTTCCCCCTCTGAGACACTACCAAAGCCCTGTTGAAGTAGGCTTCTTGCTTACTGAGGTGATAAGTAAATTAAGCTCTGTCCTATCAATACATTGTGTTGGACATAGTCAACTATATGTAATGGAATATGGCCCAAGACTTGCTTTTATTTTTAACTGAGTATGGAATTTGAGAGGGAATAGCTAGTCTATGTCCGTATTTTGGCAGTAACAATAGTGGCCAGATTTTATCAATGTAGTTAAATCATTGTTCATAACCAAGTTAATTTGGGCCAGATTTTATCAAGGTCGAAATTCAAATGTCATACGTCAACATGGCCTTCTCTGACTGCTGAATTGAAAGTTGCCTTACTCATTTAGTCACCATTTGGTCACTGTTTTTTTTTTGTTGTTGTTCTCCTTCACAGCTCCTCTTACAGTAATTTAACTTATTAATTTTGTTTGGGTTGGATTTTTTGGATGTGTTTATTATTTGCTTACTCATTCATGTAATCATTTCATAAATATGTTACTTACTAAGCATGTTTACATCCAGTTAAGAATGGCCAGTATTTTAGTTATATTCTTCTTTTTTTGACACCTTGGTTGACAGAACAAAAAACTGTAATGGCATGTATTAGTCTTTTGTCAAAAAGCTCTTTTGAATTTAATGAGTAAAGACAGTAGACGCCTACATGAATACCCACTCAAATGAATGCTAAACTTTAGCCTGCACAGGTAGTCAGATGTTTTCTGTGCCAGACTATATTCCGTAGGCCTTGTTACTCCAGTGTGTTGCAGCCTACTGCCTTCTGCTGGGATATGCATCTCTGTGTCCGAGGGTCTTCTCCAAAACAGGCCAGAAATTAGAAATGCTTATACCCACAAATAGCCCATAATCAATAACTGAGAAGAGTTAGGGTCTAAATACCCAGGTTAATGGCCCTTGTGACACAACTCTGAAGAGTGAGTTTTATGTTGTTTTATGTTGGTTGTCTAATGACTTACCCCATGGGCTTATGCTCCAGCCATACAGCACTCATTGCCTTTTAAATATACTGTATGTCGGCTTTTTTCTATTGCTTACCTTACTTCATTACTCTCATATCAATGTCTCCTGCACCTCCAAATATACCACTTTCTGTAGTGTCCTATTGTGAGGATCTGTTTCTGGAGTATCCAAACTACAATACCCAATTTCCACATATATTGAGTCAACTCTACATATGTACTGGGGGCTAAATTAGCACCTAGAAGAAGCCTTTGAAAGACCCTAAACTGTCAAGTGACAACGGAGCTGAGTCTTGAAAGAGGCCGTCAATTGATTTCCCAGCTTTCCTCTTTCACATATAATCTTCTTTCTCTTTTAAATATATTGGAATATTTTCCAAATGGAATCTTGGTCCTCATTTCCTTCTCCATGAATGATATTTTACTTTATTCACCTTCAACATCCATTCTAAAGGCCTTCTTTGTTTCACCTCAGGGAGAAACAACCCACAGCCTGTTATATTCAGTCTCAGATACCAGACTGATCTACAAACTGCAAAGACCTTTTCAAAGAACTTTTAAACTTTTCCTATTACTGAATATGCTCATTTAATAGTTAACACTCCTACACAATTTTTAAAATATATTCATTTTGGGCTTATGTATTTAATACTTCGTCATGGATTATAAATTTTTAATTTTTATTTGTTGAGTCACAACTTAATTGGTGCAGCTCAGTGTGAATTTTATAGTGCTACATAAAATATTAAATTATGATTCCCATTACACTAATTATAATAATTATCCATCATGATCAAAAAGCAATAATTATCTTCCTACACACAATATTATACAAAGAAAATCACCTGTCCTGTAGCACTTAATACCTAAAACATAAGATGTTAATGCACACAAACATCTAAAAGTACTATACAAATATATATAGTATATATTTATGGCATTAATATTAAAAACTACTGATTTACCTTTCAGTAAGCAAAATAAAAATATCAACATTTAAATTTTGAAAACCTGTGTTTTAATGATTCACGCTACCAATGTGAAATTTTACTTAGAATTTCTTCAAATAATCAACTTCTTAACAGAAAACAACATTTTTCTTATTAAACATTTAACTTTACACATTTTTAGAGCCATACTCACTTATTGTCTCTTTAGTAATAGGATAAACTCAAAGAAATTATCTACAAGCATTTGTAAAAATAATTCCACGTGTGTATTATATGAATAAACCAAATCAAATAAGACAACAGAAACCAGTATCTCAATAATTCAAGGATATATTGATTAACACATTCCTAATTCCATGGACATTTTAAAGGGATTTTATGTGCTTGAATTATGTCAATAATTATTAGTTCTGAACTTTGCTTGTTTACTATATATCATTAAGGATAAAATATAGGAACACAACACAAACGTAAACATAAAAGATAGGAAACTTGCCAGTAATTTCATATTTTGAAAGAAGTTGGATTTCAAAATATTTTCATGCTATTGAAAGAAATGGGATTTATCTAGTTTAATGGAGATTTTCCATAAACTTGGATTAGAGAGAGTTAAAATATTGAGGCAAAAATTTCCTATTTAGAAACATTTGAATATTGTATTTTAGAGTGAGGAGGAAATAAGAAAAAAGTAAAATAAATTTATAAATACTAAAATATGATTTTGGTGGTTCTGTACATAGGTCCCCAAATTTATGACAGTTCTCTCATTAAGCGTTGGGGTCTATGGCCTGTCTACTTGGATTTCAGGTGATTTGTGGCTGCTTTTGCCCATAGAATAGTGATGGCATATGGCTTCTAAGGTCAGAAAAAGGCATGTAGTATTAACTTGGTCATCTTAAAATGCTTGTTGTTCAGAAGCTCTCTTTTAGGAAGTTCTTTTAGGGAGTCCTCTACAAACTTAACTGTCATACTACAAGAATTCAATCCACATGTAGAAATCACATGAAAGTACTACAGTTGAAAGTCTCATCTGAGATCCCAGCTGACAGTGAACATCAGTCACCAGACATGTGAAGAAAGATGCTTCCAGATAATTCCATGCCCCCAGTAACAAAGTTACCCCCAGTCATGGAGTCATCCCAGCTGAGGGTGCAGATGTTGTAGAGTAGACATATACCATCTCTTCTGTGATCTTCCTGAATTCCTGAGTCTCAAAATCTAATCTGTTTCACGTGACTACATTTTGGAGTGGTTTGTTTCACAGCAATAGTCATTGAAACTATCATTAAGTTTCATCAATGTTTATGAAATGCAAATAAAATCAACCTGATGATGCAGATGCATAATAGCATCATCTATCTAACATTTAATCCTTTAATCAGTCTGTCCCTTTAATCGCCAAAAGGGACAAAGAATAATGGATTATTTTAATTTCATAGATGAAGAACTTGAAGAATTAATAGTATAATTAATTTTCTAAGAATTCCATGTTTTCTAAATGTCAAAGTCAGGAACAACACTCAGGTCTTCTTATTCCAAATCCATTGCCATAGTTGTATATTCAATGCTCCACTGATGTATTACTGGTTGGCAATCTACCAATTATGTTGGATGGAGGATTCACAATGGTTATATTTGTCCGCATCTATTGTTTCTTTAAAAATGATGTATGCATGGATTCTCAGTGCATTCCCCTTCACTCACTGCCATCATACCAGATGGGATATCTGTTTGTCCATCTAAATGCTGTACTGGAATTAGTGACTCTGTGAGGTTACACAAAGAGAGACACATTGAAGTGTTTAGCACCGTGCCTAGCATGTGGAAAGTACTTAGTAAGGATAACCTTAAATTATGGCTATCACTATTGAGTACTTTCCATATTATGATTATTATTGTCACTAGACAATGCCTACTAAAAAGAGTTATAGTAAGATAATTTTTCGGCAAAAGAATGGCTTGAAATGGGGGTATTTGAATAAAGATATGAGAGTCTTCTAGGTTTTTCCCAGTAAAGCAATAACATAAGTTGCTTAGTCATATTTATTAATTATCATCAAACATATAGAGAGGCATTTCTAGTCATTGGGACAAGCACTTTATCACACAGGCAAACAACTTTTTCTCTTTTTAACAACCTCTGAAGTAAATAATATTTCTCCCCTTTACAGATAAGGGAATAGGTGTTCTGAAACTAAGTAATTTGTTTAGTGTCATTGGGGTTAGATAGTGACAGAGTCAGAGTGGAAATAAGTTTGAATGCACACAAAGCTTTTGTGTGTAGTCACTACATTTCTTAATGTGCTTTAATAGTTTGAAACATGAAGTTTAATTTTTATCTGAATTTGTTTACTATGGCATTCCACTAAATAGAGATATATTTAATTATTTTAGGTAGGCATAATGTGTATGTGTGTGTGTATATTCAGAGGAACCAAAATAATTGATGCTGTGTAGGTTATGGAAATTGATAAAAATATTTCTGTGCACAGCAAATTTGAATTTTCATTGTTCTTAAGAAATTTGCTTTTTAAATCACTTTACAAATATTTTATCCTGTAGCTAATATTTTGATATTCTTTCTTTAAGGGCAATGAATTGTTTTTACTTTTATATTGGTCAAATTAAACGTAAGAACATGTTATTTAAAACATGACATATATAAATGTATACACTTTTCCCCCAAATTCTAGAATTAAAATGAATAAACCTCATCTGCTAGATTTGATAAAAGCTAGCCTTTCCTATTAAATATATGCACTAATGCCCTCTCTCACGCCTCTATTTTTAAAAAGTAGGTAAAAAAGATACTTTAATGTAATAATAAACTTCCTAAGCATAAAGTTTCAGTGCTATTTATCATTGTTCATCTGGTAATTTGGCACAATGCCAAAAAAACTCTATTTCTCACTCCCTCTCCCCACAATTAGTATCATGTGGACAGAGCCAAAATGTGAATTTTGTTCTGGAGAAGTTAAACATAGAATAATGATTTCAATATTGTTTATTCATTTGGTTTTATCTTTGGCTATAAAATCCACATTAAGAAAAATCTTTATATTGATCCAATCTAACATAAATAGATGAACTGTGCCAATATTGCAGAGTGATTTTGGCTATGAGTCTTAACATTCTGTGCAAGCTTAGATTTGGCTCTAAATGACTGTATTAATAACGTAATCATAGGTTCATCGAATCCATTATGTGTCATCTTCTAGTTTTTAAGAGTATACTATAAATTTAACTTTTCACTTTCTTCTCCAATGTATTAGGCTATTCATTTTGGTAAAGTTTTAAAAGCAACTTTTGTCTATTCCACTGTGTTTAATTTTTGTTAAATTAATCATCTAGAAGAGGAAAAGTAGAATGAGGAATACTAAAACCTTCTTAAAAATATATGCTATTTGAGATTAAAAAGGATATCTTCTGAACAAAGATTTTAAACAAAGTACTCTCTTCCACATATACCAACATACATAGTACATTCAGTTTGTACTAAGAGTTTACCAATTCCTACAAATCACTTAGAGGTGATGGTTGGTAACTTTACTTCCCATACCAACCTCTCTGAATGGTGTTGTTTTTGTTCAATGAGCATTCAACTTGAGAGTTAAATGGTAGCTAATTAAGTGATTTATCACATTGAGTTAAAGCCTAAATCTCTTTTCACTAAAGCTATGCTTTTCCAAATAACCGCCACCCCACCAACATATGCTCCTGGAGAAAAGGAAAGTGAATACTTACCAATTTTAAGGGCATATCGAATATAGGCAAAAACTGGGCTATACCATTCTCACCAGAAACGGACCTCAGTTGAATTTACCTTTTTTTTCAACCGGTATCCTGAGTAGTTTTCACACTAAGCCAGCTGCTACCTGCTGTGATGTCTTTTTTTTCTGTTGGCTTCTCATACCTGGCTGATACTAAGATTCACACCAAACCAAATTTCCCTGCTGTTCCTTAGAATTTGCACCTACTTTCCTTCCTCAAAGGGAGCCAATTAGTATCCCTTGAAATTCAGTTCTAACTCTGTATTATTGGTAAAAAAAAAAAAAAAAAAGAGGTGAACTGTCACTCCAGGTTTTAGTACTGGCCCTATAGGAAAAAGCAAATGTCTGTCAAGTGTTTGCTTAAAAAGGTTGTCAGATGGCAATTTTCGAGGAAGACGGTTTTCTATTTGAGATTTGTCATATTGGCAATTACGCCCAGAAAATTTAAATAAAATAATTTATGTACCTTGAGTAAACAAATATTTTAATGATAATTTACATTAGCCTTCTTAAAATGAGTGCAAGTGTGTTTTTACTAGTTTATATTAATTATAACTATTCCATATTACAATAATTTAGTAACTATAGTATAGCTAATTAACATATTTCATTAATAAACTATATGATTATATTATTTGCAACTAATATATAATATGGTTTTGCACTATTCACTTTAAGTAGTACTGATTTTTAAATTAAAAGCAGAGCATTTTCCCTTTTCTGTTATTTCTCATTTTAATTCTGAAATAATCATATAATTTCTCATTTCAGCTTTTAATTGTGATTTATCAAATAGTGAATTCCTTGAAAACATGTTTAGCATTTAAAGTATAGATAATAGAATAACTCACATAATTGCACTAAAGAATATTACATGCTCAAGGGACTGTGTGCAGCTGTGCCAGGATTATCCAACTGGGATTGGTCTGTCTTAGAATAGAGAGTTTACAAAATTGTTTCTTATGTTTTGTTTGCTTATTTGTTTTAAGTTTTACCCTGGGTAACTGCTTTCTTTACATGCTATATCAGTATGTCAAAGATATCTTAGGGATGTGGAGAAGTATGAAGGGAAGCTGCCCGATTGCCCAGTCTCTGTGTCCACACGTGCATTTCTCTTGGGTTTTATGTATTTGTTGAAACCACTGGCAATCTCATTTCCTCTGCCTCT
This sequence comes from Macaca mulatta, assembly GCF_049350105.2. Classification (NCBI taxonomy): domain Eukaryota; kingdom Metazoa; phylum Chordata; class Mammalia; order Primates; family Cercopithecidae; genus Macaca; species Macaca mulatta. Next base: position 91,692,325 of record NC_133419.1, read on the forward strand.
CAACAGTGGAACTCTAATCTCTTCTCTGTCACTTCTCACTAGAATTATACAGATCATCTGGCTTTCATAGAGTTTTGTAGTAATGCACAAGTCGGTGCTAGCATACTGATTTGAAAGTACTGTTCACTTTTTTTTTTTAATCTCAGTTTTCTCAGCTACAAACTTGGAATAGTTACATCTACTGTGTGTTTTTCATCAAACTGTGAATGTTTTAATTAAATAGGTGAAAGGACTGTGTATTTTTTTTTTTTTTTTTTTGTCTATGATGTGGTAAGGTGGAGCAAATAAATACTCCAGCTGAGGATCATGTTATTTTGTTTTAAAAGCATTCCTTTGATAGAAAGACTCCACTTCTTCCATCATTTTCTCAAACTGTCAGATTAATATATATACAAATATTTCTACAAAGATTTTCTTAATCAACCCTGTTTGGATTCCTGGACTGTTAAGACCCCTGAGACATATAGTCATATTTTCTGGAAGATATTTCTCAGGACAGGCATAGTTAATTTCTCATTTTAAATCCTATAGAATCTTAAAATATATTTGCTTGAACCACTGGAGATTACATTTATTGAATATTCTATGCCTGGGCAACACTTGCCTAATGGTATTTCGTATACAAGTCAGGAGCACAGGGAATAAGGGTGAGTGAGAGAGAGAAAGTGAAAAGAAATAAAATAGTAATATCCTGTTCAGATATTATAGTGTTCCCACAGAAATGCCACATACACAGACCCACACACCACACACACACATACTCTACACACAGTCATCATTGGAAGGACTTAACAACAAAAGGTAAATATAAAATCTTCCAGGGATACTAAAGCATTCATAGGTTATTTATGGTTGGTTAATACGGTTACAATTTGTGCCAACATTTTAATTCCCAATTTATGTTACATGGTGATTCCTGATGGGCAGGGAAGGAAATATCTCTGAATCACCGAGAGAGTAGGATATTCACCTTGTATGTTCAAATTCATGCACCCTAATAGGCATGCTTCTGTATCCTTTGAGAATCACTGCTCTATTCACCACCCTTGAGAGTATGTCATCCACCTGGAATGCCTAAAACATTTACAAAACCACCAGAGTGGTTGGTTTAATATACTCATGCTATAGTTTCAAACAGATTCAGAATGTAAAAAGTACTATTTTCTCTCATTGTTAGTTTTATGTTGCTGTATAACAAATATCCCATAATTTACTGTCTGAAAACAGTTATTATTTCAGTTTCTGTGTGGCAGGAATCTGGGGGCAGTTTTGCTGAACCAGCATCTTTCTAAAGGATTGACTAGGGGTTCCTATATCTCAAGACTTGGTTGAGGAAGGATCTGCTTCTGAGTACATTTTTTTTTTAATTTTATTTTATTTTACCTTAAGTTCCGGGATACATGTGCAGAATGTGCAGGTTTGTCACATAGACATACATATGCCATGGTGGTTTGCCGCACCTATCAACCCATCACTTAGGTTTTAAGCCTCACATGAGTTAGGTATTTGTCCTAATGCTCTCCCTCAGGCCCAGTGTGTGATGTTCCCCTCCCTGGTTTTAATTCAGGTTTGTCTTATAAATCTCATGATTTTGTAAATACTGTTCTTTGTTTACCAATTTTAATGAAAGAAGGACTTACTCTACACTTGGAGGAAAGAGAGAGCTACGGCATATCCTGCTAATTGCTAATCAAAGTGCCAATTCATCCTTCATGCTTGCTATGAAAACTCTATTTCTCCAGATATTGGTAAGGAACATTTTGCTCAGGAAAGGAATTCCCCTGTAAAGGAATTACCCAAGGGGTAAATAATGATTCGTCTCCGAGATGGCATTTTTATTTCTTCATGCCATCAATTAACCAAGAGTTAGCATATGATCTAGTTCTGACTAAGGATTTGTAAGGGGAAGTCTACTGAACACTTCTGGAAAACAGAAGATAAGCAAGAGAGCTTATGATATTCTGTCTCACACCAAGAACTGATAACCTTTCAAGGTTTTATTGATACAAACACTTGTGCTTATTATTAAAGCTTTTATAATTCTGATTTTCTGCCACTTAGTAAGCATAGCATAACAGAAAAAGAAAAGGCCTTGGACAAAAGGAAGAGGGATGATTATTCTGTTATTAAAATAGCCTTATAATTTGATAAAGCTTTTAAGCATTTTTATTTTTGGAGTTCTATAGTTAGGCTGGTTGTTTTAGTTTGCAACCATAAGGGTACCTCCATCTTCTTTTTTACAAAAACATAATAAAAGGAGAAAGTCAGTTGTAAATAAACATTCACTCATTCAGTAAATATGTACTGAGTGCTTATTATGTGTTGATAAGTTGAGGAATTAGGGAGTGAAAGAACATATACGACTTCATTTCATCATGAACTTTACACACTAGGATTTTCAGTGGGAGGACACAGACAAAAAGAAACAATAAATGCATAACATTTACAATGTTTTAAGTATTGTAATAAATACTATGGAGAAAATAGAGTAAGGAAGTAGGATAAAGAGTTGCTGGAATAGAATGTAATAACAATTTTTAAAATAGTAGGTATGGAAGACATTACTGAGTAAGAGGCATCTAAATGAAGATTTGAAAGCAAGGGTGTCCTAGGGAAGCCTATACCTGACACAGGGAATAGATAATACAAATGCCTTGAATTAGGCACAGGCCTAGCTTTTAGAAGACATAGCAAAATGCAGACACAGTTAAGTAAAATAAGATGAGGTCAGAGAGATGACAGGGTGATAAAATTGTCTATGACCTTTCGGGCTTTGATAAAGACTTTAACTTTGATTTTACAAGAAATAGGGAACTATTTGGAGGATGTGAATGAAAGAGTAATGTCATCTCTCAATTATGATTTACAATAACTAGTGTGGCAGTTTGGTTCAGATAGACTGTACAGGGAAACAAGGACAGAAAGTAAGAAGAAGAGTTGGGAAGCTATTGAAATGATTTCAGTGACAGAGGGTGGCATTTTGGGCCAGAGTGGTAGCAGTGGGCATGGTATGAATTGGTCAAATTCCGATTGTATTTAGAAGTACACTCAGTCGGTCTTGCTGACAGATTAAATAAGATGTGAGCCAAAGAGAGGGAGTCCATGACAATTTTTACAGTCTTGACTGATGTAACTGCAGATATGAAATTATTGCAGGAGAAACAGACTCAAGGAGATTCTGAAAAATTCAGTTATGGACATGTTTCAGTTAAAATGCTTCCTATCCAAGTGGAGATTCCAAGACAAGAGTTTAATATATTAGACCAAGGAGGTTATAGATGAGGTGCTAGGGATACAAATTTTGGATTCATTAAGAAATATATTATGTTTTATGGTGATAAAGTCATGAATCCAGATGACATCACCTAGGAAGGAGTCTAGATAGAGAAGATAAGTGGCCTAATAACTATCAGGGCTGTTCATTACAAGGAGGTCTGGGAGATAAGGATGAAATAGAAAAGTCGATTGAAAAGGAAAAGCCAAAGTAGTAGGAGGGGAACTGGGAGGCTGTGATATGCTGATGGCCTGTGAGAAAACAGGAGAAAAAAAAAAAAAAAAAAAAGATTAACAATATTAAATGCGACTAGTAGGTCAAATAAAATAAAGGTTGAAAATCTACTGTTGAGTTTCTTAGTATGAAGATTTCAGTTGATGTTCACAAGAGGAGAGTCAGAGAATGATAAAGGTAAAGTCTGACTGGAGTACTTTAATGAAGAATGGCAGGCCATGATTAGAGGCATTGAATATATACAACTCTTTTGCAAATTTCCCCATAAAAGATTATAGAGAAACAGCATAGCAGATCAAGTTGGAAGTACAATGAGAAGGAAAAAAATAAGTTGAGATATATAGTAGTATATTTATATAAAAAGAGAAATAACTAGAAAGAGAGGAAAAATTGAGAATTCACTTGATCCAATTATATGACTTTATAAATTAACTTTTCATTTAGTGTTTCTTCCAAAATTCTACCAATTTGTTTTATGCCCCAGTCCTACTGAAGAAATGGGGATACTGAATTATACAATTTTGATTTTGCCTCTTTCTACTTTAGTTTCCTCTAGGCTTCATAATTGTCCTTTCAAAATAATGTGGATTTGAGAAATTACTTCACAGATGTCTTTAACAGTTTCTGAATTCTAAAAAGGATATACCATTGATGGACAAAGATAAAGGACCTCATACAGTTATTTATGTGTATGTATGTGAACTAAAATACATGTGTTGAGCCAAAACACATTTAGTTTCAATGTTGGTATTACTTATTTCATCATTAATATGTGTTTATTCTCAATTGAAGTATGAGTAATTTAAAAACAAAAATGACAAACCCTAACACAAAACTGATTGTCTCTCTCTATATATATCTATAAAATTCTACAAAGAGAAACATAACACATAATTCATAGTAAGAAATACTTGGCATTTAAAAAATATGTGTTCATCATTTAAAGTGCTAGTCAAGGAAAATAATCAGATAAATTAAGGGGCAGCAGGACATTGGAATAGCAAAGTAAGAATCTCTAAAAATTCATTCATCCATAAAAGCAGTGAGACCACTGACAAATATTGTCAAAGTTAACTTTTACAGAACTCTGGAAATCAACCAAAGACTTCCAATAATCTGCGTATCATGTATTCAAGGAAAGCTGCTGAAACTCAATGTTAATAACAAGCTTTATAGTGTTTTTAACTATCTCTATTCCCAGCTTCTTGGTAGCATTGAAAATACATAGCCACGCAGTAAATATGAAAACCACTAAAAACAGCAGTCATCAAAGAGGAAATAACAGGGTGAGAACACCTCAAAGAATTCCATCCTCAGAGTATTGTTATTATTTTACCTGTCTGGCAGCCCCCCTGGGAAAAGTTTTAATCACAGGGCAATACATTATTTGCAGTGATTTGGGACTCACTTGGTGGGAAAACTCTATTTTATAGAACATTTTTCAAAAACTATTAGTGTCATTTTGTTAACAATGTGGCTATATGAGAAAGAGATACCAATTAAGGCAAAGAAGATCCTTAAAACTTAAAAATGAATATCTGAAAAATAAGATATGTACAGGGGCTCTGAAAAATAACAGGATGTTCTTTAGTTGCTAAAAACAACTCCAGGACTATATGCATTCCCAGGAATGACCTGAGAAGTCACAACCTCTCATCTTGGCTGAAGTTGTTGCCTGCACAAGTAGAAAGTGAAGGCTAAAGAACAGTTATAAATGGCTGGAACGTGGAAGAGCTGCCCCAATACACCCAGTGAGCAACTGAGCAAGGATACAAGATGTGTTGGTTCATGGAATTTAAGGACATTGCTTTCCAATTATTACCTTAAATTAAACTAACTGAGATGGGACCTCAGTGATTGTTCACAACAGCAAATACAAATTGTATAGAATATCTAAAAACACAAGTAAACAAACACTAGGAACAACAACAAAAAATGACATGCAGTAAAAACATTAACTGTGGGGAGAGGATCTGATTTTCAGAATAACAATATTATATAATTTTGAATGTCCATTAAAAAAGACTTATAAAACATTATATTATTTATATGCCTATTAAAAAAAGAAATGAAGCAGTGTAACTCGTATGCAAAACAAAAGAAAAGAAATGGTCTTTGAGGGAGGCTACATGTTGCACTTAATACACAAAGGCATTAAATTAGATATTATAAATATCTTCAGAGAACTGAAGGTAACCATGTCTAAAGAATTATAAGTATCAGAGCTATGCCCTACCAAATAGAGAATATTAATAAAAAATTATAAAACTAAAACAAAACAAAAAGTCAAATTGAAATTTGGGACTTTAAAAGTATAATAACTACCATGAAAACGTTATTAGACTGACTAAAGAGTAGATTTGAGTTAGCATGAGACAGAATCAGAGAATTCGGGTATTCTCCAGTCAGAGAACAGAAAGGGAAAATAATAAAGAGTCTCAGATATCTGTGAAACACAGTCAAATAATTCATGAATATTGGTTTCCAAAAAAAAGGGACAGAAAAAATATTTGAAGAAATAATGTCCCCCAAAATTTAGGCATTGTTAACTGTACTGGATCATATGGCCCAACTGACACAGCAGCTTGAATGGCAATCTAGATCTCTTTCGTAGCGCTCTTTAGTTCTGGGCCTCAATCCAAACTAGCAGCTTTCAGACCACTCAGTGAATGGGCCTCACTAATACTCTCAAATGGGGAATATGTTGCCTCTAAAATTCAAATTGGCCCACTAAGCATTGAACCTCTGTTTAGATTATAAAAAGGGCAGATTCGATAACTTATTATTCATTTAAGAGGGATATCTCAAAATTCCTTACATCCCTGAGCCCCCAGAAACTTCATTGAGATAGAATGCTCCTGAAATTTTGTAAGATTTATTTCCTTCCTTTTGACATGCAAATGTCTTACCAAAGAGTTTTGAAAAGTGCTGCTTCTTGCCAACTAGTTTTAATCAGCATAATGTGATCAATATTATGGACCAGTGTGATAGTATGTGGAAGAAAACCAATCAAGATCTCTGTGAACTAAATGATGACATAGGGCTGGAGAGTTCATACACTCCTGAGATTTAGGATAGTATTGATGTCATTGCCAGCTGAAAGCAAACTTTGTCCGGTGATCTTTATTAACAGTTTCCAAGGAAAGAGCATTTACCAGATCAATTACTGTGTACAAAATACCAGGGGATGTGTTAACTTTCTCAATTAATAAAATCATATCTGGAACAGGAAATAAAATTGGAGTCACCACTGGGTTAAGTTTATGATAACCCACTGTCATTCTTTAATATCCACTTGACTTCAACACAGGCAAAATAGGTAAGCTGAATAAAGATGTAGTGAAACTCACCAGGCCTGGATCTTTTAGGTCCTTGATGATAGCACTAATCTCAGCAATCCCACCAGAAATGTGATGCTATTTTGATTTACTATTTCCTACATAGAGACAATTCTAGTGGCTTCCACTTGTTCTTTCCTACCATAATAGTCCTCACTCCATAGGTTACAAAGTTAATGTGAAAATTCTGCAAGTGCTGAGTATGTCTTTTCCAATTATGCATTCTGAATCTGCGGAAAAAATCACAGAATAGGTTTGAGTAGTCACTGGACCCACTGTAAAATGAGCCTGAGCTACAATTCTATGAATCATGTGAACTTCAGAAGCCCCAGTTCTGATTGATAGATCACAGTGACATTTTGAGTCAATTTAGATGGGGTAGATCGCTGTTACTACTGGCAAAAAGACTCAGCAGAATTTAAGGGTTCAATGTCCCCTGCTTCATCAGAATCTTCCCATATGTTCCCATTGCAATATTTAATATCCAGTTTCTTCCCAAACGATGTCCTCAGATTACAGCATACATGCTGTGAGGTTGGAAATTCAATTTGCCTTGTAATTCAACCATTCATAGGATGAGATTTGGAGCTTCTTTTTCAAAAGTCTCAGTTCTATGGCTAAAGAAATTAGAGTTCCTTTCATGGAGGACAGAGAAATTTTCAAGTTGTGTATGTGGAGCTTGAGCTAACAATTTGAATACCTGAGTTCATCCTTCCCCCACAATCCCCTTACTTTCTTTGAAGCCATTAGGAGAAAATAGCTGATCTCATTTTACATGTTAATTTGATAAAAGTGTCCTAAGATATCAAATACAAGTTCTCCAGGAACTTGTCATTTATCAGTATTTGATTAGATGTATCCAATGGTGATATTTTTATATCTCTATTGCCATATCTTATCATGACATATCAGTGTTTCCTTTATAATCGGAAAGAGTTATTTGTGTCTTTACATCTAATTAGATTAGGGAACCAATTTCAGGAACCTCAAAACCAACTCAGATAATTCATCTTTTTTTTTTTTTTTTTTTTTTTTTTTCTTGAGGTGGAGTCTTGCCCAGGCTGGAGTGCAGAGGTGCAATCTCAGCTCACTGCAACCTAAGGCCTCCTAGGTTCAAGTGATTCTCGTGCCTCAGCCTCCCATGTAGCTAGGATTACAGGCATGCACCACCACGCCCAGCTAATTTTTGTATTTTTAATAGAGATGGGATTTCACCATGTTGGCCAGGCTAGTCTGGAACTCCTGACCACAAGTGATCTGCCAGCCTCAGTCTCCCAAAGTGCTGGAATTACAAGCACAAGCCACTGCGCCCAATAGAAAATTCACCTTTTTAATTATTTTTCTCTAGAATGACTCTTGATATCAAATTATCTTTCACACTTCAATCCAAAATAAGAGATTGCCAGAAAATATAACAAACATATGAAAAATGTGATGTGACTATATGATGCTAAAAGAGGCTTTAATTTCAAAGACATGAGTAGATTAAAAGTAGAAGCTATATTATGCCAAAAATTATCAAAATAAAACAAAACTGGAGCTACTCCACAAATACCAGATAGTAGACTTTAAGAAAAATATGTAATTAATGACAAGTAATGGCATTTAATAGAAATCAATGAGTAAATCTCCCATAAAGATATAACAATTAAAAACATATATGCACCTAACAACTGAGTCCAAAAATACAAGAAAACTTGGCAGAATTAAAGTCAGAAATAGGAAATTAAACACTGATAATTTGGATATCACATTTTCATTATAGAAAGAACAAAGCAGGAGATCAACAAGGAAATCAAAGACATGAACAATGTTATAAACCACATAGACCATGTTAAGCCAAAAAAAAAAAAAAAACTCAGTAAATTTAAAATGTTTAAAATTATATTTAGAATGTTCCCTAAACCAAATAAAACTATTTAGATATCAGTAAAGAAAGATAATTTTTTTTTGAAATGAACAAATATATAGAAATTCAACAAAAACACTTGTAAATAAACAATGGCTGAAAGGAGAAATCAAAAGGGAATTAGAAAACTCTTTGAGATGAATAAAAATAAAAACACAATATACCAAAACACATGACTTAATTGAAAGTAGAGAAATTCTATTGTTAGGGTAAAATTAATACCTATATATGACTGTGTTAAAAAATATTTTGAATCAGTATCTTAAACCTCCACTCGAAGAACTGGAAAGAGAAGAGTGAATTAAACCAAAGCAAGTAGAAGAAACAGAAAAATAAATACTAGAGTGGAAATTTTTACAATATTGAACGGAAGACAATAGAGAAATTCAACAAAACCCAAACTTGGTTCATTGGAAAAATAAATGCAATTGATAACTACTTTAGCTCTACTGACTAAATACAAGAGAGAGACGATCCAAATCGCTAAAGTCCTGACTGATATCACTACTGATTTTACAGAAATAAAGATAAGTTAATACTGATCCTTCACAACCTTCTAAAATTCCAAGTGGCAAATATTATCTTGATATCAAATGCAAAGACATTATAAGAAAAGAAAACCACAAATCAATATCTCTCATAAGTGCAGAAATCCCCAACAAAATACTAGCAAACCAAATACAGTAACATATAAAAGGGATTGTATCCCTTGAGCAAAGATAATTATACCTGGAAGAGAAGGTTGATTTCACAACAACAAAACACAACAAAAAGTAATCATTTCAATGCATCGTATTAATAGAATGAAAGAAAGGAAGCATGTGTTCTTCTAAATTAACAGAAAAAGCATTTGACAAAATTCAACATCCTTTTATTGTAAAAAGACTCACCAAATTGGAAGTATCTGCAGGCTTCCTTAAACTAATAAGGGGCTTCTACAAAAAGACAGCCCAGCAAGTTTGCAGAATACAAAATTAATACACATTTAATTTTATTTCTATGCATTAGCAATGTATGATCTAAAAATAAACTTTAAAAATATTCCTATCTATAATAGCATTGAAAACAAACAAAAACTTTAAAAAAAAATTTAAAAAACAAGCACAAGTCATACACACTGAAAACTATAAAATGTTGAAATAAATGGAAAAAATCTAAGTAGTGGATAGATATTTACGTTTATCAATCAGAATATTAAACATCATTAAGTGGGCAATATTCCCCCAAATTGATCTACAGATTCAACATAATATAAATCAAAATCTCACTAGGACTTTTCCACAGAAATTTTAAAGCTGATTCTAAAATTCACATGGAAATAAAAGGTATCCAAAATATCTAAACCAATCTTGAAGAAGACAAAATAGTTGAAATACTCAAACTTTCTGATTTTTAAAACTTAATACAAAACTACAGTAATCAACACAGCATAAGGATAGATCTATAGGTCAATGGAATACAATCGAAGGTTTAGAAATAAACCATTACATTTATAGATAATTCATTTTTTTTCAGTGGTGCCTAGAAAATTCAGTGGGGGAAAGAATAGTCTTTTCAATAAATGATATAGGGAGAAGTGCATATCCACGTGCAAAACAATGAATTTGGATCCACTAAGTTACCATACACAAAAATTGACTCAAAATAGGTCAGAGCTAAACTCTGATCAGAGCTAAAACTATAAAACCATTACAAGAAATCATGGGCAATGGATTCCTAGATACAACACCAAAACACAAGGAACAAAGCAATTAAAAAATAAATAAATAAATAAATAAATAAATAAATAAACAAACAGACTTCATTCAGTACTTCGGGAGGTGGAGGCGGGTAGATCATGAGGTCAGGAGTTCGACACCAGCCTGGCCAAGATAGTGAAACCCCGTCTCTACTAAAAATACAAAAATAACCCAGGCGCGGTGGTGGGCGCCTGTAATCCCAGCTACTAGGAAGGCTGAGGCAGGAGAATTGCTTGAACCCAGGAGGCAGAGGTTGCCGTGCGGTGAGATCTTGCCACTGCACTCTAGCCTGTGTGACAGAGCAAGACTCCGTCTCAAAAACAAAAAGCAAAAACAAACAAACAAACAAACAAAAACAAACAAACAAAAAAACCCAGACTTCATTAAAATTAAAAATGTTTGTGCTTCAAAGGGTACCATCAAGAAAGCAAAAAGCAAGCCATAGAAAAAGAGAAAATAATTGTGAATTATGTATATAAGGGCCTCCCTAGGATTCAGAATTAAATAAATTATGACAGCTCAACAATACAAAGTATAACCCAAATTTTTAAATGGGTACAATATTTGAACAGTCATTTCTGAAAAGAATATGTGCAAAGATCAGTATGTACAAAAAAAGGATCAACAATATTAATCGTTAGGGAACTGGAAGAGGAAATGCAAATGAAACGTCCAAGATCCGACATCCTATCTACTACAACGCCTGAAATCTGAAAGAAAGACAATAGCATTTGTTGGCAAAGAGGTGGAGAAATTGAATCCCTTACACCTTACTGGTAGGGATGTAAAATTCCACTTTGGAAAACAGTTTGGCAATCCCTCAAAGTTTTAAGCATAGATTTACAATTTTACCCAATAATTCCACTCCTAATAATCAAGAAAAATGAGAAACACACTCACACAATCGCTTGTATGACCTTGTTATTGATGCATATTTTTTTCTGCGGTATGAAGCAGTGGTCTGCAAACTACTGCCCCTTTGGTCTCAATTCAAAAAGCTTCCTATATTCGTGGACAAAATTTATTGGAACATAGCCATGCCTGTTAATATACATGTTGTCTCTAGCTTTTTTCTTATTCTTTTTCTTCTATATTGACAGTGTTGGACAATTGTGACAAAGACCAGATGGTCCTCAAAGCCTACACATTTACTATATGACCTTTTATAGTTAATGATTGCTGACTCCTAGCCTAGAATCTGGTGTAGTTCTTCCTTACACAGATGACTGATTTGAAATAATCAGCTCCCATTATTTGTTATTTGATAAAATGTTATTGTAAAACGTGTTAGGGACTCATCCTAACCTGGGATTTCATGATCATTTTCTAAAGCTGCCCTAAATTATTACCAAAATAGTTACCTACTGCACTTATTAATTCCATTTTTAATTATTGTATTCACTCATTAAATATATATTGAATGGCGAGTATTTGTCTGTCTGTGACTTCTATATGAGATTTTATACAATCAAATCTGGTGTTGCGTTTGATGATAAGGAGTTTGCATTCTAATGGAAGAAATAGTGGAGTAAAGGGGTGTGGCATGTGTCATGGTAGATATACACATAGGGAGGGCATGGGACTGCAGGGCGATAATATAGAGATCAGCAGCTGAACAAGGGCAAAGAGTGAAAGAAATTTCCTGGAAATGTTAATGAATGAACTGAAACTTTAAAATAAGACAAAGAACCTCAAAACTTTTCTGTCAGATTACAAATGAGATGGAATTGAAGGAAGGAGAATAACTGTGATAGGAACAAAAATTAGGAGGCTGTGACCAAAATTCAATCTATAAGAGATTAACTGAGGTAATGGGAATGGGAGTGCTGGGTAAAGTGAAATATAAAGAGAAAGAGACATGGTGATGATTGCTAGTTAGAGATAGGGGGAAAAAAAAGAGATATTTATGGTAGCTCAGGTTCTGGTTTTGACAATCTACTAAGTAAACGGTGACTTTATTCACATAGACTGGAAATGCAGGGATAAAAACAGGCTTGCAGAAAAGAGCTCATTTTCTCACCCTCATTCCAGGAACCAAAAAATAAAAAATAAAAAACCAAAAAACTGACTATGTTGCTAAGTGAAACTGAACATTTATACTTTGATTTATTCATTTGTTTAAGACATACAATATGCTAAAGGCTACTAGGTTCTGGACCAGATATATAGAATGGAAGCAAGAACTCTACTCTGGCAAAAAGAAACCAAACAAGTAATTGTAACAGATCGTGATAAATCTTTCATTGTTATGTAAAAAATTGCTGTTCTTATCGGTAAACATCTAGAGTTCAGATCTTCTTCCTCCTACACAGAATTATTTTTTGCCAAGTCTTTGCAAAATCTTTGATTTCTAGCCAGAACAAAAAATAAAAATAAAAACAGTTCATCATCCCTTGAAAAGTAGAGAATTGAAAACCTCTTCTGGTAAGAAGAACAATAGTTACTCTTTTAACATAGAAGTTCTCACAGATGCCAAGGCCATACCAAACTATGCCTGAAAACCAAGAGCTCATGAGGGGGAAAAAAAAAAAAAGTTTAATCTATGATGGTTGCAGGCAATAGTCAAGTATGCTCATTTTTAAACTGCCAAACCCAGGAAAGATGACTGAATGCTTTGTTTTCAAAATTTAGTAAACAATTTAGGAATATAAAATATATTTTTTTCTTGCTTGTAATAACTGTTATTGTTGAAACTGTTAGTGTTGAAGGTGGTGCACTTATAAATAATCTCTTACTGTTATAATTATTTTACATCTACAGAAAGTTTTAAATAACTTCATATGGGCAATGGGGTCTGAAGTTTAATGAAGATAAAACATGAAATATTGGTAACAGCAATATAACACACAGTTTATATTACAGGGGATAGAGGACTGTTAGAAGGAAACGGATGTTATAAAACTTTCATTTTCTATATTTTATTCATGGAGTATTTATAAGTCCTCTGTGAATCAAAATTGATATGACCTCTGACACTAGTGGATCTCAGAGCTACCTTGAATACTTTCAGAGAATACCAAGTTTTAACACTTGCTTTTCATGAAAACAATACAATACCCCGATCATGAATTTGTTTGCTAGATAGAATGGTTTCTAAAATATTTTTATATTAATACTATTGTGAAATAGGAAAGTGGGTGCAGTAGCTGGCTGAACATGAAAATTTTGGATCAATGCCTACTCTGGAAGCTATTTATAGAATGCATATCAAAGCTTCATCTTGGGAGCCAAAGAAATTAGTAGACCTAAGGTTAGCCCAAGACAATGTGAAATGATCTATCCCAGATAAAGTGGACATCCTCAGAGGCACTGGATATCCAGTTAGTAACCTTGAGTCAAAGAGAACTGTTGTTGGCTTCATAGAGGCCACTTATGATCTTTCCAACTTGTTAAAGACTAATAAATGTTCAAACCACAATTTGCTGCAGGGACTACACTTAAGAACTGTATCAAAGACTTAGGTACCCTCTAGAGGGTGCCATTTTTCCATATGCAAGTAGATTTTACAGTAGTATCATAAATCTTAATATTAAATGAGAAATCTGCTAAAGAAATATTAAACACAGAGTAGACTTGGAAATGGCTATTTGCACTTTAGAGAGACCCTATTCTTAATCAAATCGTTGGATATAGTGATGAGCATTGAAGTTCCTGTGGACTTGAAGGGAATATTCTTAAGGATTATGGGGTGAGTTGGTAAAATGAGAAAATGTTTTTCTGTAACACTAACTTCTTATCATGTGATTATAGGCCAATTTATAACTACCTATGAGGCTGGGTGCTGTGGCTCACCCTGTAATCCCAGCACCATGGAAGGCTGAGGTGGGCAGATCACCTGAGGTCAGGAGTTTGAGACCAGACTGGCCAACATAGTGAAACCCTGTCTCTATTAAAAATATAAAAATTAGCCAGGCATGGTGGCATGTGACTGTAATCCCAACTACCTGGGAGACTGAGGCAGGGGAATCACTGGAGCTGGGGAAGTGGAAGCTGCAGTAAGCCAAAATCATGCCACTGCACTCTAGCCTGGGTGACAGAGCGAGACTCCGTCTCAAAAAACAAACAAACAAACAAAAAACTACCTACATAGTCAGCTCAGACCAGTTTAGCTCCCAAAATTTTAGGTAGTAAGACCTGGAGAAGGAGAACATACTTTTTTTTTTTTTTTAATTGCATAACTCTGTTTTTTTTTTGTTTGTTTGTTTTTTAAGAAAATTAATGATAGAATAATTGTCCTGAGTATCAAAGTCCTTTACTTTCCCTAGCAAGAAACAGTAGAAGGGGAAGTGGTTAACTGGAGAAATGTGGATCCCATCACCTTTTGCAGGGGAATGGAAAATTTAAGCCTTCTTGTTTTTGGAACATGACTGCAGGGCTGATGATATCTGTAAAGCTTTTTAATTTTCTTGGAGCTATGTAAACATGTTTTTCTTATTCAAAACAGTCTTCTATAGTCTAAAGAACAGACCCAAGTCAAGAATAGTAGAGAGTATAAATTAGGTGAGAGTCTTCACATTGTCACTGAAATACAAATAATGCTAATAATGTTAATAATAATAAATGATGGTAATTTTGTGGCATTTCTGCATGCCTCTACTTTTGATAGCTGTTAACAGAACAAATGCTACTGTATTATGCTTTATATAGATATATATATGATAACATTATAGAGTTCAGCCTATGTACTACACATGCTACTCTGTATATGTGAAATAAAACATTAAGCAAGGCACAGTAGTGCATGCCTATAGTCCCAGCCACTCAATAGGCTGAAGCAGGAGGATGAGTTAATCCAAGGAGTTCAAGGCTATAGTGCACTAGGATGATGCCTGTGAATAGCCACTGCTCTCCATCCTAGAAAACATAGTGAGACAATGTGTTTTAAAGAAACAGATAAATACAATAAAATACATAAAATAAAAAAGTAAAACATTATTATTGTTGTAGTTATTAATAATTACTTCCATATAAAAATTTAAGCAGCTACTGTATACATTTCATGGTGTATTAGTCCATTTTGCATTGCTGTAAAGAAATACCTGAGGCTGGATAATTTATAAAGAAAAGAGGTTTATTTGGCTCACAGTTTTGCAGTCTGTGCAAGCATGGCACTACCATCTGCTCAGCTTTCCATGAGGCCTCAGAAAGCTTTTACTCATCGCAGAATGTGAAGTGGGGGTAGGCGTGTCAAGTGGCAAGTGAGAAAGTGAGAGAGGGGAGGAGGTGCCCGACTGCTTTAAACAAACAGCTTTCTTGTGAACTAATACCAGCAGAACTCACTGATTACCACGGGGAGGGCACTAACTTATTCATAAGGAATCTTCCCCAGTGCTCCAAACACTTCCCACTAGACCCTACTTCTAACATTGAAGATCACATTTCAATATGAGATTTGAAGGGGACAAACATCCAAACTATATCACATGTTCATGTGGCATTGAGTTAAGGTAATAATTTAGAAGCTTGAAATTATCAAGACTTGTATACAAAAGTTTAAATCAGCTTTACTCATAATTGTCCACATGTGGAAATAAACCAAATGTCAATCAAGTGCTACCTGGAAACAGTCCTGTAGTATAACCATCCAATGACAAGCTACTTAGCAATAAAAAATGAGTAACTAGTGGTACATGAAACAGCAAGAATGATGTCAAAAGTATTATGCTAAGTGAAGGACGCCAGATATAGAAGACTATATAGTGCATGATTCCATGTATTTGGCATTCTGGAAAATGTAAAACAATAGAGACACAAATTATATCAATGGTTTCTAAGTGTGAGGGGTTGGAGGATGAGATTAACTACAAAAGGGCATAAGGGAAATTTTAGGGGTGGTTACCGAACTACATATATTTGTCAAAATTTATAAAATTGCACATCTAAAAATGAGTATATTTTATTATCTGTAAATTTTATCTCAATAAACCTGAATTTACAGAAGGTTTGCTTCTAGAAGTTGGAGTGCAAAACTGTTTCACTTTCAATATTCCACAAGCATACTGAAACCTCATGAATGTGCTTGGCATTAGTGTTGATGATACTGAATCTGCTAAATATGACAATTAACATCCTTCAACACACTTTGGGATAAAAAGGGGATCTTACTGGAAAGTAGACTACAGTTTGTTTTCTTCTACTTGACTAAGTTGTCTTGTAATTTCAGAGCAGAGTCTTTGATTTAGCTACAATTCAGTAGTGACACAGTACACTTTTTCAATTTCACACAATTTTTTTACCTTGGGACATTGTAGAAGAATGGGGGCAGATCATTCTTTTCACATTGACACTGAACTGATGCCACTGACTCATTTTCCTCACTTTTGTTTCTGCTTCTACTAATGTCTACTTCCGACAGGTGCAATATAAGACGTTGAAAATAAGAAAGACATAATCAGTCATGAAGAAAAGCAGATAAAGTGATCATTCTCTAATCATGGGCTTGACAAAAACACCTCCGATGTTTTTAACATTCTACTTGGTGATTTAGATGTTCTCATGGAAGTTGTGTGGGAGGATCCTTCTTTTTTTTTTTTTTTTTTTTTTTTTTTTATGAGAGGGAGTCTCTCTTTGTCGCCCAGTCTGGAGTACAGTGGTGCGATCTCGGCTCACTGCAAGCTCCGCCTCCCGGGTTCACGCCATTCTCTTGCCTCAGCCTCCCGAGTAGCTGGAACTACAGGCGCCTGCCACCATGCCTAGCTAATTTTTTTTTGTATTTTTAGTAGAGATGGGGTTTCACCATGTTAGCCAGGATGTTCTTGATCTCCTGACATTGTGATCCTCCCGCCTCGGCCTCTCAAAATGCTGGGATTACAGGGGTGAGCCACCGCACTCGGCCATATGCGAGTATTCTTTCTTCAAATAGTTTGCCATCCTCCTGACTCAAATTATGAGGAACTGGCATATTTTAAAAATTAGTATTTATGTTTACAACATAAATATTATTTATAAACATCTAAGCCTGGCTTAAACTTAGTTTCATAGCTAGGTGTCTGTAGGTATCATTTTATTTATAGTACTTTTTTTTTTTCATTTAGAAGCTTTACTGTTTTATTTATTACATTCCACTAGATAATATTTATATGCACTCTGGACTTCTACCAGTTAAATCCTGTAATACTACTACTGTTTATGTGAAGGTGAAGTGATTACGTTTAAGTATTTTTTATCCATGTTGCCCTGACTATAAAATACACGTAATGCTATTGTTTATCAAACTGAAATAATCTAAATTTAAAGTTAAGAGAAAGGGAATAAAGTCTTATAAAATAGAACAAGGGAATAGATGGTTTCTGAAGAAAGTTATGTCATCAGAAGAAAGCACTTCTATTTTAAGAAGGAGGTAGGGCAGTTAACTCCATAGGCTAATAAAAACAGTCCTTTCCTACTCTAAGAACCAAAATTGTCTAATGTAGTATGCCCAGAAGATAGACATACATCTAAATGCACAAGCATGTACCTGCGCACTTTTGCAAACATGGACAGAGTACTTGCTACATGCAGATGTTCCATTAGCCTGGGTCTTGTTCCTAATCAAATAAGATAAAAGTCTTTCATAGCATAATAGCTTTAAAATAGGATTCCTGGTGCCCACAGAGATCCCTTGAATAAGGTCACAAAGATGGAGCCAGGAAATATGAACATTTACTCAATCTCGCTAGTCTTTCACCAATATATAAAAAGAAAATATGGACACAGACAATAGCAGTTAATGAGCTGATGGTCAGTAAATGACTTAGTTTTCAAAGTAAATTCTAGTTTTGAAATTTTTTTACATATATGTAGTGAAACTGATAAAGAAGAATGCTCTAAGCAAGTGCTTCAGGCCATTTTCTTTCTAGTGTTCATTAACTGCCCAGTGACATGATTTACCTGGTCACTTTCCCTTCGCTGCTAGTTCCTTTTATGTAGCCACAACATGTTCAGTCTTTCAAGCCTTTGCTTTTATGACTTATACATCTGCCTATTTGATATTATGTCTAGTCCAGACCACCAACTTTTTCATAAAAGCCATAAAAAACCTTAGTAAATTGACTTAAGGTAGATAAAAATCAGTGATCTGAAGATAAATAAGGTTATTCCTTTATATAAAATACCAACGTTGTGAGCCTTCAGCCTTTTTCTCTTTATTTCGGTGGACATGCTGATATATACCAGCTGAAAACTTTTAAAGCTCTTTCCTTTAATCTTATGCTCTGAGAATGATCTGCAAATTCCAATACTAAGTTTATGTTGGCCTTGTAAATGCCAAAGTATTTCTTAGAGATACAATCATTCTGGCAGAGAAGTTCTGCATATAATTCCTTGGAAGAAACTTAAGATATTTATCTGAACATGTTTAAAATTACCTTTTTTGGGATTCTGTTTTACTTATGAACAGAATTTCATCAGAAGGCTTATTTTTTCTTTTTTTTTATGATGTAAGATTTTTTTAAAAGGCAAAAAATATCAAATAGGCTCTAAACTCTCATTTTAAAACTTATATAGCTAATTACGAAATAATTATGTGTTTTTATTTATAACAAACACAAACAAGTAAACCATTTATCTCATTTCAGCATTGTGTCATTCGATATAGGCTGTATGATGCTGACATTAGAGAAAATCTAACAAATAACATAATATTTCAGTGGTTTCAAAATAGCAGACATTTATATCTCATACACAGTAAGCATTCAATTGAGGTTTGCAGATAGGCTCTGCTTTCATAGTTATCCACTGACCTAGAGCGATTGGGGCCATAACTTGATGGGTAGCACAAACTTGGGAACGTTGCCAAGTTTGCACTGGCTCTTAAAACTTCTAGGAGCATATTACACACATCTATTCAGCTTTTTTTGTTTTTTTTGTTTTGTTTTGTTTTTGTTTTTTTTTTGAGACAGAGTCCGGTTCTGTTGCCCAGGCTCGGCTCACTGCAAGCTCCGGCTACCGGGTTGACCCATTCTTCTGCCTCAGCGTCCCAAGCAGCTGGGACCACAGGCGCCCGCCACTGTGTCCAGCTAATTTTTTGTATTTTTAGTAGAGATGGGGTTTCACCGTGTTAGCCAAGATGGTCTCCATCTCCTGACCTCATGATCCACCCGCCTCGGCCTCCCGAAGTGCTATAATTACAGGTGTGAGCCACCGTGCCCGGCTTCAGCTCATTTTTCACTGGTTAAAAAACATCATATCTCCTGGCTGACACGGTGAAACCCCGTCTCTACTAAAAAAAAATACAAAAACTTAGCCGGGCGAGGTGGCGGGCGCCTGTAGTCCCAGCTACTCGGGAGGCTGAGGCAGGAGAATGGCGTAAACCCGGGAGGCGGAGCTTGCAGTGAGCTGAGATCCGGCCAGTGCACTCCAGCCTGGGCAACAGAGCGAGACTCCGTCTCAAAAAAAAAAACAAAAAAACAAAAAACATCATATCCTCATACCTAACATTAAAGGGAGCAGTGGTGGGCAATCTTGCATATGCTTTAAAAAAAGTTAGCAGGAAATATGTGACAAACATCATAAGCAACCATCACAAGCCTATACCTCTCCAGAATTGGAAGGATGACACTGTACATTTACTGGCTGTAATCATGGTAGAGAGACCTGGTCAGTCAGACAACCATCTAGGGAAGTGCTAGATCACCAACAGAGAAGCACATACGCCAAGACATTTGTGAAAGAGAAGGTCGTCAGAGGGTTGAATCTACGTGAAAACTCAATAGATTAAGTACAGGAGGCCAAATGAAGAAAGCTTCAAAACAGAGAATGGAAGACAGCACTTGAGGCATTTTCTCTGTTAATTCATGGTTAAATGTAGAGAAATTTTAATGCCTCCTGGGTTTCAAGAGTAAGCATACATAGTCAGAGGGATTAGGCACTGAGTAGGTTATACTTAACATATTTTTGTTAGATGAGATATCATATAATAAGATGATATGTAAGTCCACACTGTATAAGGGGCTTTTAATTCTTATTAAATGCATGATATATTAACATTTGCATTTAAAACAATAGTTTAATTTAAAGTAGCATAGCAGGTACTTCAGAATTAGGGTTGGCTCTTTCCAAACTTATTATTTAACAGTCAAAGTGATGCTGCTTGATTATTGCCAGTAATATTCAGATGGATATTAAATTTTCTTCTGTGGTTTTCCCACTTAGGACAAAGTAAGTGAATGACTGAAGACCTGCAAACTGTGTTTGTAATGACTTTCCAAGATTAATTGATAGCCTCTGTGTTTCAACACTCATGGAGCAGATGGATATGACTGACACTGCCCTTAATACTACAGCATGATCCAAAGCATCACCAAAGTCTTCAAAAGAAAAGTTAAAAAAAAATGCCTATTTTCACTTCTACTTCAAATCCTGCAATTTCACATAAAAACACAATATATCTGTCTCCTTCACTAGACTGAGGGCATCTTAAGGTGGCTTTTTTCTTTGTTCTCCATACCTAGCATAAACTATACACATCCATTTAAAAAAATAATAATTAATAATTTGACCTTTGTGGAAAGGATAGTTTTTCTAAGACTTCTGTTACTTGTTTAGCAATGTGTTTCTATTGATTTCTTGACTTGCTTCACTTGCATGTAAGTGACATTGTGTCACTTCGGGGCAGAAGTTTTAAAAGCCAGTATGGAATTCATCTTATCTCTTTTATGGCTGCAATAATAAATGGCAATATTCGAGACAGAAACTCTACCAACCTGGGATCCCGAGTGAAGACAGTACGGAGCAGGGCCTTGACTGACTCACAGTGGGCATGGGTGAGAAGTATTGTTTGCTGCTCTAAGCAGCTGAGATATTAGGATTGTTGGTTGCCTCAGCATAAACTAGCATATTTTGACTGATATATTATGGAATATTTGGAACAAACTATAGGACTTCAAAGAACAATAAAATGCTATTAAGAAACACAATAGTTGAAACAAATTCATAAATTAAAGCCTGTGGCTTTGTGTGTATAGGTAATTTCTCAAACCCAAACTTAGTTTCTGCATGTAAAACCCGAAGCTCAGATAAGTTGGGTCACTTGGTCACCTTCACAAAGTGAATTCAAAATCACTTCATGCTCTTTCAACTATCCTCTATGCCAAGCAATTTTTATTCCTGTTTCGCAGAAAGGAAAGCTGAGTTTGTGGAAGATAATTAGTTACTAAGAAGGAGTTCAATTGACTTCATGCCTGGTGTTCTTTCCACTACTAAAAATATCCGCACTGTCAAGGAGAACACTTAAAATTTATATTTTAGAGAAGGGGTGTAATACAGATGGCGATAAACCATCCACATTACATACTTACCACTCCTTTATTCCTCCCACCTTCTGTGTATGCAGTGAATCAGAACAAGTGTAGCTGAATTCCAACCTCAGCTCTACCTCTTAGTAATCATAGGGATAGACGCCAGTATCTATAAAATGTGGATAAACAAATATATAAGGCCCCGATTGTAGTGAACCAAAGCAGACAATGAATCAATATGAATTATCTTCCATTCTAACTTCTCTATGTAGGAATCCTTACTGATAAATATGCATATGGTCAGATCTGAGCAAGTCACAATTAGAAATGGGCCTTAAAAACAGTTGTTGTTTAGAAGGGATTTTTTTCTTCCTTTGGCATCTATTCAACAGGAAAGGGTATTTATTGTCCTATAGTATCAAAGTTGAGGCCTGGTGTGTTGGCTCATACCTATAATCCCAGTAATTTGTAGGCTCAGGTAGGAGGATCACTTGAGCCTGGGAGTTCATGATTAGCCTGGGCAACATAACGAGATTTCATTTCTACAAAAATCTAAATAATTAGCCAGATGTGGTGTCACGTGCCTATAGTCCCAGTTACTCAGGAGGTTGAGGAGAGATGATCATAATTGCTGGAGCCCTCAGACCACTAGTTGAGGCTTTAGTGAGCCATGATTGCACCACTGCACACTAGACTGGGTGACAGAGTAATAACCTGTCTCAAAAAATAATAATAAAAATAATTGAGAACTAGGCAGACTGAATTAAATTATCATAATTGTATTTGCACATTTTAGAGATGTTGGAGAAAAGAAAAGCATTCTACTGTCTCTTTTGTATGAAGATGATTAAACTCTAGGAATTCTGAATCCATTCCAGGTTAAGGAAGCTAATTGACAGGACTCATCAGAAATCTAGAGCTGGTCAGTCAAGTATGTATTAGGAGGCTGTGACAGACTGGAATTTCAGTCTGCCATTCAGGCTCTACTCACCAGGGCTCAGAGAAAAATGAGAGATACCTTAACAGGTTTACTGGCTCCTATTGAGATCAAAGGCAGTAGGTAACTTGGCCAGCCTTTCTTCTCTGTCTTTTCCTAGTCCTCCTGCCATTCAGATGAATCATGTGAGCCCATAATCAGGATTCTTGGGGACTCAGTGAACTTTGCTAGTGCTCTGAAGAGGAGGAAAAATCCTCCACTTAAAGGGAAAATAGTTATTCTCTAAAGGACATTCAATATTCATACTCTATTAGTAATCTTGCCTAACTTCTTTAAATTCTACAATCCAGTAATATATCTACTTGACATTTGTAAAATATATCTATACTACATCGTGTTCTTTCCTCTGGGAAGCATTTATGAAATTGCAAGAATGTCTGCCCCCTATTGTATCTAAGGGAATGCTAGAAATAACACGTGAAAATAAATTATTGTATTATCTATTTATTCCCTTGGTGAATAAAATTGTCAGCCTCCATTTTCTATTTTAACTCCCTCTAGGATAGCATTTACTTCATTGGGATGGGAATGGGAATCTGCCATCACTCTTTATTGTTGTAATCCACAGTGTTACTTTTGCTCTGTGCCTTTCTTCTTTGAATTGAATTTGGTACTTGGAGCCCTGCAGAAGGTAAATGTGTCTGCTTTCCAAGGTTTCTTCGCTTTGTAGGAAGAAGATATATGGGTTATTTAACTCCCATTTCTATGCCTACAAAAATACACTGCCGTCTTCTACTTACTCCACAGTGGGAATATATCTGATTTATCTTTTCCTTTTTGCACTAAACAGAAAAGCTTCAAGCCAAGTCTTTCATTCTAGAAAATGCGTATCTTGACAGGAGAAATTCTTTTTGTTAATGCTATTCCAAAACTATCGCCCCTTGAAAACTGGCTCAACTGCTGACCACGTTGAATAATAATATAAAATGGTTACCATGGTGGCTAGTGGTTTAATGAAAAAGAATCAGTGGGTTGCATTTGGAATCAGCAAATCGGGTCAGAAAGAAAATCACCTTTCCTTTCCGCAAGCTTCAGTCATTTTATCTTGAGTCCTGACTAAAGCCTTTGCCTCATTCTAAAAGTTTCATCAATTGTCAGGCATGAAAGACTCTATCCATATCTCTCTCCTATAAAGCCCCTATGTAGGCTCAGAATCCCAAGAAATAAAAAGGGCTCAATAATTTATTATGCCTGCTTTATTTATAATGCCTAATTCATTTATTTTGCCTCTGACAAAATATGTACAGATTAACTATTTTTGTTCTAAAATATTCTGGTGTGGCTTGGTTCAGGTGGCTAGCTCATTTTGCTTCGTGCTGAGTCAAGGGTTATGAGTTCAAACCCCATGTGAGTCAGTTAAGTTTACTTGCCCTTAAAGTTGGGAACAAATCTGCATTGAATAGAATATAAATAAAGCACCACTAGTGGACAACCAACCAAAAGTATATGCTTTTGTGATTGAAGGTTAATAACTTTATTTATATGTATAAAGGAAATCATTGGAAATATGTTAACATTATTCCATACATAGACTGTCTCAACTCATCTGACAGTATGTATAGTTCAATGCTCTTAAAGTAAGACATTTTGTTTTCTATATAATCTTGGAGCTGGAGGTCATCTCAAAAGTCCTTTTTATCTGGCTCCCTGCCTTCCAACAGGTGAATCTGAATTCCATTTACTGCTTAGCTCATACTCATCTTGGAAATGTAGAACAGCTGGTAGACATTTTCTTCGTAATGCTTCTTAATATCCTTAAAGACAATAAAGTCACTCATCGGTCTTTTCATTTCATTGAACAATCCTAACACACAATGTTTAGGATTTCAAATACATATTGTTTAATGTGCTTTTTTTAGTATGCTTATTTTTTGCCTCAATTTTCTAGAAAGTCATTAATATAGACATTACAATTTTTCTTTCTTGCCTTGGACTACAAAGACCCCCATGCAGGAGCATGAAGCCAACTCTAGAGAAAGTGACTATTTTAAATGTACTGATTAGATGACGGAAGTCATTGTCTTATAAATAAATGTACTCTGGACCATGCATTCATTTATGTCCCATCATATGTTTCCTTGAGGATTAAGAATAATGTCCTTAATAATCTTAACATTTCTTAATGGAACTAGAATCATTTTATATTGAAATTATCATTTATCTGCCTCAGAGATATTTCCACCAGGAATCATCATCACCCCGATATAATGGGACTGATTTGCCAAATTGGAAACAGTAAAGGGTAGTGGCACATCATATGCCATTGACAATGAAAGCAGCACATGGCACAGCTGTATTCAACTTAAAGGCCTCTGTGACTAAAAACAGTTTGCCTCTGAATTTTATTAATTGAGATTTAGGTGAGCATCATTTAGAGAGTAATGAACACAAACAGAAAAGAAAAACCTAATCTGATGGCAAAATTGGCAATCTTGAAGATTAGAACAACATTGAAAGAAAATTTGGACAGCTTGAAAATAAAACATCAAAAGGAAATATTTTAAATGGGATGATATAACAAAAAATAAATCATAGTTCATTTGAGCGCAGGAAACCAAGAGCAAATCTTAAAAGCAGGAGGTGATGATTGTTTTAAATTGAAAGGAGCAAATTGGCCAACACTATCAAGAAATAAACTTTCCACAGGAAGACAGCAAAAGGATTAAAGACAATGAAAGAATTGTCAGTCACACAAGACAATAACCCCAATACTGAATCTTTGTCTAACTTCCAAAGTTAGAGGGCATATATTTCAAAGTTGTTATAGCCTGTGTAAAGATTCTCCTGTGGCTACTTTGAAAGTTGGTTTTGCTAAATTTGCTTTGGTTCACAGGCAAAAAATAGATCTTCTGTACCTTCCCTCAAAACATAATATAGACATAATTGAAATGTATTTATATGTTTTCAGCCAGCTCATGCAGCATGTACCCTTGTTACCAGGTTGTCCTCTAATCCTGTTTGTGTATCGATGGTCATTCAGCCAGGGCCATTGTTTTTATTACATTTGTCGAGAGTTTTTGATGATAGATTTGCAAATGTTTTAAAGATCAGATATTGTAAGACTGTTCCCATTATTGACATCAATAATTCCTTTAAATGTTTTGTAGTGATACTTAATACAGTTGGCTCATCTGTCAAAGTAGAAAAATACTAACAATATAAAATTGGGTCCAGTACGTGTTGTTCTTTTCAGGTGACTTGTGGGCCCAGATGTCCACTGGATGGAAAAGAGCAGGTGGGGAAGCTACACTATTCTTGTCTCATTTTTTTCTCTTTTTTGAGTGAATCCTGCTTTGCTTCTTTTGCAGAAGCATCAGCAATCCTTCATGTTCTCAATACTCCCATGAATTTGGATTGCTCAAGCCATTTACATAAAAAGCACATATTTTCATGAAATTCACAGATAAATATAGCATAAAAGAGTGCCCTTGTTTTGACTATGACATTTTCACTCCCATTTATTTTGTCATATTTCAATTTATTCTTAAGGCCAAATTAAATGCTATATTTAAAATATAACTTTCACTTACAGCTAATGATTCAAGGCAGAGTCCTCAATACTCTTACAAAAATTTGATAATTCTTCTTATCCATAAAAGTGGTCACACAGCATCATCATTATTTCATGGATTGTGTAATTCATGAAATGTTTGAGGGCACAGATAGAATTACAGATGTCCCTGACTTACAATGGTTCAACCTTTTTTTTTTTTTTTTTTTTTTTTTTTTTTTTACTTTACAATGGTAAGAAAGGGGTATACAATCAGTAGAAACTACTTTGAATTTTGATTTTTTTTTTCTTTTCCCAGGCTAGCAATATACAGCAAGTCATTCTCTCTCAATGCTGGGTATTGACAGCATATGGCAGCTCCCAGTCAGCCATGCAATCAGGAGGGCAAACAGACATGAGTTATTCAACATTGTGTTATAAAATAGGCTTTGTGATGATTTTGCCCAACTGCAGGCTAATACAAGTATACTGAGCACATTTAAAATAGGTTAGGCCAAGCTACAATATTCTGTAGCTTAGGAGCATTAAATGCATTTTCTCTTACAATATTTTCAATTTACAATAGGTTTATTGGGACTTAACCCCATCATAAATCGAGGAGCATTTGTATTTAATCATAAATGTGACAATGGATTCTACCACAATGCATAAAACACAGGCACACAATAAATACAAATTGACATGGACTGAATAAGTCAATGAAAATCTGATCTGAATATTGCTGAGCTAATCCATCTATGACATCTGGCTTCTGAATATCAAACTTTTACAACAATTAGCCACTTCTCTGTAAACAAGGTATATTTACTCTGTTCCCTGGTCTTTTGTTCTGAACTATTGTATTGATCTATTATCTTAAAGATGTACATCAGTAACAAGAGGTGAAGATATCTACCCCTTGTGTCTGGATGGTTGCATATGTGTAGTGTGTACAAATACTTATATACAGGTCATAGGTGGATTCATTTTCTGATTGGCAACTGGTTGAAGCAGTTAAGTGCCTATCTAAACACCTGAAATCAATAGAGAAGAGTGTCAGGTTGAGACAAGGGGTTATGAAGACCAAGATTCTTATTATGTAGATGAAGTCTCATAGGTGGCCAGCATTAGAGGCAATAGATGGCAAATGTTTCCTAGTCCAACCTCTAAAAGATTTTAGACTCTCAGCTAATCTCTTCAGGATTAGAAAGGGACATGGAAAGGGAAGGAGATTCTCTACAGAATGTAAATTTCCTTCACAAGAGACAGTTTTTCAGGGCCATTTCAAAATATGTCAAAGAAATACATTTTGGGGTAAAATACTTTGATTTCATTCAGGGCATGCTGCCTGTTATGTGATGCCATACTGGAAGCAGGTTGGTATTTGGTATCTTATTGCTACAAAGAGTCTGTGTGTCTGTCTTAAGATCTTGTTTTAATATATTTTTGAGGCAGGGTTTGGCTCTGTCCCCAGGCTGGAGTTTAGTGGCACAATCTTGGCTTACTGTAATCTCCACCTCCTGGACTTAAGTAATCCTCCTGCCTCAGTCTCCTGAGTACCCTGGACCACAGGCACATGCCACCACACCTGGTTAATTTTTGCATTCTGACAATATTTGTATAACTAAATCTATAAACATTACATGATAGCAATAATATTTGTGTATATGTGATATATATATGTATATATATGTGTATGTGTATATGTGTGTGTGTTTGTATCTGCAAGAGAGGTATACATAAGGGTGTTTACTGTATAGATTATAGAAGAGAAGATATTCAAGAATGGTGTTTCTGGTAAGATGGGACAGGAAGCAATGGAGAAATGAAATGTGACATATACATGGTGGCAAATGCTATGCAACCCATTGGAACAATAAATGGCAGCAACACTGTAGATCTTAATGTTGAGTGGGAAAAAAAGAGTAATGACCAAATAGTAGTAACCAAAGTAATAACATATCAATTGAATACATTGGCCATGCTTGGGAGTTGAATAGAAGTGGAGATCAGCTATGAAGGGGCAAGAAAATAATGTGAGACATGTTTGTGTTCCTATAAGGAGCAGAAGAGTGATTGACTCAACTTTCTGCATTTAGGATCACATCAAATACCTCTATGAAATATAAGAAAAAAAAAAGCCAAACTTTATTCTTCATCAGCCTTTGTTGATTGAAGCATTCTATACATGGACAGTTATTGAAAATCCCATTCTTAACATTTCTGTATGACTTCTGATGGAAAAATATTATCCATTTGTACTGTCTTTATTCCTTTCTTTCTTTCTTAGTGTAGTCCCAGAGGCATATACAACTTTGCTCTTTATTTATTTGGCAATTTTATTCTGATAATTTTTACTGGAGATAATCAAAAGTCATAAAAGTAGTATGATGGATTAAAAAATTATCATGGACATCTTATATTGTGATTGACTTCACTCCCTCTACCTATCACACATCCTACTATGGGTGTTGCAATGTCTTCATGCACTTTCTTCTTAATGCTGCTATTTTAAGTTTCCATCTTGATTTCTCAGGAGCATAACTCTATCATTATTTGTTAAATAACCTTGTAAAATCTACTGTTGTTTCATAGCTCTTTTTCTTCTTACAGCATTTCATACCCTGTAGATTTTCCTTTAAGTTAAAAAACATCAATAATTCAGTACATTCCATAAAAATATATGTCAAAAGTAATGACTTGGAAACACTAAGATACGGAATTGTCTTTTAAATTATTAAGGAAAGACAAAACTGCATGGACTTTTTAAGTGATATTCACATTTAATTAGAATATGTAATTTTTTTTAAAATAAGAAACTCTCCTTGTCAATTAACAGAGTATTTTCTTCGAAGTCCAGCGCAAACATTACCTTCTCTGTAAAGATTTCCTTGTCTCATTTTAAATAAAATGAATTCTAAACAGAATTAATTTTGCCTTCTCTAACCTTAGGTCACTGCTTTGCTCTGGCCTGGAATCTGCTTCCTATGTCTAAGAGATTTGAATAAGACTCCTCTCTACGTTCTGTTTGTTCGTTTTGTTTTAAGTCTATGCCTTCTTTGTTAGATCTAGTCACTTTCTTTTTAATTTTTTTTTTAATTTTGGCAGCTTTTTTATTTTTGCACTCCTCCTTATCTATGATTAGTTATTTTTTGATTTGGATAACAAGTGATTAGTTTTATTTTGCAAATATTATTTTATTTTTATTTGGTAAAATGCTGGTTTTTTGCTTTATCATTTAATGCCTTGGAATATATTTGATCTGTTAGCTTAGCTCTTCAGTTTCCTTTTTAATCATAATCCATAATGTGGTTTCCAAATAAGCTGTTTCAGCATTAGCAGAGCTTCTTAAGCATATATGTTCCTCATTCTCATCCTATGTGCACCAAAATAGAATTTTCAGGAACAGACCCCTAAGGTCTATATTTCTTAGAAATTCACATGTAACTTTGACATTCAGTGCAGTGGAAATCTCACCTCTAGCTCTATTTTTACCCAGGATCAATTCCCTTTTGTCTCTACCATTGTGATACGCTTATTTTCTTTCCGTTGAAAGAATCACTTTCTCACTGAGTACCAGTTTCTAATTATACAGCTCTGTATTTTCTGTGTCACATTTTTTTGTGAAGTGCCATAAAATATACATACATATATATAATATATATATACACACACACATACACACATTTTACTCAGTAATATGTTAGACTCAGGTAAGAGCATCCTTGGTTTTGGGGCACACATTTAGATAGCCCTAAAAGTCATAAACCCTCACACGAAAGAATATTCTTAAGAAACACGGGTGTCTCAGGAACTCAGGATATGGTGCTCAATTGTGGCACAATACATCACAGAAGCCAAACTATCTACTCTCATATTTAACACCATGTAGACCTTAGGGAAACAATTATTCCCAACTCTTGCCCTATGTTCCTGAAAGGAAAGGCAGCTATATCTGAATCGTTTCAAGGTTTGCAGATAATGCTACCACTGATGCGATGGAAGTCTGCTTTTGAACAAAGGAAGAAAAGTAATTTGACATTTTCCAGAAAGCGATAATGCAATATATTCTTACACATTTATATGATAGTTGTATGATATTTACATGAAATTATATTAAGGGCCAGAAAACAATGTTTGAACTAAATATATACAATCATGCATCCCTTAATAACAGAGGTTTGTTCTGAGGAAGCATAGTTATTTCATCAGTGCGTGAACATCACAGAGTATACATACACAAACCTAAATGGCAAAACCTATTACACACACAAGCAATAAGATATAACCTATTGCTCTTAGGTTACAAAACTCATATAGCATGTTACTGTATTGAAAGCTGTAGACACCTGTAACACAATGGTATATATTTGTTTTGCTAAACGTTCCTGAACATAAGATACAGTAAAAATAAGGTGTCATATAATCTTATAGGACCACCTTCATATATGCAGTTTGTTGCTGACCAAAATGACATTTGACATGGGACTATAATATTTTACAAATAATGTATTTATTTTATTGCATATCTGAATAACACTGTCCACTAATAGGAGACATATGTTAAAAACATTAAATTCAATCATGTTTGCCCATTGTCTGTGTATAATATAAACATTACAGCACTGCATATTTTAAAGTCATTATCAAGACATGTTCCAAGATATAGCATGCAACATGTTTTATTTAATAAGTTGTTAATTTGATTTATAATTTTTATGTACTTAGACAATTATGTTGCTTCTATTTATATGATGATTCTAGGTCCTACAAATATTAAGCATCAGCATCAGTATCCCTACAAACAGATTTAAAAGGCTGTAAGTTAACATTAATTCATTTTATGCTTAGCCAGTATTATTTATGATACACAGCTATGCATTTTCCATTGTCTACAGATGTACGAAGTTTAACTAAGGCCAACAGTTATTCTTAGAGTTTGGAAGCCACCAGGTAACAACAGCTGACCAAATAGAAAAGTTGCTAGCTAACACTGTGTTACAGATAGAGAACAATATTGTATTTGTCTGTTTTCACACTGCTATAAAGATACTACCTGAAACTAGATAATTTATAAACAAAAAAGTTTTACCTGACTCACAGTTCTGCATGGCTGGGGAGGACTCAGGAAACTTACAATCATGGCAGAAGCGGGAGGCGAAGCAAGGCACGTCTTAAACGGTGGCAGGAGAGAGAGGGAGTGCAGGGGATACTACCATTTTTAAACCATCAGATTTATGAGAACTCCCTCACTATCACAGGAACAATCTGGGGGAAAGCACCCTCATGATCTGATAAGCTCCCACCAGGTCCCTTCCTCAATACATGAGGATTACAATTTGAGATGAGATTTGGGTTGGGACACAAAGCCAAACCATATCAAATGTTTAAAGCAGCCTTTATCATCATGCCAAAAATATGTTAATAGTGTGCACTCAATGAATGCTCATTGAGTTGAATTGGACTCATTTTCCTATTAGGTGGGACACTGATAGGAAATAATTCAGGTAATAGAGGGTCTGACCAAGCAAGCAGTTAACTAGAGTTTATGGCTTCCTCTTAACTCAGGACCGCTTATTTCTCACATGAACTATGATGTTATCTTCCTAAATTCTCCCTTCAGTTAGCCCTGTCCTTTACAAATCTAATTTTTGTATGATAGTGACAGGTACGGGAGGCAGAGAAATTCCAGTCACACGGGACCAGGTCTCTGGGGAAGCTCTACCCTCAAGCTGAAAAGCCTGAGAACATGGCCTGAAGTGAGAACTTATATTCCTGTTTTTCTGCTTGAATGTTGCTTTCCCTAAAACAACCCATGGCCCTGCCCTGTCCCATCCTGTGCCTATAAAGACCCCAGACTCATCCGGCATAGATGAGAAGCAGCTGGACATCAGAGACTATGGTTGGATGTCGGAAAGAAACAACTTGACTTCAGAGGGACAACTTAACAGCATAATCTCAGAGAATAATCTGGCTGGAGATGGCCAGACTTCAGGGAAAGATTACATGCCCTACCACCCTCCCCTTTTCAGCTCCCCTTCCTGCTGAGAGCCACTATCATTGGCAATAAAATCCCCCACATTTGCCATCCTTCCATTCGATCATGTGACCTCATGTTTTTCTGCATACTGGACAAGAGTTTAGGAGTTACAAGTGCAGATACAAAAGGCTGTCACACTGGCCCTTTGCCCTCACTGGTGGAGGGCAGCTGTGGGTCCACTGAGCTGTTAACATACTGTCCACAGATGGCAGAGTGAAAAGAACACTGTAACACACACTTTGGGGCTCCAGGAGTCACAGGTACTGTAACTAGACACCACCATGATGCCTGCACAGAGTTCACTCCTGCCATGTCCAAAAGCGCTTGCTCTGGCTCCTGCACCCACTCACCTGTGCGCTGCCTCCCATAAGCGGGGGAACACAGCAGGTCCAAGTGAGTGAAGTTTGATCCTACCAGTACCAAAATGACCAGCTGGTTCCAGTGCTCATGTACTCCAGTTCCCACCTTATTCACTCATGTGCTCCCTCCCATGCATGTTGACAGCGGCTGAGTAAATGAGACACACTGTCACAAGTCCTACGAAGGGGTCAGGTAAATATCCTACTTCATCTGGAGTCTCCTCTGGCATATGTCAGAAAGGTGAGTAAATGCAGATCTGTTGGATCTCTCTCTTCTTGTCCTCAACTTTCCTCTGAGCTATGCCATTTGCAGAAGACAGGATGCAACCCTGCCACCTCTTTCATTCTTTTGGGCAAAAGGAATGTTGGCTCTGTTTCCCTTCATGGAGGTCTAGCTGTCGCGTGGGACTGGAATAAAGTCCTGGGGCAACTGACAACATCTGGCAGAGGGCACTCCTTGGTGTTGCCAGAAGGCCCCTAGACTGGACCTCATCTCCAACCACCTGGTAGGGCATCAACCAAGACCTCCAGACTTTTCCATGGTATCGTTTATGTTTTGAAATGGCTCCTATCTCTTCTTTTATAATTTAACGGGTGTTACTGCAAACTGAAAAAATGCTACTAGGTAGAATGAGCATTTGACCCAGTCACCAGATATGCAATTCAGAACAAGGTGATTTTCATTTGTGCTTAGAGGGGTGACCACCCTCCACCCCCACCTCAACAGCCATGGGCGTGTTTAGCACAGGACAGTTCCCCTCCTCACTCACTCCCCTCCCAGGTGGGGTGCTTCTACACCCTAGGTTCAGTTCTCCTTCTCTCTACAGGGCTTAAGGCAAATTAAGGGGGATCTTAACAACTTTTCAGATGACCTTAACAAATATAAAGAGGCTTTCTAGTATTTAACCCAAGTATTTGAACTCTCCTGGAAAGATATGTTATTTTTGAATCAAACCCTGACTAACACTGAGAAGCAAGCAGCAGAGAGATTTGGGGATGAGTTTTGTATCACATATAGTGTCAGGGAAGGTGTCACACTTTATCCAACTGGAAGAGAAGCAGTATCAACTGGATGACCCTAAATGAGATCCCAATAACAAGTTGGGAGAATGGAAATGGAGACACTTTCAGGTGTGCATAACGGAAGGACTATGTAAGACTAGAATTAAGTCCTCAATTACACCAAGCTATCCATGATAGGCCAGAGATTTGATCCCTCTGCCCTCCCAGAGAGGCTAAGAGGGGCCTTGGTAAAGCATACCTCTAAGTCTCATGTTTCAGCTGAGAGACAACTAATCCTAAAGGTAAATTTATTACTCAGGAGGAAGGTGCAGAAACAGGCCCTGGGACCAGATAGTACTTTGAGAACCTTCTGAAAGTGACCACCTCAGTCTTTCACAATACATCACTGGAATAGATTCTTGATTATTATTACTCAGGCCTGAGTAAAGGCCTGGGAAGCTGACAGAATTACCTCCCTCAACCCAGAAGAGCACCCAAAGTACCAATGTGAAGAAACCAGGGACCTCAAGCTAAAAATCACAAAAGATAGGTGTTAATAATTGACCTTCCATAGATATCCTCTTTATAGTCTTGCCTATGCTTGCTATTCTTACATTTATTCTGTTCTATGCCAGTGGGCACAATGTTTTGGGGATGATTAGTGTATTTTACATCTTATTTCTGTAATCTTTGGCACTAGATTCTTTTCTTTTAACCCCTTTTTGTATAATACACATATTTGATCAATGCATACTTAACTTTGTGAAACTTGTTTCTTCTCACTTAGAGGCCATCAAACTCCAAACAGGCAGGCAATCTGACCCTTGGACAATGGCTCCCCCTTACTGGGAACCCTTAAATAGACCTCTGGGAGGAATCTGACTGTTGTTCTCCTCAAAACTACACCCCCTGTCAGCAGGAATTAGCTGAGATCAGTCATTGTCCATGTTCTAACAGCACTTCGATGTGCCTCTTCAGAGTGGGGAAATAATAGGGACATGAGACAGACAACTTCTAGACAGCAAAAGGCAGGTCCCTGGCAAAAAACCGACCCTCAAGCCGAAAAGCCTGAAACTGCGGCCCAATGTGACAACTTATGTCCCTGTTTTCCCACTTGAATGTTGCCTTTTTCCTAAACCACTCATGGCCCTGGCCCTTCCCATCCTGTGCCTATAAAGACTCCAGACTCAGCCAACAAAGAGGAGAAGTAGCTGGACATCAGAGAGAAGTGGCTTGACTTCCGAGAGAGAGCTTGATGGCATAACTTAGGAGAAGAAACCAGACAGACATGGCCAGACTTCAAGAAAGATTAGCTACACAACCCATCCTCTTTTCAGCTCCCCTTCCCACTGAGTGCCATTTTCATTGACAATAAAATCTCCTGCATTTACTATCCTTCCATTGGTTCATGTGATTTCATTTCTCCTAGATGCCATACAAGAGCTCAGAAGCCATGAGTCTGGATATAAAAGGTTGTCAACACTGGCCCTTTGCCCTTGCTAGTGGAGGGCAGCTCTAGGCCCACTGAGTTTTTAATACTTAAGCCATCCATCAATGGCAGAGATAAAAACTGTAAAACACCCTCTGGGACTTTGTGATTTCCAGGCACCTTGCCTGCACACTGCCATAGTGAGAGGTGAAGCTAGCTGGGCTTCTGGGTTGGGTGTGGACTTGTAGAACTGTTGTGTCTAGCTAAAGGATTGTAAATGCACCAATTAGCTTTCTTTGTCTAGCTAAATGTTTGTCAATGCACCAATCAGTGCTCTGTGTCTAGCTAATCAGGTAGGGGACTTGGAGAACTTTTCTGTCTAGCTAAAGGATTATAAATGCACCCATCAGCACTCTGTGTCTAGCTAAAGGTTTGTAATTGCACCAATAAGCACTCTGTAAAGACTGACCCATCAGCACCCTGTAAAATGGACTAATCAGAACTCTGTAAATGGACCAATCAGCAGGATGTGGGTGGGATCAAATAAGGGAATAAAAGCAGACCACCTGCACCAACAGCAGCAACCTGCTCAGGTCTTGTTCCACTTCTGTGGATGTCTTGGTCTTTCAATCTTTGCAATAAATGTTGCTGCTGCTCACTCTTTGGGTCTGCACTGCTTTTATGAGCTGCAACTCTCATTGCAATGGTCTGCAGCTTCACTCCTGAAGCCAGTGAGACCATGAACCCACTGGGAAGAACAAACAACTCCAGACGTGTCGCCTTTGAGAGCTGTGACACTCACTGTGAAGGTATGTGGCTTCACTCCTGAAGTCAGTGAGACCACGAACCCACCAGAAGGAAGAAACTCTGGACACATTTGAACATGTGAAGGAACAAACTCCGGACACACCATCTTTAAGAACTTTAACACTCCCCATGAGGGTCCATGGCTTCATTCTTGAAGTCAGCGAGACCAAGAACCCACTGGAAGGAACCAATTCTGAACACAATGGGATCTGCAGGGAGTTTGCCCCTGCTGGTGCCCAAAAGCACTTGCTCCAGCTCCTGTACCTTCTCACCTGCAAATTCCCTCCCACGACGAGTGGAACACAGCAGGTCTGAACTAGTGAGAATTTACTCCTGCCAGTGCCAAAATGGCCAGCACTTGTGCACTCCAGTTCCCACATTGTTTACTCACACATTCCTTCCCATAAGGAGTTGAGAGGGGCATGCTAAGTAAATGAGGCACCCCTGTGGCAAGTCCTGTGAAGGGATCATGGAAATATTCTGCATTAATAGTGTTCTAACATAAAGAAAATCAGAAAAACACATGAGAAAGGTGTCAGGGAAGATTTATTTGAGGAGCTGACATTATTTTCCTGAGCTTGGAGTGATGAGATGGGAAAGAGGATTCCTGGCACAGGGCACGGCAGTGGCATGTGCTAGCAGTTAGGAAAGGGTTTGGCATGCTCAGGGAACATGAAAGTGACCATACTGAGCAAGGCACAGAGTGGGATAGCTTAGATGGGAATGCTAGGTAAAGGCCAGATCAGTAATATCTCCGTATACATCATAATATATGATTTGGTTTTATTCTAAGTTATAGAGATATTGCATGTGTTTGTATTTTATACATGCACATATATAATGTACATACTATACACAATATATTAATATATATACTATATACATATATATGGTATATACTATACTGTGTGTATATATAATAAATTTTTATATACAACAGATTGCATCCATTTTAAGAATAAACTGAATTTTGACAAACATCTGTGCCCCTGTAATCGCCACTGTAATTAAAATATTTTCATGGCTCCCCAGAAGTTCCCTTTTGTCCTTTGCAGCCATCTTCTCTCCACCACTACCAGTAGAAAATCAGTTTTTTAAATAACTATAGATTAGGGTTTCTCATATTCAGCAATATTAATACTTTGAGATGAGTAATTTCTTGTTGGGGGAAAGGGATGCTGCCCTGTGCATTGTAGGATTTTTAGCATCATCCCTGGTCTGTACCTATGAGATGGCAGTAGAATCCTTATCCCACACTTCCAGTTATGATAACCAGAAATTACTATAGACATTGCCAGACGTACCCTGAGGAGCAAAATTGCATCTGCTTGAGAACCCATGCTACTAATTAGTTTTCCCTGTTCTATTATTTAATACAATACAATCATATAGAATACAATATTTGGCCTGATTTCTCTCTCGGCATAATGGTTTTGAGACACATCCAGGTTACATGCATCATTTTCTTATTTATTTTTAATAAATACAGATTCCAGTATTCATAAACCACAATTTGTTTAAACATATACTTTCGTCATGTTCTTTAAATCCTTGAAATAGAAGCTTCAATCTTTAACTTATACTTTTATTGTGTCAGAGTTTCTGAGTCTGTTTCTATTAATTTATCCACTGGTTACAAGTCACATTTTTCTCTTTCTTATGTTAGTGATTTTTTTAGTGGATATTACACATTATTAATTTACATTGTAGGATGTTGGATTCTGTTGTCTTTCTTTAAATAGTGGATTTTTTTTTTTTTTTTTTTTTTTTTTGCGCCAAGCAGTCAATTTACTTATAGATCATTTTGATCTTCCAAGTATTCCATTTCCATTTTGTTTTTTTTTGTTCAGGTGGGCAACAATGTATGATTTAAAACAGAGAAGTAATATAAGTGTGTTTTACTAAAAAAAAAAAAAAGAAAAAGAAAAGAAAAACAATAACAACAACAAAACGTTGTGGCTTATATCAGATATAGCTAAAACGAAAATAACACCATTCTGATTTTCTGTGTAAAACCTTTCAAACCCTCATGATCACATTATGAATGAAGTCCAGTTCTCTTAGCATTGTTTGCAAAACCCTCCATTATCAGGCTTATGTCTTCCTCTTCTCTTTCGTCTTCAGTCACTCCCTGCCCCTCCTATAACATTCTTCAAACATGGATTATGCTTGTGATTTTTTGTAAACACAGTTTTTAAAAATATATACACATATATTCTGTAGCTTCTCTTTGTCCTTTTCCTCAATGGAAAACATTACTCTGCCTCTATCTTTCAAAGTTAAATTATGTATACACATACATACAAATATGGACTCAGTCAATACGTATTGTTTCATCTGATTCCTGTAAACAATCCAATAGTAAATTGAAGTTCATAGGACTAAAGTATTTGCCTAGATGTGAATCCCATATCTCAAGTGTGGTTGAGCTAAAACTCAAAGTCAAGTTCTCTGAAGAAAATCCATTCTTCTTTTCAAGATATCAATTTATTTTCCTCCTATTCCTTAGGATAAATGAAGAAACTCTTTGCTAGGAATATAATAATGTTCTATAAATTTATCTGATTGGCTAATTTAAGAACCAGGAATTATAAATTCTGGAAGACTTCAAACGTTTAGCTTCAATTTTCTGCTTGTTCAAAAGCATTAATTTTTTTCAGACCACCATAATTTTGAGATCCAACTGAATGTCAATGCTTAATTAGCAATGCTAATTTTTTTTTTTTTTTTTTTTTTTGAGACGGAGTCTGGCTCTGTCACCCAGGCTGGAGTGCAGTGGCGCGATCTCGGCTCACTGCAAGCTCCGCCTCCCGGGTTTACGCCATTCTCCTGCCTCAGCCTCCCGAGTAGCTGGGACTACAGGCGCCCGCCACCTCGCCCGGCTAGTTTTTTGTATTTTTTAGTAGAGACGGGGTTTCACCGTGTTAGCCAGGATGGTCTCGATCTCCTGACCTCGTGATCCGCCCGTCTCGGCCTCCCAAAGTGCTGGGATTACAGGCTTGAGCCACCGCGCCCGGCCAGCAATGCTAATTTAACTCTCAAAATTTGGTACAGATTTTTAAGTAGGTCAAAAGTTACCAGAAATTCATCCTGTAAGCTAATAACCCAAGCACAAAGGTCCTGTTAGAACATAGAAATTGTACTTAGCAATTTTTCCTCAAAGGATATAAAACTTCTGATTTTATAACCTTTTCAACAGTCTAAGTAACAACTACGCAGATAATTACAGCTTATCCATTGCATTTAAATTGAGTTTCAAAAGTTTGGGTGTTGTATTATTTTGCAAGCCAAAAATTATAATAATATCTTACACTTGAAAGTGGTTTTATGTTTAGAAAGTACTTTCATATGCATTATCTTATTTTATCCTCATGACAATCCTATGGAGAGATATTATTATCACCCACTACTTTACATGAGCTGAAACAAACTCAGGCATTGCAAATAGCTCAATGCCACTCAGCATATGGTCACACTGGGGCCCATTTGGGGACTTAAAATTCATCCAGATTTACACCCTATTATATAAGGAAAAATACTATTAATTACCAATACTCTGATAAAATAGAATTAGAGAGTTGCATAACTAAGAGGGGAAAGATGGCTATTTATTGCTCAACTCCAGTGTCCACATTTCTTTGAATCTTCAAATAAACGTGGGATTATAATAAAACAAAATAACATAGTGCCTTCTAAACTTCAGAGAAGTTAAATGTATCTCTTCTGAAAACATTCCAATAAGGCTGGGCACAAGGGCTAACACTTGCAATCCCAGCAATTTGGGAGGTCAAGGAGACTACTTGGGGCCAGGAGTTCGATACCAGCCTGGTCAAAATGGCAAAACTCCTTCTCTACTAAAAATACAAATAAAGCTGGTCATGCCTGGTGCATGCCTGTAATCCCAGCTACTCAGGAAGCTGAGGCATGAGAATTGCTTAAACCCAGGAGGCAGAGATTGCAGTAAGCCTAGATCACGCCACTGCACCCCAGCCTGGGTGACACACTGAGATTCTGTCTTAAAACAAACAAAACAACAACAACAACAAAAGTTAAGCGAATATAAGCTATTCCACTAATATAATTGAGGATAAAAATTTAAAGATCTAAATTAAGATCGTTCATTTAATTTTTGCTGTAAACTAATGGTCAAGGAATTGCCTCCACTTTATAGATTTGGTGCCTTCTCACAGACTGCAGGCATTTCCTTTAAACAAAACAAAAGAAAATATGTATTTCTTCTTCTGTGCAAGGAATGTGTTTGATATTATAGGGTATAAAAATATGAATTACATAGTATCCCACTCCCTATAGGGATTTGAAAATTATCAGAGAGGACCAATGCATACACAAATGATGCAATACCCTCCATATAAGTGGGAAGTTACCTAGAAAAAAAAACACTTATATTCAATTTATCTTTCTATTGAAATGAAGTCATATACAGATAAAGTGGAATTCTGAAACCCTTGGAAAAGCAGACATATCACTGTACAACTGAAGGCAGTTTACCCACAAGAAGAAGAGATGAGACTCTTACCCACGAGCTCACATCCTCAGTAGAATAATGCTATGAAGCTGACCAGAAAAGAAAAGAAAGACAAAAATTTCAAAAATACAGCCTACTTCTGCCAAATGAGTGGAGGGGAGGCTTAAGGAGTAGGTTGTGAGAAAAAAATATAATGAACATCTATGCAATCTAAGAAATCCCAGTCACAGAAATAAAAACACCATATAATGCACTATGCACTCAAAGCCAGTAACTCAGGCAGAAAATGGTGGTAAAAAGAATTCATGAAAGTGTTCAGAGTTTCTGGCTGTTATGCATGAAAAAGACTATATACTTCATTGATATTGCAGGATATGAGGGCAGGAGTGTTGTAGGTACCAACATTGGTGAATACTTTTGGAGAAAAAGTTAATCAGAGTATAAATCACAGACAATTAGAAGCCAGAGGAAAGTGG
The DNA here is from genome assembly GCF_049350105.2 of Macaca mulatta. NCBI lineage: Eukaryota > Metazoa > Chordata > Mammalia > Primates > Cercopithecidae > Macaca > Macaca mulatta. Next base: position 91,733,121 of record NC_133419.1, read on the forward strand.
TTTTTTTTTTGTTGTTGTTGTTTGCTTTTGTTTGTTTTTGAGACAGAGTCTTGCTCTATCACCTAGGCTGGAGTGCAATGGCATGATCTTGGCTCACTGCAACCTCCACCCACTGGGTTCAAACGAGTCTCCTGCCTCAGCCTCCTTAATAGCTGGGATTATAGGCACCCGCCACCACACCCAGATAATTTTTGTATTTTTAGTAAAGACAGGGTTTCACCATGTTGGCCAGGCTGGTCTCGAACTCCTGATCTCGTGATCTGCCTGCCTGAGCCTCCCAAAGTGCTGGGATTACAGGCATGAGCCCCCACACCCGGCCAGGAAAGTAGTTTTCATTGTGGTAAACCTTATGAAGGACCATACAAGAGTTAACAGAAGCTAAAAATAAATAAGTTATCTATGCAAAACTGTGTTTCCTCTCTCATCTACTGAACATGTGAGTAAAGTAAATGACAATTCCCTTTGCAGTTTAACTTGTGAGGGTGATGCTGATATAAAACTGGGAAAAGAAAACACAATTATTTGCTGGCCCCTGAAGATCCTCAAGTGTCTCTGAACCATAGGGTCTTGTGATCAGTGATACTCAGTGAAATTTAGTTTTTCTATTCAGTAAAAGAATAGGCATGGATCTAGGCGAGAGGCTGCAGGAATTCCAAAGCTCTGCTTTCCCATGGAGTGCTTAAAATAATATGTTCAGGCTTTCATTGACCATCAAAGTTTGCCCTGTTTATTAGCAGATGAGTCTCCCCAGGGAAAGCAACATTTTTCCTCATGTAGCTATCTTTTATGAACCACTTACTATGGATCAGTCATAAAAAAACTCTATGTATATTTTCTCATTAAACTTGAGTTCTGTTGCCTACTCTGTGAGATACTGTAGTTTCCCCATTTTGAGGCCCATGGGTTTAAAGAACAAGATAATATAGCCAATTAGCAGCCACAATAAGATTCAAAGTCTGTTATTTCTGTTCGCAGAGAGATTGCTCAACCACCACTCTAGGCTGCCTTTAGGAAGTCTACATGTCTATAACGTATGTTTCCTTTGTGCTGAATCACAGGTGAATCATTTTATATTTCTGTTTGTTGTACAGGTCCCTTACTCTTACAGTCATCAGTAAACTGAATCTCAGAGAGTGAAAAAAAGGAAGGTAATTAAGGAGGGATCAGAGCTCCAAAGAAAGCATGAAAAGGAAAGGGGAGGGATTCACATATAAAATGTTATGATGTGAGTGCTATAATATTAGTCATTGGTCAGTGTATGTAATAGGATACAAAAGATAGACTCACTGCTTACTGGAATTGCAAGAAAAAAATTATAGTTTCTATGCTTCTGATTAATGGAGGATTAATAGTTATACCACATACTGGAGACAGTTTTTTCTACTTAAACCACTCTTGCACTTAAGAGAGTATAAAGGTCAGGGAGACAAGAAAGACAGAGTTGTAGTTCCCTGACAAAGAAACTGGGCAGTTAGTACTTTTTACAACAAATGGTGTCCTTGGAAAGAGCTAATAAAGATTTGGTCAGTTAAAGACTGTACCATAAGAAATGCAAGCTCCTTAAGAATGAATTTTTAAATGATCTTCTATTGTCTGAATGTTTGTTCCCTCAAAAATCCGTGTTATCATCCCAAGGTGCTGATACTGAGAAGTTGAGACTTTGAGGAGGTGATTAGATCATAGGAGTAGAAACTTCATGAGTGGCGTTAAAAAAAAGAGGCCCAAGAGAGCTTCTTTGCCACTTTCACCATGTGAAGACACAGGGAGAAGGTACCATCTATGGGGATGGGGCACTCACGGGGCATCAAATCTACTGTACCTTAATCTTGTTCTTATCAGGATCCTAGACTTAGAGAAACAAATTTCTGTGTTTTATAAGCCACCTACTTTATGGTATATTTGTTATATAAGCTCAAGAACATCAGAATAGAACCTAAAGGATGATCAGATTTCTAGAGACCTGGGCAAAACTTGTGTGCAATGCTTTCTTTGTTCCCCAACTTTGAACCTACAAATTGAGTTCCCGTACCAAAGTATACTGAACCCAACACATTCAGGAAGAATATCCCCAGGTCCCACCCTACGCACAGCCAATACCCTGAATCTTCTTTCTAGGTTCTTACATCTGACTTTCTAGGCTATTACTGAATTTCTTTAGTTCCTGACCTTTTTCTGGTTCTGTGTCTGATTTTTAGCTTTATGTTTTTCCTTAACATAAATTCACTAGCTCTGGCCTTCATCTCCCCTGTTCAGCTGTCATTTAGTAACACACTCCTTTGCATTTGCCTTTGGAGCCATGTAATGTTCATATGTGTGGTAGTTTGTGCCTCACTTGATTCAGTTGGATGCTATGTGTGATGTTAACAGTCTGATCTGGAACACTCAAATAATGATTAGGCCGTTTCCCACCATTATTTCAGATATTTTCTTCCTTTCTTCCGAGTCTCCTCTGAATTATACCCTGAGTCCCTAGACATTTCGCTATGATAGAAAAGAAAAAAAGAAACGAAGGAAAGAAGAAAGAATAGAAAGAAAAGAAAAGAAAGAACAAAAGAAAGAAAAAGAAAGAATGAAAGAAAGAAAAAGAAAGAGAAAGAAAGAAACAGAGAGAGAGAGAAAGAGAAAGAAAGAAAGAAAGAAAGAAAGAAAGAAAGAAAGAAAGAAAAGAAAAGAAAAGAAAAGAAAAGAAAAGAAAAGAAAAGAAAAGAAAAGAAAGGAAAGAAGGAAGGAAGGAAAGAAGAAAAAGAAAGAAAGAAAGAAAAGAAAGAAAAGAAAGAAAAAGAAAGAAAGGAAAGAAAGAAAGAAAGAAAAGCAGGCAATAGGAACAAGAAATATTCTAAATAATGAATATCATAATATGTATCCTGGTTAATGATTTTGACACAATTGCTAGGAGTATATTATTTCTTATACATTTATAATTCATTCTTTGTTCTTCATTTTAAACCAAAGAAGCAGCAAATTGTAATGCATATTATTCCAATTAACTCTCTCTGTAGTCCAATAAGAAAAAGAAGCTTAAAACAAATAAAAGTATTTATTTCTCTCCTTTGCCTCACTTGCCTAAGCTTTTACTGAAAGCTTTTAAACAAATGTTATACTTCATGGATATGACCAAAATAACAGGAAGCTGCAAAGATATATTAACTTGAGACTAAGCCTTAGTCAATTGATTGGAGATATATAGAATAAAAAAAAATCTTTCAAATGGCCTTTGGATATATTTGTCTCGCTATATTTATCTGAAATAAAAAATCTATATGGTTCTTCAGAGTCTTCCATTGACTGAATTTTGTAACCACTTACAAAACCTGATTTTTTCTTTCACATAGTACAAAGAAAAGTAGAATTTGATAAGTACTTAGCAAATTTGACAAATGTGGGTTTGTCTATACAAAGTTAAACTCTATGCTGTGAAGGGAAAGTCCAAAGCCTCAAAAAGCAGGAGAGTGAAGGTATCACAGTGAATAGAAAACTGACTTTATAGTCACACAAATTCTAGTCTAAATCCCTTTTTACTGCTGGTTATGTAGCATAGATTGAATTATTCAGCTTGGCTAAGTTTATGCCTTCTCACATGTACAACAGAAATAAAACTAATTAAAATGTACAGATATCATGAATATTAAAAATTACATGTACACATCTAAAATAGCTGGTATCCAATGAACAGTAGCTTGTTCTAATATTGTTACAGATTATTGTAATGTCATTGTCATTTGGAACATGCATATGTAGATTTTTGTCAACTATACCCTTCAAAAGCTAAATTGACAAACATGATGTGAATATATTATGTTATGTTTTATGTCATATAGAATCTTTGTATTATGTAGTGAAGCTAAATGTATAATACTTGTTAACTTAACTATAGGTAGTCAATTTAAAATATGAGTTTCAAATATATATCTCTTCGAATTTATGGAGGTCTAAATAGAATCTGGTCATATTTGTTACTATATGAGGAGAAACTAAAAGGGAGGACTCAAGCTAGGAACTTCTAACTTTTCCTCTATACTTTAACATTATTTAAAATTTTCACCTTGAGCACTGCACATGTATGTGTGTGCAGTGTATGAAATCTCACCAGTGTTAGCAATGGCTGGGCATGGTGTCTTGCACCTGTAATCCCCGCACTTTGAGAGGCTGAGGTGGAAGAATCACTTGAGCACAGGAGTTTGAGACCACCCCTGGAAACATAGTAAGAACTCTATCTCTACAAATAATATTAATAATTTTAAAAGTGGACATGTTGGAGCATGCCTGTAGTTACAGCTACTCGGGTGACTGAGGAGGCAGGACCACTTGAGGCTGAGAGGTCAAGGCTTCAGTGACCCATGGTTGCATCACTGTACTTCAGCCTCAATGAGTATATGAAACAAAGGTTAGCAGTGGTAATTTCTGGGTCGGTAGAATTAAGAATGTCTATATATACCTTTTACTTGTCTACATTTTCTATAAAGCATGATAATTAGGGTAAAATTTGCAGAATTCAAAAACCTGGATTTAAAGTAGTTTTTGTTACTCCTTAGAGTTCCAAGATCTACACTCATTGTTAACCTGTCTGATGCTCAGTTTTCTCATGTTCAAAATGAATTAGTAATAATTCCTATGTAATGAGAAGATGGTGCACATCAAATGAGGTATGTTGAGGTGGTACCAAGCACTACTTGCTGCCATTGCATAATCTATCTTGAACAAGAATCATCATTATTATTTCCATGTCATTATATATTAATTTTATGAAATGAATAACCACTGTAAAGTCTTTATTTTGAAAAAAAAATAACTGTACAAAATAGTTATTTAGTTCATAGGAGATATAGTTAATAATAGGAAACCGATGATGCAAATATAGGCCTGGTTTTATTACTTCTTTAACTGAAAGCTTAGTTGGCCAGAGATGTAATAAATGGAATGGCTATACAGTGGTAAGAAAAGTTGTAAGGCCGGGTGCAGTGGCTCATGCCTGTAATCCCAGCACTTTGGGAGGCCGAGGGGGGTGGGTGGATCACCTGAGGTCAGGAGTTCGAGACCAGCCTGGGGAACATGGTGAAACCGCCTGTCTACTAAAAATACAAAAATTAGCTGGGTGTGGTGGTGGGCTCCTGTAATCTCAGCTACTCAGGAGGCTGAGAGAGGGGAATTGCTGGAACCCTGGAGGCGGAAGTTGCAGTGAGTTGAGATCATGCCATTTACTCTAGCCTACTGTGACAACAGTGTGACTATGAAGAAAATTGAAAGAAAGAAAGAAAGAAAGAAAGAAAGAAAGAAAGAAAGAAAGAAAGAAAGAAAGAAAGAAAGAAAGAAAGAAAGAAAGAGAGAGAGAGAGAAAGAGAGAGAGAAAGAAAAGAAAGAAAGAAAAAGAGAAAGAAAGAAAGAGAGAGAGAAAGAGAGAGAGAAAGAGAAAGAAAAAGGAAACGAAAGAAGAGAGGAAGGAAGGAGGAGGGAGGAGGGGAGGGGAGGAAAGAAGAAAGGACATAAAAAGATTTCAAGGAGGATTCCTAAAAGAAGCTTAACCAGCTTAGCCAACTTAAGAAGCTTAGCCAACTTTCTCAAGAATGGCTGTCCCTTTGTTTTGTACATGGCTGATCATTTGACCAGCCATTATCTGGGCTCTCTGAAATTATTCAGATATCCTGATTTTGTTTTGTTTTTGCATTTGTTTTTTTTTTTTTTTTTTTGAGATCTTTTCTGTCACATGTTGATAGGTCCCTAATGGGTCTTCATTGCACTAATTATCTCATTGTGAATAAATAATTACAATAATATTATCTTGGATTATTTTTTCCCATTGTAAAAACTGTTAGTTTTCATCACTTTAAAAAGTTCACCTTCCTGCCTTACAGCTGTAGTAAAACCTCTGGCAGCAATTGGAAACAAAAATAAGAAGGATGACAATTTGTCTGTGTCTCAAATAACAAACCAAGTAGTCAATAAAAAAGCAACCGAAGGAAATTAAAAAATCCTCTCATTAGATCACCACATAATCATGGCATGTGAGCTAAACATAATGCCTTACATCTGGAGGGACAAAGACGATGTGAGGAGGATGATCATGTGGTTACACAGAAAACAGAATTGTTGGATTTCTTCTCATTTGCATCATCTAGTTTGTTTTCTGTTAGAGGGTGATGTATTAGTTTCCTATTGCTGCTGTAACAAATTAGTGGCTTAAAACAACTGAACTTATTATTTTATAATTCTGGAGCTCAGAAGTCCAAAATCAGTTTCACTGGGAGGAAATCAAGGTGTTGGAGGTAATGGCTCCACCTACAATTTCTGAGGAGGAAAATCACTTGATTAGACAGAAATGTGGGGAGGATTTGGGACTGGGCTTATAAATTTAGGAATCACTAATTTTGATCAATCCAGATACTTTTTACTTCAAGGGCCTATTACTATTTCCTTTTTAAAATCTCTTTATCAATTGTCAAGTTGCAGATATACAAATTAAAGATGTTTATCCACATTATAATACTCAGCTTCGGCTTCATAAAATTCTGATTCTTTATAAACTTTGTTATTACATGTAATACTCTATTTACTTTGTATTTGATTCATTCTGTCAGAAATTTGCAAAAACATAAATCAGAAAGATATAAGGTGGTAAAATAGTGATTTGGCCTGTAAGAATATGCTTTAGGATTAAGTAAAAAATGGCTCATTTAAGTGATGCATTTATTAATGCCATTTTCCAGCTAGGGAGAGTTTGCTTCACTAAAAACTTCAGAATAAATATGTAAAATAGAATTACTCCCTAGAATATTGATATCCTAATATATAAATTCAACATTTATTTATTAAAAAATATTTATTGGCCCTTTGTTAATAGGTAACACTAATTGTAATGTTAGGTATATAGTTGTAAAAAACAGACAAAAGTCCTTCCCCTCCTGGAGGCTACATTCTAATGGAGATTTAAATTTAAATAAGTAAAAAATGAAATATGCTAAATATATTAGAGATGGGCTAAGTTAACATATATATAAATACAAATATGTATCAATAGTCTTCTTGATATATACATAGCAAGCATGTGTATATATCAAGTAGAGAATATAAAATATTAGAAAGTGGATACCATTTTATATAAAGTACTATGGAACACTAAGTAGGTGACTTTTGAGCACAGACCTGAAGAAAACTCACTCTACTATTTGTTAACTAATATTATATTATATTCCTTTATGTTGTATGACATTATATTAATGGTTTATTTCTCTGCTGTTTCTTTGTTTTTTCCACTAGAAGTGAGTTCCATGAAAGATGAAAACATTTATCAGGTTTTCTTTTTTAGCCATGTATCCCTCTCTATCTGAATCAGTGCTTAGAACGAACATGTAGATAGCTCAGTAACTGGGTGTTAAAATAATTAATAAATACTTATTTAACAATTATCATAAATGCTCATGGTAATTGCCTTCAAAATGCCCACTGGTGAAACACTCTACACACGCAGGCTTCAAAGTAACACACTTTAGACTAGGAACAGAAAAATGGTCTAAATCTTATTTTAAAATTTAAACTGAAATTTAGATTTGTAACATTAGAAATTACAGAGATAGAAAAATAGTTAAGCTCTTAAATTCACCAGTTGTATAGCTCAAATTTTAAAAATAAAGAAAATAGTGATACTAATATTATGTATAAAAATCACAAGCATATGCAATTATATAGATTTCTTCAATATTCAAATTTAATTGAAATTTTAAAATATTCAATTGTATCATTTTTTGTGACATTTTTCCACCTTATGCATTTATTTAGTCATTCAGTATCTATTTGTTTCTCATTAGAACCCCAAGTAATGTCCAAATAATGTTATGTTTACCTTCCAAATCTTTTAGCCATGGAAGCAAGAAATCAAAGGCAGGAGTTATAGAGACAGCCTAAGAATGAATAGAATGAAAGTTCATATATAAAATGCCAATATAGAAATCTAGTTGATATATTTCATACAGTGCAATTCATTTTCAATTTCCAACTGAGATTCTCCTAAAGGTGTCACTTGTAGTATAACCTACTGTGTCGAGTCTTTAATATTATTGAACTGCTTAAAGCCATTTCATTTAGTCTCAAAACAATTTTCATGTTTTAGAAATTTTGCCTTTTCTATTTGTCTTTCTATGGCAAAAATATTCACTCGATCTTTCATAAGAAGTCTAATGCCTTAGTATTATTATTTTCAGACATAAATTTATTAATAATTATTATAAACAAGTTGTTTAGATAAATACCTCTGGACATTGATCTTTCTTGTTTAAAAATTCTCAATAATTCTCTATTGACTCTACAACGAAGTTGAGCTTCCTCACGATGACATAAATGTCCAACCAAAACTATCCAAACATTATCAACAACTATGTAGCTTTCCTAAAGCTACTTTCTAGTGAATCAAGTTCAGATTATCTAATTAATATGTCTATGAACTTACACCTTTAGTCTTTTGTAAACTTAAGAACCTTTCTCCCTATTACAACTATCATTGTCCTTTATGAAACTAGGCAACCATATCCTAAAGTGGTCTCTGTGTACTCTAAATTTATACCTAACTATGTCTGGCTATATAAATGGTGTTTTTGTTTGTTTGTTTGCTTGTTTGTTTGTTTTGAGGCGGAGTCTCGCTTTGTCACCCAGTCTTGAGTGCAGTAGCAGAATCTCGGGACACAACAACCTCGGTCTCCTAGGTTCAAGCGATTCTCCTGCCTCAGCCTCCCGAATAGCTGGGACTACAGGCACCTGCCACCACGCCCAGCTAATTTTTTTGTATTTTTGGTAGAGATAGGGTTTCACCGTGTTAGCCAGGATGGTCTAGATCTCCTGACCTTGTGATCTGCCCGCCTTGGGCTCCCAAAGTGCTGGGATCACAGGCGTGAGCCACCACACCTGGACTATAAGTGTAAATTTTAAATGTTAAAATGAAATAAAATTAGTTTCTTAGACACATTGGTCACATTTCATTTCCTCAATTGTCACATGTGGGTGGTTGCTTCCATATGGGACAGTATAGATCAAGGGTAGGTTGTTAATTAGGACGGTAAAATTTTGACTTTGGAGAATGCCAACAGAACTGATATTTTGATTTTTTTTTTTTTTTTTTTTTTTTTGAGACGGAGTCTCCCTCTGTCGCCCAGGCTGGAGTGCAGTGGCCCGATCTCAGCTCACTGCAAGCTCCGCCTCCTGGGTTCACGCCATTCTCCCACCTCAGCCTCCCGAGTAGCTGGGACCACAGGCACCCGCCACCTCGCCCGGCTAATTTTTTGTATTTTTTAGTAGAGACGGGGTTTCACCGTGTTAGCCAGCATGGTCTCGATCTCCTGACCTCGTGATCCGCCCATCTCGGCCTCCCAAAGTGCTGGGATTACAGGCTTGAGCCACCTCGCCCGGCCTTGATTTTTTTTTAAATAAAGGAGTTGGGTGGGTATGGCAGCCAGTTTCTCTTAATTGATGGACTGTCCTATATCAAAAACCTCTAACTTGGTCGCTGTGTCCCCAAAGGTCAAAGTGAGGAAGTAAGTGGAAACAATAAAGAAATGGATTTCAGTTCCATATTAGAAAGGATTTATGTTCAGACCATAAAACGTAGAGGACATTTCTTCAGGGGCATAAAATGGCCGGTAGTAAGTAGAAATGTGTATAAGACATTTGAACCATAGACAATAAGGACCCAACCTGCCATTAATGCTGTTAATGCCATGAATTGTCAATGAATGGCAGTAGCATTTGCCTAACTTCTCTGAAGAAAGAAATTATCTGGGTCTTATACTCCTAAGCCCCACCCAGGATTACTGAATCAGAATTTATAAGAGAAATGTCTGATAATCTATATATTTAATATATGTCCAAGTTATTCTAATCTTCAAGGGGAGATTGGCAAACTCTGAAGTAAATGATACAAAAATAATTGATACTCAATTTTATTAATGAAGCAGATCAAAGGGGACAGCACAATTTGGCAAAGGCTTTGTTTAACAGAAAGACATAGAGCTGCGTTTAGAAAAATAAACAGACCTAAAAAGGGAGAGAAAAGAGGAAAAACATTTCAGGAGTCTTGAAGTGAGGAATGATTAAGGTATATTCATCAAAGATCAGTATTTTATTTTTTACAATTTCTCCTCTTAAAAACATTTAAAGAGGGATGATAAGAAACAGACATGATCTCTCCTATCTAGAAATTTAAATATAAAAGGTAAATACACCAAATGAAATAAGCAAATAAAATGCTGCCTTTATAGAACACATTCAGAACTTCTGAAGAAAAGCTGGAGTTACTAGATTGACACAAGGTTGCTAATGTAGAAGAATAAGTAACATAGTGTGAAACATATGTGTTTATAGGAGTAAATAAAATATCATTTTAGATGACTGTAGCACATGGTATATATTAAGGAAATCATGACTAGGGTTTGCTTAGCTAGAATAAAGAAATTTACCCTGGTGCTTATACAAGATGAGACAAATAGGTTGAAAACAGGAAGGGATAAGGGTCTATTATTTAAAAAGTCAATTTAATTCAACAGCTGTTTACACAGTCAGCAACTACTCTCATCCTGGCACTGCATAACATGTCAGCAGAGGAAGGATATTTTGTTATATTGTAGCCTTTATGTACTACTCAACTTGAAAGTATCAGAAAAATGAATACTGTTTTTAGGTAATAATGACCATGATTGTGGGCTGCAAGGTTGGAAAGAGTGCCTGTAATTTAATCATATTGTTCTGGCACACCTTGTAGATGCATCTCTTGAACAAATAATTCATTGCTTGTGACAGACACATAGGTTGCACCAGCACAGGAAAACTGAAGTGTAAAATACAGCAACCACTTAGAAAACTCAGATCATTGATATTACTGTCAAAGAATATATTTGTTCCCTATATTATTGTGATCTTTTAATTTTTATTTATCACTTTCATATGATTATTTTATATGAATTGCTTTATAAAATCTATACTGACCTGAGTTACATAGAGTTATGAACTGGAATCAGCATCACCAATATTGATAATATAATTGAGAATATAGCTTAGAAATGACCCCAAAAGGGAATCAAAGAGAACTTAGAAATTCCAAATGAAAGGCTGCCAGCTCTGTGTAGTAAGTTCTGCTTTCTCTTCTGATCTGATACTATATCTGGAATGAGATTTAATAGACCCAAAATGCATAACTTCTGGAAAGTGTTATTTTATATACATAAAAAGATATTTCATTAGCTATATTTATTAAAGGTAGAATTTAGTTGTGTCTCTCTTAAGGAATCTATTAATAATTTTTTGAATTAACTATACAACAGGCATTACTTAAGACATGAGAATAGAGGGATAAAGAAAACATGCTCCCTCGCCTAAAGAATCTCATAATCTAGTAAAAGTCTACCATAAATGCTAATAACTAGAAATCTCACAAATTCCTTCAGTTAATAAATACTGAATATTAAACATGTGATTAGTATGTTTGTTAGGCAGAATAATGTCCCTTCAATGATATGTATGTCACAATCCTCAAAACCTGTGAATATGTTACATTGCATGGCAAAATGACTTTGCAGATGCTTAAATTAAAGATATGGAGTTAGGCAGATTATCCTGGATTCTCCAGGTGGGCTGAATATAATCACATAAGGGTCCTAAAAGTAAAAGAATATCACAATCAGAGAGAGAGACTTAAAAATGCCACACTGCTGACTTTGAAAACAGAACAGGTCATGACATTCTGTGTCAAGGAATGTGAGTCAAGGAATGTGAGCAACCTCTCAAAGTTGGAAAATACAAATACATGGATTCTTTTGCAGAGACTCCAGAAGGAATACCTCCCTGATGACACTTTTAGTTTAGCCTAGTAACACCAATGTTAGATGTCTGACCTCCGGAACTGCAATACAATAAATTTGTGTTGTTCTTAAGCCACTATATTTGTGGCAATTTGTTATAACAATAATAGGAAAACAATATAGAGACCTATTTTTGCCTTCATGGAGTAAACATGATAGTAGGGGTTACAGGCAAGTGACTGAAAACATAGCAGGTAGTTACAAATTCTGAGTCACATTAGTCCTCAGAGAATAAATGTTTGAACTGGGTCTTGAAGAATACCTATGAATTTGTCAGATTACAAACAACAGAAAATACATTTCAGATAAAAAAAAAATTTAAGTGAATTGAAAAACTGACAGTAGAGTAAGAGAATACAACAGCTTCATAAAATGACAAAAATTCAATGCAATATACAGCAAGAAATGGTGAGGAAAAAAGCTATCACGCTTCTCAACTAGAGGGCTTGTTCACCTTGCAACCTGTGCAAATGTCTGTACACTGCACACCCTACAAAGACCACAGTGCACCAGCGGCCTCTAGTTGGGAACTGAGGATGCTGGTGAACAGGCAAATTGATCCCAGGTTGAGAGGAGTATTGAATGCCCCTCCATATAATGTGGATCTATTTCATAATCATTAGAGTCTTACAAATGATTTTTTAAAGAAATAAGTGTCATTAGCCAATCTACATTGAGAAAGATATGACAGATGAAAGGAGTGATTCAGTACAGTATGAGGGATGTACTGTAAGGTCCTGTGAATAAAGATCCATACAATAATTACATCTGATATACACATTAAATAAAATATAAATAAGTAATTATATGGGGAACATAAAGATATGCCGTCAAGATTTTTCAATCTCCCAAGCAATACTTTTTGAACTTCCTTATTTGGTGGCATAAACCTCTTTTTCCATTTCTAGTAAAGTAGAGTATTAAGGTAGTAAATGGGATGGTTTTTATCGCTTAAAACACTTCTTCATATGTGAATTATTTTGCTTTAGCTATTCATTTTGCTTTATATGGGAATATAAAATTATCAGAATGAAAGCAACAATTGTTTTGCTATGATTTTTATTGACATTTTATACTCATTAGAGTATAGGTCATATCAAACTGTCAAATGCTTCACTGACTTTTTATTCTTTCCTTTGGTTTACATTTCTCATTCTTGATCTCCATCGGAATAATGGCTAGTTCTTTGCTTAGAGGTGGCACAATTCACCGAATGAAGCACCAGCTGTTACCCAACCGTATCAAAGATATGTTTTGGCTCAACTCACTTAACACTTTATCTTGTTCTCTTGTTCTTGAAAATAAGAACTGAAGTGCTAACCTTTATAACCTTACAGGAATATTCAATCCTTTGAAAAGTGATAGAGAAAGGAAAATTCCAACAAAATTAGACTTCATACTATTTTTCTATTATGTAACCATGAGATTTTCAAGAATAAACGAAAGTATTCTTATCTGGATGGCTAAAGAACAAGAAGAAGAACTTTGTGGTAAACACAGATTACCATTTTATTTTGGTCCTCAGTACAGAAAGAGAAGTGAACATGATATCAGAAAGTCTTAAAATTATGAAGTTCTGTAAGAGTCTGATAGCATTTTTCTATTCTATTTCATATTAATCTGACCCTTACTAGAATATAGTGTATAGTCTATAACATAATTATTCAAAAATATGAGAGGAATATTATTAAAAATTAAAGCATTAAAATAAAACTAAAAATAAAGCATAAGCATAAAATTAAATAAGCATAAAATTAAACTATTAAAATAAAATGCACAAACCAAGAAAACTAGGCAAAATGGTCAAAATATCTAAAAAGGAGCAAATTTAGTAATTCTCAAAGCACTTTTTCGCAGGGTGTTCAGAGATACTACATGAAAAATGAAGCTCATAATGAAAAACGATTCAGAAGTGCTGAGGAAATTTAAGGTAAACATACTTCTTTGTGTTAAATGGACCCCGATCACTAATAAATTAATGTGCATCAAAAAAAAGGGTAAGTTTTCTGGCAGTTACTGACTTCCTTGGACCACAAAATATTTTGGTTTTTATCCCAACCCAGTATGTAAGATACCATTGTTGCATGGAATATGCATTGAAAAGTGCTTGTTTAGAGAAGAGCAGGCAACATTTCAAAAGTACGTATAAAGAATAATGAAGTCAATTATCAGTGGTCTCTGCTTATATCTCCAAGAATTCAAAAACCAGTAAGTGAGAGTCAATTAAGTAAGAGACATTTAAATTAGATCAAAGGACAAGTTCTTATAGGAGAGCTAGTTTGAACAAAATGAACGTTTGGAGATAGGTAGAATTTATTTCATTAAGTTCAAGGAAGAATAGAATATGACGTACAAATTATCTCTTATTTTGTGGATGCATTGATGATAGCCACTATCAACATTTGCAAGCTGCAAAAGCTGATAGATTATGAAAATAATACATTTCAATTATAATGGGAATACACTCACAATATAAAATGAGTTACTAAAGATAAGAATACTCTGTCTGCTTTTAAGAGCCCTGCAAGTAAGGATAATAATAATAATATCTTTAAAAAATTAAAACTAAAAAACCAATAGTTTCCCTAAAAGTGATTAAATGATATAATTTGCTTTGTAGTGGTGGTGATGAAATTTGAGCAGAAATACTGAAAATCAAGGAGCAAATGCAAATATGAGGTGCCAAAATTGGTAGGATTAAAATGATGAGAAAAGTAAGACATGGTTCAGCTTGATTAAAGGCATTTTTCAGCAGATTTCTTTCTTTGGGTAAGTTTAACTAGATCAAAGTGGGCAAATTATGATATCCTTCATTGAGAAAATAATGATGATAGAGGCTTATATTTTACTGACTATTCAAGTGAATATAGTGCTCCAACCTAAAGATAAGCAAATGGAGTTTTTTGGACAGACATCAGAGCTCAAGAGTTCAGATATTTATGAAAACCTCATACTTGAGTTTTAGATTTTAGGCATATTTTGGTATTTAAAAGAATGTTTAACTAAATACACAATAAAATAAGAGTGGGTTAATTGTATTTCTAAAAGAAAGTTAAGCTGTTAAACTTGAGTCTACCTGTGTTCATAAACATGCATTATAAGAAATTTGTAAGAAATGTGTTACAAGGTTAATAAGAAAAAAAGGAAAAAAGCACAAAATATGAAAATAATCACATGACAAAATCTTAAATAAATTATGACTTTCTCCAAAAGAAAAAAATGTAAGAATTATATTTTGTCACCAAGACAAAAAACAAAACAAAATCATTTTTTTCAAGACTACCTAAATGTAGAGGGTCAAAAATGCTGTTGAGACCTGAGGACATTATATAACTATACAATTTTGTGTAACAAATGGTATAAACAAATAAATAAGTATGCTTTTCTATAGGTGTGCAATAAGACCCTATTTATATGCAAGCATACGTTTACTGAATACTAGGATCAAAGATCAACTATTACAATAAAGCTCTTTCCTCAATTCTCTTTTACCCACATTCCTTCTCACCCCAAATCAGAGTGAACCCCTTACCTCTAGGATTTCTAGACTTTTGGTCTTGAACACATATTATTTCAATTCACTCATTCAGAAAATATGCATTTTTTTTTTAATTTTTTAAATTTTATTTTATTATACTTTAAGTTCTAGGGTACATGTGCACAACGTGCAGGTTTGTTACATATGTATACATGTTCCATGTTGGTGTGCTGTACCCATTAACTCGTCATTTACATTAGGTATATCTCCTAATGCTATTCCTCCCCACTTCCCCCCACCCCATGACAGGCCCCGGTGTGTGATGTTCCCCTTCCTGTGTCCAAGTGTTCTCATTGTTCAATTCCCACCTGTGAGTGAGAACATGTGGTGTTTGGTTTTCTGTCCTTGTGATAGTTTGCTGAGAATGATGGTTTCCAGCTTCATCCATGTCCCTACAAAGGACATGAACTCATCCTTTTTTATGGCTGCATAGTATTCCATGGTGTATATGTGCCACATTTTCTTTCTTTTTTTTTTTTTTAAATTTATTATTATTATACTTTAAGTTGTAGGGTACATGTGCATAACGTGCACGTTTGTTACATATGTATACTTGTGCCATGTTGCTGTGCTGCACGCATCAACTTGTCATTTACATCAGGTATAACTCCCAATGCAATCCCTCCCCCCTCCCCCCTCCCCATGACAGGCCCCTGTGTGTGATGTTCCCTTCCTGATTCCAAGTGATCTCATTGTTCAGTTCCCACCTATGAGTGAGAACATGCGGTGTTTGGTTTTCTGTTCTTGTGATAGATTGCTGAGAATGATGGTTTCCAGCTGCATCCATGTCCCTACAAAGGACACAAACTCATCCTTTTTGATGGCTGCATAGTATTCCATGGTGTATATATGCCACATTTTCTTAATCCAATCTGTCACTGATGGACATTTGGGTTGATTCCAAGTCTTTGCTATTGTGAATAGTGCTGCAATAAACATACGTGTGCATGTGTCTTTATAGCAGCATAATTTATAATCCTTTGGGTATATACCCAGTAATGGGATGGCTGGGTCATATGGTACATCTAGTTCTAGATCCTTGAGGAATCGCCATACTGTTTTCCATAATGGTTGAACTAGTTTACAATCCCACCAACAGTGTAAAAGTGTTCCTATTTCTCCACATCCTCTCCAGCACCTGTTGTTTCCTGACTTTTTAATGATCGCCATTCTAACTGGTGTGAGATGGTATCTCATTGTGGTTTTGATTTGCATTTCTCTGATGGCCAGTGATGATGAGCATTTTTTCATGTGTCTGTTGGCTGCATAAATGTCTTCTTTTGAGAAATGTCTGTTCATATCCTTTGCCCACTTTTTGATGGGGTTGTTTGTTTTTTTCTTGTAAATTTGTTTGAGTTCTTTGTAGGTTCTGGATATTAGCCCTTTGTCAGATGAGTAGATTGCAAAAATTTTCTCCCATTCTGTAGGTTGCCTGTTCACTCTGATGGTAGTTTCTTTTGCTGTGCAGAAGCTCTTTAGTTTAATGAGATCCCATTTGTCAATTTTGGCTTTTGCTGCCGTTGCTTTTGGTGTTTTAGACATGAATTCTTTGCCCATGCCTATGTCCTGAATGGTACTACCTAGGTTTTCCTCTAGGATTTTTATGGTATTAGGTCTAACATTTAAGTCTCTAATCCATCTTGAATTAATTTTCGTATAAGGAGTAAGGAAAGGATCCAGTTTCAGCTTTCTACTTATGGCTAGCCAATTTTCCCAGCACCATTTATTAAATAGGGAATCCTTTCCCCATTTCTTGTTTCTCTCAGGTTTGTCAAAGATCAGATGGCTGTAGATGTGTGGTATTATTTCTGAGGACTCTGTTCTGTTCCACTGGTCTATATCTCTGTTTTGGTACCAGTACCATGCTGTTTTGGTTACTGTAGCCTTGTAGTATAGTTTGAAGTCAGGTAGCGTGATGCCTCCAGCTTTGTTCTTTTGACTTAGGATTGTCTTGGAGATGCGGGCTCTTTTTTGGTTCCATATGAACTTTAAAGCAGTTTTTTCCAATTCTGTGAAGAAACTCATTGGTAGCTTGATGGGGATGGCATTGAATCTATAAATTACCTTGGGCATTTTCACGATATTGATTCTTCCTATCCATGAGCATGGTATGTTCTTCCATTTGTTTGTGTCCTCTTTGATTTCACTGAGCAGTGGTTTGTAGTTCTCCTTGAAGAGGTCCTTTACATCCCTTGTCAGTTGGATTCCTAGGTATTTTATTCTCTTTGAAGCAATTGTGAATGGAAGTTCATTCCTGATTTGGCTCTCTGTTTGTCTGTTACTGGTGTATAAGAATGCTTGTGATTTTGGCACATTAATTTTGTATCCTGAGACTTTGCTGAAGTTGCTTATCAGCTTAAGGAGATTTTGGGCTGAGACAATGGGGTTTTCTCAATATACAATCATGTCATCTGCAAACAGGGACAGTTTGACTTCTTCTTTTCCTAACTGAATACCCTTGATTTCTTTCTCTTGCCTAATTGCCCTAGCGAGAACTTCCAACACTATGTTGAATAGGAGTGGTGAGAGAGGGCATCCCTGTCTTGTGCCAGTTTTCAAAGGGAATTTTTCCAGTTTTTGCCCTTTCAGTATGATATTGGCTGTGGGTTTGTCATAAATAGCTCTTATTATTTTGAGGTACGTTCCATCAATACCGAATTTATTGAGCGTTTTTAGCATGAAGGGCTGTTGAATTTTGTCAAAGGCCTTTTCTGCATCTATTGAGATAATCATGTGGTTCTTGTCTTTGGTTCTGTTTATATGCTGGATTATGTTTATTGATTTGTGAATGTTGAACCAGCCTTGCATCCCAGGGATGAAGCCCACTTGATCATGGTGGATAAGCTTTTTGATGTGTTGCTGAATCCGGTTTGCCAGTATTTTAATGAGGATTTTTGCATCGATGTTCATCAGGGATATTGGTCTAAAATTCTCTTTTTTGTTGTGTCTCTGCCAGGCTTTGGTATCAGGATGATGTTGGCCTCATAAAATGAGTTAGGGAGGATTCCCTCTTTTTCTATTGATTGGAATAGTTTCAGAAGGAATGGTACCAACTCCTCCTTGTACCTCTGGTAGAATTCAGCTGTGAATCCATCTGGTCCTGGACTTTTTTTGGTTGGTAGGCTATTAATTATTGCCTCAATTTCAGAGCCTGCTATTGGTCTATTCAGGGATTCAACTTCTTCCTGGTTTAGTCTTGGAAGAGTGTAAGTGTCCAGGAAATTATCCATTTCTTCTAGATTTTCCAGTTTATTTGCGTAGAGGTGTTTATAGTATTCTCTGATGGTAGTTTGTATTTCTGTGGGGTCGGTGGTGATATCTCCTTTATCAATTTTAATTGCGTCAATTTGATTCTTCTCTCTTTTCTTCTTTATTAGTCTGGCTAGTGGTCTGTCAATTTTGTTGATCTTTTCAAAAAACCAACTCCTGGTTTCATTGATTTTTTGGAGGGTTTTTTGTGTCTCTATCTCCTTCAGTTCTGCTCTGATCTTAGTTATTTCTAGCCTTCTGCTAGCTTTTGAATGTGTTTGCTCTTGCTTCTCTAGTTCTTTTAATTGCGATGTTAGAGTGTCAATTTTAGATCTTTCCTGCTTTCTCTTGTGGGCATTTAGTGCTATAAATTTCCCTCTACACACTGCTTTAAATGTGTCTCAGAGATTCTGGTATGTTGTATCTTTGTTCTCACTGGTTTCAAAGAACATCTTTATTTCTGCCTTCATTTCGTTATGTACCCAGTAGTCATTCAGGAGCAGGTTGTTCAGTTTCCATGTAGTTGAGCGGTTTTGATTGAGTTTCTTAGTCCTGAGTTCTAGTTTGATTGCACTGTGGTCTGAGAGACAGTTTGTTATAATTTCTGTTCTTGTACATTTGCTGAGGCGTGCTTTACTTCCAATTACGTGGTCGATTTTGGAGTAAATAAGATGTGGTGCTGAGAAGAATGTATATTCTGTTGATTTGGGGTGGAGAGTTCTATAGATGTCTATTAGGTCTGCTTGCTGCAGAGATGAGTTCAATTCCTGGATATCCTTGTTAACTTTCTGTCTCGTTGATCTGTCTAATGTTGACAGTGGAGTGTTGAAGTCTCCCATTATTATTGTATGGGAGTCTAAGTCTCTTTGTAAGTCTCTAAGGACTTGCTTTATGAATCTGGGTGCGCCTGTATTGGGTGCATATATATTTAGGATAGTTAGCTCTTCCTGTTGAATTGATCCCTTTACCATTATGTAATGGCCTTCTTTGTCTCTTTTGATCTTTGATGGTTTAAAGTCTGTTTTATCAGAGACTAGGATTGCAACCCCCGCTTTTTTTTGTTCTCCATTTGCTTGGTAAATCTTCCTCCATCTCTTTATTTTGAGCCTATGTATGTCTCTGCGTGTGAGATGGGTCTCCTGAATACAGCAGACTGATGGGTCTTGACTCTTTATCCAGTTTGCCAGTCTGTGTCTTTTAATTGGAGCATTTAGTCCATTTACATTTAAGGTTAAGATTGTTATGTGTGAACTTCGTCCTGCCATTATGATATTAACTGGTTATTTTGCTCGTTAGTTGATGCAGTTTTTTCCTAGCCTCGATGGTCTTTACATTTTGGCATGTTTTTGCAATGGCTGGTACCGGTTGTTCCTTTCCATGTTGAGTGCTTCCTTCAGGGTCTCTTGTAAGGCAGGCCTAGTGGTGACAAAATCTCTAAGCATTTGCTTATCTGTAAAGGATTTTATTTCTCCTTCACTTATGAAACTTAGTTTGGCTGGATATGAAATTCTGGGTTTAAAATTCTTTTCTTTAAGAATGTTGAATATTGGCCCCCACTCTCTTCTGGCTTGGAGAGTTTCTGCCGAGAGATCTGCTGTTAGTCTGATGGGCTTCCCTTTGTGGGTAACCCGACCTTTCTCTCTGGCTGCCCTTAAGATTTTTTCCTTCATTTCAACTTTGGTGAATCTGGCAATTATGTGTCTTGGAGTTGCTCTTCTCGAGGAGTATCTTTGTGGCGTTCTCTGTAATTCCTGGATTTGAATGTTGGCCTGCCCTACTAGGTTGGGGAAGTTCTCCTGGATGATATCCTGAAGAGTGTTTTCCAACTTGGTTCCATTTTCCCCCTCACTTTCAGGCACCCCAATCAGACGTAGATTTGGTCTTTTTACATAATCCCATACTTCTTGCAGGCTTTGTTCATTTCCTTTTCTTCTTTTTTCTTTTGGTTTCTCTTCTCGCTTCATTTCATTCATTTGATCCTCAATCGCAGATACTCTTTCTTCCAGTTGATCGAGTCGGTTACTGAAGCTTGTGTATTTGTCACGTATTTCTCGTGTCATGGTTTTCATCTCTTTCATTTCGTTTAGGACCTTCTCTGCATTAATTACTCTAGCCATCAATTCTTCCACTTTGTTTTCAAGATTTTTAGTTTCTTTGCCCTGGGTACGTAATTCCTCCTTTAGCTCTGAGAAATTTGATGGACTGAAGCCTTCTTCTCTCATCTCGTCAAAGTCATTCTCCGTCCAGCTTTGATCCGTTGCTGGCGATGAGCTGTGCTCCTTTGCCGGGGGAGATGCGCTCTTATTTTTTGAATTTCCAGCTTTTCTGCCCTGCTTTTTCCCCATCTTTGTGGTTTTATCTGCCTCTGGTCTTTGATGATGGTGATGTACTGATGGGGTTTTGGTGTAGGTGTCCTTCCTGTTTGATAGTTTTCCTTCTAACAGTCAGGACCCTCAGCTGTAGGTCTGTTGGAGATTGCTTGAGGTCCACTCCAGACCCTGTTTGCCTGGGTATCAGCAGCAGAGGCTGCAGAAGATAGAATATTGCTGAACAGCGAGTGTACCTGTCTGATTCTTGCTTTGGAAGCTTGCTCTCAGGGGTGTACTCCACCCTGTGAGGTGTGGGGTGTCAGACTGCCCCTAGTGGGGGATGTCTCCCAGTTAGGCTACTCAGGGGTCAGGGACCCACTTGAGCAGGCAGTCTGTCCCTTCTCAGATCTCAACCTCCGTGTTGGGAGATCCACTGCTCTCTTCAAAGCTGTCAGACAGAGTCGTTTGCGTCTGCAGAGGTTTGGGCTGTGTTTGTTATTGTTTACTGTGCCCTGTCCCCAGAGGTGTAGTCTACAGAGACAGGCAGGTTTCCTTGAGCTGCTGTGAGCTCCACCCAGTTCGAGCTTCCCAGCAGCTTTGTTTACCTACTTAAGCCTCAGCAATGGCGGGCGCCCCTCCCCCAGCCTCACTGCTGCCTGGCCGTTAGATCCCAGACTGCTGTGCTAGCAATGAGGGAGGCTCCGTGGGTGTGGGACCCTCCTGGCCAGGTGTGGGATATGATCTCCTGGTGTGCCTGTTTGCTTAAAGCGCAGTATTGGGGTGGGAGTTACCCAATTTTCCAGGTGTTGTGTGTCTCAGTTCCCCTGGCTAGGAAAAGGGATTCCCTTCCCCCTTGCGCTTCCCAGGTGAGGCAATGCCCCGCCCTGCTTCAGCTCTCGCTGGTGGGGCTGCCGCAGCTGACCAGCACGGATCGTCCGGCACTCCCCAGTGAGATGAACCCAGTACCTCAGTGGAAAATGCAGAAATCACCGGTCTTCTGTGTCGCTCGCGCTGGGAGTTGGAGACTGGAGCTTTTCCTATTCGGCCATCTTGCTCCGCTCCCAAAATATGCATTTTATGTAGAGGCCAGCATGTCCCATGCATATTGTAATGCAGAGGAAATTCAAAGTTAAGAATGTCAAGGACATCTATCCTAATGGAGTTAATTTTGTTAGCTCAACAATTTTCTTGCTCTGGGACATTATTTTCCTCAATTGTAAATAGGCAAAATAATACAATCTCATAGAATTATTATAAAGATTAAATAAAGTCATATAAATAGCACTTAACCTATCCATAGAGGAGTCAAGAAATGCTGCTTGGATTCCATAATAGACACGTTATATTCCATCTACTATAAACTTTGCTATATTGGTAGACAGTAGATCTACTGCCAAAGGTATTTATTCATTTTTTATTTTGTTTGGATGAATTTTCTCCTCCACTAGATTATGGTCTTCATATAGGTAGAAACTGCAATTTCCTCACATGATTTTCCTCTGTGACCTAGCTCAATTGTTAGACCAGAGCTGAAAGTCAATAAGTTATATTGAAAGAGTAAGGAAGAAAAAAATTGATATAAGGAAGGTAGGGAAAGATTTATAAAATATGGCCATTTTATGATCCTATCACTGCACTCCAGTCTGGGCAACAGAGTGAGAGCCTGTTGAAGGAAAGGAAAGGAAAGGAAAGGAAAGGGGAGGGGAGGGGAGGGGAGGGGAGGGGAGGGGAGGAGAGGGGAGAGGAGGGGAGAAGGGGAAAGGGAAAGGGAAGGAAGAAAAAAAAGGAAGAAAGAGAAAGAAAGAAATGAAAACGAGAGAGAGAAAGATCAAAGTATTTCAATTAAATAAAGGATTTCTTGGAAAAACTGAAACAGTCCACCGAAATGATCATCAGTGAAGCAAAATGTAAACTCATTGAAGCAGGAGGTGGTAGAAAATATTACAATTTCTTCATTGTTTTTCTCCTCTCGGTTTGCTGCCAACATAATGAGTTCTCTTCTTGCTCTCTCCTATTTTAATTTAAAAGGCCATCTAAATGCTTTTACTCTTAGATTTTACCTATTTTCTTACATTTATATTTGCCAACTGGCTCCAAAATCTTCTTTGCTCTGGTGCCTTTAGAGACCAAGTGTTCCTAAGCATAACCTGGAAAATAAGTCACTGATAATTTTTGTAACAGGCTTTGGAAGAGAAAACACATTAAAAAAATGACTTTAGAATTAAAATAAAGCATGTTATAAAGAACTATCCATATGGGAAAG
Organism: Macaca mulatta; assembly: GCF_049350105.2. Taxonomy (NCBI): domain Eukaryota; kingdom Metazoa; phylum Chordata; class Mammalia; order Primates; family Cercopithecidae; genus Macaca; species Macaca mulatta. The sequence continues at coordinate 91,756,314 of NC_133419.1, forward strand.
TTGTGAGTTATCTTTGGAAAATACAGCAAGAAAGATCAAGTAACTTCTGTTCTCCTTTTGATAAAATTGAAGCTTTGATGAGTAACACCAACAGGGAAGAATCTGAACTATGCTAGGTAGGCACTGGCTTAGGATATTTGTATGTACATTACTCATTTACTTCTGTAATGTAAGATTTAGAGTTCTCATAAGTATATTTAAATTTTTTAACATATACTTTACATTCCCTTTTTTTAATAATAATGAAACTAAACTGGAGAAATCATGAAAGTAGTGCTCAAAATTCAGGGGATTATTAATGTAGAATTCATCTACATACATCTTAATCCTCATTCTACATTAGTCATTTGTTGTCTTTTGAATATCTTCTGAAGTTCCTGATTAAGTAATGAAAAAAATCTAAATCTGATCTATAATAAACATTGATGTTGAAATCAGATTATGTCACTTTTCTACTTTAAAAATGTTCCATACATTAAGACAAAAATCTAAACTTATTTGGATTTAAGATGTTTACCATTATTAGCTCCTGCTTCCTGTTTAGCTTTATCTTTGTTCACTTTATAGTTTTCATTTTATGTTTGAGAAATGCTGCAGTGTTATTGAAATTGTAAAGCATACCTGTACACAAGGTTCTCCCTGCATGGGAAGCATTTTCCAAACATATCTACTTAGAAAACTCATCCTCATCTTTCAGATACAGCATGAGAAGGAATATCCTACATTCTGCATTGTACCTTTCTTGACCTTATGAGACAGGACAAGGCATGATTTCTTCTGTTCCCATGCTGTTCTGTCAATATCCCAATTAAAGCAATTGTAGTCCTGATTGACAATGATCTTAATTCATATTAATAGAAATAGATTAGTTTAGTTGAGTTCTCGCAAGCTTTTAACTGCATTGTTATCAGTAAGCCTTCATTGCAATCCTGCATGGAAAACTCCAGTTTACAAGATAACTCAATGAGCGAGTGGTAAACTAGAAATAAAAGCCCAAAAAGCTCAGTTTCTTTCCTATGACGTTTAAAGTCCCTGTTTGGTGTCGTTTTCCTCTAGATTAAAGACTCTTTTAATTCATGAACATGTAATAAGTCTTAATATCCACATAACTCAACAGGTATAAAACAATAAATAAAGCACATATACACATCCATATTCATTCAAATATAAATATAATATTTTAAAAACAGAAAAAGATAACAATTTATAAATGAACTTGGATTTCAAAGTGGGAATATTTTAAGCACAGTTTAAAGGAAAAATATGTTTTAAATAAAAAGTAATGATAAAGTCTGGTTTCAGCTTCACTATGTAAAGTGCTTAAAGTCTTACTCCCATTCTTACTTCAAGATAAATCTAGGAAAATCGAAAACTAATAACTTTTCATGGACCCAACAAAGAATTGATGTTGCAGGACATACTCCTATCTGGAAATGAGGAAAGATAAACATATTCAGATAGTCACAACTAAGATATCTTTAACCTGGAGCAGAAAACTCTGGCACCGTAATCTGGTACAGACACTGGAATGGTAACTGACAAATGTCTGAGGCTGAGTGTACTAGCATTAGAGTGAGAAATTCCTATGGACTGAAGTCTTAAGAGAATTTCCACACATTTGTGACCAGGACTCCTAACCTGTTCAAATGCTGAAACTCTAGAAAAGTTTCCCTCATGATTCAGGAAGTGGAGGTAAAAAGTAATCATTGTGAAATATGCCCAGAGCTTTGCCTTTTGGAAAGATTCTGACATTGTCTTATACCATTGGGAGAAATGAATTTTTTTCACCTCAGTCTCTTCTAGTCTTTCATCTCACCAGTGGGGAATAAAATACATAGTTACTGAGGTTTAGGCTGTCAGATAGGTAGACTAGAGTTCTGTAGCTAGGGTGGAAGTAATGTTTGGGGGCAGAAGGGAGAATGTTATACCACTGGAGTGACACATTTGAAGATCATAGCCCTTAGAAACAGGCCCATTAAAAGACTGAGATTTAATTATAAGATTATAGAAAGCCCTCTCTCTCCCACATGTCACCCGCACACCAAGAGGCTTCCATTATTTATAATAACTATGAAAAACAGCTTAAAGAGTTGCAAGATACAGATTCTCTGTGATGAGTATATTTAGAAAAGTCCAAACTGAAGATGAGAGACAAAAATAGGGGCAAAATAGAATTCTGATGTTTTAAGGTACCTATGGATATTGTAAATATTATACAGCACTACTTCTAGCTCTATTAACATAAATTTGCAAAATAAAGGCCACCTTTCCTCAGATCTTCTTATTCTATATAATACAACCTGTTTTCAACAAAAAGTTACAACACATGTCAAAAGGCAAGGAAAAAAAAGTGTGCAGAAAAAAAAAATTGTTTGTAGAACCAAACTCAGATATCACACTGACTTTGGAATTAACAGATAAATAATTTAAAATAACGATTAATCATATGTTAGGAACTCTCATGAAAATAATGGACAACATGCAAGAAAAGAGGAGTCATGTAAGTATCGCGGCATTTGAACCAGAATGCCTCCATCTTGAACAGGGACTGGGTCAAATGAGGCTGAGATCTGCTTTGGTGCATTACCAGGAGTTAGGCATTCTTACTCACAAGATGTTTATGAATAAGGGAACAGATTAATATGTTTATTAAACAGACCCACACCTAAAAGACTCAGGGAATGTCCTGATGTCCCGTTATCTTAAAGGCAAAAGCATTCTTCATTTAAGAGTAAGTTTCACTTTAAAGATAACCATATAGAGTCTTGTAAAAGTCAGTAGTTACACAAAGATGAACAATACTTTGTCAGGAGTCCTTGTAACAGAACACACCTCCCCTATGTTTTTTTTTTTTTTTTTTCTTTCGCTTTATTATCTTATATATAAACAAGCATTGAACCTAATAAAATGGGAGCGTTCCTCTTCTTGCTTTTGGGAATGCCCTGCTCTGGGCATGTAGTACCCATTATTTTGGCTCTTTACTTCTTCAGTAGATTTGCTTTCAGTTTACTCTGTGGATCCACCCTGAATTATTCCTTGCATGAGAGCCAAGAATTCTCTCTTGGGGTCTGGATAGAGACCTCTTTTCAATAACATAAGCAGAGAGATGAAGACTTTAAGAAAAATCCAAAAAGAAATGCCAGAAAATAAAAAAAAACACTGTACAATAAGTTAAGAGTTCCTTTGATGAGCACCTCAGTAGACACAACAGGAGCAAAAAAAAAAAAGAATCAGTGAGCATAAAGTTAGGTCAATAGAAATTTCTCAAACTGAAATGCAAAAAGAAAGAGAGAACGAAGTAGATTTAAGAACAGTGGGATAATTTCAAAGGGTTGTAATATATACGCAATTAATATTACAAAAAGCAAAGAGAGAACAAGGCAGAAGAATAATTAGAAGTAATAATGGTTGGCCAGGTGTTGTGGCTCAGGCCTGTAATCCCAGCACTTCGGGAGGCCGAGGTGGGTGGATCACTTGAGGCTAAGAGTTCAAGACCAGCATGGCCAACATGGCAAAACCCTATCTCTACTAAAAATACAAAAATTAACCGAGCTTTGTGGTGTGTGCCTGTAATCCCAGCTACTAGGGAGGCTGAGGCAGGAAAATCGCTTGAACCCAGGAGGTGGAGGTTGCAGTGAGCCGAGAAAACGCCACTGTACTCCAGCCTGGACGACAGCTCAGTCTCAAAAAACAACAACAACAACAACAACAACAACAACAAAAACTAGTAATAATGGATAATGGCAGGAGATTTTTCAATATGAATGACAATCACCAAACCACAAATACAGGAAGGCCAGAAAACAACAAACATTAAAAACCAGTCCCCTAAAAATAAAAACAAAAGGACACACAGGCAAACATACTCAGGCTGTAGAAAATCAAAAACAACGGGAAAATTGACAGGAAAAACTATTTACTATGTAAGATGAAAATAAATAATTTAAAATCTAAATTGTTAGAACTTTACAATATTTTGAGCCTTAATACGATTATGGGACCTCAGTCAACTAAACACGCAGCTATAATCATTGTTTACCTTATAGATTAGCCTTGTTCTTTACATACATTGTTTTGTAAAATGTTAAAGACTAAAGAATGCCAGGGAAGACATCTTCCCCTCTTATTGTTAATCTTCATTATAAATTAACTTTCCTCTTACTCCTTTGACTCAAAGACTTTATGACTAGCACATTGTCTAAGAAGGAATATTAAATGCACTCTTTTAAAACAGAAAGGAAATGAACAAAAGCTGTACATAAAACAAGGTATAACAAATGAATTTGTTGTAACTCATAAGTCAGTCTTGTATAGAAAATTGTTACAATACTATTAAATTTCTACCTTTTTGGCTTAGATAAGAAAGATTTTAACGTTTAACTTCAGAGCCCTGACCCCCTTCCTTTGGAGTCTGTGCTACCTAAATATCTATTCTCAGCCTTATGCTTCAATAGAACCTTTTAAACTGGATTCTGATGCTTTTGATTATTTGAGGTAAACAAGAAGAATAAAGGTAAGAATCAAACTAGGTATCTTCTCAAAATCCATGCAAATAAGAGAATAGTCTAAAATATGTATTGTGTTTTGGAAAAGAAAAGATTTTATCATCTCATAGTAAATGAAATTATCTTTCAAAAGTAAAAGAAAAGTAAATTTTATTTTAAGCAAAAAAATATAAGTAAAGGTTATTAGCAAATCTGCCCTGCAAGAAATGTTAAAACATTTTCTTCAGACATCAGAAAAATGATACAGGCCAGAGACTTGGATCTGCATAAAGGAAAGAGGAACATCCCTATTTAATAGGGAATGTTAAATAAAATATTTTATTTATCTTATTTGTATTTAATAAAAAATAATTTTTGAGGTAATAATATAACAATGTATGGAGTGTTTATAGTATGTGGATAAAGTGAAATAAAGAAAAATGTTCCAAGGAATAGGAAGGAAACACTGAAGATAGTCTGTTATAAGGTATCTATATTACACTTCAAACAAAATAGTGCTAGGTGAAGGTGGTCTTATATTAGTTCAAATATATATTATAAAATCTAGGGAAGAAAGTAAAACAAATTATAAAGAAGATAACTAATACACAAGGAGACAAAACAAAATGAAATCATACAAAATGTTCAGATAAAATCAAAAAGTTGTGGGACAGGCAAAAACAAATGCAATGAATGAATTAGAAATGTGGTTGATACTAATCTGATTACTTTAATGATTATTTTGAAGGGAAATAATCTAAATATCACAATTGAAATGCAAATATTGCCAGAGTAGATAAAAAATAAGATGCATCTATACATTGTCTATGAGAAGCCAACATTAACTATAAAGAATTAGGTCAAAAGTGAAGGGATGGAGAATGATGCCTCATGTTAACGCTAATCAAAAGAACGCTGGAGCAGCTATATTAATTTCAGGGGTAAATGAACTTCAGAACAAAACAATATATTGGAGATAATGGATGCCATTATGTAATGATAAGTGGCCAATTCTCCAAGAAGACATACTGTCCTAAATGGTCATGTACCAAAAAATAGAGCATCAAAATGCATGAGACAAAAATTGATATAACTCAAAGGAAACATAGACAAGTTTACTAATATTTGGAGATTTCAACACCCCTGTTTAGTAAATAATTGATGAATCAATCAGGCAGAAAAATCATTAAGAATATAGTTGACCTGAACAGCACTATTATTTAACTTGGTATAATTAACATTTATTGACGATTATCACTGAAAAACAGCAGAACATCCGCTATTCTTAAGCTCACATAGACTAATAACCAAGATAGGCTACATTACAGACCATAAATCCATTGTAATCAGTCTACATTAATAGATATCAGACAAAACAGGTTCTTATACTAGAATGGAGAAAATCAGTAAGCATATACTATGAACTGAACAGCACTGTCAATCACCTGAATCTAATTGGCACCTATAGAATACTTCATTCTACAACAGTAGAGTATACTTTCTTTTCAAGGACATAGGGAAAATTTGCTACAATAGACCAAATTCTAGGCCATAAATCATACCTTGACAAATTTTAGAGAATAGAAATGATAACAATGTCTGTTCTCAGACCATGATGGAATTAAACTAGAAATCAGTAACAGAAAGATAGCTTCAATCCCCAAATACTTGGATAATAACACACTTCTACTAAATAACATATAGGTCAAACACATCTCAGATAAATTTAAAAATATTTCAAACTAAATGAAAATGACTATAATGAATATAACTTATCAAAATATGTGGGATGCAGCAAAATCAGTGCTTAGAGGAAAATTAATAGTATTGAATGGACATATTAGAAAAGAAAAAAGATGCAGAATTAATAATCTTCTATATTAGGAAACACTAATGCAGTACAGGAGTTGAGAGCTGAGCACCGAACCCCTGAAATTTTCCAGAAACAAAGCCAGTCAAATGAGCCCACATTATACCACAATCAAACCCTAAAGGTCATCAAATAGGATAAAGGAAGAAAAAACCCATCCAAATGTCAGCACCTTCAAAGTTTGAAGAAACCGATGAAAGCCTACAAAGATGTAAAAGAACAAGTGCAAAAACTCTGACAACTCAAAAAGCCAAGGTACCTTCTGGCTTCCAAAGGAGTGTGCTACATCTCAAGCCAGGATTCTGAACTGGGCTGAGATGTCTAAAATGACAAAAATATAATTCAAAAGCTAGATAGAAACAAAGACCATTGAGAGGCAAGAGTAGTGGAAACCCAATCCAAGTAAGCCAAGAAACGCTATCAAACAATACAGTAGCTTACAGACAAAACAGTCAGCATAGAAAAGAACATAACTGAACCGGTAGAGCTGAAAACCCACTATAAGAATTTCATAATGTACACACAGGTATTAACAGCAGAGTAGACCAAGCAGAGCAACAAATCTCAGAGCCTGAAGTCTGGCTTTCTGAAATAAGACAGCCAGACAAGAGTAGAGACAAAAGGAGGCCGGGCGCAGTGGCTCACGCCTGTAATCCCAACACTTTGGGAGGCCGAGGCGGGCGGATCACGAGGTCAGGAGATCGAGACCATCCTGGCTAACACGGTGAAACCCCGTCTCTACTAAAAATACAAAAAACTAGCCGGGCGTGGTGGCGGCGCCTGTAGTCCCAGCTACTCGGGAGGCTGAGGCAGGAGAATGGCATGAACCCGGGAGGCGGAGCTTGCAGTGAGCTGAGATCGCGCCACTGTACTCCAGCCTGGGCTACAGAGCGAGACTCCGTCTCAAAAAAAAAAAAAAAAAAAAAAAAAAAAAAGAGTAGAGACAAAAGGAAAGAATAAAACCTTCGAGATGTATGGGATTATGTAAAGAGAATAAAACTATGACTCACTGGTGTCCCCGAAGATGGGGAGAGTGTAAGAAACTTGGAATCCATATTTCAGTATATCATTCATGAGAACTTCCCCAACCTAGCTGGACAGGTCAACATTCAAATTCCGGAACTTCAGAGAACCCCCATAAGGAACTTCATAAGAAGATCAGCCCCAACACAAATAATCACTAGATTTTCCAAGGGCAAAATTACAGAAAAATTGTTAAAGGCAGCTAGAGAGAAAGGTCAGGTCAATTAAAAAGGGAACCCCATCAAACAGCAGAACTCTCAGCAGAAACGCTATAAGCAGAACAGATTGGGGGCCAATATTCAACATTCTTAAAGAAAATAAATTCCATCCAGGAATTTTACTCTAGTTAAACTAAGCTGCATAAGCCAAGGGGAAATAAGATCCACCATGATCAAATAGGCTTCATCTGCAGGATGCAAGGTTGGTTCAATATATGCAAATTAATAAATGTGATTCATCCTATAAACAGAACTAAAGACAAAAACCACATGACGATCTCAATAGATTAAGAAAAGCATTTCAATAAAATTCAACACTACTTCATGTTGAATACTTTCTATAAACTAGGTATTGAAGGGACATACCGCAAAATAATAAGAATCATCTATGAAAAACCCACAGCCAATATCATACTGAATGGGCAAAAACCGGAAGCATTCCTCTTGAAAAGTGACACAAAATAAGGATTCCCACTCTCACCACTTTTTTCAACATATTGGAAGTCCTGGCAAGAGCAGTCAGCAAAAGAAAGAAAGGAAAGCATCCAGATAGGAAGTGAGGTAGTCAAACTATCCCTGTTTGCAGACAACATGATCCTATAGATGGAAAATCCCACAGTCTCAGCCCAAAAGTTTCTTTAACTGATAAATAACATCAGCAATCTCAGAATACTGAATCAATGTACAAAAATTACTACAATTTCTATACCCCCAAAACAGTCAAACCGAGATCCAAATCAGGAACACAATCCCATTCACAATTACCATAAAAAGAATAAAATACCTAGAAATACAGCTAATCAGGGAGGTGAAAGATCTCTACTATGAAAATTACAAAACACTGCTCAAAGATATCAGAGATAACACAAACAAATGAAAAATATCTGATGCTCAGAGAGATGAAGAATTAATAGCATTAAAACGGCCATACTTTTCTAAGCAATTTATGGATTAATGCTATTCCTATCAAACTACAAATGACATTCTTCACAGAAATAGAAAAACTATTTAAAAAATTCGTATGGAACCAAAAAAGAGCCAAAATAGTCAAGGCAATCCTAAGCAAAAAGAAGAAAACTGGAGACATCACACTACCCAACTTCCAACATTACCACAGGGCCACAGTAAACAAAACAGCATGGTATTGGAACAAAAACAGACACATAAACCAATAGAACAGAATAGACATCCCAGACAGAGGCCACACACCTACAACTATCTGATCTTCAAAAAAAGCAACGCTTTTTGCTTATGAAAATAAGCAATGGAGAAAGGACTTCCTATTCAATAAATGGTGCTGAGATAACTAGCTAGCCATATGCAGAAGACTGAAACTGGACTCCTTCCTTACACCATATCCAAAAACCAACTCAAGATGAATTAAACCCAAAACTACAAAAATCCTACAAGACAACCTAGGTAATACCATTCTGGACATAGAAATGGGCAAAGATTTCATGACGAAGACAACAGAAACAATTGGAACAATAGCAAAAATTGACAAATGGGATCTAATTAAACTAAAAAAACTTCTGCACAGCAAAATAAACTATCGACAGAGCAAACAGACAAAACATAGAATGGGAAATTTTTTGCAAACTATGCATCTGACAAACTTATTTACAAGGAAAAAACAACCCCATTAAAAATTGGTCAAAAGACATGAAAGACACTTTTCAAAAGAGAACATACATGTGGCCAACATACATATGAAAAAAAAAAGCTCAAGATCACTGATCATTACAGAAATGTAAATCATAACCACAATGAAATACCATCTCACACCCAGCAGAATGGCTACTATTAAAAAGTCAAAAAATAACAGATGCTGGCAAGGTTGCGGAGATAAAAGAATGTTTATACACTGTTGGTGGGAGCGTAAATTAGTTCAACCATTGTGAAAGACAGTGTGGCAATTCCTAAAAGACATAAAAACAGAACTATTATATTTGACATAGCAATCCAATTACTGGGTATATACCCAAAGGAATATAAATCTTCCATCATACAAACACATGCACACATATGTTCATTGCAGCACTGTTCACAATAGCGAAGATATGAAATCAAACTAAATGCCTATCAGTGGAAGACTGGATAAAGAATATGTAGCACATATACACCATGGAAATATATGCAGTCAAAAAAACAACAACAACAAGAAAAAGAATGAGATTATGTCCTTTGCAAGAACATGCATGGAGCAGGAGACCATTTTCCTTAGCAAATTAAGGCAGCATGAGAAAACCACACACCAAATTTTCTCACTTTTAAGTGTGAGCTAAATGATGAGAATACATGGACACATAGAGTAGAACAACAGACACTGAAACATATCAGTAAGCGAAGTGTGGAAGAAGCAAGAAGAGCAGGAAGGATAACTAATGGGTACTAGGCTTAACATCTGGATAACAAAATGATATGTAAAGCAAACCCCCACAATACAAGTTTACTTACATAATGAACCTGCAAATGTACCCCTGAACTTAAAATAAAATTTAAAAACAATCCGAAGTAAACAAAAGAAAAATAATTAAAAATTAGAACATTAAAAATCAATAACAAGAGAAACTTTAGAAAATTCAGAAATATATGTAAATTAAACACGTTTGTGACAACCAATGATTCAATGAAAAATTAAAAGTTGTATAATATCTTGAAAGAAACAAAAATAGATACATAGCGTACCAAACTTATTATGCCAAAGTATTGCCTTCCACAAAAGCAGCTCAAAAAGGTAAGTTTATAGCTGTAAAAGCCTAAATCAAACAAGAAGCTCTTAAATTAACAAAGCTATGTTTTAAGATTTTTTTTTTTTTTTAAAGAACAAACGAATCGCAGCTTTAGGAGAAGGAAATAAATAATGGAGTTCAGAGCATAACTAAATGAAATATAGACTATTAAAAGAACAACAAAATTACAAGGTTTTTTGTTTTTGTTTTTGTTTTTTGAAAAGATAAAATTGGCAAACTTAGCTAGACTAAGAAAAATGAGAGAAGACAAATAAATAGAATCAGGAATGAAAGAAGACATATAACTGATACAAGAAATACAAAAGATAATGAGTGACTGGGCACAGTGGCTCACTCCTATGATTCCAGCACTTTGGGAGGCTGAGGCGGGCAGATCACAAGGTCAGGGGATCGAGACCATCCTGCTAACATGGTGAAACCCTGTCTCTACTAAAAATACAAAAAAAAAAAAAAAAAAAATTAGCCGGGCGTGGTGGTGGGCGCCTGTAATCCCAACTACTGGGAGGCTGAGGCAGGAGAATGGCGTGAACCCGGGAGGCGGAGCTTGCAGTGAGCCAAGACTGCACCACGGCTGCACTCCAGCCTGGGCGACAGTGCGAGACTCCGTCTCAAAGAAAAAAAAAAAAAAAAGAAGAAACAAAAAAAGATGAGTACTTATTATGAACAATTATATGCCAACACACTGGATAACCTGGAATAAATGGATAAAATATGAATACACCAATAATGAGCAAAGAGATTAAGTCAGTAATAAAATGTCTCATCAGAAATAAGCCTAAGGGCCGAGCACGGTGGCTCATGCCTGTAATCCCAGCACTTTGGGAGGCCGAGGCAGGCAGATCACGAGGTCAGGAGTTCGAGACCATCCTGGCTAACACAGTGAAACCCCATCTCTACTAAAAATACAAAAAAAATCAGCCGAGCGCGGTGGCAGGTGCCAGTAGTCCCAGCTACTTGGGAGACTGAGGCAGGAGTAAGGCATGAACCCAGGAGAGGGAGCTTGCCATGAGCTGAGATCGCGCTACTGCAATGCAGCTTGGAAAATAGAGCAAGACTCTGTCTCAAAAGAAAAAAAAAAAAAAAAAAAAAAAGCCTAAGATCTAATGACCTCACAATTGAATTCTGCCAAACGTTTACAGAATAACAGTCCTTCACAAATTCTGCCAACAGATTAAAAAGGAGGGAATACTTTCTCTCTCTCTCTCTCTCTCTCTCTCTCTCTCTCTCTCTCTCTCTCTTTTTAGATGGAGCCTTGCTCCTGTCACATAGGCTGGAGTGCAATGGCGCGATATCGGCTCACTGCAACCTCTGCCTTCTGGGTTCAAGCGATTCTCTTGCCTCAGCCTCCTAAGTAGCTGAGTTTACAGATGCCAGCCACCACGCTTGGCTAATTTTTTATTTTTAGTAGAGATGGGGTTTCACCATGTTGGCCAGGCTAGAGGAGGGAACACTTTCAAACTCTTTTGAAGAGACAAGCATTATCCTGATACCAAAGCCAGGCAAGGACAATACAATAAAGAAAAAATGCAGAACAATATCTTTGAAGAACATAGATGAAAAACTTTTTAAAAATTTTTTTAATTTATTTATTATTATTATATTTTAAGTTGTAGGGTACATGTGCATAACGTGCAGGTTTGTTATATATGTATACTTGGGCCATGTTGGTGTGCTGCACCCATCAACTCGTCATTTACATCAGGTATAACTCCCAATGCAATCCCTCCCCCCTCCCCCCTCAACATGATAGGCCCCGGTGTGTGATGTTCCCCTTCCTGATTCCAAGTGATCTCATTGTTCAGTTCCCACCTATGAGTGAGAACATGCGGTGTTTGGTTTTCTGTTCTTGTGATAGTTTGCTAAGAATGATGGTTTCCAGCTGCATCCATGTCCCTACAAAGGACACAAACTCATCCTTTTTGATGGCTGCAAAGTATTCCATGGTGTATATGTGCCACATTTTCTTAATTCAATCTGTCACTGATGGACATTTGGGTTGATTCCAAGTCTTTGCTATTGTGAATAGTGCTGCAATAAACATACGTGTGCATGTGTCTTTATAGCAGCATAATTTATAATCCTTTGGGTATATACCCAGTAATGGGATGGCTGGGTCATATGGTACATCTAGTTCTAGATCCTTGAGGAATCGCCATACTGTTTTCCATAATGGTTGAACTAGTTTACAATCCCACCAACAGTGTAAAAGTGTTCCTATTTCTCCACATCCTCTCCAGCACCTGTTGTTTCCTGACTTTTTAATGATCGCCATTCTAACTGGTGTGAGATGGTATCTCATTGTGGTTTTGATTTGCATTTCTCTGATGGCCAGTGACGATGAGCATATTTTCATGTGTCTGTTGGCTGTATGAATGTCTTCTTTTGAGAAATGTCTGTTCATATCCTTTGCCCACTTTTTGATGGGGTTGTTTGTTTTTTTCTTGTAAATTTGTTTGAGTTCTTTGTAGGTTCTGGATATTAGCCCTTTGTCAGATGAGTAGATTGCAAAAATGTTCTCCCATTCTGTAGGTTGCCTGTTCACTCTGATGGTAGTTTCTTTTGCTGTGCAGAAGCTCTTTAGTTTAATGAGATCCCATTTGTCAATTTTGGCTTTTGCTGCCGTTGCTTTTGGTGTTTTAGACATGAAGTCTTTGCCCATGCCTATGTCCTGAATGGTACTACCTAGGTTTTCCTCTAGGATTTTTATGGTATTAGGTCTAACATTTAAGTCTCTAATCCATCTTGAATTAATTTTCGTATAAGGAGTAAGGAAAGGATCCAGTTTCAGCTTTCTACTTATGGCTAGCCAATTTTCCCAGCACCATTTATTAAATAGGGAATCCTTTCCCCATTTCTTGTTTCTCTCAGGTTTGTCAAAGATCAGATGGCTGTAGATGTGTGGTATTATTTCTGAGGACTCTGTTCTGTTCCATTGGTCTATATCTCTGTTTTGGTACCAGTACCATGCTGTTTTGGTTACTGTAGCCTTGTAGTATAGTTTGAAGTCAGGTAGCGTGATGCCTGCAGCTTTGTTCTTTTGACTTAGGATTGTCTTGGAGATGCGGGCTCTTTTTTGGTTCCAAATGAACTTTAAAGCAGTTTTTTCCAATTCTGTGAAGAAATTCATTGGTAGCTTGATGGGGATGGCATTGAATCTATAAATTACCTTGGGCAGTATGGCCATTTTCACGATATTGATTCTTCCTATCCATGAGCATGGTATGTTCTTCCATTTGTTTGTGTCCTCTTTGATTTCACTGAGCAGTGGTTTGTAGTTCTCCTTGAAGAGGTCCTTTACATCCCTTGTAAGTTGGATTCCTAGGTATTTTATTCTCTTTGAAGCAATTGTGAATGGAAGTTCATTCCTGATTTGGCTCTCTGTTTGTCTGTTACTGGTGTATAAGAATGCTTGTGATTTTGGCACATTAATTTTGTATCCTGAGACTTTGCTGAAGTTGCTTATCAGCTTAAGGAGATTTTGGGCTGAGACAGTGGGGTTTTCTAAATATACGATCATGTCATCTGCAAACAGGGACAATTTGACTTCTTCTTTTCCTAACTGAATACCCTTGATTTCTTTCTCTTGCCTAATTGCCCTAGCCAGAACTTCCAACACTATGTTGAATAGGAGTGGTGAGAGAGGGCATCCCTGTTTTGTGCCAGTTTTCAAAGGGAATTTTTCCAGTTTTTGCCCTTTCAGTATGATATTGGCTGTGGGTTTGTCATAAATAGCTCCTATTATTTTGAGGTATGTTCCATCGATACCAAATTTATTGAGCGTTTTTAGCATGAAGGGCTGTTGAATTTTGTCAAAAGCCTTTTCTGCATCTATTGACATAATCATGTGGTTCTTGTCTTTGGTTCTGTTTATATGCTGGATTATGTTTATTGATTTGCGAATGTTGAACCAGCCTTGCATCCCAGGGATGTAGCCCACTTGATCATGGTGGATAAGCTTTTTGATGTGTTGCTGAATCCGGTTTGCCAGTATTTGATTGAGGATTTTTGCATCGATGTTCATCAGGGATATTGGTCTAAAATTCTCTTTTTTTGTTGTGTCTCTGCCAGGCTTTGGTATCAGGATGATGTTGGCCTCATAAAATGAGTTAGGGAGGATTCCCTCTTTTTCTATTGATTGGAATAGTTTCAGAAGGAATGGTACCAACTCCTCCTTGTACCTCTGGTAGAATTCAGCTGTGAATCCATCTGGTCCTGGACTTTTTTTGGTTGGTAGGCTATTAATTATTGCCTCAATTTCAGAGCCTGCTATTGGTCTATTCAGGGATTCAACTTCTTCCTGGTTTAGTCTTGGAAGAGTGTAAGTGTCCAGGAAATTATCCATTTCTTCTAGATTTTCCAGTTTATTTGCATAGAGGTGTTTATAGTATTCCCTGATGGTAGTTTGTATTTCTGTGGGGTCGGTGGTGATATCCCCTTTATCAATTTTAATTGCATCTATTTGATTCCTCTCTGTTTTCTTCTTTATTAGTCTTGCTAGCGGTCTGTCAATTTTGTTGATCTTTTCAAAAAACCAACTCCTGGATTCATTGATTTTTTGGAGGTTTTTTGTGTCTCTATCTCCTTCAGTTCTGCTCTGATCTTAGTTATTTCTTGCCTTCTACTAGCTTTCTAATGTGTTTGCTCTTGCTTCTCTAGTTCTTTTAATTGCGATGTTAGAGTGTCAATTTTAGATCTTTCCTGCTTTCTCTTGTGGGCATTTAGTGCTATAAATTTCCCTCTACACACTGCTTTAAATGTGTCTCAGAGATTCTGGTATGTTGTATCTTTGTTCTCATTGGTTTCAAAGAACATCTTTATTTCTGCCTTCATTTCGTTATGTACCCAGTAGTCATTCAGGAGCAGGTTGTTCAGTTTCCATGTAGTTGAGCGGTTTTGATTGAGTTTCTTAGTCCTGAGTTCTAGTTTGATTGCACTGTGGTCTGAGAGACAGTTTGTTATAATTTCTGTTCTTGTACATTTGCTGAGGAGTGCTTTACTTCCAATTACGTGGTCGATTTTGGAGTAAATAAGATGTGGTGCTGAGAAGAATGTATATTCTCTTGATTTGGGGTGGAGAGTTCTATAGATGTCTATTAGGCCTGCTTGCTGCAGAGATGAGTTCAATTCCTGGATATCCTTGTTAACTTTTGTCTCATTGATCTGTCTAATGTTGACAGTGGAGTGTTGAAGTCTCCCATTATTATTGTATGGGAGTCTAAGTCTCTTTGTAAGTCTCTAAGGACTTGCTTGATGAATCTGGGTGCTCCTGTATTGGGTGCATATATATTTAGGATAGTTAGCTCTTCCTGTTGAATTGATCCCTTTACCATTATGTAATGGCCTTCTTTGTCTCTTTTGATCTTTGATGGTTTAAAGTCTGTTTTATCAGAGACTAGTATTGAACCCCCGCTTTTTTTTTGTTCTCCATTTGCTTGGTAAATCTTCCTCCATCCCTTTATTTTGAGCCTATGTATGTCTCTGCATGTGAGATGGGTCTCCTGAATACAGCAGACTGATGGGTCTTGACTCTTTATCCAGTTTGCCAGTCTGTGTCTTTTAATTGGAGCATTTAGTCCATTTACATTTAAGGTTAAGATTGTTATGTGTGAACTTGATCCTGCCATCATGATATTATCTGGTTATTTTTCTCGTCAGTTGATGCAGTTTCTTCCTAGCCCCGATGGTCTTTATATTTTGGCATGTTTTTGCAATGGCTGGTACCGGTTGTTCCTTTCCATGTTGAGTGCTTCCTTCAGGGTCTCTTGTAAGGCAGGCCTAGTGGTGACAAAATCTCTAAGCATTTGCTTATCTGTAAAGGATTTTATTTCTCCTTCACTTATGAAACTTAGTTTGGCTGGATATGAAATTCTGGGTTGAAAATTCTTTTCTTTAAGAATGTTGAATATTGGCCCCCACTCTCTTCTGGCTTGGAGAGTTTCTGCCAAGAGATCTGCTGTTAGTCTGATGGGCTTCCCTTTGTGGGTAACCTGACCTTTCTCTCTGGCTGCCCTTAAGATTTTTTCCTTCATTTCAACTTTGGTGAATCTGGCAATTATGTGTCTTGGAGTTGCTCTTCTCCAGGAGTATCTTTGTGGCGTTCTCTGTATTTCCTGGATTTGAATGTTGGCCTGCCCTACTAGGTTGGGGAAGTTCTCCTGGATGATATCCTGAAGAGTGTTTTCCAACTTGGTTCCATTTTCCCCCTCACTTTCAGGCACCTCAATCAGACGTAGATTTGGTCTTTTTACATAATCCCATACTTCTTGCAGGCTTTGTTCATTTCTTTTTCTTCTTTTTTCTTTTGGTTTCTCTTCTCGCTTCATTTCATTCATTTGATCCTCAATCGCAGATACTCTTTCTTCCAGTTGATCGAGTCGGTTACTGAAGCTTGTGCATTTGTCACGTATTTCTCGTGTCATGGTTTTCATCTCTTTCATTTCGTTTAGGACCTTCTCTGCATTAATTACTCTAGCCATCAATTCTTCCACTTTGTTTTCAAGATTTTTAGTTTCTTTGTGCTGGGTACGTAATTCCTCCTTTAGCTCTGAGAAATTTGATGGACTGAAGCCTTCTTCTCTCATCTCGTCAAAGTCATTCTCCGTCCAGCTTTGATCCGTTGCTGGCGATGAGCTGTGCTCCTTTGCCGGGGGAGATGCGCTCTTATTTTTTGAATTTCCAGCTTTTCTGCCCTGCTTTTTCCCCATCTTTGTGGTTTTATCTGCCTCTGGTCTTTGATGATGGTGATGTACTGATGGGGTTTTGGTGTAGGTGTCCTTCCTGTTTGATAGTTTTCCTTCTAACAGTCAGGACCCTCAGTTGTAGGTCTGTTGGAGATTGCTTGAGGTCCACTCCAGACCCTGTTTGCCTGGGTATCAGCAGCAGAGGCTGCAGAAGATAGAATATTTCTGAACAGCGAGTGTACCTGTCTGATTCTTGCTTTGGAAGCTTCCTCTCAGGGGTGTACCCCACCCTGTGAGGTGTGGGGTGTCAGACTGCCCCTAGTGGGGGATGTCTCCCAGTTAGGCTACTCAGGGGTCAGGGACCCACTTGACCAGGGAGTCTGTCCCTTCTCAGATCTCAACCTCCGTGTTGGGAGATCCACTGCTCTCTTCAAAGCTGTCAGACAGAGTCGTTTGCGTCTGCAGAGGTTTTGGCTGCGTTTGTTATTGCCCTGTCCCCAGAGGTGGAGTCTACAGAGACAGGCAGGTTTCCTTGAGCTGCTGTGAGCTCCACCCAGTTCGAGCTTCCCAGCAGCTTTGTTTACCTACTTAAGCCTCAGCAATGGCGGGCGCCCCTCCCCCAGCCTGGCTGCTGCCTTGCCGGTAGATCACAGACTGGTGTGCTAGCAATGAGGGAGGCTCCGTGGGTGTGGACCCTCCCGGCCAGGTGTGGGATATGATCTCCTGGTGTGCCTGTTTGCTTAAAGCACAGTATTGGGGTGGGAGTTACCGGATTTTCCAGGTGTTGTGTGTCTCAGTTCCCCTGGCTAGGAAAAGGGATTCCCTTCCCCCTTGCGCTTCCCAGGTGAGGCAATGCCTCGCCCTGCTTCAGCTCTCGCTGGTCGGGCTGCAGCAGCTGACCAGCACCGATCGTCCGGCACTCCCCAGTGAGATGAACCCAGTACCTCAGTTGGAAATGCAGAAATCACCGGTCTTCTGTGTCGCTCGCGCTGGGAGTTGGAGACTGGATCTGTTCCTATTCGGCCATCTTGCTCCGCCCAAAACTTCTTAGCAGTATACTAGTACACTGAATTCAACAACACATTAAAAGAGTTATTCACCATGATCTAGTGTGATTCATTCCCGCAAGAATGGTTCAACATAGGCAAATTAATAGATGTGACACATATATTAACATAGTGAAGGACAAAAACACATGATCATGTAATTTGATGCAGAAAAATGATTTTGACAAAATTCAACATCATTTTATAATAAAAACTCAACAAATTAGATATAGACGAAATGTACCTCAACACAATAAAGGTCATATTTGAGAAACTCACAGCTACCATTATACTCAACAGTAAAAAGTTGAAATCCTTTCCACTAACATCCAGAAAAAGGCAAGCATGTCCACTCTTATCACTTCCATTCAACATAGTATTGGAAGTCCTTACCACAGCAATTAGGCAACAGAAAGAAATAAAGGCACCTAGGCTCGGCGCGGTGGCTCACGCCTGTAATCCCAGCGCTTTGGGAAGTCGAGGTGGACGGATCACGAGGTCAGGAGATCGAGACCATCCTAAATGGCTAACATGGTGAAACCCTGTGTCTAGTAAAAATAAATAAATAAATAAATAAATAAATAAATAGCCAGGCGTTGTGGAGGGCGCCTGTAGTCCCAGCTACTTGGGAGGCTGAGCTATGAGAATGGAGTGAATCTGGCAGGCGGAGTTTGCAGCGAGCTGAGATCCTGCCACTGCACTCCAGCCTGGGTTAGAGCGAGACCCCGTTTCCAAAAAAAAAAAAAAAAGAAAAAAAAGAAAGAAAGAAAAAGAAAAAGAAATAAAGGCATCTAAAAATGGAAGAAAGAAGTGAAATTCTTACTGTTTGCCAATGATGAGATTTTATATATAGAAAACCTCCAACGATTTCATCCATATAAAAAAAAATTGTTAGAAGTAAATACATTAAAGTTACAGGATAATATAAAATTAACATGTAAAAATCAGAATTTCTATATAACAGGTTTTCTGAAAAAGATATCAAAAGAGCCATCCTATTTATGATAGCTATAAAAACTAAAATACTTAGAAATAAATTTAACCAAGTAAATGAAAAACATGCACACTGAAAACTATAGAAAGTTAGTGAAATAAATTGAAGAAAACAATGGAAAGATATCTTGTGTCTATACTGGAAGAGTTAATGTTAAAATGTCCATATTACCCAAAGTGATCTACATATTCAATGCAGTCACTATCAAAATTCCAATGTCATTTTTCGTAAAAATAGAAAAAAATCCTACAATTCATGTGGAACAACAAAATAAGCTAAAATAGTCAACGCAACCATGAGTAAAAAGAATAAAGCTGGAAGTATCATACTACTTGATTTCAAACTATAACACAAAGTAATATTAATTAAAACAGCAATGTACTGGCATAAAAGTAGACATACTGACTAATGGAGCAAAATAGAAAGCCTAGAAATAAACTGAACATAAAGAGTCATCTGACTTTAAACAAAGGTACCAAGAATACACACAAAAAAGGGCAATATCTTCAATAAATGATTTTGAGAAAACTGGATATTCACACACAGAAAAATAAAATTGAACCCTTATCTCAAACCATACACAAAAATCAATTCAAAATGGATTATAAAGACTTTTAAAAAGATGTGAAATGGCAAAACTACTAGAGAAAAACTTAGGGGGAAACTGCACAACTGTGGTCTAGGCAATGATTTTCTGGATTTGACTCCAAAACACTGGCAAACAAAGCAAAAATAGACAAATGGGATTAAAACAAAATAAAAAGCTTTTGCACAACAAATAAAACAACTAATTCAAGAAACAACCTATGGATTGGGAGAAAATATTTGTAAGCTATAGATCTGATAAGAGGTCAATATCCAAAACATATAAGATTATCAAACTACTCAATAAAAAGAAAACAAATAATCATATTAAAAATTGTCAAGGAAAGTGGACAAAATAGGTATTACTCAAAAGAAGACATTCAGATGTCAAGAGATATATGAAGAAGGCTCAATATTATTAATCATTAAAGAAATGCAAATTAATTATGCTATTCCTGATGAGATACCATCTGACAACTTTCAGAATGGCTATTATCAAAAGGATGAACAATAACAAGTGTTGGTAAGATGTGATGAAAAGGAAACTGTTGTAAATTATTGGTGGAAATGCAAATTAGTGCAGTTATTATAAAAAACTGTATGGAAGTTCATCAAAAAACTGAAAATGAATTATGATATGATCCAGCACTCCTACTTCTGGGCAATGACTCCAAAGATTTGAAATCACTGTGTCAAAGATATGTCTGCACTCCCATATTCATTGCAGCACTATTGGCAATAGAAACGTTATGGAGTCAACCTAAGTGTCCATGAACAGAAGAATGAACACAGAAAATATGGTATTTGTACACAATGAAATTTTATTTGACCTTAAAATAGAATATATTTCTGTCACTTGTGATAACATGAATGGAACTGGTAACCATTATTCTAAGTGAAGTAATCCAGGCACAGAAAGACAAATCCTACATGTTCTCACTTAATGAAATCTACAGTGATTTAATTTATAGCAGCAGAGAGTAGAATAGTGCTTACAAGAGGCTGAGGGGCGGGGAAAATGGGAAGATGATGATTAAAGGAGATAAGGCCTCATTTAGATGAGAAGAATAGGGTGTTTTTTTATTTTTATTTTTATTTTTTTGAGATCTATTGCACAGGGTGATGAATGTAGTTGGTCCTCTGTATCTGTGAGCTCCATTTATAGAATCAGCCAATCATGGATCAAATGTATTTTGGTGAAAAAAGCAACAAAATATAAGAGGACACCAATAACAAACAATAGAAACGTTAAAATATAGTGTAACAACTATTTGCATAGCATTTACATTGTATTAGATATTGTAAATAATCTTAAAATAATTTAAAGCATATGGAAGGATTTACATAACTTATATGCAAATACTATACCTTTTTATACAAGGAATTTGGGCATCCATAGATTTTGGTATCTGTCAGGGATCCTAGAGCCAATCCCCTTCAGATACCAAGGAACAAGTGTTTTGTACATTTCTAAATCACTGAGTTAATTTCAAATGTACTTACCACAAAAAAATAATAAATATTTGAAGTGATGGATTTGCTAATTAGCTTGACTTAAGAATTCCACATTATATTCATTAATAATGACATTGCTTTTTATTCCATTAGTATATTCAACTATAAATTTTCAATTTACAACAAAAATAAAAAATGATCAGAAATCAATGGGATTGAAAACAAGAAATTAACACATAAATGAAACAAAAAAGGTTCTTTGAATATATCATTGAAAGTATTAAATCTCTAGCTTGGCAATACAAGAAAAAGAGAAGAAACAAATTACTAATAACCAAAATAAGAGAGTGGTCATCACTTCTGATCCTGCAGACATTAAGTGATAATAATATAGAGTCTAGGCCCACAATTTTCATAACTTAAATATATCTCCTTCCCCAAATTCACTACCCTCTTGTAAACATAAAAAAAAATCAGAAAATTTTTAATTGATGGGCATTTGATACAATACCTGATTAGTAATACACTAAACTTACAAAGTATCAAAAATAAGGCCCATATGAGAAAGTCTTATAGCCAAGAGAAGCTTAAAAAGACATAACACTAAATATAATTCAGTGCACTTAAATGGGATCTTGGAAGAGAATGAGTATAGTAGGTTAAAATCAAAGAAATCTAAAGAAAGCATGGACTTCAGTTGATGATTTAAACAATAATACTCCTTAAAATGGCAGAATCAAAATAGTCAAATAAAATACAAAATAATTTTTAAAATGTAAGAGTAATGAGACATTAAGTAGTATAATCCAGTATAGAAATATAGGATCTGAAATATTAGTAGCTTCCCTATAATATGATATCAAATGAGAGTTCTATTTACAAATTGATCAATAATATACTACTTAAATACTGATGCAGAAAATAACAGATTAGGGAAAGGCTTATATATGAGTTCATTTACTCAGAAAATTATTAGTATAAGGTGATTAAAATGTCTTATGAAGAAGAGATACAAACCTAACAAAATGTGGTAATGTCTTTGAATGCATTGCAAGACTTCTTCGTTCTCACAATTCGTTTTCATGTAAGTAGTTGTTCAGGATTGTCAGAACAATAGGCACAAACCAAGTTAATACGGTTGTGGAGAAATGATCCACCAAAGCCATGGCAAAATTGGGACAATTAAACTAAGAAAAAGTTGAAATCAGGAATTGTGTCAGTTAACAACTTTTCAAATTCAATTAAAGATTAAGGCATGAGCCATACTCAGAGGTATTTCCCAAATCTGAAATTATTGCACATGGAAATGTGAGTGACATTTCTAGATTGGCTAGAAAACTCTCATAAATGATATTTTTATTTTCATGTCTGAGGTCCAATTTTGACAGTACTATAGTATTTAAAATCCATGACTTAAAAGGGGCTATTTGATAAAATATCAGAACGGACGGAACAAACTGTAGCTATAAAAGAAATTAGACTAAGAATAAGTCATATCCATAGACCATTGTATTAAAGTTATATTGAAATCTCTGCCACCTCCTTCTCAATGTAAGGTTACTTAGAAAATATATAAAAGATGAAATTTAAAACAAGATGCTGTAGAGAGCATATCATTTGGATTTAAAACAAATGAAATAAAATAAAGCCAAGATTAGTTGCCTATATAATGGGCATGCTCTGGAGGTAAGTGGAGTCATTTCCTTTTAAAGGCTTACTAGCTGAATCTCCAAAACAAATGTGCATGCATATACTTTATACTGTATATATGTATAACACATCCAGTTGAACCTTTAATAACACAGATCAGAAAAAGCAGAAAAGGCACCAAAGGAAAAAGGGAAGTAATTACATCACCTAAAGCATAGCAACTACAGTCCTCTCTTCTGGAGCTGCCAATGGAGCCAAAAGTGAGAGTTATAGCAACCAGTCTGTGTTCTATTTGTATTCAACCAGTGCCCAGAGATGTTTGTAAATGAGGTGAATCAAACCTTTATCCATATAGGACCCAAACACTTACTGATCCTATCTCTTTTGGGTTGTTGCCATTTTCCAGTGACCATGGTTATTGAAAAAGGAAACACAAGGAAGAAACTCAGTGAATCTCCAGTCTCCAAGACATGAGCCTTTCTCTTTTCCAGTATAGCAAATTCTCAATTTTTCATGGTATTTAAGATACACAACACTGGCCAGTACAGTGTCCCATTTCTTTGACTGAGTGTAATAATATGAAGAATGTAAAATAGAAAAGAGTAAACATTGACTTTAAATTCAAAAAACCATGATTATGTTCTATGGTGACATTAAACCTACTTTGGGCCCTAGGAATTCAAAACTCACCAATCCAAGGTTTGTGCTGATAGGAAATCAAAACTCTTTCTGTGTTTTATTTGGTATAATAGGTGAAAGAGAGCACCTCCAAATTTATCTGTCATTGGGAAGCCTGTATATAATGTCCATGGGAGAAATGGCAAGACATTCTAGCCAACAATTTAAATTTTTTGCCAAATAATATACGACAACACTTAATCATGTAGGGAATTGTTTTCCCTTACTCTTAGTACTGTAACCAAATTTTTCATTGACCAATCATCTTTCATTCAGGTGGACTGCACCTGATAATAGAGCATGAGGTAATTTTATGGGTATTATACATGTTATGAATTTCACGGGTATTAACTGTTTGTGGCATTTCTTTCTCTTTTTTTCTCCTTTCCTCTATTTGTGGAATTTCTTATTTTCCCCCCAGCTTTATTGAGGTATCATTTACAAATAAAATGTTGTAAGTTTATGGTATACACCATGATGATTTTTATATTACTACATAGTGTAAAATGATTACCACAATTAAGTTAGTAAACACATCCATAACTTCACATAATTATCATTTCTTTGTGATGAGAACATTTAAAAGTCTAACATGTTAGCAACTTTTAAGTATGTGATTCAGTATTCTTAACTATAGTTATCATGGCATATATTAGATTCTCAGACATTATTCATCTTATAAGTGAAAATTTATATCCTTTGACCAAAATATAACTGTTCTTCCCAACCACAAGCCTCTGGTGAGAAACATTCTACTCTGTTTCTACGAGTTAGACTTTTTTAGAGTCTACATATAAGTGAGATCATGTAGTATTTTTATTTCTCTAACTAATTTCACTTAGAATAATGTGCTCAGTGAATCTCCATACTTATTCATGTTTGTTGCAAATGGCTGGATTTACTTTTCTTAACTGAATAATCACACACATGTGTGCATATATATGTATATATATGTGTATAAATACACACACATACATATACATTAAATACATTTTATTTTCTTTATCCACTCATCCATTGACAGACACCTAAGTTGTTTTCATGTCTTGGCTATACTGAACAATGCTGTAATCCACATGAGAGTGCAGATATCTCTTCAAAATTGTTATTTATTTCCTTTAGATATATACTTACAAGCTGAATTGGTAGATCATATGGTAGTTCTATTTTTTTAATTTTTTAAGAAATCGTCATACTGTTTTCTATAATAACTGCATCAAATTATATTTCCACCAACAGTGCACAAGGGTTCCTTTTTCTTCACATCCTCACTAACATTTATCTCTTGACTTTTTAAGAATTTGCATGCACATAGGTGTGAAGTAATAATTCAGTGTTGTTTTAATTCACAATTCCTTGATAAGTCACAATAATAAGGAAATCTTGTACCTGTTGGCTATTTGTAGGTGTTTTTTAGAAAAAAAATGCCTATGCAGGTAGTTTGCTCTTCTTTTAACTGGATCACCTGTTTTTCTGCAATTGAGTTGGATGAGTTGTTTATATATTTGGGATATTAAGAGTTTATTAGATATGTGATTTGCAAATATTTCTTTCCATGCACTGTAGTGAAAAACTGAACACTTTGCCTGTAAAATCCAGAACAAAGCAAGGACACTCACTCTCACCCTTATAATCTACACAATACTGGAAATCCTAGCCAAAACAATTAGGCAAGCAAAAAAAAAAAACGAAAAAAAGAAAAAAGTTAAAGGACTCCATATTGCAAAGAAAGAAGCAAAATTGCTTCTGTTTGCAGATGATATAATCTTACATATTTTAATGCATTCTAAAGAATACATGTAAAAATCTGTTAAAACGAACAAATTTAGTAAAGCTGCAAGACATAAAATACGTTTCATTTCTATATGGTAACAATTAACTATTTGAAAAAGCAATTAATAGAAGATTACTATTTATAATAGCATCAAAAATAATAAAATACTTAGGAATAAATTTAGTGAAAGATATAAAAGAGTTGTAAGTGAAATCTAAACAATATTAATAAAATAAATGGAAGAAGAAACAAATAAATTGAAAGATATCTCTTTATGGACTAGAAGAATTAATATTGCTAAAATGCCTGAATCACCCAAAGTCTTCAGTAGATGCAGTACAATTCCTATAAAAGTTACAATGGCATTTTTTACAGAAACAGAAAAAGAATCCTAAAAATTTGTATGGAAACACAAAAGACTTCCAATAGCCAAAGCCATCTTGAGAAAGAGCAAAGCTGGGAGCATCACATTACCTGATTTCCAAATACATACAAAGCTATCAAAATCAAACACTATGGTACTGGCATAAAAAATATTTGCATATACACTCAACTAATATTTAAAGAAGGTGCTGAGAATACACAATGAGAAAAATATAGTCTCTTCAATAAGTGGTGTTGGGAAAACTGGATATCCAGAAACAAACAAACAAACCAAAGAATTGAAATTGTATCCTATCTTAAACCCTTCACAAAACTTACCTCCAAATGGAGTAAAGAATTAATGTAAGTTCTGCTCCATGAAATTTGTAGAATAAAAATCAGGAATAAGCCTCTTGACATTGTCTTGGTTGAGACATTTTTCAGGTTCAAATTACTTGGAAATCTTCTATTTGATTATTTATTATTTATTTATTTATTTATTCATTCATTCAATTTTAAGTTTTGAGATACATGTGCAGGATGTGCAGGTTTCTAACATAGGTAAACATATGCCATGGTTGTTTGCTGCACCTATCAACCCATTGCCTATATATTAAGCCCTGCATGCATTAGCCATTTAGTCTGATGTTCTTCCTCCCTCTGCTTCCCTGACAGGGCCCAATGTGTGATATTCCCCTCTCTGTGTCCATGTGTTCTCATTGTTCAAGTCTCACTTATAAATGAGAGCATGCAGTATTTGGTTTTCTGTTAGTTTGCTGAGGATAATGGCTCCCAGCTCCATTCTTGTCCCTGCAAAGGATATGATCTTGTACCTTTCAATGGCTATATAGTATTCCATGGTGTACATGTATCACATTTTCTTTATCCAGTCTATTATTGATGGGCATTTGGGTTAATTTCATGTCTTTGCTAATGTAAATAATGCTGCAATGAACATATGCGGGCATGTATCTTTATAACAGAATAATTTATATTCCTTTGGGTATATGCCCAGTAACGTGATTGCCGGGTCAAATAGTATTTCTGGCTCTAGGTCTCTGAGTAATTTCCACACTGTCTTTCACAATGGTTGATCAAATTTACGTTTCTACCAACCGTCTAAAAGTGTTTCTATTTCTCCACAGCCTCACCAGCATCTGTTATTTCTTGACTTTTGAATAATCACTATTCCGACTGGTGTGCGATGGCATCCCACTGTGGTTTTCATTTGCTTTTTTTTTTTTTTTTCTGAGATGGAGTCTTGCTCTATCACCCAGGCTGGAGTGCAGTGGCGCTATCTCGGGTCACTGCAACTCCTCCTCCCGGGTTCACGCCATTCTCCTGCCTCAGCCTCCCGAGTAGCTGGGACTACAGGTGCCCGTCACCACGCCCTGCTAATTTTTTGTATTTTTAGTAGAGATGGGGCTTCACTATGTTAGCCAGGATGGTCTTGATCTCCTGACCTTGTGATCCACCCACCTTGGCCTCCGAAAATGCCAGGATTACAGGTGTGAGCCACCACGCCTGGCCTGATTTGCATTTATTTAATAATCAGTGATGTCGAGTTTTTTTTCAGTGTGTTTGTTGGCCACATAAATGTATTCTTTTGAGAAGTGTCTGTTCATGTCCTTTGCCCACTTTTTAATGGGGATGTTTGTTTTTCTCTTGTAGATTTATTTAAGTTCCTTGTAGATTCTAGATACTAGACCTCTGTCAGATGGATTGCAAAAATTTTCTCCCATTCTGTAGGTTGCCTGTTCACTCTGATGATAGTTTATTTTCTTTTTTTTCTTTTTCGAGATGGAGTCTTGCCCTGTTGTCCAAGCTGGAGTGCAGAGTGGTGTGATCTTGGCTCACTGCACCTCTGCCTCCCAGGTTCAAGTAATTCTCCTGCCTCAGACTGCTAAGTAGCTGAGATTACAGGTGCATGTAACCAACTCCAGGCTAATTTTTGTGTTTTTAGTAGAGATGGGGTTTCACCATTTTGGCCAGACTGGACTCAAACTCCTGACCTCAAGTGATCCACCCAACTCGGCCTTCCAACATGCTGGGATTACAGGCATGAGCCACCATATCCAGCAGATGATAGTTTCTTTTGTTGTGCAGAAGCTCTTTAATTAGATCCCATTTGTCAATTTTGGCTTTTGTTGCAATCACTTTTGACACTTTTCATCATGAAATATTTGCCTGTGCCTATGTCCTGAATGGTATTGCCTAGATTTTCTTCCAGGATTTTTATAGTTTTGGGTTTTACATTTAAGTCTTTAATCCATCTTGAATTAATTTTTGTATGAGGTATAACGAAGCTGTCCAGTTTCAATTTTCTGCATATGGCTATCCAGCTTTCCCAGCGCTACTTATTAAATAGAGAATCCTTTCCTCATTGCTTGCTTTTGTCAGGTTTGTTGAAGATCAGATAGTTGTAGATGTGCAGTCTTATTTCTGAGACTTCTATTCTGTTCCATTGGTCTATGCCTCTGTTTTTATACCAGTACCATGCTGTTTGGGTTACCATAGCCTTGTATTATAGTTTGAAGTCAGGTAGTGAAATGCCTTCAGGTTTGTTCTTCTTGCTTAGGACTGTCTTGGCTATATGGGCCTGTCTTTGGTTCCATATGAATTTTAAAATATGTTTTTCTAATTCTCTGAAGAACGTCAATGATAGTTTAATGGAAACAGCACTGAATCTATGAATTACTTTTTGCAGTATGGCCATTTTCACAATATTGATTCTTGATATCCACAAGCATGGAATGTTTTTCCATTAGTTTGTGTCCTCTCACATTTCCTTGAGCAGTGGTTTATAGTTCTTCTTGAAGAGGTTCTTCATTTTCCTTGTTAGCTTTATTCCTACGTATTTGTTCCTCTTTGTAGCCACTGTGAAAGGCAGTTTATTCGTGATTTTGCTCGTTGCTTTTATTATAGATAAAAATCAGTAATATTGATGTATAGGAATGCTTGTGATTGTTGCACATTGATATTTTATCCTGAGTCTTTGCTGAAGTTGCTTATCAGTTTAAGAAGGTTTTGGGTTGAGATGGGGTTTTCTGGATGTTGGATCATATCATCAGTGAACAGGGACAGTTATTTGAGATTATTTAAACCTCATACATTTAGATGTACATTTCTCTCCCCAAATTTGAGTTTTTGGCTACTATTTCTTTATATAGATTATGTGTCCCTTTCTGTTACTCATTTGAGATTTTCATAATGCACACATTATTTTGCTTAAAATGTCCCATACATAGGCCTTATTCACTCCTTTTCATTCTTTTCTTCTTTTAGCTCCTCTGACAGGGTAATTTTAAATAACCTCTTTTCAACTTTAACAATAATTTCTTCTGCTTCATTGAGTCTTCTTGTAAATCTGTCTATTAAATTTTTTAATTCAGTCATTGTATTCTTCAACTTTCGTATTTCTGTGTGATTTCTAAAAAATTCAGTTTTCTATTTTTTGCTGAATTTCTCATTTTGTTCACAAATTGTTTCCTTAATTTTATTAAATTGTCTATCTCTGTTTTCTTGTAGCACACTAAAGAAGATTTTTCTAAATTGTCTGTAAGTCAGTTCACAGATCTTCATTTATTTTATTTCATTTTATTTATTTATTTATTTTTGAGACAGGGTGTTGCTCTGTCACCTGGGTTGGAGTGCAATGGCATAGTCTCGGCTCACTGCAACCTCTGCATCCTGGGCTCAAGCAATTCTCGTGCCTCAGCCTCCCGAGTATCTGGGATTATAGGTGCACACCATCACATCTGGCTAATTTTTGTATTTTTAGTAGAGATGGGGTTTCGCCACGTTGGCCAGTCTGGTCTCAAACCCCTAACCTCAAGTGATCCACCTGCCTTAGCCTCCCAAAGTGCTAGGATTATAGGCATGAGCCATCACACTTGACCCAGATCTTCATTTCTTTAGTGTCTGTTGTTGGAACTCTGTTAGTTTTCTTTGGAGGTTTTTTACTTCCTTGGTTATTTATGAAAGTTATATATTTGTTTTGATGTCTGTGTATTTGAGAAAGTGCTCATTTCTTTCAACCTTGGCTAGTTTGCTTTGTGGAGAAAGACCTGCCCCAGTCTGTGCAGCCTGGAGTTCTGGACAGGCCAGCTGGTAAATTCTGTGAGAAGGAAGGGCCTGATCTCAGAGCTTGTAGTTGTTCAGGTCTGCTGCCCATGCTTCACGGTTGAGTAGGGCTGCTGTCTGGGTTTTGTAGTGAAGTGTCTTCTGACTGAGCTCTGTATTGTGGCAGTACCACTTCCTGAGATTTCTGGTTCAGTGGGGCAAGTAGCTGAGCTTTTAATCACCTCTGGTCATGCAAGTTTATAAGCTATTCTCTTTTCTAGAAGTGTCATTGGTTTACCTCCATGATTGAGTGGAGCCACAGGTAAGCTCTGCAATCACTCCTGGTCAAGTGGGATGCCATTTTTAGCTGCTTGGTGTGTCTGGCTGGACTCCACTTTCAGGTAGGACTGCAGGCTGCGTTCTGCTATCAAATGAAGTCTCAGGTTGCATGTGCTCTACAGTTGGGTGTGGCTTCATGCTATTTTCTTCTGTGAGTTAGGGTCACCGGCTTGGCTCCCTAGTTTAGTAGGACCACAGACTATGCTCATGATTGGTCTGAGCCACTGGCTGGGCTTCTTGCTTAGGTGTGGCCACATGCTATGTTCAGCAATTGGGCAGAGTCATGGGCTGGGCTTAGTGGCCAGGTAAAACTTTATGTAAGGCTCCATGACTAGAATAATCTTTGGTGAGGGAAATTCTATGCTGTTGACTCATGCAGATAAATGAGTAGAACTCTGTTGTAGGAGTTCATTGTCAGTTTGAGTAATTCTACCTTTAGTTTTCTTTCATAAACCAGGCTCATGCATTCTTCTTTCCCCATCAACTCATCATAGAAAATTCTCCTCCAAACTATAGATATACATAGACATGAGATACCTATTAATTCAAATGTGTCTTCCTGAACTTCTTAGGATTTGTCATGTAATATCAAGGTCTATTATACCATTTCTGTGTAAAAATAAAATGCTTATGCACATTCAAAAGTTTTCTCTCATGTCCAACTTTATGATTCAGTATATCAGACAACACTTAATTTGTGATGAATAGCTCAAGTTGCATATATACTTGGTTTCTTTTTCTTGAGCATTCAGTCTCTATGCACTAGAAGTAGTAACCCACTAGCAGTAGCAAGATAGGAGCTTCTTTTTAAATGAAGAATATTGTTGGTAAAATATAGCATGTCCTTGTTTCGAACATTGCAATTCTTCTATCAAGCTTTATTAGAAGAAAAATTCACATTTGCCACAGGCACTTAAAGCACAGTTGTATCTGATGGGCCGTAAGGTCCAAATGACATGTGGCATTTTATTAGAACTTGAATGTGATACAGAATTGTCTTTTGCTCCAACAAAGCAGGCAGCCTTATAGGTAAGCTGACAAATGAACAAAGCAGCACACATTTACATGTTTATTTAAAATACCTTTGTTACCTAGGCATGGTGGCTCACACCTGTAATCCCAGCACTTTGGGAGGCTGAGGTCGGCAGATCACTTGAGTTCAGGAATTTGAGACCAGTCTGAAAAACATGGTGAAACTCCGTTTCTGCCAAAAAATTAGCCAGGCATGGTGGCACACACCTGTAACTGCAGCTACTCCAGAGGCTGAACCATAAGAATTGCCTGAGCCTGGGAGGCAGTGGTTGCAGGGAGCCAAGATCACACCACTGCACTCCATTCTGGGTGACAGAAGACGAAAGACTCCTCTCAAAAAAGAAAGAAAGAAAGAAAGTCTTTGTTTCTCTAGAACTTTACAGTCATTCATGCTGTTGGTCTGATCTTTAACCATATCTGCTTTTGGCTACATAAGAAAAATAATTCCTTCATTTTACATTGTTAAATGTTCATTTTGTGTATATATGTTTTTCCCTTAAATTCCAACTTGTAAAGTTTGAATGTACATTATACATGGATATTTCTAAAGATGAATTTTAAGCAATTTTTGTGTTGTGTGACATTTTCCACTGCCTACGCTCTTTCCCTTAAATTTTAACTCCTGAAGCAGTACTTAGTTAAGAACCATACTGGTTTTTGCTTTTTTTGAGTACTATATTTCTGTTGTAGTAGTTTTTCTGAGTGTATTATGTTTCTTTGGAACATGAAACAATGATTGATAATATATGTTTTAAGATTAAAACAAGCCGTGTTCAAATTTTTCCCATCAAGTGCATCTCTCCAAAGAGAATATGGGTTTCAAGAGGGCAAGATCCTCATCTGCTTTGTCCATTACTCTAAGCTTAGTGTCTTATATCATAGGTGCTTAATAAATATAAGCTAAATTTGTGAGGTAAGGCCAGGATTATGCTTGAGAACTGTCTGACTCTCAGCTTTTAATATTTCAGTAGTCATCATTATGATAAGGATAGCGTTCAACTCCTTAGCGTGGCATCTAAAGTATTAACACCTCTCATTCTGTTTAGGCTATAGCTCATATCATTTTATGGACTCTGAGGCTTTTATATAGTCTAGGCCTTACAAACTGCTTCATTTCATATGTCTGTTTTTCTGCCACTCTCTAGGCATTAATCGCCTACCACTCCCAAGTTATTTAAATATTCCAAACATAGAAACTACAAATAGTTTCTCTTCTGCATTCAAGTACCCTGCCTGTATTTCCTTTACCCTCTTAATTTCTCTTAATATTTTCTAGGTTAGTTGATATTTTACTTCCTCAGGCACTTATTTTCTAACCATCAATATTAGGTTTTGCAACCATTTTATTTTATATTAGATTATAGTACACTTATTATAGCTTGGAAATGTATATTGGCATTGACAATTTGGAAATGTCTAAAATGTAAATCTCCTAAAGTCAGAGCCTGTGTCAAACTATTTACTCATTATTGTATCCTTGAAATGAAGCATAGTGACAAATTTATGCTTAATAAACATTTGCTCCATACAAATAAAGAGGTATGTAAGTGGATATGTGCTTACTAATCTAATACATCTGCATTTTTTTCCATATGGATCTTTTATTTATAAATAAAAACAAGTTTGGTTCACCAAGCTTGCATGCACTTCTGTACCTCTGTGCTTCTGCAGCTATTAACCCTTCTAAATTCATTGTCCTCTTCCCTGTCAACTGCACATTCCTCTAATTTTCTTTTTATTTTTGTTCCCTCAGATTCCAGAAGATTCTCATATAGTTTAAAGATTCAGGACACTCCTAATTTTTTAACTATTATGGGAGAATTTACTTAAGGCAGAATTTTCATTACTCACAAAAGGTGAATCCTTCAGGATTAGCTTTGTAAGTTTGTACTACTCTTCACAAAACTATACATTCTCTATTGAAAATACATTTTATAATTATGCTGTGAATTTGAAGTTTTTCTCAATCAATAGAAATAACTTCATTTTTGCCCCTTAGATCTATTATTTCTACATTTATGACAGTAATTCATGTAAACAGGTGGTTTTCCTCTTTCTGAGGATTTCCCATCACATACAGAACAA
Source organism: Macaca mulatta (assembly GCF_049350105.2). NCBI lineage: Eukaryota > Metazoa > Chordata > Mammalia > Primates > Cercopithecidae > Macaca > Macaca mulatta. The sequence continues at coordinate 91,789,405 of NC_133419.1, forward strand.
GTTCCAAATATCTTAGTACAGTGTTCTGGTGCTCTATTAAGTAGCACTTGAAAATTTTTCCAGTGTTATTGCCCACTATTTATTACTCACAGCATTTATCAAATTGATTGATATGGCAAATATCTATTGAGAACCTGCTATGCTTCAGACACTGTTTTAAGATTGCAGACAGAGCAGAGAATAAAACAGGTAAAAATGTCCTTTGGTCATGCAACATGTATTCTGGAGGGCAGGGTGAGGAGAAAATGAAGGAAAGCTATAGCATATTAGAGAATAGTAAGCATTTCAGGGAAAAGAAATAAAACTCAGGAGAGACAGTGAGTATCAGGAAAGGAAATGCAATTTTATTATAGTCAGGGAAAACACTGTCTGCAATATGAGAGCAATGACATAGTGGAAGTCAGAAAGTCTCAATTCTAAACGTGACTAACTTTAAAAATCTGTTAGGACTCAGTTAGTTTATCATATGCCAATGTAAGACATAAAGGAGATACCTGTTTCCCTCCTAATAATTTTGGGTTTGGTGCCCTACATATGTGTTTCTGTAGAATTATGTGTTTATCATTATCATAGCACTCACTTGGTAAATTAAAAATATCCCTGTATATGTCTGTCATCCTTTATCTACTAAAATGTCATTTTCTTAAAAAATAATTTTTTGGTACTGATCTTAGCAAACATGCATAGTAAATGTTTCTTGAAACTATTTGACCTAGTTGTACTGGGATGGTTTGCAGGTTATTCCATAATCAGCATATTACGATAGTCCAATGGTTTTTACATTTTATAGTTTCTTCTTTGTAAAATGAGAGAAGTGGTAAGTTGTAGGGAAGTTTAGAAGAAAAAGAGTGGTCAAATTTGTTAATTACAATGAAATGGAACTATTATCATTATCTAGGATGGTCTTCAAACTGCCTTTATATAAAGTAAAACCTCTCAAAGGAAATCACTAGTTTCTTTATATTATCATTCCTTTTATATTGAGTATGAAATTGGTTACATTTCCAGATCAGTGAACCCAGAAGAAGTACCAAATAAGCTTAGTTAGTTTGAATTTTATTCACTACCAAAGTTACAGATTTTGATGATTTATTTATTAAAAATTCCTAGCATTGAATTTCTGCTGCAGTAGGATTGAGAGGTTCCTATTATACCCATTCCTCTACCAGACAACTATAATACTTAGGAGCAGATGAAGGGACAGTTACCTAAACACTCAGAAATGTGAGCAAATACATCCAGGAGATGACATTTAGATAAAGGGAATAAGAAGGGTAAGTTATCAATTCCTATATCTCCGAGTCTGAGGTCAGCCTGCAATAGATGCTACTCAGGGGAGATGAAACTCCAGTGGCAAAAGTTCAGAGCAAATAATGTGGCTAAAAAAAGAGGGGAGAATCCCAGAAAGGAAATACTCAAGGAGATATCACCAAATTATTGGTGTAACTTTCTCTGAGTCTCTAACTGACCCCTAAATCAGTCATGTGTGAACACGTTTCAGATAAAATAAAATTGAACAAGCAGGTTAATCCAAATAATGTAACACCTGGAAACATCATAATCAAGCTGCTGCAAAACAGACAGTAACAGAAAATTTTGAAAAAGGCCATAGAAGTCTGACATTTCACATAGGGAAACAACCTCTAAATGAAAGCCAACTTCAGCAGAAAATATCAAGTCCAAAAGACACTGGTGAAACATCAGTAACATAATGGCAGGGATGAACTTTCAAACAGGAATTACGTACTAAGCAAATATATCCACTGAGACTGAAATTGTAACAGATTAATCTTCATATAAAAGCTACCTGAGAGAGTTGGACCTGAACTTTCTATTGGAAAGTTTCTATTGGACCTGAACTTGAGATTTTGAAGGAAATTCTTCAAGCCAGAAATAAGGAACATAAAAATATGGTAAGTATTTGGGTAAACATTTTTACCTTTTCTATTTATTTAAAAAACATAGATCATTTAAGGAAAAAAAGTAAAATATCATCTCTTATTATTTATAGTATATGTAGACATACTAGAACTCAAGTAAAAATTGAGAATTAAATACGGGAATTTATGGTTGCAAGCTAATACTAACTCCAAGAAGACTGAAAAGTTAAGGATAAAGGAAAGTTGTGAGTTCAGATTTGGGAGATATTACAAGTATAACAAGAGTTTTTAAGGTGGTGGAGAAAATAGAAACCTTGTTTATGGTTGGTGGGAATGTAACTTACTACTGCTATCATAGAAAACCATATGGAGGTTCCTCAAAAAAACTAAAAATGAATTACCATATGATCCAACAATTCCACTTATGGGTATTTATCTAAAAATTTCTGAAATCAGTATGTCAAAGAGATACCTGTACTTCCATGTTCATTGCAGCACTATGCACAGTAGCCAAGTTAAGGAGTAAAACTAAGAGTTCATTGATAGATGCATAGATAAAGAAATGTGGTATATATATATATATATATATATATATATATATATATATACACTGTATATATATATATATATACACACTGTATATATATATATACAGTGAAAAACTATTCAGTCTTACAAAAGAAAGCAATTTGTCACTTGCAACAACATTCTAGAACATTATGCTAAGTGAAATAACCTAGTCACAGAAAGATAAATACTGAATGTTATCATTTATATGTGGACTCTAAAACAATTGAAATCATAGCAGCAGACAATACAATGGTGCTTACCAGAGGCTTGTGGGTGCAGAGAATTGGAAGATGATGGCCAAAGAATATAAAACCTTAGGCAAGAATACTAAATTTGTAGGGTCTTTTTTTAGATATATTACACAGCATAATGAATACAGTTAATAATAATGTACTGCACATTTCAAAATTGCTGGTAGTAAATTTCAAAAGTTCCCACCACAAAAAATATAAATATTTGAGCTAATGGCTATGTCCATTATTTTTATTTAATTAATCTACATTGTATTCTTAAAACATAGTGTCAGTTTATACCCCATAAACATGGAGAAGTATAGTTTTTCAGTTTACCATCAAAAGGAAGAAAAATTATGAGATCTTTTCAATATTTCAAAAAAAAATATTTTTTTAAAATAAAAAACACTAATGATTAAACTTCTTATCAAACTGGAAACAGACATTTTCTCAGTCTCTTAAATCTCTAGTATAGAAAATCTCTGGCTAACACCATAATTAATGTGGAAATAGTAATGGTATTTTTCCAAGACCAAGAACAAGGTAAGGATGTCCACTGTGATCAATATTATACTAGAGGTTTTTGACAATGAAGAAGGCAAGAGAAGAAAACAAAAGGCATGTAAAGGATTGTTGTCAGGCATATAAAATGAACTCTTACAACTCAGCAATAATAATTAGGATACTTAATACAATAAAAATATAAAAATATTTTGAGCAGAAACCGCACAAAAGATAATATACAAATAGTTAACAAATAAAATGCTATTTCACAGCATTAGTCATGAGCAAAATCAAATTTTTCACTAGAAAATGGCAACAATACCCACCCAATTAAAATGTCTAAAATTAAAAGACTGACAGCATCAAATGTTGGCGATGACACAGAGCAACTGTAACTACTATGCATTGTCAATGAGATTGTAACATGGTGCAACCACTTTGGCAAAGGTCTGGCATTTTCCTATAGAATTGAACATACACCTACAATATGACCCAGCAATTCTAAATATTTATCTGAGTATTAAAATACATTTACAAACATTTGTACAAGAATATTCATAGAAGTTTTATTCATAATAACCAATAACTGGAAATAGTCCAAGTGCCCAACAGGAGAATGACTTAATAAACTGGTTTATTCATATACTAGAGATTTAATCATCAATAAAAGGGAACAACTACTGATACATTTAGTAACAAAGATCTAAAAGTTATTGAGATGAGTTAACGTTAATTTATTCAAAGTAGTCATACTATATGATGCCATTTTAATGAAATAAAATGGCAAATAAAATAAAATGGCCCAGGTAAAGTTAATTTGGGTGGGGGGAAAAATTACAAGAGTTATTATCTTCAGGAGGATAAAGTGGCAGATGAGGAAACTTACATTTGAAGTATTTCCTTGTTTCCCTGGTGTGAATAATACCACCATCACCATCATAAATTACAAGTTACAGACTTGATGTCAGCAAACAGAACTTTGGAAAAGGTATGCATATTTAGCTCTTATGAGCTGATTTAAGCTGATTCCTCACACAGTAGAGTGTGAGGGAGCTTTTTAGAAGATGGTAATATTCTGTATCATGATAGAATTTTAACAATAGTTAGCATTTGAAAAATCTCAACAAATATGCAGTTACAGTGGTGCATTTGACTTTTTGTAAATTTTCCACAAAATAACTTTAAACAAATATAGAACTGTAGCTAATGATATAAAAATCTAAAATATTGAAGGGAGGTACTAGTGATGTCTGACATTTTCTTTGAAATATATTAAATAAAACAGAGTTGATAAAAAGACAGATGGAAGAATAGATTGTGATAATGCATGTATAATAACATCAATAATAGTATCTAGATTGTGATGATATGTTTTCACTCTAAACTTCTTTCAACTCTGCAGCCTGTTTAGAAATATAACAAAATATCAGACAAAAATAGCTTCCTTCTCTAATAATTTAAGCAGTCATAATTTATATCAAATATATTTTCTTATCTTGCAAATGTTATACTGGAGTTTCCAATTTATATTTAAAGGCAAAATATATTTTATTTATATAATAATTATTTCCTATTTCTTTTGGAAATCTGATTTTTCTAACTCTAGTTTTATTTGAATTACATTTTAAAGACAAAGTAATTTCATTTTCCTAATACATATGAAATTAAGTAAAATCACTGCCTTGATTGAAAAGCTTTATTAGCTCTCTATAGTCTGAAACATTAATTTTAACTACATAGAATGTCACATAATACTGTATAGTTTCCCATTGCTGCTGTAGCAAATTACCATGAAGTTAGCAAGTTTAAAATGCCATACATTTATTATATATATATTTTGGGTTAGAAGTGTAACAGGAGTTAGACAGGACTGTGTCCTTCCTGGGAGCTCTAAAGGAGGATCTGTTTCCATGCCTTTTCCATTTCCAGAGACTGCCAGCGTTACCTGGTTCATGACCTACTTTCTTCATTTTTGAAGTCAAGAACAGTACATCCCTCTGACTCTTCTTCCACAGTCACATCGCTCATCAACCATAGATAGGAAGGGTTCTTTGTTATTAAGAACTCGTGTGATTTTACTGTACTCATCCAGATAATTCAAGTTAATCTCCCTGTCTCAAGGTTTATACTTTTAATCATACCTTCAAAGTCCCTTCTTCCCTACTCACAGACTGTAAGAAATTAAGGTGTGGACATCTCTGGGGACAATTTCACTGCTTTCTACACAGTCTTTGATCACATAATATTAATAATTAAAACTATAGGCAAATTTCTCTCCCTTCAACACCATAATACTTGTGTTCTAATTGAATCAGAAAATTTGCCCAGGTTATCTTTAACCTTGAGTCTTATTATGGCCCTTTCATTTTGTTCATCTGTTTAAAAACATTACTGCTAGTCAAAATTTATTGATCGTCTACTAAGTATTACCTTCAATGTTTATCAATGAAATGTCTTTCTTCTGAGAAAAGTAAAAAATGGTAATACTTTATTAATGATTTATCAATCTTGGTAAAGTAAATACTTTCTCTAGGTGACTTTGCATCACATTTATAGTACAAATCTTTCCTCCCAATACATCTAAAACCCCCCTGAACATTGGCTCTATGATTATTTTATGTAAAAACACCTATTTCTCTTATTTGAGTCACCTACAGTAGGCCACACAATACATCTAGGTTGTTTTAAATTGTGTTGAATCAACAAATATGTATAGAAAATATATTGTGTATGGGACTAAATATAACATGCTGTTTGGAAGTTTGCATTGTGTTGGCATTGAGGTTTATAATAAAATAAAGACAAAAAGACTTATAAAATTATTTAAAATGTAAAGTAGCATATGATTTATTCCAAATGAGTAGTATAAACAAAAAGTGTTAAAGAGTTATGATGTCCAGGATCTCAAACATCTGTAATTGATTTCTACAACTTTGACTTAACTGAACTGAACTGATAAAAGTAACGTTCTACATAATTCAGAACAGCTGTCTATCTATAGTTAAGCCATACGATAATGATGCCCTGCACTCAAAGAGAAAGCCACATTAAAGTACTGGTTATTACATTTTTTATCACCATTTTTCATGATAAGAAACACTTCATGGGGAAATACAAGGAAGAATAGAGAGACAAACAAGGAAAAGAAGACAAGAAAGAAAATAATAAAGAAAAAAGTTTAAGGACCAGAAAAGCTGTATATCAACATGATGTATCACATTCTTTAAAAGCTTGATATAATTAAAATTCCATGATTAAAATAGTCATCCACTACTTGGGAATACTGTATCAATTTTAAAACAATCACCAAAAATATCTTCTTTTGAAAGTAAAATAAAACACATCGTCTATTGGATCCTAAAAATGTAGGTGGACATTTTATTACTCATTTCTATACGGAAATTTGCATTATTATTGAAAGATTTATTTTAATATTTATAAATCAGAAAGACAGGAGCCTTTGGGATTATGGTGCCCTTTCTCATGAGTGCTTATATTAATACTAGGTACACTCTTTCTTCATGGGAAAAATAGCTTCAAAACCAATTTTTTATTTCTGTAATCATAAAATGGGAAAGGCTCCCATTTTTATATGAGTACTATTTAGTGCAAAGCAGTTGAATCAAACTTATAAAATCGGAAGGCCAACTTTTCTCATCTTACATTACAGAAATCAGATATTTGCTTGAAGATTTATTATTATCAGTATTAAGATTAAACAGATTTTAATTATCAGTTTAATGACCCATATGGGTCTTATAGCACACCGACCTGGTTCAAAATAAACCTCTGTAACTTCTTAGCTTCTTTTCATCTCCATTTCCACATCTGTGAATCCTTTTATTACAGAATTAAATATATACATATGATGTGCCATGTGTGTTTAATAATTATAGCAATGAATAACAATATGTCCAAGCATTTTGTCACATACATGTGACAAAAAATATGCCTAAGCATAAAGTTACAACTCAAATCTCTTTAGTATGTTTTCAATTAAATTCATAGTAATGAAGTTGTGATATCACTTATATGAGAATCTTGGAGTTGAGGAATAATGAAATATGCTAGTGAATAATGGACACAAAGTAGAATAATGATTGCTTTATGTATCTTATTATGATCCTTATGAGTATAGCATTGCATTTTAGTGATTTGTCATCTAAAAATTAACTCCATACTCTACTTACCTATTTAAATATATGTATATTAAAATGTCAAACGTACATATTTGTAAATATTAAAGTAACAACATGAAATACTATACCAGCCTTTGCCAAAATCCCAGATGAATTATTGTCTCTCAAGAAATAAAATACTTTATATGAGTTCTTTTTCTGCATTTGTTACCACTCTATAATATTAGTGCTACCAAAAGCTGCATTAGAAAGTTTTATTGGCGGAGCAAGATGGCCGAATAGGAACAGCTCCAGTCTCCAACTCCCAGCGCGAGCCACAGAGAAGACCGGTGATTTCTGCATTTTCAACTGAGGTACTGGGTTCATCTCACTGGGGAGTGCCGGACGATCCATGCTGGTCAGCTGCTGCAGCCTGACCAGCAAGAGCTGAAGCAGGGCGAGGCATTGCCTCACCTGGGAAGCGCAAGGGGGAAGGGAATCCCTTTTCCTAGCCAGGGGAACTGAGACACACAACACCTGGAAAATCGGGTAACTCCCACCCCAATACTGCGCTTTAAGCAAACAGGCACACCAGGAGATCATATCCCACACCTGACCGGGAGGGTCCCACACCCACGGAGCCTCCCTCAGCTAGCACACCAGTCTGTGATCTACCGGCAAGGCAGCAGGAGGCTGGGGGAGGGGCGCCCGCCATTGCTGAGGCTTAAGTAGGTAAACAAAGCTGCTGGGAAGCTCGAACTGGGTGGAGCTCACAGCAGCTCAAGGAAACCTGCCTGTCTCTGTAGACTCAACCTCTGGGGACAGGGCAATAACAAACACAGCCGAAACCTCTGCAGACGCAAACGACTCTGTCTGACAGCTTTGAAGAGAGCAGTGGATCTCCCAACACGGAGGTTGAGATCTGAGAAGGGACAGACTCCCTGGTCAAGTGGGTCCCTGACCCCTGAGTAGCCTAACTGGGAGACATCCCCCACTAGGGGCAGTCTGACACCCCACACCTCACAGGGTGGAGTACACCCCTGAGAGGAAGCTTCCAAAGCAAGAATCAGACAGGTACACTCGCTGTTCAGAAATATTCTATCTTCTGCAGCCTCTGCTGCTGATACCCAGGCAAACAGGGTCTGGAGTGGACCTCAAGCAATCTCCAACAGACCTACAGCTGAGGGTCCTGACTGTTAGAAGGAAAACTATCAAACAGGAAGGACACCTACACCAAAACCCCATCAGTACATCACCATCATCAAAGACCAGAGGCAGATAAAACCACAAAGATGGGGAAAAAGCAGGGCAGAAAAGCTGGAAATTCAAAAAATAAGAGCGCATCTCCCCCGGCAAAGAAGCGCAGCTCATCGCCAGCAACGGATCAAAGCTGGACGGAGAATGACTTTGACGAGATGAGAGAAGAAGGCTTCAGTCCATCAAATTTCTCAGAGCTAAAGGAGGAATTACGTACCCAGCGCAAAGAAGCTAAAAATCTTGAAAACAAAGTGGAAGAATTGATGGCTAGAGTAATTAATGCAGAGAACGTCATAAACGAAATGAAAGAGATGAAAACCATGACACGAGAAATACGTGACAAATGCACAAGCTTCAGTAACCGACTCGATCAACTGGAAGAAAGAGTATCTGCGATTGAGGATCAAATGAATGAAATGAAGCAAGAAGAGAAACCAAAAGAAAAAAGAAAAAGAAATGAACAAAGCCTGCAAGAAGTATGGGATTATGTAAAAAGACCAAATCTACGTCTGATTGGGGTGCCTGAAAGTGAGGGGGAAAATGGAACCAAGTTGGAAAACACTCTTCAGGATATCATCCAGGAGAACTTCCCCAACCTAGTAGGGCAGGCCAACATTCAAACCCAGGAAATACAGAGAACGCCACAAAGATACTCCTCGAGAAGAGCAACTCCAAGACACATAATTGCCAGATTCACCAAAGTTGAAATGAAGGAAAAAATCTTAAGGGCAGCCCGAGAGAAAGGTCGGGTTACCCACAAAGGGAAGCCCATCAGACTAACAGCAGATCTCTCGGCAGAAACTCTCCAAGCCAGAAGAGAGTGGGGGCCAATATTCAACATTCTTAAAGAAAAGAATTTTAAACCCAGAATGTCATATCCAGCCAAACTAAGTTTCATAAGTGAAGGAGAAATAAAATCCTTTACAGATAAGCAAATGCTTAGAGATTTTGTCACCACTAGGCCTGCCTTACAAGAGACCCTGAAGGAAGCACTCAACATGGAAAGGAACAACCGGTACCAGCCATTGCAAAAACATGCCAAAATGTAAAGACCATCGAGGCTAGGAAGAAACTGCATCAACTAACGAGCAAAATAACCAGTTAATATCATAATGGCAGGATCAAGTTCACACATAACAATCTTAACCTTAAATGTAAATGGACTAAATGCTCCAATTAAAAGAAACAGACTGGCAAACTGGATAAAGAGTCAAGACCCATCAGTCTGCTGTATTCAGGAGACCCATCTCACACGCAGAGACATACATAGGCTCAAAATAAAGGGATGGAGGAAGATTTACCAAGCAAATGGAGAACAAAAAAAAGCGGGGGTTGCAATACTAGTCTCTGATAAAACAGACTTTAAACCATCAAAGATCAAAAGAGACAAAGAAGGCCATTACATAATGGTAAAGGGATCAATTCAACAGGAAGAGCTAACTATCCTAAATATATATGCACCCAATACAGGAGCACCCAGATTCATAAAGCAAGTCCTTAGAGACTTACAAAGAGACTTAGACTCCCATACAATGATAATGGGAGACTTCAACACTCCACTGTCAACATTAGACAGATCAACGAGACAGAAAGTTAACAAGGATATCCAGGAATTGAACTCATCTCTGCAGCAAGCAGACCTAATAGACATCTATAGAACTCTCCACCCCAAATCAACAGAATACACTTTCTTCTCTGCACCACATCCTACTTACTCCAAAATCAACCACGTAATTGGAAGTAAAGCACTCCTCAGCAAATGTACAAGAACAGAAATTATAACAAACTGTCTCTCAGACCACAGTGCAATCAAACTAGAACTCAGGACTAAGAAACTCAATCAAAACCGCTCAACTACATGGAAACTGAACAACCTGCTCCTGAATGACTACTGGGTACATAACGAAATGAAGGCAGAAATAAAGATGTTCTTTGAAACCAATGAGAACAAAGATACAACATACCAGAATCTCTGGGACACATTTAAAGCAGTGTGTAGAGGGAAATTTATAGCACTAAATGCCCACAAGAGAAAGCAGGAAAGATCTAAAATTGACACTCTAACATCGCAATTAAAAGAACTAGAGAAGCAAGAGCAAACACATTCGAAAGCTAGCAGAAGGCAAGAAATAACTAAGATCAGAGCAGAAATGAAGGAGATAGAGACACAAAAAACCTCCAAAAAATCAATGAATCCAGGAGTTGGTTTTTTGAAAAGATCAACAAAATTGACAGACCGCTAGCAAGACTAATAAAGAAGAAAAGAGAGAATAATCAAATCGACGCAATTAAAAATGATAAAGGGGATATCACCACCGACCCCACAGAAATACAAACTACCATCAGAGAATACTATAAACACCTCTACGCAAATAAACTGGAAAATCTAGAAGAAATGGATAATTTCCTGGACACTTACACTCTTCCAAGACTAAACCAGGAAGAAGTTGAATCCCTGAATAGACCAATAGCAGGCTCTGAAATTGAGGCAATAATTAATAGCCTACCAACCAAAAAAAGTCCAGGACCAGATGGATTCACAGCTGAATTCTACCAGAGGTACAAGGAGGAGTTGGTACCATTCCTTCTGAAACTATTCCAATCAATAGAAAAAGAGGGAATCCTCCCTAACTCATTTTATGAGGCCAACATCATCCTGATACCAAAGCCTGGCAGAGACACAACAAAAAAAGAGAATTTTAGACCAATATCCCTGATGAACATCGATGCAAAAATCCTCAATAAAATACTGGCAAACCGGATTCAGCAACACATCAAAAAGCTTATCCACCATGATCAAGTGGGCTACATCCCTGGGATGCAAGGCTGGTTCAACATTCGCAAATCAATAAACATAATCCAGCATATAAACAGAACCAAAGACAAGAACCACATGATTATGTCAATAGATGCAGAAAAGGCTTTTGACAAAATTCAACAGCCCTTCATGCTAAAAACGCTCAATAAATTTGGTATCGATGGAACATACCTCAAAATAATAAGAGCTATTTATGACAAACCCACAGCCAATATCATACTGAAAGGGCAAAAACTGGAAAAATTCCCTTTGAAAACTGGCACAAGACAGGGATGCCCTCTCTCACCACTCCTATTCAACATAGTGTTGGAAGTTCTGGCTAGGGCAATTAGGCAAGAGAAAGAAATCAAGGGTATTCAGTTAGGAAAAGAAGAAGTCAAATTGTCCCTGTTTGCAGATGACATGATTGTATATTTAGAAAACCCCATTGTCTCAGCCCAAAATCTCCTTAAGCTGATAAGCAACTTCAGCAAAGTCTCAGGATACAAAATTAATGTGCAAAAATCACAAGCATTCTTATACACCAGTAACAGACAAACAGAGAGCCAAATCAGGAATGAACTTCCATTCACAATTGCTTCAAAGAGAATAAAGTACCTAGGAATCCAACTTACAAGGGATGTAAAGGACCTCTTCAAGGAGAACTACAAACCACTGCTCAGTGAAATCAAAGAGGACACAAACAAATGGAAGAACATACCATGCTCATGGATAGGAAGAATCAATATCGTGAAAATGGCCATACTGCCCAAGGTAATTTATAGATTCAATGCCATCCCCATCAAGCTACCAATGAGTTTCTTCACAGAATTGGAAAAAACTGCTTTAAAGTTCATATGGAACCAAAAAAGAGCCCGCATCTCCAAGACAATCCTAAGTCAAAAGAACAAAGCTGGAGGCATCATGCTACCTGACTTCAAACTATACTACTAGGCTACAGTAACCAAAACAGCATGGTACTGGTACCAAAACAGAGATATAGACCAATGGAACAGAACAGAGTCCTCAGAAATCATACCACACATCTACAGCCATCTGATCTTTGACAAACCTGAGAGAAACAAGAAATGGGGAAAGGATTCCCTATTTAATAAATGGTGCTGGGAAAATTGGCTAGCCATAAGTAGAAAGCTGAAACTGGATCCTTTCCTTACTCCTTATACGAAAATTAATTCAAGATGGATTAGAGACTTAAATGTTAGACCTAATACCATAAAAATCCTGGAGGAAAACCTAGGTAGTACCATTCAGGACATAGGCATGGGCAAAGACTTCATGTCTAAAACACCAAAAGCAACAGCAGCAAAAGCCAAAATTGACAAATGGGATCTCATTAAACTAAAGAGCTTCTGCACAGCAAAAGAAACTACCATCAGAGTGAACAGGCAACCTACAGAATGGGAGAAAATTTTTGCAATCTACTCATCTGACAAAGGGCTAATATCCAGAACCTACAAAGAACTCAAACAAATTTACAAGAAAAAAAACAAACAACCCCATCAAAAAGTGGGCAAAGGATATGAACAGACATTTCTCAAAAGAAGACATTCATACAGCCAACAGACACATGAAAAAATGCTCATCATCACTGGCCATCAGAGAAATGCAAATCAAAACCACAATGAGATACCATCTCACACCAGTTAGAATGGCGATCATTAAAAAGTCAGGAAACAACAGGTGCTGGAGAGGATGTGGAGAAATAGGAACACTTTTACACTGTTGGTGGGATTGTAAACTAGTTCAACCATTATGGAAAACAGTATGGCGATTCCTCAAGGATCTAGAACTAGATGTACCATATGACCCAGCCATCCCATTACTGGGTATATACCCAAAGGATTATAAATTATGCTGCTATAAAGACACATGCACACGTATGTTTATTGCGGCACTATTCACAATAGCAAAGACTTGGAATCAACCCAAATGTCCATCAGTGACAGATTGGATTAAGAAAATGTGGCACATATACACCATGGAATACTATGCAGCCATCAAAAAGGATGAGTTTGCGTCCTTTGTAGGGACATGGATGCAGCTGGAAACCATCATTCTTAGCAAACTATCACAAGAACAGAAAACCAAACACCACATGTTCTCACTCATAGGTGGGAACTGAACAATGAGATCACTCGGACTCAGGAAGGGGAACATCACACACCGGGCCCTATCATGGGGAGGGGGGCGGGGGGAGGGATTGCATTGGGAGTTATACCTGATGTAAATGACGAGTTGATGGGTGCAGCACACCAACATGGCACAAGTATACATATGTAACAAACCTGCACGTTATGCACATGTACCCTACAACTTAAAGTATAATAATAATAAATAAATTTAAAAAAAAAAAAAAGAAAGTTTTATTTTGTACTCTCCATGTATGAATGTAGGGATAATTTTAATTGTCCAATTGATTCTAAAATCTTTTGTTTGTTTGTTTTTGTGAAACACAGTCTTGCTGTGTCACCCAGATTGAAGTGCAGTAGTACCATCTCGGCTCACTGCCACCTCTGCCTCCTGGGTTCAAACGATTCTCCTGCCTCAGCTTCCTGAGTAGCTGGGATTACTGGCATGCACCACTACACCTAGATAATTTTCTATTTTCAGCAGAGACAGGGTTTCACCATGTTGACCAGGCTGGTCTCTTGGCCTCAAATGATCCACCGCCTTGGCCTCCCAAAGTACTGGGATGACAGGCATGAGCTACCATACTCGGCCTCAATTTACTCTAAAATATTGACTGCATTATGAATTACATTCTTTTCACATCATATTTTTTTATTTTTTAATATGTATTTATATGGATATCTCTAAAATACAGACAATGGAAATACAGTCTACAGTCTTTTCTATTTCTGTTGTATTATCAAACACTCTCAAGAACAATCTTCCTATTAAGAAATAGCATTTTGTTACTATTAAACAGATTACTGAAACACTGAGGTATTAAAAAAAAATGGACTGGCATTATTCCTCACACTTTTATTTCCTTTATCTTGGCCAAATTCCTTCACAAATGTCTGAAACACTTTGATATTTAGTCAAGAAAGAAAATATGTTTATGGAAATATTAACTGTATTCCTGACTTTTGCTCCCTATCTCAAATATAGAAAATAGATCTTTTATCTGATTTTCTTTCCACCAGACTATTGCATAGCATCTTAGAAAATTAGCTTCCCAGAAAAAAGTGAGATTATTTTTGGGAAACGAAATTTAATTTGATCTTGTTATTTTGTTCGTTTGTTTATTGTATTTTTGTTTAACATTTGGTGAAGTACAAGATTACCATGCTTGTAATCAAACGCTTGATATTAAAGCTGTGAAATCTTAAGTTTACTGACTATGCAGATTAAGTCTGGTGCTCCGAGGAGGAAAATCATGAAAAAGCCCCTGATCCTTCATGTAAATCACACAGCTCAGAAATCCTTGACTCTGTAAAGTACACTAGAAAAGATTGAACATAAAGGCCTCACACTTCTAAAGGTAAGATTACTAATTACGTTCTCTGTCTGAGATAAGAGTAGTTTACTTCCTACTGTGATGATAAGGTCATTTCCTACTGAGTGAAATCTCCTATAGAATGAACATTTTAATATGACTATTTCTAAAGAACTTTAGTAACATGATATTTTTGTAGAAACTGTTCTGTTAATTCCTACTTAATTACTATTCAACTGTATACATTTATTTTTGTTGAAGATTTTTTTTTAATTACCATCTAAGGAAAAAGAGTTTTCAAAATACAATTTTCTCAAGATGTTGGATTTGTTATGACAAAACATGCAAGTGTTTTGAATTAAAGCTCTGACCATAACTGTGTTACAGCTGGAGCTGATTTTGTGTAGACATAGTTAAGGCTTACTGATTCACCTTAAGTCGTATTAAGTTTCCTCCCTTTTTTCTTTTTTTTTTTTTTCTTGACAAGTTTTCTTTTCCAGGATAGGATTTAGGATTTAAGAGAAGGTAGGATTATAGTTTGCTAGGCTAAGAGATTAGCAGCTAACAAAGAAGAAACACTTCATACAAAATGCATCTGTTTCCACAAAGCGCAAAATGCAGTATTTTTGTGGATCTATATAGCTTTGGAGAATTACATGAATACTTGGTGCTGACTTGTTGAGCTCCTAGCAAGCTGAGTTTATAGTTTTAGCAAAAGAGTGTCTATACGATGTCTTAATGCATTTCAAACAAGAAAATAAATTAATGTTGAGGTAGGACACATTTTAACAGGTGATTAGAATATAACATGTATAGATTTTACAATATGGTAAAGAACATATGGGGTGCAGAATAGGAAAAAAATAGCAGAACAAATATTTCTCCCTACTGATTATAATAATAATCAGGTACCATTTGGTATCATTTTAAAGCTTGATATCATTTTAAAGTAAAGAAGCAATCTCATCTGTTTCATATTGTCACTAGGTTTGGGATAAGTAAGCTGTCTAGTTATAAATATTTAACAAAGTTTAGTTCATGAATTTGGCAGTGTTTTTTGTTATAAACCTTTGATTTCTCATGTGTAAAATAGCAATAATGACCTCCTAATAGAGCTACTTGACAGTTAAGCAAATAAATAACTATAAATACAAGTTAGCCTAGGCCAGGCTATAGTAGGTTTTCAATAAATTGTAGTTTTCTTTTTTTCCCACCATTTTCTGGATGTTATCTGTGAACACAAATGTACGTATGGTGATTTTCCCTGTGTATATAGATCTGTTGGGATTTAAGGGAAAGAAGTATTGGTTAATAATGGTTTTAAATACATACTCAATATTATGTAAATTTCGTATTTATAAATTTAGAAGTTAAATTAAAACTAAAAATTCTTCCTTAGTTGCTGCAAGAGCATGAGAAAACACAGTAATTCTAAAGAAAGTTAGGTGTTTACTCTCCTCACCTTTCCCTGGCTATGTAAGAATGTAAATGAGGCCGGGCATGGTGGCTCAAGCCTGTAATCCCAGCACGTTGGGAGATCGAAGCGAGCGGATCATGAGGTCAGGGAATTGAGACCATCCTGGCTAACATGGTGAAACCCTGTCTCTACTAAAAATGCAAAAACTTATCTGGGAGTGGTGGTGGGCACCTGTATTCCCAGCTACTCGGGAGGCTGAGGCAGGAGAATGGCATGAACCCGGGAGGCAGACTTTGCAGTGAGCCCAGATGCCCCACTGCATTCCAACCTGAGACTCTGCCTCAAAAAAAAAAAAAAAAAAAAAAAAGAATGTAAGTATGTAAGTGAGTGTAATATTGTATGTATATTTCTGCTTCTAGCTCCAATATATAAAGAGCTTAGAAGTTCTTCCTATTTGTATACAGGAAACAGCTGGGCAAACTGAAAGTCAACAGATTTACTTTGATGCATCGGATAACTTAGGTCACAGGGTAAACCACAGCTTTAAACTCTCTAAACACAGGTAAACATAGAGTCACAACTAAAGTCTGCTTCTCTGGAGGATAAACTGTGACAGTCATAAGCTACGATTAATACTAAACGGCAATTTTGATGAGCTGATGAAGGCTTGGTGTGCAACATCTTGAGAGTGAGAAACTCCTAAGGGTTGGAGTCTCATGGGGTTCCCATACTTTAGTGGCTTATATTGAAAAATCAAACAAAAATAAGGCAAACAAACAAACAAAAACAAAACCCAGGTTCTCATGATGAAGAGCCAAAAAGATTCCTTCCTGGCTCGGAAAAGGGAAGAAAAAAGTAAACATTTTGAAATATGCCCAGAGTGTCCTTCATAACAAAGACCTCCAGGGGAAGACTTCATCAGAACTTCATCCCTTTTAAAGGAAGTACATTATTACAATGAAATCTCCTCTGTGTTTTCTGTGGCACCTATGAGGAAAAGAGGGAAGCTAAACACTAGTGACTGTCACAGCTCAGGAATACCAGTCCACTATGACTGAAATTTAGTCACATGATCACAGAATGCTGCCCCTAATGGACCAAGAGGACTTCAATCAGTGATTTACAGTTGAAAGACAGACTGCATTTGAAGACCTCTTAAGGAAGCACAAAGGCAAAGAAGAGAGAAAAGACAAGCACACTAGTTTAGTTTTAGGCCTCTGAAAAACAAGTTATAGTAAACACTAAATACAACCCACCTCCTAACCAGAGTAACATAAATCTTTATGATAAATGAATTTTTACCTCAGTTTTTATTGCCTGTTATGACATTATATGAGTTCATTTTCACACAGCTATAAAGATACTACCTGAAACTGAGTAATTTGTGAAGAAAAGCGGTTTAATTGACTCACAGTTTCGCATGGCTGTGGAGGCCTCAGGAAACTTACAGTCATGGCAGAAGGAATAGGGGAAGCAAGGCATGTCTTACATGGTGATAGGAGAGAGCGAGAGAAAACAAGGGAAATGCCAGACGCTTATCAAACAACCAGATCCCATGAGAACTCCTTCCATATCATGAGAAAACTTGAGGGAAACTGCCCCCCATCCCAATCACCTCCCACAAGCTCCCTCCCTTGACACTTGGGGATAAACAATTTGGAGTACAATTTGATATATTTGGGTAGGGACACAGCCAAACCATGTGAAGCATATTCAGTTTTAAACAAAAATCTACAAGCATTCTAAATGAGAAGGGAAAACAAAAGAAAGAGAAAAATGCAGGTTTCAGAACATGACTCAGAAGGACGGGGGGGGGGACACAGATTTTTAGAATTATCAGATAGGGAAGTTAAAATATCTCTCACTCTATTAGAAACTCTAATGACAAAAATTAGATTTTGACAAAATATAGGTAATGGAAGAAGATAAATACTAGGGAAAAATGTTAAAAAACAAAAATACCGTAACAAAAATGAAGAAGCCAGTAATGGATTCATCAGTAATCCAGGCATGGTTGAGACAAGATCAGTAAGTTTAAAGATGAGTCAATAGAAACATTACAAATTAAAATGCCTAAAGAAAAATATTAAAAAATTACACAATGCTGAAAAACTGTGGGATAATTGGAAACAGTAGAATGTAGACATAATTGAAATATCAAAATGGAAATACAGAGAGAAGGGGAAAGGGTAAGTGCTTGAAGTCATAATGGCCAAGACATTTTCAAAGCTAATGACAGACACTAAGCCACGGAATCCAAAAGCTCAGGAATACCAACTAGGATACACACTAATGAAATAAAATAAGAGCTATACAAAATCATGCCCTATACAAACGGATAAAAACAAAGAGAAAAATCTTAAAGAAACCAAGAGTATGTGGTAGCCTTATCCATAGACAAACAAGGATAAGAATTATAAAAGTCTTCCTATTAGAAACTGTGAAGGCAAGAAGCAGTCATGTAAATATTTAAGTATTTGAAAGAAAAAAAATCTTGAAATCTATGTTGAGTGAAACTATATTTAAGAGTGATGAAGAAATAAACACTTTTTCAGACAAACAAAAACTGAGGAAATCATCACTGGCAGACTGCCTCTGTGAAAAATCTTAAAAGATTTTATCCAGGCAGAAAGAAAATTACATAGACCAAAAATGTGGATCTACAAAGAAAGAAAATTCATTAGAGAAGGAACATATGTAGGCAAAATAGAACATTTTCTTTTTAAATTTGTATTTATCATTACTATTTTTTGAGAGAGGGTCTCACTCTGTTGCCCAGACTCAGATGCAGGGGAACAATCAACAGCTCACTGCAGCTTCAACTTCTTGGGCTGAAGTGATGGTCCTGGCTCAGCCTCCCAAGTAGCTGAGATCGCAGGTACATGTCACAACACCTGATTTTTTGTTTTTTTTTTTTTAATTTGTAGTAGAAGTGAGGGCTTACTATGTTGCCCAGGCTGGTCTCAAACTCTTGGGCTCATGTGATATTCCCTCCTCAGTCTCCCAACGGGCTGTGATTACAGGCATGAGATACCACGTCCAGCCTATTTTTAAAATAGATCTAAAAAATAACTCTTTTAAAAAGTAATAGTAATAACACTATGTTGAGTGATTGTAGCATATTTATAAGTGAAATGAATTATAGCCGTGTCATAAGAACTGGAGAAGTAGAATTTGGAATACTCTTATTATCAGATTCTTGCAATATAACTGAAGGAATATAATGTTATTGAAAAGTAGACTTAGATTTTAGATTAGTTAAAACAATATATTGCAAACTCTCTGACAACCTTCAAAAACTATTAAAAATAAATATAATTGATATTCTTAGAGATAAGATATAATAGAATCATTTAAATGCTCAGTGAAAACTAGAGAAGGCAATAGAGTGGGAAGAAAAAGAAACATTTAGCAAATAGAAAACATCTGCAAGCATGGTCAATATTAATTCCAGTATATGAATAATCACTATAAATGTGAAAGGTCTAAATATACCAAATGAAATACAGAGATTGCTGGAACAGACAAAAAATTACAACTATATATTTTCTACAACAAACTCCTTTAAATATGAAGCTCGTTTTTTCCTTTTTTTTTTTTTTTTTTAAAGAAGTGATGCTTTTCATCGTCATTTAATTTTATTTTATGTGGTTAGGAAGACACAAGAAAGAGTTTACAACAGGTTGGTAAATGGATGGCATATATCTTCCTGCTTACAGTGCTTACACAGAAAAACAAATAGGTTTAACAGGGTTGCAGCTGTTTGGTACATTATTACGTATTGATATATTTGGTAATGCACATATACCTGTGCATTAGCTCATCTCTCTTCTAGAAATGGGAAGAAATGACAGCAAGAAGCACAATCCTAAGTATACTTAAGGGTATACTGTTTTTATACTCATAATTTTTTTAACTCACTAATTCTTTTTTCACAAAAGTCCTGAGTCCCTGATCTTGCAGTTGAGGAAACACCACATTTGTACAAGTTGCACTGCATAGGTTCAGGAAGTACCATTTCCCTATTGCATCAATTTTTCCATGACTTCATGTAATTATCAGTATTCCAGTTATTTTACATGCCACACAATCATCATCAAGTGACTATTAAAGACTGTCATCAGATAAATCCCAACTGAGTGACAGTGTACCAAACATCTGGTCAATATTCCTCAAAAGCATCAAAGTTACAGAAACCAAGGAAAATCTAAGTAACTGTCATGCACAAGAGAAACCTGAAGTTTTATGGCTTCTTGTGATCTAACCTGTTAAGTCCTGCAATTTCACTTTCACTCTATTTTATTGGTTAAGCCAGTCATCAAGGTTGGCCAAGATTCAAAAAGAGAGCAATTAAAAACTTCTGCTCTGTGAAAGACCCTTTTAAGAAATTGAAAACACAAGCTACACACTAGAGGAAATTATTTGCAAACTACATAACTGACAACAGAACAGTATCCAGGATACAGGAAAAACTCTCACAACCATAGTAAAAAAACAATTCAATGAGTAAACAATTAAAAGATGTAAATCAAAGAAGCCATGCAGATGGAAAATACACATATGAAATATGTTCAACATTATTAGCCATTAGGAAGATGCAAATTAAAATCACATGACATATCACTACAACACCTCTCAGAATGGCTAAATGTAAAAATTTGGATATCACATGCTGGGAAGGATGAAGAGAAACTGGCTGACTCACACATTGCTTGTGGAAATATAAAATTGTACAGCCTCTCTAGAACATAATTTTGCAGTTTATTTAAAAAACTCAATATTCAACTATCCAGCAACCCAGCGATTTGATTCCTTGATATCTATTCCACAGAAATGAAAAGTTCGGTTCATATCAAACACTGCATGGGAATATTTATAGCATCTTTATTCATAGGGGCCCCAAACTGGAAGCAACCTAGATTTCCCACAACAGGTGGATGGTTAAACATGTTGTAGTACCTCCATACCATGAAACGGTACTCAGTAGATAAAGGAAAAGGAATAGGCTATCGAAACCTGTAATAACTTGGATGAGGCTCCAAAGATTGATGCCGGATGAAAAGAAAGCCAATCCGAAAAGGTCACAAATATATGATCCAATTTATGCAAAATTCTGGAAATGAGAATTGGGTACGGCCAAAACATGGGAACATGAGGGATCTTTGTGATGATGCCAATGTTTTGTATCTTTTCTGTGATACCCTTATTCCGATATTGTATTGTAGTTTTTCAGGATGTTACCATCGAGAGGAAACTGGGTAAAGGGTACACAGGTTTTCTCTGTATTATTTCTTACAACTGCATCTGCAATTATTCTTTACAACTGAATCTAAAATTGAATGGGCTGGGAACCAGTGGCTCACACCTGTAATCCCTGCACTCTGGGAGGCCAAGTCTGTAGAATGGCTTAAGCCCAGAAGTTTGAGATCACTCTGGGCAGCACGACCAGCCACCATCTGTATTAAATAAATGCATAAGTAAATAAATCAACTGGATGGGATAAAAGATGCAGCATTGATACAAAGTTTAAAGGGCATAGAGCATATTTTTTAAAAACATAAAAAATAACTATGTCTAAGGAATTTATTTCAGGAACATTGAAGACAAAAAGGAACTACAAAATATCTAAAACAAGAAAACTAAATTGGGAACAGATGATTGTTATTCTGACATGCTCTTCACATGTTTGACCAGGAATGGTTATAGTTAAAGGGGAAGTTCAAATGTAGGAACACATTTACTGTGTTAACTTTTATTAACATACACGATAGAGCCATGTTTTAAGATGCCTCCATACAAGTATAAAATAACAGGAAATAAAGAAATGTTAGGAAACATCTGAGATTAATAAGAGAGTAAAAGATTCAATACAGGAAAAATAAAGGAAAAATAAGGAATTGGTAACCTGCAGTACTGTATCTGTGGAAAAAAAGAAAAGTTTTTTTTTTTTTCCCGGCGCGGTGGCTCACACCTGTAATCCCAGCACCTTGGGAGGCCAAGGCAGGCGGATCACAGATGGAGACCATCCTGGTCAACATGAAGAAACTCCATCTCTACTAAAAATACAAAAATTAGCTGGGCGTCGTGGCGCATGCCTGTAGTCCTAGCTACTTGGTAGGCTGAGGCAGGAGAATCGCTTGAACCCACAAGATGGAGATTGTAGTAAGCCGAGATCGCGCCACTGCACTCTAGCTTGGAAACAGAGCAAGGCTCCACCTCAAAAAAAAGAAATAAAAAAAATAAAAAGGCTTTTCTCCCCCACCTCCTTAGACTCTAATAAAAAAGAGAAGAGAAAATGGAGCATGTTCCAAAGTAAATTAACACTCAGTGTTCCCAAAGGAGTGTGTTTATATGTAACCTAAAAGAAAATATCACAGAATTTTTAAAAATCCAATATGAATGAAAAATGATTTGTAAAAAGTAATCAAGTATATGAGCAGCTCAGATATGAGGTATAAAATACTGGTTACCTGGAATTGCAGGAAAGAGAAAAAGGGCACAGTCATGAGAGCAATATGAAAGGGAATGCCTAAGTGAAAAATGGATGAAAAATATCACAGGAGGTCAAAACACTATACAAAATGTGTTTTGGGCATATAAAGGACAAGAGGTCACCCTTAAGAAGCTTGCAGAGTAAAAATTATAAGAATAAATTATTGACGAATGAAATAGATATTGCTAAAATATTAAATTAATCCCTTGCTTTCTTGTCTCAGTTTTCACAAAGAAAATAAGGGACAAATGCTAGAAACAGACATTAATTTCCCTTGGGAGAGAAAAGAAATATTACAGGAAATTGTGATCATGCCAGAACAGGTAATCAAAAATAGTGGTTGAAGCTGCACGCACAAAGAATATAAAAATATTCAGTAGTCATCGGCCAGGTATGTCTCACTAATTTTATGTGAAAGATACAAAAAAAAAGAAAATCAAAAGGAGAAATGAAGAATAAACTTCCTCTGCTGTCAGCCTTTTCCTAAAATCTAATATTTTAAAATGCAGCCTCCTTTTTTTCTAATTGAAAAGACAGGAGATCAGTATAAGGAGCCACTTTCTTTTGTGAAACTCTCAATTCTATTCCTACGTAATGGAATCACATTCATTTTTATAATTATTTGTTATACTTCTGACAAATATATACTCCTGATTTTGGCATTATTTATTAGGAGAATGTTAGGGGGATGGACATGACTATGTATTTATGTAATTCTGATCCTAGAAATATAAGTTTATGTTATAAAAAAAATGACTGGAATAAGTAGGACTTCTCTTTCAAAAGTGCAAAACAGCAATATGAAAAAAGGTCAAAATTGTTTATTTACTGTTTTAAAATACTATTTTATAAAATGAGAAAATATATATACACTTTTTTTTCATTTAAGGCAAAGGCCTTAATACCCAGAAGTAATTTTGAAGCCAAGAGAAAATAGATTATAGATGTGATGATGGAGTATCAGAACAGAATGTAAACTTGATGCTGGATCTGTAAAGGAAGATGAAAAATTATCTTCCTGTAACAACACTGAAATTACTATTTGTCTTCAATTCTACACAAATTTATGTAATAGATACCACTATTGTACCTAGGTTCAAGATAAGATGAGTTTAAGGTAATTTTATATATTCATTCATTCATTCATTCATTCATTCATTCATTCACTGACTCAATAAATAAATATATAGCCTGCTGGGTATAACCACTTTTGCTAGTCTAGTGAACACAAGGACAAATAAGTTACAGTCTTTATATTTAAGAATCACATGTTGTTGGAGTGATTCATACTTACAAAGTCACATGAAACAATCTGTTATAGCAATTAGATAGGGATGTATGAGACACAAATGAGGGCAGTTCCAATTTTGTTTATAGCAAGGAGAGCATCAGGAAAAGTGTCATAAGGTCACAATAATTTGTTAGAAGAGGAAGAGCTGAGTAGGTGGGGATAGACCTGATGGTAGCTTGTTAAGAATATTCTAGGCAGTGGAAGAATTGTAGATAATATACATGAATGTAAGACTCAGCAGAGTGCCTTCTAAGAACCGACAGTAGGTTAAATTAACCAGAACCAAGTAAGAGGTAATGGGAGACTGAGAATTGAATGACAGAGATAATCCTGAAAAAAATTTTTTGATTTATCATTTATAAAATTCCATGCTTTTGTAATCTGATGTTAAAACTATTGAAGATTTTATGATCATTTGTCCTTTGTTAAAACTTATTCCATACTATGTTGTCCTAGGAAGCTCTATGTGGGATAACAAGGATTTCTGATACTGATTTGTATTTTAGTAAATGTGATTATTGCTATAGCAATGATCTACTATAAGGTTGTTTTTTTTTTAATGAGTAGCCATGTTAATTGTTTTAATGATGAATAGAGAGTTAAGTATTATTTTATTGCTTAAACATCACTTTCAGAGAAAATACTAAGTAATGTATTCAAGGTCAAGGCAAATAAAGAGTTTTAGAAATAATGACCTGGCTCTTAAAACATATATGTCAGAGGAATTGTTTAGCAAAGTTCATCATTTTTCCAAGGTTATCTTTGCCATTTAAATATTGATGATTATGCAAAAATAGACCACCTGTAAAGGAGATTCAGAATACCTGAAAATTAACATAATTTGAATGAAACTAAAATACTTACAAATACAAGAAAGATCAAATGGTATTTAGTTGGCAATGCTCATGTTTACACTAATAAATTTTCTAAATATTCCAAAAGTCTGAATAAAATATGTTTATCTAAAGTGGATGAAAATGGTAGATACATGTAAAAAATAATTTCTACTCTAGATTTTCATTCTCAAATGAATCAATTTTTTATCACTTAGCAGTTCTAAGAGTTTGGAGCTAGAATTTGAAAAAACGTAATCACAGCAAAATTTTCAAAAGGCTCAATAAAAACTAAAATCATAATCAAGTATAAGGGAACATTATTAAAAATCTCATGTTCACTAGGAAAGAAAATATGCTATAATTAATAAAATAATATTCAAAATGAGAAAATTGGGAAAACAGTGTTATAGGCTTCAGATAGCAAAATAGAGAATAGACTATAAAGTATAGAATACAACTAATATTATTTTAAAATGGTATATCAATACTTATCTGGGTTATCTATTTCTGTATAGCAAGTAACTCTAATACTTAGTGGCTTGAAACAACAATTTATTATTATCTTTCTTGGTTCTGTGGGTTGCCTGGGCTCAGACGGGCAGTTTACAATGAGGGTCTCTCACGTGATTGCAGTTAAATGTTGATTGAGGCTGCAGTCATTTAAACCTTGACTATATTTTGAAAGCAAATCGGCTTACTCACATGGTTGGCATTTAATGATGATTGCTGGCTTGATGCTTAGCTGAGGTAGTCAACTGGATCATCTTCATGTGACCTCTCCAAGTGCCTTGGGGTTTTCACAGTAAGGCAGCTAAATTTGAAGAGGAAATGTTTCAAGAGTTAACATTCTCAGACACCCTGGCAGAAGTTTTAAGTCTTCTAATGACTCAGCTTCTGAGGCCTTTAAACATCATATACACTGCATTTTATTGGTCAAACTAGTCACTAAGGACAGTGTAGTTTCAAAGGAGAGCAACTAAAAGTCTCAAAGGGAGGAGTTTCAAATAATTTTAATTTATTTAATCTAGCCCTGTGGTCAAAAGATTATTTTTTTTATATTCTTACATGCAAAATGCACTCACCTCCTTCTAAAACACTCCCCAAAGTCTCACCTTATTATAGCATCAGGCTCAGACCCAAAGTTCGGGGTCTTATTATTTAAATCATATCTAGGTCTGAATGAGGCCCCTATGTGCAGTTCTTGAGTTTGGCACCTCTCAGCCCGAAGTTCTTTGAACTATAGAGACCAGTTACCTGATGCTTATATTAATAAATACAACATACAATGGAGAGATATTGTAAAGGGGAAAACCAAGAATTACATTTTTAAAATCCCTTCCCTCAAACTGGGAGGGAGACAAGAGACCAAAGAATGAGTCAAACAAGTCCAGCTTGATAAGTAGAAGTGTCTATTAGAACTTACATAGGAGGCACTCAAGGTTGGCAGCAGGATAGCTTTAGAGATCTGCCCTGCCTCCCATTTCTAAGCTGCTTTTAAGTTAACTTTCTGGCTCTTTGTGGTGTCTGTGTGTGTGTGTGTGTGTGCGCACGCGTGTGTGTATGTGTGTGTGATGGGACTGTTTTCCTTGGTGTGTTATCTGATACTCTGTGATACGTTTAGGCTCCCAGGGACACCTGCGCCTCAGCTGGGCACCATGGCCTTGGCTCCCAGTCTGGCCTTCAGGGTTCAGGCAGCAGGCATATTCCCTTTAGAGTCTCCTTGTGGGGGACCCATCCCATTACAGATGTAGACAGGATAACCTCAGTCAATACCCTTATTCTAAAAGGAAGAGGATATGAAGTAAAAGCAATTCTCAAGTTCAGCTGGGCATTTGTCATCCATTTCTATATCCTGGAAAATTTTCCCCACACCTGTTGGCTCTTCGGGGTTTTTTGTTTTGCCCTATGTAGTTATCTTAGACTTGTATGCTATAAGTCCAACTGAGTAGCTCTCTTCAACCTATTCTGGTTATCTAATGCTGATGAGAAAATGCTCCAACCTTGAGCAGTTTAAAATACCAGAATCTCAATGTTCTAGAAGTTGATTTGGCTTGTGTGATAAAATAAGATTGGAATCTCGCATAGGGTTATAGCTTGAAGTTTTAAATGTGATTGTGGTTGTGTGGTGGTTAGGTCTGTAATCATCGAAAGGTTCACAGTATTAGGAGGCTTCACATGGTTCATTCATCTGATGGGACTGTAATCTATGAGCTATTATGATTTGTCTATAATTCATTTGGTTTGCGGTACACTACATATTTAAAGTGTATTTAAATTTGCTTAAAATTACCTATGACTTTACCCGGAAGTTCTATTCAAAAATCTTCTATCCCTTCACCTATACATCATACTTCCTTTATCATATATGGATATTTCTTGCTATTCAAATTGCTTGTATCCCAGATCTCATTTTTCAAAAGCCAGAAATAAAATACTTTAAAAATAATTTTGTATCTATTGCTATTGAATGCTCACTATAGACATTTAGAAACTAAATAAATTGGATCGTGTGGTATACATATAATGAAATATACATTAAACAGACATAAATAGATATGATTAATCAGAAGAAAATGGATTTTCAGTGTGATTCATAACTAACCCCATGTAAAATTTACAAAATATCAACACAAATGATTTGAAACATTGAAATCGTATTTATAACATTTTAAAGAATAAAAAGGAATATAATGTGTATGCAACTAACAATATCTACTTAATATATAAAACAAAAACATATAAATCAAAGAAGAAATAGACAAATGTACTATAGTTCGGTATTTTATCCTTCTTTCTTAATAATTTGTCAAATAAATAGAAAGTCAATAAGTATATTAAAGACCTGAAAACCCTTATGAAATAACTTGAGCAAACAGACATTTATAGATGCCAAGAAAAGAAAAATATACATTCTTTTCAAGGATACATGGAAAACTCACTAAGATAGACCATATTATGGGATATAAACAAACCTTCAAACATTGAATATAATCAAAATCATAAAAAGTGTGTGTCTTCAACAAAAAAACTATAGACCAATATCCCTAATGAACGTATGCAAAAATTCTTAACAAAAATACTAACAAACCTAATCCAACAACACATCAAAAAATAATAAATCATGATTAAGTGGGCTTTATTCCAGAGATGCAAGGATGGTGCAAAATACATAAAGCAATAAATGTGATTCACCATATAATGAGAATTACAAAGAAAAACCAAATGATCACCTCAATAGATGGAGAAAAATCATTCAATATAAGTCAGCATCTTTTCATAATAAAAATCCTCAACAGACTAGGCATTAAAGGAACATACCTCAAAAAATCCATATATGACAAACCTACAGTGAACATCATACTAACAAGGAAAACGTTGAAAGCATTTTCCCTGAGAACTAGAACAAGACAAGAATGCCCACTTTCACCACTCCTATTCAACATGGTGCTAGAAGTCCTTGCCAGAGTAATTAGGCAGAAGAAAGAAGTGAAATGCATTCACAAGTTGAAAAAGGAGAAGTCAAATTATCTCTGTGTGCTTATGATATAATATATCTAGAAAACCCTAAAGACTCTCCGAAAGACTCCTAGAATTGATAAATTAATTAAATAAAGTTTCAGGATACGAAATGAATAACTGAAACATCAGTAACACTTATATACACCCATAACAATCAAGCTGACAACCAAATTGAGAAGGCAATCTCATTTATAACTACAAAACAAAACAAAACCTAAGAACACATTTAACGAAGAAGGTGAAAGATTTCTATAAGGAAAACTATGAAACAATGATGAAAGAAATTGTAGATAATACAGATAATATGGATTGGCTGTGTCCCCACCCAAATCTCACCTTGAATTGTACTAATCCCCATGTATCAAAAGCAGGGCCAGGTGGAGACATTTGAATCATGGGGGGCAGTTTCCTCCATAAAGTTCTTGTGGTAGTGAATAAGTCTCATAAGATCTGAAGTGTTTTTTTTGTTTGTTTGTTTTGTTTTGTTTTTGTGAGATGGAGTCTCACTCTGTCACCCAGGCTGGAGTACAGTGGCATGATCTCAGATCACTGAAACCTCCACCACCTGGGTTCAAGTGATTCTCCTGCCTTGGCCTCCTGAATAGCTGGGATTGCAAATATGTGCCATCACGCTCAGCTATTTTTTTTGTATTTTTAGTAGAGACAGGGTTTCACCATGTTGCCCAGGCTAGTCTTGAACTCCTGACCTCAAGTCATCCACCCGCTGTGGACTCCCAAACTGCTGGGATTACAGGCATGAGCCACCATGCCTGGCCTGATGGTTTTATAAATAAGAGTTTCACTGCACAACTTCTATTTTCTACTGCCATGTAATACAAGCCTTTGCTTCACCTTTGCCTTCCACTATGATTGTAAGGCCTGCCCAGCCATGCTGAACTGTGAGTCAATTAAACCTCTTTCCTTTATAAATTACGCAGTCTTAGGTATGTCTTTATTAGCAGCATGAAAACAGACTAATACAACAGACAGACAAATGGGAAAACATCTCATGTCATGGATTGGAAGAAACAATATCATTTAAATGACTATACTTCTGAAAGCAATCTACACATTCAATGCAATTCTTGTCAAAATACCAATGTTATTATTGCAGAGAATTAGAAAAAGCAATCCTAAAATTCATGTAGAACCAAAAACAGCCCAAACAGACCAAACAATCCTGAACAAAAAGAACAAAGCCGGAGGCATCACATTACCTGACTTCAAATTATATTACAAGGTTATAGTAAAAAAAACAGCATGAAACTGGTATAAAAATCGACACATAGATCAATGGAACACAATTAAAAAGTCAGAAATAAAACTACATACCTACAGTCAACTGACCTTTGAGAAAGTTAACAAAAACGTACACTTTTCAACATATGGTGCTGGAAAAAATGAATTGCCATATACAGAAGAATGAAAATTGACCCTTATCTCTCACTATATATGAAAATAAACCCAAGATGGATTAAATACTTATATGTAAGAACTGAAACTGTAAAAATACTTGAAGAAAAACTAGGGAAATCTCTTCTAGACATTGGCCTAGGCAGAGAATTCATGATTAAGACCTCAAAAGCAAATGCAGCAAAAACAGCAATCAACAAATGAGACTTAATAAGACTACGAAAAGCCTCTGCACAGCAAAATAAATAATCATCAGTGTGAACAGACAACCTGCAGAATGGGAGAAAATATCTGTATACTATGCATCCAACAAGGGACTAATATCCGGAATCGAATGGAACTCAAATAACCCCATTAAAAAGTAGGAAAAGGACATGAGTAGATATTTTTCAAAGGAAAATATATAAATGGCAAAAAATCATACTAAAAATGCTAAACATTAATAATCATCAGAGAGATGCAAATTAAAACCACAATGAGATATTATACCAATTAGAGTAGCTATTATTAAAAAGACAAAAAATCACAAATGTTAGCAAGGATGCAAAGAAAAGGGAACACTTTCACACCGTTGGTGGGGATGTAAATTTGTACAGCCTTTGTAGAAAACATATGGAGATATTCTGTGGAAATATCTCAAAGAACTAAACATAGAACCACCGTATTATTCAGTAATCCCACTACTGGGTATCTACCCAAAGGAAAATAAATTATTTTATCAAAAAGATACCTGCAGTCACATGTTTATCAAAGCACTATTCGCAATAGCAAAGATACGGAATCAACCTGAGTGTCCATCAATAGGTGATTAAATTAAAAATGTGGTGTGTGGTATATAAAATTATATATGTGTTTCTATGTGTGTGAGCGTATATACACATACACATATACATACATTATATATACACAAATTTAAATACGTATAGTCATTATATGTAAATGTATATATGTATATATACACACAAAAACACAATGAAGTACTACTCAGCCATACAAAGGATGTATGTACATGCATACATATAATGAATGTATATGTGTGCATATATATTCCCTTGTTGGATGCATAGTATACAGATATTTCCTCCCATTCTGCAGGTTGTCTGTTCACACTGATGATTATTTATTTTGCTGTGCAGAGGCTTTTCGTAGTCTTATTCTCATTCGTTGATTGCTGTTTTTGCTGCATATACACACATATACATTCATTATATGTATATGTATGCATATATATGCACACATATACATTCATTATATGTATATGTATGCATGTACATACATGTATATATACACATACATATACATATGATGTATGTATATGTATTTATAGGTGTGTATATATAATGTATGTATATGTGTGTATATACACTCACACACATAGAAACATAATTTTATATACCACACATGTATATACAATGTATGTATATATTATATATAATATATTCTACATATGTATAATAAATATATAAAATAAATATAAATGAATAAATATATATGTAATATTATATATTATATATGCACACACAAACACACAATGAAATACTACTCAGCTATACAAAGCAATGAAATAATGTATCTTGCATGATGTATCATGTATCATGCAACAACGTGGATGTAACCAGAGGCCATTATTTTAAGTAAAGTAACTCAGTGCAAGGAAATCAAATATTGCATGTTCTCACTTATAAGTAGGAGCTAAATAATGTATACCTATGGACACAAAGTGTGGGATATTAGACATTGGAGATTTGGAAAAGTGGAATGTTGGGAGGAGAGTGAAGATGAGAAATTACTTAATGGATACAATGTACATTATTGGGGACATGGTTACATTAAAATCCCAGACTATACCACTGCATAATGTATTCATGTTACAAAATACCACTTGTACCCCCTAAATTTATACAAAATCTATTTGTCTGACTGTAATGAAATTAATTAGAAATTAATAACAAATGTCTGTTCATGTCCTTTGCCCACTTTTTGATGGGGTTGTTTGTTTTTTTCTTGTAAATTTGTTTGAGTTCTTTGTAGGTTCTGGATATTAGCCCTTTGTCAGATGAGTAGATTGCAAAAATTTTCTCCCATTCTGTAGGTTGCCTGTTCACTCTGATGGTAGTGTCTTTTGCTGTGCAGAAGCTCTTTAGTTTAATGAGATCCCATTTGTCAATTTTGGCTTTTGCTGCTGTTGCTTTTGGTGTTTTAGACATGAAATCTTTGCCCATGCCTATGTCCTGAATGGTACTACCTAGGTTTTCCTCTAGGATTTTTATGGTATTAGGTCTAACATTTAAGTCTCTAATCCATCTTGAATTAATTTTCGTATAAGGAGTAAGGAAAGGATCCAGTTTCAGCTTTCTACTTATGGCTAGCCAATTTTCCCAGCACCATTTATTAAATAGGGAATCCTTTCCCCATTTCTTGTTTCTCTCAGGTTTGTCAAAGATCAGATGGCTGTAGATGTGTGGTATTATTTCTGAGGACTCTGTTCTGTTCCATTGGTCTATATCTCTGTTTTGGTACCAGTACCATGCTGTTTTGGTTACTGTAGCCTTGTAGTATAGTTTGAAGTCAGGTAGCGTGATGCCTCCAGCTTTGTTCTTTTGGCTTAGGATTGTCTTGGAGATGCGGGCTCTTTTTTGGTTCCATATGAACTTTAAAGCAGTTTTTTCCAATTCTGTGAAGAAACTCATTGGTAGCTTGATGGGGATGGCATTGAATCTATAAATTACCTTGGGCAGTATGGCCCATGAACAGACATTTCTCAAAAGAAGACATTCATACAGCCAACAGACACATGAAAAAATGCTCATCATCACTGGCCATCAGAGAAATGCAAATCAAAACCACCATGAGATACCATCTCACACCAGTTAGAATGGCAATCATTAAAAAGTCAGGAAACAA
The DNA here is from genome assembly GCF_049350105.2 of Macaca mulatta. Taxonomy (NCBI): domain Eukaryota; kingdom Metazoa; phylum Chordata; class Mammalia; order Primates; family Cercopithecidae; genus Macaca; species Macaca mulatta. The sequence continues at coordinate 91,822,100 of NC_133419.1, forward strand.
CAGGTGCTGGAGAGGATGTGGAGAAATAGGAACACTTTTACACTGTTGGTGGGATTGTAAACTAGTTCAACCATTATGGAAAACAGTATGGCGATTCCTCAAGGATCTAGAACTAGATGTACCATATGACCCAGCCATCCCATTACTGGGTATATACCCAAAGGATTACAAATTATGCTGCTATAAAGACACATGCACACGTATGTTTATTGCAGCACTATTCACAATAGCAAAGACTTGGAATCAACCCAAATGTCCATCAGTGACAGATTGGATTAAGAAAATGTGGCACATATACACCATGGAATACTATGCAGCCATAAAAAAGGATGAGTTTGAGTCCTTTGTAGGGACATGGATGCAGCTGGAAACCATCATTCTTAGCAAACTATCACAAGAACAGAAAACCAAACACCGCATGTTCTCACTCATAGGTGGGAACTGAACAATGAGATCACTCGGACTCAGGAAGGGGAACATCACACACCGGGGCCTATCATGGGGAGGGGGGAGGGGGGAGGGATTGCATTGGGAGTTATACCTGATGTAAATGACGAGTTGATGGGTGCAGCACAGCAACATGGCACAAGTATACATATGTAACAAACCTGCACGTTATGCACATGTACCCTACAACTTAAAGTATAATAATAATAAATAAATTAAAAAAAAAAAAAAAAGAAATTAATAACAAAAAGATATCAAGAAAATCTCCAAATATTTGAGAATTTAATATAAACACACTATAAATAACCCACACCCAAAGAGAACCATAAATTTAAAAATATTTTGAATTAAATAAAAATGAAATGATGCATATCAAGTTTTGTGGGATTCAACAAAAGCATTGCTTATGGTGAAACCTATAACACCAAATACTTATGTTAGAAAAGACCAAAAGCCTCAAATAAATTACTTAAAGTTTCAATTTAAGAAACTACAAAAAGAAAACAAATTTAAATGCAAATCAAACAAAAAAAATGAAGATAGCAGACATCAATAAAATGATAAAGAAATAAACTTATATAGATTCGAAAGGAGTACATAAGGTGACTTCTTTACATAGAATTTCCCAAAGTCTATAAAAAATGTAATAGACCTAAAAGCAATTTTTGCAAGAATGCAGGATACAAGATCAATATATAACAATTAATAATATCTTTATATGCAGTCAATGAACAACTAGAAATAATATTTAAAGTAGCATTTAAAATAGAATCAAAACTATGAAATAATTAGCATGCACATTCTCAAAAATATGTGCACATTTGTATGCTGCAAAATATAACACATTGTTGAGAGATAAAAAGAGCTACATAAATGTAGACTCAGATCTACATATTCAGCACAACTCCAGCCAAAATTATTGCATTTTTTTCTATAAAAGTGGAAAAGCTAATTTTAAAATTTAGATGAAAATGCAAAGAAATAAGAATAGCCATGGTATTTTCAAGTAAGACAAAAGTTGTGAGATTCATATTATAAGATTTCAAGACATACTACAAAGATATAACAATCAAGAAACTCTGGTATTGGTGAAAAAATAGGCCCATAGGTCAATAGAAGAAAGGAGAAATCTAAGAAAAAGACTCAAACAAATATGGTGAAATGATTTTCAGCAAAATTGCCAAGGTAATTATTGAAAAATGGAAGTCTTTTCAGCAAATGATACCGGTAACATTCAGCATCTCTATGCAAAACAAGAACAAACCTATACTATGTGCCATATACAAAAAAATCAAATGAACAAAAACATGAATATAAACATCTAGAAGATAACATAGGAGACAATGTATTCTTTGTAAGTCTTCGTAATATTTAGCAAATATTTTGTCAAAGGACAGAAAAAGGCACAAATCACAAAAAAATTAGACTTCATCAACATTAAAAGGTCTCCTTATGCAAACATACTTTTCAAAAAAAGTGAAAGAAAACTATATTACTAGAAGATATTTGCAAAACATACATCTAAAAAAGACTCATCCATAAAATGTAAAGACCTCTCAAACTCAATAATAAGAAAACAAACTATTAAGAAAACAGCAAAAGATTTGAAGAGGCATTTTCCAAAGCAATGATACTGCCAGGTGATATTGACACCTGGCAATATCAAAAGCTGGTGAGGGTGTAAGGCAGTTGCAAGTCTCATAAATTGCTAGTGTGCAGAATGGTACAGCTACTTTGGATAATATGTTGCCAGTTTCTTATAAAGTTACCATATGACCCAGAAATATAACTCCTAGATATTATATTTATTCAAGATAAATGAAAACATATGTCCAGACAAAGCCAGGTTCACAAATGTTTATAATGGTTTTATTTATAATCTCCAAACCAAAATGTCCACACCAGGTGAATGGACAGAATGTGGGGCAGGTATGTAGTAGAATTTTCCTAAGCAATACAGTAACATGGACGAATGGCCAATATGCTAAAGGAAAGTAACCATATTATAATGGCTATACGTTTGAATATTCCATGAATCAGATATTCTGGAAAAGGTAAAACTATAGCTACAAAGAACAGATCAGTTGTTGCCAGTGGTTGTAGGTAGAAAGGATTGAATGTAAAGAGGCATGAGGGAATTTTGTGTGTTAGTGGGGTGGCGATGGAAAGTCCTTTCTCTTAACTTTGGTAGTGTTCCCATGACTGTGTATGTTTGTTAGAGCATGTAGAACTGAACATCTAAAAAGAGATGAAACTTGTAGTCTGAAAATTATAGCTCAATTAATCAGATATTTTAAAAATAAATATTGAGTAAATATTATAGAATGGAAATTATAGGCTATGCTGAGGCCAGCAAAGCAGTATACTTTTAAATACAGGCTAAAGGATTTGTGGTACAGTAGATAATTCTGGTGACAGGAAGCTAAAATTATATTTTTGAAACTACCACTTTCTAAATGAACCCTTTCATTCTATACAACTATAAATCAAGTTAAACATCACAAGATCAAAATCTGATGGAATTTATCTCAATTCCTAGTTACAGGAGAATGATGGCCATATACAGTCTTTTCACTCTTACCAGCATACTTATATTCACTGGGTCTTTTACCTCCAGTAGAGAAGAACACTGTAGGTCTTTAGTAGTTTTTCACCAGTATACTGAAAAAAAGAATGATGAGGCTGGGCACAGTGGCTCATGCCTGTAATCCCAGCACTTTGGGAGGCCGAGGCGGGCGGATCACCAGGTCAGGAGATTGAGACCATCCTGGCTAACACAGTGAAACCCTGTCTCTACTAAAAATATATATATATAAATATATATATATAAATATATATAAATATATATATAAATATATATGAATATATAAATATATATATAAATATATATATATATATATATCAGCTGGGCGTGGTGGCGGACGCCTGTAGTCCCAGCTACTCCGGAGACTGAGGCAGGAGAATGGTGTGAACCCTGGAGGAGGAGCTTGCGGGGAGCCAAGATTGTGCCACTGATGCACCACTCCAGCCTGGGGCTACAGAGTGGAACTCCCTCAAAAAAAAAATAAAAAAGAAAAGAAAAGAAAAGAGAAGAGATGAAAGGTTATATATTAGTATAAAATTTTGAATTTAGTAAATCCATATTCTCAAAGTGTTAATAGAAATTAAACAATCATCTGTTGATCTCAACATTGTCTACTTGTTATTATTATAAGAATTGTAATTTGGATATTTTAATAAGAATTGAAATAACAATTTCCAACATAAAATTACTTTTCACAATTTGTTTTTATTCTTTAAGTTCTGGGATACATGTGCAGAATGTGCAGGTTTGTTACACAGGTATACACGTGCTATGGGGGTTTGCTGCACCCATCAATCCGTCATCTACACCGAGTATTTCTCCTAATGCTATCCTTCCCCTAGCCCCCCACCCCTTAACTGGCCCCACTGTGTGATGTTCCTCTCCCTGTGTCCATGTGTTCTCATTGTTCAACTCCCACTTATGAGTGAGAAGATGTGGTGCTTGGTTTTCTGTTCCTGTGTTAATTTGCTGAGAATGATGGTTTCCAACTTCATTCATGTCTTTGAAAAGAACGTGAATTCATCTTTTTTTATGGCTGCATATTATCCCATGGTGTTTATGTGCCACATTTTCTTTATCCAGTCTATCACTGATGGGCATTTGGGTTAGTTCCAGGTCTTTGCTATTGTGAATAGTGCTGCAATAAGCATACGTGTGCATGTGTCTTTATAGTAGAATGATTTATAATCCTTTAGGTATATACCTAGTAATGGGATTGCTGGGTCAAATGGTATTTCTGGTTCTAGATCCTTTAGGAATCTCCACACTGTCTTGCACAATGATTGAACTAATTTACACTCTCAACAGCGTAAAAAGCATTCGTATTTCTCCACATACTCTCCAGCATCTGTTGTTTCCTGACTTTTTAATGATCACCATTCTAACTGGCATCTCATTCAGGTTTTGATTTGCATTTCTTTAATGACCAGTGATAATGAGTTTTTCATGTTTGTTGGCCGCATATCTTCTTTTGAGAAATATCTGTTCATATCCTTCTCTCACTTTTTAATGAAGTTTTTTTCTCGTAAATTTAAGTTCCTCGTAGATTCTGGATATTAGCCCTTTGTCAGACGGATAGGTTGCAAAATTTTTTCCCATTCTGTAGGTTGGCTGTTCACTGTGATGATAGTTTCTTTTGCTGTGCAGAAGCTCTTTAGTTTAATTAGATTCCTTTTGTCAATTTTGGCTTTGATGCCATTGCTTTTGGTGTTCTAGTCATTAAGTCTTTGCTCATGCCTATATCCTGAATGGCACTGCCTAGGTTTTCTCCTAGGATTTTTATGGTTTTAGGTTTAAGTGTTTAATGCATCTTGAGTTTAAGTTTTGTATAAGATGTAAGGAAGGGCTCCAGTTTCAGTTTTCTGCATATGGCTAGCCAGCTTTCCCAACACAATGTATTAAATAGGGAATCATTTTCACATTTCTTGTTTTTGTCAGGTTTGTCAAAGATTAGATGGTTGTTGATGTGTGGCGTTATTTCTTAGACCTCGGTTAGGTTCCATTGGTCTGTATCTGTTTTGGTACCAGTACCATGCTGTTTTGGTTACTGTAGCCTTGTAGAACAGTTTGAAATCAGGTAGCGTGATGTCTCCAGCTTTGTTCTTTTTGCTTAGGATTTTCTTGGCTATATAGGGTATTTTTTAATTTCATATAAAATTTAAAGTAGTTCTTTTTCTAATTCTGTGAAGAAAATCAATGGTAGCTTGATGGAGATAGCATTGAATCTATAAATTACTTTGGGCAATATGACCATTTTCATGATATTGATTCTTCCTACCCATGAGCATGGAATGTTTTTCCATTTGTTTTTGTCCTCTCTTACTTCCTTGAGCAGTGGTTTGTAGTTCTTCTTGAAGAGGTCCTTCACATCACTTGGAAGTTGGATTCCTAGGTATTTTATTCTCTTTGCAGCAATTGTGAATGGGAGTTCACTCATGATTTGGTTCTTTGTTTGTCTCTTATTGGTGTATAGGAATGCTTGTAATTTTTGCACATTGATTTTGTATCCCGAGACTTTGCTGAAGTTGCTTATCAGCTTAAGGAGATTTGGGGCTGAGACAATGGGGTTTTCTACATATACCATCATATCATCTGCAAACAGAGAAAATGTTACTTCCTCACTTCCTATTTGAATACGCTTTATATCTTTGTCTTGCCTGATTGCCTGGGCTAGAACATGCAATATTACGTTGAATAGGAGTGGTGAGAGAGGAGAGAGGGCATCCTTGTATTGTGCTGATTTTTAAAGGGAATGCTTCCAGTTTTTGCCCATTCCATATGGTATTGCTTGTGGGTTTGTCATAAATAGCTCTTATTATTTTGAGATATGATTCATCAATACTTAGTTTATTGAGTTTTTAGCATGAATGGGCGTTGAATTTATCGTAGTCCTTTTCTGCATCTATTGAGATAATCATCTGGTTTTTGTCATTGGTCCTGTTTATGTGATGGATTATGCTTATTGATTTGCATATGTTGAACCAGCCTGGCATTCCAGGGATGAAGCCAACTTGATCGTGGTGGATAAGCTTTTTGATGTGCTGCTGGATTTGGTTTCCTAGTATTTTACTGAGGACTTTTGCATCGATGTTCATCAGGGATAATGGCCTGAAATTTTCTTTTTTTGTTGTGTCTCTGCCAGGTTTCTGTATCAGGATGATGCTGGACTCATAAAATGCATTAGGGAGGAGTACCTCTTTTTCAATTGTTTGGAATGGTATCAGAAGGAGTGGTATCAGCTCCTCTTTGTACCTCTGGTAGAATTTGGCTGTGAATCCATCTGGTCTTGGGCTTTTTTTTGGTTGGTAGGCTATTAATAATTGCCTCAATTTCAGAACTTGTTGGTCTATTCAGGGATTCAACTTCTTCCTGGTTTAGTCTTGGGAGGGTGTATGTGTCCAGGAATTTATCCATTTCTTCTAGATTTTCTAGCTTATTTGTGTATAGGTGTTTATAGTATTTTCTGATGATAGTTTGTATTTCTGTGAGCTCAGCGGTGATATTCCCTTTATCATTTTTTTTTCTTTTTGAGATGGAATTTCACTCTTGTTTCCCAGGTTGGAGCGCAATGGCACGATCTCGGCTCACTGCAACCTCTGCCCCTGGGTTCAAGCGATTCTCCTATCTCAACCTCCTGAGTAGCTGGGATTACAGGCACATGCCACCACACCCAGCTAATTTTTGTATTTTTAGTAGAGATGGGGTTTCATCATACTGGTCAGGTTGGTCTCGAACTCCTGACCTCAGGTGATCCACCTGCCTCAATCTCTGATATCCTTTCTTTTGCTTGATCAATTCAGCTATTGATACTTGTGTATGCTTCAAAAAGTTCTTGTACTGTGTTTTTCAGTTCCATTAGGTCACTTATGTCCTTCTCTAAACTGGTTATTGTACTTAGCAATTTCTCTAACTGTTTTTCAAGGTTCTTAGGAATTTTCAAGAGTACAATACATTGTTATTAAATATAGTCATGTTGTAAAGTAGACTCTTGAAACTATTTCTCTTATCTAAGTGAAATTTTTTATTCTTTGACCAACAGCTCTACAACTGCTTCCCGTCTCAACATTTTCTTCTGACAGAGACACTGCTCATTGAAATAGTAGCATAATTAATTAACAATAGTTATGCAACAGCAAATATCACAGAACAAAAAACAACTCATTTATGAATATCCTGGATTGTCACATAAATGAAATATTAGCTCTAGGCTTGGAGATTAAATTTTGAATGCAAAATGCCATGGGAAAAATAAAGTTTATTTGAACTCACACATAGATGTAAATTACTGTAAATTTTTTTACCCCCTGAGAACAGGCTTTAAGACAGAATGACTACAAAGCGGAAGTTTCCAGGGAGCTGCTATCGAAGCCGGTCATGATGAAGTATGCAAGTCTCAGCTATTGGGATTTCAAAGGTTTCTAAAGACACACTACCTATTTTAATATTGTGCATATGACGTCCTTTTATGAAACAACATAACAATTATACATTGATATCTTAACAAATGACAAGATAAATATACATATTAAAAATCATCAGACATCTTAATTGGACTCCCTGCTTTTAATCTCCCCTTCTATTATATTCTACTTATTCCCACTATATTTAATTTTATAAATTCCTGATTAAACTGTTGCTTCAAACATAATTCTCTATAGAGGACCTATAGGAAAACTGTTTAAAATAGAATACATGATTTTTTATAAATGGATCTTACCTTAATTTCTTAGGTGTGTTTCTTGCTTTCAGCCCCTTCCACTTTGTTTTCTCTCTCTCTAAAACCTAGACTCATCACTGTCTCCCTTGCCTTGTTTCACTACATGTCTGGGCACTACTTACTTGTTGTGATCCTTGAGACAGCACACACTGAGTCTTCCCTCCGAAATGCTCTATCTCTCTCTCTCTCTTTTTTTTTTTTTTTTTTTTTTTTTTTTTTTGAGACGGAGTCTCGCTCTGTCGCCCAGGCTGGAGTGCAGTGGCCGGATCTCAGCTCACTGCAAGCTCCGCCTCCCGGGTTTACGCCATTCTCCCGCCTCAGCCTTCCGAATAGCTGGGACTACAGGCGCCCGACACCTCGCCTGGCTAGTTTTTTGTATTTTTTTAGTAGAGACGGGGTTTCACTGTGTTAGCCAGGATGGTCTTGATCTGACCTCGTGATCCGCCCGTCTCGGCCTCCCAAAGTGCTGGGATTACAGGCGTGAGCCACCGCGCCCGGCCTCTCTTTTTTTTTTTTCTAAGTACAACTGACCCCTCCTTAAACAATAGTTCAAAAGTTGCCTGCTGAGTGGAACCTTTATACACCTTCGTGGCTTAATTTGCTCTATCTTTGGTGCGTTAACTCTTTGTTCATAATTCTGTTGTAACTCCTGCAGCATTTTTATAAATTTCATTATGTATGTTTCTTCCTTTTGCCTCCTCAATAACACTTATATTTGCTCAACTAAGGGGAAAATCTATGCCATATTAATCATTTAATCCTACGATATAGCACAGTGGAACATCTGGAGGCACTGAATAAGATATTACACTAAACTGAACAAACGTGCTGTGAGCACTTAAGACTAAATCTTTTGTCAAATTTACGGAAAATGTGATGATACTTGGAGTCATTAGTTGCCAGTATACACAATTAACTGGGTAGCCTTCTACACAATAGAGGTGATGCTTATCACTTATTTAATGTAACCTGTGTAGTAGATAACTATTACCATTAGATAAGCTAGTTTGTATACAGTACTAAACCCAAGAAAAGTGTCTTTGTTCATCAATTTTCAGATTTAAATTTCATTTTTTTCCTGAAAGCAGGCAACATATCTTATTTATTTTGCATCTTATATATCAGCACTTAGCAGGGTTGTTACTGATAGTAGACACTCAGTTAAATATTTTTATATCTTAAACTTAATGCAAATATGAGTTTATATGACATTGTAGCATTTCTAAATAGTAGTTTCTAAAACCCAGTCAGAAAAGAAGTGAATGAATCCCAAGTGCCTCTTCCTACGTGGTTGGTTATGCCAACTTTTCCGGTTCTATAAGTATTCATATAAGTGTGCTCTCACATTTATGGTAGATCAATGTATTGTTTATTAATTGACTAAAAATGCTAAGAAAAATATTCTGGTAGTTATAGTATTCAATCTTATTAAATAATTATGACAGCATATCTGCAGATAAAAGAAACATGACACAAGCAATGTAAAAATTAATATAAAAATTCTGAAATTATTCAACCAAAACACTATAACCAAGCTTTAATAAAACAAACATTTTGCTAAATTTTAGTAAACCATATCTAATAAAATAAACATTTAAATTATAATAAATATTGTTAAGGAATAATTAAAAGCAAAATCACTATTCTCATACAAATGCCAATGTACACATGTCAAGAATTTGATTTAATTTTATTAATGAATGAGAAAACCAGTAAACTGCTACAACTGGATCAAAGGCAAATAGAAAGGATGGATACATACTTAGGCAATCAGGAAGACTGAGAATAATTTACATAATAGATGCAAAATTAGTGAATAACCAGAGAAAAATAATCAACAGTATTTTATGGGACACAGTTTGCATTGCTAGGAACAAAAATCACTTGCAGTGCTGTGTTTTCTATAATCTACAGAGTTGTAGCACAAAGATAATAGAAGGTAGTAATAACCTGGAAGAACATGCTAGACAGGACACCCAGTAGTCTTTTTTGCCACTGTAATGTCATTCACATATTTTCTTGATGAATATTTCTATAATACCGTTTAGACTAACACTGCATTTGTTATTACGTAATTTTATGGTTACATAATATATGTATATTCCTGAAAGGTCATTTCATTACACGGCTACATGTACACTCGCATGGATTTCAGAGACACTCAACAGATTTCAGAATATTACAAATAAAATTTTGAGAGTTCCAAATTTTATGCCGTAACTGTATAAAACAATTGGACTATTTCATATTTGTTGTGATAAAGTTAGAGATAAAATTATTGGTAGTGTGAAATCAATTTTTAAAACGTTTCAAACTGGAAAACATTTCTTTTACTCCAAAAAAAAAAACAATTATTACGTTTATAAGCTCTTGCAGTCTAAGATTTGAAATTGTGTTATAAACGTATTTAACTTTTTTGCAACATATGTTGACAGGTGGTCACCTCCATCTGTGCTTAAAATGTTTTACTTGTCATATTTCAAAATAGGACACGAAAGGAAGTGGATCAAGACAATGAATTGGTTATGAAAAAAGTTTCATATCTTAAATATAAATGGTTAATATATTTCCATCAATCTCAAGGGAAAAATCATGCCTGCAATAAAAGGAAAACATAAGATTTGCCAAGAAGAACTGAAGAGTATTGATGTAATTGCTTAGGAAATGGGCCACTGAGTTGGAGAGCCTGATTAAAAGAGCTGTGGTGCTTGGGTAGATTCCAGCTCAGCAGCCTAGCAGCTGCACATCTTGGACAATCTGTTGTTGATTATTAGTGACAGAAAGCCAGGTATAATCATTGATGTCCATTGTTATGAATGCATGAATCAAGATTCCAATGGTCTTTTTATAATTGTATACAAAGTAGGATATGGTCTTCTAAAACCACTCTTGATTTCCATTAGTATTCAAAAACCTGGTAGCAATAAATTAAGGCTACATTTACCTATTTATTTTTTCCTATTGAAGGATACAACCATATAGTGCCCAGAGATAACTGTGAGTTTTAAAACAACTCTAAAAAGACTTTCTGACATTTAGAAATTGGCTGCTATTTTACTTAGGTAATAAATAGGCTTGTTAAGCAGAATAAAAACTAAGAGATAAAACCTATGCATCAAATTAGGAAAAAAAAAAAAGATAAACAAGGATGAAGGGGAGAGGCTAAGGAAACCACTAAGGATGATTAGTGAGGAGGAGTTCAACACTTTCAGCATCTAAGGTTCACAAGTATGTTGTAGATTAGGTGGCAGAACTCCTACAAAAAAATAAAAATAAAATAAAATTGCAGGGATAAGCAACAATTCTCAGAGTAAGAAAATAAAGAGCCTGAGAATCACAGTATATATGTTTTGGAAATAGCAGAGTGAATGACATCAGAATCCAGCTGAATCCACCACTCTGGTAACCCATACATACCATGGGGGAGAATAAAGGCCATGTAATCTTAACTGAAGGAGGCATCTCACTAAATTCTGTATCAGGTCCAGATTAAACTGTGCTTTGGGACCCCTGCCGCCAAAGTGTAACACAGAGTGACAAAATAATACTTCCATGATGAATAATGATCAAACAAAGCAGAGGATGTGGGAAAATCTACATATACTTTTAGCAAGCATCAGCTCATCCAAAAGAGCTTTCCAAAAGTGGAGGTGACTGGAGTGGAGTTCTAGCACCCTTGACAATAAGGAAGGAGTAGTAACAAGAATAAAGCTATATCTTGAATTGTTTAATGCAGCGATGCTGAAATAGAGCTGGAGTAAAAGCAACACAATTCAACTTAAAGGAAAGAGCACTTTCTTTTTTGTGTCTCAAGCAACCCAAACTGTAAGTTAATAGCTACTCAACCTCAATCTCATCCTGCAAATACAAATAGTAATTATATCTTTATTATTCAAATAAAATCAAATCCAAAACTGATGGCATTTTAGTTTTTATGGAAATAAGGCTACAGAAGAACAAGGACCAAAACCAGATTGAAGATCTATATGAAGCACTTTTTGGAGATTTCCAGAAGTATTTGGTGACTAAGGTAAATATTCAAGGGAAAAAGTTTCCTAACTCAATGATAAAGACTTGAAACTATTAAGATTTACAAATAAAAGTTTAATGTAGTTTTATTTCTACTTCAGAATTGTGAAGTCTGAATTATTCAGAGTATATCTTAACTACTTTTGAACAGTTCAGAGAGGAACTATAACTAATATTCCAATCTAATCACTATTTATGCTTGCAACCTATACCACTGGAGACTAAGCTATCAGTTTCCCTGAGTAGACAAATGATTTACATTGGAAAATGGAAGCCAAACCAGCTTTTAAATCTGTAACGAACACTAAATGCTCTGTAACTGCATGCAATGATACTGAAAAGGGGAACACTTAAATATTATAACACTATATTATGTATAATATATGAGGAATAAGAGGGGTAGTTGTAGTGTTTTATCTAAGGATGGAACATTAAAGAAAGATGTTGCTTAACTTGAAATAATACTGGAATTACCATTAATTTATTTGCCATCTGCTGTTTAAAAAGTAGAAAAATATACTAAACATGTTTTTTTTAATATTTACAGGCATATTTAATAACATTACAGGACTGTCATTCCAGAGAGAACATGAAAACAAATAAACAAACAAACAAACAAAAATGGCCACTACAAATTCTTCGGTTTTATACCATGATTCACTTTCCTGAGTAGTACAGACAGAAGAAATACAAGAAGGACACGGTGATCTGGACGAGTTGGCAAGGTAAAGGCTACAATCTAGGGAAGTTGTCACTGCCGTAATGTAGAGGGCAAATTACTGAAAGGGAGGAACTTGAGTAATCTGCTTAAGAAATAACATGAGTCTGTTGAATACTAAATTGTACCTGTGTAGGATAAAACATCAAAATACTGGGGAACAAACAAACAAACAAACAAACTACCAGAGAGATGTAGCTGAACAATTCAAAGAGCTCACAAAGGGTTGGAAATTGTTCAAGTTATAATCCACAAAAGTGGAGAGACCTTGTTCTTGTTACACATTCAAAAAGTCCAGGAGAAATCCTATAGTTTTAAGATCTTAATGGTGAGGCAAAATTTGACCTACAACAAAGGCTTTCTAAACCTCCCATTAAAACAACAACAACAACAACAACAAAGCTGCAAAGTTACCTAAAGATGATCTGCAAGTAGCAAACTTCCCAAACAATATTCAATTTAAATGAAGATAGCAGCATTCAAAGTCTAAATGTATGACATTAACAGTGTCTGGTATTCAAAACAAAATTTACTAGACAGAGAAAAATGCAAAAAAAAAAAAAAATGAGGATTATCAATGAAAGAATTCAAATCAAAAGTAGGACATCCAAGTTGGCCACAGTGGCTCATGCTTGAAATCCCAGCACTTTTGATGTCTGAAGAGCAAGGGTCACTTGAGCCCAGGAATTCAAGACCAGCTTGGACAACACAGTGAGACCCTATATCTACAAAAATTGTTTTGAAAGAAGTATCTGGGCATGGTGGTGTGTGCCTGTAGTTCCAGCTATTTGGGAAGCTGAAGCAAGAGGATCACCTGAACCCAGGAGTTTGAGACTAGCCTGGACAACATAGCAAGACCCTGTATCTACAGAAAAAAAAAATAGACAGGCATGGTTATGTGCACCTGTAGTACCAGCTATTTGGTAGGCTGAAGTGGAAAGATTGCTCGAGCCCAAGAGTGCAATGCAGCAGTGAACTATGATCGTGCCACTGCACTCCCACCTGGGTGACAGAGAGAGACCTTGTCTCTAAAGGAAAAAATAAATATGAAGAAAAATAAAGATATATCAGAGCTATTGGAATTAGAGAATTAATCCTTAAAAAACCTTTTATAAATGTGATAGTAGATTTAAAGGAAAATAAAAACTTAATAAAATCTTAATGCGGTAATTGCAGCTATAAATATAGGTAAATAGAACTTCGTCAAGAGATGAAAAATAAATATCCCAAGTTAAAAAAAATTACTGGAAGGCCTTGACAGAAGAGTAGATACTACAGAAGGGAATACCAGTGACTTTCAAGATACAGCAACAACAAAACAAATATAAACAAAGAACAGCAAATAAGCCTGATATGATTTGGCTGTATCTCCACCCAAATCTCATCTTAAAATGTAGTTACCATAATCATGAGACTGACTTGGTAAGGAATCCACATATATGCATCAGACTTCAGATTATGTGCAGAAGATAAAGAGATGAAGGCACACATTATACTTTCTTATTTTTGCCATACTTCACTGGCTGGACTCTTAGAAGAGAAATTTAATTAATCCAATACTTATTTTAGCTATCTACCATATTCCAAGTAGTGTGATAAGCATTTGAAAAGGGTCATCATAAACAGTGTGCATTCCACGTCATATACAAGGTCAGTCAATGCGATGGTGAATTGTAACTGAAATCCTCGGCATAACTTTTTTCCACTAGGAGGAAGAGGTATTGTCTTTTGTTATTTCTATAACCTGAGTGGATCTATTTCAAAGTTGGGTTTTTTTTTTTTTAGGGGGAGGGGGTTTCCTGAAAGTGTCTCCTTTTCTTATTCACACAAATACATCCAATGTGCTAGTAATGACACTATTTAACATAAGCCAATTAATGTTTGTTTCCAATATAAATATTGTTGTGACATTCAGTAGATGATTCTCTTTTCTGAATCTGTTTACAAAGCCTGGGAACTTAGCACTGTGTATCTTCCAAGAGAGTTTTTGTAATAGAGAGTTTATCCGTAAAACATTAAGTATGATTAACACAGCATTGTCCAAGAGAACTGTTTATTTCTTCCTACTTTCCATACCACTGTAATAATCAGTTAAAAATCTCCAAAAAGGGAATATTTACGAAGTTCAATAATTAGAAGAATTTCTTTAACTCAGGGCTTTATGAAAATAATAGACTTTTGTAAGAATTACTGAACCTCATTATGCAAAGAGAATGTTACATAGAAATCTATGTGGCAAAAAATACATATATATATTGCAATCTGGTAATCAGTCAGAACTTAATGCCCATTCTAGAAGGAGTAATTCAAATATTGCTAGAGGGAAGGGAAATAACATAAGGAATTAGGGTCCTGCCAAATCACTGAATTACCTGGTGGGACAGAAGTTAAGGGGCCATGCCTACTCGATTACGGTCAAAGGAACTCAACTATAACTACCACAGTTACATTCAGAGACTAGGAGGCTGAAGCTGCTTCTGCTGTGTCCTCCACAACTACTTTTTATACCCATGAAGCTAGGGATGAAAACATGGAACACTGAGTACTTGATGCTTCAGTTGTCTCTAGAAATCTGTATCTATCACAGCAACAGGAATTGAAAAACAGCCTCCACTTTGTCTCACAACAGTCTGGGAAACAATGTTGTGTGTTTGCTTTACCTTTCCAATTAGAAAGGAAGTGGAATGCATGCAGTGGGAGCCAATCTAAGTTGTCTACCCCATTTAGTATCCTGGGTCAGGTAAGCTGAGGTGCAGTGCATGAAAGAAACAAGACTACAAAAGGGCTTCTGATATATGTCCTGCCAGTGTTGCTACATGAAAACTTGTACTTCTATATCCTCAAGTTCAGTTTTGATTAAGCACAATTTAAGTATAAACTATAATCTGTGGACTGCTTGCTCAGGACTATTGTTACCGAGCAATCTACAGTCTTCATTGACTTTAGACCCATGCACAAAGTTTACTCTGAAATTTATTTATAGCTCACTGTAGTAGGCTTTATTTACTTTCACTCTATTCTATATGTTACTGTCTATATTTTTACTTAGGTACAGAAGTAATATTTTTATTCTGAACATTCATACTTCCTTTTAACTGCTATTCTAATGTTAAATGTTCTGGTTTTGGTGGCTGGGGATGGAGGTAACAAAGAATGGGCCTTCTAAAAAGGGTTGGTCTTGAAATCTCCTGAAAATTCCCTAAAGTTACTCAAAGGAGAGATTTCCTTATTTAATTGTGATCCAATTTAGCACAACATTCTTACTATGCAGTTTTAATCTCCTATACATATAAAATGCATACATTTAAAGTTCATTTTTTTCTTTTAAAGCATAGCTCCTAATTTCATCACTGAGTTGAGAAGGGAGTTTTATGAAATAGGGTATTACTAGCTAAAAATATCAAAATATCTCTAATTATGAAATTCTGAGAGAATCTGCTGAGAGGTACATTCCTCAATGCGAGGTAGAGAAGCACTGGATTCAGAGGTGAGTCCACTCTAGGGCTTGCCTGGAGGATGACCTTCCTTCTGTTTCCATTAGAGGTCAAAAACTTTAAGTACTCTCTGTTCAGGCAAATAATTATACCTCTCTCTGAGTGAAGTTCTGGAATAATTATATACATTCAGTCCATCAGAACAATACTTCTGTATTGCTGAAGGCAACCCTGCAAGTCACAATTATAAAGATTAGAATGGAATTAAAGAACTCTTCAATTTTGAGAAATATATTTAGTGGATAATACTGCCTAACATTTCAAACATTTCTGAATACCCAAGATGCAAAAAACTAATATGTCTAATCTACTTTCTCTTAGAAAACCTATTCTTTTCAATTTAGTTTCCTCCAAAACAATCTCCTTTTTCACATTTAGTTCTTAGAATTATACCAATGGGGAACAATAGAGGCAGGAATTAAACTGGTCACATACAAATGAAACCTAATTTCCTACTGCATATTCTTAAAATGGGCCTATTTTTGAGCTAGCAAATGTTCATGGGGTAAGGAGCATGTAATCTTTTAATTTTTCTCACCTTTTTTCCTGCCACTGCCTTATCAAAGTTGTTTTTTAATGTCTGCACATCATGATCTGTGGGAATAGGCCTCAAAAAAAAAGATAAATTATTAAATTACCCATGCTAATTCTATTTCTCATCTAGTTTCACAGCTCTAAGGCTGGATCATCAGGTATGGAGACTTCCACATTGTGAAGAGGGTTCTCTCATTCCTCCACTGCCTCTCAGCAAAAGTCCTGTGGACACAAAATAATTTCATAGGGAGAAGCCTATTCTCAGTGTGGGAAAGTCTCCAGCAATTCAATGAAGTTAAAAACTTTTGTTCTCTGGAATCTGATCTACATAAATGAACTGGCAAGGATTTAGTAAGCAAGATGTTCAAGTATTGACTTAGAAATAATCATTTACAAAGCAAATTAAGCCCACTTGTATTTTGTTCACAATGATTGCAGTGGAGGTGAGGGATTGCCACGTGGAACCTGCTCCTGGATTTATCTCCTATGTTTAAAGCCTCAAATATTAAAATAGTCTTAGGGGAATCAACTACTTTGTGGAAATTATTTGTATTTCCATTTGTCCTAATAATGACTTTCATTGCAAAAGAAAAAAAGTACAGAATCAAAACAAGAATCGTGCTTTGCATGTCTCTTTAACTCTCCCTCAATCTAAAATGTTGTTCAGCTTTTCTTTGCCTTTCATGACCTTGATATGTATTTCTTTAGGAACTTTTCATTTTCATATAGTTTTAGATTTCCAGAAGTTGCAAAGATAGGACAGAGATTTCTGGGTAACCTGTACCCAGTTTTCCTTAAGATTTTACATTAGGATGATACATTTGTCACACCTAGTGAACAAGTATTGATACTTTATTTGTATCTAAAAGTCCATAGAGTTTCTAAATTTGTAATTAATGTTCATTTTTTCATCCCAGGTTACCTTCCAGTATACCACATTATACTTCATCATCATGTTTGCTAAGAGTGTTCTGAACTATGACAGTTTCTCAGCTTTCCAACGTTTTTATGGTCTTCATAGTTTGGAAGAATATTGGCCAAGTATTTTTGTAAAATTCTTCAGTTGACTTTCTCTGATGCTTTTCTGTGGCTTTACTGAGGTTTGACATGCCCTTTTGGTTGAATTCTATGCCCCTTTGATATACCTTCATTATCGTGTGTGTGTGTGTGCGTGTGTGTGTGTGGTTTTTATTTTTTAAGTACATTTCACTTTTTTCACCAAAAGAAACCCCAGAACAGGCCACATTATGTTCTTTCCAAGAGAATGAAGTGAGACGAACAAAACATCATCTCTAACATTGGTGTTCTTGCCAAAAATGCATGATCTGAGCATGATTATAAGAAAGCACCACACAAATTCAAATTAAGAGACACTACACAATAGGTTTACCGGACTCCTCAAAAATGTCCATGTCTATTATTATCTAATGGAAAAAACCCAGTTCACTGAAGAAATGGCTGATTCAAGTACTGAGAGGGGGAATACTCAAAATAAACCTAGGGCTTTTTTGAGGCAAAAATGTGAACTGTGTTCATTACTGGTCATGTTAACTATGATCATTTCATTTAGTTTGTGCTAGATTTCTCCAGTAAGAGTCATTACTGGGGAAAAAATCTGTAGTTATCTATGTACCGTATTTCTCATTAAACTTTTACTCTCAATTCAAATATGTATTAAGCCTTGCCTTAATTTGTTATTACCATGTAGGTTGGCAAGTTTTGATTTTATAATTCCATCATTCCTTTTACATTTGTTGATGACTTGACATCTGACTAAGAAGTTATGCTCAGGTATTAATATATTTACATACGTCAGTACAGACTGATGGCTTTTTGTTCTATTCAATGGGTTAGAATCATTGGCATCGTTATTCACGTATATGTGAAAATTGTCCTAGCTAATGAAAGTCCTGCTCCTGTGTCTTTTTGACATTCCCTGCACAATTTTTAGCATCTTTGTTTCTTTATTTTTCAGCAAGATGTTCCAGCTTCATCTTGTATTACTTTGCCTCATCCCTGGAATCATCCATTTCTTCAGTGAGCCCTGGTTCCATTTAGTGGAGTATGGTATATAGAAAACAAGATCTGGAGACCAGGCATACTCATTGCTACTAGGCTGTCATTAATTCTAAGCCCTTCAAGTAGACATAAGATCTACCTACATGAAATCTGTTATGATCTTAATGTTTGTGTCTGCCTCCCCAACGCCCAAATTCATTTGTTGAAACCTAATCTAACACATGTTACGGTGTTAGAAAATGGGGATCACTGGAATCTGATTAACTCATGAAAGCAGAGCTCTTGTAAATGTCATTAGTGCCCTTACAAAAGAGGCCCCAGAGAACTGCCTTCCACCTTCTACCACGTGAGGACACAGAAAGAAGCAGCCATCTATGAAACAGAAAATACACCCTCACAAGACATCCAATTTGTTGGCACCTTAATCTTGGATATCACGAGCTCCAGGACTTTGATAAATCAATATCTGTTGTTTATAAAACACTAATTTTCTGATATTTTATATTATATCTGCCTGAAAGAACTAACACAGAATCTCTTTTCTTTTTATAGTCAAATGCCAACTAGCCAACCAATATATGTGGAAGGAATTATAGAATTATAAAATCACCATTTGTCAACCTTCATAGTAATTATTTGGTTAAGGCAAGAAACATCAGTGGAAGTTACACTTAGGGGGCAAAATCTGATGACAAAATGTGTATAGCATATACACATATATATAATATGTGAACATTATTTACTATATTCATATTTTAAATATCTGCCTATGTATACTGAAAACCATAAATTTATATTGATTCATCCAATTCCATTTCAGTATCATAGGGTTTATTCTAGGTTTCCTATATATATGTATGATCCATTCTCTTCTCCAACAGTGAGAACCTTGACTTCTTTGTTTACATTATATGTGCTTGTCTACTCAGTCCTGAAATATATAGAATTTCATAAATTCTAATTCATAACATTGAGAAAAATAAACTTACTAACTGGAGTCCTACATTTCTTCACAATTCCCTTGCATATAGCAGAAAGTTTTGTAACAAAAATGGTGTTCAAATGCTAGAATTCTTTTTTTAAATTTCCTTCAGTGTAGTGGCATTATTCATGTAAAATACAGTTAGATTCATTTTTTTAGTTCATGTTTTCCTTTTTTATCCTTGTTGATTTTAATATTTGTTCTGTGCCCAGATTTCTTTTCAATGATCCTTATGTTCATCAAGCAATTTTAATTTCAAATGTTATTTTTATTAAGTTGCTATCCTATAGAGTCAAAGACTTTATTTTTTTAATGTGGGTGTATGTGTGTTTGTGGCGTTGTTATTGTTGTTGTTGTTTGGAGACAGGGTCTTTCTCTGTTGCCCAGCTGGAGTACAGCGGCACTCCAGCTTGGATCAGAGCAACCTGTATCTCATGGGCTCAAGTGATCCTCTCACCTCAGCCTCCTGAGTAGCGGGGAGTATGGGCCCACACCACCACACCCAGCTAATTTTTGTATTTTTTTTTTTTTTAAGAGATGGAGTATTGCTGTATTGCCCAGGCTGGTCTCGAACTCCTGGGCTTAAACTGTCTGCCGGACTCTGCCTCCCAAAGTTCTGGGATTACAGGCATGAACCATCATACCCTGCCTAGTCTAAGACTTCTATAGTGAATATTAAGTTTATTATAGTGAGCTAAAGGTGCCAAGTTTCAAAAAAAGACAATATTTATGGCAAACACCTTAAGAGCAAGTTCAAGATCAATTTATATTGAGATGTGTCCTACTTATTTACTTGTTACAATGATTAAGCTTTTTCTCATTTCAAGGAGACTTGTATGTTTAAGGAATTTCAGCTCTTAATTTATATTTGCTCTAAACTCCATACTTTTAAGAATTAGAAGTGTAACAAGACTATTTTTATATCTAGAAAATTCAGAGTAATGCCTTGCTTTTACTATAATTTCAAGTTTTAGGAGAAAGATTTTTTAGATATTCAGTTGAAAAACTTACCCCTGACTTCTTAAACACTCTCAACCACTGCT
Organism: Macaca mulatta; assembly: GCF_049350105.2. NCBI lineage: Eukaryota > Metazoa > Chordata > Mammalia > Primates > Cercopithecidae > Macaca > Macaca mulatta. Next base: position 91,842,667 of record NC_133419.1, read on the forward strand.
TACACTAACACAACTGTGTTCCACTAAGAAAAGGAATATTGTCTTGACCAAGCTGATTAAAGCTTATGTTCACTAATATATTTTCTCTTAAGATCCAGAATCCCGGCCTCACAATTATGTGTGATCACTTTCCCTTAAATGCTATCATTTTGAAAGAAAAATAATCTGTCCTATCTTTCCACTGAGAAACTAATAAGCCTTGACCTAACTTGAAGCTCCTAGAATTGGAATTAGATATAGCAGAAAATTTAAAATAATCTTAGAGAAACGTTCAGTATCTTCCAGTCAAAATGTTTTCATTTTAGAGATAAGGAAAACAAGCCTTGGGGAATTTAAATGGCTTACTCAATACCACATACATAAGGATAAATCTATTGCTTAAGTGCTATTATATCAACTCCCTATCCAGCACTCTGGCCACTGGTCTATGCATTAATTGAGATAATTTTAAACATTTAAAGGAAGCACTGGAATAGTTTATAGAGTCAACATTTCTCAAAGTCACCATAATGAAACATAGACACTCACTGAAACATTTTTTTTAATCTCTCTTCACTTTAAAGACAGAAGAATTAGAACACTTCCAGAAGCCAAATATATATTTTATTCCCTTTTCAATTTTCCTTGCGATAGAGCAAAATATACAGTACAAACTAAGCTCTAATTATCTGATTTTGAGAAAACGACAACCACAGACTACTAAGTTAGTTATATTTATTTAAATATAATTAATGAAGAAACACCTATTTCTACAGAATTGGAGTAGAGATTGGGGAATGATTTAGCTTTCCTTTGAAAAACTAACTAGATCCTTAACGGATAGTCCAAAATTGCCCAATTTTCCCATGCCTCAATTTCACCAACTGTAAAATGAATTAATAATTTTGTCCATCTGATAAAAGTATTCTGAGAATTAAATTAAAATAATATATACAAAGTACTAAATATTCTCCCTGGCCTAGTGGGCATGATATTTGCATGCATTAGTAATATCTAATTGCTTTCATTAGTGTATTTGGATAGTGTATTTGTCTGAGCTATAGAACTGCATTCAAGCCTATACTCAATTAGTGCAAACTATGCCAACTTAAGGATAGTATTTTACCTCCCTGGGCCTATTCCTCATTTTTGAAATAGTATGATGGAGCCTGTTCCACAGGGTTGCTTTCAGGATAATGTATTTAAACCCAAAAAACTATAGGTAAAATTGTCAGCCTAGTGCCTATGATATTCTCAGAGTTTATTAAATTGTGTCTTTCTCCTATATACCAACATCACCCATGTACAGATACTTATACAGATAGTATAATATCCTAATATTTAGTTCTAAATATTCAGTTGTGAGTAGGGCAAGGCCCCCTGAGATCTTCTAAACAAGGTATATTGACACATTCATAAAATAGCAAACCAGTAAATAAATGAGGTCAATAGTACATTCGTCTTTCTAAAAGAAGAAAAAACAACACAATTTTGGAAATTAAAGACCTATCAACTTAGCTTTGCTATGGATAAACAAACGTAAACTTCGTAATTTATGATAAGTACAAAAAGGACTCTGAGGCCGGGCGCGGTGGCTCAAGCCTGTAATCCCAGCACTTTGGGAGGCCGAGACGGGCGGATCACAAGGTCAGGAGATCAAGACCATCCTGGCTAACCCGGTGAAACCCCGTTTCTACTAAAAAATACAAAAAAACTAGCCGGGCGAGGTGGCAGGTGCCTGTAGTCCCAGCTACTCGGGAGGCTGAGGCAGGAGAATGGCATAAACCCGGGAGGCGGAGCTTGCAGTGAGCCGAGATCCGGCCACTGCACTCCAGCCTGGGCGACAGAGCGAGACTCCGTCTCAAAAAAAAAAAAAGGACTCTGAGAAAATACTAGGTGACTGTCAGGTTAAATGAAACACTGAAGACCTTGGAAGATTCAAAAAGACCTATGAAGAAATTCCATGTATTATTGTGATGTTTTGGGGAATTTGTGTTGCCTGATCCACTGTAAGAGTTTAAGAAATATTAGGAAGCAAAGAGGGAGTGTATTAGTCCATCTTCATGCTGCTGATAGAGACATCTCTGAGACTGGGTAATTTATACAGGAAAAGCGGTTTAATGGATTTACAGTTCCATGTGGCTGGGGAGGCCTCACAATCATAGCGGAAGGCAAAGAGGATCAAGTCATGTTTTACATGGATGGCATTAGGTAAAGAGAGGGCTTGTACAGGGAAAATAGTGTTTTTAAAACTGTCAGATCTCGTAAGACTTATTCACTATCACAAGAAGAGCACAGGAAAGACCTGCCCCCGTGATTCAGCTATCTCACACCAGGCCCCTCCCACAACACGTAGGAACTATGGGAGCTACAAGATGAGATTTGGGTGGGGACACAGAACCAAACCATATCAGGGAGGATGTCAGTAAAGAGAGAAGACTAGGAGGCAGGAGGGAGAAATGGAGGTAGGTCTCTGTGACATGCTTAGCAAGCTTGTAACCATAAAGAATCATGATTGTTTAAATCATTGTAGAAGCCAGAGGAATGAAACAAGGGTAGAAGACCAATTTATTAAATATTACCTATCAGCTACTATGCTAAGTATGAACTAACTCAGTGTAACCCATTTAGGCTTTGTGCTACTAGGCTCAATAGAACATCACTGCTGCAACCAAGGACACTTACAAAAAAAAGTCAAATAAATATTTTAATGAAAAATTAGTTACACTGCAAAACTTTTCAGAAATGTATATTCCTCAACTTCTATTCACAATGTAGATTGCAAACACAGCTGCTAATCAAAACATTCACCCTAAATCCAAGATCTCTTAAGTTTGCTCACAAACAGTCCACATAGGCTCCTTTTTTGGTTTGTTTTTCCTTCTAGCACAATCTTATTATACGGGCCAACATGGCTTCCCTGTGGGATTATTCAACTAAAGCCTAGACTCCCTCATCAGTTCAACAAAAGGGATCATTTCACATTTGCCTTCAAAAGCAAAAAAGTAAAAACTCTGGCCAGGCATGGTGGCTCATGCCTATAACCCTAGCACTTTGGGAGGCCGAGGTGGGTGGATTGCCTGAGCTCAGGAGTTCGAGACCAGCCTGGGCAACACAGTGAAACCCTGTCTCTACCAAAATACAAAAAATTAGCCAGGCATGCCTGCGTGCCTGTAATCTCAGCTACTTGGGAGGCTGAGACAGGAGAATAGCTTGAACCTAGGAGGCAGAGGTTGCAGTGAGATGAGATCACACTATTGCATTTTAGCCTGAGCAACAGAGCTAGACTCTCTCAAAAAAAAAAAAAAAAAAAAAAAAAAGTAAAAAATAAAAACTCTAATTTATGTATTTGTTTTTTATTACTTTCTTAACTAAAGTGTATATCTCAATAAAAAAAATCATTTGTTTTCTTCCAAGCTATATCTCCAAATTTAGCACAATGCCTAGTGTGAGTGAAAAGATATTTGTCAAATGAAAAACTCTAAGTTCTCTTCCCTTAATTTTGGTTTCTACACTTAGAAGAAAATGAGGATAGAAGGACATTTCTTTGGATAGGCTTTATGATTGAAAGAGGTAAGGGAAGGTCCCCAAGAAAATTACAAACATCTAATTTATCAAAGAAATACTAAAATATTCATTGATATTAAGTAAAATACTTTTTTTTTTTTTTTTTTTTTGAGATAGAATCGCTCTGTCACCAGGCTGGAGCACAATGGTGCAATCTCAGCTCACTGCAACCTCCAATTCCTTGGTTCAAGTGATTCTCCTGCCTCAGCCTCCCAAGTAGCTGGGATTACACGCATGTGCCACCACGTCCATCTGATTTTTGTATTTTTAGTAGAGACAGGGTTTCACCATATTGGCCGGGATGGTCTTGATCTCCTGGCCTTGTGATTCACCTGCGTTGGCCTCACGAAGTACTGGGATTACAGGCGTGAGCCATCGTGCCTGGCCAGGTAAAATATTTATTTACTATCTAGTAAACTAATGTTTACTCGACTCATTCATGCTTAGCATTGTGGCTAATAAGAAATGTTTAATAAAGTTCTGCTTATTCCCTTGTTTCATTCCTCTGGCCTCTACTATGACTTAAACTAGTGTTTACTAAATAGTGATTAGCATTGCCTATATTTCAGAATGCTTTGGAAGGTTATAATAGCTCATAATAGGCTAGAATTTATATATGACATTTTCTTATAAACATGAAGCAATTATAAATGGGAGAGCAATTTGCATTAATATACTTGATATCAAAGGACAGTGTGTGCCAACATCAAATGAGTTGTATATTTAGCAAAGGCTAAGGATGCTCACAAGTAGAAATTATTATAGGTTAGTGTAGTCAGGAATGCTAAATGGGACAGGTGATTAATTGACTCTTTCATACTAAACTGTACCCTGATGGTGTTAGTGAAAATAATTTATTTAACATTTTGTGATGTGCCATTAGAAGCACTCTCTCTTATTACCACTGTTCTTTATCTACTATACAAATTTATACTTGTTACTTAGTAATATGACTGATAGGAATAATAAAATGTTATATGCTAGTTCCATTCATTTATTCAGCATTTAACAATTATGTGTTGGTGTGTAACAAAACACAATATAAAAGCCACCGTTCAAGTGCTTATTTCAAAGCAGTGCAGATAACAAAAATATCCCCTATTTTCATGCAGCTCACATTCCAGTGGGTGAGATATTTAATTTGAAAGGTAATAATCATATAATATTATTATTTATTATGCAGTGTTCCATTAAAAAAATAAGCTCGTGAACAATAAGTAGAGTACCCCAGAGGGAGTACTTTAGTAATACTAGTGTGTCATGGAGCTCTTCTAAGGAACTACATTTGGTTTACATCTGAAAAATGAGAATGAATGAGACTCATGAACTGCTGTGGGAAAATAAATCCAGGTAAGAGAATGACAACTGCAATGTTCTATATGTAGGGAAAAGCTGAGTTGTTCATTGAGAGGAAAAGGAAGCTGATGTGGCCAGGGAATAATAGTTTAGTTTTGAAATGTTATGAGATGAGTCTAGGAATGTAGAAAGAAATTGGGTCACATTGTGGATATGTAAGCCATGAAAAACGTAATAGATTTTATTCAAAGGGCAATGTAAAACAGTTGTAGAATTTTGTGCACAAATAAAACAGAAAAGTAATGGTATGATTAGCGCTTGTGAAGATCATCTGGGCTGCTGGAGAATGGGTTCCATGAAGAATGGATTGGAATCAGGGAGGAGACAAGTGATTCTAGGAGACTTGAAGTGAGATGAGAGTGAGAAGGACTAAGATGAGGCATTGGAGACAGACAGTAGTGATGGCTTAGAACTCTCAGGGTCCTGCCGAAGTCAACTTCATCTGAGAAGAATAGTTGCTATATAATGGGATGGAGCAGAATGGATATTTAGGGAATAACCACAATGTCTACTACAGCATACATTTTAAAAATTTAGATAAAGGAGAAGTGTTTAAGTTACTACAAAAAATTATGATTAGTTGGACAGTAGAGGGATTTTGCATTAATATTAATAAACTGTGCTTTATAGCTGAATTTGATCATTCAACCACAAGATGGCCTGACTTATAATGTAGACGCACCTGTCAGTATTTTACCAAATACTGGTGTTCAATGGAGCACGATTATAGAGAATAGATTATATTTCTGAGGTGCAGTAAACAAATGGTTTAAATTTCCTTTCCAAATCTAGGATTCATAAAAACAATGTTGCATGATTTTTTATCACTTAACATAGTCACATTGAATGCCTGAGAGGCCAGGCAGATAAGAGATTTTTAAACATTTAATGAACAGTTATCTAAACATTTTGTCATATAGCAGGTATTATAGTATTTGTCAATAATGTATCAAATATGGGGTATATTCGTCACTTGTTTTTGTCTTGTAAATCTGCCATACATCTGGTATTGGTAAAATTTCGGCTCTAGCGTCTAAAGGAGTTATTTTATTGCCACATATTCTGCATGGGAAGTACATTTCTAAGCTTCCTTTTGTTAATGTGTCCCATCTGAATATACAAAATCTTTTTGCCAATTAGTCAAGGTGGATGATCTAGGTTATAGGACACTGAATCCATACCCTTTCTTACACTCTGCTCTACTCGAAGACCTTGAACTGTATATTTCCTGTCTTTGTCTCTCAAGTTCATGTCAGTGATTACATGACAGTGTAGAAGAATTAACAGAAATTCAGTACTACAAAACCAAATCATGGTTTGTTTCAAAACAGGTGAGGTATTTATAACACCTTAAAATAAAATAACACTTACTTGTATTAACTAGCGAAAAAGCATTTTCCTCACTTCCATGCCATTCTACCAATGTCCTTAAGTAACTGAACTAAAGATTTGGAGCTAAGCCTCATCAAAATTACAGTTAACATGTACACAACTATATACAGTTTTAATTCAGTTTTTTTAATATTCAGATATTACACCTGCAAGATGGTAAGGAACTATCATAAAATTTCACCAATAAGGATATAACAGGTCAGAAAAGGTAATTAACTTTCCATACACCGAAGAGGAGTTTCAGCTCCCCCTGATAGAAATTATAAGATCCTGTAAGAAGGCTGATGCAGGGTTTGTATAGCCTGAACCTTACACAATTTGGGATATGTGTGTGAGAAAGCCCTGTGGAGGAAAAATAATACAAACTATAAATATAGTATGAATATTTTCTTTCACTTTTTTGATCTACCTGCTTTATTGATATTTAGAAGTTTATATTCGAAGACAGGAAAAAAACTTTCCTCTTTAACATCTCAAAAATTTGGTAAGAGGTAGTGTATTAGTGCATTCTCACACTACTATAAAGAAATACCTGACACTGGGTAATTTATAAAGGAAAGACGTTCACTAGACTCACAGTTCTGCATTGCTGGGGTGGCTTCAGGAAACTTAAAATCATTGGCAGAAGGCAAAGGCACCTTTTTCACAGGGCAGCAGGATGGTGGGGATGCCATCATGGGAAATCCATCAGATCTAGTAAGATTCACTATCAAGAGAACAACATGGGGAAAACCGCTCCCATGACCAATTATTAGTACCTCCACCTGAACCTATCCTTGACACGTGGGGATTATGAAGATTATGGGTATTACAATTCAAGATGAGATTTTGGGTGGGGACACAGGCAAAGCATATCAGGTATACATCCTGGGGCTGTCCACATGAGTGGACATGGTACACAGTTTAAATTATTAATATTTATGTACATGTAATTTACATACGTTATTACAACTTAGCCTCACAAGCAGGAAGGAATTGCTGTTTTCTCCATTTGACAGATTAGGGGCTCAGAAAAGCAAGACAATTTGAGAAAATTCACAAAATTACTACGAGCTGGGTTCACGTCCGCACTGCCTGACTACAAATCTCTTGCTCATGCACTCTACTGTTATATTACATCTTGACGTGAGATACTAAAATGAAAGGGAGGCACATTCTACATGGAAGAAAATGGAATAAAACACTCAATTTCCAAATCTCAAATATTCTTCAGGACTTATAGCCTACACTATTAGTCAGCAAGGAGCCTACACTTCCACTCCCTTCATGACATTTCTGGGCCAAGCATGTCCTCTTGTAATTAAGACCTGATAATTCCCAAATGATTTTGGCTCCAGTTGTCCTTTTTTTATATTCTGTCATTTGGATTTTTTCTGCAATGATTTTTTATCTTAGGCGGAATGCACAAGCATATTCTCTGTACTCTAAAATGACCCACATTCACATGCCTGTGGAATTTAGAGTTTTCCCACAGAATATATTTCATAAAAATGTAGCCCATTTAAAATACCTCTTTTATGTTTACTAATTGTCTATGACCCAAGTTGTAAACAACAACTACATTGCTCGAAAACAAAAATAAGAAATTTCTTTTTCTCAGGAAGATTGAAGTCTCTGCACATGAGTCAAAAGTCTAACAAAACCGCAGAGGGGGTAAATCATTTTTAAAAGAAGAAAGCTATAAAATTGTTTATATACTTCTCAGGGGAATATTTGTATTAAACAATTATGAATATATAATTTCTCAGATCATTATCTATATTTACATAATCTTCTTTTTTAAAAGAGCTTTTAGGATTTTTGAAGAAAAGCTAGCTTTGAAGTACCTTTTTAAAAATGCTGGAGTTCCGGAGCAAGATGAACGAATAGGAACAGCTCCAGCCTCCAGCTCCCAGCGCGAGCAACACAGAAGACGGGTGATTTCTGCATTTTCAACTGAGGTACTGGGTGCATCTCACTGGGGAGTGCCTGACAAACGATGCCGGTCAGCTGGTGCAGCCCAACCGGCGAGAGCTGAAGCAGGGCAAGGAATAGCCTCACCTGGGAAGCGCAAGGGGGAAGGGAATCCCTTTTCCTAGTCAAGGGAAATTGAGACACACAACACCTGGAAAATCAGGTAACTCCCACCCTAATACTGCACCTTACCACGGGTCATAGCAAATGGCACACCAGGAGATTATATCCCACACCTGGCCCGGAGGGCCCCACACCCACAGAACCTCCCTCATTGCTAGCACAGCAGTCTGAGATATAACTGCAAGGCAGCAGCGAGGCTAGGGGAGGGGCGTCTGCCATTGCTGAGGCTTAAGTAGGTAAACAAAGTTGCCAAGAAGCTCAAACTGGGTGGAGCCCACCACATCTCAAGGAGGTCTGCCTGCCTCTGTAGACTCCACCTCTGGGGACAGGGCACAGCTAAACAAAAAGCAGCAGAAACCTCTGCAGATATAAATGACCCTGTCTGACAGCTTTGAAGAGAGCAGTGGGTCTCCCAGCATGGAGGTTGAGATCTGAGAACGGACAGTCTGCCTGCTCAAGTGGGTCCCTGACCCTTGAGTAACCTAAGTGGGAGACATATTCCACTAGGTCCAGATCACCACCTCACACCTCACATGACAGGGCACACCTCTGAAACGAAGTTTCCAGAGCAAGAATCAGACAGCAACACTCACTGTTCAGCAATATTCTATCTTCTGCAGCCTCTGCTGCTGATACCCAGGCTAACAGGGTCTGGAGTGGACTTCAAGCAATCTCCAACAGACCTGCAGCTGAGGGTCCTGACTGTTAGAAGGAAAACTAACAAACAGAAAGGTCACCCACACCAAAACCCCATCAGTACATCACCACCATCAAAGACCAAAGGCAGATAAAACCATGAAGATGAGGAAAAAGCAGAGCAGAAAAGCTGGAAATTCAAAAAATAAGAGCGCATCTCCCCCTCCAAAGGAACGCAGCTCATCACCAGCAACGGAACAAAGCCGGAAGAAGAATGACTTTGACGAGTTGAGAGAAGAAGGCTTCAGTCCATCAAACTTCTCAGAGCTAAAGGAGGATCTACGTAACCAGCACAAAGAAACTAAAAATCTTGAAAAAAGAATGGAAGAATGGATAACTAGAATAATCAATGCAGAGAAGGCCACAAACGAACTGATAGAGATAAAAACCATGACACAAGAAATACATGACAAATGCACAAGCTTCAGTAACCAACACGATCAACTGGAAGAAAGAGTATCAATGATTGAAGATCAAATGAATGAAATGAAGTGAGAAGAGAAATCTAGAGAAAAAAGAGGAAAAATAAACAAAGCCTCCAAGAAATATGGGATTATGTGAAAAGACCAAATCTACGTCTGATTGGTGTGCCTGAAAGTGAGGGGGAAAATGGAACCAAGTTGGAAAACACTATTCAAGATATCATCCAGGAGAATTTCCCCAACCTAGCACGGCAGGCCAACATTCAAATTCAGGAAATACAGAGAATGCCACAAAGATACTCCTCGAGAAGAGCAACTCCGAGATACATAATTGTCAGATTCACCAAAGTTGAAATGAAGGAAAAAATGTTAAGGGCAGCCAGAGAGAAAGGCTGGGTTACCCACAGAGGGAAGATCATCAGACTAATAACAAATCTCTTGACAGAAACTCTCCAAGCCAGAAGAGAGTGGGGCCAATATTCAACGTTCTTAAAGAAGAGAAATTTCAACCCATAATTTCATATCCAGCCAAACTAAGTTTCATAAGTGAAGGAGAAATAAAATCCTTTACAGACAAGTAAATGCTTAGATATTTTGTCACCACCAGGCCTGCCCTACAAGACACCCTGAAGGAAGCACTAAACATGGAAATGAACAACTGGTACCAGTCATTGCAAAAACATGTCAAAATGTAAAGTCCATCAATGCTAGGAAGAAACTGCATCAACTAATGAGCAAAATAACCAGCTAATATCACAATGACAGGATAAAGTTCACACATAACAATATTAACCTTAAATGTAAATGAACTAAATGGTCCAATTAAAAGACACAGACTGGCAAATTGGATAAAGAGTCAAGACCTATCAGTTTGCCGTATTCAGGAGATGCATCTCACGTACAGAGACATACATAGGCTCAAAATAAAGGGATGGAGAAAGATCTACCAAGCAAATGGAAAACAAAAAAAAAAGCAGGGGTTGCAATCCTAGTCTCTGATAAAACAGACTTTAAATCAACAAAGATCAAAAGAGACAAAAAAGACCATTACATAACGGTAAAGGGATCAATTCAACAGGAAGAGCTAACTATCCTAAATATATATGTACCCAATACGGGAGCACCCAGATTCATAAAGTAAGTCCTTAGAGACTTACAAAGAGACTTAGACTCCCATACAATAATAATGGGAGACTTCAACACCCCACTCTCAACGTTAGACAGATCAACGAGACAGAAAGTTAACAAGGATATCCAGCAATTGGACTCATCTCTGCACCAAGCAGACCTAATAGACATCTACAGAACTCTCCACCCCAAATCAACAGAATATACATTCTACTCAGCACCACATCATACTTATTCCAAAATTGACCACATAGTTGGAAATAAAGCACTCCTCAGCAGATGTAAAAGTACAGAAATTATAACAAACTGTCTCTCAGACCACAGTGCAATCAAACTAGAACTCAAGACTAAGAAACTCAATCAAAACTGCTCAACAACATGGAAACTGAACAACCTGCTCCTGAATGACTACTGGGTACGTAACGAAATGAAGGCAGAAATAAAGATGTTCTTTGAAACCAATGAGAACAAAGATACAACATACCAGAATCTCTGGGACACATTTAAAGCAGTGTGTAGAGGGAAATTTATAGCACTAAATGCCCACATGAGAAAGCCGGAAAGATCTAAAACTGACACCCTGACATCACAATTAAAAGAACTAGAGAAGCAAGAGCAAACACATTCAAAAGCTAGCAGAAGGCAAGAAATAACTAAGATCAGAGCAGAACTGAAGGAGATAGAGACACAAAAAACCTCCAAAAAATCAATGAATCCAGGAGTTGGTTTTTGGAAAAGATCAACAAAATTGATAGACTGCTAGCAAGACTAATGAAGAAAAGAGGGAAGAATCTAATAGACACAATAAAAAATGATAAAGTGGATATCACCACCGACCCCACAGAAATACAAACTACCGTCAAAGAATACTATAAACACCTCTACGCAAATAAACTAGAAAACCTAGAAGAAATGGATAATTTCCTGGACACTTACACTCTCCCAAGACTAAATCAGGAAGAAATTGAATCCCTGAATAGACCAATAGCAGGCTCTGAAATTGAGGCAATAATTAATAGCCTACCAACCAAAAAAAGGCCAGGACCAGATGGATTCACAGCAGAATTCTACCAGAGGTACAAGGAGCAGTTGGTATCATTCCTTCTGAAACTATTCCAATCAATAGAAAAAGAGAGAATCCTCCCTAACTCGTTTTATAAGGCCAACATCATCCTGATAACAAAGCCTGGTAGAGACAGAACAAAAATAGATAATTTTAGACCAATATCCCTGATGAACATCGATACAAAAATCCTCAATAAAATACTGGCAAACCGAATCCAGCAGCACATCAAAAAGCTTATCCACCATGATCAAGTGGGCTTCATCCCTGCGATGCAAGGCTGGTTCAACATACACAAATCAATAAACGTAATCCAGCATATAAACAGAACCAAAGAGAAAAACCACATGATTATCTCGATAGATGCAGAAAAGGTCTTTGACAAAATTCAACAGCCCTTCATGCAAAAAACTCTCAATAAATTAGGTATTGATGGAACATGTCTCAAAATAATAAGAGCTATTTATGACAAACCCACAGCCAATATCATACTGAATGGGCAAAAACTGGAAGCATTCCCTTTGAAAACTGGCACAAGACAGGGATGCCCGCTCTCACCACTCCTATTCAACATAGTGTTGGAAGTTCTGGCTAGGGCAATCAGGCAAGAGAAAGAAATCAAGGGTATTGAGTTAGGAAAAGAAGAAGTCAAATTGTCCCTGTTTGCAGATGACATGATTGTATATTTAGAAAACCCCATTGTCTCAGCCCAAAATCTCCTTAAGCTGATAAACAACTTCAACAAAGTCTCAGGATAAAAAATCAATGTGCAAAAATCACAAGCATTCCTATACATCAGTAACAGACAAACAGAGAGCCAAATCATGAAGGAACTCCCTTTCACAATAGCTTCAAAGAGAATAAAATACCTAGTAATCCAACTTACAAGGGATGTGAAGGACCTCTTCAAGGAGAACTACAAACCACTGCTCAGTGAAATCAAAGAGGACACAAACAAATGGAAGAACATACCATGCTCATGGATAGGAAGAATCAATATGGTGAAAATGGCCATACTGCCCAAGGTAATTTATAGATTCAATGCCATCCCCATCAAGCTACCAATGAGTTTCTTCACAGAATTGGAAAAAACTGCTTTAAAGTTCATATGGAAATCAAAAAAGAGCCTGCATTTCCAAGACAATCCTAAGTTAAAAAAACAAAGCTGGAGGCATCACGCTACCTGACTTCAAACTATACTACAAGGCTACAGTAACCAAAACAGCATGGTACTGGTACCAAAACAGAGATATAGACCAATGGAACAGAACAGAGCCCTCAGAAATAATACCACACATCTACAGACATCTGATCTTTGATAAACCTGAGAAAAACAAGAAATGGGGAAAGGATTCCCTATTTAATAAATGGTGCTGGGAAAATTGGCTAGCCATAAGTAGAAAGCTGAAACTGGATCCTTTCCTTACTCCTTACACGAAAATTAATTCAAGATGTATTAGAGACTTAAATATTAGACCTAAAACCATAAAAACCCTAGAAGAAAACCTAGGTAATACCATTCAGGACATAGGCATGGGCAAGGACTTCATGACTAAAACACCAAAAGCAATGGCAACAAAAGCCAAAATTGACAAATGGGATCTAATTAAATTAAAGAGCTTCTGCACAGCAAAAGAAACTACCATCAGAGTGAACAGGCAACCTACAGAATGGGAGAAAATTTTTGCAATCTACTCATCTGACAAAGGGCTAATATCCAGAACCTACAAAGAACTCAAACAGATTTACAAGAAAAAAACAAACAACTCCATCTAAAAGTGGGCAAAGGATATGAACAGACATTTCTCAAAAGAAGACATTCATGCAGCCAACAGACACATGAAAAAATGCTCATCATCACTGGCCATCAGAGAAATGCAAATCAAAACCACAATGAGCCACCGTCTCACACCAGTTAGAATGGCAATCATTAAAAAGTCAGGAAACAACAGGAGCTGGAGAGGGTGGGGAGAAATAGGAACACTTTTACACTGTTGGTGGGATTGTAAACTAGTTCAACCATTGTGGAAAACAGTATGGCGATTCCTCAAGGATCTAGAACTAGAAATGCCATATGACCCAGCCATCCCATTACTGGGTATATACCCAAAGGATTATAAATCATGCTGCTATAAAGACACATGCACACGTATGTTTATTGCGGCACTATTCACAATAGCAAAGACTTGGAATCAACCCAAATGTCCACCAGTGACAGATTGGATTAAGAAAATGTGGCACAAATACACCATGGAATACTATGCAGCCATAAAAAAGGATGAGTTTGTGTCCTTTGTAGGGACATGGATGCAGCTGGAAACCATCATTCTCAGCAAACTATCGCAAGAACAGAAAACCAAACACCGCATGTTCTCACTCATAGGTGGGAATTAAACAATGAGATCACTTGGACATGGGAAGGGGAACATCACACACAGGGGCTTAGGGAAGGGGGAGGGGGGAGGGATGGCATTGGGAGTTATAACTGATGTAAATGAGGAGTTGATGGGTGCAGTACACCAACATTTCACATGTATACATATGTAACAAACCTGCACGTTGTGCACATGTACCCTAGAACTTAAAGTATAATTTAAAAAAATAAATTAATAAATTAATAAAAGAAGCCATTAAAGTGACTGAAGAATGTGGAACATTATTATTAGCTTCTGATGGAACAGGAATTTATAGAACACCTGGAAAATTCTCATCAAAAATGACACCTAAAAATGTCATTATGATACCCAAGATGGAATTCATTAGTCACAACGACACACATACTGTATAACCTTGATCTCTCGACTGCCATAAAATCTTTCTTGCATATATCTCAAAGTTTTATTCTGTAGTTTAACCTCTCCATTTATTTCTGTCCTCTTATTAAAAGTTTTTTATTTAAAAAAATAAATAGAAAAAAATAAAAATGCTTTCATTTTTTCCATTTTCTTATATTTTAACTCTTCTTGTATTATATGCCCCTGCATTCACAATTCCTGTTTTATATAGCAGTACCATTTAAAGTTGAAATTCCCTCTAGGGAATATCTTCTTTGAATATATGAGCATCTAAAGTACTATGTAAATTATTTTTTTTACAAGTATTGAATTGCCCTAAAAAATCTGAACATTTTAGTTACTAAAATCTCAAGAATTGTGTCTGACTTTAACAAATAAGAGAAAAAGGATTCAAACAAAAAGTCCAGGTGTTTAAATCAATATATCTTACCATGAGTAAAAGGTCAAAAAAATGAAAGTTTGGCCCCCAAAATGATATGACAAACAAAAAGTCATGTGAGCTGATAGAAGAAAAATATTAAATATTTTATTTCATAGGCAATGGAAAGTCATGAAACTTCATTCAAGAACTAGTTTACACTGTCAAATATTATTTGGGAATACAATTGTAAGAAGACTATACTGCAGAATGAGAACTGGAAAAGATGGAATTGGGAATATTAGTTAGGAGCTCAGGTATAATATCATGAAGAAAAAATAACTTAATCAGGTAAATTGAATACTTTTATTCACATTTGCCAATATAGAAACCTACTGCTTTATTTAAAAAAAACTCTGGTCAAAAACATAAAATTATTTCTATTTATCATCTTTCATTTTTCCAGAGAAACAAAGCAACATGGATTTGATATATAGTTATAAAAAGAAAACAGAGAATATTTATGCAAATTGATATTTTTTTTTAAAAAAAAGTCTTATTATAACATATATCCACAAAAAACTGTATCTATCAAGCATGTACTTCTATGAGTTTTTCAACATGGCTACCCGGAGAATCAGTGGTCAGATCAAGAAACAAAAAATACCAACACCACAGCCATCCAGACATTTCAAATTCTAACATGAGCCAACTTTGAGCCAATCTTCTCTAAGATATTAAATAAAGAAATAAACACTGTTAAAGCATTTATGTGTAGAAGCATATATAATATGTATATTTTTTAAAGTGCAAAGTGAACATTGATTTGCCAAGGAGAAATTTAAAAGCTATTAGTCCCATAGTTTTTGTTATTCTCAATGTTTTAAAATTTATTTATTTATTTAAATATGATTTCAAATTTTGAGAAAAGAATATTGCAAATAATTCCTATATGCCCCTTATATATCTTCACTGACTAATATATTTTGGCCTGTTTGTTTTTCAGAACTATCTTTCTGTCTACATTGGTATACTACTTAACCATATGAAGGTAAGTGGGAGAAATTATGCCCATTTTCCTCTAAGTAAAATGACAGATAAATATATATATATATATATATCTTAAGAGTTGTCTTTTACATAACAGTAAAATTGTTAAAATCATAGAATTTAAAATGAATAGTATTATTTAATTCATAGTCCATATTTAATTATCATCACATTTCTAATATTGTTATTTATACTTTTTATCATTCTAGGTAATAAAAACAAGGCAAGATCATGCATTGCTTGTTTCTTTAGTGCATTTTAATCTAGCAACCTTCAGTCTTTCCTTTATCTGGTACTTATAATGAATGAAAATTACCAATTTTGTAAAATTGAACGTAGTTTGTCTTTGACTGATGTTCTCTCATAATAAGGTCCATGATATGCACTTTTTGCAGAGAGTCCACATTAGTGATGTGTCATCGATGCATAGTAACACTTTTGTTGATTGACAAATTAATGGTGATGTTGTGTATTGGATCCTTTGGTTCACGTCTTTTCTGACAGATTATTTTAGTGTATAGTTATCATTTTTCCCTTAGTAGGTAGTATCTTATGGATATACTATGCATATAGATGTATAGATATGTATCTTCATCTATCATGTCTCTATTTGTCATAATTTGACTTTTCACTAAAAATTATATTTTGAAAGCTTCCTAGTAATTCACAAAGATCATTCTTTTTACAGATGCACATTTCTCTAATATATTCAACTGTTTTTTAGATGGGCAAATGAATTTTTGTTTCAATATTTTACTATCACAAATAATTCTGCAGATAATAACCTTGTGTATTTTCTGGAGGTGTGTCTTCAGGATAAAGTCTTTGAAGTAGAATTGCTAGTAGACAAAAGGTAAATACACGTGTACATTGCAAATATAGGCAAATTTGCCTCTATAAAAATTCAGCTACTTTGTAGCCTCACAAAGACAATATTAGAGTACCTGATTCACCAAAGCATTACTAATAAAAATCAAGATTTTAAATTTTTGCCAATTTGTTGTAAGGTATTTTTATTCTCGTGCTGTTGAACAATTTATCTTTGCTTGTTTTATCTTTGTTTCTCTGTGTATGCTATTCTTTCTTTATATATGCTGTTAGTGTTTGCTGAGCTTCATGAATAAATAAATTTATGTATTTCACTAACATTTGGCTAATGTTCTATGATTGTTCCTTTAATTGGTTGTATTCATTTTAATCCTATTGTATCTCTTCTCTTCTGGATTTTCAGTTGCGTACATATTAAACTCTTGAAATTTTCCCACAGATTCTGCATTTCATTTTCTTTCTTTTTCTCTTTCTGACTCAAATTGAGTAACTTCTATTGCTCTGCCTTCAATATCATTGGTTTTTCTTCTCCCATATTTTCCATGTTGTAAATCTTTTCAGATATTTAAATTTCATTATAGATACTGATTTTTACTTGCAGAATCTTTTTGTTCTTTAATTTTTATTTATCTCTTTGCAGTTTCCTATTTTTTTAATACTTTGAGAACACATTGTCTTTTATAGTACTGCATGATTATTGTGGCTGCTTTAAAATACTTGCTGCTAATTTCAGTATCTGGTTCAACTTAGTTGAGTATATTCTTAATATGTTGAATAATTTTGATTGTATCCTGTACACTGTGGATTCTATTATAAATCTACCAAAGTTTTATTTTTCTCTAATTTGTTTTGGTAGGCAATTAAGTTGCTTAAACTCAAATCTAACCTCTCATTTGGATGTCTGTTCAGATTTAATTCATCTCTTTCATTCTTAGCTGGGCTGTTTTGGGTCTGTCTCATGCATGCATAATTTGTGAAAATTATAAAATGTGTAAAATCTGTTGAAACCTCAGAATAACAGTGAGAATGAAAAGTTCCCTTTTGGAACTTTCCCTTCACTTTCTAGCCATTGTGGATACTCCAAGTTTTGATTTTGGAGTGTTAAGGCTTAAATACCATGGTTTTTCCATTGGGAATTTAGAAGTCCAAAAAGTTCTGTCTATGGTTTGTCCTTAAAATAAAAGCCAGAAAAAGTGGGGGAATGACCTTTGCTTCACTCCTCTTCTAAGTTAATTCTTTTTTGAATATGCCTGATTGTTTTCACTCTTATGTTCTCAGATAAGTCATTTTGCATTATTTCATTGCAAGTGTGAGATTTTTATTATTTTATTTGTTCTTCACATTATAGTGATTTTATGGTGATGTTAGGATGTAGGTGATTACTTGGGCTCTCGGAAGTCCTCTAACGAATGCTTGTTTTCCCATCAATAATATGAAATTGCAGTCAAATATGTCTGTTTACTACTTGACTACCAGAATCATGCATATATTATGTATTATCTATGTTGCATAAATAATCAGGAAAAAACTCACTTTCTTGGTAAGTATCTATAATATAATACAAGTAATGTGTCTTTTGTTGTCTAGTGTAACTGGGTTAGAAACCTAACTCTGTGACTCACTGGGTATACTTTCCTAGGCATGTGAACTTTCTAAGTCTTATTCCTAATAATTATAAAATAGGAAAAATCATACTTTCCTTATAAAGAAGATAATACATGTAAAACAGTATTGAACATTTAAACTTTTCTCTCCTTGATTTTATATAAAATTGAAGTTCCATGAGGTGAGGTTAATGGCCCAAGACCACTTGTTAGACCAAAACCAGGTTCAAGAGCCTAATCTAATTTCTTATTTTGTCTTTTTCAGGATCTCATACTTTTTTTTTTTTTTTATTTTTATACTTTTTTTTTTTTTAACTCTAGGAGCCAACACTTTTTCTTTTAGCTGTCCTTTTCATATTGCTGTTATTTGCAAGTTGAAAGATTATGAATCTTAATGACGACATTAGTAATATCAGGTCAAATCCTGTCTCAGTGTTGACAAATCAGTAACAAAAATACATATAAATTCTCTAAATATTGTTGGTGCATAATGCTGACAGTCTTGGATATTTTTGTAAGTCCTTACCAATATTTGCCAACTCTTTTTTCTATGGTCCTGTCCCTATCTGGATATTTATTTAAATTGTGATGTGATCAATATCATGTGATTCTTCAACTACAATATAACCTGCACTATACTCCATTTGTAAGTGAGTCCCAATACATTTTTCAATCCTGTGAGCAACAGAGTTACTGAATAAGTAGGGAAGAGTACCCCAGGACTTTGTCCTCATTTAAACGTTTTCCTTTTTCCTCTGCCAGGCAATGCATGTAGTAGTGACATTACAATGAACTCAAATTTGACCTTCTTAAAGCCAGAATACAAAAATATGTTCTCTCTTTGGCAGAGTAGTATCTGTTGAGAACAGAGACATGAATGGTTGAGGCATATCTCTTTTCATGCTTTCTAAACAGTAGACAAGTAACACTTTTGAAAGATTCAAATGAATTCCTGGGGCAGCCTTCTTCTAGTTAAAGTTGTTTTGTTTTGTTTTGTTTACTTCTCTAAAAGTTTTCTCATTTGACCCCACTATATAAAGACAATTTACAATTGAGGTCAGGCTGTTGCTGTAAGACAAGGCACAGAGCTGTCTGGGCTTCTCATTTCAGGCTGCCTCTTTGATTTAAACTCCAAGTGCTAGAGTCAGAGCCTCAGGTATAGCTCGTTGTTTTGTTTTGTTTTCTTCTTCTGTCATCTAACTGTATTCTCCTTTGAAAGGTACAAAGACCTTATTATGTTTCTTATATTAAGAAATAAAATCTCAAATATAGACATTAGCTCTCTTTTACGGAGAGAAATGCTTCAAGGTTAAAATATCATTTAAAGATAATTGTTTTCTATATGTTATTGAATTTACATTTTCAATGAAAGAATATATTACTCTCAGCGTCAGGCATTTTTCGTTGTAATAAAGGAATACCAGAGCATGGGTAATTTATTTTGGCTCTCAGATTTGTAGGCTGTACAGGAAATGTGGTCGTGGCAGTTGCTTCTGGTGAGGACCTTAGGTAGCTTAAAATCATGATGGAAAGCAAAGGCGAACCAGCATGTCACATGGCAAGAGACTATGCCAGAGTGATACCAGACTCTTAAGCAACAGTTCTCACATTTACTTATAGAGTGAGAACTCACATGTTACCATGAAGATAGGACCAAGCCAGTGATGAGGGATCCACCCCTATGATCCAAAACCTCCTTCTAGGTTCCGCTTCCAACATTGGTGGTCACATTTCAACGTGAGATTTGGAGGGGACAAATATCCAAACCATATCACTCCCAAACATAACTTGGCTGCTTTTAAGTGGTGTTATGACATGACTTTGAATACCTCAAAGATAAAGTCAATTAAGCTGAATGATGATATTGATGGAAATCACACATGATTGTCACAGGTATTTAGACAGGCATGAGTGGGACAGGGGAGGGTTCTCCCCCGATCCACTGGGAATGTCAGGTGACTGTTTGGCAATTACCATATTGCCTCTGTAAAAGTGATAAATTGGCAGCCTGAGTCAGGGAGGGGCCATTTCCTGATGCTGCACACCTGTGGTACTAAAGTGTTAATTGCATGCAGATGCCATGGAAAAGCAAATTCCTGGGCCTACACATTAAGAGACAAAATGGCAGAGTATGACCTCCTGGAGGCACACCACAGAAAAGAAAGAAAGCCTCAGATAGGCATGCCTATATCTTCCTAAACACACTGCGCATGCTCACCTCCCAAGGGTAAGGAGGGCACTGCACATGCGGGCAGCCCACCTTAAGGGAAAAAACATGAGAAAGCGGCCAGCCTATAAAGTCCTACGATCACGGTTAAATGTTGCACTTGTCCTTCAAGTCATGTGCTCTTTCAACTGTACTTTACTTTCTCTCCTCTTCTAAAGCCTTTTTAAATAAACTTCCACTACTACTCTGAAACTTGCTTGGGCCTCTTTTTTTGCCTTATGCCCCTCAATCAAATTTTTTCTTCTGAGGAGGCAATAATTGAGGTTCCTGCCGACACTGGATTTGCTGTTGGTAAGTTGGATACCTTCCACCGGTAACATGATGAGTTATCCAATATTAAAGAATTTTCAACATCCAAAATAGTAGTGTTTCTATATACTAACAAGAAACCATTTGAAAAAAGAAATTAAGAAATGACTCCCATTATCAGTAATTACAAAGAAATAATACTGAGAAGTAAATTTAACCAAGGAGGTTAAAGATCTCTACACTGAAAATTATAACACATTGATTAAAGAAATCAAAGAAGATACAAATAAATGGAAAGATACCCATGTTCATGTATTGGAAGAATTAATATTGTTAAATGTCACTACTACCCAAAACAACCTATAAATTCAATGCAATCCCAATCGTAATTACAATTATATTTTTCACAGAAAGAGAAAAAACAATCCTAAAATTTGTCAAATCAAAATTTATTAAATAATTAAATGTATTACTTGAAACTGAAAAACAACTGGAAGAAAGCATAGGGAAAAAAATTCATGATGTTGGTCTTAGAAAGGATTTTTTGGATATGACTCTCAAAGAACAGACAACAACAAAATAGACAAATGGGATTGCATCAAACTAAAAAGTTTCTGCACAGCAAAGAAAACAATAAACATGGTGAAAAAACAATGTAAGAAAAAGAAAATATTTGCATATATTTTTGATAAATGGCTAATATTCAAAATATATAAAGAACTCAAACAACTCAGTAGGAAGAAAACAAATAACCTAATTAAACAATGGGCAAAAGATCTGAACAGACATTTCTCAAAACAAAATTTGCAAATGATCAACAGGTATATGAAAAGATACTAAACATCATTACTTATTGGAGAAATGCAAATTAAAATCACAATGAGATGTCACTTCATACCTCGCAGAAGGCAATTATTAAAATGATGAAATACAGATTTTGGTGAGGATGTGTAGGAAAGAAAACCCTTGTCTATTGTCGGTGGGAATGTAAGTTAGTGTAGCCATTATGAAAAACAGTATGGAGATTCCTCAAAAAATTAAAAATAGAATTACCATATAATCCAGTAATTCTATTTTCAGTATATATGCACAGGCAATAAAAACATTATTTCAAAGAGATATGTGCACTCCTATGTTCACTGTAGCATTATTTACACTAGCCAAGATATGGAATCAACCTAAGTGTCCATGGATAGAAAAATGGATAAAGAAAATGTAGTGTGTATGTGTGTGTGTGTGTGTGTATATATTTATATATAAAGTAATGAAATTCCATTATTTGCAACAACCTGGATGAACCTGGAAGACATTATATTAAGTGAAATAAGCCAGGCACAGAAAGATAAATACTGCATGCTGTCACTTATACTTGGGATTTTACAAATCCAACTTATGAAAACAGAAAATACAATGATGGTTACCAGAAGCTGGGGCCGGGGCAAGGATGTCAGGAAATGGGGGCATGTTATTTAAAGGGTACAAAGTTTCAGTTAAACTTGCGGAATAAGTTCTGGGCATCTATTGTACAGCTCGGTGGCTAAAGTTAATAATATTATATTGTATATTTGCAAATTGCTAAGAGAATAGATTGTAAATGTTTGCACCACAAAAAATAAGTATGTGATATGATGGAAATATTAATTAGATTGATTTAGTCATTTCACAATGCATACATGTATCAAAATATCCTGTTATATACCAGGAATATATACAATATCATCTATCAATTAAAATAATAAAAATAAAATGAAATATAATGATCAATAACCATTAGGCTTTCTTTCTTGTCCATTAAAAAAAGAGGAAAGAACAAATACCTAATATAAGAAAAAAGGAGATAAAATAACTGAATGGGTATAAGTAAAAAGACCCCATCCATCATTAAGTGACATTCTATTTACAATATTTTTAAAAATCTTAAAATTATTATAGAATCAGGGATTATATCATAAGGCTAATCATAATTAAAAACAGCAGTTCATAGAGGAAAGCAAAGCACCAGAGCTACTTTGTCTCAGGGCAGTTCTCAAACTTGGAAAAGCTGAGCTTTATATTTAATAGCCTTGAAAGATATGGATAAAGCAAAAGTTGGGAGCCTGTTCAAAATAAGGAGTCTGATAAGAAAAGCTTTCCTTGTAAACTGGGGCACCAAAACATTACACACCCTCAGGTAAAGCTAAAAATGAGACAGCTAAGACATTTTCCTTTACTTCAGATGCTAAAAGGGTCTCATATTAATATCTTTCTTTGCTTTTTGTTTGGTCTTGGTCATATGAAATCTCATTCTAGACATGGATTTTTTTTGTTTGTTGTTATTTTTATTTAACATGCTTGTATTTCTTGAATCTGTACGTTGGTATCTTTCATCACTGGGAAATCTTCAGTCATGATCTGTTTAAATATTACAAAGGGTGGCTTGTATTTACAACTTATTAGGGACAGAGAATTTGTCCATTTTAATAGGTGAGCAAAAACTGTAAATATATTTTATAAAAATTCTTAGCAAGCTATTAAATTAATATATTTAATCTGATTAAAGATATCTACTGCAAAAGTCCTCTAAATATAACATTCATTAAACATATAGTAAAAACTCTCCATGTATGACCAGCAACATGACAATATTCTAAAATATCGTTTTATAATATTTTAGAATACAACAATCAATAGATTGAATTTACAATAGATTGAATTGTTTAGAATTACAACAATCAATACTCTAAAATATTGTTCTGGAATTCCTTATTTGTGCAACAAAGCAATTAGAAAAAATATAAGGACCATAAATGGAGTGCTGTTATTATTTAAAAGTAATATAATTCTATATATTTAATATAATAAAGAATCAGTACTAAGTTATTAGAATTATTAGGAGAGTTTAGCAGACTGCCAGATTTAAAAAGCCAGCATTAATAACTTAATTGCATCTCTATAGACTGGCACTAAAAATTTGTTAAAAATTTTTAAAATATTAATAAAATTTGTATATTTTCAAAGAATAAAAATCAAATAGACAAGAATAAGTTTAACAATTGATATGCATAATCTCTTAGGGAGCAAATGAAAATAAAGGAGCCACAAGCTTTATTCAAAGACAATAAATAATTCCTAAATTAATGGACAACTATACTATAGTCATAGATTGTAAAACCCAATACAATCAATTATTGATATGGTTTGGCTGTGTCCCCACTCAAATCTCATCTTGAATTCTAACTATTCCCACGATTCCCACGTATCATAGGAGGAGTCTGGTGGGACATGATTGAATAATGGCGGCGGGTCTTTTCTGTGCTGTTCTTGTGATAGTGAATGAGTCTCACAAGATCTAATGGTTTTAAAAAGGGAAGTTTCCCTCCACAAGCTCTTTTCTCTCGTCTGCCACCATTTGAGACATACCTTTAACCTTCTGCCATGATTGTGAGGCCTCCCCAGCCATGTGTAAGTCCAATAAACTTCTTTCTTTTGTAAATTGCCCTGTCTTGGATATGTCTTTATCAGCAGTGTGAAAACAGACTAATACAATTATGTTACAAAGTTTATTCTGAAATTTTATTCTTCCAATGCAATTGATATATTAGAGACTAAGGCATATTTTCTGTTTGCTTTTGTGTAATTTCAAAAGTTGAAAACAATAGGTGACTGCGAAACTGCGCTCAGCTGAACAGAACCACATAGGAATACAGAAAACTAACACACACATCTCAAACCTATACTGGCTATGTCAGTTTACCATGTTTGGAATAAGCCACACTAATCCACACCTGGTGTTACAACTTTCTGATTTCAAATAATCCTCCTCCCATCACTTCATAATACCTCACAAGTTGCAACCATGCCAATGTCTACTTTCACAAGTAAACAATCAGGTGTCTTTCAAGATAAAGTGCCATATTTATTATAGTCTATATGTATTTAAAACACTTAACATGCAAAAATGTGCCACGATTTTATTAGATATCTATATCTTTATGTATGAATAATGTTTTTTGGTGTTCTTGTTTTCCTTAAAACACCATATTCCCCCAGCCCTTTGGTTTTTATTAAGTGATTTTGTACAGAACGGAGATTTTTATAAACAAATATCCTGTGTTATAGATTAACTAATTACATTGGAAAGACTGTAAATCACACTATATTTTATGTACATTCAATGCAACTCTAATTAAAATTTCAGCAGGATTTTCAGGTATGTGTGTGTGCGTGCGTGCATGTGTGTGTGTGTATGTATGTGTATGTAAGGGTCAGGAACCTGTTGAAAAAGAACAAGTAGGAAGCCCCCTGTACCTGATATCAAGAGTTATTACTAGAGTGATTAAAAGAAAGAATTGATTTTCCAAATGTGGACAAAAATGCCAATATGTCAGAATACAGAACCAAAAACTTAAGGAACACATATATGGATGTTTTACATGTGATGTACCTCTTTAAATCAATGAGAAAAGGACAAGATTTTCATTAAGTGATGCTGAGAAATTAGGTATTCATTTGAGATAAAAATGAAATTTAACCTCATATTTTACACAAAATCAATTCCTGAGGGATTGCAGCCTGAAATTTTGAGGGCAAATTTATGAAGACTTTAAGGATATTAGTGAAATACCTTTAAATTCTCAGTTAGGGAATATATTCCTAAATAAAATGCACAAACTACTAATCACATTCATAATAGTACATTCAACTTCACTTAGATTAAGCATTTCCACTCATCAAAAACCACTGTAAAGAGCCTGAAAATGTCATATAGTAAGAGGTATGATTTGGAATACATATTGTCTCTAGCATAAATGAAGAACTTCCTCAAACTTTTAAGAAAAATGTGGAAAACCTCTTATCAGATACTTCATCAAATGATAAATCCATGTGCAAAAATATTAATAGGGACTCAACTTTTTCTACTAATCAGGAAAAGACCAATTGAAACCATCTTGAAATATCATTTCATAACTCAAGTATTGGCAAAAATTAACAACTAGGTACATTCCAATTATTGGTATGGATTTAAAGTCATGAGCGCTATCAGAGACGACCGGTTAGAAAGTTAATTATTATATACTTTTATGTATACTTTGTCTGTAAATATGTAGTAAATTTGAAAATATTCATACACTATGATCAGCATTTTAATTCTCAATAGTACACACACTTGCATATGTCTACCAGGAGATGCATAAATGATACCAATGTTTTCAGTCTTAACCAGGTTAACATGGGTTTTGACATTTCTGAAATATTTAAACTATCTTATATATTATATATCAGATATATTCTATTACTTAAAATTTTTTTACATAGTGTCACATGTATGATACATTTTATCATTACAAATTTTTAGGGAAAATAATAGATTCTGATATCAATGATAATAATATAGGCCTTATTGTTAAATGTTATGCAAATAAAGTTTGAAATCTAGATTAAAAAGAATAATTTACAAAAAAAAGTAAAATTTTCAAGTAAAAATTGAAAAAATTAAATGACCAAAACTGCCTCCAGAAAAGCTGAAAATCTACACAAATTGCTCAGAGTAGTCAAATAAATTAATTTTTTCCTAAGAAAATGCCAGGCCCAGATACATTCACATAAGAATTTTACTGACCATTTAAAGACAGAAAGATCTTAATGCATTTTAAAGTATTCTAAA
Source organism: Macaca mulatta (assembly GCF_049350105.2). Taxonomy (NCBI): domain Eukaryota; kingdom Metazoa; phylum Chordata; class Mammalia; order Primates; family Cercopithecidae; genus Macaca; species Macaca mulatta. Next base: position 91,869,101 of record NC_133419.1, read on the forward strand.
TCATACAAAATAAACATTTTCAGTTATTTGTATCATCTATGTAATATTTAATTCAAAACACAAGAATGTCCAAAATAAATCTGGAGTCAGATTTTATCTAGGAATATTAGCATACAATGAAGAGCAAATTTTAACAATATGAAAAACATGACATGATGTTTACATTAGGAATGGTGCAATCATTACATCTTACCATGTCTATTCATATTATTCTCTACCTCAGTAAATCAGAGAAGAAGTCAAGATGATCAGCTTCATAAATAAGTTTACCAAAGGAATTTATAAAACAAAATAGTAGTTATTGGGGAGGACCAAGAAGTAAATGGATATTTCCTTTGATTAAAGTTATATTGACATTAATCCAAAGTTGACTAGATGCTTAAGGAATGGGGACAAAAATATAGTTAGACAGAAAGGAATTTAGTGTTTGATAGCACAAGAGGGTGACTTCAGTCAACAACACTTTATTTACATTTTTAAATAACTAAGAGACTATAATTGGAATGTTTATAGCACAAATAAATGATAAATGCGTGAAGTAATGGATATCTCATTTACTCTGATGTGATTATCACACACAGGATGCCCATATCAAAATATCTCATGTACCGCATAAATATATACACCTATTATGTACCCGTAAAAACTAAAAATGAAAATTAGGAAAACAAAGTTAACTATATGCTTAAGTAAGCTTCACCAGCAATATTTACGTTATTGTTAAAAAAAGACCATACATTAACAGATTTTAATAATGTATGAAATTACTGACATACAACTGGACAAGAGAAAACAAAGAAAATGTAAACAAGAAAGAAAGAAATACAATTATTTGTTTATTGGCAAAATATATGATTGTACACATAAAAGTGCTATATACAATTATATACTTCACATAAATTAAGAAGATTCTCTGAAAAATTGTTAGTAATGATAAGATAACTGAGTAAGGCACAGAAATTAATAGATTTTATAATACAAACCATAACAAGTTACAATTTATAAACTAATGAAAAATGTAATATGTAATATCCCATCATGCCTATGAATAAAAATGTTCCAGATATCCATAAAAATAAATAAGTCTTTAATGCTAATGAGAGTCACAATAGGACCATCGAAAAGAGGGAAAATTTTACCATACTCTTGTAAAGGAAGACGCAATTTTATAAGTACTCAAAGTCTACCTGAGTTAACTTATAACTCTATACGTCCCCGTAAAAATGTCAATAGGGACTTTTGTGGGAGAATATTAGCTGCTTCTACACACAGATGGCAGCATTAATATATAGTAGAAGTCAGAATAATTATGAAAGGGAACAATAATACGGGGCAACTATGTATAATATATATTTAAATATAATTTTAAAGTTAAACTAGTTAAACTATTATAACTATTTTTAAACTATTATTTAGCTATCTTAAAACAGTTAAACTAAACTATTTTAACTTTAAAAGAGTTAAAATAGTTAAAAGAATGAGGTTGGATAGACAGCTCGATACAACAGAATGGAAAGTCCAGAGATAGGCTAAAATATATTACAGAATTACTGTATTAAAAAGAATATATAGTAGGTAATTTGGTAAAAGTCATATTACTAATAGAATATTTGCATAACTAGAAAGCTGTCAAAAATAAGTAAACAGAGTAATAGATAAAAAACATATAAAATATGTTTATGATGGAATATATACTTAAACTTAATAGTACTAGTAAAGTAATAATATATTTTAAAGATCTCCAGCTGAAGATATTCTATTTAATGTGATATGAAACCCAGAAATAGTTAGAAAATGTATAGCATTCAGGTGTCCATTTGAGATCTTTCTAGGTTTCTGAGTGGGCATTTAGTGCTATAAATATCCCTATTAATACTGCTTTAGCTGTGTCCCAGAGATTCCGGTATTTGGTCTTTTTGCTCTCATTGGTTTCAAAGAAATTCTTGATTTCTGCCTTAAATTCATTATTTACCCACGGGTCATTCAAGAGCAGGTTGTTCAATTTCCATATAACTGTGGTTTTGATTGAATTTCTTAATCCTGATTTCTAATTTGATTGCACTGTGGTCTGAGAGACTATTGTTATGACTTCAGGTTTTTTGTTTGTTTGTTTGTTTTGCATTTGCTAAGGAGGGTTTTACTTCTAATTATGTGGTCTATTTCAGAATTAGTGCCATGTGGCACTGAGAAAAATGTATATTCTGTTGACTTAGGGATGTTTATTAGGTCCACTTGGCCCAGAGCTGAGTTCAAGTCCTGAATATCCTTGCTAATTTCCTGTCTCATTCATCTAATATTGACAATGGGGTGTTAAAGTCTCCCACTGTTATTATGTAGGAGTCTAAGTCTCTTTGTAGGTCTCTATGAACTTGCATTATGAATCTGGGTGCCCCTATATTGGGTGCATACATATTTAGGATAGTTACCTCTTCTTGTTGAATTTATTTCTTTGCCATTATGTAATGCCCTTCTTTGTCTCTTTTGACATTTGTTGGTATAAAGTCTGTGTTTTTGGAGAGTAGGATTGCAACCCCTACTTTTTTTTGCTTTCCATTTGCTTGGTAAATTTTCCTCAATTCCTTTATTTTGAGCCTATGCATCTCTTTGAAGTGAGATGGTTTTCCTGAATACAGCACACTGATGGGTCTTGACTCTTTCCCCAATTTGCCAGTCTGTATCTTTTAAATGGGGCATTTAGCCCATTTACATTCAAGGTTAGTATTTTTATGTGTGAATTTGATCCAGTGTTCATAATTCTATCTGGTTATTTTGCACACTAGTTGATGCATTTTCTTCAGAGTGTTATGGTCTTTACATTTTGGTGTGTTTTGCAGTGGCTGGTACCAGTTTTTCCTTTCCATGTTTAGTTATATCTTCACAAGCTCTTGCAAGGCAGGCCTGGTGGTGACGAAATCCCTCAGCATTTGCTTGCCTGGAAAGGAGTTTATTTCTCCTTCACTTATGAAGCTTAGTTTGACTGGATGTGAAATTCTGGGTTGAAAATTCTTTTCTTTAAGAATGTTGAATATTGGCCCCCAATCTCTTCCACTTGTAGGGTTTCTGCTGACAGGTCTGCTGTTAGTCTGATGGGCTTCCCTTGGAGATGACCTGACAATGGTCACACCGTTTGTATGGAGGTGACACCCTAACATCACAATTAAAAGAGCTAGAGAAGAGCAAACTAATACTAAAGCCAGCAGAAGACAAGAAATAACTAAGATCAGAGCAGAACGAAGGACGTAGAGACATGAAAAACCCTCCAAAGAAATCAATGAATCCAGAAGCTGTTTTTTTTTTAAATTAACAAAATAGATAGACTGCTATCTAGATTAATAAAGAAGAAATAGAAGATTCAAAACAGCACAATCAGAAATGATAAGGGAGAAACCTCTACTGACGCCACAGAAATACAAACTAGCATCAGAGAATACTATAAACACCTCTACTCAGATAAACTAGAAAATCTAGAAGAAGTGGACACATACAACCTCCCAAGATTAAACCAGAAAGAAGTTGAATCCTGAATAGACTAAATAACAAGTTCTGAAATTGAGGCAGTAACTAACAGCTTACCAACCAAAACAAGTCCAGGACCAGATAGATTCACAGCTAAATTCTACCAGAGGTCGAAAAAGGAGCTGGTATCATTCCCATTGAAACTATTACAAACAATTGTAAAGGAGGGACTCCTTCCTAACTAATTTTATGAGGCAGCATCATCCTGATGCCAAAACCTGGCAGAGACACAACAACAACAAAAAACTTCAGGCCAATATCCCTAATGAACATTGATGCGAAAATCCACAATAATATATTGGCAAACTGAATCCAGCAGCACATCACAAAACTTACCACTGTGATCAAGTCAGCTTCCTCTCTGAGATGTGAGGCTGGGTCAACATATGCAAATCAATAAATGTATCCATCATATAAAAATAACCAAAGACAAAAACCTCACGATTATCTCAAAAGATGCAGAAAACGCCTTTGAAAAAAATCAACATCCTTTATGTTAAAACCTCAAAATAAACTATGTATTGATGAACCATATCTCAAAATAATAAGAGCTATTTATGACAAACCCACAGCCAATACCATATTGAATGGAAAAAACCTGGAAGTATTCCTTCTGAAAACCAGGGCGAGACAAGGACGCCCTCTCTCATCACTCCTATTCAACATAGTACTGGAAGTTCTGGCCAGGACAATCAGGCAAGAGAAGGAAATAAAGGGTATTCACATAGGAAGAGAGGAAGTCAAATTGTCTTTGTTTGCAGATGACATGATTCTACATTTAGAAAACCCCATTGTCTCAGCCCAAAATCTCCTTAAGCTGATAAGCAACTTCAGCAAAGTCTCAGGATACAAAATTAATGTGCAAAAATCACAAGCATTCCTACATACAAATAAGAGACAAAGAGCCAAATCATGAGTGAACTATTCACAATTGCCACAAAGAGAATAAAATACCTAGGAACACAGCTAACCAAGGGATGTGAAGGACCTCTTCAAGGAGAACTACAAACCACTGCTCAAGGGAATAAGAGAGGACACAAACACAGGTAAAAACATTCCATCCTCATGGATAGGAAGAATCAATATTATGAAAATGTCCATACTGTCCTAAGAAAATTATAGAGTCAATGCCACCACCATCAAGCTACCATTGACTTTCTTCACAGAATTAGAAAAAAAAAACTACTTTAAATTTCATATGGAATCAAAGAAGACCCTGCATAGCCAAGACAATGCTAAGCAAAAAGATCAAAGCTACAGGAATCATGCTACCTGACTTCAAACTATACTACAAGGTTGCAGTAACCAAAACAGCATAGTACTGGTACCAAAACAGACATATAGATCAATGGAACAGAACAGAGACCTCAGAAATAACACCACACATCTACAAACAACTGATCTTCAACAAACCTGACAAAAACAAGCAAGCAATGAGGGAAAAAAATCTCCTATTCAATAAATCATGCTGGAAAAATTGGCTAGCCATATGCAGAAAATAGAAACTCGACCCCCTTCCATACTCCTCATACAAAAATTAATGCAAGAAGGACTAAAGACTTAAATATAAAACCCCAAGTCATAGAAATACTAGAAGAAAACCTATGCAATACCCTTTAGGACATAGGCATTGGCAAAGACTTCACGATGAAAACACAAAAAGCAATTGCAACAAAAGCTAATATTGACAAGTGTAATCTAACTAAACCAAGCAGCTTCTGTACAGCAAAAGAAACTATCATCAGAGTGAACAGGCAACCTACAAAGTGGGAGAAAATTTTTGCACTCTACCCATCTACAAAAGTCTAATATCCAGCAGTTACAAGGAACTTAAACAAATTTACAAGAAAAAAACAACCCCATCAAAAAATAGGCAAAGGATATGAATAGACATTTCTCAAAAGAAGACATTTATGTGGCCAACAAACATATGCAAAAAAGCTCAACATCACTGATCATTGGAGAAAGGCAAATCAAAACCACAATGAGATACCATTTCATGTCAGTCAGAATGGTGATTATTAAAAAGTCAAGAAACATTACATGCTGGTGAGGCTCTGGAGAAACAGAAATGCTGTTACACTGTTGGTGGGAATGTCAATTAGTTCAACCATTGTGGAAGACTGTGTGATGATTCCTCAAGGATCTAGAACCAAAAATACCATTTAACCCAGTAATCCCATTACTGTGTATACACCCAAAGGAATATAAATCATTATACTATAAAGACACATGTACACATATGTTTATTATAGCAGCACTATTTACAGTAGCAAAGACATGGAACTGATCCAAATGTGCATCAATGATAGACTGGATAAAAAAAATGTGGTGCATAAATACCATGGAACCCTATGCAGTCATAAAAAGGAATGAGACCATTGCAGGGACATGGATGAAGCTGGAAGCTATCATCTTCAGCAAACTAACACAGGAACAGAAAAACAAACACCACACGTTCTCACTCATAAGTGGGAGTTGAACAATGAAAACATATGGACACAGAGAGGAGAACGACACACATCAGGGCCTGGGAGGTAGGGAACAAGGGGAGGGAACTTAGAGGATGGGTTGATGCGTGCAGCAAACCACCATGGCACATGTATATCTATGTAACAAACCTGCACGTTCTGCACATGTATGCCAGAACTTAAAGTAAAATTTTAAAAAGTAAGAAAACATATAGCGTTCATAATGATGAAAGTATGAAAAAAAAAGTTAAAACATCGAATCACAAAGTTTATGAATATTTGCAATTTATTACATGAAAAAAACACATGTAAATTCATATATGAGGAAATATTCACTAAACTATCCACGTAAAAACGAAATCAGCAAAAACAGGTAATAATATATGAAGATGATGATAAACAGAAAAAGACTATTTCCTTAACTGGTTGGAAAGAGGTTCAACGATTCTCACAGTAGAATAAAGCCAATTTTAAGACACTGTGAGATACCTTTTATTCATTTATTTTTATTTACCTAATTTGTAATGATTTGTTAAAATATCATGAGAGTGATTATGAGAACATTCATGTACTCTCATGTTTTCTCATAGAATATAAACTGGTATAACATTTATAAAGGGAAATTCAATAGGATTTATAAGTTATAGATGCATCCACACTTTGAACAGCCAATTCCAATTATAGAAATGTGTACTATACTTCTAATCACATGTGTGAAATGACATGGAGCACTGCTCTAAAATTTTAAAAACAAATTTCAAAAGCAACAGAAATCCATCAATAGCAAGCTGCTTAAATAATTTATGGTATATACACAATGGATTAGTGTACAGCTGTAAAAACAAAGATATAAGCCCACATGGGACAATCTTTAACATGTATTTTAAATGACTTTAAGTGAATAAACAAAAGTGTGGAATGGTGAATGTAATATTCAATCCTTTTGAGTAAAGTGAGATATATATGTATATATATGGAGAGTGAAAGAGAGACTACATGAGAGACTATGCAAGAATACATAAGAAACTAGAAAATCCGAGCCTTCAAAAAGTAACACAGAATAACTGGGCACTACAGTAAGGAGGATAATTTTCACAGTATATTGTCTCATATTTTCTTTTTTTTTTGTCCCAGGTTTTCTAAATTTTTAAAACACCAGAATAGTATACCTCTTAAGTAAAGTTTTGTCTATTAAATTCATATATAAAATCTAAAAGATGAAAGCAGTATAAGGAAGAAGAAATGAGAAAAGAAATGATAGAGGGTATAAAGATTTGCATCTAGCATTTGTCAAGCAACTTCCAGTCACAATTTTTAGTGGCTTTTTAGTTTTGAAAACACTTACATATATGCTTATTTGACAGTGTTACTGTCTTTTCGATTTTTTCAGATGATCAACTACAGCCTAAAAAATGTCAAGTGACATACAATAACACAAGTTGGTTTTGAAATGAAGATCTTCTGAGTTTACATGCCATGCTGCTTACAAACTATCTCATTTTCATAAATATGAATAACCTTTTCTTCTTTATCATCGTCTCCCTCCCATGCTTATAATGATTTGGGGCAAACATTAGGAGTGATCAGTGAATAAAAAAGTGATTAGGGGAATTAATGAATTAATGAATGTTCATTTAAGAAGCTTAAAGAGAAGTTAAAAATTTAAATAAGTCAAAATTTAGGAACAATTCAAAACTTAAAAGTAAGCCTGCTGGGAGTGTTACAATCTTCTCAAAGGTCGATTAAGCCATTTCAAAAGCTTTCAAGTAAACGCTGGTTTCATCCAACAACTTTACTTGTGGAGTTTTCTCCTTAAAAAAAAAAAAAAAAAAAAAAAGGAAGCAAGCAAAAAAATGCATGTGCAGTTATATTTAATATGCCTATATTACTTGAAAAATAAACTGAAAGGTTTTATTTATTTATTTATTTATTTATTTATTATTATTATACTTTAAGTTGTAGGGTACATGTGCATAACGTGCAGGTTTGTTACATATGTATACTTGTGCCATGTTGGTGTGCTGCACCCATCAACTCGTCATTTACATCAGGTATAACTCCCAATTGTGGATTAAAGTAGATTCAATACCAAAATAAAATATGTAAAGAAAATTCTGGAATTTTACTTTTTTTTTTTCTATTTTTTTCTAACCTGTTTCCTGTCACACTTGCTAAAATACTCATCAAGATATCCACCAAGTACACCTTTGCTTAGACTCCTTCAAAATGGATGAGAGCTCAACATCAGTAACTTAGACTTCCAATGCCTCAAATTTTAATGCATTTGATCACCAGTGTTTACTAAGAGTTGAATGTGAAGCTCACCTGGTAGCCCAAATAATTCACTGGGATCAGTCATTGTATTTGAAAACATCATAACTCCCCTTTGAGCTTTTTTAGAGCAAAGTGTCATTGGCACTACTTTCAATCTCAGCACCTAAAGAGCTTACTATCAATTAAAGGATTCTCACTCCAAACCCACTAGAGTCCTGCATCGTGTTCCTGAAGCATGCAGCTAAGAAGATTCCTAAGACGTCCTGATTTACTGTTCTAAAATAGCCACTCTTTCCAGCAGAATCCTTTCCTCTCTGGCTTTGACAGTAAATTGGAAACAAATCCTTCTTACACTCAGAGTTAGCAGAAACCTTAAAAAGAAAACCAACACTTTTGTGCTGGATAGAATACCCTGTAATTGTGATTCAAGCTGTTATCCTTTTAAGATCTTGGTCATCATGCTCTGTGTCTCTTATTTCCCACCTCAACCAACCATCTGTTCCTAAAAAAAACTTTTCTAAGAAAAAGTGCATATATTGTGTTGTGTCGGTAACCAGCAACGAAGACAGATCTATATATTTCTAAAACGCCTAGAAAAACACGTATTAAAACAACTAAATCTAGCTAATAGTCTATTTTTATTATATGGTGGTACAAATTGGGGCTATTTCATGGCTATGTCACATGGACACTTCAGATACAACAAAAAGCCCAGCAGGTTGCTAATTGAGGTCTCAGTTCAATAATTACAAAAAGCAATAACATGCATAGAAAATTTAAAAGCAGATTCTGTCCTTGGGAATTGTGAGACAACTGAACTCATTTGCTTCCACCTCTAAACTAGAATGCCTTACCATGACAAATTAAGCCGGGACCAACACACACTGTGTGATCAATGGGATCGAAATGAGTGACATGCAATCACATCCTGATCATATGCACGTGTTAATAACATAAACGATGGCCTCACAGTACCGGCAAGACACAAAAAGATCCCTTTTAAAAAAAATTATCAAATTTTTTAAAAGCGATCATGCTAAGTGACTGAAGTATGAAATCTTTGCTCTGCTTTGCTTATATAAAAGAGCCATTTTACCTACTGTGTAGTACCAAGTGATGTATTTAATCTTGCGCACATGAAGTCCCATTGGCAGAGGAAAGCCAACTATCAAATAGTGAAGAAACGCCTTATCAGATGAACATTTAAAAAACCTAAGCCAAAGGAAGTATGTTATTTAACTTTATATGTATATAAATACTTATATTGTGTATATAAATATAATACTTATGTTGTGTATATAAATACTTATATTGCGTATATAAATATAATACTTATATCGTGTATATATATATTTAATTATATAATTATATATAAATATAATATTTATATAAATAACAAAGTATGTTATTTAACTTTATAAATATATAAATATAATATACAATATACAATATATAATATATTATATATAATTTATATATTATAGCATATATCATATATAGTATTATATATAATAGTATATATAGTATTATATATAATAGTATATATAGTATTATATATAATAGTATATATAGTATTATATATAATAGTATATTATGATATATATACTATATATCATATAATGTATCATATGATATATCATATGATATATCATATAATGTATCATATGATATATCATATAATATACTATATGATATATAGTATATAATATATAACACATCATATAACATATAATACTATGTATTATATATACTATATACACTATAATATTGTATATTATATATTATATATATTATGTTTATATATGTATAAAGTTAAATAACATACTTGTTATAAATATAAATATTTATATTATATTTATATATATATGATTATTGAATGCTTATGGGTCCCAAAATCTGTGGAACAATGTCCCACTTATAGATATGTATCTATACAGAGTGTTATTTTCTTTTAGCCCATATATGACTTTAAGCACACCATCAGAATTTAGCTAATTACATAAAAATTCAACTACTAAATATTGCTTTAATTTTATTGCTTTTTAAAAATCAGAGATGATATACATCAATAGCCATAATCCTTTTATTTTCTTCCTTCCTCAGAGTCAGAGAATGTGTCCATGCTATACTGTTTTTGTCAGACTGCTAAATTTTATAATGAAAACTTTGATTTTTTTCTGTGTAAATAGTGTTACAATGGAGTAAACAGAAATGAAATATTCTGTTACTTTTACCACTTGTTAGTGACAACAATTCTCATTATTTTTATTTACTAAAGAGTTATAGTGTTAAAGACACACATTTCACTTATAAAGAATCCATATCTTTCCCCAATTTCCATATTGGGTTCGTGAGACTAAGTCTAACAAATGAACAAAGAAAATTACGAGAGAAAATTCCATTCATTAGGACAAAATCAGTGTGAAAAGACTGAAATTTACAGATGGGCAAGATGTCTGATTAAATTTACAGGCAATGCAGATTGGCTGCAGATGGTGAGGAATCTGGTCCAAAACTTAGAGTCCGTGCCATTTTTGTTTTTACTTTGAAAATTCCATTTCTCAAATTCTTACTTTGCAAGGCAAAGTCCTCTCATATGAACCAGATAGCAGGACTTTTGTATTTTACAATCTCATAAAAGTCATTTTTTATCCACAGAAAGACCACATGTGACATCATCATTATCTGGTGGCTTGATGTTGCTTATGATTCTCAAACAAATTACTTTTGTTACAGCCATCATTTGCTCCTGAAGGCATAGGATCCTACTTCAACCTGGCAGTGAACTAATTCATTAAGATTTGACATTGAACATGCTTTTGGAAGAATACTCGTATCGCTAAGGGTAACCAGAAAGAAAATAGCCTATGCAAATATTCAGGATTATAAAAATACTTAAATATAAGTAGCATAACGTCTCAACAAGAAGATTATCAGATCAAGTTCTAACCTAAAATTGGTAAAAATTACATTGACAAAAAAATCTCTCTCTGAGCCTGGTCTCTAAATCTGTGAAGCTAAACTTACATAGTTACTAAATTTGTCAAGATTCTACTAAGGCATACATCTAGATGAAAGCTGAAATACTTAGTCAAGAGTCCAAATCTTTACTAACTCTAAAGCCAGCACAAAATTTAACATAAGAAATGTAACATGTACTTAAAAAATTGAGCTCTAGAGCTAAGTCCTTTGAGTTTATATCTAGTTTTATATTTTCCATATTGATTAAATATATATGAGCCTGAGAACATTAAACTCTTTGTGCCCTATCCTTACCTTTAAAATAGTTTTCATCAATTAAAGTCTTAGTTGCAATTTATAACCCACTCTAGCTAAAGCATTTATTAAAGTAGGACTCAGAAAACATTTTTTATTTGGGTGAGAGACTTAAAATTTTAGACTTTATGGGACAGATGGTCTCTGTTCCAAATACTTACTTAGCATGGACATTCAACAAAACTTTATTTTCAAAATCAGGTATTATCACCCTCCTTATTAAATGATATTATGTACCTCAAAGAATCTTGAAGATTTCTGAGCTACAGTTGCAGGATCAGAGCTACGAAGCCAGTTTAAATAGCAATCACCACTCACTCACAGGTTTACTAGCGAGATCCTACAACCCCTACCCACAGAAACCACAGCTTGCATTTTGGACACAGAGCACTGCTGTTAGAACCTCATCCACTAACATGTGATCTCTTTATTGTACTCTACATCAGGGGTCCTCAGCCCCTGGGCCACAGACTGGTACCAGTCTCCAACCTGTTAGGAACTGGGCCACAGGGAGGGGGTGAGCTGCTGGTGAACTAGCATTACTGTTAGCATTATTGCCTGACCTTTGTATCTTATGAGATCAGCAGTGGCATCAGATTCTCATAGGACCGCAAATCCTATTGTGAAGTGAGCATGCTAGGGATCTAGGGTGCATGCTCCTTATGAGGATCTAATGCCTGATGATCTAAGTGGAACAGTTTCAACCCAAAACCACTGCCCCACCTCATTAGAGGAAAAATTAAAGAGTCATCTTCCATGAAACTGGTCCCTGATGCCAAAAAGATTAGGGACGCTGCTCCACATCTTTTCCCACAAAAATGTGTTCATTACAACCCCTTCCTTCTGCTTTCTATTGCTCTTAGAGCAATAGATTTCTAATTGCAGAAATGTAGGTAATATACTCTAAAAAAAAAGGCTGGGAAAGGAAACTTTAGGATTTTATGCTGGGAAATTATGATTCATGGTGGGAAAAATTAACAAAACATTGAAAGATATTTAAAATATACTGTGACCACAAAATGACAATGTTTTACCAAACAGATACATATAAAAATATATCTACTACTGTTACAATAAAGCCAAATAATACACAATTATTATTTAAAACAATGCCTCTACTTGGTGCTCATAAATAGTATTATATGAATTTCAAAAATGCTTAGGTTTCTTTTTTTTTTTTAAATAAGCAACCAACACCTTATAGCATTATATTTCATAAATTGAAGGTAAAATAAATTAGATCTTCAGCATGGAATAAGCCTAATGCCCTCTGAGAAAAAGACCTGCTTTTCACACCACCAGCCCCAACTCACCCACAGCATTCTCTAGTCCGTATATCAGCAGTAAAGATGGATGACAAAATGACATATGACAAGATGATGAATAAGTAAAGATGGATGACAAGACGAAAATGGTACCTATTGTTTTTAAAAGATTTGAAAACAATGGAAAGCCATGGGAAAGTTCTTATTTGTTCATTTTGTTCATCGGTAAATACTCTGCTTTACTTCTTTCCCTGACTCCATAACTCAGCTGCCGGCCAAGCACATTCAGAACTGTCTCACAGCATGAAAAGGAATCAACAAACCGAAAATGGAAGTGCTGTTGGAAGAGCTGATGTCCTGGGTATTACAACCCGTGTCCTGCATTAAGAGATGTGCTTCACACATTTCTTTATATCCCCTGCCTTATGTTTCACCCCTTTTCCTGACTTTGCCCATGTTACGGGGCAAAGTCACTTGTCTTTCTTCCCTTCCTTAACTTTATCTCATGTATTTCACTTCTCAAAATCCTTCAATGACTTTTCACTTCAAAGTAAAACAATGCCCTAGGAATCACTGGCCTGCTGACCTCCCAAATCTCATTTCCTCCTACTCTCACTGCATCAGTCCACTGCAGCCACATCAGTCTCCTCATGGAGGCAACTTTCCTCACCAAGGCACCTTTGCTTCAGGTTCTTTGCATCCTGTTTCTTTTCCTGACATGCTTTTTTCATAAGGCTCCCTCCTTTCTTTCAGTAATTTATTTAAATGTCGCTTTCTTATGCTTCTCCTCGCCGTCCCTTTTTTCTTTATTTTTAACCCTTTATCATTTCTTTACCCTCTCCCTAACTAGAATGAATGCTCTACAAATGTAGGAATTTTTGCGTTTTTTGTTTCCTCTTGTGTCCCCTAGAAATGAGCCTGGCACAGAGGAAATTCTCAAAAATACATGTTTAATACATTTCTGAACACATGAATAAATGTATTTTGACTGCTGAACTCATTTACTCGTTATTTCAATGACTGATGCTTTGCTCTCCCTTCAGCCTCTGAGTCCTTCGTATTTTATTTTGCTTTCCTTAATGGCCCCTCACCTATCGCTTTTATTACTACTTCCCTAATTTTCCTTGCTCTTGCTAGTCTGTTGGGCCTCTGGTAATATATTATCTACTCAGGATTAAAAAAAAAATAGGGCATTCAATTTGAAGATAGATGAATGCACAGACAAATGTGTTTCCATCTCATCATCACCAACCATTTTGCACATAATCGTAGACCTTTTTCTGTTCTTCAGAAGATTCTAGATGTCAGAAGATGAACTAAGAGGAATATTTGGATTCAAGTGCATATAACTGAAACAGCAATATTAAAATGTAATTTTATGAGGTAATTAAACAACTTGCTGAATTCAATACAAGAGATAGAGATAATCCATACTCTTCGCACCCTACCACACTAACTACTTTCTTAAAACAGAAATTCGCTTAAATCAAAATATCATAAATATTCACCATAGACTCAGGCCACAAAGTTAAAATATAGAGGCAATTTGTTTTGCAGTAAAAATAGAGCAAAATCATTATATTGCTACCTCTTTCACCTTATTTTCAAGTCCAGTTAAATTAATAAGTCGAAGTAACCAAGATGGATGGTCTCCTTAGGATAAGAATCTTTGCATCCAGGTACAATTTAGTTCCTTCCAAAATGCTGCCATTTCGTACTATCAACTTGAACATTTGTCATAAAACACTTGAGATTATTATTTGAAAATATATTAATGGACTCCTGCTGTTCATTCTTTCTCAAATTCTTACAAATGAACCCACAAATCCCCAAATGTTTTCTTTTCAATCACAAAAATGGTTTAAATAGTCCCTGGATAGGTCCAATTGTCCCCATGCCCTTTGTATAAAAAAAAAAAAAAAAAAAAAAAAATTCACTTTCAGTATCATAAAAAAAATATTCTTTGGGGAAGGCCTGGCATTGGAGGGAAGTGACTGGAAAAATGCAACAGAATGTGTCTGCAGAGAGAAAAAGGAAACACAAAGGGTAGTGAGACCAAGGGAGGGCTTGCTGAGCAGTTTTCAATGGCTTCATTTTAAAACCATTAGAGAAAACTGGGAATCAGATTTCTAAACACTTAAGAGACCCAACAGGATTACATTGCAAATGGAATATCACATTATTTTTCCCTTTTTTTTTACCCTTCATTTTTGTCTAAGCTATTTTTCCACGACTGTAATTTTCAATCTAAAATTCTTTGAAATTTCTGTCACAGCATTGCTTTGATATAAATGACACAACCAGGAGATACCTAGTAATTTCTATCCAATGTTAGTCTCTGTGATTCAAAATGATTTGATTTTCCTCTAAGCAGTGGATTTAAACTATTTTTTTTAATTAAATGCTGCTTCAAAGAAATAATATGGCAAAGTCTATTTTATAATCTTTTCTAAAATAAGTTCAGACTAATTTCTGTACAAGCTCATTCCGTACCTGAAAATGGCAGATAGGACAACTGGATTCCTCAGTGTAGGTATTCAAAAATAACTATGTTTTCAAAAAAACTGTACATATTCAAAATTAAATAAAAATGTATATATTCAGAGGAAGGGTATATGAAACCTAAAGAAGCAATTTAAATATGCAAGTATAGTCATATTTTGATTTTAGTTTTCTGGTAAATTAAAGAGCCCACCTATGCATGGAACACTGTTATCTATCACTGCAACTATCCACAGCCCTGGCTTGTCTCATTCAGCTTTGTCTTCTGCTTTGTTTACATTCTTATTTCTTAAAGCATCACACTCATAGCTCTAATTTCTCAGAAACTCTGGTAAAAGTCTATTCCCTAATTTTCTTCTTCAGCACTCCCTCCCCAAAAGCCCTTTATTTGGAAAAGCTCTGTTTTTTCATTTGAATTATAATTTTCAGAATTATTAAATACTTTCGTTGACTAATTTCCTCCCTATTATATTCCTCCCATTGTATTCCTATGGCCTTCTTTCACAGCTATTTATACAAATGGTCTAAAATGAAAATACTTGTTTTATGCAAGTATATTCATTTCAAAGTTTGATAAATCAAAAGAACAGTGGACACAAAGCTGGAAAACCTACTTTTAAAACCTGGATTTGTCCTTCAATGAGGGATTTTTGCCTAAGTACCTACCTCTCTGAATTTTAGGCTACTCATTTGAGGCTTGTGATGGACAAAAACTACCCTACTCATGTTGTAAGAATTCAACCAGTATCAAATGAGAAGTATGAGATAGCTGTAGGGGATGTGGAGGAGCAGAGTAGATGAGATATACACACAGAGAAATACACATTATCTATCTATCTATCTATCTATCTATCTATCTATCTATCTATCTATCTGTCTGTCTGTCTGTCTGTCTGTCTTTTTCTTTCTTTCTTTCTATATTTCTGAAGAGAGAATAATTATCAAGTATTTTCCCAGACAGCACTATTGATCAATTATCTACATTTACTAGGGCCTTATTCCTAAGATTTCAAGACTCATTAGTCAAGACTGGATATCATGGAAGCCAAAGCAGTCACTAAAATGGATATTTCAGAAATTGCCGTGTTTTAGAGTAAGAGTTCTGACCCCAAATGCCTGGGCCCAGGGTTACCTAGTGTGTGACTTACAGAATTCTCTTAAACTATATATGTCCAATTTTTTTGGTATAAGTTAAATCTAGTAAGAAATCTGTAAGCCATTTTTCCAACCTTCAAAAACTTTTCTTTTTTTTCTTTTTTTTTTTTTTTTTTGGAGACGGAGTCTCGCTCTGTCGCCCAGACTGGAGTGCAGTGGCCGGATCTCAGCTCACTGCAAGCTCCGCCTCCCGGGTTTACGCCATTCTCCTGCCTCAGCCTCCCGAGTAGCTGGGACTACATTAGCTGGTACTACAGGCGCCCGCCACCTCGCCCGGCTAGTTTTTTGTATTTTTTAGTAGAGACGGGGTTTCACTGTGCTAGCCAGGATGGTCTTGATCTCCTGACCTCTTGATCCACCTGTCTCGGCCTCCCAAAGTACTGGGATTACAGGCTTGAGCCACCGTGCCCGGCCCAAAAACTTTTCAAAAAAGATCTCTGACATCATCTTCTATTGCTTATGACAAGTAACACATTTACTACTATAGCCAAAATAGCAAGGGAGAATAATATACAATACAAACGAATAAAAAAAGCTAGCCATACAGAAAAGATATCTACACGCAGTAAATTGGCCAGGAAACACTAAAAGAATTGACAGCATTGGGATGTTTGTTTGTTTGTTTTAAATGTTTCTGAGGTTTGTCCCTGCAGACCACTGATGAACTGAGTCTGGTCAGTTGACCAGCTGGGGTTGCATATTATTTCTGCGATGATTTGTCTTTTCTAAAGCCTGCATTGACGTTATATCATTTTCTCCAAGTATTTTGTTATCTTTGTAAAGATGGGGTTTTACACATGGAGATATAAAGCTTTTTATAAAAAAGAGAAAGGAGGGAATATATTTGTGTATTAAGTGTTGAACTGTGAAATCCAGTGCTAAATAGCTCACAGCAGATGGGCAAGATTACCTTAAGGAGATAGAATGGTTCATGGGTATGTAGAGATCAACCAAAATTTAACATAAATCTAAGAAAAAATGAATAACTTAAAAAGATTATTTGTCAGCTCTGGAAATACGGTAAAAGGAAAGGAATGGTCGTAAATGTAGTCAAGGTCCATATGGGAAGTGTCCAGGACAGAAATCACCTTCATTAAAAGTCTTTAACTATGAAGGTCTCACCAGCCAATCTTCATTGTAAGACAGCATGTGCAAAGGACCATATTTGATACCAGCAGGCATTGGTTGAAGTATTTCACATTTTAACCTGAGATAAATAATTTAACCTGAGATAAATGCAAAATTTAACCTGAGATAAATAACCATGATAAATAACCTCTCATTTTACTCTTGAGTATATTGAGATAAAAAGTTTAAAAAGTTATCTAGGGTTATACAGCTTGTAAGTGATCAAGCTGAGATTTGATAGTTGAATTCAAGAACCTTTGTGCTATACTACTTAAATTTTGCTGTAGCAATCTCAGTTTTATTCAATTATGTGTTTTCATTCCATGTACATCAAGTAATTTTGTGGTTGATTTTTAGTTTTTCTGTTATCTTTATTTTAGACCTAAATATTCCAAGTTTTTAATGATTATGTATCTAATACCAAGTCAATGTATTTGCCTTTTGGTTTTATACATCAGTTGTATGAGCTTGGTGAGTGGAAACCTGATACAGGGACAGATGGATTTTTTTCTAGCATGACAAAACTAGGATTCTAGGCCTGCATATTTACCAAATAACCTTCTAGTAATTTAATAGGGTCAAGCAGTTTTTCAAGACAGTAGAACCAGGCATGAGAAATAAGCTAAGAAATTAGTTAATTGCTTAGATTTGAGTGAGAAACAAAAGATAACGGGAATACAGAGCCCTAAATTAATGGAGCATGAAAGAAAAACTGGTTTGGAGGCTGAAAGCTAGCAAAGATTAGTATTTTATGTAATATACTCGTTTTGAATCTTATTCTGTTCAAGTCATCCTTCCCTGTAACATAAAGAACAATAAAAATAAACTCCATAAGAACCACACACTTGAACAAAAGTGTCTTACAACTTCAAGAATTGAACATTGGATGGTTACACGGAGACATGTTTCCAAAGATGACTGGGTTTGGTTTGTGTCAGGAAAGAACATGGAAACAGAACATTCATTCTCCACTGTGTAAAAATAAGATCACTGGATAATGCCTTTAGAATAAATACAAAAATGAATTATTTTTACCTTTTGTTGTGATAGAACTCACTGACTACTATGGGGATCAAGTTATTATGATAGGGATAATGGGCTAGCTGGGGAAACTTCTTCATGCTATTGTGAAGTGTGCATGAGGTGAGTTTGTTTCAGGCAGGTGGTTTTCTAAATATCATGCAAAAGTTTATTTCATTAATTGCTTCAGATACTATATCAATGACATCAGTCTCACATAGTTCATACAGCACAAAATGAAACAAAATAAAGTTTCAGACCATGTGGTCAAAAGATATATTGAGTTCCAATTTTGCTTCTAACATGATATATGGCTTCCATATATTATGGAATAAGTAATTCCATATAGTTTTTTTATAGAGATAAAAGACACACATTTCACGTCATAACAATGTGTAAGTACAGAAGAAACAAATGTCTCTTTCCCAATTATTAGAGTAGGTGCCGTAGGGAAATCCCCAAAAGAAACACCAACAAAACAAGCAAACAAAAATTTTCTTACATCTAGAATTTTACACTCACAGAAATTCAACTAGTCAAAAGTGTTTAGGAGGAAATATTTATATAGGTATGACTACAGATATGTATACAGATATGAGCACATATATGCATATGGATATAGTATACATACAGGCACCTCTTTAAAGTAAAGGAATTTAGATGGATAAAGTGAGAAATGCAGGAAAGACTGTTCGACAATCACCTTTCCTCTGTGATTTTATTCATTTTGTAATTCAAATGCTTTTTTACATTTGAACCCATTTTATAATTCAATTCAAAATACCTTTTAAATTGAACAAAGGTTGCATTTAAAAAAAAAAATACTTCTACCATGATTGTATTGTTGTAGTAGCATGAATATTGTCAAGGACACAGAGTGAGAAGGTGATTTAGAATACAGCTGTATTAGTTTTCGTCATGTAGGGCACTTTAAGTTTTTCCAGAGATCAGGTATCCTGAAACCTCATTTTTAATGGTGTGTTCATAATTGTCTTTTCCACATGGCTAGGTTAGGGCCTGTTATATAAGTCCAATAGCAAACTGCAAGGCATATATTATAAAATTTCAAAATTTAATAGACACTGTGATATAGTTTTCATTTGAAAATAAAATCCGCTGAAAAGTAACTAAGGCATGAACAACCTTGTCATATTATGGTGTAATTCACACTTGTTAAAAAAAAAAAAAAAAAAAAAAAGATGATGAATAGAACCCACTGTTTTATTAGGTTCCACTAGATATCTTTAAACATGATGAAGGATTTTTACACATCACGAGTTCAAGTCTCAGGCAGTTTTGTGTTGAAAGAGCAATTTTTTCAGTTACTAAAGCAAACACATCTAAATCACAGGGAGATATGGGCCTCCTCTGCCACAGTATCAGTGAGATTGATATTTACCAGACATTATGATAATCAAAAGCCCACAATTCTTTGTTCCAAACATGAGAATGGAAAGTTCATGCCAATTTTTCCAGCTTAAAGTGGCAAATAACAACTTAGATGATAGATCAGCAAAGTGAGTTTTCAAAGATAGCAGTGAGCCAGGCAGCAGAGAACCCTGTAACCCAAATAGTAGTTTATCTTTAGACACGTTTCACATTTATCCTGGTATTCACTTTGTGCTTGACTCTGAGCCTAATCGCCAGTAACTTCACATATCTGAAAACATACATGGAAAATTGACCTTAAAATGATTATTGTGTCTTCTAAGAGAGTTAATGCTACAAAGAAGCAGGTCAGGTATATAGAAGCTTTGAGCCTGGGCAAGCAGGTTTTACTTAATGGGATTGGTAGAGAGCATATAATGTTGCAGAGAGTTATTTGGAGAAGCATCATGCCCTTCCCCTTTAACTCTCAGTGTTTCTTTATGTGATAATGTAGGCTTCCTTTTCTTATGGAGTCACCTTATGGAAAGAAACCAGAAATATTAATTTTGCCATATCAGTTCTGATTTTTGTTTAATGTTAGGCCATTTCTTAACTGTTGGGAGACGAATTCCACATCTCTGAATTTTTATATTAAAAGTTGGCAAAATGCGGGTACAAAATAGGTACTCATTGAATGTTGGCCTATGTCATCCATTTGTACCTTTTTGCTTTGAAATTTCCAGAATATAGGGCAAACTTTCTTTTGTGGCTTTCCTAGAGAGAAGCAGGTATTTCATTCCCTTATATATCCAGTACCATGAATGGACCGATTCTTTTCTGTTAGATACATGTGACAATGTGAAAGTAAGTGAAAATAAGACATCCTTTGAGACGGCATTTGGGAGTCATATAAATAACTCTTTGTCTCCAGTTCTAAAGTTTTGTTTCAGTGGGGTTTCAGCAGGTAACTTACGAATATATTCTCTTGAGTCAGATGGAGGCTGTGAGAAGAGCACAATCTGTAAGAACATTTGAGGAGAAAACTTGGGTTACAGCATCTGAAAACCTAAGGAGCAAAATGATTGAGGAAAATAAAACTGTCCTGCTTAAAGATGCTGTATATCTATTCCCCATGCATTAAGAATTTACAGTTGGATTAGTCCTCATTAAATTATCCAAATTAAAAATACTTTATCAGTGTGATTTCTAGACACTTTGTTAAAAGCAAAACCTGCTAAAACTCTTTATAACATACCTGCCTACAATGTTGCCTGAATAAAAACCATGGATGCTTGTAAATTCTTGGATGAGGGGGTAAAGTACTAGACACAATGTGTGAGGGTGGGAGAAAGAAAAGACAATCTTGATCCTTAACTGATATGAAATTGAAAGGAATCAGTTTGACTACTTCCTCGTAGAATCACTATGAATATCTTAATTTTCATAGCCACTATATAACTAGGTGTTATTATTACCCCTATTTGACAAATGAGATGCTTGAGACTCAAAGAATTTTAGTAATTTTATATCAAGCAACTTAGCTATAATAATTAGAGAAGCCTGGAATTCAAGTTATGCCTTTGGTTAACTTTTCTTTGAACTTAGTCCATAACAAAAGGTTAACTATAAAAAGAAAAGTAACATTAATTTTACCACTCAGCATTCTCCCTGGTAGTCCCATTATCTTCTTCATGTCCACAAGGAATCCTACAGTACTTCACATAGCAAATGAAGAGACTAAAGCTGTCCTCTGAGGTCTAAGCCTAGCTTGACTGTGGAAGATGTGGACTGCCTTACAGATCCAGTAGAAGAATAAGTGAGGAAGAATAATTCATCCAGTGGAAACAGCTTAAATAATAGGCTTCTGTATTCCTATAACAGCTGTATAGACTCAGACTGTAATTCCCTTATACTTTAGTGCCTATATGATTCATTTTTCTTTATGTACTCTCTTCCATTTCTGTTAGAGAAACATCTGTTCATCCTCCAGTAGTCACTAAAATGTCATCTTCTATACAGACCTCACTGTTTGTCTCAGAAAACTTTTAAGACAGAGGTCTAGTTTTGTTCCTCTTGAATTTTACCATATCTTTATTATTATACTTCATACTTTCTACTATAGTTGCTTGTGTGTTTATATGTCTACAATTTTACTCCATTCCGACTGACGTAAGAAATTACTCTGCAACACATATTAGCTACTCCTAAGATATAATTTATTGATATGATAATCATGATATATTATATAAAGCACAAATTATTTACAAGTAAACAGTCTAGAAAAAATAAGACAAAATATTGACAATTGTAGCCACTGAGTAGGGTTATTTGGGTTGACAAATCCCCCTACTTTTACTTACCTGGATTTTCTAATTTTTCAACACTGATTATCTTACACACTGAAAGTGAGAGACAGTGAAGATGCCTACATTATTTGGTCAACTCTGTATGAAACTGTATTCTGCTTTACCTCATTCACTCAACACATAAATAAACAGAAACTTTGATACAATATAAATGGAGTGGAGAGTGGAAACTAACATCAGAATAAGAAAAAATTGGGTTTGGCAAAAAGGTCAAAGCAACTGAGATTATTTAATTAGAGAGAAATTATTATTTACCAACGATATAAAAGATGAAGACATATGAAAATTGTAAGTACCAGCTATTATTCATCTGCACTTAGGTTTGAATTTTTTTTAAAAAAGGAAGAAAGACAGGAGAAGTAAAAAGTAACTTGAAACCCAAAAAGAATAGATTTAATTAATATATAAGGAAGAATTTTAAGTATTAAAATGGTTAAGTACTATACCAGATTACAAACAGAATAAGGAAATACTTTTTGAAGGCTTATAAAATTGGTCTGGAATAATTTTTAAATTGGCATGTGTGCAGGCAGTGGGAGAGTTAGTTTGTTAAAAGTCTTTTACAATGCTTTGGTTTTATAGTATGATGGATTTTGTAGGAATAACACCTATTTCTCATATGACACTAAGTGACTTATTTAAAACTTTCCAGAAGCCAAAAAGCCCTATTGCCAGTCCTCTATTGACATGTAGTTTTTATTTTCTAACTCTCCAAGGTGGAAAATAGATTTCTTAAATGTAGGGACTGGGATTTTGGCAATCCCATAAAGCTTCTGCATTCTGAATTCCCAACTCAGATCAAATTCATTTTATGCTCCACTAAATGCATATCATCTCTGAGAAGCAATTTTCCTCTTTAAAAATCTAACCCTTCCTCTTTCTTTCTTCCTCTTTCACTTCCCAACAGACAAGTTCAGTTTTACCCAAAGATGAATTTTTAGCCTGCGGTTTCTTATGAACTTAGATGATGATAATAAATTTGTTGTCATTTATGGAAAAGGAAATTGAGAAGATGAGTAATTAGATGGTCAGAAAGATTTCCTCTCTAATGTTTACTGCACCTGGAAACATGCTAGATTTGCAAATTCTCTAGGCCCATTCCAGGTTTAACAAATTAGAAAGGATTTCTAATTCCTTTCTAATTCCTCCCCTTGTGGGGGGGGGGAGGGGGGGGCAGAAATCTGTATTTTGATAAGCCCTCCAGGTGATTTTGATGCCAGCTAAAGTATGAGAAGTATGTGTAGAGGAACTAGAATTCAAACTGGCAAGAATATATAGAACGCTCAAAAGCAGCTAAAGATTAACCTTGAGATAATGAGATAGGACAAGGAAAAAAAATCATGTCCTTGTCGATTACATGAATGCCACAATGACCCGCAGAAAAATTATGAGGAAAGTGACAAACATTCATTTACATCACTTCATTGCAGAAGTTTCCCTTGACACCCTTCCCTGTAGCAGTCCACTGACACTCTTTGTTATACCACACATGTCATTTGTGTTGTAGCACTTATTACTATCTTATACTCTCTTACTTTTTTGTTGCGCTTTGTCTTCTTTCACTATAATAATAGCTTCTTGAGGGCAGAGATCTTGTCTGTCTTGTTCTATATTGAATTTCCACTGCTTGGAACATTGCTTATTATACAGTAGGCACTTAAATGTTTTTTTGAATGAATTAATTAATGTGTAAATCACTGGAGATGCTGGAGTGAGAAAGAAGGACCCATATCCCAACCTCAAGAAGCTTACTAGCTGGATGACATTTCTGGTTTACATGACTGCATTTTAGATAACATTTAGATTACTGGAGGGTGACTGGAGGCAAGATTAAGAGAGGAATACTAATTTGGATGCGGTTGTTGTCATCAAAGTCAGAGATAATGGTGACCTCTAGTAGAGAAATGCCAATGGAAGTCAAAAGAAATAGATAAATCTGAGACACATAGAGAGGATAGAATCAGGAACCTTCTGTGATTCATATAATGCAAGTGGCATGAATCCAGGTATAAGGGGTTGGATTCTGGCCTAAACTTTGAAAGACAGGAACAGGAACACTGTCTGCAGAGAAGCGGAGCAGAGGAGACAGGTAAGTACGGCTGCAAATATCATATAAAACATACTAATGCTAACATATTATTTGTTGTTTATCTGAAATGTAAATTTAACTGGATGTCTTATATTTGTATTTGCTAATAAAACACAGCACAAAATGAATGAAGAGCTTGTTTGTGAAATTGCATGTAATAATCAACAGATTCCTTTATAGAGAAATCTAAATGACAAACTGAACACTGAAAGTATTAAATTCAGGTCACTCAATTATTTCACTCACAAATAAAAAAGCATTAGACTGACTTTAGTTTCTAAGAGGCGTGAGCTTGTTTACATTTTGCACAGGAAACTATGAAATACCTAGGGGACTATTCTTGTTACACATTATTAAAACATAATTGCCTCTCTGCATGTTAGATGAAGAGGAATTGAGAGATTTTTGCCAATTACCCTATTGTCAAATTTTAGATATTGGTAAACTGTGTATCTCAGCTTGAATATCCTTCCACGGTGAGTTTTTTGTTACAGTGTGATCCTTGAGAGAAAGAAAGGCAAGGGAGAGGAAACAGATGGATGCTATCATGATTATGGTTACACAAATCCTTACATTCACATAATAATTTGTAGTTTTGAAAATATTTTCACATCCATTTGATTTTAAGTCTTCTGGTTCCTCTGAATATCATTAGGATGTGTCTCCATTTGAACAGATAAAGGACATTAAATTCTTTGAGATTTTGTGGTTTTCTTGAGATCACACTTTTAGAAAGTAGAAGGGACAACATTCATACCTCATGCTTCTGTCCACAATTCAGAATTCAGTTTGAAGCTGTGGTTAATGGGGGAAAAACAACATAAATGTATCAATATATGTACACACAAAGATGTGCTTTCCCAATGAAAGTAGTTGGTTATCTGAATACACACCTTGAAAGAGTGTATTGTAAGGTAGCTGTGGTTAAAATCTTTCCCAGAATTCCTTCTAAGAAAGACACTGTAGAGGTGCTAATCAGGGTGGAAGAATTCTTGGGCAGCTGCTGAGTGATGCTGGGACACCATTAACCTATCATAGCAACCAGCAGTAACTGCAGACTGAGTCAACATCTGCAGCAGTCAAAGTCAACATAAGCCGCCATTGCTGAAAGCTGATGTTGATTGGATAATTGATGGAAATGATCTTAAAAGGAGTAATCACAAACAGGAGAAACTGAAGAAAACTGTTGGGAAAAGCTACCTGTGGTAGAACACACCAAATAAAGCAAATGGAGTTTCGTGTAATGAAAGATTCCTCTTCTGCCAACTCTGCCCCATTCACCATCCCAGAAAGAGTGTCATTTCTGAAGGAGAAAAAGATTGTCTTCTGTTTATCGGAGTGAAATTGGAGTTTATAAATATATTCCTATATCAATCATTAAGAAGGAAGAATAATAATTACCCACAATGTGATAAAACAGGTTGAAGGACAGATTTACATCACAGAGGTCCTGAAAGTCTACCAGTGTCCAGAACCCAGTGCCTCAGGGAACAGACAGAGCCTCATTGCTGGTAAGCCTTCAAAATGTACCTCTGCAGGCCCTGAGACAGGGACTCTGTTTCCTCAGGCAATAAACAAAGGGTTAAGTTAGGCCAGGTTGTTTTCAAACTGTTTTGAAAAGCTTTAAAGATTTCTAAAGTGCCCCAGGAGTCAATTTCCAGGCATGAGTTGAGAGGAGTGCATATCAGCCCCCCTGCCCCCCACCCCACCCTTTGCAACTTCTTAAATCAGATCAGCTCTTCTATATTCATGTGGGGATTCTGCATATGAATTTGTTTGAAATTTATTTCCTGTGGCTATAAAATTTGAAAATATCTAGACTAGGTCATTTCAAACTTTCTTTATAACTTTAAAATCTTCATTTCTTAGCAAGAATGTTTTTATCTTTGTGCAAAATGTTTAAAATTTAGTGTGCCAGTGCATTTAATTGTATAACAGTTTTTTCCTCTCTCTCTCTTTCTCTCTCTCTCTCTTATCTTCCTCCCTCTCTCTCTCTCTCTCTCTCTGCCTCCATTCTCGGCCTTTCCTACTGACTATAAATTCTATCATTATTTCTTGATTATACATTTGTTTGGCATTTGTCTATCATTCCCAAAACAACCTCAGATTTGTAGAGAAGGCTCCAGCTGGAAAAATAAGCTTCCCATCGAGGTCCATCCTGTTTCTAATCTGCTGCTGTTGTAAGAAATTCTCTTTAGGGATTTCTTTACTTCCTATTGCTTTGCCTTTTCTGCTATAAACCTCACAAATATTAATCTTTCCTGGTCCTCATTTTCCCTTACTACCTTTTTTTTTCTTTTTTGGTCTAAAATGCCTGCCAGTACTTTTCACACTTCATCATGTCTCCAGGAATACTGGCCCTAGGTCAAAGCCAGAGGCTGCAACTTGACAAGATGTGTTGCAACGTGGCTTTCCCTGCACACTGTCTGCAGATGTCATCTTCTCTCAAGTCCCCAAACTGCAAATTAGTGAGTCAGCATGGGATCACGGTGTGTTGCAATTCCTATTCATTAGACTAAGAAAAAGAAGCTTATAGGTTTTTTGCTGTTTTCTTTTTTCCATATCTTTAAAAAAAATTAACACATAAATCAGTATTTGTTTGTTTCTTTTGAGGGTACTCTGATTCATACAATCAGAAATCATAATAGAGGAGTTGAAAACTCCCTGTCCTGGAAAAAAAAAAAAAAAGATTCACAAATAACAGTTGAACATAAGAATTATATATTATCCTTTAAGAGAAAGCAGATCAATTGCACCAATATTGTTTAATATTTAAATT
Source organism: Macaca mulatta (assembly GCF_049350105.2). Classification (NCBI taxonomy): domain Eukaryota; kingdom Metazoa; phylum Chordata; class Mammalia; order Primates; family Cercopithecidae; genus Macaca; species Macaca mulatta. The sequence continues at coordinate 91,896,310 of NC_133419.1, forward strand.
TTTCTTTGGATGATTGTGATAACCGTGGTAGTTCTAAGGCAGAAAAGAGTGGAGACTCTTAATTCAGTGGAAAAGCAAGCTAAATTTTTCCAGCCTTCTTTCAGCTTAAAAAAAAATTAATTCAAACCATGGTTTTCTATATTCTAGATACAATGTCCTAATAACATCGAATTTGAAATGAAGGATGAGGTCATTGATATAGGGATTGCCCTTTGTGTTTAAAACTTTGTTTTAAAAACTTATTGGAATAAACTTTAGACATTGCTGGAATAAGAACATAATTGGCATTCCTAAGAGCAGAAATGTTGTTTTCCTTTTAATGATGATCTAGATCATGCATAAAGTGAATAAACATCTGGGTCTTCCCATCATAAATGCTATATATAAAGTTTAGTGTCATAAGTCATATCTAAACATAAAAAGTTAGCATTTTCTTATATACTTTCAGCTTTTATCTGGCTATCATTTAGGATGAGACAATAAATGTCTCCTATAAAACAAAATTCAGTCGAAAATTGTATACTGCTCATCATTTCAACCAGTGCATAAGAGAAAAATGTGTGTAGCCATATGGTCGAAGAAAATGTACATGAATATTGGCTGTACATAAATATATAGATGATAAACTATAGTTACATAAGCATAGATAGTAATATAGTTTCGCTCTGTGTCCCCACCCAAATCTCATCTCAAATTGTAGTCACATAGTTCCTATGTGTTGTGGGAGGGACCCAGCGGGAGATACTTAGAATCATGAGGGCAGTTGTCCCCATACTGTTCTTGTGTTAGTAAGTCTGTAGAGATCTGCTGGTTTTATTGGGGGTTTCTGCTTTTGCTTATTCCTTATTTTTCTCTTGCCACCGCCATGTAAGAAATGCCTTTTACCTCCTGCCATGATTCTGAGGCCTCCCCATCCATGTGGAACTATAAAAGTCCAATTAAAACTCTTTTCTTCCTAGTCTTGGGTATGTCATTATCAGCAGCATGAAAACAGGCTAATACAGTAAATTTGTACCAGTAGAGAGGGATGCTGCTGAAAAGAACCTGGAAAATGTGGAAATGACTTTGGAACTGGGTAACAGGTAGAGGCTGAAACAGTTTGCAGGGCTCAGAAGAAGATAGGAAAATGTGGGAAAGTTTGGAACTTCCTAGAGACTTGTTGAATGGCTTTGCCCAAAATGTTGATAGCAATATGGACAATAAAGTCCAGGCTGAGGTTGTCTCAGATGGAAATGAGGAACTTTTTGGGAACTGGAGCAAAGGTGACTCTGGTTATGTTTTGACAAAGAGACTGGTGGTATTTCCCTGCTGCCCTACAGATCTGTGGAACTTTGAACTTGAGAGAGATAATTTAGGGTATCTGGCAGAAGAAATTTCTAAGCAGCAAAGCATTCAAGAGGTGACTTGGGTGCTATTAAAGGCATTCAGTTTTAAAAGGGAAATGGAGCATAAAAGTTTGGAAAATTTTCAACCTGACACTCCAATAGAAAAGAAAATCTCATTTTCTGAGAAGAAATTCAAGCCAGCTGCCGATATTTGCATAAGTAACAAGGAGCTGAATCTTAATCCTCAAGACAATGGAAAAAATGTCTCCAGGGCATGTCAGAGACCTTTGCAGCAGCACAGATCTGCAGGCCTAGGAGGAAAACAGGGTTTCCTTCCTAGCACAGGGTCCCCATGCTGTGTGCAGTCTAGGGTCTTGGTGTTTTCATCCCACCAGCTCCAGCTATGACTGAAAGGGGCCAACATAGAGCTCATGCTGTGACTTTAGAGGGTGCAAGCCCCAAGCCTTGGCAGCTTCCATGTGGTGTTGACCCTGCAGGTACATAGAAGTCAAGAATTGGGGTTTGGGAACCTCCAACTAGGTTTCAGAAGATGTGTGAAGATGCCTGCATGCCCAGGCAGAAGTTTGCTGCAGCGGCGAGGCTCTCATGGAGAACTTCTGCTAGGGCAGTGCAGAAAGGAAATGTGGGCTTGGAGCCCCCACATAGAGTCTCTACTGGGGCACCACCTAGTGGAGCTATGAGAAGAGGGCTACTGTTGTCCTCCAGACCTCAGAATGGTGGAGACACCTACAGCTTGCACCATGTGCATGGAAAAGCCACAGACAATCAATGCCAGTGTATGAAAGCAGCTGAGAGGGAGGCAGTATCCTGTAAAGCCACTGGGGTGGAGCTACCCAAAACCATGGGAACCCATCTCTTGCATCAGCATAACCTGTATGTGAGACCTGGAGTCAAAGGACATCATTTTGGAGCTTTAAAATTTGACTGCCCCACGGGATTTCAGATTTGCATGGGCCCTGTAACTCCTTTGTTTTGGCCAATTTATTTACTCAACACCTGTACTCCCATTGTATCTCGGAAGTAATTATCTGCTTTTTGTTTTGTTTTGTTTTGTTTTTTTACAGGCAGAAGGGACTTGCCTTGTCTCAGATGAGACTTTAAACAGTGAACTTTTGGGTTAAAGCTGAAATGAGTGAAGACTTTGGGGGATTGTTGGGAAGGCATGATTGGTTGTGAAATATGTGGACATGAGATTTGGAGGGGCCAAGGGCAGAATGATATGGTTTGGTTCTGTGTCACTACCCATATCTCATGTTGAATTGTATTCCCATAATTCCCATATGTTGTGGGAGGGACCCGGTGGGAGATAATTTGAATCATAGGGGTGGTTTTCCCCATACTGTTCTCATGGTAATGAGTAAGTCTCATGAGATCTGGTGGTTTTATCAGGGGTTTCTGCCTTTGCATCTCCCTCATATTTCTCTTGCCATTACCATGTAAGAAGTGTCTTTCACCTCTTGCCATGATTCTGAGGCCTCCCCAGTCATGTGGAACTGTTAAGTCCACTTAAACCTCTTCTTCTCCCCAGTCTTGGGTTTTTCTTTACCAGCAGTGCGAAAACAGACTAATATAGATAGATAGTTGGATGGATGATAGATTAGACAGACAGATAGATAGGATAGAATTCTAATGCACAAAAGAAAATGCAATCAATTTGCTTCATGTACTAAAAGTATACTCAATAACTGTGGAACCATGGGACTAAGACTCTAAAACCAGGGTTTTATTCCTCGGTTCTGTTTTATAAGCTGAGTGATGGTAAATCATTTAGCAACTGTTGGCTTAACCTCTCTGATATGGTTTGGATTTACATCCTCTTCCAAATCTCATGTCCAATTGTAATTCCTAATTTTGGAAGAGGGGCCAGGTGGAAGGTGATTGGATCATGGGGGCAGATTCCCCCCTTGCTGTTCTCATGATAGTGAGTGAATTCTCATGAGATATGCTTGTTTAAAAGTCTGTAGCACCTCCCCCTTCTCTCTCTTCCTCCTGCTCCGGCCATGTAAGATGTGTCTTCTTCCCCTTTGCCTACTGTAAGTTTCTTAAGGCCTCCCCAGCCATGCTTCCTGTATAGTTTGTGGAACTGTGAGTTAACTAAACCTCTTTTCTTTATAAATTACTCGGTCTTAGGTATTTCTTTATAGCAGTGTACTTTCTCATCATCAAAATGGAGATAATGATATCTACTCCAATATTATTGTAAAGATTACATATGAATATATAGAGAATTTTAGAAATATAAACTACAATAAAATTATTCTAATGTTTTTAAACTCATTATATTGCCACCAGAATTACATGATCTGAAAATTATTCACCTTGTGGTATATTACGAAGCCACCACAAGGACCCTTTTTATTACTATCTTCATTTCTCATAACACTCATCAGATGAACTGATTACCATCTCTAGCAACCACTGCTTTTAAAAATTAGATGTCATACCTCTGTAACATACTGTGAGAAGCTCACAATTAAACTCATGCTGAAAGAAAGTGTGTGCACTTAACAAATGTATGCTGAAGTGAATAAATGATGCATCTTTATGTCTACACCCTACTTTGAGAAAGGAACTTCAAATAGTCAGCCTTTTGGCTCTCACAGTTAGACTTGTTTAGAAATATAGAGGAAGGAGATTCATAATTAAACCATCGAAAGTGTTCCAAATAAAAAGCAGAGTGGTTAGAAAGTTGAAAAAAAGGCTGAATCACTGTCATTTTAACCACTGTATGTAAGCTTGTCCAGGACACTGCTGAGATCACACCTGGTTGTGAGATCTCAGCAATAAAAGAAAAAATAAAAAACAGCATCTGGTTTAATGAGTCTAAAAGCAGGAGAGATTTATGGGAAGAGGATCTATATGATTTTTACAATATCATCTCTGAGTATACTGAGTTTCACTATATGTCTAACCCAATACTTTACTTTCCTGGGATTTTCAGAGTTGTGATAAGCATTGGGTGCATATCAATCTGTTACCATTATATAATCTTTGAAGTTTATTTAACATGTGCCATATGATAATAGCTAATATTGTAGATACCTGGAATACTTCTAGGAACATAAGATTTTCAGACTTTGAACATGAAATATCCAATAGGTCAGACACTGTGCTATCAGAGAGTGTGCTTAGGCTTGACATCAAAAGATCTTCCAGGAAGGCAGTGCAGCCTCATATGCACAACACAATCAAGTGACACAAACAGATTTGTTGACAGATGTTTTATAATAGTTTTTACTCTCATCACATTTCTCCAGTTAACTTCATACTAGCAATAGGAAAGCAGTGTAAAGTATAAGTGTTTACTTAAAACATCTTCTCCTACATGACAGAAGTTAGGTCTGTGACTTACGATGCTGGCGTTAAGAGAGAAATGCTCTTAATGCCAGCAAATGCTCATTACTACATAAACCAAATGCTCATAACTGCAAAGCATATGCATAGATACACATGTGGATAGGTGACAAGAATAGTTTAAATTATGCAGCATTAAGGAGAGGCCAATGAGAAGGCTAATTTAAAAATTGAAAATATATGAAAGACAAATGGAAAGGAAAATATGTTGCTGTATCTACTGAGAATTTCAAGTCACAGAGAAACAGCAAAATTTTGAAGGGATACGAATTTCAACATTTGTAAAAAATAGATGTTATAAGATACAGCAAAAGATGTAAATCTTGTTTCATTTTTCTGTATATAAATATTCAGCTTTCCCAGCACTATTTTATGGTTCCATACAAATTTTAGGATTTTTTTTCTATTTCTGTGAAGAATGTCATTGGTAATTTGATAGGGATTTGATTGAGTCTGTAGATCACTTTGGGTAATATGAACATTTTAACAATACTAATTTTCCACTCTGTGGGCATGGGATATCTTTCCATTTTTGAGGTGTGTCCTCTTCAATTTCTTTCATCAGTGTTTTATGGTTTTCATTTTACAGATATTTCAATTATTTTGTGATTCTATTCTTATTTTTTGCAGCTATTGTAAGTGGAATTGCTTCCTGATTTTGTTTTCAGTTTGTTCACTGTTGGCTATATAAATGATATTGAAAATTTTACTGTCTAAAGTTAATTCAGAAATTAAGGGTTAAGCTTTATAAATAAAGAAATAAAATATTTCTTCTTAAAAATATTTGCCTCTATGGAGTCAGACCCAGTTATATATATATATAACCATTATATAATATATTATATATAGAGAGAAAGAAGGTGAGCACTTATTTTGATAGATAGATAGATAGATAGATAGATAGATAGATAGATAGACAGACAGATAGATAGATAGCACTTATTTTGTCTGCATATGATTCTAGAGGATAAAGCAGTAAATAAAATGAAGCTAAAATTCTAGACTGGGAAACAGAGCCTGAAACAAGTAAGCAATTAAATCTTTTTAAAACTGATAAAGAAAAATACTTGAAGGAAAATAAAATGGAATGCTATAATAGAATAATGGGGCTGGGAATTTGAAACGTATTACTCTGGACACAGAGGAGGTCCCTGAGGAGGTGATATTTGAGGAAGACCAAAGGACCAATGTTGATGAGGTACAAAGAGTAAGTGAGTGGTCTAAGGTGACATTAAAGAAGTAAGAAGAGACTAGATCTCCCAGGCCCAGTTAAATTCTGGTAAGAGGTTGTTATGGATTGAATTAGAGGGAACATGTCCCCTCTAATTCATAAGGGAAAGCCTTACCCCAATGTAACTGTATTTGGAGATAGGGACTTTAAAGATGAAACATTAAATGAAGTCAGAAGTGGGGGCCTTATCCAATGTGACTGGTGTCATAAGAAGAGGAAGAAACATCAGGGCGCATGAGCACAGAAAGGTCCTGCAAGGACATAGTGGGAAAGCTGTCATCTGCAAGCCAAGGGGAGACGAGTTAGAAGAAACACACCCTGCTGGTTCCTTGATTTTGAAAATCCAGGATCCAGAACAGGATCCAAACTAGGTGGCTTAAGCCACCTAGTTTGTGGCATTTTGTTGTGACAGGCCTAGCAAACTAATATAGATGTTTAGGTTTTGATTCTAATACATGACAAAAACGTTATAATGTTTTAGGCAGACCTATGGAATGATTTAACAGATACTTTAAGTAAGATCACTTAAGCTAGTTAAGTACAGAATGGAGTATAGGGAAGAGGGAGACCTGTTAGGGGATGACATTATTAATGGTATGAACAAGAATAGTGTGGTGCAGATACAAGGAAGTGGATATATGAAAAGCATATTTTAGAGGTGGAATTGACAGGCCTGCTGCTGAAGGGAGGGGAGGGATGAGAGAAAAGGTAAATCAAGGATAATTTTCTAGTTTGGGTTGGGCACCTGGGTGAATGGTTGTGGGATTTGCTGAAATGAGGAGTAAGTGAAGAGAATGAGGGGTGTAAAAGCTTTGTTTGGGATATGTTAACTAAAAGACTGGTTCAAAATAGATTCTAAGAAAAGAGATGATAAAAATAAACCTGAAAGGAGATACTTATGAGGTAAGAACAAAAAACCAAGGAAATCACTCATCATATCTCTTTGTAAAATTGTGATATTTTTTCCATATAACATTCATTTTAAGTAGATACCCATTTAGTGCTGATGTTCATCTAGAATCTACAAGAATTGGGGAAATTATTTACCTCAAAGCTTAGCTCTTAGGAAAACAAAATAACCTATCCCTAAGCCATTTCTACTACATAACATACAGGAAATTTGACATAAACATAGTATATTAGCAGTACCAAGTGGAATACTTTACTTCTCTTAGGATGGTAATATTCATATTTTTAGGTCTTACCAGTATATTAGGTATGCAAATAATTTCTTGTTGATGACAATCTAAGTACATCTTTTACGTTTTAGACTAGGAAGATTTCCTAAAATATAAACACTTCTTGGCATGAAGTTTTCATATTTGATATGTTGAGCAAAGTTTTATGAAGAGCAGTTTATAAATATTTTTAAATGGCTCTACCTATTTTCACTGAGTGCTTTTCATAATATTTTCACATTCAATGATTCCACTTCAATAACACACTTGACGTTAAATGGTTGCATGAAACTGATGCATTTTAACATAACTTCTTATTCTAAGAGCTTGATTTTGTCAAGTTTATTTTCCCCTTATTAAAGTATTTTTCTTCCTGATTATATACTCATGGGAAAATACTAAGGAAATGCCTTTCTGTCAAGTGAACAATTTTGTATTTTCTAATCTCAAATTGCAGGGTTGTTTTCACTGCTTCTTTCATTCTGGAAATACATTTTGCTAAATCTCACTGAGCCCACAATGATGTATAATTTCATTTGCAAGACACAGGCCTCCAAAAGTTATAAACTAGGGAATGCAGAAGATGGAGTTTGATTCTTCTGATCTCAATGCATTTCATTAATTGTAATAGAAATCCCTTGTCCCAATGATTGTCAATTACACCCTTACAAAGAAAATATAAATAGCTAGGCATGTAGAAGAGAATTCACCTGGATGAATGATCTTTAAAAAATTGTGTCATATGTGAACATATATGATACACAGTGCATATTTTAATTTTCCAACCCATATGTTCAGGAAGCAAATTATGGACCTCTTGAATAAGCCAGTGTATTGGAAAGTTACATATAAAGTTGTTATTGAATTTAAACATTAGGGTTATTTTTATTGCTGTTTTACCTTAAGTCTGTATTACAAATGTGAATAATGATAGGAATGAGCCAGGAGTATCAAAATTTGAAATAATATATTTTTAGTTTATTAGTAGTAAATCATTTTTTTGAGATTTGAAAGGTAATATATTTTATTATATCTACAAATTTGTCTAATTTTTAAATTTCATTGGGGTTTAAAATTTAGCCAACAGCATTTATGTTTTTCTGACTCAGAGACAACCAACATATTGTATGTATGTGTGTTTATGTGTATATTTTACTTTATGGACTTTGATAGTATTTAAGAATAAGTAAATATAACATGCATACTGCAAGTTGGAAACTAAGAACAAATTCAAGAAGTGATCAGTTATTATTTTAACTTAGAACCCTTTGGGCAGTTTCCTCGAGTCAAGAAATCTAATCTGTTTTTTTAAAATCCATCTCTTACCAAATTCACATTTCTACATTTCTACACACCACAACTACCAGATAATGAGTCATCAGAATTTGTTATGTGATCAGATTTACATAAATTTATTTATTTATGTGATCATAAAATTAGAAGTTTAAGAGCAAATGATTATTAGCAAACACGTAAAAATTAATTTAGAAATATGTTTTCATAATTACATTAGGTCTCCTAAATACTGGAAATTTACAAAAAGATAAGCAATTGGAGACAATATAGAAAATTTAGGTAACATTGGCATATAGATGTATCACTGATAACATTATGTTGTATTACTCTTTAGTCAAAATTAGATCAAACTTTAAAGTCTGTTTTGTAACAATTGTAATATACTCATACTTGTAATAATTATTGTAAAGAGTTTTCCATGTCATTAAATGTTACTCTGTAATAAATATGTTGATTATAGTCTACTGCATTAAATGAAAGGGTAAATTTTGAAATGATACCCTAATGTAGATTTTATTTTTCAATCTTTAAATTTTGTTGCAATGAGTAGGCCTGTATCAACATCCTGTACCGTATTTAGATTTTTTGTCTCATGATTTATCTTAAAAAGTGACCAGCCATGAATTGTCAAATAATTACAATTTCTGAAATATTGTCAAATTCCCTTTAAGTAGTCTGTATCAATTTACAGTCTAGTCAGTCATATACAATAATGCCTATTTTTATTGTGCTGCATTTAATAAATTAAACGCACTCAGGAAAACTACAATATACACTAAAATTGAGCCATAATATATCATGTTCTCTTCTGTCAAATCAGCATGTTTTTGTAGTTTCATACAAATGGAGCTCATCATTTTCTCTTGTATTTACAGAATTAAACTATGGCATTTGAATTATGAGTACATATATAAATAATATTTTTAACTTATTTCTTCAACTTTAATATCCTTTTGGGTATAGTTTTGTGTTGGATATTGTGTTCTCAATTTTGTAATACAGCAGGAAATACTAGGTATTATGCTTAGCTTGAAGAAATCAGTTTCTACTCTCTATGAATAATACTTTATCATCTTGTACATTTTTGGTTATTCTTGCTTTTGTTAGATATTCTGATTCTGTTTCTTAAAGATTCACAGTAGGAAAGCTTACAGAGTTTGGTAATACACAAGATTTCATCCTAGAGTATAATGTAACATCAATAAAAAATTAGCTACCTCTGATTTAACAATTTCAAGATAATTTCAGTTTTCCTATTCATTTGTTGAGAAAGCTTAAACTTCAGCAATTACAGAAACAGTTTCTTTCTTTGTAGATTTGGTGGTTAAAATAATGTACAGCTAATAAATGCTGCATTTGAAAATAATTCTATGCATTATCTTCCCCAGTCTTTGGACCAATAAACACATCATTCTAACAGGTAGTCATTCATTTTATTATGTTTTGTTTTGTTTTGTCTTTAAACTGAAATAGCCCACTTTACTCTTAGGAAGAACAGTTAGAAAATTTTTTCATTTTGTACCTAAACTTCCTTTTAACATATACTCATCAGATTATGCTATTTTTGCTTCCACATAAGAGGATGTCAGATAAATGAAACTATTTTGTATCCCCCTTCAGCCTTTCTTTTCAGACATAAAATCTTCAAGTCTTTTTTGCCACAGGGTGTGCCTTCTCAGTTCTTTTATCATATTACCCTCCTCTGCAAATGTTGTATTAGCTCATTGAGTCCTCATTATTAGATGTGTCAGAATGAAATTATAGGATATTAAGATGCACCTACGTGTCTGCTGATCGCATATCGTTAGGAATGTTGTTTTAAAGTCAGAACTTGTCAATTCAAACTAAATTGTATCCGGTGGAGTTTTGTCTGTAACAATCCTGAGTAAATGGTCAGGACTGCCTTCATTTTTAATTAATATAGTCTCTTATACCCAAATGGGTGGCTATGAAAAGGTTATAGAAATAGGAAGTAAAATATTTAGAACATGCATAAATAAATTGAGAACCTCATAAGAAAGTGTTGCTTTATCAAAGAAGGCAGATGATTCAGCCAAGTCAGCAGGATTCTACCAATTGATTTATTTATTAAATCATAACATTTTGTCATCACCAAGGTGGGAAGTGTACCCTTACAACATTAGGAGATATAAGCTATGAATGTCTTAAGAAGTTTCCAATTCACATTTCTTGTAAAAGAAAGGTAGTTTTATTGATGGTAGTCTTTTTTATTTCATTTAGCCTTTAACCATGATACCAGACAACACTTCCTTAAAAAACTACCATCAGAGTGAACAGGCAACCTACAGAATGGGAGAAAATTTTTGCAATCTACTCATCTGACAAAGGGCTAATATCCAGAACCTACAAAGAACTCAAACAAATTTACAAGAAAAAAACAAACAACCCCATCAAAAAGTGGGCAAAGGATATGAACAGACATTTCTCAAAAGAAGACATTCATACAGCCAACAGACACATGAAAAAATGCTCATCATCACTGGCCATCAGAGAAATGCAAATCAAAACCACAATGAGATACCATCTCACACCAGTTAGAATGGCGATCATTAAAAAGTCAGGAAACAACAGGTGCTGGAGAGGATGTGGAGAAATAGGAACACTTTTACACTGTTGGTGGGATTGTAAACTAGTTCAACCATTATGGAAAACAGTATGGCGATTCCTCAAGGATCTAGAACTAGATGTACCATATGACCCAGCCATCCCATTACTGGGTATATACCCAAAGGATTATAAATTATGCTGCTATAAAGACACATGCACACGTATGTTTATTGCGGCACTATTCACAATAGCAAAGACTTGGAATCAACCCAAATGTCCATCAGTGACAGATTGGATTAAGAAAATGTGGCACATATACACCATGGAATACTATGCAGCCATAAAAAAGGATGAGTTTGAGTCCTTTGTAGGGACTTGGATGCAGCTGGAATCCATCATTCTTAGCAAACTATCACAAGAACAGAAAACCAAACACCGCATGTTCTCACTCATAGGTGGGAACTGAACAATGAGATCACTCGGACTCAGGAAGGGGAACATCACACACCGGGGCCTATCATGGGGAGGGGCGAGGGGGGAGGGATTGCACTGGGAGTTATACCTGATGTAAATGACGATGGGTGCAGCACAGCAACATGGCACAAGTATACATATGTAACAAACCTGCCCGTTATGCACATGTACCCTACAACTTAAAAGTATAATAATAATAAATAAATTTAAAAAAAATAATAAATAAATAAATAAATAAAATAAAAAACTACCTCACCCACTGGATTTCTATTTAAAAGCATATAGTGGCCAATCAGTCACCATTTATTGGTGAGTTAAATCTGAAATACCTCAGTTTGGTGCTTTGTAGTCTAAATCAGTTCTTGCTTTCTACTCAACCAAAGTTATTAGTGCTTGCTATCATTGCTAGTAGGAAAGCCTTACTTAGAATCCATGCCTTTCCTTGAATGCCAGAGTAGTGCCTAGAAGCAAGAAACCAATACAGACTATAGAAAATTGTAACTGTTAGCAGCAAGATTCCCACTGGCATCTTGACTATAGCAACTGAGTGTCTCAAGCCCAATTTACACTTTTTCAACTGTACTTTCTTACCTGTTGCATCATGCATTCCCTGCTCAGAGTCATCTCATCTACGTAATGACCTCAAATCAGTTTTGAGCATGGAAGAAATGCCAAGACAGGTGAAAAAAGTGAGACTTCAAATGTAATTTTTATTTTTAATTTAAAAGCTTTTGTTCTCACAGTCACGCTAGGTCAAACTTTGTGTTAATCTAGCATATTTTTATGTTCCTGCACTGTGTATAGAAGCTGTAAATATCTTCAAGTTGATCTTGAATACTTCTAAGAGCTTGACACCAAGAATCACACAATTTCCATAAATTGCAACAATCCCACTTCTATCTAAGTATACGCAAACGTGCACGTGCGCACACACACACACACACACTCTTCTATGTTGCCGGATTCCATGGTATGGCCTTCCTGCCACCTTCTACTTGAAACTTCAGAGTCATCACTGAATTACCCTCTTCTCCCTCAGATACCAGTAATTTACCACAGCAAGTTGGATCTGCCTGCTTAACCTCTTCAATGCTTATTTATAGGATTTATTTAATATTTTATTTTATATTCCTTAAATGTACCAAGTACTACACAAATGGCATATATATACATATATGAATCCCTGACTCTCTATGTCTATTTAAGACTGATTTCCCATTCATAATGACTAACTCTATAGTAGGTTTGCACTTCAGCAGTGTAGTTGGCAAAATACAATAAACATATTTATTAACCTTTGGATCAAAAACTATTTATTTTGAACCTAGAGGCCCTTGCTCCATTCAGACTCAAGGAATTCAAATTTAGTCGATTACTGAAGTATAATAATTCTGTCTGTGACTGTAATAAAGTCATTCATTTGCCTTACTCTAACAAAATTTACTAAATTTCTGTTGAAGTAAAGTTTATCTTTTCTAAAGCAGGCTGAGAATCATCAAGGTCAATTCAATGCATACATGTTAACTTGTGCTACAGTTAAAATTTATTGTGCTAAAAAAACTACTTAATAAGTCAATTCTCTCAAGTTATTTACATATGAATCCTTTTTATATTTGTTTATTTGTAAATTGCAAACACAACCTAGAGTTAAAGAGAAAGCAATTTGAAAATCTCAATCTTTCGAAATAAAAGCCAGATAATTAAAACGTTATATAGAACACCCCTTTTCCTGATAGAATAAAATATAAAAACAAAGCAATCACGTTTTTTATCAACCTATCATTGATTTAGTACAATCCTGATATTCAATGTCTTTGTCCTTTCTTTCCTTCTTTATTTCCTCTTGTCGTCCTTCCTTCCTTCCTTCCCTCTCTCTCTTTCTTTCTTCTCTCTCTCTCTCTCTCCTTGCTTGTTTGCTTTCTTGCTTTCCTTGCTTTTCTTGCTGTCTTGCTTTTTGAGTGTGGGATATAGAGTAGGGTACAGAGATACAAGCATGGTCAAAGGTAAAGGGCATTAGAGTACTTTATCTCATGACCCTTACACAGCCAGAAATTTCAAGTAATAATGTAATCATGGTAGTATAGGAATATTTTTATATAAAATAATATCAGAGTAATTCTTATAATTATACATAGAGATGAGATTTCTGCACATTTTCAATCTTCTGAATTTCTGCAACTGTGGTGATCATTAAAGAGTGGCTTTTGTCATATGCTTTGCTTCCTTGTCACTTCAGAACTCAACTCTTTGACCTCTGGTATCCTGTTTGGTGCTGTGATCATTGGGTGCCTTGAGGTCAAGCAGCTTTTCTATAGCACATGTTTTTACTGGGATAAGTCTTTTAGATCCACAAATGTAATTGACGTCTCTCTCTAAAGACTTCTAAATCAAGGAAAACATTTTAAAACAAAACAAAACAAACTTTGTCAATATAACTAAAAATAGACAAAAAGCACTTTTCCATTCATTCCTCTTAATATCTCAACCCTATTATATAGCTTTTGAGGAAAGACACATAAGAAAATCTGTAATACTTAATATATTTTCATTGTAAATGCAAAAAAATAGACATGTGTGCTAAGAGGGAAAAAAGGAACACTTGCTTTAGTGTTTAAATGCCAGGCCCCAATTTCAGATTTGAAGATAACCCTAGGAAAGCACTGATTGACATTAATTATTAGAGCACCAGGCAGTGGTGAGTGGTTTCAGCCAGATTCAAGCTTTGACTGAGCTGCAGAGTCCAATCTGTTATTTATTATTTATTTTTTAATCACAGATAGACCCTTTCGAAGAACAGATTGACCTGTGACCTGATGATATCCCATGGTCTGATTCATTCTTTGCAGATTCATATTGTTAGAATCATCTGAGTGACATATCACACTCCAGGTCAAGAGGTTTTTGTCAAATAACTCTCTTGGAAATTACTTAGGACTGCTAATATTTCCAATCCTTATGTAAGCAGTTCATTTAGCATTATGTCAAATTATTTCAGCTTCTTTTCTTTGATCGATGTGTATCATTATGTTTAATAGTTGCTTCAAATAACAAAGGTATCTAATGTGTTTATAAAAAGGTTTTTGAAAGAATTCCTTATTTTCTACTTCTGTCCCATTCTAGCACATCCTGGATTACTGCCTGGAATACTCTTCACTAAACTGCCATCGCTGCTGTCTCTTAGATTATGATGTGGATTATTACCAGTATTATTCTCCTCTTCACTGACACTGTTATAAACAGGCATAGATTTATTACCATTGAATCTCACTAGCTTTTAGCATTTCAGATCTCAACTCCAGTTTATCCTAGCTGTTATTGCCATCTATTCACTTTAAGGTATAGATTCTATGGTAGTTCTCCCTTAATAAGCAATTCCAAATGTCACATAGTATCTAACATTTACATTCATAAACAGTAAACAATCAAGTGACTTTAGGCTCAATAACTAATGATAAAGTAAGTATTTACAAGTAGGCAAATGTATAAATATATTTCATCATTGAATTATTCCAATAATGCTGACTTTGGGATACTGCAGATTCATTTTAACCATTTCAAGTCAAACTCTGTCTTTAAGAAGAAATATTGGGTATTATTGAACTTCTTCCCAAAGTGTAACTTTTTTCATCCCCTCACTGTCAAATATTCGACCAGTGTCAGGAAATACACAACCACAGAGTCAGCCTAAATTTTCACCCATGCTCCTTTTCCCAACATGGGAGCCCTTCTTATACTGGAAAAAATAAATGCTGTGAGAGAAATACAGTATAGGATACTATTTACATACACATACATATGAAAAAATATATATGATTTTGATAAACAGTGTTAGTTGTGATCTAGAATGCTACCAAATAAATATATTTTATATTAATATTTTTAAAGTCATGAAATAAAGATATTCACTACCTCCTCACACTTCATAAACATCCCTGAGTTAGTAACTACTACCTAGTATCACCCTACACTACACCTACACTATTTTCTATGAGTAATAAGTGGGGAAGGGATAGAAATGACAGAGAGTCACTTGACGAAGAAAGCAAGAAGACACACAAGAAAAGTGAACAAAGTAGAAAACCAGCTGAAACGTTCAAAGAAAGAGAATTTTATAGAATGCTGATATTGTGCTGAGCACTGTGTTAAACATTTCACACAATATCAAATTTAATTTTCATGAATAAGATATTATTATGTACAATGTATAAAAGACGAAACTGAGGTTTCAAGATGTTGAACCACTTTTTCAACCTAAAATTAGGCAGTGAAAGCCTGGTTTATACTCTTACAATTCACTAATACACTCATTTGTAAATTTCAGGACAGTCCATGAAGTATAGGTACTCAATAAATATTATTCATTTTCCTTTCGTGACATACATATAGTCTGTTAACATACATGCTTATTGTATAAAATCTTCTAATGCCTCAAAGACACCTAAAAGTAAGTGCAATTTTATATATTCCTACATGATTACCTATCTGCCTTTCCACAACTCTAAATACCTCTGTAATGTCTGAAATTAATACATGCAAAATGTTAACACTAAGTAGTGTGAAACTTGTTAACTGAACTTTTTTTGTTTTCAGTTTGAAAACAACGTAAGTTGTCTTTAGCAAGATTCTCCACCAAGACACGCTTATAAAATATGTTTTGCTAAGCAGTTAAAATTTAAATTCCCTTATTTTATTCTTGCTCAAAATTAGTTGCCCAATAAAATACGATGACTGTAATGGAGGTGTTAAGCACACTTGGTTTATACTAAAGGGTTGAGGATAAAATCAGGCCCAGGGATCTGTTCTTAAGAATATAAATTATATGTGTTCTGATCTACAGCAAATTCTATGAAAAGCCTTAGAAGCACAGCTATCAAATGACTGAAAAGGTCTTTTTCAATAGGGCCAGAACCTACTCGCACGGGGCCCACTCTCTTCCTACATCTTAATGACTTAGGAACCTTAACATTGTTTCAAAGCTCGTAGTAGCCTGTTTTCTATATTTTGTGTTTCTTAAAAGCATGGATTGTCTGAAGTAATGTTGTTTCAAAGGTAGGAACTACAAGAGTTTTGCTGGTTATCAATAAGTATTAATTTAACATTAAATTTGTGATTTTAGGAGTCCTTCAGTTTTCATCTAATTCAGATGCATTACTATTTAGTATCACTAAGGCTTTTCCAGAACTCTTTTAGTGAGAAAAAAAATAAAAGTGAAATACAATTTTATAATTATTCTTTCTTTTTATATGGGATCTGGCTCCATAATTCTTTTAACCATCATTAGCCATAGGTCTGCAATATTTAACAACAACAAATAATAATAAAAAAGTATAAATTCTGGAAATAGAAACACCTGATATTTATTTCAAGCTTTTCTCTTCTTAGCTAAGTAACAAGATAAAGTAAATAAATGGATAACCTTAGAAAAAGTAGTTACTTAGATAAACTTTACTTTATCTAAGTAAAATTTTTCTTATTATAAAAGTGGCAAAACAGGGCCGGGTGTAGTGGCTTAGGCCTGTAATCCCAGCACTTTGGGAGGCTGAGGCAGGCAGATCATGAGGTCAAGAGATCAAAACCATCCTGTCCAACATGATGAAACCCCATCTCTACTAAAAATACAAAAATTTGCTGGGCGTAGTGGTGTGCGCCTGTAGTCCCAGCTACTCGGGAGACTGAGGCAGGAGAATTGCTTGAACCCGGGAAGCAGAGGTTGCAGTGAGCTGAGATGGCGCCACTGCACTCCAGCCTGGGTGACAGAGCAAGACTCCATCTCAAATAAAAACTAAAAATAAAAAAAATTTTAAAAAAAGGAGTGGGGGCAAAATAAAGCCCACCTCACAGTTTGATTAATATATATATATTTTTAAAGGAAGTTGTGCATATAAACGTGTGTAATGCCTGGCACAGAAATAGCATTTCTGACTAACTCTCACTCTATCCTATATAAAAACTCTTGGAATACTTGAAGAAGGATGCGATGTTACCGTATTTCTTCTAATCTTTAAATTTCTCAGGTTCTTCAATTATCGCCAATATAACATGGTTCCTAGATTTCACATTATTCTCTATGCATTCCAGAGTGATGATGAAATTATAAAAATGTGAAGCCCAGAGCAGAACATAGTACTCCAAACATGGTATGACTAAAACAGATCATAGTGGGACTCTTTGTTCCCTTTGCTGAACTGCAAAATGCTATAAATTCATACTTAATTTGCATTTATATTTTACCACTAGTATCACATTGAAATCCCAAGATTTCTATCAATTTTAAGCCTTACTTGTTCAACTTATATAACTGATTTTTTCACTTAAATGCAGTATTACTACTTATTTAACTTATTTACTTCATTTAAACCATCATCTCAGCACCTTAAAGTTATTTTTGATTTTTTTATTTCAACATAAAAAAGTGAGTTTCATCTTTTTGTCTTGCTTTCTTATATTTATAAAATATAATGACACTAATATTGGCCATTCAATTTTCTGTTATAGGCATCTCAAATGTGCCACTCCCAGCATTTCCCCTAGAACTTCTCCTTTTGTGTACTCTCTAAACGAGGGGTTCCCAACCCACAGGCCACAGACCTATATTAGGAACCAGGCCATACAGCAGGAGGTGAGCAGCGGGCAAAGGAGCAAAGCTTCATTTGTATTTACAGCCCTTCCCCTTCACTTGTGTTATTATGTGATCTCTGCCTCCTGTCAGATCAGCAGTGACATGAGATTCTCATAGGAGTGCAAACCCTACTGTGAATTGTGCATGCAAGGGATCTAGGTTGCGTGTTCCTTATGAATCTAATGCCTAAAAATCTATCACTGTCTCCCATCAGCCCCAGATGGGACCATCTACATCTAGTTGCAGGTAAACAAGTTCAGGGCTCCCACTGATTCTACATTATGGTGAGTTGTATAATATTTTCATTATATTTTACCATGAATAATAACACAAATATAGTGCACAATAATGTAATATGCTTGAATCATCCTGAAATCATACACTTGCTCCATCTATGGAAAAACTGTCTTCCACAAAACTGGTCCCTGGTGCCAAAATGGTTGGGGACTGCTGCTCTAAACTGTTGCAAGTACCTCTATATTTAGCATCTTCATTATTCCACATGTTCCCATACTTGCTCAAAATATATTCTAAGGTTATTAGCAAATTTCTCATTGAAATGAAGGTGCACATCACTCATTGAATAAATCATTATATTATTAGATGTAAAAAATAAAGGACATGAGATTTATATGAAACACTCTCTTATTAATCAACCTATATACTGTCACCGGGAGTTCACAAATGTTTAACAATTTATTGTTTGTTGCTTTTTTTTCTTTTCTTTTCTTTTTTTTTTTTTTTTTTTTGAGACAGGATCTCTGTCACCCAGGCTGGAGTGTAGTGGTGCAATCACGGCTCACTGCAGCCTTGACTCCCTGAGCTAAGGCAATCCTTCTGCCTCAGCCTCCCAAGTAGCAGGGGCACAGGTGAGCTTTTCCATGTCCAGCTAATTTTTTAATTTTTTTTTTTTGTAGAGATGGGGTCTCATTGTTTTGTCCAGGCTGGTTTCAAACTCATTTACTTAAGCATTTCTCCCACTTTGGCCTCCTCAAGTGCTGAAAACGGGCATGAACCACTGTTCCTGGCCAATGTTTATCAATTAATTACCTTTTTAAAGATACATCATAGAATGTTTGCCAGGGATCAATATTAGGTTTAAAGCTTGGTGTCTAGGTTGTCTATTTACTAGTGGTCAAACCTTGGATTTGTCACTTTACCTCTCCATAGATCTTTTTCAAATGAGAATAAATAGCCTTATATGTTTTGAGGGAACCAAAATTGTTTATTATGTAAATGATATAGAGGAGTGTATACAATAAATATCTAATATATGTTAGCTAATACTATGTTTGAGAAATGGAGCTATAAATAGAATTTATTTTTTCTTTATACTCTAATGTATTATAATAATTATAAACCATTTTTATAGAGCAAAGACAACTTTTAAAAATTAAGATGTAGCAAACACAAGAACACAGTGACATAGTAAATTAAATAAATTAAAATACATATAAAAGCCTCACAACATAAAAGACAGTATAAATTGAATTTGCATCCAATTAAAAGATCAATAGACACTTCACTGATCAATTTTTGCTGAAAAGAAGAACTTGCACAAAACTACAAATTGGAAAGTAAATTTAGAGCATAATTTGTGGAAGCTTTTGAATGTCAGGAGTTGTATGTTGTACCTGATGGAATTAGGGAATGAGCATATGTTTTGAACCCAAGAATACATATGTGAGACGAATATTCATGTCAGGACACAAGAGCAGGGATGTCACATCACATGTTGCAGCAGCCCACATGAGAGTAACTCACATCTATACTGAAAGTGTCAGTAATGAAAATTAGAGATCAACCTTCAGAGATATTTAAACTCAGACTCTATATCTTTTCACATAAGTATAGCAGAGTAAGGGAGTCTAAACAAATAATACTTTTTAAACATTTATTAAGGAGTTTTCTAAGTGTCTTGCTAAGTTCTTTACATTGTTTGATACTTTAATCTTTATGAAACCTCTTTGATAGAGGTTATCTTCTTCATGTTACTTAAAAGGAAACAGAGTTCTGTGTTTTGGATGTGGTTTGTCACCTCCAAGACTCAAGTTGAAACTTGGTTTACAGTGCACAAATGTTGGAAGCTGGGGCATAGCAGGAGATGTCTGGTCATGGCGTTAGGTCCCTCATGAATAGATCTATGCTGTGTCTCTTGAGTTCTTATTCTCATGGGAATGGATTAGTTGCCATGAGAGTGGATTGTTATAAAGTGTGCCCAGTTTGTAGTGTGTGTTTCTTTGCATACATTTGCTCACCTTTCTGCTTCTCTGTCATGTTGTGCTGCAGTATGGGCCTTCATCAGAAGTTGAGCAGATGCCAATACCATGCTCTTGTACTTTCCAGTCCCCAGAATCATAAACCAAGTAAGTTTCTTTTCTTTATAAGTTACCCAGTCTTGGGTATTCTGTTATAGCAACACAAAATGGACCAAAAAACAGACCCCTTGACAAATTTAGTATGTTGCTCTAGACTATGCAGCTAATAAGTGATGGAACTCAGAGGTAGCCCTGGACAATATGAATTAGGGGTCTAGGAACTGTGCTTAATAAATTACTCAGCGTATACCACTTCTTGACCCTGAGGAACCAGGTCTAATGGCTAAATGAATCCAACAAAGAAGGGCATCACAGGTGCTGCTTTGAGTAGGATAGTATAAATTTGTTTTGCAAATCTTGATTTTAAGATTTCAGTGTGCATCAAACCAGAATTTCCAATTTAGCAAATAAAAATACATGATGTCTAATTTAATTTGAATTTCAGATAAACAATGAGTTTTTAGTATAAGTATGTCCTGTGCAATATTTATCAAATGTTTATATTTAACAGTCCTGTATTTATTTCTGGCAACCCTAGTTCAAAGTGAATATGTCTGATTGTTAGTTGAGAAATTAGCTCCAATGGTTTTAAGAATAACAAGGATTAGAACTGTGAAGTTAGGTCTTGTTAGTTACTAAATTGCACATGGTATAAAGGTCTTGTTGCCTGCCAGGAGCTGTGCTAGGTGCTGCAAAGAGGTGACAGTTGAAATCGATAGATAGATAGATAGATAGATAGATAGATAGATAGATAGATAGAGAGATAGAATCCATGAATCAAAACATATAGCAAAAGCAAAGCAAGAAAGCAAATAGAGAAACAGTGATTTTCAGAAACATTTTTAATGGGTAAGAAATGGCCACAAAATCAGAGGAAGAAAAGATATAAGGCTTGAAGCACAGGCAGAGTTGATATTCCATAAAATCTAGTGAGCATGTTGGCAGAGCCAAGTGCCTCATAATATTGATGAGGATAAGGCCCAAGAGAAGGTCATTGTATTTGGAATTTATCTACTAAGGCAGATGGTTGCCTGAAGATAGTGACTCATTGTGCTGCTATGAACAAAATCTTGCAACATTAAATACATTTACAACCATAAGCACATTTTTTCTCTCCATAAATAAAACAATTATGAGATACTGGCTCTGATTATATGACTATGAAGGAACAGATCTGTAGAAAGTCAAGGACGAAGATCAGTGATTTAAAAATAATTGCACTAGGAGCAAGTATTTAAATTAGTGTGTTTCTGTTTGTTTTAATGCAGATGGACAGACAGAAAAACTAATGAAAGTTGATGAAGACATAGTGACTACAGAGTAAAGAAACCTAAAACTTATCTATATTAGTTTTCTATTATTGCATAACAAATATAACATATATTTAACATATATTATATATATATAACAAAATAACAAATAAAGAGGCTTAAAATAATTTCCATTTATAGCAATTTTAACTTTAACTTCTCTAACTTTAAATCCTTGAATGCAGGGGATTTGTCTAATAGAACACTCTGGTAAGACTCAACTGGAATCCTCATATGAGTATTGGTAATATTTATCAGGAAAGGGAAGGGGATTTACCCTTTCTTTAGAAAAATCATTATGCTATCATCAGAGATATTTTTTAAACTATATCAGTATACCATATAGGTTAAGTTAATTTCAATATTACTGTGTCATGAGAATTTTATCTTAAGTACAATAATAGCTGCCATGGCTCACCAGATAATAATACCTGAGATGTTCCCTGGCCACAAAGAATGAAATAAGATGATATGAAGTGTCCACTTATTTGTGGTCTCCAATTTAAATTAGAGAAGGCAGTAAATAGTTTAAGAAAAGTAATTGTTACTATTTTGGGTTAGAGGAAAAATAACACAGTCCTAGTACTTTACAGGATTGGTTTTGATATAAGTTCAGATCTTTGTAAATATGTTTGCTTTTCTTTACAGGAGATGGTTTTAAAAGTTTAAGAAAATCCATACATAACTAGAATTTATAAGACAGATGTTAGTAATTAAAGTACTGCAAAATTATTTGTTTAAAGAATGAGTTCCAAAAAATCATTAAAAATTCTAATCCTCAATCTATGCTAAGTGTAAAATACTAATCACTGTTCTTATTAATATGGTACATAATCATTATTTATCACATATGATTTACCAGATATGGGGCTGAAAATATGTGGGGTGTGTGTGTGTGTGTGTGTGTGTGTGTGTGTGTGTGTGTGTGAGAGAGAGAGAGAGAGAGAGAGAGAGAGAGAGAGAGAACTGTCATATCTATCTTATGAGATCAGTGTTGTTAACATTCTCATTTTACAGTTGATGGAACTAGAGCTAAGAATAATTTAAATAACTTTCTCAAGTAGAGTCATGTGCCACTTAATGAGGGGGATATGTTCTGAGAAATGTACTATTAGGTGATTTTGTCATTGTGCAAACATCACAGAATGCACTTACACAAACCTAGATAATATAGCCTACTACACACCTAGGCTATATGGTATAGCCTATGGCTCCTAGGCTACAGACCTGTTCAGCATGTTACTGTACTGAATACTGGAGGTAATTGTAACACAGTAGTATCTGTGTATCTAAGCATAACTAAACATGGAAAAGGTATAGTACAAAAACATTATTATAATTTCATAATACCACCATTATATATGTGGTCCACTGTTGGCCAAATATTGCTATGTGGCCTGTACAGAGCTAGTAAACTGTGTTTACTATTCCATGAATGTACACAGCTGGTAAATAGTGGAATTAATTTAAAGTCTACATATGATTTCTGTTCAAAATTTTGTAGCATTCCATCCTTTGTATAGCAGATGGTGCCCTTTCATGATTATTGTTTTTAGCAATTCATAGCTCAGAAAAGAGAGTTAAAAATATAATATATGTATATGTATATATACTCACATTATTCATAGATGTGTATATTTTTGCATTTCTATATTTTGCATACTTCTCATATAAGACATTCTGTACTTATTTCAGGGTACTGAAAGTAGGTCTGCTCTACACTAATTAGTCTACTGGGAGCATACATTAGCAATGTTGTTCAGAAGTTGATAAAAAGAAAACACATACATGTGAGCAGTATATAATTTTCTACATAGATGTCATAAGTAATATTATTAATAAAATGATCTTTGTTTAAAAGAATGAATATATGGATTCACTGTTCAACTCACTTCAGCATTCATTGAGCACTTCCCACACACAAGACAATGTATTTGTCCCTGTGGAGGTCTGCTGCCTTCAATGAAGCTAAAACTCTAATGGGAAGTCAAAAACACTTATAAATTATTTTATGTACTTGGAAAAAGTAAAATAGTTCTCTGAAGAAACAGCAGTGAACTCCAGCTGAGTTTAGTGGGGAAGGCATGGCAAAAATGATGATATATCATCTAGGTCTTAGAGGATTTCAGCAATCATGAAGAACATTCGCAGTAGTAGAATGAATTTTTTTTCAAATTCCCAGTAGATTTTTTTTTTTCAAAAACACAGAATTAAGTATAGAGCATTCATAGAATAATAAATAATTTGGGTTTTTTTGTATATATGAAAGTCTGAGAGAGATGATAAAACTAAATGAATCAGATGAGTCAAAGTTGGGGAGAGTATCAAAAATATCAGCTTGGCATGATTATATGTTCCTAAGAGTAAGGGGAATACAGTAAACCATTTTCTCAGTGGGAAAGTAAGGTAATCAGAGACTTATGTTTTACAAACTTACATCCAGATATGAAGTTAAAAAAAAAAAAAAACAACTTAAGGTAAATTGAATTTAGAAATGGGATTGAATAGGCAGAAGGCTATTGAAAAGACTCATTTTAGTTATTTATATGATTCATATTATCTATTTTTAAAATTTACAAATGAGGAGGTAGCATCCCAGAGAATCTTAAGGTGCATGGTTAGTATTGGGTGAGAGTCAAACAAGTTCTAACCTTCTAGTTCTGCTTGATGATTATATTGATATTTCTCTCTCTTCAAATCTTTATTTTGAGCAATTTCAAAGGTGTCTGGTATCTGGATAACTTAACAGTTATGTTTAAATGTAGACATAATGTTGTTGTGGTATTACACTAAAGGTTCAGAAATATTCAGATTTGGTCTTACCACTCACAGTTTCTCCATGCGAGTTTTCTCAAGTAGAGAGTTAATAACTTTCTCCCTAAGGCAAGTAAGTGTGACCAAGCAAGAAAAAAGTGACGGCATTATTAATAGTTAAACTGGCAGTCAATAGCCCCCTATGTAGAGATTTCTAATTGAGGAATTAAAAATGTAACTTGGAGCTCAGCAGGGCTTCCTATTCCTCCAGCTCACCATCTCACATCCTCCTCACGAATTGCAGATCAAGTCTTAAGTATATCCAACCAATTGCAAGAAAGGAGATGGTAGAAGTAAAGGAAAAGCTGTTGCCTTGAACTGCTTACTTCTTGGGAAACGTGAGAGCCCTGCATTTGGTCAACATTTAAGTCACAATAACATCATCCATTACCTGTTTGGCCCTATTAATGTCTTGAGCTTCAAGCAATCACATTGACAGTATCTCTTTCTCTAGAAATAAAAGTATAGAGAGCGGAGAAAGGGCAGAATTTACGGGAGAAGGAATGATTGCCACTTTCTTCTACTTTGGTCATAGGAATATACTGAAACTAACTGTATTAGTCAGGGTTCCCAAGAGATCCAATAAGTGTATATGTGTGTGTATATATACACACGTATATATGTATATATAGATATGTATATATGTATATGTATATATACACACACACATATACTCTGTATACATGTTTATGTGTGTATATCTCTATATATGTACACCTATATGTGTGTACAGATGTGTGTGTGTATATATATATTGTTTAACAATGGGTATACGTTCTGAAAAATGTGTAATTAAGTAATTTTATTGTATAGACATCATAGAGTGAACTTACAAAACCTAGATGGTACAGCCTACTATACATCAGGACTATATGGTATAGCCTATTACTCCTAAGCTACAAACATGTACAGTATGTCACTGTACTGAATACTGTAGTCCACTGTCACACAATGGTAAGTATTTGTGCATCTGAACATATCCAAACATAGAAAAGGTAGAGTAAAAATATGGTACTATAATCTGGTGGGACCACCATCATATATGCAGCTCATCACTGACTGAAAGTTATTATGAAGCACATCACTATATGTGTGTATATAAACAACTTTCACTATATGTGTGTATATATAGATATATAACTTTCATTATAAAAACAATTATATATGTGTATATATATGTGTGTGTGTGTGTATATATATATATAGAGAGAGAGAGAGAGAGAGAGAGAGAGATTTGTTATAAGACATTGCCTAATGCAATTGTGAAGGCTGAGAATTTCCAAGATCTGTAAGCTGGAGATCCAAGAGAAAGTAGTTCCCATATGAACGCAAGCTTGAGGCCCAAGATGAGCCAATTTTTCAGTTTGAATCAGAAGGCAGGGAAAGACCATTGTTCTAGCTCAAAGTAGTCAAGCAGAAGTAATTCCTTCTTATTTAGCCTGTTTGTTTTATTCAGATGTTCAACTGATTGGATGAGGTCCACACTCATTAGGGAGGGCAATCTACTTTACTCAATCCATTCAAATGTTAAGCTCATCAAAAACACCCTCACAGAAACACTTAGAAAAAAGTTTGACCAAGTATCTGGGCATTCTATGGCCTAATCAAGTTGACACAGAAAATTAACCATCTAAACTTCTTTTTTGTTGTTGTTGTGGTTGTTGACTTAAGCTAGACATCTGGGAGTCCTTATAGACTGATTCCTCTCCCTCACTCTGAAGTTAAATCTGTTGCTTGCATCATTGAATTTATTATTTTCAAATATCTCTTGAATTCAGTATACGCAGTCACCACCATTGCCACTGGAAAGGAAATCAACCTTTATTTTCACCCTACTGTATGTTAGAAACAATGCTTTTGAAGTTCCAATTTTATTAACAGCTTGATTTTTTTTTTCCTGATATAAAACTCAAGAGACAACTATACTAGACACAGAATGAAATAATGATTTTCATACTTTCTGAATTAAGTTCATTAATTCAATTGTTTGTGAAATTTTAATAGTCAATTTTTATCTTTCTTTATCTTTAAAATATAGTGGTTTCAGACATGTTCAAGCAACAGAGCACTTAGAGAAATAACATTCTGTGAGTGGAATATTATGACATGTATTAGACCTAATGCTATTTAACTCTAAAATAAGAGATAGAATATATTTGAGTTTAAATGAATATAGAATATATTTGAGTTTAAATGAATATCTTCGTATGACAGATTCTAATGTAGGTAAGCAGGAGCATGTGTCAAATATTTAACAAAAATGTATTATTGGGAATATTTTATCAATTAAAACATTTCAAAGTTATCATTTGTTAAATTTGGAACATGACCATTCTTAGATTGGAGATATTGGAAAAGCTTAGTGTCACCTGCATCCTTCAGAACACATCATGAGATACTTTTTTGTACTACATCCCATGTGTATATTAAATGTAAGTGAAAGGGAAAATGTGCCATCTAGAATTAACTTCTTAATTATATTATAAATCACGACTTAATCCTCTCAATTGCCTAGTTTCTGAAATCAACAGCCATTTCCTAAAGATCATTCATGTGTTATTACATTAGTTAGTTGAGAAAATAGAAGCAGATAACACTTCACTGGATAGTGGCAGAGAAACTGACCTGTGAAATTTCATTCCAGAGCTACTGCACTCAGTCAAAAATAGCTTAGACTAAGTGATTCTCAAGTGCACTGGTCTATGTTGGGTATTTCCCTTTATATTGCATAATGCCTTAACCCATTTGAGATGCATCCAAGCAGAGTCAAAGGAAAACTTGAAGTTTTCAAGCCAAGTGTCACTGAAATAAGATAGGAAATGCATCTGCTGATCCATCTTACTCTACTACTGCATTACTACTAGCCAGCCTTACACACCTCACAGTCATAAGGAATTACTGTGATTTTGGTACAAAATTTTAAAATTTCAAACAAAATTTTAAAGTTCAGCTCCACTTCACCATTTTTCTAAATTTCAGTTTTACTTTACTATTTCTTATTATGAACATGTATTAATATTCCAAAACTCCAAAACATTGCTTAAGCAGGATAAAATGAAAGAATTTCTGGATGCAAGACTCACCTCAATAGAGCATTTAAGAGAGGTAGACTTAAATACAATAGTTTCTTCACCAAGTTACAGTGATCTTTATACCCAAACTAAAGGTTCTTACATTTTCCTTCAGAAACAACGATCTCTTTATTTTACTTGCATACTTCATAAGGACGCAAGATATTAGGCCGGGCGCGGTGGCTCAAGCCTGTAGTCCCAGGACTTTGGGAGGCCGAGATGGGCGGATCGCAAGGTGAGGAGATGGAGACCATCCTGGCTAACACGGTGAAACCCCGTCTCTACTAAAAAAAAAATACAAAACACTAGCCGGGCGAGGTGGCGGGCGCCTGTAGTCCCAGCTACTTGGGAGGCCGAGGCAGGAGAATGGCGTGAACCCGGGAGGCGGAGCTTGCAGTGAGCTGAGATCCGGCCACTGCACTCCAGCCTGGGCGACAGAGCAAGACTCCGTCTCAAAAAATAAAATAAAATAAAATAAAATAAAATAAAATAAAATAAAATAAAGACGCAAGATATATGCATATTTCAGAAGCATAATAGTGACATAGCAACAAATACAGGCTTTGGAAACTCAATTACTTCATTTACAGGTGAGAAAACTATAGCTTATAAAGTCAAAGAATATACCTACAGTGATCCTATTGCTTAGTGTTGGAACTATAATAAAATCCAACTCACTTTAAGTCCATTTTAGTTTTCAAGGAGAACTCAAATAAGTCAATGATCTTAAAGTATGGTCTCCAGACGAGCAGCATGAGTGTCACCTGAAAACATGTTGGAAATGCAAATTCTAAAGCCCACCCTAGAAACGCTTGGGGTGGTGATGGTTCCTGATAATTTATTTTAAGCCCTTCAAATTATTCCAACATAAGCTAAAGTTGAAAAATCCTGAAATAGTCTCTAGATTCTGTGAAAGTATAAATACACACACACACACACACAAATATGTAAAGTTGTCAAATGCAAAATATTGATTTTCATAGTTTATATTGGGTTTATGATTATTATATTCCTGACAAATAAGGGAGAAAATGTAGTAAGGCTAAGTGGCTCACCAAAGATCATTTAAAATTAATTTAATCACAGTGGGTAGGACTAGATCATGTTATCTGGTTAATTATGCTCAATAAACATGTTTCCTTCTCCATAGACAATGATATAATATAAACAGAATGGTTAAAGGATTTAAGAAGTGTTTGGGAAATAAAATCAACAGGAGTGACTGACTGATGAGTTGAGAAAAGTGAAGGAGATGATGTCAGCGATGGGAAGACTGAGTAGCTTGGGGATGGAGATGAAGGAACTTTTAGTTTTTTGAACTTTGTTGTTTGGGGATGGAGCGTATCTCAAACTTAAGAGTTTCTTGACAGATATACAGAGCATACCTTCCAGTCAGCCCTCAGAAATGTCCGTCTCCCTTCCATTGTCCTAATTTCTGCTCTCATTGCCTCTCATTGATCTGGACTAGCTTTCTTGCTAGTGTTCCTGCCTCCAGTTTTTATCTTGTGAGATGTGGCCTATATATAATTTCAGATTAGCTTTTCTGACACATAAACCTAATCACATCACCATCCCCCTCTGAAAATTCTTCCATCACATCCTTCCCCTAGCAGGCAAATTGTTCAGACTACATGTGAAACCCTCTACTGTTTGGACGTTTTTCATCTCCTGGCCATATCTCTTTCAACAATGTGAATTGTCTATTCTATGAAAATGATTGTAACTCAAATATAATTTTTTCCTTAAATAAAGCCTATAGAGGAAGACAATGACTGGGATCAGTAATCGCTGTTGAAAATCAAAAGCTCAATAGGTGATAATGAACTGGAGAGAAACAGAATCTTAGATCCTGGGATGGATATTCACATCAAGGGTCATCATTTTTCAGGTGTCAATGTGTCTGCTGATGTTGGGTGGTGCTGCCTAAACCCTACTGGGTGATTCTACTCCTTATTTCGTGTTTTTAAAATTAATTATTAAAAAAATTTCAACTTTTATTTTAGATTCAGAGGGTACATATGCAGGTTTGTTGCATGGATATATTGTGCGATGCTGAGGTTTGGGATTCAGATGACCCCATAGCCCAAGTAGCGACCATAATACACGAAAGGCAGTTTTTCAGCCCACATACCTTTTCTTTCTTCCCACATCCAGTAGTCCTCCAGTGTCTATTTTTCTCATCTTTATGTCCAAGTGTACTCAATACCTAGCTCCCATTTATAAGTGAGAACATGCAGTATTTGGTTTTCTGTTACTGCGTTATTTCACTTGAGATAATGGCCTCCACCTGCATCCATGCTGCTGCAAAAGACATGATTCCACTTTTATGGCTGCATAATATTATATGGTGTATATATACCATTTTAAATCCAATCTACCACTGACACACACCTAGGTTGATGCTATGTCTTTGCTACCCTGAATAGTGCATCTGAGTACATGTTGTCTTTTTGGTAGACTAAATTATTTTCTTTTGTATATATATCTATTAATGGGATTGCTGGGTCGAATGGTGGCTCCATTTTCAGTATTTTAAGAAATCTTCAAGTAGCTTTCTCAAGTGGCTGAACTAATTTGCATTCCCACCAAAAATAAATAAGCATTTCCTTTTCTCTGCAGCCTCGCCAGCATCTGTTGTTTTTTGACTTTTTAGTAAGAGCCATTCTGATTGGTGTGAGATGACATCCCACTGTGGTTTTTATTTGCATTTCCCTGATGATTAGTGATTATGAGGATTTTTCATGTATTTCTTGGCTGCTTGTATGTCTTCTTTTGAGAGGTATCTATTTATGTCCTTTACCCACTTTTTTTAAAGAGGTAATTTGTTTCATACTAACAGAATTCGTTAAGTTCCTTATAGATTCTGGATATTAGACCTTTGCCAGATGTATTGTTTGCAAATATTATCTCCCACTCTGTAGGCTGGCTGTTTACTCTGTTGATTTTTTTTTTTTGCTTTGCAGAAGCTCTTCAGTTTACTTAGGTCCCACTTGTCGATTTTGTTTTTGTGGCAATTGTTTTTGGGAACTTAGCATAACTTCTTAGGAATTCTTGATATTTGCCAAGGCTAATGTAAAGAAGCATATTTTCTTGGTTTTCTTCCAGAATTTTATAGTTTGAAATCTTACATTTAAATATTTAATTGATCTCTAATTAATTTTTGTTAACCATGAAAGGTAAGGGTCTAGTTTTATCCTTTTGCATTAGCCAGTTATCCCAGCACAATTGATTGAATATGGAATTCTTACCCCATTGCTTAATTTTGTCAACTTTGTCAAAGATGAGATGGTTGAAGGTGTGTGGCTTTATGTCTGGGTTCTCTATTTTGTTCCATTGGTATATGCAAATGTTTTTGTACCAGTACCATGCTGTGTTGTTTACTGTAGCCTTCTAGTATAATTTGAAGTCAGATAATGTGATGCCTCCCCTGGCTTTGTTTTTTTTTTTTTTTTTTTTTGCTTAGGATTGTTTTGGCTATTTGAGCTATTGTTTTTGTTCTATAGGAATTTTAGAAAAGTTTTTTTTTTTGTTTTTTCCTAATTCACTGAAGAATGATGTTGGTAGTTTGATAGAAATAGCATTTAATCTGTAAATTGCTTTTGGATGTTTGGATGTATGGCCATTTTAGCAACTTTGATTCTTCTCATCTATGTGTATGGGTGCTTCTTTTATTTTCCAGGATTAGATACAATAATAGTTTGATTCTAAAATAAAAGTTATTGTAGGTAAGACCATGACATTTCCTAACATTTGATTTTAATACATTGTGGTAATTTTCTAAAACAACTCTGAGGGACACATATTTACATTAGGCAGAGTATTTATCAAAAAATCTGGCATCAGATATATATATATGTGTGAGTGTGTGTGTATGTGCGTGTGGTATGTGGTGTGTATATACGTGTGTGTGTGTATGTATCTCAAGATTATATGAACTAAGAAACAGGTTGTATATCTTAACAGCAGTACTAAAGTGCAGAGTTTCAGGTTTGGATTTATAAATGATTTTCAACGTGTGGGGTTTGGAAAAGGAGCAGACATTATCTTGTTTTCAGAACCTGAAGTTATTCTCAGGACTGATATCATAATCATAACTGCCACAGAGGGAAAAGGGAAACTTCCCACTTTAATTGTTCATCTGTGTCAGAAAGTCCAGTATCCCTGAGATAGGAACCACTCTAGTAAGGTAGTAAACAGGTTTCTCCTAAAGGAAGATTGCTTGTTGCTGAATTATGCCTACTGCCCTGATCATCAGGTATATACCTTGCATCTTCAAACCTAATGCTTGGCAGCACCAAGATATTTCAGTAATGGTTCATCATAAACCCAACATTCTCCATCTTTATGAAATAACCTTGTCTCCCACTGAATTTCCTTCTCTTTCCTTTCTTGAGATTCTGCTCTTTTATTCAAACCTGTGCTTTGCTTCAGTTGCTGATTTTTAAGTTGAAAGTGACATCCTTCCAAAGGCTGTGGGATTCATATTTGTTCCGATCTTCTAGCTTCCTCACTTTCTTCTTGATTACAGGCAACTTCTTGGTATCTACAAAGGATGTGTTTTCCCCTGTTGCATATTTTGCATACATCACACTATTCCATTCCCCTTCGTTGAGCAAAAAGACTTCTTGTCATTAGGAGAAAAAAAATCTCAGCAGTAATTTTGGGCTTCTTGGCCTCATAGAAGGGTTTAGTGTAGAAGATGATATTTGCACTCTAGCCTGTTTGGAACAATTAATATAACATTCTCCTCTTAATTCCACCCAGGGTACTGTGAGGATAGACCTTCCATAGTCATTGGGGAATGTGAGAACAAAATGTTCATCATAGTCTAGACATGAGACACAGCCCTGCCCTATGTTGTGCACCTCAATTGACATCTGAAGGAATTTTAATTTGGTCCAGACATAAACATTGAATTTTATATTCTTGTTAAAATACTCAGCATAAAAGGCTGAAATGGGTGGATGATGGGAAACCTGCTCAGCCATGAATGTTACACTGTTTTTGGAATCCCAGGGAACTGGTCCTTCTGAAACTAGTTTTGTGTTCTCTTCAGTATCATTTGGTAGTGTCCAGTGACATTGAAAAATCTCACCCAAAATGGGATAGTATGGCTTTTTGTCAACTGTTCCTTTCCTTCTTGCATGAAAGGCAGAGAGGTACCATTTCACAACCAGAACTATGAAATTCTTGTGATCCTTCTAGTCATTAATGGACACAAACAGGTCCCAGTCTGCATACATTTCTAAAAGAGATCTTCTTTCAAGAATAAACCTTGGAAGAACTACCTTAGTAAGATCCATCGCAAGCCTAACCTGTGAAAAGAGATGCATGATAATGCTTTTGTGCTCCTCCATGGACCCTGCCTCTGCATCATCATCTCTACTATCATATGAATTGAAAACGTCAGCATCATTTGTTCCACTGGACATGGAAGAATTAAGTGATTCTGTGGTATCTGGACGTTTTAGACTATTTCCTGAGCTGCTGCTGATGTGATTACTTACAAATCTTGATTGAACAATTAAAGTTTTTTGATGACAAGCTTCAAAACTGCAAAGAAGATGAACAGAGAAAGAAATTGGAAACTCAAAGAAACAACAAATAGCATGGTAGAATCAATTAAACGCTGCATTGTGTTGCTGCAGATTGCTAAAGACGAGAGTAATGCAGAGAAGCATGCAGATGGAATGATAAGTACTATTAATCCTGTAGATGCAATCTATCAACCTAGTCCTTTGGAACCTGTGATCAGCACAATGCCTTCCCAGATTGTATTACTTCCAGAACCTGTTGTGTAAGTCAAGACAGCAGTGTCCATCTTCCCTACCAGTAGGACCTGTGTTGGCTACCTTGGGACAGCATCAGACTGCTACACCAAATAGTACAGGCAGTGGCCATTCACCACCGAGTAGCACTCTAACTTCTCCAAGCGAAGTGAACTTGTCTCCAAATACAGTCCCAGAGTTCTCTTACTCCAGCAGTGAAAATGAATTTTATGATGCCAATGAATTCCATCAAACTGGCTCATCCCCAAAGTGCTGGATAGATTCTTCTGGATCTGCCTCAGTCCTGACACACAGGAGCTTGGATGTTTCTTCTTAAATTTGAATCTTTTTTTATTTATATCAGTGGAATTATGTAGTTCTCCTTGTATCAATCTTTAACCTCCTTAGTTAGCTGTATTTCTAAGTACTTCATTTTTTTCTCTCTTGTAAATAGGGCTGTCTTATTCATTTGGCTCTTAGCTAGAATATTATTGGTATATAGCAATTCAACTGATTTGGTACATTGGCTTTTTATCCTGAAACTTTGCTGAATGTGTTTGTTAGTTCTAGAACTGTTTTTGCAGAGTTTTTAGGATTTTCTAGATATACTACAGAATCATATCATCAGTGAAAAGAGATAGTTTGACTTATCATATTTGGTTGTCTCTTATTTATCTTGCCTGATTGTTATGGAGACCTAGACAGCCACAAAATAATAGTAAGAGGCTTCAAGACTCCACGGATAGTGTTAGACAGCATCGAGGCAGAAACCTAACAAATAAGTCCTGGACTTAAATTTGACACTCAACCAATTAGACCTGATACTACTTTTCTTCCACCTATTGTATGGAATCAGTCTACCTCAGCTATGGTACAAATTTTGTCAGCTTACCAATCTTTTTTTAGTTGTAAGATTGACAACAAAAGCTTGCCAATGTCCTCAACCATTTATTTCAGAAGACACAGACCACACAGTGCTTATATTAGAAATCATGCCCAGGAAATGATTTCTGAAAAATAATATTTTGATCAGATACATGTAATCAGATGATATGCAGAGCTGGCATGACTGGATCACAGAAGGCTGGAACAGTTGCAGAGGAAGTTAAATCAAAGTAAAATAATCAATTGTTTATGTTAGTGTTGAATGGAAGTAACAGTATTAGAATTAAAGTTTTTCTCTTCATATTATATACAGATTGAGCAGTAGCTGACTGATAGTCTTAACCAATGAGTCAATTAATTGGGGATATTTATTCACACATTTTCAACTAAAACTTGTTGAATATCTATCATATATCAGAGGCAGTGTAGGCAGTAAGATACAGAGGTAATTAAGACCTAGTCATCTCTGTTTCAAGAACATAAATTTCTAGGGAAAAAATCAGATAGATTACAGTTCAAGGTGACATGTGTGAAAGTGAAGAACTGTACAAATTCTGTGTGGGCACACACCAGAGGGGAAATTAACTGCATGAAGTCAGAAAAGGGTTCACAGAGAAGGCAGCATTTTAACCCAGCCCTATATAAATTGGCTTAGTGAAAGACAATGGGAGGTAGAGTTGAAGAGAATGGCAAAGGAGGAAAATAATAGATGTTCTAGTCTTAGAGAATAGCATGTACAAAAGCGTAGGGTGAGATAATTATAGGTTTTTTAGTGATAAATAGTTTTCAAATACAAATATAACCTGCCTTTCAGTTGAAATTGGAATTATAGGTGACTTGTTTCATCTTTTTATTTTCCCCTCTCTTTTTTAATATTGACATGAACTACCTACACAGTATGAATAGCCTTCCAAATCAGGCTCTAATCTACTCATGCAAACCTATGTCTCTCCTTATCTGTTCTGAAATTACAGAGACACAGGCTCAAGTTGCATTTCTCAAGCATAAATGACTCTGTACCTCTCCTTTTCTGAGCTCATGATGAGGACAGAGGCTCTTTTATACCCTAATGCCATTGTTCAGTTACTGATCTGGCTTCCCTCTTTGCATTAGTTGATAACCTCTTGCTACTCCAACAACATATCTCTTGAAGTCTACTTATTCCTACTACTAGGTAAAATAGCTGTCTCCTATGAACGTAGATTTTTTGTAATATTGGTTGCCCAATGAATTTCTTGGCACACATAAAAAAATCAATTGACTATAAATATATTGGTTTATTTCTATAAAACATTTCATAAATGAAAACGTTGCTATCCATGTCTATTCTAATTTCAATACCACAGTTGGGTTACTCTAGTTTTCATAGTAAGTTTTGAAATTGGAAAGAAGTCTTCCACATTTGTTCTTTTCCAAGATTGTTATAGTCACTTTTGTTTCTCTGCATTTTCATATGAATTTGATAATAAGCTTGTCAATCCTTTTTTAAAAAATTCAGGAGGATTTCTTATGCACAGTTGATGGGAATGTAAACAAATATAGCCATTATGAAAAACGGTATGGAGCGTCCCCCAAAAAATTGAAAATAGAACTACAATATGATTGAGAAATCACATTACTCCATATATATCCAAAGGAAATGAAATCAGTATGTGGAAGATATACCTGAACTCCCAAGTTTACTGCAATGCTGCAATGCAATTCACAATAGCCAAGATATGAAATCAATCTAAATGCCCATCTATAAATGGATAAACAAAATGTAATACATGTACACACACACACACACACACACACACACCATGTGAATACTGAATTTAATGCTGTTCATTCATAAAACAGAAGAAAATCCGGTCATTTGCAAAAATGTACATAAAGCTAGAGGACATTATGTCAAGTGAAAAAAGTCAAAGTCAGGCACAGAA
Organism: Macaca mulatta; assembly: GCF_049350105.2. NCBI lineage: Eukaryota > Metazoa > Chordata > Mammalia > Primates > Cercopithecidae > Macaca > Macaca mulatta. The sequence goes on from NC_133419.1 coordinate 91,932,467, forward strand.
AGACAAACAACCTCACTCATATGTGGAATCTAAAAGAGTTAGTGTCATAGAATTAGAGAATAGAATAGTTATCAGAGTCTGCAGAAGGGTGGGGGAACCAGGAGAGTGGGGTCAACAGGTATAAAGTTACAGTTGAATAGGAAGAATATGTTTTGGTGTTCTATATTGCACAATAAGGTAACTACAGCTAATAACAGTGTTGTGTATATATCAACATAGCTAGAAAAGAAGATTTTGAATATTATCATCACAGAGAAATGATACATTTACAAAGCAATGGATATAATTATGCTGATTTAATCATTATAAAATGTATACATGAATTGAAACATCACACTCTCCCTCCATAATATGTGCAATTGTCTGTCAATTATAAAGGAATCATATTACTTTTAAAAATAAGGTGAAATTTAGTAAAGACTGTGATTGATTAGAGGATTAATTTGGGGATAATTGCTATCTTTAATTTCTTTCAATGTGTTTTGTAGTTTGCATTGTACATATCTTGCACTTTTGTTAAATTTTCTAAGTATTTTATTTACTTTGATTCTACTGTAAGTAACATTGTTTTATAGTTTTTATTTTTAAATTAGTCATTGCTAGTACAAAGAAATACACTATGCACAATTAATTTTTTTATATACTGAGCTTATATATAGCAACCATTTCAAATTATTTATTATACTTAACAGTCATTTGTTTGGGGTTAGGGGAGGATTTCTTTGGATGAGGTAGCCATGAAAGTCTCTACTTGATTAGCTTAGTGATCAGCTAATGATTGAAAAGACATTTTCTTGAATGCCTAGAACCAACAAGTTTCCCAATCTTTTGCTAAGGGACCCTGTGTTGGGCATGACTTCAAGACCCAACCAGGCAATTGAGAAGTGTCCTTTTATCTTCACCTTCTGCTTGCACCGAGGCTCTAGGTAAGCCAGAAGTGAGAACTTAATGCCTTCTCTGTTACTTCTTCATAGCATGCAGAAAGTCCTGGGCATGCATGCAGTCATACAAATACATATGGCCTTGTTTCCAGGAACATCTTAGAGCTTGCTCAAAGACAATATGAACATGTCATTTCCCAACTTTCCGCAGCAAGTGTTTTGAATAGCCTGTTGTTGCCCCCAACTGTTATCCACTGCCCCAGGAAGCCAGAAATGTAAACAACTTATTCTCATTATTTTTGAAATATATTCCTGAGTAAAAAGGATTTTTGTAGTATGTGAGATCATAGATCAAATAAAGACAGTCTTTTAAGTGGAGTTTTGTGAAGAACTATAAAAATGTCAGAGAATGACAATTATCTGAAAGTGAGACATTAAAAGATTTCCAGCCCCCTTTTATGCTCTCTGGAGGCTGCCGTTCTGCTGGTTTGCAATTCTCACTATGATGGTGGGCTGTTGATTTTCAAGGCTACAGTGGAGCTGGAGATAGGAGAATGAGTGTATTTCAAGCTAAATGCCGTAAAACTCACTGTTCTTACCAAGTTTCAGTATTTTTCTCAATTAAATACTTCCTTAATTGCTGCAAGCCTTTGGTTAACTCCCAGAGTTCTTAAAATGTTTATCCTAACAATTTTGCAAAAATTCTCCTTTTTATAATATTATCTCCCTGATATTTTAATATATTCTTTTGCTTGGATTCCTTTTGCTCTTTATGTATATGTGCACATCTTTAGGTAATGTTTGACAAATAAGAATCTTTAGTCATGTTTCTTGAGTTTACTTTGGGAGAAAATTTGCAAATTATTTCATAAAAAGTAAATTCCATTTACATTTTGTGTATGACAGATATGCTTGATTTAATTCTATTATATTGCTTTTATATCTGGCCTAATAATTTTTTTGCATATTTTACTATGATAAAATATATGTGCCAAAATATTCATCACTTTAACCATTTGTAAGTATAAAATTCTGTTCATTAAATATCTTCACAATTCTGTGTAATCTTCACTATTTGTATCCAAAAGGTTTTCATCATTCCCCACAAAATCTTTGTAACCATTAAACAATCACTTTCTCTGCTTTCATAATGACTTTTTTATTTTCTCTCACTATGATTTTGACTACTCTAGGTAAGTCATACAAGAAGATTCATACGATATTTGTTATTTTTGTCTGGATTATTCCACTAAGCATAATGTTTTCAAAGTATATCCGTGTTGTTGCATATATCAAAATTTTATTCATTTTTGTAGCTCAATAATATTCCATTGTATGTATATACATATACATACATTTTATCCATTAATATATTGCTGGACTCTTCAGTGATTTCCACTTTTTGACTATTGTTAAGAATGCTGGTAAGAACTTGGGAATACAAATATATTTGAGTCCCTTCTTTCAATACTTTTGGATAGATATGTCGAACTGGAATTACAGGAATATATGTATTTCTGTCTTTAATCTTTTGAGAAACCACCAAGCTGCTTTCTGTTGTGGCGGTATCATTTCAAGTTTTCCTCAGGAAAACATGAATATTCTCATTTATTCACATCCTTGCCAACACTTGCTATTTTTCATTTTTCAAAATTATTATAATCTTCATAATAGGTGTGAAATGGTATTTCATCATGACTTTAATTTGGATTTCCCTAATGACTAATGGTGCTGAGCTACTTTTTATTCATTTATTGGCCATTTGTATATCTTCAGTAAAATGTTTGTTAAAGTCCTTTGCTTGTTTGTTTAGTTTTACTTTAATTGATAAATAATGACTGTATGTATTTATGGAGTGCAATGTAATGTTTTAGTGCATGTATACATTATGGAATGATTAAGTCAGGCTGTAAACATAGTCATCAAGTCACATACTTTTTTAAATGGTGTAGAGTGACAATTTAAAATCTACTACTCTCTTATCAGTTTGAAATACACATGATATTATTATTAACTAAAGCCACCATGCTGTTCAATAGACCTCAAACACCTATTCCTTCTATATGACTGAAAATATATATCCCTTCATCCATATCTCTCCATTCCCCACTCTTCACCTCCATCCTCTGGTAATGATCATTCTAGTCTTTACCTCTATGAGTTCAAAATTTTTTCGATTACACATATAAGTGGGATCATGCAATATTTCTCATTCCATGCTCAGTTTATTTCAATTAGCATAATGTCCCCCAGGTTCAGTCATACTGTTTCAAATAACACAATTTCCTTCTTTTTTAAGGCTGAATACTATTCCATTGTGTATAGATACAACATTTTATTCACTCATTTGCTGATGAACACTTAGATTGATTCCATACCTTGACTATTATGAATTATATATCTTTTCTTTTTCTTTCTTTTTTTTTTTTTTTGAGATGGAATTTTGCTCTTGTTGCTCAGGCTGGAGTGCAATGGTGTGATCCTGGCTCACCACAACCTCCGCCTCCTGGGTTCAAGCGATTCTCCTGCCTCAACCTCCCAAGTAGCTGGGATTACAGGCATGTGCCACCACACCTGGCTAATTTTGTATTTTTAGTAGAGACAGGGTTTCACCATGTTGACCAGGCTAGTCTCAAACTCTTGACTTCAGGTGATCCTCCTACCTCGACCTCCCAAAGTGCTCGGATTACAGGTGTGAGCCACTGCACCCAGCCCTTATGACTTATATTGTAATACACATAGCAGTGCAGATATCTCTTCAACATGCTGATTTCAACATTTTTGAATTGCTAAATCAAATGTTAATATTATTTTCAGTTTTTTTTTCTAAATCTCTGTACTGTTTTTCATAATGTCTGTACTAATTTACATTGCCATCAACGATGTACAAGGATTCCTTTTTTCCACATCTTCAACACTTATCTGTTGTCTTTTTGGTAATAGCCATTCTAACAGATATGAGATGATATTACATTATTCTTTTAATTTGTAATTTCCTGATACTTTGTGATGTAGAGACTTTTTACGTTTGTCAATCATTTGCATGTCTCCTTTTGAAATATGTCTATTCAAGTTCTTTTCCCACTTTTTAATCAGTTTATTTCTTTCCTTGCTATTGAGTTTCTTAGTTTTTTTTTTCTTTCTTTTTTTTTTTTTTTGATATTAGGCCCTTATCAGATATATGGTTGTCAAATATATTCTCCCAATTTAGGGGTCTTTTTCTTCACTGTTAATTGCTTCATTTGCTGTGCTAAAACATTTTTAGTTTGATGTAATCCCATTTGTTGAGTTTGCTTCTGCTTCCATGCTTTTAAGGTTACATCAAAAAATAATTGCCTAGACTAATGTCATAAAGCATTTTCCCTGTTTTCTTCTACTAGTTGTATGTTGTTAGGTCTTACTAAGTATTTAATTCATTTTCAGTTTATTTTAGTATATGGTGTCACGTAAGGATCCAATTTCATTTTTTGCATGTGGATATCCAATTTCTCTAACATTATTGAAAAGATCATCTATCTCTTCTTTGTTATTAATAGTCATGCCAAAAAATTTATCTACAAATGCATAGGTTTATTTCTAGACTCTCTGTTACATCAGTCTATTTGGTTTTATGTCAATATCATGCTGTTTTGTTTATTATAGCTTTGTCTTATATTTTGACCTCAGGTAGTGTGACACCTCTAGCTTTCTTCTTTTAGCTCTAGGTTGTGTATAGGGTCTTTTATGGTTGTAAATTTTAAGATTGTTTTTCCATTTCTGTGAAAAGTGTCATAGAAACTTGATAGATATTCCATTAAATCTGTATACACTTTGAATAGTATGAATATTTTGATAATATTAATACTTCAAATCCATGAACACAGTATATTTTTCCACTTATTTGTGTCTTCAATTTCTTTTATCAATATTATACAGTTTTCAAATATATAGGTCTTTCACTTCATTGGTTATATTTCTTCCTAAGTATTTTAATATTTTTGATGCTATTGTAAATGTAATCACTTTCTTAATTTTTGTCAGTTTATTGTTATTATATAGAAATGCTACTGAATTTTGTATGATTTTGTATCCTGCAACTTTACTGAATTAATCAATTCTAAATAGTTTTTTGGTGGAGTCATTGGTGTTTTCTATATATTAGATCATGCCATCAGCTAAAGGAAGACAACTTCCTTTTTTATTCTTGATGATTTTTTTTTCTTTTTTTGCCTAATCACTCTGACTGTAACTTCCACTACAATGTTGAATTAGAGTGGAAAATGTGGGCATCCTTGTCTTGTCTCACACTTAAATGAAAAGCTTTCAGGTTTTCACTGTAGAATATGTTAGCTGTGGATTTGTCATATGTAGACTTTATGGCGTTGATATACGTAATTTGTTTTGAGTTACACCATGAAAGGGTGTTGAATTTTGTCAAATGTTTTATTTGCATCTGTTAGAATAAACACATAGTTTTAGTCTTTAGTTTTATTAATGTGTTGTATCACATTTATAGGCTTATGTATTACTTAAAATAATTAGATGAATTAAGAGTTTAATTGAGCAAAGGGTGATTTGTAAATCAGGCAGCCACCAGAACTAGAGCAGTTCCAGAGCAACTCTGGGGCTGCCACATGGTTGAATGACATTTACGAACACAAAGGGAAAGTGATGTACCAAAAATGGAAATGAGGCACAGTGGCCGTGACTGGCTGAAACTCAGCTGCTGTGATTAGCTGAGATTCTACTCCTTGTTACAAGAATAGTTTGAAGTCTCTTTACACACCCAGTTAGGTTATAGCTAAATATGCATGAAGATATTTAACTATATCTTCATCTCTGGCCAGATGTATATGTAAGGAGGCAGCCTTAGGCTAAACTTAATTTAATAGTTGTTGAGTCACCTTTGCATTCCCGGGATAAATCCTATTATATCATTGTGAATTTTTATGTGCTATTGAATTAATTTTTCTAGTATTTTGTTGAGAATTTTTTCATGGATGTTTATTAGAGACATTGGCCTATAATTTTCTTTTCTTGCAGTGTCCTTGCCTCATTTTGGTATCAGGGTAATGCTGGCCTTGTAAAATGAATTTGGAAGTATTGTATTTTCTTGAATCATTAGAAGAGTTTGATAGGTACTTGTATTTTTTAAATATTTGGTAGCATTTAGAATTTGGTAGAATTTTAAATATTTGGTAGAATTTGGGCATGATATCATCTGGACCTGAACTTTGCTTTGATAACAGACTTTTTAATTACTCATTCAAATTCCTAACTCATTATTGATTTGTTCAGATTTTATATGTCTTCACTGTCTTCATGATTCAGTTTTTTGTTTGTTTGTTTGTTTGTTTTTTAAAGACAGGGTTTCTTGTCTTTGGCCTGATCTCGGCTCACTGCAACCTCTGCCCCCCAGGTTCAAGCAATTCTCCCACCTCAGCCTCCTGAGTAGCTGGAATTACAGGCGTGTACTGCCACACCTAGCTAAGTTTTTGTATTTTTAGTAGAGTTGGGTTTCACCATGTTGGTCAGGCTGGTCTCAGACTCCTGACCTCAAGTGATCTGCCCACCTTGGCCTCCCAAAGTGCTGGGAACACAGGCATGAGCCACCACACCTCAGCCTCATGATTCAGTCTTGACAGGTTATATGTTTCTAGGAATGTATCATTTTCCTCTAGGTTATCCAGTTTGCGGCTATAATTGTTCATTTTAGCCTCTTATATTTTGTGTTTTCGTGGTAGCAATCTTTGTCCATTTTGACTGGGTCATTTGTTCTATTTCTGTTGTTGAGTTGTAGGAGATTATTATATATTCTGGGTGTTAAATGCTTATCAAATAAACAATTTGCAAATATTTTCTCACATGTAGTCTGTAGGTAGGTAGTCTTCATTTTTATGATAGTGTATTTTGATGCACGAATGTTTTTATTTTTGATAAAGTCTTATTTGCCTATTTTTGAATTTGTTGGTTTGTCTGTGCTTTTTGGTGTCATATTCACATATATAGTTTCAGCTCTAAAGTTTAGGTCTTGGATCCATTTTTAGTTACATGGCAGTCAGTGTGCTTGACATCAGTAATTAGAAGCATCAATTCACAAGCAGAACATGGGACCCTGAGATTTGGAGGAAAACATCTGTATTTCTCACCCTGGCTTCATCAAGCCATGGCAAATATGTGATTGCCATCACCACAGCTGCCTTTCAAGGGGATAAAGGATGAAGGATGGATAGCAATCATGTTAATGGCAGAAATGGACTGAAATTAACAGCAATGCATAAGCAATGCTTTCCCCGGGAAGCTGCAAGTGTTCAAATAAATTCTAGAATTCCAAAATAATCACTTTAAAAAAGTTCTGCCAATATGATTACTGGTCAGGTGGAAATACAGATTCCTGATACTTGCTACTATACCATCTTCACTCACTTACTGTATATGTATTTGTAATGCGTTTTTACCAAATATTCTGGATTTATTTTAATTGAAAATTTCTATGGATATATCTGAGACCAGCCTACTTTGTATCATTGTATTAATTATGTGGGTTGTCTGTACAACTCTCCCTGGAAAATAGCATTTCCTTTCAGTTATTTAAGTTCAGTTTTAAGATTTTAAAAATTACTATAATTTCTTTGTCTAGTTTTTTTTCTTCCGGAGTATTCCACTATTACATATGCCACATCTCCAATGGCTATTGTTTTCTTGATTTTGCTTTTTTGTAATTCTATTTCCCTTCATTTGTTCATTTCATATGCAATCTCTATTTCCCTATCCCTACCATGTTTTCTGTTGTACTTATTTTCCATTGAAATTCTTATATTTCATCTCTGGTTCTAAGAGGGGTTTTTTCCCTTTTATTTCTTATTTAAGTTTTCTCCGTTTCTGATTCACCTTCTTTTGCTGTCAGTTCTCACATTAGGATGTCAGATGGTCTCTTCACTCAAGTTCTTATATTTACTTTCGTGTTCTCCATTCAGAGCTACAATTGATGATTTACGCTTATTAACATTTATTTAAATTTTTTCTCTGCCTTATAGCAACATTTTTCATAACTGTAAAGCAAAGGGAAAATATAGATGTAGATCTGTAAGTATGCGGAAGATTTTGGTGTTTTATCACATATATTTTACCTTCTCGGGATTTCATCCTTTGACATTATAATTACTTAACATATGTTTCTTCTGTTTAGACAGGTCTCCTCTGCCTCTCAGAAACTTGCCAAGCATAGGAGGACTTCAGCCTCTAGTCCAGAGTTCTTCTGATCACCACCATCAAAATATATGTCTGTTTTTCAAGATGCCCTTACCTTAAGGTTCAAGATACTTTACTTTAAGGAGTATTTCTTTTACTGTTTTGGGCACATTTTAACTTTCCACATTTTTTTCTTTGCTGTTTCCTCTCCTCTTCTACACCTGCACTCAGTGTCAATAATCTTAATTATATCAATTCATCCTTCTAGCATCCTAGGTCTCTCTCTCTCTCTCTCTCTTTTTCCCCTTTCTTATTTGGCCACAAGATTCACTGACTCCTCTATTCTCCAGAGTAATTACTCTGTAATCCAAATTAGTTTCCCTACTTTCCTAGGCATTCAAGAAACTTCAAATTTATGTCAATAACAGAACCCTCTTACAAGGTGATTGGTGACCATCTAATGTTACTTCAGCACAGTCTGTTGAATTCCCAATACCCCTAGTTCTAAGCAATCAATGAGGTGTTGAACTAGACAGACATTACTCTCCACAAGAGGAAAGTTTTTTTATAGATATCAAGAATTTCGTGTTTTCCTACATTTTTATATTTTAACACAATATAGTAAAACAAATATAAAATTAGAATAAAAAATAGACTTGATAATAGTTTTTTACATTTACAATTTATCAACTAACTTAGGGAAACAGATGTACCCCAAAATTTAAGCACTGGAATTTTTTTAAGCACGTGACTTTTAACACAAAATTATTTGAATTAGTAACAAATTGAAAACAAAATGGAAGACTAATGATGTAGGAAAGAACTTATGATGTATTGTTGTGGGAAAACAATAGATTACAAAACAATGTATATAACGGCCTCAGAATTTTATTAAATATATGCATCTTGAGTAATATATACAAGTAAAAATGGCCCAAGATTACAGATGAGTTTTATTTTCTTCCCTATATTTTTTAAGTTTTATAATACATATATATATCCCTCTTTAAAAATCTGAAAAATATTAAATATAAAAACTACAATTATTTAAAGAACAATTTTTAAAATACTGTCATTATAGGCACTATGAAAAAAGACTGATATCTTGAATAGAACGAGAAAACATAGGCTATTTAGAGTCACATTTTCATTTATTATTTCATTTAAAAACAGGAGGCACTGGGGAAAAACACTAATTTTCATATTCTCAGTTTACTCCATGGATAATGTACATACACATTTCCATAATGTAGAAATGGTAATAGCAATATGGAAATGGTTATATAAAACATGCCTGTCTTTTATACTTTAGGTAGATATATTATTTCCTTTCCTGTTCTTCATACATTTATACTTCCTTTCATTTATGTAGTATCCTGGCATAAAGTACATTGGGTGTTATTGCTGAAAGGCACATTCACCCTTAGGTGTTGTAAAGAGAGGCAAAGTAGGCACCAGATTGCAGATGCAGAGCAAAGCTACATAAAAGAGCAAAACGTGTGATTATGGTGTGCTGTTTAAAAGACTGGAGAGGAAATTCCATCTGGAGAATGGCAACCTGAAGATGCTATAGAAAGGGCAATCCCATGAGCTCAGCCCACTGTAAAATGTGAGACTTGAAAAGAGAGGACTACATGAGCTTAACCAATTTAACTACAGAATCAAATAAAATGAGGGTAGCGTGTTGTATTTTCAAAAGGGCTTGATGAATACTGTTTTTCTCTTTATTTATGTGAGAAAAAAAATTCAAACTCTAAAGAGCAGTTTCAGCAACTCTTCAGGAGGCTATTGTAGTAAGAAGCAGTGCTAAAGATGCTTGCTAGAAAAACAAATTATAATCAATGCAAAAAGCTTAATAGAGTGGGAAATAAATAGAGCAAAAAGCCTTTCCTCAAAAGTATCTTTAGATAATTTTAAAAGGAATCAGGATTTCAGTAGAAATTTTTTTCCAGTACAGACACTGAGCAGGCTTTTAGTGACAGTTGCAATATTCAACGATGATCCTAAACATGCTGTGAAAATAAATTTCTCATCCCAGAAAAAGTGCGATTCTCCCTGTGCTGGAGCTTTGATGATGATATTACACTACAGTCTAACATCTATACATAGAATTCAGTAGCTTGAATATGAATACTATTGCACTTATTAAAAAATAGTGACAGTTATTACAAAGGAATATGTTTTAAACAATACTTTGAATGTTGCCTATAGGGTATTCACAACAATTTCCTGCTGGTTTCTGGTTTCAGGACAATTTCCTGGAGGTTTCAATTTTTTTTAGCAGTTTCCAGATTCCATTTCTTTGGGCAAAGGGAGAAATGGGGGAGAAAAATGATACTTATTACAAGAGCAATCTTGAATGCTCTGCTACAATTGAAAAGCCTAGTATGAAACAAGACTCTATGATTGTGTCAAAGTAAGGTAAGATTTATGTGTTGTTGAAGCTCTTGGTTAAGTACTAGATGCAGTATTATGATGTATTTCAGTCTCTTGTAAATTGCATGATCTACCACACGAGCTTCTGTCAGCACAACTTTTATTTATTGACCACAATGTAAGAACTGTCACATGAGGCAGAAAGTCATCCACAACAAATAATGATTACATTTTTCTAAAATGATACAAATATTAACTCTTGGTTGAACCATGATGCTAGGTTTCTTCTCATTTCAGTTTTCCTTCTCTTTTTAAACAGACAACTAAGTCAATTTTATTCTTTCTTCCTTCTGCTGCAACAGCTAGGATAATTGCTTATTTCACTCATTCCACATAAGGTTTCACAAAAGGTTTCTATCTAGTTCCAGTAAAGAATATGTTAGATTTCTTTATATCCGTCATATATTGCACTATTTAACAAGCCAGAGAAGCCAGTGTACTAGCCTCTTACCTTCATAACACTAAGGAAAGCCTGCATTTCATAAGCAAAGAGATACAGGGCTAGTGAATAAGAAAGCAGAGCTCTCTAGCCACTTTTTACAAGTCATACCCAGTGTTACCTTGACATGTTTGTTACTATCCTCAAATTTCATTTTTCTAATTTTTGAAGGGAGATGGTTTAGTACACTATTTCTAAGGTCCCTGATAGTTTTAAGATCTTTTATTTTAATTTTATTGTTTTATTTATCAATAGAGTAGATTAAGGAATATTAGTTTTTTTTTTATTATCATTACAAGCATATTTTCATTGTCATAAGACAGCTTATCTTTCTGAGAAAAATGAAAATTACAATATCCCTGTTAATTATTATTCATTAGGGATAATAAGCAGCAAAAAGAAAAAATAAATAATTTTAGATCTTTAAATTTGGCTTTAGAGTACATTTACCTTTTGGCCTGTTCATACTACAAATAAGAAGGAAGATAAAAAATTCAAAATCTCTTTCACCTGGTTAAAATTATCTTTAAATTTTTATTTGGGTTATATTATAATGTAACATATCTTTTGTTATTTGAAATTTTAAAAATCAAAGACTGGATAAAACTCTCCTCTTTATTCTATTTAAAGACCTGTTTGTTTTTTTCTTTTTGGTGGATTTTTTTTGGACACTATGAGAAATAAAACAGCTGCATGAATGCTACTGCTCATTTGCGGAGGAGTTATCAGAATATCAGAATACAGTTAAGAGGCATAATCAGGCCTAGTACACAGCATCCTGTACACTATGCTTGTTGCCCTACCTCTGGAGCTGGGTGATTTGTATTGACTATCAGTCCCTTGTTCTTAGGAAGCAAAAATTCTTAAAAAACCCTGAAGATTACCTCTCCTTTAAAATATGTCTGACTTCAAATCTGCTTCATTATTTCCAAAAGGGCTGATGAACTGCCCTATAATACAGTATTTAAAACAAGACACATATTCAAGGGCTTGATGTTTAATATGCTTCAAAATGTTGCAGCTGACAGGAGTCTTTGCAGGGAAATGGTACTCTCTTTGAATGACTAAGATTCTAATTCTTCGTGCCACTCACCAGACTGATGATGCTTCCTCTTTTGTAGCCTATAAAAGACATTGGTCTCATGTTTGGAAAAATAAATAAACCAATCCATTCATCAACTTGTGTCAGGGGATAAAGCAAATAGAAACCCAAGCAAACGTTGAGTTTTCAGAAGTCTGAGACTGGCGCATCCCAGTCCTGAACTGGTCCCAGTAGGACCCAACCTACTTTACCATATTTCCTTAGAACAGAGATCAAAATATATATATATATATATATGGTGTTATTTACTCTTTCCAATTCCCTCCTCATATTCTTTCTTAAATCCATTCCAATAAAGCTTTAGTTCCAAATATCCATCCCAAACTGCTCTTTTCAAGCTTCCTATTTTAAAAACTAATGGCTAGTTTTCTGTCCTCATCTTACTTAGACTGAACCATGAGTAACTGCTGATTTTGACCATCTTAGACCTACAATGACAGAAATTCCACATGGTCCAATCTTATTTAACCTAAAAAACGCATTTGGTTTAGTGGCACCTCCCACTTTCTCGAGATATTTTCTTTACTTGGTTTCCAAAGCACCACATTCTCCTGGTTTTTCTCCTACCTAATTGCATTCCTTCTTAGTCTTTTTTTCCAGCGTACTTTAATCTCTCCAACCTCTAATCATTGCATGCCAAGACTCAAACCATGAATGTATTCTCATCTTTATTTGCACATTCTGCATTGGTGTTCTCATCTGGTCTTCTGCCTTTAAATATCACCTCTATCCTGATAATTCCTAGTTCAGCTCTCGCCTCAAAGTTGAAATTTGTACAGACAATTGAGGAATCTATTTGTATTGTTTTATATATATATATATATATATATATATCGAATTAACATGTTCAAAACTATACTTCTAACCTTATGCCCCAACACAAGCTGCTAAACCTGCCCTTCCTTCCACCAAAGCTTCCTACGTTAGGTAATAACAATTCAATTTGTCTAATTTTCAAGTCAAAATTCTTAATCATCCTCCATTCCCATCATTAAACTTTTTCACTTGCACTTTATATGCAGTTAATCAACAAATACCATTAATTTTGCCTTCCAAATATGTCCAATGTGATTATGTTCTATCACCTTTCCTGCTTCTACCTTGTTCCTAGTTACTATCTCTGTACTGAATTATAACCAGCCTCTAAATTGATCTCTCTTTTCCCACAATTTTTCCTTTTACTTTTTCTCTGCACAGCAGCCAGAACAATCCTGTTTCAGCATAAATCAAAACATGTCTGTTCAGAGTCCTGTGGGGCTTTTTCCCCCCTTACTTCTTTAAAAGCCCTGAATTGTCAAAGACCTACCTGATAAAACCCCTTTACACTTTCAGATCTCACTTCCTAATCCCCTCAGCTCCAGCCACACATCAGAAATGTATAATTATCTACAGTCACACCCTCTAACTAAACAACTGGTTCTCAGATTATACGGCAGAATCATCTAAAGAACATTTAAAATATGTTGGTGTTAATCGAACATGCAATGTCCAACCTAACTTCAGGGCCTTTGAACTTAGGGTACTCTCTATCCCAGATAGTCACATATCTTGCTCCCTTATCTCCTTCAGGCTTTCTCTAGAATCACCTTCTCCGTGAGGCCATTTTTAACTATCTTTTTTTTTCCTCATTGGCCATTCTAAATATGAGTACATTCCATATTGCTATTGCATGCTTTATATTGCTCACAGCACAACCTTCCAAGTATTCTACTTTTATTTCTGCCTATATCCTACAGTAGTAGATGGCGTTAGAGCATTGCCCATACTTCCTCAACACTCCTTGTTCTTGCCCATGCCTGCAGCATCCTATTAAAACACCTGCAATTCCTTGTCTGAAGGTTTCTTTTCAACCTCACGTGACCAGCAGTACTGGGAGTTGGTAGAGCTGGAGAATGAATACCCTGGCACTTTTGAGTGGGATAACACTTAACTGTATTCTATACTATCTCCCGATTTTCCCCCATGGAATCAGGTCTCAGCTTCCTGCATGATAACCTGCACCCATGACTGACTGACTTTCTCTGCCTCATTCCTCATTCTCCTGCAGTTGCTTTCTGAGATTATTTCCCAAATAAACTACTTTATGCAAATCCTTGTCTCAGGGTGAGCTTCTGGGAAAATCTTATCCAGGACACATTCCAATAATTCCTGGTCCTTTAAAGTAAAAATGTTTTGTCTGTTTTATTTTTACTGGTCTATCTCCAATAACTAGGACAGAACCTGGCATGTAGTAGAGACTTCATACATATTTGTTGGATCAGCAAACCTCTATTATTAAACATTTCTTAACCCTAATCTGAGCACAGGGAAGGCAATCACCTAATTTACAATTAACATCCTCATATTAAAATATATTTCTTTCTTGTTTCAACTTCCAGTGCTGCTGCTTCTGAAAAAGAAGTGAAGATTTTGTGAAATCAGTAAGTTAAGTTTAGGGCAAAAAGAGAAATTTATTTTTAAAACAGGAATTACTTGCTACAGTGATTTCTAAATTTGGATACCTTGAATCCTGTGGCTGTAGTTTATGTTTCTGATTTGTGGATCCTAGTTTTCCTGAATCTAGACTCAACTGACTTGGAGTAATCCCATAAATATATGTTTAATGTTCTGTTGATGGTTCTGATATACAGCCCAGTTTTGGAACCACTTGCTCAGCTAGAGAATGACACTTTATCAAGTATTTATACAATATGATACTTCAGAGGAGAAATATATACTCCTCAAATATCCACAGTTGTATTTAAATAAGAATCACAAACCTCCATTTAAAAAAAATGCTAACATTTAAAATGTCTATGAAAGTAATTTTTCAATATATGAAATATGTATTACCTTCCTATCAAGTTGCAGTCACTTTTACTTCCTTTAGCTTAAGAAGGAGAAACTACTAAATATACGCACAAAGAAACACTGTTCATGTGCATATGTGATTTATGATATGAATCATCCATACAAATACAGAAAAGGGAACACCATTAAAATTATTTTGAGTAGTCTACATGTTATATTTTTAAATTACAGATTACGAAAACTACAGATTCTATTATGTACCTGCCAAATACAATTAAAAGAAATAAAAATCGTACACATTTTACACATTATATATTAACCACTTTTTTTGCATTTGTAAGCACTAGTGTAATTGTCATATTAAGGGTTAATTCACTTGCCTCTTACTGTACTGGAACAACAACAAAAAAAAGGTAAGCAAGATAACTTTGTCTTCTCTCAAATTCTTCAGTGTAATTATCCCAACTCCCAAACAAAGGAAAGTGGATTAGAGAACCATCTGTCACTGGTAGCAAATTAATGCTCATATAGAAGCGACAAAGACTTTACTCCTTTTGGGTCACCTCTTTGACAAATTAAAAAAAAAAAATCTATGTGAAAGTACAGACTAGGCTGCCCAGTAGTGACCCTTCAAGAAGGCTATGTTTTGAATACTAATTATAAAAAAAATCATCAATACACTGATCTAGGGATTTTCTGTAATGAGACATTTAGGTCATTCTCTTGTATCGGAGGGCAGTTGTTTCCCAGGAGAAGAATTGTTTGAGGTTTTCCTAAGAGTATATTTCTTAGTCAATAGAGTGTCAGTCTGTATATATATATAAAAGATATAAGACACTTCTGATACACACAGACACACACACACACGCCTTCAGAAAAGGCTTAAGGTATCTTAATTCACTTTTTCATGTAGTGAAACTTTGCTAGGAGGGCAGATAAGAACATGTGATGAAAATGGTCCACCTTACGGTTCTATGGTTAAAAATAAAATGCTTCTGGAAATGTAACTTCCTTTCTCACCTCTATGATCAGGCATAATACAAAGAATACAAGACAGAGAAACAGGTATCCTGGGTTAGGCTCCCTACTTTTGGTATGAATTACATGACTTTAGTTACTTATCTATCTTATATGGCATCCATTCATTCTTGAAATAAGTGACAGATATTTGCTAGGAACTGTGTTAGAGAATATAAAAAAAAAATGGGAAAAGACATGGTCTCTAGATTTGGGGAGTTTTTAATCAGAAAATTACCCAAATACAAAATTACAAAAGCATAATTATGTGATCACAAAAAAAATGTATTTTTAAGGATTTCTTCAGTAGGGAGAGACAGAAGTCCAACACAAAGTGGCTTAAACAATGAAGAGCATTACTTGTTCCTAATAATTTGTAAGTCTAATGACATATCATTGGCTGGATTTAGATGAATACATGTCATAAAGACAGTTTAACTCTCATCACTTCTCAGTTTTCTCTTCTGCTCTGATAGATCCACACTTAGGTAAGATTGCTGCCCTCAGTTTCAAGTCTGTAAACTATCTCAGAAAAATATATAGAGAAATTTTCTCTTCTCTATAGCTTAAAAAATAATCTCCATAATTAAGTTTCATTTGGTTTGTTTGGTTAGTGCATTACAGCATAAACCAAACACTGATGTAAGAGAGAGATAATGTTCTGATTGGCCAGTCTTGTTTTCCTTTCTGTTATGGAAAGTGGAGAAGGGTAGTTACTCGTGAAGAATTGCAGTGCTGTTTCTAGAGAAGGAGAGAAAATGACGCTTAGGCAGGAAAAAAATACATAAAAGAGATGTCTACCTACATATGAGTTTGAACAAACTGTAGTGGAAGCATAATGGAAGAAGCACCAAGATTTATTTGGGCACAATAGATGAGTAACAGTTGAAAAGAGGTAAACTGTGGATATAAAGATGCAATTCTCGTCATGCTCATGGTGCTAAAATCAGTTTAAAGCTGGGTGTAGGCGTCAGGCACAGTGGCTCAGGCCTGTAATCCCAGCACTTTGGGAAGCTGAACCAAGTGGATCATTTGAGGTTAGGAGTTCGAGACAAACCTGGTCAACATGGTAAAACCCCATCTCTACTAAAATACAAAAATTAGCCGGGTGTGGTGAGGCATGCCTGTAATCCCTGCTCCTCTGGAGGCTATGGTGGGAGGATCACTAGAGCCCAGGAGGTTGGAGTGAGCTGAGATTGTGCCACTGCACTCTATCCTGGGTGATAGAGCAAGACCTAATCCCCGCACACACACACCCCCACCCCCCAAAAAAATAGCTGGGGATAGCATTTCCCTAATTGTTTTCCACAAACCCTCAAAACATACAAAATTCATATTTCCTGCCAACTCTTGCCGTGAAATGCAATCCTTCAATCATGTAATCTGTTCTCCCATCACCTGGTGATTGTGTAGGTCAGGTCTTTACCATTTATTTCTTAAACCAGTGGCGTCACACTTAAAATATTTGCCATATTTTCTGGCAGCCTGGTATCTTTGAGGCACTCTTGATATTTGGGAAATGTCCTGTTTTTTATTGGCATCTTCTTACAGTAAAAATCACAACTTACTGGACTTCGTTCATAC
This sequence comes from Macaca mulatta, assembly GCF_049350105.2. Lineage (NCBI taxonomy): Eukaryota > Metazoa > Chordata > Mammalia > Primates > Cercopithecidae > Macaca > Macaca mulatta. The sequence continues at coordinate 91,949,886 of NC_133419.1, forward strand.
TACAACTGGGCATGTGATAAAGGTTGGCCAATCATACACAGCCCCCAAAAAGGAAATGATTCATGCAAACACTCAAGTGCTATGAGGACCATGATTTCTGTGAGATGAGAGTGTACATACTTGAATATTTGGAGGATCACTGGTGGAGATTCACGAAAGCAGGAATTAGACTAGAAGTTAACAAAACATACATCTTTAAAATCCTCACATACTGGAAATTAAATAATATGCCTAAAATGGCCTGTGATTCAAAGAGAAACTCATGAGGGAAAATTGAACCTATTTTGTATTGTATAGGAATAAAATTAAGACATATCAGTGTTTACTTCTTGCTGATGAAATAGTTCTTAGGAGGAAATTTACAGCACTAATAACTTCTATTTGAAGAAAAGTATTGAAACAATTATCTAAACTTCTACTTTACAAGACAGTAAAGATAATAGCAAATTAAATGAGAAGGATACAAGAGTTAAAAATAATTAGTAGAAATCAATGAAATAGAATTTAGAAAACACAATAGAGAACATCAATACAATGAAAAGTTTTTCTTTGAAACACTGATATATTTCCTGCCATGCAGGTAAAAGTAAACATTTTCCAAAACTCGTAATAAGGTGTGGGGGAATCATAAAGTCATTAAGGCAACAGAAAGATATTAAAAAGTTATGTTAAGCGAGGCGCCGTGGCTCACGCCTGTAATCCCAGCACTTCGGGAGGCCGAGGTAGGTGGATCATGAAGTCAGGAGATCGAAACTGTCCTGGCTAACATAGTGAAACCCCGTGTCTACTAAAAATACAAAAAAATAGCTGGGCGTGGTGGCAGGCGCCTGTAGTCCCAGCTACTTAGGAGGCTAAGGCAGGAGAATCGCTTGAACCCCAGGAGGCAGAGGTTGCAGTGAGCCAAGATCATGCCACTGCACTCCAGCCTGTACAGGGCGAGACTCTGTCTCAAACAAAAACAAAAACAAAAACAAAACAGGATTTATGTCAATTACATATACATATATTTGACAACTTTGATGAAATGAAGACAGTTCTTGAATGGAACAACTACCAAAAGTCACTCCAATAGAACAATAGAAATAGATAACCAGAAGGGTCTTACATCAAGTGATATAAATGCATTCATACAAGCATTTTATCAAAGTAATCTACAGGTTCATGTATCTTCACTGTTTTTCCAAACATGTAAGAAAAAATAGCAATGCTATCCAAAATCTTCTAAAATTCAAAAGAAGACAATGCCCTACCTAATTCATTGAAGTCATCATTACCCTTTTACCAATAACAGGCTAACATATAAGAAGGAAAAAAACAGCTAAAAGCCAATATGCCTAATAAATATACCTGTTAGAGTTTTCAACTATTACTAGAAAATCTAATTTAGCAATATATAAAATATTTAAATTAACATGATCAAATAAATTTTATTCTGGCAATACAACAATGGTTCGGCATTTAAAGTCAATTACATTTGAAGAAATGTTACTCATAGAGAGAATAAAGAATAAAAACAATATAATCTTCTAAATACAGTAAAATTATTTGGCAAAATTCAACATCCATTCTTAATCTCTAAAATAGATTAAATACAAATGGGATCTAATTAAACTAAAAAGCTTCTGCACAGCAAAAGAAACTACCATCAGAGTGAACAGGCAACCTACAGAATGGGAGAAAATTTTTGCCATCTACTCATCTGACAAAGGGCTAATATCCAGAACCTACAAAGAACTCCAACAAATTTACAAGAAAAAAACAAACAACCCCATCAAAAAGTGGGCAAAGGATATGAACAGACATTTCTCAAAAGAAGACATGCATACAGCCAACAGACACATGAAAAAATGCTCATCATCACTGGCCATCAGAGAAATGCAAATCAAAACCACAATGAGATACCATCTCACACCAGTTAGAATGGCGATCATTAAAAAGTCAGGAAACAACAGGTGCTGGAGAGGATGTGGAGAAATAGGAACACTTTTACACTGTTGGTGGGATTGTAAACTAGTTCAACCATTATGGAAAACAGTATGGCGATTCCTCAAGGATCTAGAACTAGAAGTACCATATGACCCAGCCATCCCATTACTGGGTATATACCCAAAGGATTATAAATCATGCTGCTATAAAGACACATGCACACGTATGTTTATTGAGGCACTATGCACAATAGCAAAGACTTGGAATCAACCCAAATGTCCATCAGTGACAGACTGGATTAAGAAAATGTGGCACATATACTCCATGGAATACTATGCAGCCATAAAAAAGGATGAGTTTGTGTCCTTTGTAGGGACATGGATGCAGCTGGAAACCATCATTCTTAGCAAACTATCACAAGAACAGAAAACAAAACACCGCATGTTCTCACTCATAGGTGGGAACTGAACAATGAGATCACTTGGACTCGGGAAGGGGGACATCACACATCGGGGCCTATCATGGGGGGGGGCAGGGATTGCATTGGGAGTTATACCTGATGTAAATGACGAGTTGATGGGTGCTGAGGAGTTGATGGGTGCAGCACAGCAACATGGCACAAGTATACATATGTAACAAACCTGCACGTTATGCACATGTACCCTAGAACTTAAAGTACAATAATAATAAAAAATTTTAAAAAAAGATTATACATAAATAAATAATAAATAAAATAGATTATAGATAAATAAATCTCTAAATAGATTAGGAAAGAAAGGAACTTCTTCAACCTAATAAAAGGTGTACAAAAAAGACCTAGAGATAGTATTGTACTTACTGGTGAAAGGTTAAATGTTTTTCCCCTAATGACTAGAGACAAGGAAAATATATCTAGCCTTATTATTCATATTAAACATCATGATAAGTATTGTAGCTAATATAATAAAGCAAGAAAAAGTATCAAGATTGAAAAGGAAGAACTAAAACCAAAGACTACTAAATAAAAACACTGTTGAAATCAATAAGTGAATTAAGGAAGGTGATAAAAGATCTATATAAAAATTCAATAATATCTCAATATATTAAGAGACAATTTAAAATTATAATAAAAGGTGTTACTGATACTAGTACCAAAAATGCAATACGTATAGAACTATTACAAAAATCCATATTGAGAAAGCAACAAAATATTGACAAATAATTTTTTAAAATAAAGATATATACCATGTTCATAAATCTGAAAATTCAGACTTGTTAAGATGCGACTGCCTCTAACTCCCTGAACTGATTTATAGACACAATGTAATCCCAATCAATATCATACCAGGATTCTTTTCTTTTTTTAAAGAAATTGACAAGTTGGTTCTAAATTTAGGAAATGTAATAGAAAGTAGAAGCGCAAAATTGGAAGAATCACACTACTTAATTTCAAGACTTTTATAAAGCTGCATTATGTTATGGGTGAATGCAGACATATAAACCAACAGAAGAGGAGTCCAGACACAGACCCAAACATACATGGTCCATTAATTTTCAACAAGATTCAAAGGTAATTTAATGATAAACAGATAGTCTTTTTGAAAAATGGTGCTAGAGAATGGGACTTATACATGCTAAAAAATGAACTTGGTTCTTGTGGTAGGCAGAATTTTGACCCTTTGTCTTTACCCTCTGGTGTTATGCCTATAAATACCTTCCATTACATGGCAAAAGGAAATTAATTTTGGGAATTAAGCTCACTGTTCAATTGACTTTAAAATATGAAAATTACTGTAGATTATCCAGGTGGGATCAATGTAATTACACGAACCCTTAAAAGTGGAAGAGTATATTCCAACAGAAAGATGCTATGATAGGAGAGAAGGTAGAAACAATGGAAGTGTCAAACAAAAAAAGAAGGAAGGAAGGAAGGAAGGAAGGAAGGAAGGAAGGAAGGAAGGAAGGAAGGAAGGAAGGACGGACGGACGGGCGGAAGGGCGGAAGGGCAGAAGAGAAAGAAAGAAAGAAATCTAACAAAGCATAAGATGAGAGAGGAAAGAAAGCAAATATATATGGCTAGTACCACCAGATCCCAATGTCAGGTTACTGTTATCTCTTAAACAAATATATTTGAATCTTGACTACTAAAATTTAGTAAAACACCATTCAGTTCTACTATGTGTATAATGCATTATGTAATTATAATAATTGTGTATTTTAGATGAAAATTAACATCTGCATCATACAATGAAAAATATATGCATTTAAAATAGTTATCTAAATATTCTAAGAAAATTATAGATAATATGAATTAAATTTTTTAAAAATTTATTTTGCATTTTGGGTAATAAATGTATTTTTTAGTCACCTTCTTTCAGCAGTTATTACCAGTGTTATCAGACCACCTATTTGTTGTCATATCTTGTTCTCTATGCATTCACATACATAATATTTAACATAAATGGATCTCTATTGAATATATTATTTTCCAACTTTTTAAACTTGAAACTATTCTGAAAATCTCTTATGTTCATATGATTAGATCTTTTTAATCTTAGTGTAAATTACTAATGTACAGGCATACCTCAGAGATATTGTGGGCTCAGTTTCAGACCACTTCAACAAAATACATATCACAATAGTGGGTCACACAATTTTTTTGGTTTCTCAGTGCCTACAAAATTATGTTTAGATCTTACTGGAGTGTATTTATTGTGCAATATCATTGTGTCTAAAAATTCATGTACCTTAATTTAAAACTACTTTATTATTAAAAATTGCTAATTATCATCTGAGCTTTCAGCTAGATGTAATCTTTTTACTGGTGGAAGGTCTTGCCTTGATGTTGATGGCTGCTGACTGATCAGAGTGGTGGTTGTTAAAGATTGGGGTGGCTGTTACAGTTTCTAAAGACAATGAATTTATTGCGTTGGTTGACTTTTTATTTCATGAAAGATTTATCTGTAGTATGCAATGCTGATTGGTGTCATTTTGCCCATAGTATAACTTCTTTCAAAATTGGAGTTAGTTCTCTTAAATCATGTTGCTGCTTTATCAATAAGTTTACCTAATATTCTAAATTTTCAGATTTCATTCCAACAATATTCATAGCACCTTACACAGAAGTAGGTTCCATCTCATAAAACCACTGCCTTTGCCTATTTGTAAGAATCAACTCCTCATTTGCATTATTATGAGATTAAAGTAATTCCATGACATTTTCAGACTCCACTTGTAGTTCTCTTACTACTTCTACCTTATCTTCAGTTACTTCCACCACTGAAATCTTGAACTGTTCACAGTCACCCAGGAAGGTTGGGTCAGCTTCTTCCAAACTACTGTTACTTCAATATTTTAACATTCTCACATGAATCATGAATGTTCCTAATGGCATCTAAAAGAGTAAATCCTTTCAAAATGGTTTTCAATTTACTTTGATTAGATCCACTAGGGGAATCACTGTGTGGCAGCTATAGCCTTATGAGATGTATTTCTGAAATAAGATTTGAAAACTATAATTACTGTTTGATCCATGGATTGCAGAATGGATGTTGTATTACAAGACATGAAAACAACACTAATTTTCTTATATATCTCCATCAGAGCTCTTGGGTAACCAGGTACATTGTCAATAAGCAATAATATTTTGAAAGAAAACTTTTTATAGAGTAGACCTCAACAGTGGGTTTAAAATATTCAGTAAACCATGCTATAAACAGATTTGATGTTTCCATCAACAGATTTGTTGTTTCCACGTTTCATTCTTCTATTTGCAGAGCACAGACAGAGTAAATTTTGCAAAGCTCTTCAGGGCCTTAAGATTGTTGGGATAATAAATGAACATTGGCTTTAACTTAACGTCACCAGCTTCATTACCCCTAACAAGAGAGTCAGTCTGTCCTTTCAAGCTCTGAAGCCAGACATAGAATTTATGAAAGTCCTAGATGGTATCTTTCCCCAGTATAATGCTGTTTCATCTACATTTAAAATTTGTTGTTTAGTGTAGCCATTTTCATCAATTATCTTAGCTAAATCTTCTGGATAACTTGCTACATCTTCTACATTAGCACTTGCTGCTTCACCTTATATTTTTATATTATGAAGATGGTTTCTTTCCTTAAACTTCATGAATCAATCTCTGTTAGCTTCAAACTTTCCTTCTAGGCTTCCTCACCTTTCTCAGTCTTCATAGAATTGAAGAGAATTAGGGCCTTTTTCTGAATGACATTGCTGTTAGACAACTTCCCCATCATTCTGTAGGGCATATTTCCAGCAAATTCCAACAACACAATATGTCAGGGGCTTTAATTGTCATCCTGGAAGCCAAAGCCATGCTGTTTTCTGCAAGGGCTGGATCTCATTGCAAATGGGAGGATGACATTTTCCTTGCAGGTTTTACCATAGCACTAGAGGTTGCTTGTTACATTTGACTATCTTTGTATTCTTTAACATTCACTTTACTTCTTACTAGTTAATCCTCATTACTCCAATGTCTTTTACACTTCACAATCTTTATATTAAATATTCTCCTTTCAAATTACTATGCAGTTTTTGTCTTGTCTCTGGGTTGGACCCTGACTGGTATTCTCCTATAAACTATTGCAGAGTATCGTAGTATGAATGTAACATAGCTTAATCATTCCTTCATTAACGGACATTCAGTTTGTCTCCAATTTTTAATTGATTAAAAAATGTCTATTTATGATTTTTGGGACCATGTGCAATTATTTCTAGAGGATAGATATCTAAAAGTAGATACACCATAGTAAATAATGTGCTATATAAATCAGCTATGGCTGCTGGAGACTAAACTCTAACCTTTATTTTTCTCTTGCCCAAATTCCTAACTAATGAGCCTGTGGAGTCACACCCCGCAAACCATAACATCTCATTAGATGGATTTTTATTAACTTTGTATAATGTGGTTTACTTTCTAAATGGACTGTGGTATAGCATCAATGACAGAGAACAGGTCCTGAAGGAAATGAAAATATTTTAACCCAAAATATATACCTTTGACATATTTAGAAATTGCTGCCACAGGACCAACAGATTGAAATGGCATGGCAAAGACCTGTTTTGTTGGGGATATTTGCATCTGCAAAGAATCACCATTAATGCAGCTAAGCCTTCTCTTTCTATACCTTTCCTGGATATAGGAGAGATTAACTGAGACTCAGACACCTTCAAGGTCTGAAAAGACACATTGACCATCTATACTCTCTGAGGGCTGCTATTTATGAGACTTCATAGACATAACAACAACCTTGGCCTTCATGACCCCTTTATTTTAACTCAAGCATTCCTTTCTACTGACTTTAAGTCTTCAAACAATAACTTTACTCTCTCAATCAACTGTCAACTAAAGAATCCCTAAAACCCAGCTATGATTTGTAAGCACCCCTACCAATTCCCCCACATTTGGAGAAATCCTGCTTTTTCCACCATAACCAATGTATACCTTCCACATATTGATTTACTGATTGTATTAGTCTGTTCTCACGCTGCTAATAAAGACATATGCAAGATTGAGTAATTTATAAAGGGAAGATGTTTAATTGGCTTCACATGGCTGGGGAGGCCTCATAATTGTGGCAGAAGGAAAAGAGGAGCAGAGTCACATCTTACATGGTGGCAGGAAAGAGAGTTTGTGCAGGGGAACTCCCATTTATAAAACCATCAGATCTCATGAGACTTATTCACTACCATGAGGACAGTATGGGGGAATCTGCCCCCAATTATTCAATTATCTCCACCTGACCTCACCCTAGACACATGGGGATTAAAGCAATTTAAAGGGAGATTTGGGTGGGGACACAACCAAATGATATCATTGATGTATGATTTTACTTAAATTCCTATATCCCTGAAATGTGTAATATCAAACTGTAACAAGCACGTCAGGTACACTTTCTCAGGACCTTTTGAGACTGTCACCCTGGGCCAGTCACTCATATTGGATCAGAATAAATCTCTTTAAATATGTTTTGGCAGAATTTGTTTTTTTCTATCATCACTGCCATAACAACATACCACAAACTGGGTAGCTTGAATAACAAAAACATATGGTCTCACAATTCTGGAGATTAGATGTCTGTGATCAAGGTATTGACAAATCTAGTGTCATCTGAGCTCTCCTTGGTTTGTAGACAGCTACCATCATACAAAGTCCTCACATAGTCTCTGTATGGTCTCTCTTTCTCTCTGTATGTTCTAATCTCCTTTCTTTTAACACCAATCATATTGCAGTAGGGCCTACCCTAAGTGCTGCGTTCCAATGTAATCACTTCTTTAAAGATCTTGTCTCCAAATATAGTCACATTTTTAGGAACCAGGGGTTAGGATTTTAACATGTGAAATTTGACCACATGCAATTCAGTTGATAACATGCTTTAAAAAAAATTGTGATATAATTAATTCCAAACTGCATGGTCAACAAGTAAGCCAATTTATGTACTCATTAAAAGAGTCAAGTTGGTAATTTTCTCACATTTTCACCAATACTGCTTATTTCCAGCCCTTCAATTTTCTGACTCTATTTTTCATGTGAACTGTTGTAATCCTCAGACAGGAACAGCTAAGGGAATTCAATATGTCTCATTCATTTTTTTTCTCACATTTTTACTATTATCTTTCCTGAGTCCAGTTGTAATCTAGGGTAAGATATTATGTCTATTTCAGGACCGTATGACTCTTCCTCGAAAAGTGTATCTACTAGCTATTGTTCAAAATTCATTTTAGGTTAAATACGTATCACCTATATTACTGAGCAATGTTTGCTTTCCTTTAAAGTACACTGAAATATATTTGCTTCTATTCATTTACTTCTAAGAAAGAGTTTCTCATATCAGTTATGATACATCCCAGCTCTACTCTTCATAGTTGTGTTTAAGCAGTCTCCTGTGTGTTCTGCCTGTGATTCAGGTTTTACATTCTTTCTTTTTTGTGAGCCACATATTGATCCAAGCTAAATAGATACTGCATTGTGAAGGCATATACACACTCAGATTTCTTGCATAAGATTATTACAAATCTTTCCTGGTTGCAACTTAGTAACTTTATTTTTTTATATTTTGAGGACCACAAAAAGTACATACCTCCATGTTATCTAAAAACTAAATCTTTGGTCTTCTCAAAGAAAAACATCTTCACAGACTCTGTATGACATTATTTTCAGATCTCTCAATACTTTATTTTACTTTGGGATCCATCATATTTATACAATCCTCAATGAATTTTTGAAGACCAGTTTCTTGCTGTCATAATCACTGACCTGGTTTCTTTCTTAATTTCTTCATTTATCAATTAGATTTTTACAATGACTTTACTTCAGAATTTCCAATAATGTACCCATACTCATTTTCCTCTATTTGATAAAGTTTTGCCAAATTTGTCTTTAAAAGAGGTGTGACCATTTTATGTGCCTGCATTTAAAATTATTAGGTTCCACCCAGACCCCAAGTCTTGAGGTCATCCCAACTGGTACCAAATATTTTCTCCAAGTTCACCTTGAAATATTACTCCTTCCCTTATCTCTAGTACCATGAGATGAGTTTATGGCTTCCATAATATGACTTTTGAAATGATACATTTATTTATTTTTAAAACCCCACTTACAGAAAGTAATTGTCTAAGAAATTTATATTCATTCTTCCAGACCCAAATCAAATATCACCTTACTTCATAAACTCAAGGAAAATTAAGTCCTGCCTCTTCTGTGTTTCCACAGTGTCCTCTTTCTCTATTTATAATATTTACTACCTATCTTTGCATGTGCATATATGTATATATACATGTATATATGTATATATGTATTATATAAGTATATATACACATATACATATAGTTGTATGCATACACATATACATCTATATACATATAGATGTGTATATACACATACATCTACATGCATATATACTATACATATGTATATACATGTGACATGCATGTGTATATACACATCTATAGGTATATATGTATACGTGTATACACATATACATATATGTATACATGTACACATATGTATGTATGTATACGTGTGCACATATATACGTGTATACACGTATATATGTATATACACACACATATACCTTTTTTTAATTTATCATATATTTTTCCAAGTCAAAGACCATGATGTATTTCCAGTACTGGTCACAGAGTAAGTACTCAGTGAGTGTTGAATGGATGAATAATATGGTCCAACTAATATTAAATATACCAAAATTCTCTCAAATATGTAAGCCTTAGAGACTACTTGCCTTTTAACTTATAAGTTTCCTACTATTCTGATTTAATAAGGCTGTCTCTTGATTTTCTATAGGTCTTTGTGAGCATATTCTCTTTACCAGTAATTAAATAAAAGCATAAAACACCTCTATCCTCATAGAACAACACTTACCATTCCTCAACTTGTAATGTAGTAGAAAAAAATTATAAAAGATTTCTGGGAAATAACTTCTTGAGTTCAACTCGATGTTTTTCCTAATAATGCAACTATCTATAGATAGCTACATCGTGGTTTTTAAGAGAAACACATAGCATATAAGATTTTAAAAACATCTAAGTCAATGGCAGAGCATCACAAATTAAAATTTGTTTTTAAGACACATATATATCTTGGGAAAAACATATTTGCAATTTTTGTGATTAGAAAAAATATAAAATTTTATAAAATAAATTTGTGAAAGTGTATCAACACATAAAGATGTAACATCTCATTGAGTTTACAAACAACAAAAAATGTAGATTTATCATTGGCAATTGAGCAAATCGTTTAGTCATGCCATGAATGCATGGTTTCAATTCTCATCCTGCTAAGAAATGACCATATAAATTCAGGAATTTATTATGTGTGACTTTCTTATTTCAGAGTACCTTTTTCTTTTTGCTGACACAGTCCTATTTTCAGCCACAAAATTGAAATTTTATAAAGCTGGAATTTGATTAGTTCTATGTGACAGATAACTAGGTGGGCAAATACAGTATACAAGACTAACCATTTGTAAAAGAACGAAGTTATGAAAATTAGATACACCTTTCTGAACAGTAGAAACCTAAGTGAATTGAAAGGAGCCATAGACATTTATGGTTCATTTTAAGGTAGTGGTTTCCAAACTTTTATGTTCCATGAACTACTTACAGACTTTTCTTTAGGATCAGTTGAAAGATAAAAGAAGAGTCTTACAAACTGAGATACAAATAATCACCTTTATTATTGCTAACACTGATAGTACTGGAAAATGTGACTTTGATTTTTTTGCCTAAGTTGACCTGACAGTACTTTATCCGTAAGATAGACTTACTCGTTCAACTAGACGGAGTATAGATCACAAGTTTTGCCATTGAAGAAATGGTACATTTGAAGTCACAGCAAAAGGAAATTGTGCGCAATGTGTTTCTTGAAGATAAAGTGGTTCTCCAAACAGAGATGAAGTGGCATGCCCAGGTCCTCCTTTCATACCCAAAAAGACATCTCTTCTTAACTGGATTAGAGAAAGTGAAGAGGTTGAGAGGTCAGAGAGGTGTTGCTCTAGGGAAGTTCTATCCACATATAAGCCAGATAACTAAAGCCAGGTATTCCACACTAACCTTTATTTTTTTGTGTTTCTAAACATACTGAGAAGACCACAACAATCTACTATTCATATCACTTCACGATTTTTGGAGGAGGAGTCCTAGCATCTGGTTCCTGAGATGCCTTCTGAGACCTTCCCAGGTTCTGCAGATCCACCTTTTGCTATACTTGGCCATGTACCCTATGCTAGCATCTGCCATTCACATCTGAATCTCCCTCCTTTCCCCACCTACCTCAAGTCACCTGGATTTCCCCAGGGGTGCAGATTGAACTCTAATCCGGAAGATTTCAAACAATCTGTGATGAAGCATGTAGGTATTTTTTTTAAAAATTCTGTTTTTTACCTGATTAATTTTGTGAAGTGCAATGGAAATGAATGACCAGAAAAATGATAGAATACTCAAAAGTCACATCAGTTTCAAAATACTATACTAGTTTCTAAACTTTTATTTTTAATCTCTGTCATTTACTACTTGTGTTTCAGTACTGATGATGTGACCTTATTTTAACAAGCACTGGCCTAAGCCATGCATCTTTACCCAGCATTTGGCTAAGTTGCTCACCTTCCAGAATCTGCAATAATGGCACAATATTCATTTCTATAGCAGCCCTACAGCAGTTATGATACTTGACACTCAGAATGTCTTCCACGATTAGAACATAAAGAAGCAAATGAGTTGACCAAATGTAGGGAGTTTTATTTCTCATTCTTTTTCTCTGCTTTGACTTTCTCTCAAATATTTCTAATCTTTCTAGCAGATTTTGACTTTTTATTAAAGGACTTTGAATATTTTCTATTCTATATCTCGATAGATGATGTGTTAACCCTATTGCTCTGAAGTTTCTTCATTATCAAATTATATTTTAAAAAGTATTCTACATAAAGTTTTATATTTGAGTGCCTAATGGTATATCCGTTATCGTAGCATCATATAGAATAATTTCTCCATCCTAAAAATACTCTGCACTCTGCCTGTTAGTTCCTCCTTCCTTCCTAGCTTCTGGCAATCACTGTTGTTTTTACAGTGGTTATGTAGCTGGGATCATATAGTTTGCAACCCTTTTTAAGTTGGTCTTCTTTCACTTAGTAATATGCACTTAAGTTTCTTCCATGACCTTTCACGGCTTGTTCATTTTTTTAGCACTGAAAAATATTTCATTGTCTAGATGTATCACAATTTATCCATTCACTTATAGATGGACATCTAGATTACTTCTAAGTTTTGGAAATTATAAATAAAGCTACTACTAACATCCATATGCAATTTTTTTTTTGCATGTGTGCACATAAGTTTTTAACTACTTTGGGTTGATATTAAAAGGTACAATTGCTGGGTCATATGGTAAGAGCATGTTTAGTTTTACAAGAAATGGCAAAACTGTCTTCCAAAGTGGCTGTAGCATTCTGAGTTCGAGTTGCTCCACGTTCTTGTCAGCATTTTATATTATCAGTGTTTTGGATTTCTGTCATTCTAATATGAATGTAGTTTTATATCATTGTTATCTTAATTTGCATTTCTCTAATGATATAGAATGTGGGCCTCTTTTTTCATTTGCCATTTTTTTTTTTTAAGACAGAGTCTCACTCTGTTGCCTGGGCTAGAGTGCAGTGGTGCAATCTCGGCTCACTGCAACCTCTGCCTCCTGGGTTCAAAGCAATTCTCCTGCCTCAGCCTCCTGAGTAGCTGGGATTACAGGCATCTGCCACCACACCCAGCTAATTTTTAATATTTTTAGTAGAGATGGGGTTTCACCATGTTGGTTAGGCTGGTCTTGAACTCCTGACCTCATGATCTGCTGGCCTTGGCCTCCCAAAGTGCTGGGATTACAGGTGTGACCCACCACACCCAGCCGTATCTCATTTTTAAATTGTGTCATTTGTTCTCTTATTTTTAAGTGCTCTATGTATAGTTTGGATAGCAGTCATTATCAGATATGACTGTGGCTTGTCATTTCATTCTCTTGATAATGTCTTTTGCAAAAAATGTAAGTTTAATAAAGTCCAGTTTATCAAGTTTTATTAATTGTGCCTTTAGTGTTATATTTAAAAGTAATCACCAAACTCAAGGTCATCTAAATTTTCTTCTGTACCACTTTCTAGTAATTTCATATTTGTGTGTTTTACATTGAGGTCTATGATTCCTTTTAAATTAATTTTGGTCAGGTATATAAGGTCTGTGTCTCGATTATCTTTTTCTATTCATGTAATAATGTCTAGTTGGTCGGGCAGCATATATTGCAATGACTATGTCTTAGTCGAATTTCCTTTGCTTCTTTGTCAAATAGTAGTTGACTATAGCTAGGTGGTTCATTTCTGGTTTCTCCACTGTTTCATTTAACTGTTTGTCTATTCTTTCACCAGTTTTATCCTAATTTAATCACATATATTTACAATAATTTTTGAAGTCAGATAATGTCAGTCCACAAACTTTGTTCTTCTTTTAATTATTTATTAGTATGAAATGTCGGTTTCCATATTTTCATTTTCCACTGTGTGTTTTTAGATACAAAATGAGTTCTGTACTACAGATAGATATAGTTGGATCTTGTTTTTCAAAAACATATTCTGCCAATATATTTTTTTAAATGTGGAATTTAATCCCTTTATTTTTAAATAGTTACTGAAAGAGAAATATTTCACTTTGCTATTTTTTAATTGGGTTTTCTTCTGTCTTATAGAATTTCTGTCTTTCATTTTCGCTTTTATTGACTTTCCTTGTATTTAGTCGATTTATTGTATGGACATATTTGAATTCATTTCTCTTTTCCTCTTGTATGTATTCTACAAATATTCTTTTATCAATTCCATGAGGATTGTATTAGCTCATTCTCTTATTGTTATGAAGAAATACCTGAGAGTGGGTAATTTATAAAGAAAAGAAGTTTAATTGGTTCACAGTTCTTCAGGATGTACAGGAAGCATGACTGTACAGGAAATTTTCAATCATTAATGGAAATAGAAGCAGGCATATCTTAGATGTCTGGAGCAGAAAGAATAAAAGGGGAGGTGCTATACACTTTTAAACAGCCAGATATTGTTAGAACTCACTCTCTATCATGAGAATAGCTAGGGGAAAACTGCCCCCATGATCGAATTACCTCCCACCAGGCCCATCCTCCAACATTGGAGATTATAATTCTATATTAGATTTGGGCAAGGACGAGAATGCAAACTATATCATTCCTCCCAGCTGCTCCCAAATATCACATCCTTCTCATTTTGCAAAATACATTCACCCCTTCTCAACAGTCCCAAGTCTTAACTCACTTCAGCATTAACTTAAAATCCCACAGTCTAAAGTCTCATCTGATACAAGGCAAGTCCTTTCTGCTTATGAGCCCGTAAAATCAAGAACAAATTATTTACTTCCAATATACAATGGGGGAACAGGCATTAGGTAAATAGGCCTGTTCCAAAGAGAAGAAATCATCCAAAAGAGAGGGGTTATAGTTCCTATGCAATTTTGAAACACAGCAGGGTAGTCATAAATATTAAAATTCCAAAAGTATCTCCTTTGACTCCATGTCTCACATCCAGGCAACACTGATGCAAGGAGTGGGCTCCCAAGGCCTTGGGCAGATTCACTCCTGTGGCTCTGCAGGGCACAGACCTTGTGGCTGCTTTCACAGGCTGGTGTTGAGTGCCTGTGGCTTTTCCAGGCACACAGTGTAAGTTGTCAGTGGATATACCATTCTGGGGTCTGGAGAATAGTGGCATTCTTCTCATAACTCCAGTAGGCAGTGCCCTAGTAGGGACTGTGTGTGGGGACTCCAACCCCATATTTCCCCTCTACTCTGCCCTAGTACAGATTTTCCATGAGGGCTCCACTCCTGCAGCAGACTTCTATCTGGACTTTCAGGCTTTTCTATACATGCTCTGAATCTAGGCAGAGGATCCAAAACTTCAACTCTCACCCTCTGCAAATGTGCAGGATTAACACCACAGAGAGGCTGCCAAGGCTTACAGCCTGAACTATCTGAGACATATCTGGAACCCGTTTAGCCACAGCTACAGCTACAGCTGGAGCCACTAAGATGCCCGGGGCATTGTCCCTGGGTTTCACAGGGCAGCAGGGACCTGGGCCCCACAGGGCAGCAGGGACCTGGGCCCTGCCCATGAAACCATTCTTCCCTCCCTAGGCCTCTGGGTCTGTAATGGGAAGGGCTGCCACAAAGCTCTTTAAAATGTCATTGAGAAATTTTCACCATTGTATTAGCTACTAACTTCAGCTCCTCTTTACTTATGCAAGTTTCTGCATCAGGCTTGAATTCTTCCCCAAAAATGGGTTTTTCTTCGCTACTACATGGTCAGGGTACAGATTTTCCAAACGTTATGTTCTGCGTCTCTTTTAAATACAAGTTCTACTTTTAGATCATTTCTTTCCTCATGCATATGAGCATATGCTGTTAGAAGCAGCCAGGTCAAAAATTGAACACTTTGTTGCTTGGAAATTTCTTCCACCAGATGCCCTCAACCATCACTGTCAGGTTCAGAGTTCCCAATAAGTTCCTCATATCCATCTGAAACCTCATCAGTCTGAATGAAAAACTGTTAAAGCAGCAAGAGAAAAATGACTCATTACATAGAAAAGTCCTAGAACAGATTATTAGTAAGTTCTTAGCTGAAAACCTCCAAGTCAGAAGGAAGTAGAATGATATATTGAAAGTTCTTAAGCAAAATAAAACAAAACAAGCAACAAAAATCCCTTGTAAATTAAGAATTTTAAGACACAGAGAACTAATCAAAAAGCATACAAACAAGTTATTACACTGTAAATTAGGTTCACTTTGCTCTGTAAGGCTTATGAAAGGACTTCAAGGACCAGCCCAATGCTTTTAATCTACTCCATGACACATAAGGAGGGAGAGAGGTATGAATGAGCAAAATTCCACATGATTTCTCACCAGAGTGTGACCCTTTCTTGATTGGATTTTCACTTGGCCACTGAAATCACTGATTGATTTCCAGAACTTCTAAAAAGTTACATCAGCCAGTCTCTAATTGTTTCTTGTTTCTTTGGAGAAAACAAGAGCTTAGAGGTTTCTAGTCCACCATCTTTTTAACACCTGTATCCACAATGCCTAGCACCATAAGAAACAAATACCAAGTAATTATCACCTGAAATGTAAGGAAGTTATAAACATTTAGTATCAGGACTAGAGTAACCGATCTATTGAGTATTTGCTTCCCAGTAGATTGCCATATTGGCCAAGGTCCATAATGAAAACTTACTTAACAAGAGTTATGATTTTATTAAGAACACAACTCAAATGGTGATAAATGATTGCTACTGACATCCTCCTTAAAATTTCCAAGGATTGGAGTATTCAGAAAAGATACTTATTTTCTTCTGAAAGATAACTATTTTTTAACAGCAAATGTTTTGGTAATCTAGTTGGAAATTTAGATTTTATTACTAAATGGAAAGGTGTATGTGTTACCCCTTTCCATAAAACAAAGCAATAAAAGTAGCTGCCTATTTCTCTTATTGGTAAATTTGTTCAAGGAAACTGGAGACAACTAGTTGTAGAGATTCACTCGTCTGCATCACAAATACAAACGAAAGTCTCAGGATAAGCAAGCGGTTCTCTTTCTGCTCCTGCCCCCTCAGATTAAGCTAGTATGTTGTCATGAGCATAATCAGTGATGCCGTTTACTACTTATAACAAAAAAAATCTGTGGTCACTAATGGAAAGTGTTCTTTAATTTGCCGTGATTAACTTTATAAAATTAATCTTAAAACAGGAAGATATGACTGTGAATTAAAAGAATGTTGTTTATGGATCATTACTTCTTGCAAGTTAAAATCTTCATATTTCTCCTCAAAGCTTGTAGTTTAATGCTAGTTTTTATCGTGGGAGAATGGAAACAACAGGGGCAATTATATAACTGTCTGGATCAATACAATAGTCAACACCATGTAATTCATTCAAAGATAAACAGAATTTTTAAACCAATTGCTCCTCAAATACAATGATTTTCATGCACCATTATCTATATTATGGGTTTACAATGATAAATAATATATAATTATATATATACACATATATATATGGTTGGTGCAAAAGTAATTGTGATTTTTGCCATTAGAAGTACTATATGTTATATGTATTTGTGTCTGTATTATATAGCATACATGTAATATGATATATGGTCATACATAGGTGTATGTGTGTGTATACGTGTGTGTGTATGGCAGAATAAATAGGGGTAATATTTAAAATATTTCACAAGTTCATTGGATATGTACCAATTAAAACAAACACTGATAATAGCACTGAAGAAGGATTATACAGGACCCCTGCTCACTAACTCTTTCTCCTTACAATGATGAATTCTTCTGGGGAATGTTGAGGAGGAAGCAGGGAAGCACATAAGGGGCTTGAAGGCAGTTTAAATATCGAGACATTTCAATATTTAAAAAAAATAAGTCCCGCCAAACTGAATATTGACTAAATATCTTCACATAATCATTTCCATTAACATTATTGTACAAATGCTAAAAATATTGTATGTATTGATACAGAGTAATATGCCATATGTTTTCAACAACTTGCTAAGTTGGCAAATAGGCCTTTGAATTTCTATGTTAGAGATAGAGAAACTAAGTCTCAGAGTTAAAGCTATTTACATTTCAAAGCACGATCACAGTTGTAGGAAGTAGCCTTTGTGTACCTGCATCATGGGAAAGTCTATTAACCATTCCTAAAGTTTGTTTATTTCAGCCAAACTCCAAAGATAGTTTAATTTTGTAAAATTACCATTGCTTCAAGAATCAGAAAACCTTGATGCTAGTCTTTTCCTGTTACACATTATCTGCTTACTGTTATTAAATATTTTGACCACTTTGAAACTCAACTTTGGCATTTACCAGAACAATTGTATTAGTTTTATCACAAAGGTTTCTGGTTATTTGCAAAGTAATCGTCACAAAAGACAGGGGAAAGACAAAGCTTTCTCTCTTTTCTTTACAAAAGGCTACTAAGGAGAATGACATCTCTCCCAACCCCTGGCATTTAAAATGTATGATCAATTAGATATTCCCTCTAAAATTTTAAATTTGAGAATTTGATACAAAGACATAGGGTTCTACAGAGGATTATTTCTAATGACATCTAGGGCACAATTGAAAATCTAGTGACATGGTGATCTAAGCCCAGGTTCAGCCGGGTTCATCACCATTGCACCAAACGCTGTGTTGAAAGCTGTAGATAGCGCTATGTTGGTATCCTAAGGTGAATGTTCATGTGACAATACTGGGCTCCCCTTAGTCTCTGCCTAAACCAATTCTTCATTCCACCAGGTACCTGATAACATTTCATACAACTACTTTCTGTTTAAGTTACAAAAAGAAACTCTTCAAGCTGCCAAGAATAGCTTAGTAGACCAGAAATGATTACTAAAAGACATCAGTATCGGTACCAGGAGAACCAAATTTCAGGAAAATGATTAAGTCTTAGATTAGTTATTTGGTCTACTTAGGAAGAAGGCAGTGGAAGTTGAGCTAGCTCTAAGTGAGTCATCTCTGTGTGTCAATGGCAGAAGAGTAAACTTATCAACTGTGGACACCAGAAATAAGTACTCAGTGAAGTGAAAACTTCAGAAGAAAATAACTTTTTTTTTTTTTTTTTTTTGGTGAGACGGAGTCTCGCTCTGTCGCCCAGGCTGGAGTGCAGTGGTGCAATCTCGGCTCACTGCATGCTCCGCCTCCCGGGTTCACGCCATTCTCCTGCCTCAGCCTCCAGAGTAACTAGGACTACAGGCGTCTGCCACCTCGCCTGGCTAGCTTTTTGCATTTTTTTTTTTTTTTTTTAAAGTAGAGACGGGGTTTCACCATGTTAGCCAGGATGGTCTCAATCTCCTGACCTCGTGATCCGCCCGCCTAGGCTTCCCAAAGTGCTGGGATTACAGCCATGAGCCAACGCACCTAGCCGAAAATAATTCTTAAAGGGCATGAGAAAAATAAGCACTGTGGTGGTAGCGGGTGAGAGGTGAGTGGTATGTATTTTTAATGGTATCTAGACAGCTTAGAAGGAATAATACACATATTCTTAAATGCACAGTAAAGTGTATGGACTTTCAATGATTATATTGACACATTTTTATATCCTATAGTGGCGCAGTTAAGAAAACTGAAAACTGAATGCGAAGTTTGACCCTGCACATGAAGAACTTAAAATTGCAATCCTCTTCCAAGATATTTACTATGTAAAAGAAGACCATTTTTTAAAGTCCATTCATACTTCATTTGACACAGACATATTCCTAGAGTACAATTCTAGTAAGTCTTAGAATCTGATTATAAGTGAACCCTGGAGATAATGATTTACACAACAAAATAAAGATTTTTTTATTTGTATGTAGTAAAATCTGGAGATTATAAAAAATGACTTACATTATTTTATACTAATAAAGAAAGTCAATTCAGATTTGATGAAATTTTTGATACGTATTCACATTAAACAATTCAGACGTTGATGGCAGAGCTAGAAAGCCTGAGCAGTTTTCAGTTGTTTATTCCTTGGTAGATAGGCTGAAATCTGCCTCAGTGTTAACCTGTGCTACATAAATTTGGATGTGCAAAGTCTCTTCATAAAATGCATAGTAAGAAACTAATTTAATATGTATTTATTAAATGCCTTCTCTGTGACTGGCACTCTTTAGGTGCTGGCAAAACTGCAGTGAACAGAGCACTTATCTCTGTTCTCACGGAGCTCAGATTTTTTTTTAGGTAGAGGACAAAAACAGACTCAAGTGAAAACATATTGAGCAGTGATAAATTGTGACAAATGAACACTGGAAAAGGTTTAGGGAGTTCTGGAAGGTTGTATTATTACTTACATTTTAATATTAGGAAATTAAGAAATCAAGGTCCTGAAAGTAGGTATCTTGCCTAAAACTGAATATAAGGCCAATGTCAAAAAAAAAAAAAAAAAAAAAATCATCTGTAAATTAGGTTCTCAGTTTCCTATGCAAACTATTTTTCATTTGGTATCTGGCTGCCTTACAGGTTATTATTTATTTTATAAAGTCTAATCAGCCAGAACATTTTAATGTACAAACACACATATGCACACACACACAAACACACTACATAGATAAATACATTACTAGAGCAAGGCCTGTTTATTAACATACACATCCAGTAGGTAGGTGTCCTGACTATAGCTCATGGTATTATAACTACATATTCACTTATATTACAGTACCACCAATACAACTATCTGAATGAATAACTGAAAACGTTTTCATATAATGGAAGTTATAAGCCATCCTGATAATGTGGGTCTTTCTTGAAAAGTTAATATTGCCAAAGCTTCTCTATTAGGAGTGAAAACACATGCATTCCAATCTTCAGGCTGATACTTTAGTTAAAAAGCTGATAAATTCAAGATTTTACAAATGGCTATGTAATTACCTACTGTAAAAAGGAGTGACCGCATGATCATCCATTGATTTAGCCTATATTCCATGGAATTTTAAACTTAAATTCTAAATTTTTAAATTAATAGACATGAGAATGCTTCTTCTGAAAGATGTGATTCTAAAAGAAAAAGAAGGAAATATTTTTTATGTCTAACCTTTAACCAGGAGTTGTGGGAAGTTTTCAATGTTCAAGAAACTGTTTAAGAAGTTTTGTTTATGATCAAAATATGTTCATTCTCTCAATTTCTGAACCAATAATTGGCTTGTCCTTATAAAGCCTTAACAAAGTTATTGTGACAAAATATTTTCTGGAAAAATAATGCATCTATTTTTCGACTTCCTGTGTCCCTACTATCCTTGCTTCCCATAACAAAGGTATGGAATGATATAGAATGTTCTGCTCTTTATCTTTTGGGGCCTATATAAAATTGGCAAATCCATGAGAGAAACAGCTGCAAAGGTGATGAGGGACTTGGGCTGCACAGCACGGTTCCTCTGTAGCAGATGGAATGTGTCCTCTTCTGCCTGGCCCATCACTATCAGTTTAACAATAAGGCAACATCAAAACAGTTATTAGAGTGATTGTCAGCTTCAACTCAGTTGCACTTGGCTTACAGGGTGACAGGCAACAACCATACAAAGCAAGTAGGAACTCAGCATTTATTTCTAAAGGTTTAGGCTGAAATCAGCACTTTCAATCACTTATGCAAGTTGAACCTTTGCCTCAGCTGACTAGATGTTGAGTCTATTCTAACATAAATAAGATAGAAATCTTAGTGTTCTCTTAAAAAATGTTAAGATTCAGAATAGAAGGCCAGAATAGCCATGACCATACCTGGTAAAGGAAAGCTGTTTTGTTAAATTGATTCCAGATTTCAAGTTACCAAAGAACCATTGTTCTTTAGTGAAAAACCAAAGAGAATCTACATTTAAGGAAGAGATTTTAGATTTATGCACTCACTTGGAAATGCATCTAACACTACTGTGTATGTTCTGTATGTTTGTTATTAATTCTTTATTCATTTGGGGAGATTGAATTGAAGGTATCATAAATCAAAGTAATTAATAATTGCAATATTGTTTCTAATTCAGTCAGGTGTCCCTTACAGTGGGGATACACTCTGAGAAATGCATTCTTAGGTGATTTTGTCATTGTGTGAACATCACAGAGTGTGCTCACACAAACCTAGATGGTATAGCCTACTACACACATACGCTATATGGTATATGACTCCTAAGCTATAAACCCTATAAACCTGTACAGTACATTACTCTACTGAATACTGTAGGCAATTGGGACACGATAATACTTGTACATTTAAATATATATAAACATAGGAAATGCATGGTTAATAAATGATATAAAAGATTTGAAAAATGATGCACTTGTATAGGACATTTACCGTGAATGTAGCTTGCAGGACTGGAAGTGACACTGGATGAGTCACTTAGTGAGTACTGAATGAATGCGAAGCCCTAGGACATTATAGTATTGTAGAATTTAGAAACATTGTACACTGAACCTACACTAAGTTTACTTAAAAGATTTTTATTTCTGCAATGATAAGTTAACCTTAGCTTCATAAACTAAGGTTTATGAACTTCTTTTCTTCATAAACTTTTGTTTGTTTTCACTTTTATAAAACTTTTTTATGTACAGCTCTCCAAAAAAATGTTTTCTTTCTTTTATTCTTAACATACAAGCTTTTTTCCTTTTCATATTTTAATCTTACCTTTTACTTCTTGAACTTTTTTATTAAAAAATAAGACACATACACACTGGCTTAGGCCTACAACTGGTCAGGGTCATCAATATCGCTATCTTCCACCTCCACATCTTATCTCACTGGAAGGTCTTCAGGAGCAATAACATACATGGAACAGTTATCTCCTATGATCACAGTGTCTTCTTCTGGAATATCCCCTGAAGAACCTTCCTAAGTCTATTTTACACTTGACTTTTTTTTTTTTTAAAGTAGAAGGAGTAAACTCTAATGTAACAATACAAACATAGTATAGTAAATATATAAACCAGTAACAGTCATTTATTATCAAGTATTATGTAGTCTACATAATTGTATGTGCCATACTTCACACAACTGGCAGCACAGTTGGTTTATTTATACCAGTATCACTACAAGCATGTGAGTAAGGCGTTGTGCTATGATGCTACAACAGCTAAGTGACAGGATGTCACTAGGTGACAGGAATTTTTAGCTCTTAAAATATTATGAGACTGCTGTTGTATGGTCTTGACTGAAACATCCTTATGTGGTGCATAACTGTATAAAGTACTTATTAAAAATTCACAATATACCCATTATTTATTGAAGAAATACTAACATTTCAGTAATAAATTAGGAATGGAGGTCAAATTCTTCCAAAGAGGTCAGACATGTCCTGGGTGTTTCATCTGAAGATGTAGTTTTGACCCAGGACTCCTACTGGTGTTGGTCAGGAAGAATATAAACAGGGCCTCTCAATTCTGACTCAGACATCTATCACAGTGATTCTGTTGTTCTGTCCTCCTCACCTAAAATGCAATTAACTCTGGATGGGGGGCTGTGACAATGGGAATTGGTCAAGAGTTTAGCTCTTAGATGTAGAGAGGCCCTTTGCCTGGGAGTACAAAAAAGAATCACATGACCACATCTCCTAAGATTATGGAAAACATTCTCCGACCTCAGGACAAAATCTGTCTCTCTCTATTACAGCCTAAAGGGTGCAAGTGAGGACCCAGTTTTTATAGGGCTAGACCCAACCCTCTTTACTCTTTGTGACTAACGTAACAAAACAGGACACAACAGACGCCTGATAATCTCTCTGTACTTAACATTGCCCTCACACTTGCCACCAAGACCACAAGAGTTAGTGATTTCTCAGCAAACACTTTGGGCATTCAGGAGTTTCTTTCCATATTTCCATCCTGTAGCCACTTCCCATAAAGTCAGCCTGAAACTGAGAGGGAAGAGAGAAAACTGCCCTATGTCTGCAAGGCCTGTTGTACCCCATTGTCTCACTTTATTTTTATTCTCAAGTTTCAACATGAATGGGTCATTATTTTAAGATGGAGTCAGAGGAAAATATTTGAAGTTAGCTCATAATTAAATTTAACAGATTCGTTTAAAATCAGAAATAGCTATCAGCAGCTAAAGAAATATGTTCAAAGTATTTTCATATCTCAAAACAATTCCTTTTTAAGAATAACTTAATGGGAATATTCCATTTAAATACCTTGTGATTAAATTTTCTTCATTTTTGTGTTAATGGTATTATTGAAAAATATTAATTTTGTCTGCTAATTATTTTAAAACATAACCTGTTTACATATGTATTATAAATTGAGTTTTATGTCTATATATTTTGATTTTAAAATTTACTTAGTTTTTCAATTTCATTGATTATAGTAAAAAGTAAATAATATTTTAAGTGAAATAACAAAAGTTATATAGGTATTTGAGAGATATAGCAAATAAATGCAAAAATATCCTTGTGCTACAATATCACAAACTATACTTTTTAAAAAAGTCTAGGATGGTATGGTGGGAGGTTAAGAAGAAAGATTGTAGAGATAGATTTAGGTTTGCATTTCAGCATTGTTACTTACAAGCAGTGTGACACTGGAGAAATCAACTAACCTTTTTAAACTTTGGCATTTTCATCCATAAATGAAGATGATAGAATCCATTTTTACAGGATTTTTGCAAGATTAAAGCAAGAAACAGTATTTGAAAAGCTTAGCAGAAGTGCAGAGAGCATAAAGAACATACAATAAAAGGTAGCAATTTTTATTAAATTCTGTTAGTGTATGAGGACTCAGTAAGTGAATCTAGGAAGAAAGGGAGTAACATTTACTGAGAGCCTACTAACATAGATGCTTCACACATTGTTTAATTTATCCCCACAGCAACTCTATGCAATAGGAATAATTACTAACTCTGTTCAATAAATGAGAAAACCAAGTTCAGATAGATAAATATCTCATCCATGGAGTGCGCTTGACTTGAAAATTCATTCTTTTTCCACAATTACTCCATGCAAAGTGGCTCCAATACACCAGCCATCTTTGTGCACAGTTCTTAAAGAGAGTGAAACTGCAGGTGTGTTTACTTGTCCATTGTGCAGGACAAGTGATAGCAGTATGGGTGAATTTGTTATGACTTTCTGTTTTCTATTTCAGAAAGTTCTGCCCTATTAATTTTTGGAGAAATATAATTCCAAAATCTACTTCTCAAATGAAATAAAAAAGGATATAGATCATCTTTAAGGCCCTCTAACCAGAGGGCAGCTACATGGCCTAAACTCTGACAATTTTAAGATTTTACATCTTGAGGTAGGGGTACACATTCTGGGTTTAAAGTTAGTTAATTATCTCAGAGGCAGCAATAGTAGCTGCAGACAGACCGAGTTCATTAAGCTGTGAAACAATCATCATGTTCCCCACTTGCTAATTTTTGTCCTTTCCAAGTTCTCCTGCACCCCTCCCCACTGTTGATTCTGTGTTCACCCTCTCATAACCACCCCTTTCTCTTAGCCAGTTTCCTTCTCTTGCTTGCAATTAAGAGTCCTAACTAATTCTCCCATACTACTATCACTCATCTATTTCTATTTCTCTATTCCCAGAGTGTTAGTACAGAATAGTGTTAAAGACCACAAAGTTTGTAGCCAAATTCCAAGGGTTCAAATCCCACATTCGCTGATTACTAATTTCTCTATTGGTATTGACCTCCTAGGGTTGTTACAAAAATTAAAGCAGTTATTATTTGTAAGGTTTTTTAAACCACGTCTAGCACATAATATGATTTATATATAAATTTGCTATTATAATTTATGTTCTTATTGTGAAGTGAAGAACTTTTAACAGTAAAATTGTAAATCCAAAGAAACTCGTTCATTATTCATTCTTCTGTCTCCCATTTGATTCTTCCAAAATTCCAGACACTTCCCAGATAGAGAAAGGACAACTGAAGGCTAAGCACCTGTCTTGCTGAATGATTTATAGGAGGGCAGTGCACCAATCTCACAAATGTGGAATTGCTTTTTGGCAGTGACTCAGTCTTACTTGACAATTACATAGTTGAAACAGCATGAATTTGGTACCTCCCCCCCACGCCATTAGAGCAACATGTACTTTGTACTGCTTATTAGGACATAATTGTAGTAAGCCTTGCTTTCATGAACAAACCTGCCTGATGTCTGTAATTCTTGCTTTGTAGAGCTTCCAGCAGATCATCTCCATCACAGGCAGACTGTTCTGTGCAGGAACATTCAGTGGATTCCACAGCTGTGCACAAATTAAATTTGTACCCTGCTCTATGCACTGGCTGTCAAGAAAAAGAACAGTCTGACTTTTCCATGACCTTGTTTGGCTTTAAAGTTCCCAGACAGAGGGTTACTCAGTACTGTATTTGTGACTTCAGCCTTGAGCCAGATATGTTGTGCCTGTGGGGTGGGCACTGTTGTGTTTTGGGTCACCAGGCCAGCTGTAGCCTTGACTTCAAGACCTTCAGAGCATGACTCTTATTTTCTTCCTTTTTCATTCTTTTATAGCTCAGCTTCTACCAGCACCTGCTCATTGTAAACAGTGATTTCCCTTGCTTTTATTTGCCTGCTTGCCCATATATATAGCCTTGACTGGTTTTCTTTTAGATCAGACTTTCCCTTATCTACTATGTTGCTATTTTATTATTTTTTGCCAGAAGTGTTCTGTCCAGATGTGCTTTGCAGATTAAAATATATCACGTGAAAAATAGCATGTTCTAGTCATTCTTTTCAAATAATCATGATCTTTGTTTATAAGGATCTTCACTGAAACTTCCAAATCACATCTCTGGAGTTCTTAAACTAGATTTTAAATGACAATGTACAGACAGAGAAGCAAAAATGATGAACGGAGATGCATTTCTTGTATCAAACAAGCAGAGCTGAGTCAGCAGTTAAAACACCCAGTAAAGTGCACAGCACAAAAAAGGACTTCAGCAAATATTTGCTGAAAGAAACAGTGACAAAGGCTGTAGCTTCTTCTCAGAAACACATTACAGGGTGGTAGAGTCTAAGGCATTCTAGTGTGTATTGTCCTAAATTGTATGTTTTAAATATCATATAATTGCCAGTAATAATAGATACAAGATGCTAATTACATAAAAATAACCATTTAAGTTGAACAAAGCAAATGGTAGACATTTACAATATTTATGAACAATAGTCTCTGTCTTTATGCTAGAACAACATTGAAAAGGAAAAGGAAAATTGCAAGGTGAAGTATCATTTGGCTACAAGGAAGTCATGTATCATTTTAGTTGAGAATTTAGATTGTCAAACTCAATAAATGAAATGGTCAGTTGATATGACTCCCATCTCTGATGTACAGCATCGAGATGTAATGCCTAATCAGGTGTTCTCAATGAAATGATTTCTATAAAGTGTATTTTATAGAATGCACAGTGAAATTTTTGCAGCCTCTGTGGATTATTTCAGATTACCCATGGACTTCTTGTTGCAAGCCAGATTTCCAAGGAAGAATCATGAAATGCTGAATGCTTTAGCAAAATGAACTTTGCCCCATGAAAGATGGTGTTATGTATGCTATAAATCTTACAGAGTTACCACATTTGAGAGCGTTTCGGGAGATAACAAAGGAAGTATGCCTTGGGATACAACATTTATCCCTTTTTCAAGTAGTGACCTTTATAGTGCATTTTAAGCACGACCACTGCCTTTTGATACTGCTCGGTGTTGCATACAGATACCTTTTCCTGCACCGTATTCTGAACAGGGAGATGTAAGGAATATTCAGTGTTAGCTCATAAACATGGACCATATGGTGTAAAACATGGTGGAATAAATAAAAGTGATCATGGTCACTTTTATTTTTGAAGAGGCTTTTATACAGATTTGTTAAGTCTACTGCATATAAATTCAAATGTCATATATAAGACTGGTGTATCTTTCAATAACTGGTTTTATATTTTAGATGGTGCCCTTTTAAAATATGGATTTTTACACTCAAAATCCAAATTACTCTAATACCTAAGTAGGAGACACAAGAAAAAGTGTGAAGAAAGTAACAGAAAAATCTATGTAATATATTCTCAATATGAATTCAATTTCATATATTAAAGCAATTCATTTAAGGAGTGAAAATATTAAGGATACAAAGTTCCACTTATGAACCTAATGAATTTTAGTGACTATCCTTGTAAATAAAATCTCAATAAAAGCTAGCATAAACTTTGCTATTCTTTGGTCTAGAGCATTAATATCTAATGACAATAAGGTCAAAGTTGAAGTTCTAGGCATTATTACAAGTCAAATTCCAAGGCAAATTATTCATTTGGTGACATATGGTCCAACTTAAAATTCAACTGTAACTAAGGATTTCAGGGTAAAACTGTCATTCAGAATATGCAAATTACATGTATGTCAAATGATTTCACATCTGTATCCTCTTTCAAAAAATATCTTTTTGAATCAAATATTATGGATTCTTTACTAGTATTAATCAAAGATAGTATGGGATTTGTAAAATGCAATTATAATATTAAGTCATTATGATTAGATTCTGTATATTTTAAGGGCCAGACAAATTAGCATGCACACATAATTGTGACATTTTATTGTACAGAGAATATAGTATGAAAGCAGGATGATGAATTTTAAAAAGTCAGAATATCTGAATGCAGATACAGATGGTGTTACTTATTAGATTGATCATTGTGAACGAGGCATTTACTTTGAGACCTTGATCTATACTTCTAAAGTAATATAATATTTCCTACAAGAGAGTATTGTCAGAATTAAATAAGGTAGTATTACCTTTCTTATAATGAATTCCAAGTGATTAAGTTCTCATAAAGTAAGATATTGATATCTTTCATTAGTAAAAATGTTAAGTCCTTTTTACTCCTTATAATACCCAAAAAAGTTTAAATAAACTCCAAAATTCCCTTGGATTAAACAAAATCTTATTTTACAAAAAGAGTAATTAATCTGATAAGTTCCAGCTAAATAACATTCTAAGGTAGTCTTTACTTTCACTTGTAAAATGTTTTTCTATATACATATCTCCAACTCAGACAAATATAGTCTCTGTAAAGTGGAACTCAAAACATTAACAAGCCATTGCAAGAAAGAACACAGAGTGAAGGCAATTTGGATGGGATTGCAAGTAAAATCAATGAAGTCGATCCAAACGTAGATCCTGGAGGTAATGGTATAGCTATCATACTTAATCATTTTAATATATCTTTATTGACTCATTGGTCTGTGTTTATTCTGTACTACATTTCTGCCAGAAAGTCCATATTTTTTTTCAGACCACATAATTATTCTAATATGTAAGTATGAAGAGTTATTTCTTTGTGCTATATTAGCTTGGGACCTAAACTGAATAATGAAGAAAATGCTAATGCATCCATGTCTCAAAAGCAAAATCCAAAATAAAAATATCTCTTTCACTGTTATAGGAATACAATCCGTGTCTCTTACATCAAGAGAGATTTAGTAAAGTCCTCTCCAAGAATACCATTTTATGTCAAGGTCAAACTGGAGGATCACAAGTCTTTATATGTCACTTAGGAAACAGGAAGAAGCAACCAAACCAATCTAAGTGAGGCTTCATTAAGGAACCCCAATCTCATTATGTTATGAGCCCTGATTTAGTCACTGGTGAGTTTTATAGAACTCAGCTATATTGTTACTTATGTACTCTATTTTCATTAAATCAACACATCTTTCAGATAATAGAGGGAAGCATAAAACAGAGTCCTTATTCTCAAAGAGTTATAATCTAGTTGGATAATAAGCATAGTTAGGAAACATCAAGCCAAATTTATTAGATTAAAAAAATGAGAAAAATGATATTGCAATTCAGTGGTTAATCATATCATGAAGTCATTAATGAGTTAAAAAAATTTGAAAGTCTACACTGTGACAGGGAGTTGGTACAATAAAAAACCCAGCTGAGAGTATTTAGCTATAGAAACAGATATTTTATAGAGAGACTGGAAGTACATTCTCTGCTATATTGAGATACAAGACATATATCTACATATGATGTTTGAACCTAAAAAACAGAAGAAAATGGGAAGCATTCAGTGAATAAATTTAGTTAAAAAATGGCAAAGAGATGGTAAAATAATGGCAATAGTAGTATCAGTATATTGAATGACTATATTAAAACTAATGTTTATTGAGTACTCACCATGTGCCAGGCATTATTCTCAGCACTTTCATGTGAATTATTTAATCCATTTATAATATTTAAAGTAGATACTATTTTTAACCCAAATATAATCATTGAGAAAATCAAAATATAAACATGTGAATAAGTTCCTTAATTCAAACAGTTCATAAGTAGTAAAATCGGGATTTGAATTCAGCAAATTGGACATCAGGGCTCAGAGTCACCTCCACCAGGTATAGTGATTTCCTTACAAGTAAACACAAGGTTTAATAAAGATTCTTATTTTATCAGACTCAAGGTACTTTTTATGAATGGAAAATACTACCTCATTTATTTATGTTTAGTACTTTTTGTTGACTAATTCATAATCTCTTCCATGTTCTCACAACAGTGACAACAGCCCATATCACAAATTGGTTGTAAAATGTTGTGCTAACCCTTGTATTATTTCAGATCATCTGTATTTATAAGACATTATTATAGTAAAACTGGAAGAAGTTGAGAGAAGGATGCTGCTGCCAGAGAATATAGAGGAAAGGAGGAGGTAAAATACTCAGAAAAAAAAAGACAGAAACATTTGAAATGTGAAATTACCAGAGCATAATTAGTGCTAGAATCTTTAAAAATGTAACAGTAAGCACTATACCTAATTTACTTTATGGTCAATAATTATGATCTATGCTAATCTATGGAAACTATTATACATTTACATGCATATGCATCTATATAATTGCAAATTGAATAAAAAGGCTTTTCTACTCATCTCTTTTTCTTCTACAGTAACTTCATCATATCATGAGAAAAACAACAAGTATGTTACAGCTGATGCTATTTCAGTGATGATACCCCAAAAGGGCCACTTACTCAGGGAAGTAACTCCAAAGTCAACAGAAATATATAGCATATAATCGGAGTGCTGGAAGGCTTAGGGTTCACTTATTCTGTCAAGATTTCAGGCATTCTTGGTTAAGGGTTTGGTCTCTCTTTTAAGCCACATTGTTGCAGATCTTTCTAAGGGATTGACACTGCCACTTACAGACTTTTCAGAAAGTGTTCCAGTAAACACCATTTGGTGTATATAATAGCCTTTTCTTGTCACTAAACACCACCTTCAGTTACTTCTCTGTTGTCTCTCAAAGCTTTTTGTTTGCTCTCCCTTCCATCACCAATTAAGAGCTTAACGGGAAAGTAGACAAATAGGAAGAGTTGTAGGAGTTTTTTTTCTTTTTTGGTAACAACATATTTTTTTCAATGTTATATTGTTTATTAGAATCTGAAGTTCATGATGGGAGAAAGTTTACAATTAACTGTGACCCACTTACAATTTACTTAGAAACCATGTTTAACCTATGTTTTCAGAATCACACAAAGTGGTTCATGGAGTATATTCATGGATAACCAATGTAGCAGTGCTTTGAAATTCTTACAGATGATTGGAAATATAGTGGGGAGAATAAATCAAAGTTTATAATAACACATAACATTTTTATAGAAGCATTAAAATATAGCAGGTGCATCGCAAAATATATTTGCTGTAAGCATATGTGGGAAATCAGACAACAGAGAATGAAAGGGTTTGATTTTCTGAACTGATAATCAGTAAAAGGAGACTAGGGGAGTTTGAATTCTAATATGTCAGCATGAGAAACTCCATAAACCCATTCAGTTTCAGTGGTCTTCATCTTTCCTGCTTGCTGGCTCTAAAGAGCCTGGGCAATCTGGACAAGGAGGATTCCATAGCACAGTGCAACAGCTTTACTAAGAAACTTCCTTAAACAGGTCCCTGATCCCATGCCTCCTGAGTGGGTGAGACTTCCCAAAAGGGGTTTCCAGAAACCTCATACAGGAGAGTTGTGGCAGGCATCAGATAGGTGCCCCTCTGGGATGAAGTTTCTAGAGGAAAGAGCAGGCAGCAATCTTTGCTGTTCTGCAGCCTCCACTTGTAATACCCACACAGACAGGGTCTGGAGTGGACCCTCAGTAAACTGCAGCAGACCTGCAGAAGAGGGGCCTGACTGTTAGAAGAAAAACAAACAGAAAGCAAAAACAATAACACCAACAATAGAGAACCCACAAAAACCCCATCCGAAGGTCAACAGCCTCAAAGGTCAAAGGTAGATAAATTCACAAAGATGAGGAAAAACCATCACAAAAACACTAAAAATTCCAAAAGCCAGGATATCTCTTCTCCTCTAAATGATCACTACACTTCTCCGGCAAGGGCATAGAATGGGACTGAAATTGAGATGGATGAAATGACAGAAGTAGGCTTTGGAAAGTAGGTAATAGCAACCTTCTCTGAGCTAAAGGATTATGTTCTAACCCAATACAAAAAAGCTAAGAACCATGACAAAAGATTACAGGAGATGTTAACTAGAATAACCAGTTTTGAGAGAAACCTAAATGACCCAATGGAGCTGAAAAACACAGCAGGAGAACTTCATGATGCAAACACAACTATCAATAGCTGTATCAAACAAACAAAAGAGAAAATATCAGAGCTTGAAGACTATCTTGCTGAAATAAGGCAGGCAGACAAGATTAGAGAAAAAAGAATTAAAAGGAATGAAGAAAAGCTCCAAGAACTATGGGACTATGTAAAAACACTGGATCTATGACTGATTGGAGTACCTGAAAGAGATAGGGAGAATGGAACCAAGTTGTAAAACACACTTCACGGTATCATCCCGGAGAACTTCTCCAAACTAGCAAGACAGGCCAACATTCAAGTTCAGGAAATCCAGGGTACCCTATTAGATACTCCATGAGAAGATCTACCCCAAGACATATAATTATCAGATTCTCCAAGGTCAAAATGAAGGAAAAAATGTTAAATCAGACAGAAATACCAGGTCACCTACAATGGAAAGCCCATCAGATTAACAACAGACTTCTCAACAGAGACCCTGATGTTGTGGGAAGTCAGGGACCCTGAATAGGGGGACCAGCTGGAACCGTGGAAGAACATAAATTGTGAAGATTTCATGGACATTTATCACTTCCCTAATAATACTGTTATAATTTCTTATGCTTGTCTTTACTTTAATCTCTTAATCCCGTTATCTTCATAAGCTGAGAATGTACGTTACCTCAGGACCACTGCTGTACAAATTGACTGTAAAACATGTGTGTTTGAAAAATATGAAAGCTGTGCACCTTGAAAAAGAACAGAATAATAGTGATTTTCAGGGAAAAAGGGAAGATAACCATAAGGACTGACTGCCTGTGGGGTTGCGCAGAATAGAGCCATATTTTTCTTCTTGCAGAGAGCCTATAAACGGACATGCAAGTGAGAGATATATCGCTGAATTCTTTTCCCAGGAAGGAATACCCTGAGGAAGGAATGCATTTCTAGGGGGAGGTCTATAAACGGCCATCTGGGAGTGTCTGTCTTATGCAGTTGAGATAAGGACTGAAATATGCCCAGGTGTCCTGCAGTACCCTCAGGCTTACTAGGATTGGGAAATTCCAGCCTGGTAAATTTTGGTCAGACTGGTTCTCTGCTCTTGAACCCTGTTTTCTGTTAAGATGTTTATCAAGACAATACGTGCACAGTGGGACATAGACCCTTATAAGTCATTCTAGTCTTGCCTTTGCCTTGTGATCTTTATTGCCCTTTGAAGCATGTGATCTTTGTGGCCTACTCCCTGTTCGTACACCCCCTCCCCTTTAAAAATCCCTAATAAAAACTTGCTGGTTTTGCGGCTCAGGGGACATCACACACCTACCAATATGTGATGTCACTCCCGGAGGCCCAGTTGTAAAATTCCTCTCTTTGTACTCTTTCTCTTTATTTCTTAGACTGGCTGACACTTATGGAAAATAGAAAGGACCTATACTGAAATATTGGGGGCTGGTTCCCCTGATACCCTACAAGCCAGAAGAGATTGGGGGCCAATATTTAACATTCTTAAAAAAAAAAAAAAAAAAAAAAAAAAAAAAAAAAAAGAATTTCCAACCTAGAATTTCCTATCTGGCCAAACTAGGCTTCATAAACAAAGAAGAAATAAAATCCTTTTCAGGCAAGAAAATGCTGAGGGATTTCATCACCACTAGGCCTGCCTTGCAAGTGCTCTTGAAGGTAGCATTAAACATGGAAAGGAAAAACTAGTACCAGTCACTACAAAAACACACTGAAGTACACAGACCAATGAGATTATGAAGCAACTACATTAACAAGTCTGAAAAATTCACCAGCCAGCATCACAACAAAATCAAATTCATACATAACAATATTAACACTAAATATAAATAGGCTAAATGTCCCAATTAAAAGACAGAATGGCAAGCTGGATAAAGACAAGACTGGCTGCGTACAGTGGTTCATTCCTGTAATCCCAGCACTTTGGGAGGCCGAGGCAGTTGGATCACAAGGTCAGGAGCTTGAGACCAGACTGACCAATATGGTGAAATCCCATCTGTACTAAAAATACAAAAATTAGCCAGGCATGATGGCACATGCCTGTAGTCCCAGCTACCCTGGAGGCTGAGTGAGGAGAATCACTTGAATCCAGGAGGTAGAGGTTGCAGTGAGCAAAAATCACACCACTGCACTTCAGCCTGAGCAACAGAGGGAGACTTCTTCCAAAAAAAAAAAAAAAAAAAAAAAGAAAAGAAAGAAAGAAAAAGATCCATTACTGTGCTGTATTCAAGAGACATATTTCATATGCAATGGCACACATAAGCTTAAAATAAAGGGATGGGGGAAACTATCAAGCAAATGGAAAGCAGAAAAAAGCAGGGGTTGAAATCCTGTTTTCTGACAAAATAGACTTTAAGTCAACAAAGATCAAAATGACAAAGAAGGCATTACATAATGGTAAAGGGATCAATTCAACAAGCAGAGCTCACTATCCTAAATATATATTCACCCAATACAAGAACACCAAGATCCATAAAGCAAGTTCTTAAAGACATACAAAGAGACTTAGACTCCCATACAATAATAGTGGGAGACTTTAATATCCCACTGTCAGTAATACACAGATCATCAAGGCAGAAATTTAACAAAGATATTCAGGACTTGAACTCAACTCTGGACCATGTGGACCTGATAGATATCTACAGGACTCTCCACGCCAAAACAAGAGAATATACATTTTTCTTGGTGCCACATGGCACTTACTCCAAAATTGATCACGTAAGTAGAAGTAAAACACTCCTCAGCAAATGCAAAAGAACTGAAACCATAACAGTCTTCTCAGACCACAGCACAATCAAATTAGAACTCAAGATGAAAAATCCACTCAAAACCACATAACTACATGGAAATTGAACAACCTGCTCAAGAATGACTTCTGGGTAAATAATGAAACTGAGGCAGAAATCAAGACATTCTTTGAAACCAATGAGAACAATCAGACAATGTACCACAATCTCTGGGACGCAGCTAAAGCAGTGTTAAGAGGGAAATTTATAGCACTACATGCCAGCTTCAAAAAGCTAGAAAGATCTAAAATCAACATCCTAACATCACAACTAAAAATACTAGAGGACCAAGAACAAACAAACCTCACAGCTAGCAGAAGACAAGAAATAACCAAGCAAAGAGTGGCACTGAAGGAGATAGAGACATGAAAAATCCTTCTAAAAATCAAATATGGGAGCTGG
This sequence comes from Macaca mulatta, assembly GCF_049350105.2. NCBI lineage: Eukaryota > Metazoa > Chordata > Mammalia > Primates > Cercopithecidae > Macaca > Macaca mulatta. Next base: position 91,985,586 of record NC_133419.1, read on the forward strand.
TTTTCTGAAAAAAGTCAATAAAACAGACATACAACTATCTATCTGTCTATTGTCTTAGTTTATTTTTGTTGCTGTAACAAAAAATTACCACATTCTTGGGAATTTGTAAAAAAATAGAAATGTATTTCTCACAGTTGTGGATGCTGTGAAATTCAAGATCAAGATGCTAGCAGGTTTGGTATCTGATGAGGGCCCCATCTCTGCTTCCAAGATGACTCCTTATTGCTACATCCTCCAGAGGGAATAAAGGCTGTGTCCTCACAAGGTGAAAGGGCAAATGAGGGCTTAAGCTAGTTTTCAAATTATAGTAGACATGCCACTTTTAAATTTTTTAAACCAAATTTCAGCTTATTCAATGCTTTTCTAAATCATATATATTTTCTCCTCTCTTAATTATTCTATCAGCCTTATAGCTTATACCACCTCTGTGTTATTTAAACTATTATCTAAAAATCTATAATGTTTACAAGATACTTTCAGAAGAAAAGAAAACTGGTAATGTATTTCCCACCTCCTTTGTGGAAAAGAAAAATCACCCAGAATATAAATATGTAAATTTGGTAGTTTTACTCTTCCATGCTGTTTTACTTGATCTTCTAGGACACTGAAAAGTATCATTTGATAAATTTTGCCAAAAGCTAAAAACTCATTCTGCTCTCAATCTTTGAGATTATAAAATTTGCATGAGGTTTTTGTGGTCTTAACCACATGAATAATCAGTTTCATAATGGAGAACTTTATTTTGTACTTTCTCTGGGGGAAAAACAATAATTTTTATAAAAGAATTCACTTTGCTTAGGGGGAAAAATTAAAGCACTTGATGGCTACATGCCACTATTTTACAACACACTGGGAACTAGAGAAGAATGAATTGATGTTCCCCCAAATTCTATTTTTTTGAATGATTATCTTCATATTTCCTATACATACCTTTCTAATTATTTAAAACCGTGACACTTTCAAATTTCATTATCCTCAGGAACAGAAATTCATCCAAATGTCCTCTTATTTACTATTATTACATTTTTTTGAGATGTAATATTTAGGCTTTATTTTCTAATACGATGATAATGATGATGTGATGATGTTTTTTTTATTGATGTTTTTCTAATTTTATTATGGAAGTTTTCAAACATTCAGAAATTGACAGAATTTTAGTGAATTTTTCTGTACCCACCACCTAGATCCTACAATTACCATTTTCCTATATTTCTTTATCACATATCTATACATTCCTCTATCCACCCATCAATTAATTTTACCTTTTGGATACTTTTTTTTTTTTTCCTGAGATAAAATCTGGTATTCTTTTATTTTTTTATTTATTTTATTTTATTTTTTTAAATTATTATACTTTAAGGTTTAGGGTACATGTGCATAACGTGCAGGTTTGTTACATATGTATACTTGTGCCATGTTGGCGTGCTGCACCCATCAACTCATCAGCACCCATCAACTCGTCATTTACATCAGGTATAACTCCCAATGCGATCCCTCCCTCCTCCACCCTCCCCATGATAGGCCCCGGTGTACTGATATGTTAATTAACCACTTTTAAGCTATTGTTTTCATTTTTATTTCTGGGAATATAAAAATCATTTCTGATATAGGGGGCGGAGCAAGATGGCCGAATAGGAACAGCTCCAGTCTCCAACTCCCAGTGCGAGCAACACAGAAGACCGGTGATTTCTGCATTTTCAACTGAGGTACTGGGTTCATGTCACTAGGGAGTGCCGGACAACCGGTGCTGGTCAGCTGCTGCAGCCCGACCAGCGAGAGCTGAAGCAGGGCGAGGCATTGCCTCACCTGGGAAGTGCAAGGGGAAAGGGAATCCCTTTTCCTAGCCAGGGGAACTGAGACACACAACACCTGGAAAATCGGGTAACTCCCACCCCAATACTGCGCTTTAAGCAAACAGGCACACCAGGAGATCATATCCCACACCTGGCCGGGAGGGTCCCACACCCAAGGAGCCTCCCTCATTGCTAGCACAGCAGTCTGTGATCTACCAGCAAGGCAGCAGCGAGGCTGGGGGAGGGGTGCCCGCCATTGCTGAGGCTTAAGTAGGTAAACAAAGCCGCTGGGAAGCTCAAACTGGGTGGAGCTCACAGCAGCTCAAGGAAACCTGCCTGTCTCTGTAGACTCCACCTCTGGGGACAGGGCACAGTAAACAATAACAAAAACAGCAGAAACCTCTGCAGACGCAAACGACTCTGTCTGACAGCTTTGAAGAGAGCAGTGGATCTCCCAACACGGAGGCTGAGATCTGAGAAGGGACAGACTGCCTGCTCAAGTGGGTCCCTGGCCCCTGAGTAGCCTAACTGGGAGACATCCCCCACTGGGGCAGTCTGACACCCCACACCTCACAGGGTTGAGTACACCCCTGAGAGGAAGCCTCCAAAGCAAGAATCAGACAGGTACACTTGCTGTTCAGCAATATTCTATCTTCTGCAGCATCTGCTGCTGACACCCAGGCAAACAGGGTCTGGAGTGGACCTCAAGCAATCTCCAACAGACCTACAGCTGAGAGTCCTGACTGTTAGAAGGAAAACTATCAAACAGGAAGGACACCTACACCAAAACCCCATCAGTACGTCACCAACATCATCAAAGACCAGAGGCAGATAAAACCACAAAGATGGGGAAAAAGCAGGGCAGAAAAGCTGGAAATTCAAAAAATAAGAGCGCATCTCCCCTGGCAAAGGAGCGCAGCTCATCGCCAGCAAAGCTTGACGGAGAATGACTTTGACGAGATGAGAGAAGAAGGCTTCAGTCCATCAAACTTCTCAGAGCTAAAGGAGGAATTACATACCCAGCGCAAAGAAACTAAAAATCTTGAAAAAAAAGTGGAAGAATTGATGGCTAGAGTAATTAATGCAGAGAAGGTCATAAACGAAATGAAAGAGATGAAAACCATGACATGAGAAATATGTGACAAATGCACAAGCTTCAGTAACCGACTCGATCAACTGGAAGAAAGAGTATCAGCGATTGAGGATCAAATGAATGAAATGAAGCGAGAAGAGAAACCAAAAGAAAAAAGAAGAAAAAGAAATGAACAAAGCCTGCAAGAAGTATGGGATTATGTAAAAAGACCAAATCTACGTCTGATAGGGGGGCCTGAAAGTGAGGGGGAAAATGGAACCAAGTTGGAAAACACTCTTCAGGATATCATCCAGGAGAACTTCCCCAACCTAGTAGGGCAGGCCAACATTCAAATCCAGGAAATACAGAGAACGCCACAAAGATACTCCTCGAGAAGAGCGACTCCAAGACACATAATTGCCAGATTCACCAAAGTTGAAATGAAGGAAAAAATCTTAAGGGCAGCCACAGAGAAAGGTCGGGTTACCCACAAAGGGAAGCCCATCAGACTAACAGCAGATCTCTCGGCAGAAACTCTCCAAGCCAAAAGAGAGTGGGGGCCAATATTCAACATTCTTAAAGAAAAGAATTTTAAACCCAGAATTTCATATCCAGCCAAACTAAGTTTCATAAGTGAAGGAGAAATAAAATCCTTTACAGATAAGCAAATGCTTAGAGATTTTGTCACCACTAGGCCTGCCTTACAAGAGACCCTGAAGGAAGCACTCAACATGGAAAGGAACAACCGGTACCAGCCATTGCAAAACCATGCCAAAATGTAAAGACCATTTAGGCTAGGAAGAAACTGCATCAACTAACGAGCAAAATAACCAGTTAATATCATAATGGCAGGCTCAAGTTCACACATAACAATCTTAACCTTAAATGTAAATGGACTGAATGCTCCAATTAAAAGACACAGACTGGCAAACTGGATAAAGAGTCAAGACCCATCAGTCTGCTGTATTCAGGAGACCCATCTCACACACAGAGACATACATAGGCTCAAAATAAAGGGATGGAGGAAAATTTACCAAGCAAATGGAGAACAAAAAAAAGCAGGGGTTGCAATACTAGTCTCAGATAAAACAGACTTTAAACCATCAAAGATCAAAAGAGACAAAGAAGGCCATTACATAATGGTAAGGGGATCAATTCAACAGGAAGAGCTAACTATCCTAAATATAATGAACCCAATACAGGAGCACCCAGATTCATAAAGCAAGTCCTTAGAGAGTTACAAAGAGACTTAGACTCCCATACAATAATAATGGGAGACTTCAACACTCCACTGTCAACATTAGACAGATCAACGAGACAGAAAGTTAACAAGGATATCCAGGAATTGAACTCATCTCTGCAGCAAGCAGACCTAATAGACATCTATAGAACTCTCCACCCCAAATCAACAGAATATACATTCTTCTCAGCACCACATCACACTTATTCCAAAATTGACCACATAATTGGAAGTAAAGCACTCCTCAGCAAATGTACAAGAACAGAAATTATAACAAACTGTCTCTCAGACCACAGTGCAATCAAACTAGAACTCAGGACTAAGAAACTCAATCAAAACCGCTCAACTACATGGAAACTGAACAACCTGCTCCTGAATGACTACTGGGTACATAACGAAATGAAGGCAGAAATAAAGATGTTCTTTGAAAACAATGAGAACAAAGACACAACATACCAGAATCACTGGGACACATTTAAAGCAGTGTGTAGAGGGCAATTTATAGCACTAAATGCCCACAAGAGAAAGCAGGAAAGATCTAAAATTGACACTCTAACATCACAATTAAAAGAACTAGAGAAGCAAGAGCAAACACATTCAAAAGCTAGCAGAAGGCAAGAAATAACTAAGATCAGAGCAGAACTGAAGGAGATAGAGACACAAAAAACCCTCCAAAAAATCAGTGAATCCAGGAGTTGGTTTTTTGAAAAGATCAACAAAATTGACAGACCACTAGCCAGACTAATAAAGAAGAAAAGAGAGAAGAATCAAATAGACGCAATAAACAATGATAAAGGGGATATCACCACTGACCCCACAGAAATACAAACTAACATCAGAGAATACTATAAACACCTCTATGCAAATAAACTTGAAAATCTAGAAGAAATGGGTAATTTCCTGGACACTTACACTCTTCCAAGGCTAAACCAGGAAGAAGTTGAATCCCTGAATAGACCAATAGCAGGCTACGAAATTGAGGCAGTAATTAATAGCCTACCAACCAAAAAAAGTCCAGGACCAGATGGATTCACAGCTGAATTCTACCAGAGGTACAAGGAGGAGCCAGTACCTTTCCTTCTGAAACTATTCCAATCAATAGAAAAAGAGGGAATCCTCCCTAACTCATTTTATGAGGCCAACATCATCCTGATACCAAAGCGTGACAGAGACACAACAAAAAAACAGAATTTTAGACCAATATCCCTGATGAACATCGATGCAAAAATCCTCAGTAAAATACTGGCAAACCGGATTCAGCAGCACATCAAAAAGCTTATCCACCATAATCAAGTGGGCTTCATCCCTGGGATGCAAGGCTGGTTCAACATTCGCAAATCAATAAACATAATCCAGCATATAAACAGAACCAAACTCAAGAACCACATGATTATCTCAATAGATGCACAAAAGGCTTTTGACAAAATTCAACAGACCTTCATGCTAAAAACGCTCAATAAATTTGGTGTTAATGGAACGTACCTCAAAATAATAAGAGCTATTTATGACAAACCCACAGCCAATATCATACTGAATGGGCAAAAACTGGAAAAATTCCCTTTGAAAACTGGCACAAGACAGGGATGCCCTCTCTCACCACTCCTATTCAACATAGTGTTGGAAGTTCTGGCTATGGCAATCAGGCAAGAGAAAGAAATCAAGGGTATTCAGTTAGTAAAAGAAGAAGTCAAATTGTCCCTGTTTGCAGATGACATGATTGTATATTTAGAAAACCCCATTGTCTCAGCCCAAAATCTCCTGAAGCTGATAAGCAACTTCAGCAAAGTCTCAGGATACAAAATTAATGTGCAAAAATCACAAGCATTCTTACACACCGGTAACAGACAAACAGAGAGCCAAATCATGAATGAACTTCCATTGACAATTGCTTCAAAGAGAATAAAATACCTAGGAATCCAACTTACAAGGGAAGTAAAGGACCTCTTCAAGGAGAACTACAAACTGCTGCTCAGTGAAATAAAGAGGACACAAACAAATGGAAGAACATACCATGCTCATGGATAGGAAGAATCAATATCTTAAAAATGGCCATAATGCCCAAGGTTATTTATAGATTCAATGCCATCCCCATCAAGCTACCAAAGAGTTTCTTCACAGAATTGGAAAAAACTGCTTTAAAGTTTATATGGAACCAAAAAAGAGCCCGCATCTCCAAGACAATCCTAAGTCAAAAGAAGAAAGCTGGAGGCATCACGCTACCTGAGTTCAAACTATACTATACTACAAGGCGACAAGGCTACAGTAACCAAAACAGCATGGTACTGGTACCAAAACAGAGACCAATGGAACAGAACCGAGTCCTCAGAAATAATACCACACATCTACAGCCATCTGATCTTTGACAAACCTGAGAGAAACAAGAAATGGGGAAAGGATTCCCTATTTAATCAATGGTGCTGGGAAAATTGGCTAGCCATAAGTAGAAAGCTGAAACTGGATCCTTTCCTTACTCCTTATACGAAAATTAATTCAAGATGGATTAGAGACTTAAATGTTAGACCTAATACCATAAAAATCCTAGAGGAAAACCTAGGTAGTACCATTCAGGACATAGGCATGGGCAAAGACTTCATGTCTAAAACACCAAAAGCAACGGAAGCAAAAGCCAAAATTGACAAATGGGATCTCATTAAACTAAAAAGCTTCTGCACAGCAAAAGAAACTACCATCAGAGTGAACAGGCAACCTACTGAATGGGAGAACATTTTTGCAATCTACTCATCTGACAAAGGGCTAATATCCAGAACCTACAAAGAACTCAAATTTACAAGAAAAAAACAAACAACCCCATCAAAAAGTGGGCAAAGGATATGAACAGACATTTCTCAAAAGAAGACATTCATACAGCCAACAGACACATGAAAAAATGCTCATCATCACTGGCCATCAGAGAAATGCAAATCAAAACCACAATGAGATACCATCTCACACCAGTTAGAATGGCAATCATTAAAAAGTCAGGAAACATCAGGTGCTGGAGAGGATGTGGAGAAATAGGAACACTTTTACACTGTTGCTGGGATTGTAAACTAGTTCAACCATTATGGAAAACAGTATGGCGATTCCTCAAGGATCTAGAACTAGATGTACCATATGACCCAGCCATCCCATTACTGGGGATATACCCAAAGGATTATAAATCATGCTGCTATAAAGACACATGCACACGTATGTTCATTGCGGCACTATTCACGATAGCAAAGACTTGGAATCAACCCAAATGTCCATCAGTGACAGACTGGATTAAGAAAATGTGGCAGATATACACCATGGAATACTATGCAGCCATCAAAAAGGATGAGTTTGTGTCCTTTGTAGGGACATGGATGCAGCTGGAAACCATCATTCTTAGCAAACTATCACAAGAACAGAAAACCAAACACCGCATGTTCTCACTCATAGGTGGGAACTGAACAATGAGATCACTTGGACTCAGGAAGGGGACATCACACACAGGGGCCTATCATGGGGAGGGGGAGGGGGAGGGATTGCATTGGGAGTTATACCTGATGTAAATGACGAGTTGTTGGGTGCTGACGAGTTGATGGGTGCAGCACAGCAACATGGCACATGTATACATATGTAACAAACCTGCACATTATGCACATGTACCCTAGACCTTAAAGTATAATAATAATAAAAAAAAGAAAAAAAATCATTTCTATCAAAACATTCATGTTTGATAAATATAAACCACCACATGCTAAACACATTGGAATATTACATTATAAGCTATTTAATATCAAATAATATTAAATGATCAATTTCTTTCTTTAAAAAAAAAGCCGTAGAAATGTAAAAATCATTAAGAATACTATGGGATGTCTACTAAAATCATAATTAACATAGCATCTCAAAATTTTGAAATATACTTAAAAATGTTTTCCTCATTGTTTTCCTTTGAAATTACTCATCAAACCACTTGCAGACCCTACAGTGAGAAATACTATGCAATGATATTGTATTAAGTCATTCTTGCATTGCTATAAAGAAATACCTGACACTGAGTAATTCATAAGAAAAGAGATTTAATTAGTTCATTGTTCTGCAGCATATCTCTATCTGCTTCTGGGAAGTCCTCAAGACACTTCTGATCATGGCAGAAAGCAAAGGGGAACAGGCACCTCACATGGTTAGTACAGAAGCAATAGCAAGAGAGTGGGAGGAAAGCTGCTACACACTTTTAAACAACCAGATCTCTTATTAACTCAGAGCAAGAGCTCACTTACCACCAAGGAGATGACCCAAACCATTCTGAGGGACCCACCCCCATGATCCAAACACCTTCTACCATGCCCCACCTCCAACACTGGTGATTACATCTCAGTATGAGATTTAGGCGGGGACAAATATCCAAACAGCATCAGATATAGAGAAAAGAATCAACTTGTATATACACAAGGCTCAAACACTAGAAGAAAACAGATAGAATCAAAACCCAGTCTATATATCAGGTAACTGGGCAGTGACAGCTGGATCAGCATACACACACACACAGATGGCAAATATCAGTGTGAGACTCTGAAGAGTCTTGGCGATTTGAAGACAGATGTTGCCCAAAGAGAATAAGAAAATACAATAGGGCAAGTAAGAGAAGCTATTGTTTGATTCAGATATCTTCTATCAGCAATTCTTTTGAGGATCTGGCCACTTGAATAAAATTTTGTAAGTGTAAAAGATTTGACCTTCTTTGCTGGACTTCTTATAAAATTTATTTTTGGGGCTCTGTGGACTGGATAAGATTTTTAAAAAGCTACTGGTCTTTTATCAACATTATTTGTGGTGGGTTATAATCTCCTATACTAGAACCTCCTATTTCACTGGCGTTGTATGTCCCCACTCACACATTTTACACAAATAACATTTAAGGACTTTTAAAGACAGTGACTCTGACTTTAGCATTAACATGGTTTCCTCCATGAAAATATCTGTAGAGAAACATTAGCAAGTGATATTGTTCTGACAAATGTATTTAATTGAAACTATTAAAGTGCAGTTACATTGTCTATTCAGCACTTCCAAAAATATATTATGAAAAATAAAAGACCTATAAAATGTCCTGCATTAAATAATATAAAGTCCTTGAAGATATTATTGATCTCAGATTTGATAAGCTTTGTTCTGGATTTCAAATGATTTAGGATGAATAACAACATCTGAATAAATTTAGTGTGATTGCCTCTTAGTCTAACTTCTGGTTTCATGTATAATTGTGATGCATGCTTGCAGGTGTGCATGCCTATGATAATTTTCATGATTATTCTATGTAATTATAACATGATTTGATTATACAGCAACTAGTTACACAAGTCATTTAATGCCCTTGAAAATCTGTTAAATGTATATCTTCTGTTTGTAATTTTGTATAAACTAATTATTGTCTTTAAGTTATATTAATGCTCTAAGCTGGACACCTGTAATGAACTTGCTAATTGATAAAATTCTGAAGGTATTCATGGAAAGTAGCACATATTTGTACTTATTTATGAGCAAAACTGATTTTCACTAAAGGAAATATTACTCAAATGACAAAACAGTGTAATAGAAATCTCAAAAATACACTAACTTATGATTACTATGCTCCCTGACTGACAGTATAACTCAGATATGGTTTAAAATTTTTCTTTCTTGAAAGATCTGTTAGGAGGACAGAAAGATGTATCACACGTAACTACCTCAAGTTACCAGAGGTAGTTAGGGTTCAGCAACGAAACAGAAGAAACCATATCCGCAAACACAAAGCTAGGTCTTAAATAGAAAAGCAGGATGAATCTATAGAAGAGACAACATTTTACCTATCCCTTCATGGTGTTTTGGCTGGATGTGATAATTAAATTGACATGAGAAAGAAGAACAGGAGAAAGGCATACAAATTTATTTAAAGTAAATTTTGTGTGACATAGGGGTCTTCCTCAAGTAAATGAAGAAACAAAGATGCAGTTAGAGTTGAAAACTTATCTGCTAAATTGGAGAAATAGTAGTAAACTATGAAAATGTGACAAGGCAAAAGGGATTTGGCTAGGATAATTAACTGAGTGTAGAAGTGGCAAGAAAGATATGACTTAGTTTAATAAGGTTTGTACAGATTTCCCTCAGCCCCAACTTCATGTCCTGGAAGATGAGAATACTTTCCTTCTGGTAGAAAGAAGACATTTTCACATGGGAATTACATCTCCTGCTCTTAAGAAATAGCTCAAAGGTCATAGTGATCTTATACTTGCTGGTTTTCAAGCACCTTTAACTCAAAATAGTTCATATGCCAGAGTGGCATATGATGGGGTGGCATATATTTAATTATTTCAGATCCTTTTCTTTTAATATACAATAGAAAGAAAAAGGGAGCCCATGGTAGTGCCATTCTGTTACTCCTAATAAAATATATCTACTTTCTTTTATTCTAGAGATTTTCATTCTCAGGATTGGCATTCTTAGGATTCTGCTATTCAATCTATTTTAATTTTCTTTTCATGTTTGGTATCTATTACAATGCTGACCAGTCTTCTAAAATAATCTTTATATCTTTATCTCTTCATCATAACTCCTAACCCAAGTGAGAAACTTATTAGCACTATCAATCACCATTCAATACAAAACCTAGGATAGAACTAATGTTCAGCAATCACATTTGGAGTAATCTCAAAGATTAGAAACTTTCATTTCTCTTCTAACCTCTAGATGGATGTCCTTGGTTAGAGTGATCCATAGGCCAATAAACTGTGGCCAGTGAAGCATAGTTATATGATGCAAAATGAGAACAACTTTTCTTAGGTGTCAACAACTGCAGCCACTTTTTTCAAAGGGAAATTAGGAGTGCAGCGGACACTTAAGAGTCTCTTCAATCTTTTTATCCACACAAACAACACTTACCTATAATTGTTCCTCTCCATACTCACACTCTTTCTTGTTTATTCATTCAACAAAATATATTGAGTAGTGTCTATTCGCCAAGCACTGAGTTGACTGCTGGAGCTGTAGTACTAAAGAGTAATGATTCGTTCCTTATCCTCGTTAAGCTTACATTCTAGCTGGAAGAACTGATAAATATATAACTAATAACATAGTAGACTACTGGCTTACATTTATCCTACATTTTATAAAGTAGATATACATAATGTTAGGTTGGTATAAAAAAGAAGGATTACAAGGTGTGTGAAAAAATATTTTTCTATTGAAGAAATGTTTAAGGTGAGTTCTGAAGAGTGAATAGGGCTTAGGTAGTAACATTTTTTAATACAACCAGATAGGAGCGAAGGCCCTATATAAGAAAAAACAATTGAGATACCAAAATCATGAGACATAAAGGATAATGAAGAGAGATAGAGTGCACAAAATGTATGTTTGTGTGCTTCGAACAAAGTTAGCATACAAGGTGCTGAGATGAAAGATGCTAGGTAATCAAAAGTCAGAATGCTTGGAGCCATTTAGAACTTGTTAATGTTAAGGTTGGATTTCTTTGAAACCAACAGTAAGCCTTGATAGAACTTCAAATAGGGAAGAGACTTGAACACAGGTGTACTTTTCAGAAATCACAATGAGAAAATTAAGCATTCATGCATTATTATTACTAATAAACAGTTTGTATTCAAATTGTTGTAATATTTTTTCAGAGATTTTATTTTCGATTATTATCTAACCCAGGAACATTGTTCTTACTAGCCATATCTTTATATTATCTTTTAATTTGGAACAATTCCTCAGAATTTCTTCCTTTGCCAATGGTATTTTTGAAAAGCACAGACCAGTTATTTTTTAGAATGTCCTTCAATTTTGGTTTGCTTCATGTTTTCTCATGTTTAGATTTAGGCAATGAATTTTTGACAAAATTGATATTTCCTTCTTAGTGTTTTATTTCAAGAGACACATGGTGTTAGGCTCTCTGGGTATTGGATGATGATACTATTTGGTTATTTAGACTATGAGAATAGTAAAAAATGTCTACAAATCAAAATTATTTTAAAACTTAATATATTCCTTTATATTTGCCCACAGACTTACCATTTAACTCCTTTCTGTAGATCTATCTTTTCATTCTAAGGAATATTGTAATGCTTTCTTTGCAGTGCAGATTAGCTGGTGACTAATTCCCTTAGTTTATGTTAGTTATCTTTTTCTTGCTCATGTTTATGAAATATAATAATTCTGGACAGAAAATTATAGGTTGACAGATCTTTGGATTTCTTTTGACACTCTAAAGATGCACTTATATCATGCTGTGGCCTACATGGTTACTGATGAGTCAGTCAGCTCTCAGTGTGTCATTATTCCTCTCTATGTGTATTGCTTCTCTGGTTGCTTTCTAGGTATTTTTTTTTATTTTTAACTATAATATGTGTGTGTGTTGTCTTTTTTCCTGCATATTGTTGTATTTGTCTTGTTTGAGGTTTGCTAAAATTCTTGAACCCTTAAGTGTATATGGGGAGGAAGGAAGAGTGTGTAAATCAAATTTGAGAAAACTTCCCAAATTATTTCTTCAAATATTTGTTTCTGACCTAATATTTTTTATTTTACTTCAATTACAGCTGTAAGTATAACTACATACAATAGCTAGGGGATTTTTTTTTCTCCTAATTACTGAGACTCTATCTTTTCAAAAAGTGTATCTGCAGTTCAGATTGGTAATTTTTATTGAACTATCTTCAAGTTACCTAGTCCTTTCTTCTGCCATTTCAGATTTTCTATAAAGTCTAGCTAGCAATCTTTTAAATTTTAGATATTGTACTTTTTAAATCTAAAACTCTATCATTATGTTTTCAAAATATGAGCTAAGTTTTTGTTTCTGTTGAATGATTTTCTTTTGATGATAGGCTACTTTTCTGGTTACTGCAAATAATTGCTATTTTATTATTTTATTCTAGACAATGCTTTAATACATCCTAGGATGTCTGGAATCTTTTATCTTCCTCTGAAGAACGTTGTTTTTGCTGATGCCATCCTCTCACTGAGCAGTTAACTTGGCTGGACTCAAACTTTATACTCTGTCACCCCTAGATGTTACTTTCTACCAGGCTCCTAGGAGTTTTTCTATGAATGCATTTTGGGATTGTCCTCGTATTTAGCTGGAGGATTATCCAAGTATTTAGCTGGAGAATATACATAGCTTAGGAGGCTGCCCACTCTATGGCTCCTTTCTTTTTGCATTCTGTCTCTTTCTAGATTCTCCAGAAGCCCCAAACTCTGTTGTCTGACTACTTGAGCCACAGTCCCTGATGGGTATTAGTTGAATTCTAGCACCCCTGCTTGTCCTAGCACTCCACTTGCTCTTTTGACTTGAGTTCTAGCAAAGAACTTGTTTTAGGGTGTGTTCCAATGTAAAATGTCAAAAACAGATACCTTATTGAGTGCAGGTACTTCTTTCAGTGGTTGGTTGCTTTCAGCTTTTTTTCTGCTTTTGAACGTCCACCATTTTAAAAGTCATTTTTAATATTTTGTTTATAGTTTTTGTCATACTTATCTGCAAGTAAGTCTGATGCAAGCTCTTCTACAATTACCTGTAGCAGAACTGCAGATTTAAACCTTCAAAAAATCCCATCTAACTGTGATGTGGTGGATTTCAAAGGGGACTGTTAGTCAATACTGAAAGATGTTAGGAGACTACTGAAATAATCAATAAGAGAAGTGTCAGTAGCTTGGGCTAAAATTGTAGAATATATAGTAAGAAGTAGACAGAATTCAAATATGTTTATTACACATTATTTACAAGATTATTTCCTTCACATACATAAATGAATTGATTGAGTTAGCATTTGCAGAAATGAAAGGACTAGACACATTCTATGAAGAAAGTTCTAGTTTTTCCAAAGTTTTAATCTTTGAAGAAAATAACATGTTACCTAAGATCTATAATGGTATAAAATTTTAATATGTAACACTGTGTCCTATCCCACTCTAAAACAGAGAAAATAGATCATTCCCAACTGAACTTTAAGGTGACATTGATTTTAAGTTGCATCCCAACTTTAGAGGTGTTAAAACCTGTGGGGAGAAAAATGTCTCCTGGAATCAAGAAAGTCCTGTATTTTACACAATCTATTCTATAAAGGTTCGTGAAGACATTAACTTTTCTTTTTTCCTAACAGAACTTTAGTTTTGTTCCAAAAACTTAAATTATGCATCCATATGACTCAGGAAAAGCTGATGTTGTTCATTTTATGTTAACTATGATGATTTAATTTCTCTTTCCAGGGAATGAGGCTTAATCTAGTGAATGTAAAACATTTCTCTGGAAACGCCTACTGATTTGGGGAATGGCTTGTACTAAAATGAACTAATAAACTTAAACGGAGACTAGTTTTTGATTGGTGGAGGAGTGTCACATCAGTTGAATATGAGCTAGGAATTATATTGCTCCAGTTGTAGCTAGGTAGCCATTTTGCAACCAGAAGGCAAACTGTTCTGAGGATCAAGTAAACACACATAGACAGGCAGAGTACAGAGAATCACAAAGAAATGGAGTCAGTATCCTGACCATACCAATACCTGAAGACCACCAGACTGCTGGGTTTATTGACAGTATGTTTCTTTATTTTTAAGCCAGTTTAACTTAGAATTTTAATTATTAGCATCTGAAATCTCCCTAGCACATATACCATCGAAGTCAAAACCCAACACCTCTATGTTCGTGAATCATTGGTTTCTGAAATGTTTAACTGATATAGTATCTTTTCTCTTAGTTTATCATTTCAGAAATTGAATCTGTCCTTTGCTTTCCTACTAACTATACCCAAACCTCATCTCAAATTTGCTGCTGCCACTCTCCTTCATTCTCCAACTAACTTTCTGTCACTGTAGCTGATTTATTGTCTTCCTCTGTTTCTCTGCTCATTGTTGACAATTTACTACTACCTTTCCTGGGTCTTGGTCTAGACAGGATTGTTCCACTGAAGTTATTATTTATATACTGGCCATATATCATATTAATTATAAAAGATAAAAACCAGGTGAAGAATGACAGTGTGTTCCCATAGTTCCTTTTCTTTCTCTAGGGCTAGGTCTAGCAATTTAATATTCTTTGTGAGAAGAGTACCTTCAGATAATCTTCTCAGGACCTTCAGAAAACATTTATCAATATTAAAACTTCTTTGTCAAAGCTCTATTCCCTTTACTTACTCCACAATAGCATTTATTTCTGACTTAATTTCATTATTCACCCAAAAGTCATTCAGGAGCAGGTGATTTAGTTTTTATGTAATTGTATGGTTTTGAGTGAATTTCTTAGTCTTGATTTTGAATTTGATTGTGCTGTGGTCCAAGAGACTGTTATGATTTCAATTCTTTTGCATTTGCTGAGGAGTGTTTTCTTCTGTTTATGCACTTGACTTTAGAGTAAGTGCCATGTAGCAATCAGAAAAATGTATATTCTCTTGTTTTGGGGTGGAGAATTCTGTAGATCTATGAGGTCCATTTGATTCAGTTCTGGGTTCAAGTATTAAATATCTTTGTTAATTTTCTCTCTTGATGATTTTTCTAATATTGTCAGTGGGTAGTGAAAGTCTCCCATTATTATTGTGTAGGAGTCTAAGTGTATTTGAAGATTTGTAAGAACTTGCCTTATGAATCTATGTGCTCCTGTATTGGGTGTGCCTTCTTTGTCTTTGTTGGTTTAAACTTTGTCAGAAACTAGGATTGGAACCCTTTTTCCTGTTTTTCATTTACTTGGTAGATTTTCCTCCATCCTTTTATTTTGAGCCTATGTGTGTCATTCCATGTGAGATAGGTCTCTTGAAAACAGCATACTAATTGGTCTTGGTTCTTTATCCAGCTAGCCATTTGGTCTTTTATTTGGGGGTATTTACCCATTTACATTTAAGGTTAGTATTAATGTGTGAAAATTTGATCCTGTCATTCTGATGTTAGCTGATTATTTTGCAGGCTTGTTTATGTGGTTGCTTTATAGTGTCACCAGTCTGTGTACTTCAGTGTGTTTTTGGAGTAGCTGGTAATGGTCTTGTCTTTTCATTTTAGTGCTTCCTTCAGAAACTCTTGCAAGGCAGGTGTGGTGGTAACAAATTCCCTCAGAATTTGCTTGTCTGAAAGAATCATTTTTCTCCTTCACTTGTAAAACTTAGTTTGGCCAGATACAAAATTTCAGGTTTGAACTTCCTTTCTTTAATAATATTGAATACTGACACCCACTCTCTTTGGGATTGTCGGGTTTCAGCAGAGTGGTGCACTGTTAGTCTGATGAACTTGCCTTTGTAGGTGACTTGGCCTTTATCTCTAGCTGCCTTTATCATTCTTTCATTTTGAACTTGGAGAATATGATAATTATATGTCTTGGGGATGATATTCTCATGGAGTATTTTACTGATGTTCTCTGCATTTCCTGAATTTGAATGTTGGCCTCTCTAGCTAGGTTGGGGAATTTCTAATGGATGATATCCGGAATATGTTTCCCAGGTTGCTTCCATTCTCCCTATGTCTTTCAAGTACACCAATCAGTCAAAGATTTGGCCTCTTTACATAATCCCATGTTTCTCTCAGAGGTTTTCATTCCTTTTTATTTGTTCTTGTCTGTCTTACTTTAGAAAGCCAGTCTTTGAGCACTGATATTCTTTCCTCTGCTTGACCTATTCTGTTGTTAATACTTGTGATTGCATTGTGAGGTTCTTGTAATATTTTTGTCGGGTCTATCAGGTCAACTGCATTATTCTCTACACCATCTATTTTTGTCTGTCATCTTCTGCAATGTTTTATCATGAATTTTAGCTTCCTTGCATTCCATTACAATGTACTTCTTTATCTCAGTGAATTTTCTTCCTATTCATATTCTGAATTCTACTTCTGTCATTTTAGCCATCTCAGCCTCAACCTGGTTCTGAACCCTTGCTGGAGAGGTGATGTGGTCATATGGAGGAAAGAGGATACTCTGGCTTTTTAAGTTTTCAGTTTCCTTGAGCTGATTCTTTCTCATCCTTATGGGCTTACTCATCTTCAATCTTTGAGGTTTCTGAACTTTGGATGGGTCTTTTTTTTTTTTTTAAACAGTATGGACACTTTTTCATAGGGTTGCTGTGGTATGCTGGGGGTCTACTTGGAAGTATCACCCTCCACCTGCTCCCTCATCCCAGGGTGGCCTAAAACCTCTGTCAGTTAGAGAACACCAGTGGGGGTAGCCAGAGACCCTGGTTGGGAGGCTCCACCCAGTGATGAGGAATGGGGTTGGGGACTCACTTATAAACACAATCTGGACAGTTTCATCAGGTTTCTGTGCTGTGCTGGGGTACTGTTTTCATCCCAGTTGGCTTAGACTCTCCAAAGCCCAGAGGCTGGAACTGCTAAGTTGCCCAAACAAGCAAAGATGGTAGCCCTCACTCCTTCCTCTGAGATTTCTGCCCAAGGAGTTTTTAGATCTTTATAGGCCAGAAAACATCTGTGGGCGTGACTGGAGGCCCAGGTTTGCAGGTTCTGCCCAGTGAGGAGAAATGGGATCAGGGACCTGCTTAAAGAAGTGGTGTGGTCATGCTTTCATAGAGCAGCTGTGTTGTGCTGGGGTACTACTCTGCCCCTGGATGGCTTGGGCTCTCCAGAGCCTGGAGGCTGGAAGAGCTAACTCTGCCAAACAGCAAAGATGGTGGCATGCACCTCTCTCTGAGAGTGCTGTCCCTGGGGATTTTCAAATATATATCAGCAGGAGGACACCAGCAGAAGTGGCTGGAGGTCCCAGTTGGGAGGTCCTGCCCAGTAAGGAGGAATAGATTGGGGGCCCACTTTAAAGAGCAAGCTAGCCACATTTTGATAGAGCAGCTGTGCTGTGCTGGAGAATTCTCTCCGCTCCTGATCAGTTTGGACTCTACAAAGTCTTATAGGCTAGAATGGCTAAGTTGCTGAAACAGTGACTGAGCTCTGTCCCGGGTAGGTGCAACACTGCTACTGGTGGCTGGATTCAACTCCAAGCCAGTGGGTCTTGTCCTGTGAGATAGACCTATGTTACATGAAAGCAGGGCCTGCAGAACATTGCTGCTTGCCCACCTGGATTCAGCCGCTTTTCTAGAGGTAGGTATGGAGGTCTAACCTCCCACTTTGCTTCAGTTGCTATTACATTTTCTTGGAAGCCTGAAGAGCCAGAGTATCTAAAGCTCCTGGGTCTCTACGTGTGCCTGAGCAGCTGCTCTGTGTGACTGCACACGGCTCTGTGTGTCAGACTGGAGGCCCTTACAGATTGGGTTCATGAGGGGATCTTATGACCCAAGAGTTGGAAAGATCCATGGGAGAAGCATGGTTTCCCCAGGTCGCACATTTACTTACCACTTCCTTGGGTCGGGAAGGTTCCCTTGGTTCAATGTCACTTCCTGGTTTCTGATGTTATCTGATCCATGGGCTATATTCTAAAACTACTTTTTCTTAATGGCATACATGTATTTTGCAATTTCTTTATGTCAGAGGACATTTAAAAGTTCAGAGTTTTGAAACTCATAATTTTTGTTTATTTCCCTCAAAGTTGTCTCTAATATAAATTTCAAGTGGCCGTCTTAAAAAAATAAAACCCCAAGTATTCTAAGTATTCCGCCTTACTGCTGTGTTACCACTTACTTATTGCTTACTTACCGCTTATTGCTGAACAATAAAGATAAAAATGCCTTAGCTATTATTGGAATGGGGAGGAGGGGCCACTATTTACTTCAAAGTATAGTAAAAATACACATTTATTGTTGTAAAAAAGTATTATGTTTCTGTACCAGTATTTATTAATCATTGCCCTTTTTATCCTCAGTATTTCCTCTTGTAGTAAATTTGTAGTAACTTCTGTACTCATACACACACACACAGACACACACACGTATCTACATAAAATAATCTATGATTACATTTATGTCCTGAAACCACTATTTATGGCTAGTTATCTAACTGCTTTTTCCCTATTTTCTAGAAAAAAGTCCGATATCTTTAGTTTGGCATTCAAGTCCTAAAATATATTATCTCAACCTACATTCCTGTCCTAATTTCTCATAAGTTTTCCATAAATATTTTATCTATCTTACAACCACCTACTCACTGTCTTTCTTGATTTATCTAAAAGTCACTAAACTTGAAAATACCTCTTAAATCCTTTTCTCTGATAACTTACTCTATCACATCCACTGAAAGATGATCTCTTCCCACTGAAAACAATGACAATGTTCTCCTGCATCACAACTATATCTCTTAGCTGTAGTTATATCTTGACTATTTCTGTTGCACTATTAATTGTCAATGTTTTTACAGTTTGTAAAGTTAAAAATTCTCCGAATTGCATGGCCCAGACCTTCTCTTTTCTTATTGTCTACAACAGTGGTCCCCAGCCTTTTGGCACCAGGGACTGGTTTCATGGAAGACAACCTTTCCATGGAGGAAAGGCAGAGGGGGTGGTTTCCGGATGAAACTCTTCTACTTCAGATCATCAGGCATTAGTTATCTCATAAAGAGCACTCAACCTAGATCCCTTACATGTGAGTTCAAAATAGGGTTCATGCTCCTATGAGAATCGAATGCCACCACTGATCTGACAGGAGGTGGAACTCAGTGGTAATGCTCCTTTGCCTGCCACACATCTCCTGCTGTACAGCCGGGTTCCTAACTGGCCACTGACCAGTACCTGTCCACAGCCCAGGGGCTCGGGACCCCTGGTCTATAACATCTTTGCACTGAGTGCCCAGTCAAATAATTGCTGTTTGATAGATTTCTGAGTCCTTGGGGACGTTTACTACAACCTAACTAGATAAACTTCATTTTTGTTCTAATTACTTTGGCCATTCAGTAAATCCTTTGAGATAAATAATTCCACTTTACATCTGTGATATTTGAAAATAGAAAAAAGAACTTATAGTCAATAAAATCATTATTTCATTTGTCATCCCAATGCAGAAAAAAAAAGAAAACATATGTATCCATCTCTCAAGATTTCTAAATAAAAAGATCAGTAAATTGCTACTAGTCATCTAGAACTGAGGCCAAAAATATCTACAAAGGATAAAATATTTATATTCTGTTTGGAGGTCCTATTTAATCCCATATATCCTGATAATGATAATAATAACAGCAAAAAAAATTCTATAACAGCTATTTCAATTCTGAAATTTGTTGTGCTACCAGATCTTCAAGGTTATTAGTAAAATATTAATTGAATTTACTTAACAATTCATCATTCATATATTTTATTACATATGGAAGGAAAAATTTTTTTACTTTCAGAAATAATGTTAAAGAGTCCAAAGATCAAGCTCTGGAAAAAGTCACACATACTATAACTGTGGAAATTATAAAATACTAGTCAATGCTTTTCCCTATGAGAGATTCAAGCCTAAACAATTCTCATAAACATTTTTATTTCATATATTAAATTCATAGATCACAAATATGCAATATCATATAGTTTCAAAACAATAAAATTAATTTTAACTATGTTAACTAAACACATACAAATAAATGCAAGCTATGTCAACCATTGTAAATTTGCAGCCCTGGGTTTTTTATTACCATTGAATGTCATGATTATTGACTAGAAAATTTATATAAAAAATCATACCTAATCATTAATTGAATGCATCATAATGTACCTATCAATAGACACAAATGATAGGAGTCGATTTAAATATATTGAATTGGAGGTAATTTAAGTGTATCCAAAATGACGTATCTTAATATCTAAATATATTAAGTCAGAGGTATCTTAAGAATATCCAAAAAGATTAACCAATAATAGGAAATAGAGGAATCTGATTTTACAGGAAGGAACCACTAAAGATGATGGATGTATATATGGGAAAACCGACAAACTAGAAGCCATCCCCTTCCAGGCACACTTCATTTCTAATTCAAAATTATATACACATACACACTTGTGTGTGCGTGCATGCGTGTGTGCGTGTATGTGTGTGTGTGTGTGTCTGTAGTCTGTTTTCTTATTAATTTACTTATTGCTTGCATGCAAGTTTTAATATTTAGAATGTATATGATTTACAGTCCAACCATTTAATCCATGTACTTTCTCATTCGTTCATGACCTCACTTGATTATCACAATGACTCTATAAGATAGTCAGGGCTGGAATTGTAATCTTCATTTCACTGATTAAAAAAACCAAAAAATGGGGCCGGGCGCGGTGGCTCACGCCTGTAATCCCAGCACTTTGGGAGGCCGAGGCGGGCGGATCACAAGATCAGGACATCGAGACCGCGGTGAAACCCCGTCTCTACTAAAAATACAAAAAATTAGCCGGGCGCGGTTGTGGGCGCCTGTAGTCCCAGCTACTCGGGAGGCTGAGGCAGGAGAATGGCGTGAACCCGGGAGGCGGAGCTTGCAGTGAGCCGAGATCGCGCCACTGCACTCCAGCCTGGGCGACAGAGCCAGACTCCGTCTCAAAAAAAAAAAAAAAAAAAAATTGAAAGGCAGAGAGTTGATTGGACTACCCCAAAAATCACACTGTAAAGCAATGATGGGACTGAGAGGAGAACTTAAGACTCCTGCAGGTATGCTTTTAAAGTAACATATAATTCTAGATTATAAATATGAAAATAAATTTAACTTGTTCACTCCATACCTAGTTCTCTACTCTTAACCATCTGAGCCTTAGATAATCTGTTAGAATCTTCTGTAAACAATTCAGATTATGTATGGCACCAAAAGCTATAAATTACAGTGTTGGGACTCTCAAGGTAGCATCATTTTGTGGGTACCCTCAACATTGCTGCACTATTTGTATATTGCTCTTTTTACTATTTACTCATATTTTCTTTCATTTTAAATACAAAGGCATACTTTAGTCTCCCCTCAGTAATAATTAAGAAGTTGATAGTATGATGTACTATTTATTGCTTCCTCTATGTTTCTGTAAATATGTTTCTGTATATTTATAAAATCCCTGCCAGCATACTACCTGAATTATCATTCTTTCCACCAGTGGCATGTATACTTTTATGTAATGACTGCCTGTTGCAAGGAACAGAAGTCTTATGGTAAATAAAATATAAATTATGACCAATTAATTATTAGCTCTCTGTTTCTGGAAAGTAACCTCTCTAAAACTAAATTTTTCTATATATTTCACTAAAATAATAAAACTATGCTTAGTGTGAATTGTTTAGAACATGAATAATGTATGTCAGGTGACTGGCACATAGAAGCTGCTCAGTAAATTGTCAAGATATTTTGCAAGTCTCAATACATTTGTTCTTAAAATTATACATTATTTTTTTCCTCTATTCATTGTTCTTACCTTACTTACAGAAATTACTTATTCACTTCCTGACAACTTAAAAACTTCTCAGCCTGGCTTCTCTTTCAAGTCTTCTTTCTTCTCAATGTATGTTACACAACATATGCTAACATTCCAGCACATTAGACATGTTCCACACTTTTCTCACTGCTTTACAGGAAACAGAAATTCCTTATGTTATGGAATTTAAGATATTCTTAATATCTTAATATGACCTTTAATGTAAATTCCAGACTTATCACCACCTTTACCATTGCACAACTTCAAGATGGACTTTTGTGCATTCATTTTTTTCTCACTTCTTTTTTAAGTATCTAGCTTCAAAGTTAATTCTAATTATATATAATCAAGTAATATATATATAATCAAGGAATATCCCTCCCATCCTGACTTACCCTTCAGAAATATACTTGAATATACTTAGTGCATTAATTTTTCATAAAATTTAAGAAGCAACTTATCAAGTTCCCAAAATAAACATTGTTAAAATTTGTTTGGAATTTTATTAAATTTAAAGGTTGATCTTTTGATGATGAATATCTGTAAAATATTAATTCCTGTTATCCACGATGGTACATGTCCCTATATGTTTTCTTTAATATCTCATCATAAAATTTTTTATTTCTTCCTGCAGAAGTCTTATAGTTTATTAAATATGTTTTTGGATATGATGTTAACATTGTATATCATATTTTTCTTTAATATTCAGCAGTTGGTGTAAAAAATATGCTGTTAGTGTAAAAAAAGTAACATTTTTATATTTTAGTCTTATATCCAGCCAGCTTGCTAAATGCTCTTATTACATTCAATAATATATGTATGAATTTTTTAAAATTTTCTAATTGAGAGATCATAACATCTGTAGCTACATTAACTTCTATTTCCTTCTCTCTAAAACTTATGCCTTTAATCATAGTCTAGGACTCCTCATACAATGTTGAATAGAATAGTGATAACATTTGTCTTAACCAGGGTTAATCCACAACAAAACAAGGATTTTAATTGTGGAAAGCATTTCAGGGAAGACAGGCAGAAAGCTAATGAGAGTAAAATATGTAAGGAGAGGAAGGCAATACAGAGGGTACTTCTGATTTTTGATTGCTCTCCTTCATGAAAAATGAGGCCATTTGTATCATCAAGTTTATGTAAGATACTGTGTAGATTGAATTTCGCTACTATTCACTTGAGAAAAGAAAGAGGGTGAATTTCTTCACTGGCTCCTGTCTCACCCTGGTCAAGAATTGTCCATGAGGTATTAGTTCATCCACCTTCCCAGACCACATATGCATAAAAATCAGTTAGATTTCCCTTATCTCTTAAGTCATGCTTTTAGAAATAACCCAAGGCAGAAAGCGAAAATGTGAAGTGTAACTGAAGCAAGGTGCTGTCAGTTTACACCTTCATGAAGCTGAATGCCATAAATATGACTTGAGTAAAAGGAGAGCCAAAACAATATGGGGCATGGCATAAACAGCTAATATAATGGACATTCTTGTCTTAAAGGAAGATGTCTCTAATTTAGGATGATGGCTGCTCATGGTTTTTTATACCCTTTACTGTATTAAGAAAATCTTATATTATTAATTTGGTAATAATCTTCCTTGTAAATCAGTTTTAATTTTTTAAACTGTATTTATAGAGATTATAATATTTTCCCATTAAATTAATTGTTGGATTGAGTTTCTGGTTTAATACTATACTGTCTTTTCATACCTGGAACAACACCAGTATGGTTGTGGTGTAATATTTGTTTTCTGTACATTGTTGTGTTTGATTTCGTAATACATTTTTTTGCGTCTCATAATAAGTGAAATAGACATGTAATTGCACTTTCTTACACAGTTTTCTCTAGTTTTTTAACAGGTTGATGACGACCTTATAGAGGACATTGGAAAATATTCCTCCTTTGAAATTTCATGTCAAAGACTGAATAAACTTGGTATCATGTGCTTGAACATTTACAAGAACTCATCTTTAAAACATTCTGAGCCTCATGTTTGCTTGTGGGATTATTTTAAGCACTGTCTCAATTATTTGAATGCTTATATTATTCATGCTGTTTTTGTCTCTTTAATTCTAGTAAGATATATTTTCTGCAAATTTCAATTTAATCAAAAGTATTCGAAATTATTGGCAAAAGTGTTGTCATATTACTTCTAGTGCTACAACTGCTCTTCCTATCTTATCTTTTTCTCTTAATTACTGTAGACAAAAGTTTGTATCCCTTTATTTCTTTTTGCAAACAACTACTTAGGCTTTGGTGATCTCAGTGGTATTGGTTTATATTTTAATGAATTTTGCTAGGTTTTCATTTCACTTGCTAATTTCTTTAAGTTTTGTTTATTTTTATTTTTCTAATTTATTATGATGGGCATCTAGCTTATATATTTAGAAGTCTTCTAATTTTCTAAAAAAACTAAATAGGCCAGACATGTGGTTTTTATTTTATTTTATTTTTTATTATACTATAAGTTCTGGGGTACATGTGCACAACGTGCAGGTTTGTTACATATGTACACTTGTGCCATGTTGGTGTGCTGCACCCATCAACTCGTCATTTACATCAGGTATAACTCCCAATGCAATCCCTACCCACTCCTCCCTCCCCGCTCCCCATGATAGGACTCGGTGTGTGATGAGCCCCTTCCCAAGTCCAAGTGATCTCATTGTTTAGTTCCCACCTATGAGTGAGAACATGCGGTGTTTGGTTTTCTGTTCTTGCAATAGTTTGCTGAGAATGATGGTTTCCAGCTGCATCCATGTCCATACAAAGGACACAAACTCATCCTTTTTGATGGCTGCATAGTATTCCATGGTGTACATGTGCCACATTTTCTTAATCCAGTCTGTCACTGATGGACATTTGGGTTGATTCCAAATCTTTGCTATTGTGAATAGTGCCGCATTAAACATACATGTGCATGTGTCTTTATAGCAGCATGATTTATAATCCTTTGAGTATATACCCAGTAATGGGATGGCTGGGTCATACGGTACTTCTAGATCCTTGAGGAATTGCCATACTGTTTTCCATAATGGTTGAACTAGTTTACAATCCCACCAACAATATAAAAGTGTTCCTACTTCTCCACATCCTCTTCAGCATCTGTTGTTTCCTGACTTTTTAATGATTGCCATTCTAACTGGTGTGAGATGGTATCTCATTGAGGTTTTGGTTTGCATTTCTCTTACGAACAGTGATGACAGGCATTTTTTCATGTGTCTGTTGGCTGTATGCATGTCTTCTTTTGAGAAATATCTGTTCACATCCTTTGCCCACTTTTTGATGGGGTTGTTTTTTTCTTGTAAATTTGAGTTCTTTGTAGGTTCTGGATATTAGCCCTTTGTCAGATGAGTAGATTGCAAACATTTTCTCCCATTCTGTAGGTTGCCTGTTCACTCTGATGGTAGTTTCTTTTGCTGTGCAGAAGTTCTTTAGTTTAATTAGATCCCATTTGTCAATTTTGGCTTTTGTTGCCATTGCTTTTGGTGTTTTAGACATGAAGTCCTTGCCCATGCCTATGTCTTGAATGTTATTACCAAGGTTTTCCTCTAGGGTTTTTATGGTATTAGGTCTAACATTTAAGTCTCTAATCCATCTTGAATTAATTTTCGTACATGGAATAAGGAAAGGACCCACTTTCAGCTTTCTACTTATGGCTAGCCAATTTTCCCAGCACCATTTATTAAATAGGGAATCCTTTCCCCATTTCTTGTTTTTCTGATGTTTGTCAAAGATTAGATGGCTGTAGATGTGTGGTATTATTTCTGAGGATTCTGTTCTGTTCCATTGGTCTGTATCTCTGTATTGGTACCAGTACTGTGCTGTTTTGGTTACTGTAGCCTTGTAGTATAGTTTGAAGTCAGGAAGCGTGATGTCTCCAGCTTTGTTCCTTTGACTTAGGATTGTCTTGGCAATGTGGGCTCTTTTTTGGTTCCATATGAACTTTAAAGCAGTTTTTTCCAATTCTGTGAAGGAACTCATTGGTAGCTTGATGGGGATGGCATTGAATCTATAAATTACCTTGGGCAGTATGGCCATTTTCACGATATTGATTCTTCCTATCCATGAGCATGGTATGTTCTTCCATTTGTTTGTGTCCTCTTTTATTTCACTGAGCAGTGGTTTGTAGTTCTCCTTGAAGAGGTCCTTCACATCCCTTGTAAGTTGGATTCCTAGGTATTTTATTCTCTTTGAAGCAATTGTGAATGGAAGTTCATTCCTGATTTGGCTCTGTTTGTCTGTTACTGGTGTATAAGAATGCTTGTGATTTTTGCACATTAATTTTGCATCCTGAGACTTTGCCGCAGTTGCTTATCAGCTTAAGGAGATTTTGGGCTGAGATGATGGGGTTTTCAAATATACAATCATGTCATCTGTAAACAAGGACAATTTAACTTCTTTTCCTAACTGAAGTCCCTTTATTTCTTTCTCTTGCCTGATTGCCCTAGCCAGAACTTCCAATACTATGTTGAATAGGAATGGTAAGAGAGGGCATCCCTGTCTTGTGCCAGTTTTCAAAGGAATGCTTCCAGTTTTTGCCCATTCAATATGATATTGGTTGTGGGTTTGTCATAAATAGCTCTTATTATTTTGAGATACATTCCATCAATACCTAGTTTATTGAGAGTTTTTAGCATGAAGGGCTGTTGAATTTTTTCAAAGGCCTTTTCTACATCTATTGAGATAATCATGTGGTTTTTGTTTTTGGTTCTGTTTATATGCTGGATTATGTTTATTGATTTGCATATGTTGAACCAGCCTTGCATCCCAGGGATGAAGCCCACTTGATCATGGTGGATAAGCTTTTTGATGTGCTGCTGGATTCAGTTTGCCAGTATTTTACTGTGGATTTTTACATCCATGTTCATCAGGGATATTGGTCTAAAATTCTCTTTTTTGTTGTGTCTCTGCCAGGCTTTGGTATCAGGATGATGTTGGCCTCATAAAATGAGTCAGGGAGGATTCCCTCTTTTTCTATTGATTGAAATAGTTTCAGAAGGAATGGTACTGGCTCCTCCTTGTACCTCTGGTAGAATTCAGCTGTGAATCCATCTGGTCCTGGACTTTTTTTGGTTGGTAGGCTATTAATTATTGCCTCAATTTCAGAGCCTGCTATTGGTCTATTCAGGGATTCAATTTCTTCCTGGTTTAGTCTTGGAAGAGTGTAGGTGTCCAGGAAATTGTCCATTTCTTCTAGATTTTCTAGTTTATTTGTGTAGAGGTGTTTATAGTATTCTCTGATGGTAGTTTGTATTTCTGTGGGGTCGGTGGTGATATCCCCTTTATCATTTTTTATTGCATCTGTTTGATTTTTCTCTTTTCTTCTTTATTAGTCTTGCTAGTGGTCTTTCAATTTTGTTGATCTTTTCACAAAACCAACTCCTGGATTCATTGATTTTTTGGAGAGTTTTTTGTGTCTCTATCTCCTTCAGTTCTGCTCTGATCTTAGTAATTTCTTGCCTTCTGCTAGCTTTTGAATGTGTTTGCTCTTGCTTCTCTAGTTCTTTTAATTGTGATGTTAGAGTGTCAATTTTAGATCTTTCCTGCTTTCTCATGTGGGCATTTAGTGTTATAAATTTCCCTCTACACACCGCTTTAAAAGTGTCCCAGAGATTCTGGTATGTTGTATCTTTGTTCTCACTGGCTTCAAAGAACATCTTTATTTCTGCCTTCATTTCTTTATGTACCCAGTAGTCATTCAGGAGCAGGTTGTTCAAGTTTCCATGTAGTTGAGCAGTTTTGATTGAGTTTCTTAGTCCTGAGTTCTAGTTTGATTGCACTGTGGTCTGAGAGACAGTTTGTTATAATTTCTGTTCTTGTACATTTGCTGAGGAGTGCTTTACTTCCAAT
Organism: Macaca mulatta; assembly: GCF_049350105.2. Lineage (NCBI taxonomy): Eukaryota > Metazoa > Chordata > Mammalia > Primates > Cercopithecidae > Macaca > Macaca mulatta. The sequence goes on from NC_133419.1 coordinate 92,013,756, forward strand.
TATGTAGTCAATTTTGGAATAAGTGCAATGCGGTGCTGAATAGAATGTATATTCTGTTGATTTGGGGTGGAGAGTTCTGCAGATGCCTATTAGGTCTGCTTGCTGCAGAGATGACTTCAATTCCTGGATATCCTTGTTAACTTTCTGTCTCATAGATCTGTCTAATGTTGACAGTGGGGTATTGAGTCTCCCATTATTATTGTGTGGGAGAGTAAGTCTCTTTGTAACTCTCTAAGGACTTGCTTTGTGAATCTGGGTGCTCCTGTATTGGGTGTATATATATTTAGGATAGTTAGCTCTTCCTGTTGAACGGATCCCTTTACCATTATATAATGGCCTTCTTTGTCTCTTTTGATCTTTGATGGTTTAAAGTCTGTTTTATCAGAGACTAGTATTGCAACCTCTGCTTTTTTTTTGTTCTCCATTTGCTTGGTAGATCTTCCCCCATCCCTTTATTTTGAGCCTATGTATGTCTCTGCGTGTGAGATGGGTCTCCTGAATACAGCAGACTGATGGGTCTTGACTCTTTATCCAGTTTGCCAGTCTGTGTCTTTTAATTGGACCATAGTCCATTTACATTTAAGGCTAATATTGTTATGTGTGAACTTGATCCTGTCGTTATGATATTAGCTGGTTATTTTGCTCGTTAGTTGATGTAGTTTCTTCCTAGCATCGATGGTCTTTACATTTTGGCAAGTTTTTGCAATGGCTGGTACCAGTTGTTCCTTTCCATGTTGAGTGCTTCCTTCAGGGTCTCTTGTATGGCAGACCTGGTGGTGACAAAATCTCTAAGCATTTGCTTGTCTGTAAAGGATTTTATTTCTCCTTATGAAACTTAGTTTGGCTGGATATGAAATTCTGGGTTTAAAATTCTTTTCTTTAAGAATGTTGAATATTGGCCCCCACTCTCTTCTGGCTTGGAGAGTTTCTGCTGAGAGATCTGCTGTTAGTCTGATGGGCTTCCCTTTGTGGGTAACCTGACCTTTCTCTCTGGCTGCCCTTAACAGTTGAATCTGACAATTATGTGTCTTGGAGTTGCTCTTCTTGAGGAGTATCTTTGTGGCATTCTCTATTTCCTGAATTTGAATGTTGGCCTGCCTTACTAGGTTGGGGAAGTTCTCCTGGATGATATCCTGAAGAGTGTTTTCTAACTTGGTTCCATTTTCCCCCTCACTTTCAGGCACCCCAATCAGATATAGATTTGGTCTTTTCACATACTCCCATACTTCTTGAAGGCTTTGTTCATTTCTTTTTCCTCTTTTTTCTTTAGACTTCTCTTCTCGCTTCATTTCATTCATTTGATCCTAACTCACTGATATTCTTTCTTCAGTTACTGTATCTTGTGCATTTGTCACGTGTTTCTCGTTTCATGGTTTTTATCTCTGTTAGTTCGTTTATGGCCTTCTCTGCATTGATTATTCTAGTTATCCATTCTTCCATTCTTTTTTCAAGATTTTTAGTTTTGTGCTGGGTACATAATTCCTCCTTTAGCTCTGAGAAGTTTGATGTGCTGAAGCCTTCTCTCAACTCATCAAAGTCATTCTCTGTCCAGCTTTGATCCGTTGCTGGCGATGAGCTGTGTTCCTTTGGAGGGGGAGATGCACTCTTATTTTTTGAATTTCCAGTTTTTCTGCCCTGCTTTTTTCCCATCTTTGTGGTTTTATCTGCCTTTGATCTTTGATGATGGTGATGTACTGATGTGGTTTTGGTGTGGGTGTCCTTCCTGTTTGTTAGTTTTCCTTCTAACAGTCAGGACCCTCAGCTGTAGGTCTGTTGGAGTTTGCTTGAGGTCCACTCCAGACCCTGTTTGCCTGTATATCAGCAGCAGAGGCTGCAGAAGATAGAATATTTCTGAACAGTGAGTGTTCCTGTCTGATTCTTGCTTTGGAATCTTCATCTCAGTGGTGTACCCCACTGTGTGAGGTATGGGGTGTCGGTCTGCACCTAGTGGGGAATGTCTCCTAGTTAGGCTACTCAGGGGTCAGGGACCCACTTGAGCAGGCAGTCTGTCCGTTCTCAGATCTCAACTTCGTCTTGGGAGATCCACTGCTCTCTTCAAAGCTGTCAGACAGGGTCATTTGCATCTGCAGAGGTTTCTGCTGCTTTTTAGCTTTGCCCTGTCCCCAGAGGTGAAGTCTACAGAGACAGGCAGGCCTCCTTGAGCTGCTGTGGGCTCCACCCAGTTTGAGCTTCCCAGGGGCTTTGTTTACCTACTTAAAGCCTCAGCAATGGCAGGCGCACCTGCCCCAGCCTCGCTGCTGCCTTGCAGTTATATCACAGACTGCTGTGCTAGCAATGAGGGAGGCTCTGTGGGCATGGGACCCTCCCGGCCAGGTGTGGGATATAATCTCCTGGTGTGCCGTTTGCTAAGTCCCTTGGTAAAGCACAGTATTGGGGTGGGAGTTACCCGATTTTCCAGGTGTTGTGTGTCTCAGTTCCTCTGGCTAGGAAAAGGGATTCCCTTCCCCCTTGCGCTTCCCAGGTGAGGCGATGCC